>NC_080698.1:56376132-57737150 GCF_030445035.2 Dasypus novemcinctus
AAATAAATTGGGGTATTAAAAAATGAAAAACATCATAATAAATTTTTTTGATGTTTTGCCATTCATCAGTGTAATAGGTGTTTCCCTGTATGTACAGTGACAAACCAATCTCTTCCATTTCTTTCTCAGTGTCTACATTCTTTTTTTTTTTTTTTTTATGTCTTCAAAAAAGTTTTAGGTCACAGTAAAGTCGCATATAGAATATAGGGGGCTCCCATATGCCCAACATCAAACCCTTTTCCCCCTTCCCTAGCAATGCTCTTTTTACATGTGGATGTCACATATGCTGCAAGTGATGTACAGATGTTGAAACATAGCTACCAACCATGGTTCCATTATGGTTTACATTTTAGACTACACACTTTTATAAATTTATGGTTACATTATGATTTACATTTTAGACTACACACTTTTATAAATTTTTGGTGAAGTTTAACATGGCCTGTATCCATCATTGCAGGATCATGCAGAACACTTTCATTGCCCCCCAGTTACCCCCTCTTCCAACTAGTCCACTCCTCTCTTCCCCTCCCCTCAGGGCCCACAGTGATAACCAGGCTTCACTGCTTGAAGGACAAGATTGGTAGATACTTGCAACAATGCTGAGAGCTTTACACACTAATCTGTCCTCCCTGATTGGAAGCCACCCATGCTCTCGAGAGACACCCTCCCCTCTGTTTGAGAACATCAGGCCTCCCCAGGATGGGGGTATAACACCTTCCTGCTCAGTGTATGGGTCTCCATCCACTGATATACTACACTGTGACATGATGAGCACTCACACACTCCCTAGAAGCCTGCCCCATGAGCACCCTGTGCCGGATGCCCCGGCAAACACCTTAAACACCTTACCCAGTACCCCTTAACCTGTCAAACACCTTAAACCAGTAACCCTTCCTTATTATATTTTCTAAAGAGTTTTCTCTGCATTATAGTTTCAACCACATACCCAGCAACTCCTGTGTTCACTTGCTCCCCCCCAAATCTCCCCCCAATTCTGTGGACCATTTGACCCATCCTACCAACCCTAGTGCCCCCCAAGCCTGCAAAGCCCAACCCAATAGTATCCCTAGGCCCCCGTCTTCTCCCTTCACTGCGCAACTACTTACTCCAATTTATCATAGATTTCGCCCATGTGGGCACTGGTCACTTCTTCTCCCCCCCACCCCGCCACCTCCCATTTCCTGTAAGCCTGTAAGCTGGCTCTCTGAAACAGCTTGATTTGCTTAATTCATATCAGAGAGGCCATGTAGTATTTGTCTTTCAATGCCTGAGTTGCTTTGTTCAAGGTCCTCAAAATTCATCCATGTTATCCTATGTGTTAGTACTGTATTACTTCTTATAGCTGAGTAGTATTCCATTGCATGTATATGCCACATTTCGTTTATCCATTCATCTGTTGATGGCATTTGGGTTGATTCCAACTTTTGGCAATAATGAATAATGCTGCTATGAACATTGGTGTGCATGTATCAATTCATGTCCTTGTTTTCAGTTCTTCTGGGTATATACCCACCACTGAAATTGTGGGTCATATGGTTTTTGAGAAACCACCAGACTGTCCTCCACAATGGCTGCATCCTTCTACATTCCCACCAGCAGTGGATGAGGGTTCCCATTCCTCCACATCCTTCCCAACACTTGTAGTCCCGTTTTTTTGATAGCTACCATTCTAATGGGTGTAAGATGGTATCACATTGTAGTTTTTTTTTTAAAGATTTATTTATTTATTTCTCTCCCCTTCCACTGCTCCCCCCCCCCCCACCTGGTTGTCTGTTCTCTGTGTCTATTTGCTGTGTCTTCTTTGTCCGCTTCTATTGTTGTCAGCTGCACCGGAATCTGTGTTTCTTTTTTTTTTGTTGCGTCATCTTGCTGTGTCAGCTCTCCATGGGCACGGCACCATTCCTGGGCAGGCTGCACTTTCTTTCGCGCAAGGCGGCTCTCTTTAAGTGTGGGGCTCCCCTACGCGGGGGACACCCCTGCGTGGCACGGCACTCCTTGCACGCATCAGCATTCCTTATGTGTATCAGCACTGCGCATGGGCCAGCTCCACACGGGTCAAGGAGGCCTGGGGTTTGAACTGTGGACCTCCCATGTGGTAGATGGACGCCCTAACCACTGGGCCAAGTCCGCCGCCACATTGTAGTTTTGATTTGCATTTCCCTAATAGTTAGTGATGTTGAGCATCTTTTCATGTGCTCATAGCCATTTGTAGTTCTTTTTGGAGAAGCATCTGTTCAAATCTCTTGCCCATTTTTAAAATGAGCTGTTTGTCTTAATTTTTGAGATAAAGGATTTCTTCATATATGCTGGATAATAGGCTCCTATCAGATATATAGTTACCAAATATTTTCTCCCATTGGGTAGGCTGTCTTTTCACTTTCTTGATAAACTCCTTTGAGGTGCAAAAGGCTTTACTTTTGAGGAGGTCCCATTTTTCTGTTTTTTCTTTTGCTGCTCGTGCATTTGGTGTGAAATTCATGAAGTCATTTCCTATTACAAGGTCCTGTAGATTCTCCCCTACATTGTCTTCCAAGGTCTTTATGGTCTTGGCTCTTATATCTAGATCTTTGATCCATCTTGAGTTGATTTTTATATAAGGTGTGAGATGGTAATCCTCTCTCATTCTTTTGCTTACAGATATCCAGTTCTCCAGGCACCATTTGTTGAAGAGGCCATTCTCTCTCAGGTGAGTGGGTTTTGTGGCCTTGTCGAGAATCAGATGATTGTATATGCAAGGATATATATTTGAACTCTCAATTTGGCTCCCATTCATCAGTATGTCTCTCTTTGTGTCAATACCATGCTGTTTTGACCACTATAGCTTTGTAGTATGTTTTAAAGTGAGGTAGTGTGATTTCTCTGATTTCATTTTTATTTTTCAGTATATCTTTGGCTATTTGGAGCCTCTTCTTTTCCAAATAAATTTCATAGTTAGTTTTTCCAGTTTAGTAAAAAATGCTGTGTTGATTTTTATTGGGATTGCATTATATCTGTCGATCAGTTTGGGTAGGCTAGACATCTTAAGGATATTTAGTCTTCCTGTCCATGAACAGGGAATATCTTCCATTTATTTAAGTCTTCTTCAACTTCCTTTAGCAGTGTTGTGTAGTTTTCTGTGTATAAGTCTTCTACGTCTTTAGTTAAATTTATTCCTATGTATTTGAATTTTTTATTTACTGTTGTAAACGGTATTTTTTTCTTGACTTGTGCCAAAATCCATTGTGCCTAATCCATCAAGAGAGAACTTTAATTAAAGGTAAAAGCCCACTTTACCCTCCCTCTACCGTTTTGTATTCCCTTCCCAGAGTTAAGATTCTTTTTAAAGCTCTGTTCTTGTCCTGACCTTTTTTAAACCCACATGCACACCTAGCTGTAGTTTATAAAGTAGATGGGACCATATTATACTATTATTCCATCTTTGGATTTTTTTGCTTCACATTAGGCCTTACAGATCTTTCTAAATCTCAATCTATCTTTATCAAAATGTTTCTGTAAATACATACTAGACTATTTTTGGGGGGCAGTTTTAGGAGTTCAGAAAAATTGAATTGTGCAGGAAGTAGAGGATTCCTGTTGACTCTTCCCCCTCACAGTTCCCCTGTTTATTGACATCTTGTATCAGTGTGCTACATTTAAAATAAACAATGATAAGCCAATACCAATACGTTTTTGAGAACGAACACCATAGATCACATTGGGGTTCACTCTTTACATTGCACCGCTCTGTAGGTTCTGACAAGTCCATGATGTCTTGTTTCACTGCCCTGAGAACGCCCTGGGCTCTGCCTCCTCCCTGCCCCTGTCCCCTGGATCTGGGGCAACCACCTGTCTTCTTACCGTCTCTATAGTTTTTCCCTTTCCAGAATGTCATACAGTTGGGATCATATAGTATATATGCTTTTTTCCCCTGAATTTCTTTTTTTTTAAACAAATCAATTTTATTGGTACATATTAATAAAACATAAATCCTTCCAACGTGTTCAATCAGTGGTATTCGGTGTAATCACATATTTGTGCATTTATCACTTCTATCATTCTTAGAGCACTTTCATTATTCTAATAATAATAAAGAAAAAGCAAATAAAACTCCTCACCTCTCAATCTCTCTCTGCTTCCTCTGCTGTACACAGCTGCTATTCCTTTTCCTTCTCTCTGGTATATCTGTATTTATGTTTTGCAAAAACAATCATGTAGGCAATATCACCCATATTCATGTTTTACATAAGGTTTTACTGTCATATACAGTCCCACGTTACAGTTTTTAGCATTCTTTCTAGTAATAGCATATATCCTTTGCATACTGGCTGCTTTGAATGAGTGGAGTTGGATTTCAAATTTGGGTCCCGGTGGAGGTCAGGTGCAGCCCAGTGGGAAACGGAGGAAAAGTGAACTTGAGCAGAGAGTGTTTATAATTCACGGGTCACAGAGAGAGGGGGCTGGAGGGGCGGCAGGAAGCCCAGTCGCCTTGGCGGGCCGCAGCCAGCAGGTGGGAGCACACAGTGCTCCCGGGTGGAGGTTTCCCGCGGGGGTCAAGGATTGGTTAGTTCAGTGCTTGGAAAGGGGAAGGACTAGGGGTCCAAGGGCGGCCGGGAAGGCGAGCCTATCATTTGGGGCATCTTTGGGTTTGGGGAGGTATGTGGGTGGTGCAGGTGGTGGCCACAGATGTGGGCTTGAACCCTAGGGGAGCGGATGGCCCAGGGCTGGACAGCTGCTTATTCACAGGTCAAAGGTCAGTGTCAAGGTCTTTTTTTTAAAGATTTACTTATTTATTTCTCTCCCCTTCTTCCCCTCTCCCCCCACCCCAGTTTTCTGTTCTCTGTGTCTATTTGCTGCATCTTCTTTGTCCGCAGCATGGGAATCTGTGTTTTTTTTTGCTGCGTCATCTTGTTGTGTCAGCTCTCCGTGTGGGCGGCGCCATTCCTGGGCAGGCTGCACTTTCTTTCGCACTGGGCGGCTCTCCTCACAGGGCGCACTCCTTGTGCGTGGGGCTCCCCTACGCGGGGGACACCCCTGCGTGGCAGGGCACTCCTTGTGTGCATCAGCACTGTGCACGGGCCAACTGCACACGGGGCAAGGAGGCCCGGGGTCTGAACTGCGGACCTCGCATGTGATAGACAGATGCGCTAACCACTGGGCCAAGTCCGCGCCAGTGTCGAGGCTTAGTCCAAGTAAGATGGATGCTGAGGTAGCACGCCCAAATATCGAGGCTTATTATGACACTGGCTTCTTTCACTTAGCAATATGCATTTAAGGTTCTTCTTTGTCTTTTGGTGGTTTGATAGCTCATTTATTTTTGTGGCTGAATAACACTCCATCGTAGGATGTACCATAATTTGTTGATCCATTTACTTATTGATAGACATCTTAGTTGCTTCTAATTTGGGGCAATTATCAATACCAAAATTTTTTTTTACATGTAATTTTTTTTGAATTAGAGAAGCTGTAGGTGTACAGAAAAATCATGCAGAAACTACAGCGTTCTAATATTTCCTACCTCACATACAGTTTTCCCTGTTATTAGCACTTTGCATTAGTGTGGTACCTTTGTTACAATTGGTGAAATCATTCTATTTTAACATTAGGGTTCACAATTTTTGTTCCACAGTTCTATGTTTTTTAAATAATTTTATTCTGGTAACATATATACAACCTAAAATTTTTTTCTTTTAGCCACGTTCAAATATATACTTCAGTGGTCTTAATTACAGTCACAATTACATTAATTACTTGTGCTACCGTCACCACCATCCATCACTTCAGACAGAAATTCTTCGTCAATTAAGCATTAACACCCCATTTCCTATCCCCACCCTGGCCCCTCATAACATGTATTCTAGTTTCTTACTTTATGAATTTATTTGCTTATTCTAATTATTTCATATCAGTAAGGTCATATAACATTTTTTCCAGCTAAATAATAGTCCACTCTCTATATACCACATTTTGTTTATCCCTTCATCTGTTGATGGACACCTGGGTTGCTTCCACTTTTGGCAATTGTGAATAATGCTGCTCTGAACATTGGTGTGCAAATATCTGTTCGAGTCTTTGCTTTCAATTCTTTTTGGTACATACCTAGAAGTGGAATTGCCAGGTCATGTGGTAATTTTGTACTTTCTGAGGAACCACCAAATGGTTTTTCACACCATTTTACATTCCCACCAGCAAGTGTTCCTAATTCTCTGCATCCTTTCGAAAACATGTTATTTCCATTTTTTTGTATAATAAACATTTCAGTGGGTATGAAAAGGTATCTTGTAGTTTTGATTTACATTTCCCTGATGGTTAATGATGTTGAGTATCTTTTTGTATGCTTATTGACCATTTGTGTATCTTCTTTGGAGAAATATCTATTCCAGTCTTTTGCCCATATTTCAATTAGGTTGCTTGTCTTTTTGTTGTTGGGTTGTTGGATTTCTTTATATATTCTGGATATTAAATCATTACTGGCTATGTGGTTTCCAAATATTTTCCTCCATTCTGCAGGTTATCTTTTTATTTTCATGTGAAAGTCCTCCAATGCACAGAAGTTTTAAATTTTGATGACATTTTATTTCTTTTTTTGTCTGTGCTTTTAGTGTAAAGTTTAAAGTATAAGAAACCACTGCCTAACACAATCCTGAAGATGCTGCCTGTGTTTTCATCTAGGCATTTTATAGTTTTGGTTCTTATATTTAGGTCTTTGATCCATTTTTAGTAAGCTTTTGTATATGGTATGAGGTAGGGATCCACCTTCATTCTTTTGCACATTGATATCCAATTCTCCAGCACTATAGAAGAGACTATTCCTTCTTCATTGAGTAGACTTGGCACCCTTGTTAAAGATCACTTGGCCCTAGAAGTTGGGGTTTGTTTCTGAGTTCTCAGTTTGATTCCATTTGTTTATATGTCTGTCCTTAAGCAAGTACTATTCTGTTTATATACTGTAGTTTGGTGATATATTTTAAAATTGGGAAATATGAATTTCCAACTGTATTCTTCCTTTTTTAGGTGGTTTTAGCTATTTGGCTAAATTTGAAAATTGGCTTTTCCATTACTGCAAAGAAGGCTGTTGAAATTTTGATTAGGATTGCACTGAATCTGTAAGTTGTTTCCAGTAGAATTGACGTTTTTATGATATTAGGTCTACCAATCCTTGAGCACGGAGTATTTTTCCATTTACTCAGGTCTTCTTTAACTTAGCTCAGTAATGATTTGTAGTTTTCTGTGTATAAATCTTGTACATCCTTAGTTAACTTTATTCCTAGATATTTGATTCTTTTAGTTGCTATTGTAAATGAAATTGTTTTCTTGATTTCTTTTCGGATTGTTCATTATTAAGGTATAAAAACACCACTGAGTTTGTATATTAATCTTGTTCCTCACCATTTTGCTGAATTTGTTTATTAGCTCTAGTAATTTTCATGTAAAGTCTTCTAGACTGTCTATATAGGACCATGCCACCTGCAAAGTGTGATTGTTTTCATTTCTTCCTTTCCGATTTGGATGCCTTTTCTTTCTTTCTTTTGCCTAATTGCTCTGGCTAACCCCTCCAGGGCGATGCTGAATAGCACTGTGACAATCGACATACTTACCTTGTTCCTGATCCTGCGGAAGAAAGTTTTCAGTCTTTCACCATTGAGCATGCTGTTTATTGTGGAGTTTTCATATATGCTTTTTATCATCCTTTATCATGTTGAAGTTCCCTTCTATTCCTACTTTTCTGAGTGTTTTTCTCAAGAATGGGTGATGGATTTTCTCAAATGCCTTTTCTGTGTCAATAGAGATGATCACATGTTTGTTTCCTTCTATTCTGTTAATGTAGTGTATTATATTGATTGACTTTCTTTTGTTGAATTACCCTTGTATTCCTACATTCTACGGTGTATAATACTTTTGATGTGCAGTTGGAGTCAGTTTTTGAGTATTTTGTTGAGGGTTTTTTGCAGCTATATTCAGAAGGGCTATTGGTCTTTTCTTTTCTTTTCTTTTCTTGTGGTATCTTTACCTGACTTTAGCATTAGGGTGATGTTGCCCCAGAATGAATTAAGACTTCCCACTTCTTCAATTTTTTTGGAAGAATTTGAGAAGGTGTGGTGTTAATTCTTTGCATGTTTAGTACAATTCACCAGTGAATGCCTTTGGTCCTGGGCTTTTCTTTGTTGGGAATTTTTAAATTCAATCTCTTTACTTGTTATTGGTCTGTTGAGAGCCTCCATTTCTTTTTGATTTGGTGCAGGTAGTTTGTGTGTCTCTAGGAATTTGTCCATTTCATCTAGGTTGCCTAATTTGTTGGTGTACAATTGCTCACAGTATTCTCTTTTGATCCTTTTTATTTCTGTGAGATTGGTAGTCGTGTCTATCTTTTCATTTATGGTATTTGTTATTTATGACCTATCTTTTCTTTCTTTGTCAGTCTAGATAGTTTTGTCAAGTTTAATGAACTTTTCAAAAGTGGATTTTTGGTTTTGTTGATTCCGTTGTTTTTCTATTCTCTATTTCATTTATCTCTACTCTAATCTTCATTATTTCCTTCCTTCCACTCACTTTGTGTTTGGTTTGTGCTTTTTTTAAAATTCCTCCAGGTGTGAGGTTAGGTTATTATTTGAGATCTTTCTTCTTAATGTAAGCATTTCAGTATCTATTTCCTTATTGATTTAAAGCTAGAAATTGCCTTCTGAGCGCTTCCTTTGCTGCACCTCAAACAGTTTTGATATGTTGTATTCTTGTTTTCATTCATCTCAAGATATTTCCTAATTTCTCATGTGTTTCTTCTTTTACCCATGGGTTTTAGTGGTGCATTGTTTAATTTCCACATATTTGTGAATTTTCTAGTTTTCCCTCTATCATTGATTTCTAGCTTCTTTCCATTGTGAACAGAGAGGATACTTTATATGATTTCAATCTTTTTAACTGTGTCTTGTTTTCTGACTTAGCATATGGTCTATTATAGAGAATGACCCATGTACACTTAGAGCAATGTGTGCTCTGCTGCAGCTGGATGAAGTGTTCTGTACATGTCTCCTAGGCCTAGGGTTTCCATTACTGTTCAAATCCTCTGTTTCCTTACTGGCCTACTTTCTAATGTTCTGTTCACTATTGACAGTGTGTACTGAAATCTCCTGCTATTCATGTCCTTTCAAACATGTCAATGTTTTCTTTATATATTTTGGGACCGTGTGGTTAAATACATATATCTTTATAATCATCGTATTTTCTTGATGAATTTTCTCAATATGTAGTGCCCTTCTTTGTCCCATTTAACAGTTTTTAATTTAAATTCCATTTCATCTGATATTAGTATAGCAACCTCAGTTCTCTTTTGGTTACTATATGTATGGAATGTTTTTCTCTATCCTTTCACCTTAAAGTTACTTATGTCTTTGAATTTAAGGTGTATCTCTTGGAAAGAGCAAATGGTTGGGTTTGGAACCAGAGCTTTTCTCTTCAGCCTCGCCCTCTGGTCCTTTCCAGCAGCTGTTTTTCTGCATGCTGACCACTAGGACTCGGGCGGGGTGTCCTCTGGCAGGAGCCACTGACTCTCTAGTCCAATGGTGCACTCCAACGGTGATGATCCTAGACAGACTGACTGAGCTGCAATTTGAACTCGGAGCCCAGAACAGGCACCAGCTTCCATCCATCCTTCTGTCCATCCACGCACCCATCGACCCATCCACCCGTCTGTCTATCCATCCAGTCAACAAATGTGTATTGAGTGCTTAAGTGCTGGGTGCTGAAATCATGAGAAAAACTAGATAAGAAAAAAACTAGACTTGGCTATCCCTACATTTAGACACTTTTGCTCCCTCCACAGGCAGCGCAAAGCAGGAATAAGCTATGGCCTAGAGCTGAAGACAAAAGACCCGTTCTGTGGTCTGAGTCCCAGAATGGCTTTGCGCCAAGAGGAAGGAGCTTCTGAGCGACAAACTGAGTAGAATTTATGCACTCCGCTGTAGCCAAGTGGTAGACTTTTCAGCATTATTCTTACAATCAGACTGATGGGTACAGGTTTTGTTGGAGGGCTCTTGCCTTCTCTCCCAGTCTACCCCTCAAGGAGCAAACCTTTCCTTTTTATGTTCCTCCAAGCCAGTGATCTTCAAACAATTTGTGTTGCACGATCCACCAGAAACTATTTCTTGAGCACAGCACCCCAACATATGTATAATTAGATACAAATTACATACATATGCTAAAGTCAACCCATATTATGAATGTTGGCAAAGCTTAATTTCTTTCTTATTCATTAGATAAAAATAATATATAAATAGAAAAACAGATATTTTTATTTGAACCCACATTTGGTATCTACGGTCCTCATGTAAATAAATTTTGTCCTTGCTTCCACATTCCTTGTCTTTGTGATGTGGGATCCAGAGTGTGGGTAGAGTCAGAGAGGCTGGAGTAAAAGGGTAGGGGGGACATTTAGGCACAGAATTGAGGGCAGAGACTTGGAGAGAGGGCTGGAGAATTGACTCATTGGACGTTTCTGAGCTGTGCAGTTTAGGAGTGGGTGGTGATTCTAAGAAGTGTCCCTGGTATAGAAGACAAATCGGAGTCGAGAATGCAACTGTTTTATTCATTTTATTCAGGACAATGACGTTTTGCTGCAGCAAAGGAAGCCAAAATAGAAGTAGTTTCAGGGCTCCAGGGATGGCAAAGGATTTTTATAGACATGGAAAGGAAGTTAAATTGACTCTATGATTGGAGCAGGGTTTGCCCATCTCATAGGGGTGGATTTAGGGCAGGTAGGTTTTATTTTGTACTGGGCCAAAGGTAATGAACTAGGGGCTCAACTGGCTAGCTGGGACAACTGCCTTGGTGGGGATTTCAAATTTCAACAGAGAAGAGGAAACTTAAGAGGACATATTTTGTTTGGTTTCAGGGGTCCCAGGGTTATCTGCACATTTTTATCAATGGGTTAGGAACCAGAGGTCCTCCAAGTTTCTTTGTTTGCAGATGGGGGTCGAGCGTGGATGTCTTTTGCGGGTACCTTCTGCTCCTGCGCTTTTCTGATTGTGACCCTAGCGCAGACGAGGGGCAGATGTTTTGGTCTCTTAAACAGTATATGAGGAAAAATAATAAGTGATGGCTTAAGGCAGGTCCGTCCGCTTCAGCATTATGGACAGTTGGGGCTGGATAACTCCTAGTTGTGTCTTGTGCGTTGCAGTGTGTTTAGCAGCACTCCCGGCCTTGACCCGCGGGTGCCTGCAGCACCCCTGCCCCCAGGAAGCTCTCCAGGCATTGCCAATGAACTCCTGGGTGGGAACCACTGGTTTAAGGGAGGAAGTACAGGCAGAGGTTATGTTCTTAGGACAAACGCTTAGACGTAGAATTATGGGACGCAAAGGAGTGAACATTTTCTTAAAAATAAATTTAATTTCAAATTATGAAATCATTACATTTTAACTGTAGGAAACTTAGAAAATGCAAAGATGCATAAAAAGTACAAAACCCCTCCATCCAGAATTAATGATTCCTAGGATTTCGTTTATAATCTTCTGTCATTTTTCCATACATATGAATAGACATGCTTTCTATTTTTAAACAGAAAAGAGATTATAGGATGCACACTGTTTCGTAAAGTGCTTTTTAAGTTAACGGTGTATGATGACCATCTTTTTATGTCCAGGAATCTAATTCTTCCACCAAATTTTATTGGCTGTAGATTGTGACTGTATGATTGTCACATAATTTACTCAATCCCCCTATTGCTCTTTAAAAACATTTATTCTTGTTACTCAATTAATGCATGTTGATTGTAGAAAATTATGAATTAAAATAAACACAATGTAGGAAATAAAAGTCATCCACAGTCCCACCAACCATGGATAACAGTGCTAATATTTTAGTAATTTCATCCTTTTCTTACAAAAATGATTTTTGGTGAATGTTATTTTATCACTTGTTCTTTTCATTCACAGTGTAATGCCAATATACATACTCTTATGGTACTGTTATTCATGGCTGCGTAGAATTCCATTGTATAAAAAGAGATGATTTATACAACCAATGATTGCTTACTAACTGCCTTTTGGGTTTCTTTTTCTGCTATTAACAAAACACTGCAATATGTAGACTTGTAGCTAACTATTTTTTTAGGACAAACATCTCTAAGAAGAACGGGTGGGTCAAAAGCTGTGCAAAATGAATATGGAAAATGAAATTGCCCTCTAAGAAGCTGCCTCCACCAAGAAAGTATAAGTGCCTATTTTCCCATACTAGTGCAAACACTGACTATAATAGTAGTAATAATAAAGCTCTGCCACTTTCATAGGTGAAAAACGATAGCTTGTTGTTTTAATTTGCATTTACTTAAATACTAATGAGGCTGAACATTTTTTCAAATGCTCTTTGGTATTTATATTACTTCTATTGAAAATTGTCTGTTCCTCTTCTTTGCTCGTTTTTCTATTTGTATGTTAATATTTCCTCTGTTATTTACATGTTAAGGATATTAACCCTTTATCTGGATACATATATTTCAATGCCTCCCCCAAATTCATCATCTCTTTTTAAATTTGCTTTCATTTTTTCATCTGTTTAAATATACAGAAGTTTGAAATGTTTATGCAGTCAAATTTATTACTCTTTTCTTTTGTGGTTTTTGCTTTTAGTGTCAGGCTTAGAAAAGCACTTCCACTTCAGTATCTTTATATGTGCATCTATATTTTATGGTTTATTTTTTAAGTTAATTTTCCCCTGGATTTTATTTTGATTGGATGCATAGGGCTCCAACTTAATTTTTTCTCTGATGGCTAGCCAGTCAACTTAGTGCATTTATTGGCAAAACAACCCTTTCTCACCATCTTGAGCTGTGCCTTCGTCACTCGGTACCATCCTTGTACTTAGATCTGGCTACACCTTCAGTTCCACAGATTGTTTATTTTTGCATCAGTAGCCCATTTGTGGATATGGTAGCTTAGGACGCTTTAATGTCAGTTGACTTCTTTTCAACATTTCCCTGCCGATTCATGGAGTCATTCTTCCTAATCAATTTTGCAATACTTTTTTCAAAGTCGAAAAGCTAAAAATTCCTCGTTTGGATTTTTGAATTGAATTGTATCATATTCAGAGGTCAGTTTGGGTTGAATTTATGTAAATGCAGTATTAAGCTCTTTTTTTTTGGCTAAACAATAACAAGGCACATGCCTCTAATGATTCAGATGTTCTTTGTACCTTTCTGAAAGATCTTTCTGGAAACATTTGTAGTTAAAAATGAAAGCTTTGAAAATGTGCTGAGTGAAATAAGTCAGGCAACAAAAGGACAAATAGTGTATGATTGTGCTTACAAGAAATATCTAGAATAGGCACATCCATAGAGAATAGAATGCAAATTGGGGGTTTCCAGGGGTGCAATGAGAATGGGGTGGGAAGGAGTGATTTCTCAGTGGGTGCAGAGGTTCTGTTTGGGGAGAGGAAAAGTTTTGGAAATGGATGGTGGTGATGGTAGTACAACAACATTAGAAATGTACTTAATGGTTAAAATGGCAACTTTTATGTATGTTACCACAATAAATCTTTTTTTTTTAATTCCACAAAAAGGAAAGAAAACTTTTGTTTTGTTTGTTTATTTTTGGTTGTATTGCTTTGATGTCAGAGAAAGTGGCCTATATCTCCCCTTTTACTTTTTGTTATTAGAATTTATCTGGATGTTTTGATGGTCTAATATCTGACCAGTTTATTCCAGGGGTGTTGCAAAGGAAGATATATTTTCTGTTTTTAAGGTTCAAAGTTATATAAATATGTCTCTCTCCCTCTCTCCATATATGTACAAATGATTTCAATAACATTATTTGGAAACTTTATTGCCTTCTATTCTTTTGTCTGGTCTATCAAGATTGTGAGAAATGAGGTATATTCCTTAATTAGTAGAGTATTTTCACCAAATTCCTTCATAATCCTTAGAGTTTTATTTTCTATATTTAAATGCAATGTAATCTGGCACATGAAATTCCATGACAGTTCGGTTCTTTGCCCCACGTTGTGCTTCTTTCTTCTTGTCTTATATGCTGTTGGCTCTGAACTCCCACTTTCACCCATGCTTTCCTCTGATTTTCGGTCCTGATGTATTTTCATCTTTTGTAACTTTGCTTTAGGGTCATCTCTTATGAGGAGTATTTGGTTTGAATTTGTTTTTTTCCAGTATGAAAACGTTGACTCTTTAATAGGGTGTGCTTTTTACTTATTGGGAAACAGTCACTTTAACACTTATTGTAATGAATAATTTCAGCCTTACTTCTGTCATCTTGTTTTCTGGTTTCTGCTTTTATTTTCTCTCTCGCTCTCTTTTTCCCCCTTAGGGATCTATTGCCTCTTTATTTGCTTTTTATGTAATTCAAAGCTTTGGAAAGTTATCTATTCTGTTCTTATTTTGACTCATTTCAGCTCTTTAGACATATTCTTTAGCCCTTATTTTTCTAGTTGCCCAATTAAAGAGTGAAACACAGCGTCTTTTGGGGTACCCCGGTTTAAGAAAATCACTAGAATGTTTTGGTTGTAAGGAACGGAAACCCAAACCAAATGGCTTTACTTCAAAGCGGCACGTGTTGGCACACTCGGCTGTGACGAGAAGGGCGGGCCGGGCTTCCCACAAGGGGCAGCTCCAGCCCCCTGCAGACATTATCTTATAATTACCTGCTGAAGTATCTGTCTCCTCACTAGCAGGTGAGCTTATTGGTTAAATCTGTTTGGAAGGCTTTTGGTTGACTCATAATGGGAGGAGGTGTAAATATATTTGATTACTTTGAAGAACAAGCCAGGAGAGAGGCCGTCGTGTGGACCAGGATGAAGGAACTGCTTAGGGAGGCGAGGGCAGCTGAAAGAAGCCAGCAGGGATGGTGGGGCACCCAGAAATTAGCAAGAGCTGGGAGCTGTTACCACTTCTAGGCCTGAAGGGAGAGGAGAGACAACAGTGTTACCAGAACCCAGGAAAAGGCAGGGCTGTGGTGGAGAAGCCCCGGGCAGGAGACGTGGTCTTAGAGAGATGCAGCCGGTCTAGAAAAAGCAGCACAGCGACGGGAGGGAGGGGAAGCCTCCCAGACTGATCCGTTACCTCTCGCTAATCTCTTTCCAGCACCTCCCACTGGCCGAGCACAGCTGGAAGGAAGCTGAGAGGATGGTTTCTATAGGTTGGACCCTGGGCACAGGGCAGAGCAGAAAAGCTGGGAGAACAGCTTGGGTGGGGTGAGTGTTGGGTAGGTGGGGGTGGATATGAAAATGGAAATTAGCCAGCAGAGCAGTTCCTGGGTTGTTCTAGACACCTGACAAAGCCAGGGTCCTGTATCAGTTCCTTCTCCTCATGATTGGAGGGTGGTTGCTGCAGCTCCGGGCATCACATACTTATGTGACAACATCCCAACCAGGAAGGGAGAAGGTGGGAGCAAAAAGGCCTTCCTGTGTTACTGTTTCTTGTACTGGGGGGAGAAGCTTTCCCAGAAAACCCCAGCATTGGCCATAGCTGGGTCATGTTACCCCACCCTCCACTTGACCAATTGCAGTTGCCTTAGACCCCTGTGGCTAAAGACGTCAGAGGCTTTCTGAGCCGCTCGAGTCTGGCTTTTGTGTGTATCCGCACATCTTCCCAAAGTGCATTGCCTTGTTAGATCCAGAGGTCAATTCTCAGGCCTCATCCCATTCGACCTACCAGTAGAATCTGAAGTTGATCACTCCCTCTGCCTTCTGTCTTTTGAAATCAGCTTTTTTAAGGCGCGATTTACATTTAATAAAATGCATCCAGGTAAAGTGCACAATCCAATGAGCTTTTACACATGCACTCGCTCATGCAACCACCGTCACAGTCAAGATTGCAGAGGGCACCCTGGAAAGTTCCTTCATGCCCCTCTGCAGTCCACTGCCACCCCCAGTCATAGCTTCAGGCAACTACAGATCTGTTTTCTGTCACTGGAAATAATTTTGCATTTTCTAGAACTGTATCTGAATGGCATCACATGGTACGTGTGCATTTGTGGAAGGCTGTTCTGTTGCTCAGTGTGATGGTCGAGATTCACCCATGCCATTGCTTGTATCAGCAGTTAATTCCCTTTCCTTGCTGAATGATTTCCTACTGGATGGAGGAGCTGCCCTTTGTTTCTCTGCTTCTTCCTTTATTAAACTCTTTCTTCCAGGAGAAAGCCCCCTTTTCTGGATTCTTCCCTGACCTCTTAACCTGTGGAGTCCCGGGCTCTTCTTGTGTCTGTTACACACAAATTCCCGTGCTGGCTTCTTGCACGTCAGGGCTTCACATGCCATCTAGAGACCAACAGCTCCGGAGCCCATCTCCTGCCCAGCCCCCTCTTTGGAACTCCAGATGTGTGTATTAGCTTCCTCTTGCTGCTGTGACGAATGACTACAAAGGCAGTGGCTGTCTTAGTTTGCCAGGGCTGCCACAACAAAATGCCACGGACTGGTTGGCTTAACAACAGGAATTTAGTGTTTTCCAGTTCTGGAGACTAGAAGCTCAAAACCAATGTATTGACGGGTCATGGTTTCTCCAAAGTCAGAAGTGCTCTGGTGGTGGCTTACAGGCTGTCCCCCCATCACATGGCCATCTGTCTCCTTCTGTCTTCTTCTCTGGCTTTTCCTTCCATGTCCAAGTTTCTTCTCCTTAAAAGGACCCTGGTCATATCAGATTAAGGCCCACCCTGATTCTTTTTTGCCTCATCTCAGCAGCATCCTCTAAGGTCCTATTTATAAATGTATCTCCATCCACAGGACCAGGGTCAGGACTTGGATGTGTCTTGTGGGGGACGTGATTTAATCTATAATGTGGCTTAAGTGATACAAATTTATTCTCTTACTGTTCTGAAGGGCAGACGTCCTCGATCAAGGGGCTGGCAGGGCAAGGCTCCTTCTGGGGGATTTGGGGGAGAATCCATTTCCTTGCCTTTTCTCGCCTCCAGAGCAAGGGTTCTTAACCAGGCGTCCACCCTAAGGGATCCGTGGAAAGATATCAGGGGGTCTGTGAGCTTGAATTGAAAAAAATGAACTTGTTATCTTTATTTTCTCTGACCTCCCATGTTGAGTGTCATAAAACTCTCTGACGCTACATTCTGAGAAGGGGTCCATGGTTTTCACCTGCCTGGCAACGGGTCCGGGGGACAAAAGGTTAAGAACCCCTGGTCTAGAGGCTGCCCCCAGTCCTTGGCTGTGGCCCCCTCTCCCGTCTTTAAAGCCAGCGGCGTAGCATCTTTGGTCTCTCTCTGTACCCACCGTCATGTCCCCTTCTCTGACCCTGCCCCTCCAGCTCCCTCTTATATGTCCCACCCCACATATGATTCTGTATAATCTCCCCATTTCAAGGTCCTTAATGAAAATTACATCCGCCAAGTCCTTTTTTGCCATGTGAGGCCACATATCCTGGAGGTTGGGGCATGGGCATCTTTGGGGGCTGGGCATTTTTCTGCCCCACACAAAGTCCAGATGGAACCCCCGAGCCTGCCTCCCGGCCAGAGCTTCCTGCAGTCCTGCCCGTCTCAGATGAAGGCCAGAGCCAGCCTTGCCTTCTCTGTGCCCTTCCCCTCCGCAGCCTAGCTCACCCAGTCCACCCCCAAATCTCTTGGCTCTCCCTCTGAGATACCCCCAGACCCAGGCCACGCCCTCCCCCTGCCCTGCTCCCGGCCTGCTCCGAGCCATGTGGAACTGCCCGTGTGTCTGGAAGCCTTACCAAGAGAAGCAGCCAGAAGCCGGAAGTTGGAGAAAGCTCAGAGAAGACAGGACGTCGCCAGGTGACACAAGCAGAGCTGCAAGTGCAGGAACCCCAAGGGCTGCCGGTAGCCGGCACCGGGACGCCGGAGGCCCTGGAGAGAGCAAGCCTTGTCCGTATCTTGATTTGGGACTGCTGCTAGCCTCAAAACTGTGAGCCCGTCAATTCCTCTAGAGCACATCCACAGCGAGATATTTGTCACAGCAGCCCATAAACCAGGACGGAGCTCAATGAACGTTTGTTGAATGACTAATGCAGGGATGGAAACCGGCCTGGGCTCGGGGCCTGGGGCCCTGAGGCTGAAGCCCGCGCACAAGGCCTTTGCTCCTGGTTAGGAGATGGACGATGCGGCTCCGTCCAGGCGGCCGTGGAGAGCCACGCAGGCTCGGGGAGGGCCAGTGCCCGTCAGAGCTGTGTCTCCGCGAGCTCTTTCCACCAGAGGCTGGGGGTCTGGTGGGGTGAGGCTGGGGAGGGAAGGGCGCGGTGGAGCTCCCAGGGAGAAGGCGGCGAGGCCGGGAGGGGAGAAAGGAGAAGCCGGATGCAGAGGCGGCGAGGGAGCCCCTGGCTGCGCCCTGGGGGGCCCCCTACCAGGCTCGATGTGGGGCTCTGCGGGGACTGCGGTGTGTCCTGACGGAGCGGGTGTGTGCACGGGTGGGCCTGGCTGTGTCCCCGCCTCCGTGTGTGTGAGCGTGGACGTTTATGCGTGCGTGTGGGGTGTGTGGTTTTTGGGCATGTGTGTGTATTTGTCCTTGCACACGGATGGGTGTTGAGTGGTTTGCGTGGGCATCTGTGAGTGTGCGTGTGTACGGACGTTTCAGTGTGTGTGTTTAAGTGAGTAGGAATGTGTGTGTTTTGTGCCTGTGTCTCACGTGTGCATCTGGGTGTGCATCTATGAGGGTGTGGACGTATATGTGTGAGTGTGTGCGTGTTTCAGTGGGTCTGTTTGAGAGCATGAGCGTTTGCGCACGCCTCTGTGCCTTTTGTGCCCGTGTGACTCTGCGTGCATTGGAGCGGGCCTCTGCGTGACTGCGTATCCACACGTGGTATGCATGTGTTTTGGAGAGTGAGCGTGTCAAGTGAGTCTCCAGGGGTGAGCGTGTGGATAAGTCTTTATAACCGTGCGTCTCTGGGGCTTGGCGTGTGTGACTCTGACCACGTGCTTGCGTGGGTTAACGTGTGTGCGCTCGCCAGCGAGTGTGTGGAGGGGACGACGTCTGTGTGTCCAGCTGTGCCCAGCTCTGTGTGCCTGCGCGTGTGAGCTCGTGCTGGTGGGATTTGGGGACCACCCTGTCTGGGTGTCCGTGGGGCCCCGAGCAGGTGCCTGGGTGTCTTTGTGTCCATGTCCGTGGGTGGGCACCCAGCGTCCGTCCCTCGCTGCGCCTGAGGACGCATTTGGGGGTGGACCGCGTGTGCCCATGGGGGGGTCTCCCTGGGGCCCCCGTCAGCCTGCCCAGCACTGGCCCCCTCCATCCCCAGAGCCAGCTCAGAGGCCTCCTTGCTGCGGCGCTGTCACCGAGATCCCCGCCATCGGGCGCCCTGGCTCAGGTTAACTGATTGCGGGGGAAAGCCATTAGGCGCCCGCGCCGCGCGGCCATCTGTTATCAGCGCTCCCTCCTGGCCCGTGGCCGCGCTGGCATTTTGCTCGCTCTTCTTTCTATAATTGAAGGGAGTTTTCCATTACCGCGCAGTCTGCAGCCGCGCCGCCCTCCGCGCCCCTGGTTCACTGCGCTGCCTCCTTTCCTCTGCCTCCAGCAGCTGACCCAGTTTCCCCGCCCTGCTCTGCTCCCAGGGTCTCAATGGGGCTTCTCCAGGAGCTCCCCGGGGCCTGGTTCCCCTTAAACACTGCGAGGCCATCAGGGGCCGCTCCCCGCAGCGGAAAGCCTGCGCCTTCTTGCCCCAGGAGCGCTCCTGGGGCCGGCGAAGGCGGCCCCCTTAGGGAGGACGACGGGCCTGCCTTGCTGGGCGACCTCGGGGAAACTGCGCAGCGCCTCTGAGCTCCAGGGTCGGCCCGAGGTCCCAGAAGCTGACAGAGGAGCCCGGGCAGGTCCCGGCTCCTCCCCCTTCCCCACGTTCTCCAGGTAAAAACAGGTGTTTGGGCCTCGCCCTGAGCACCGTGCCTTCCTGCCCTGGAGGGCTGCCCTCCTCCTCCAGGCAGGACTGCGGCTCTGTCCCCTCTGCCCGAGCCCCTGAACTGGGCAGGCTCGCCTCCCCAGGACCCCACTGCACCCCGGCCCCCCTGCCCCGCACAAGGGCCTCTGAGCCTCCTACTTTCTCGTGAGGACCCCTCCCACGACTGCGCCACGCCCCAGCATGCCTCGGCTCATCTGCGCGGAGCCCCTGACAGGGCCACCCGGCTGGGAGCCCTCGAGTAGCCGCGGGGCCGGGGAGAGCGCAAGGAAGCCCCAGGCCACGGGAACAACGGGGTCCCCCTCAGGTGCTGCCAGGGGGCCCTGGAGAGGTCCAGCTCCTCCTGGCACAGCAAGGGGTCCCCCTTGGGCTGCCCAGCCCCTTCCCCTTTCCCCAGCGTCCTGCCCAGCGCCCGCCTGGCAGCCAGCCTGGACCAGGGGGGCTGCAGGTCCTTCTGGCTCTGCAGGACGGGCTCTGCCAGCCAGCACCGGGCGCTCGGGAGGCTGTGAGGGAGACACGCTGTTGGGGTCTCTTTGCCATGCCTCGGGGCCGGTTACAGGTGCTCCGAAGCCCACCAGGGCTCTTCCAAGAGAAGGCCCCTGCCTTCTCGTGACTCCTGCCGGGCGTGTCTGCCCCAGCCCTGGCCGTAGAGAGGGAGGTCCCCACATGCCCCACACCCTCAGCCTGCTCGGGTCCCCTGCTCCTGTCCAGCTGGCCTGGACTTCAGACGCCCTGGGGTGGGCTCCCCAGACCTGCACCTGGGCCTCTGACTCCTGACGGGGGATCATTTCCTAAACAATGCCAGCCGGTCTGGTGAGGGCACTGGCCAGCAGGAGTGGGCACTCCGAATGCCAGCCTGCTCGTGTCCCTAGCTCTTCCACCCCACCCCACAGTACATGGACACATACAGACATACAGGTACACACTCACAGGTGTGCAAGTGTTCACAGACACACAACATTCACATAGGTGCACACTCAGATACACACACATACACAGAGGCACACATGCCTCTATACTTAGACACACTCTCACACTTGTGCGTGCACACAGCAGCATGTGCCCAGATGCCTACGTGTATACACACTCACATGTGAGCAACACACACGTAACACATGCACGGCACCTTACTGGGTGTTCTGCTGTGACTCCCTCAGGTCCAGGGAGCCCACGTCAAGCAGCCTCACTTCCAGCCCTGCTGCCCACCTCTCCTCTGGGGCAGGCGCGGGAATGTGGCCTCCATGTCCCTGCCCGTACGGAGAGGGCACCGGGCCAGCTGGTCAGTGATGCTCTGGCTAAGTAGCGACATAGCCGTGGTGCCTCCTTCCCTTACACTTGAAGTGCCAAGGCGCTGCTGGGTTCTGGGCCTCCGTAGCCCTGTCCCCCCAGTGGATCTCGGGCTCCAGAGTCTCTGTCCCAGTTCTCAGGGCTGGTGAGCAGCGTCCCGGACCGCCAAGGACCTGAACTTGGGGCATCCCAGCCACGGGGGTCTCGGGAAGTGGGGTGGGGGATAAATAATGCCTGCCCTGTAAAGGGCCGAGGAGAGGAAGACACAGCCATGCTCGGTTCTCACACCTTCCCGTCCATCTCAAGACTGCGGTACAGGGGGCGGGCTTGGCCCAGTGGTTGGGGCGTCCGTCTACCACATGGGAGGTCCGAGGTTCAAACCCCGGGCCTCCTGACCCGTGTGCAGCTGGCCCATGCGCAGTGCTGATGCGCGCAAGGAGTGCCCTGCCACGCCGGGGTGTCCCCCGCGTAGGGGAGCCCCACACATAAGGAGTGCACCCCATAAGGAGAGCTGCCCAGCGCGAAAGAAAGTGCAGCCTGCCTAGGAATGGTGCCTCACACACGGAGAGCTGACACAGCAAGATGACACAACAAAAAGAAACACAGATTCCCGTGCCGCTGACAACAACAGAAGTGGAGAAAGAAGACGCAGCCAATAGACACAGAGAACAGACAACCGGGGTCGGGGGGGAAGGGGAGAGAAATAAATAAATAAATAAATCTTTGGAAAAAAAAAAGACTGATACAAGAGAACTCCTTTCTGGAATCCTCTTCCCCCACCCCACCCCGATGACGCCGGCGCATGCAGGCCACTTCCCCACCCTCCCAGATTTGGGCCCCTCGCAGGAAGGTGGCCCTCGCCTCAGTTGCGCCGGCTGCGTCGCATCCTGACGATGGCTTTTGCGACGACAGGGCCATGCACCCCTGTTCCTGTGGGACATCACACAGTCTGGGCTGCCCAGACTGTGTCCCCAGAGCCTGGCACGTGCCTGCCTGTCACCCGGGGGGCGCTTCGTAAACGTCTTTCGGGTGGACGGACAGCCGCGCACGCAGGGGGCTGCTGGGTATGCGTGTGCCCGCGGCCGCTGCAGTGCGCAGTTCTCCCTGTCGCTCTAGCCTGCCGGGCTGTGCCGAGGGAGCTGCCGGGCTCTGCCGGGGGCGGGCGATGTCAGCCGAGGAGGGGGCCTGCAAGTGACAGGTGCTGTCTTGCCCCAGGCGTGCCCCGGGCCTGGGCTGGTTTGGCTGTGGCAGCAGCCCCAGTTCCTGGGCTAATTAGGGAAGGAGGCTGGAGGCAGGGGCGGAGCGAGCGCTATTCTGGGCCCAGACTGAGGGCCAGGCGAGGCCCATCTGTGGCCCGGCGGGTCGGTGTGTGTCTGTGTGTGTTTCTGGGTGAGACGGAGAGGGAGGGAGGGAGAGAAAGGTTTTTGCATCCGTCTATATGTGTGTCTGCCTGGGTTTGTGACTGAGTTGTAGATGTACGTTTGCACACGCCTCTGTGTGCTCTTGTGTGTTTGTGAACCTATTCATCAGTGCGTGTGTGTTTATGTGAGCATGTGGATACGGTTGTGCTTGCGTGTGTCCATGCGTGTTCGTGTCTGTTGCGCTCCACGTGTCTGAGCATATGTTTTTACGACATGTATTCTTGTGCCCGTGTGATAATTGTGTCCGAGGATGTGTGTGTCTGAATTAGTGTGTATATGTTGAATTGTGTGTGTTTATGGCTAGGTGTGTTCTGTTTGGCTTGCATTTGCATGTTCGTGCACTTGGAGCTGTGCGTGTGTAGCTGTGAGTCTCCTCGGGGTGGTGGCAGTGGTTGTGTGTTTGGGGGTGTGTGTCGAGGGGCATGGTGGCTTCCCCGGGTGCAGGAGCCCCCTTTCCACCTGGGACAGGAGACAGGCCACTTCCAACGGCAGGCCCAGGTGGACTTGCACCTTGCCAGACCCTTCACTCACGTCCGCTGTTTCAGTTTGCGTGAAGCTGCTGGGAGCAGTAGACCAGAAATGGGCCGGCTTGTACGATGGGGATTTATCAGGCTCAAAGCTTTCAGCTCGGAGCCTGCGGAAGTGTCCAAGTCAAGGCGTCATTGGAGACATCGTCTCGCTGAGGGCCGGTGGCCGCGATCCTGGGCTCCTGCCCCGTGGCAGGGTACACGGGGCGTCCGCCTTCTCCTCCAGCCTCACCTCCTCCCCAGGCTCAGCTGTGGGCGACCGGGCACGTGGCCGGGCGTAATGCGGCCTCGGCTCCCTGCTCCACGTGTCTGCAGCCTCTTATTCCTCCATTCGTAAAGGACTCCAGCAAGAGCGCTAGGACCCTCCCTGGGTCCCACCATCTAATCAAAGGCCCCTCCCTGGAGCGAGCTAATCCAAAGTCATCGACAATGGGTTTACAGACACAGGAATGGGTTTGTTTTAAGAACGTGAGTTCTGGGGTCCACAAGACTCAAGCCAAGACTCCTCTGATGCAGGAGAAGACCTGGAGGCTACTGGGCCCCAACTGCCCAGCCCCCATGCCTGGAGCCCGGCACCCATAGTCGGGCACATTCCCATCGCTCAGGATGGGGAGGGCCACCCACGCAGACCCCACTGAGGTGCCCAGTCCTGTTGACACCTTCCAGGTAGCCCGCCTCCCTCCAAGGAGCTTACCGGAAGCCTAGGACAGCGGTATCATGAATCACCCCAAACAGGCCCCTTCTGGGAGTGAAGTGGGCTAAAGCGAGGCCCCTGGGGCAACAGGCATCAACCAGGACCGCTCGGGGCCAGTGGATGAATGGCCCCTTAGCTCTCGCCCTGCTTGCTCAGCGCAGCCCCCATGACGCTGTGCCCAGTGCTGGATCTGCCCAGGGGCCACTCCTGGGCCTGACCCTTCCAGGCCTCTGCCAGTCAGCCCAGGAGGCCACCGTGCCCCGACGCCTGTCTTGGAGCCTTGGTTTCCTCCTCCAGGACCTCCCAGGGCCAGAGCGAGGGCCACGGTGGGTGCTCTGTCCAAGAGGCTGCATGTTTGTCTGTTCGTTTGTTCATTCATTCACTCATTTACTCGGCCCATGTTTTATGAGCACCTTCTCTTCCTTGGGCCATGGGGATGCCACAGTGAAAAATGCTCCTTCCTCAGCCCCTGCCCTCCTGGAGCTTATATTCTCATGGGGGATGGGGTGCCAGGGGGGCGAAAAGAGACACTAAACACATTGCAATGCAGAATAAATTGCACGGGTGGAAAAGACGGTGGAGGGGAGCTGCAGCCGAGGCGTCAAGGCCGTGCTCAGCTGGTGAGGACAGCGGAGTGGGGGGCTCTAGGCGGGGAGCAGACTCATGGCAAGGCCCCTGATGGTGGGAACCCACGAGAAAGGTGGGAGCAGAGAGGGTGCGGGGCGAGCTGCAGAGGAAGGTGGGGCTGGCGTGCAGGGGCTGGGGGAAGGGAGCCAGGCATTTGTCACCGCAGCTCAGGCAGATGGAGGCAGTGGGGTTCTCTTGTGTGTCTTTCTGATGGCTCCCTCATCCCAAAGGCTTTGTGAGTGAGGGGTGAGGGAGCTCTTGCCCCTCTGCGCCCCTTCAGGGTGGAGTCCAGGCCTGACCATTGACCTGGCTTGAGAGGAGCCCAGCGGTGGGCACCCCGAGGACAGGGAGTGGGTCTGCAGGCGCCTGGCCTGGATTTTGTCCCATCGCCTCTGAGCTGGACCCTCAGCTCCCCAGAGGGACCGTGCCAGGGGCAGCTGCCAGGCTGTGTCGGGCCTTCTCTCGTGGAGGGAGTGAGGGTCAGCCTGGCTCTGTGGTCATCTGGAGTGTCGAGTGGCATGGCCGAGGGTCAGCCTGGCTCTGTGGCCATGTCAAGTGGCATGGCCGAGGGTCAGCCCCTCTCCACGGCCCTGTCCACTGCCCCAATTCTTGAGACACTTGGTCCACCCTGGCCAGGGGCGTACCTCAAAGTTCTTGGGATCTAATTGTTTGGCTGTTGGGAGACACGGATGTAGAGGGAATGCAGGGGAAGGGAGGGGCTGTGCTGTGGACCCCAGGTGCTGGAATGTCGGCAGCTAAGGGCTCACAGCTGCCCCTTCCCTTGGTTGATGGGGAACCCCCACCCCTTCTTGCCAAGAGCTTTCTGGAAGGCAGTGAGTCCAGAGACACCGCCTCCCGCAGATCGGCTTGAGGCTAAAACAGCCGGGCCCCCATCTTTGCCAGGTCCTTTCCTTGCCCTCCCAGCTTTTCCTTGAGAGCCTCGCCCCGGCAAATCACTTGCACAGGATTTGCTCCCAGGAAAACCACCCAAGGGGCTCCAGCGTCACCTGCTGAACCAACCGAACCAGGAATGAATGAGTCATCGGGGGCCTCAAGGGCCCGGGGAGCAGAGCTGGGTGGGGGGTGGGAGGCTCTTCCTTCACCTCGCCCTGGTTTGCAGATAAGGCAGCCAGATTAGGAAGGGGCAAGGGTCCGAGGGACACAGAGACCTGGTCCCAACACTCTTCCACCCCTTTCAAAATAATAGCCTTACTTTTGTGAACACATGTCCCAGATCAGGCAGGGCCCTGTTTGCTCCAAAGTCTGTAGCCTCTGGTGGTGGCTGGCCAGCAGTCCTAACTCAGCCCCTGCCTCCACCATGTGGCTAGAAATTTCCTCTGCTTGTAAGGAATCCAGCCATGTGGAAGGAGGCCTGCCCTGGCTCAGGCTGGCCTCAGTGTAACTCACAACATTTTCTAAGATCCTGTTGACAAATGGTTCCCGCCCATGGGACAGGGGTTAGGGCATGTCTTTGGGGGTGGGTGTGTTTCAGCCCACAGTGGGGCTCTTGAGGTGTACCAGTTACCTGTGAAGCACTGGCATGCGGTGATTCATCGACGGCCGTTCCTGTGGCCGCTCTTTCCTCTGTCGCTCCATGACCCACGAACGGGTGGCCTCGGGGTGGGCCATGGGTGGGGTGGGGTGGATTTCTACAGAACGAGGACATCCGCTCTGTCTTATGCAATTAGACAGAGATTGGCGTGGGGTTCCTTTGCCTTGGGGATAGAATCATGATGAAGAATTTGACATAGAGGTCATTACTGGAAACAAAGCCCAGCTCCACTGTTGGGCTAATGGGGAAACTGAGGCCCAGGTGCCAGGACTTCTCCAAGACCCCAGGCCTTTGGCCCACTGCCAGGGCTGCTTTCCGCCTAGTGCACGGCTCCCCGTGGAAGCTCCCCAAGGAAGGATAAGCACAGCCCCGCATCCTGCTGGGAACTGTCCTTCCCTGAAAAGGCCCTGCCAGGAGGCTGCAGGTGATTCGCGCCTGTGAGAGGCCAGCCCGGCTCTCCCGCTGACAGGTGAGTGCAGAGCAGACCTACGGTGTCTACTCTAAACCTACAGTTACTGCCACAGATAAGAGCAGAGGGAACGTGGAAGCCTTGAACGCATTTGCTAACAGCTTTTCTCTGTTTACAGACCCCAGACCACGAGGTGGCCCTTGGCATCCCCAAGGCAGCGGGGCTGGACCTAAGGCCCTGCCTGCCGCCAGCTGGCTGGGCGGCCCTGTGACCCCTCCCATCCCTCTCTGGGCCTCAGTTTCCCCCCCCTGTAAAATGAGAAGTTCAGGTGCGATGACCTAGAAACACTGGCGTTCTCGGAGCCGATGTGCAAGGACCTGGAGCACGCGCCGCCTCGCTCGGGAGAAGTCAACTGTCAAGCGGTGTTTTAAAAGGCGCTTATTTATTTGGCTTGTCTGCGCACTATCTCCTTGGCTGCCTTTATAAATATTTATCAATGTTGTTGCAGTGACATTTCCTGGGAAGAGTGAGAACGGGAGGGGGGAAAGGATGTCAGAGGGGAGCTGACGGGCTGTGGGGGGCGGTGGGAGGGCTCAGACCCAGGGGAGGCTGAGAAGGAAGGCAAGGCCTGGCTCCCAGGGGAGCGGGGCGCGACGCAGAGACCTGACAGGGACCAGCTCACTCACCTGAATTGGAAAGTGGGAGTCCAGCTTTCAGGGCATCGGATGAGAAGGTTTGGAAGTAGGAAGATCCATGAATCTCTGTCACTGGTCAAGAGACCGTAGACAAGGCCTCGGTTTCACCACCCACACAGGTCCTTGTTCAACACAGTACACTTCTGCTGGGCACTGTTTGAAGTATTCATTCATTTAAACTCTTACAAACGGTGCTCTGATGAAGGGACTATTGTCCTCTCCATTTTACAGAGAAGGAAGCAGTCTCAGTTTGTTAGGGCAGCTATGACAAGTAGCGCACAGCGGGTTGACTCAGACAAATGAAATTTTATCGGCTCACAGTTATTGAAGGCCCAAAGTCCAACATCGAGCTGTCGGCAAGGCCATGCTGTCTCGAGGTTGGCAGTGTTTTGGAGGTGGCAGCCGTCTGTCACTTGGCCTTCTCTGCGTCTGCTTTTTTTCTTGTTTCTGCTGCGTTCTGGCTTCTTCTGGCTGACTGTCCAAGTACCCTTGGCTTCTAAGGCCCCCAGTTCAGTGGGTTAAAACCCATCCTGATCCAGCTTGGCCTCATGCAAAAAGGCCCGTTCAAGGTCCTAGTCACAAATGAGTTCACACTCTAACGAGTAATCGCGTCCAAAGGTCCTGTGTACAAGTGGGTTCACCCCCACAGGACTGGGGTTAGGGCTTGAACGTGTTTTGGGGGGGCTGAGATTCCACCCCCCAGCACTGGGATCTAATGACCTCCTAGCGTCAGGTAATGCTGAGCTGGAGAGCCAGGATTTGAATCTAGGCTGCTCAGAGCTCTTAACCACTACAGCAGCCCACACGCATTTGCTTCTGTGACAAACACTCCTTAAAGCCACGCCTGGCCAGCCCAGGCTTGCTCCTGGGGAAGAACCATGGCAAATCCTCCGTCTCAAGGGATGCATGGTCTAGTGTGGTGGGATGGAGAAGCACGGGGACACTGTCGTGAGGTAGGTGTCACAGGACCATGCCGAGGGCGGCCTGCAGACGGACCACGGGTTTTTTGTCACAGTCAGCTCAGTTGCAGCTAGCTGTTCTTGGCTGGGCCCAGGAAAAGGAGAGCCCTCTGGGAGTGGAAGGGAGAAAGCAAGTAGCACAGAGATGGAATCAGCGGAACTTGGCAATCAAAGCAGTGTCTGAAATTTTGAACCTGAGAAACAGAGAAGTAGGAGGCTGTAACAGTTAGCTTTGCTGCATAACAAACCACCCCCAAACTGTGTGACTTCAAACAACCACCATTTATTTAGCTCATGGTTCTGTGGTTTGGCAATTTGGGCTGGGCAGGCTTGGTTGCTTGAACTGTGTTCAGTTTGGGTCATGAAGGCATTGGAAACGTCAATGGGAAACTGTAGGAAGTACCTGGAGATCCAGATTTGGGCCTCACTGGAGCCCTCACTGTCACTTCCCTCAGGCTGGCACCCTCTGTGACTGTTCACCGCACTTGCTGGCCCTTTCTAGCACCGACTGGACCCTTGGGCTGCCCCTTCCCACCAGCCACTGACTCTTGAGTCTGTGCTTGCCTCCAGCCCTGGGGTGAGTGGACTGAGCTGACATGGACCTCCAGAGCCCAGTGCCCTTCCTTCAGGTCCCAGTTCTGGGCACGTCTTGAGGAATGTCTGTGTCCTGATGTGTCTTTTGTGGACCCCAGAAAATTATGTTCTTGAGCTCGTCCATTCCTGCTCCTGTAAATGCAGTGTCGACAGCGCCTTTTTCTTAGATTCTATTGAGGGGCCTGGATTAGCTCCCTTGACTGGACTGTGTCAGTGAGGCGTGACTCAGGTTGGGTCCCTGCCGTCTTGCTGGGTCTTAGGGAAACTGAGAGCACCCAGAGACACACGGAAAGAAGGAAGCTGCCGTTTTGACCCTGCCACCTGAGAGGGGACTTGAGCCGAAGCTGAAGCACGAAGCCCCCAGGAAGCTGGGCCCACGGAGGAGCTCAAGGCTGAAGAGTTGAGCCGTCTGCCCGACTGCCCACGGCTGGGCTCTGGGAGATGGAGAGCCTTGGGGGAGGGCGGGGACCAGGGCAGAGACCAGAGCCCTCTCACCTGATCGTCCTGTGGCAGGACGCGAGGATCACCCGCAGCTGGCTTTGGTGAGAAAGCACCCCTGAGGGTGCCTTGATTTGGACATGGCACGGCCTCGGAACTGTCAGATTTCCCCTAAGAAACCTCCCGTTATGAGAGCCCACCCGTTTCTGGTACTTGGCGCCAGCAGCCCTGTGTCAAACTAAGACACACTGAGACTCCATTTCCTTATCTTCAAAGGACAGAAATAGCCATGCTTGGCCTCCCAGCGTCGTGGGGAGGGCTTGAAGAGGCAAAGAGTGCCCAGCCCAGGGCTGGACCCGTGGCTTCTTCCCCGGGCGCCCTCCAGCACCTGTGTGCAGCTGGCTCTCAGCTCTGAGCTCCGCTCACGCCCCTCTGACCACAGACCTTGCCTCCCCCCCCAGCAGCCCTCTCGGTGCATTCACCGCTGGGTCCCCGGGTCTGCAGGGGGCGGGGGTGGAGGGCTAAAATACAGGACCGGGCATCACAGCTGACTTTTCGATAAGCAGGGAGTGAGTTCGTCCCATTCGTTCCTTACCTGCAATCTGGGTGTGCTGTGTTTTTATCTCTCGCTCTAGCGTGCGAGGCTGGGGGAGTGGGCGCAGCTCCAGCCTGGGTCCCAGCACTGCCCTCTCAGCCGCCACCTGCTGGAGGCTCGTTCCTGTGTGTCGTCCAGCAAGAAGCTCTTGGGGGCGGGGCAGGGCACCGAGGGAGGCCGACCCCCGCCCTGGGCGGGAAAGAGGCCGCTGCTAGCCGGCAGGCCGGGGGAGGAGGGCGGGCCGGGGCCTCCGTCTGCAGGCGAGAGGGGGCTATCCCGGCCTCCTGTGCGGGTCCAGGGAGGAGAGGCCTGGGAACTGGCTCAGGGGCCTCTCCTGCGCGCCACGGCCCCACTCGGAAGGTCAGATGGACCCTCTGCCGCTCGGTGCCCAACGCTGAGCTACCGATCCGACCCCCAGCCCTTCCCACCCTTCCCGGCACCCAGGGCAGCTCCATCTCCCAGCACCCAGGCCTGAAGCCTCTCTCTCCCTCCCGCCTCTGCTGGTCAGCCTCAGCTTCAGCCGTCTCTAGACTTAGACCACGTTGCTCCCTCCCCCGCCACCACCGGTCCCTCCCCCGCCACCACCAGTCCTGCGCCACCGCCCCGTCCTGCGCCACCACCCGTCCTGCGCCACCACCATCTCCCGCTGCCTGCATGGCCCCAACTGCCCCTCCCGGGGCCCCTGCTTCCCTCCCGCCATGGGTCCTGGTTGCATGGAGTCAGGACGGCCCGTCCTCTGCCGAGAGCCCCACTTTGCCCGTGGCGCATGAGTCTGCGTCAATCGCGTTCTCAGAGGCAGCTCTGATGTCACCCTCCCCCTCGCTCTCCGCAAACAGGCTGTGCGGCGCAGGATGGCACATTCCCTCCACCAGGCGCCTGCCCCACACTGTCCGCCCCTCTCCTTCCCGTCTTTCCTCCAGTGCATCTTCTGGGGGAAGCCTGCCTTGCCACGATATTTAAAATCGCAGCCCCACCCCAGCACCCCACCTCCCTTCCCAGCTCTGTCTTTCTCCACAGTCCTGCTCACCTTCTGACCTACTCTGTAGCCTCCTGATTTTGCTTATTCTCAACTTCCCCAGGATATCAGGTGCATGTCGTGTTCAATGCTGGGTCCTCAGCAGCTCTAAACTAAGACCTGGCACGCAGTCAGTGCTCAATAAATAGCTAGTTGAGAGAATGAACAAACAATTGAACGAATGAATGCGTGGCTTCTGGGTCTAGAACTGGCATGACCTAACTTGCATGCTGTGCCACTTTGGCTTGGGTGCCCAATCTCTCTGTGCTTCCCCTGTAAAGAAGGCACGGTGGGAATGCATTTCAAAAAACAGCTTGGAAACCCAGAGTTGAGTTTGCTGGGCCCACGCAGTGTTTTAAACAACTTCTATGATGTGTCAACATGTGAAAACAGGGAGATTTCACCCAAAGAGCCAGATTCCTGCTCCTCGTGAAAGAAGGGCGGGCCTATTGCTCTGGCCTGCTTCCCGTGGCAGAGGCCACGCCTGGCTGAGGTGGGGGTGGGGACCCTGTGGGGGCTGGGGACGTGTGCTCCCACCCCTTCCCCACGGGCCCTCTGGGCTCTCCTCACTCAGACCTGCTTGAGTTTGAGACCCTGAGCCAAGAACTGAGCATCCAAGGAAGCCGTTTCTGGAAAGATCAAGAAACATTTGTTGAGGGAAATGGATGTGGCTCAACCAATTGGGCTCCTGTCTACCGTATAGGAGGTCCAGGGTTTGATGCCCTGGACATTAGCACCTCCTGATGAGGGCAAGCTGGCCCATGGGGTGAGCCGGCCCATACGGGAATGCGGCCCACGCAGGAGCGCTGGCTGACACAGAGAGCTGGCGCAGCAAGATGATGCAACAAGGGACACAGAGGAGAGAAAATAAGAAGACGTAGCAGAACAGGGCTTTGAGGTGGCGCAAGAGAGTAATCACTTCTCTCCCATTCCAGAAGGTCCCAGGATCGGTTCCCGGAGCCTCCTAAAGAGAATACAAGCAGGCACAGAAAAACACACAGTGAATGTACACAGCAGACAATGGGGGGAATGGGGAGGGGGGAGAAATAAAATAAATCTTCAAAAAAAAAAGAAATGTGTTGAGTGCTCCCCTGGTGGATGAAACTGGCGCTCACGTTTGTTGCACCCTTGGCCTGTCTGTGAGCTGGTTCCCTGGGGCCAGGCGGGGTCGCGGGTGACATGGGAGGTCAAGGGCGTGGTGAGGGCCGTGGGCCGTGCCTGGGACTGTCCCAGCTCAGGGTGGGCTCCCCCAGCACCCTCCGCGGGGCCTCTTGGCCTGTTGTGAGGATGGGGATACGGAGGGTCCCCGGGGCTACACAGCTCGTCCAGATCGCTCCACTTGGGGGTGGCAGAGCTGGGGTTGGGGTCAGGTCCGCCTGGCTACCCAGCCCCGCTTCCTAACCCCAGGTCAGCTTCCCCTGGCTGAGGGGCCAAGGCCTTAGAGCAGGGCCTCTTAGCAGGGGGTCCGTGAGCTTGACTTGAAAGTCAGGGCAACGTTGTTGTTGTGGGGCGTGTTGGTGCGGGTGTACTGTATTTATTAAGTAATACACAGCGTAGTGTGGACTTAGTGGGGGGTCCGTGGGTCTCACCTGACTGGCAGAGGGGTCCGTGGAACAAAAAAGGTGAGGAGCCCCTGCCTAGGCTTTCTGGGGTCCCAGACTTTCCCTGGCTCTTGGCCCAAGAGTCTCTTGCTCTGTCTTCCTCCTGAAGGTCTCACTTTGTCTTCCCTGTGTCCCACCCCTTGCTGGGAAAAAAGGGGCTGGGGTGGCTTCATTATTAATTAAAAAAAATTTTTGAGGTGTTATACACATAAAATGCACACACTTTTATGGGAATTTTTGTCAAGGGAGTCTCCCATTTGTGCCGGGGTCATGATGGAGAACACAATGCGCAACTATTGTTTTCTGTGTTTACTGCTTTTAAATATTGTCCCCCATGCACAGCCATGCTAGCTCTCTTGCTCCCCACCTTGTCCCCACTACCTAGGGGTGCCTAGCCCCCTCCAGGGTGTGAGGAGACCTGGGGGGACAGGCACAGTCTCCCACCGCAGCTGGGCTATCCCGGGCCGTGGTCTCGCTGGGAGTGGCAGCTGCAGCGTCGCTCACTCAATCACGCCAATGGAAACTCTCGTTTTCCTTTTTTCCAGACTTCGAGAGCGGTTTGGACCACTGAACATGGAAAAGATGTCAGTTTCTCCCAAAGCTCTGAATTCAAAGTGCTCTGGCTGCCCATCACCGTGCCCATCCCCACCAAGTGGGAAAAGGTCTTTCTAGCCCCAATTCCAAAAGCACAAACCAGAAGGTCGAGAAAAAGGGACGGACCCAACGGCCTCAGCACTCAGGGTTCCTATCACGGAAGGCGGCCACAGAAGCTTAACCCACAGAGGGCGGTCCACGGGAAACATTTGCCATGTCTGAAACTCACGAGAGATGTGTCTCTAAAATACCTGCAGATCAGCCAGGCATCAGACGAACCTGAGAGGAAAAGAGGCAAAGCATAAAACAGAGCATGACAGGGGGGCAGACCCAGGAGGCTAAGGGCCCCGACCTCATTACCAGTCAGAGAAATGCAAACGCAAATGACACAGAGCTGTTTCAGTTTGCTAAAACTGCTGGGAGCAAAATACCAGAAATGGGGTGGCTTTTATGATGGGGATTTATTTGGGGGTAAAATCTTACAGTTCCGAGGTTGTGAAAATGTCCAAATCAAGGCCTCTTCAAAGATGCCGTCTTCCCAAAGGTCGGCTGCTGGATCCTGGACGCCTGCCACATGGCCGGGCAAATGGTGGGTCTGCCAGTCTCTCTGCCTTCCCCTCCAGGCTCACCTTCTCTCTCAGCTTCGAGCTGCTCTGTGGGCCTCGCCTTCTGGGGACCTCATTGCACCAGCGCCTCTGCTGCCTCCAGCCTCTCTGTCAGCCTCTCGAGGTTTCTCTGTCTTTCTGCAGCTGTAGATGATCCTGGAGTCTTCTCTCATGTGGCAGAGTAAAACAGCAGCTGTTTTGCTCTGTGTCTCTGCTTTCAGTTCTCAGTGTACTTAAGACTCCAGCAAGAGGACCAAGACCCAACCTGGGTCATGTCTCACTGACGTCGTCCAATCAAAGGCCCTAAAACTGTCTAATAAAAAGCGACCTAATCAAAAGATCCCTTAACTGACCTAATGCAATCAAAGGATCCCACAGGCACAGGAATGGCTGAGTTCCAAGAATGTGACCTTTCCTGGGGTTCACAAAAGCTTCAAGCTGTCATAGAGCACTTTCACCTGCTAAGCTGGCCAAAAGTGAGACTGCTGGATGATGCTAAGTGCTGTTGGGGCTGTGGGGACGTGGGGGCCTCAAGGACTGCTGGGGTGGGGGTTGGGGGGTTGCAGGGGTCTGCAGCCACTAAGAGAGAATGCTGGCAGTCCTTTGTCAAATTGTATGTATGCCCCCTCCGTGAGCCAGCACATCTGCTCCTGGAGAGACACGCACACACGTGCAGAAGGGGATGTACAAGAGTGGAAGTGCAGGACCCCTTATGGAACGGGGGATTGGAAGCAATGGGAGGGCGGGTAAAATGTGAGGGTCAGCCAGTGGGACTCTACAGCTGTCAGTCACGTAGCTGAGACGGCCACCTCACAATACGGAGCAATCTTAAAAATAGTGCTGGGTAGGAAAAAAGAAACAGCGTTGGTTTTATAGCCTAATTCTATTTATGTAAATGAAAAATGCTCCTTTTAAAAGAACACCGACAAAGCAGACCCATTAAACACAGGATGGTGGCTTTCTGGGAGTGGGGAAGGGGAAAAGGGAATGATGATTAATAACTAAAATGAGAAGAGCCTGGCAGGACCCGAGGATTTTAATTAGCTCTAAATTGAGGAGTGTGGTTAACTCAACCCTCCACACCTGAGGTACAACTTATTAAAAAAAAGCTATCACCAGCTAGATTGCAGCAAGGATTGTTTAGGAACCTACTAAATTTATGCCAGTATGATGATTTAAAGAGCTCAGCCCGTTTTGAAATCCCTGAGCAGAGGGCTCCAGCTCTCGCCCACATTTTAGCACATACCACAAAGCCACTGTTATCAGAGAGAGGCTGGCGCCAGAACTGGACGGGGGCCCCCAAAATATGTGCAGGCCTGGCCCGGGGAGGCGTCGGGGCGTTTCTGTGGTAGAGAGCTGCTCTTCCCCACGCTCAAGATTTATTGAGCATCTCCACTAAGCCCCGCCCTTTGCTTGAGGCTGGGGGTGGAAGGGCGAGCACAGCAGATGCAGCCAGGGGGACCCCAGTCCAGGGGAGAGAGAAAGGCAGCAATCAAAGGCTCACACCATCACTTTCAAACTGGAAAAATGAGAAAGTAGAGAGAGCTGGGGGGCAGGGCTAAGTGGCGGGGCTGGAGGGCGATGGTCAAGGAAGGCTTCCTGGAAGAGGCAATCTGGAGGAGGAGCCTGGCTCCTCTAGGTGAGGGCAGCGTGGTGGTGATCACAGGGGTGTTTGCAGGCAGGAGGGTGTGTGCACAGGGGGAGCGGGGGATGGATTTGGGGAGGCAGGGCAGATCCCCACTTTGGTTGCGGAATCTCGGCTAACCTTCTATGTCCTCTTTTAATTCCAACGTAAGGGGCCTTTACTTTTCCCTGCTGCCGCTCAAGAATCCTAAACCGAGAGTCATAGAATGAACTGGAAGGCCTCATACCCCAGGTGAGGAAACTGAGTCCCAGGGAGATGAAATGGCTGGAGGAAGGGCGTCAGGGAACAGGGGCTCACAAAACCTGTGGATAGCGCGCCTGGTCTCCCTGGCGTGGGCCTGGCCCCCGCGGCCCCCAGGGGGCCTGGCCGGTACCCCCTCCCCCCCACCCCATGTTCCTCTCTCGGGAGCCTGGAGCCTCGAGGTCAAGCAAAGCTGCGAGGGTATTTAAGGAGTGTCATTGATTACTGTAGGTGGGCTTATGAACCTTATCGGTTTAGATTTGTATCTGCAGGAGAGCTGTTCATCTTAAATAAATATGTTTTTTAATAATCTCTGAGTATTTATGGAGCATAAAACTGCCAGCCAAAACGGAGACTGAGATTTCTGAAGTCACTGACTTGTTCCCACACAGTTCATCATTAAGAGCGGCTCCCAGCAGGACGCTGGCTCCTGGCTGCCAGCAGCCAGCGCGAGACTCGGGTGATTATCTTCACGAAGCATTTTTTTAATAAGCCAGTGTTAGTTATTTAACCTACAATAGCCACTTAATAAACATAGTAAATTACCTGCAGGTTTGGAAATAGTCTCAGCCCCTCCTGGGGTCCACCTGCGTTCTGGGCAGGTGCATGTCACCTTCCTGCTTCCCCCAAGCCTCACTGGAGTAGTCCTGAGGGTCACCCCGATTTGGGGGGGAGTGTGGGTACAGGGTCAGGGTGAGGGCCTGGCTGGAACAGGGGCTAAGGCAGGTCCTGGCCCAGCTTCTTACCCCAGGCTGGACATAGGCGAGCCCCCAGTTTCCAGTGCTGGTAGGAAGTCTGGGGGGCCTCCAGTGAGGACGGGGGTTTCCTCCCAGACCTCTCCCCAATGCCCTGGGCAAGGTCGGGTCACTGGCTCCTGCTCCAACAGCCCGTCTCCTTCTGCCTCCCAAAGGTCCCTTCTCCACGGTGAGCTTGCGCACTGCTGCTCACCCCACATGCATGTTAGGTGCCCATGGGGCAGCGCGTCTCCCCAGTCGTGAAGGACGTCCATTTACGTTTTATTCCATGGGAAGCAGCTCCTGCTACCACTGTCTCCACCACTCCCCATTTGGGTCCAGTGTCTCGTGAGCACTTACTATCTTCCTGGGGCCTTCTCGGCATTTCATCCACATTCGTTTGTTTTTTTCAATTTAAAAATATTTTATTGAAGTGTATCATTCATACCTGAAAATACATTAACAATAAGTATATAGTGAAATTTGTGAACTTTACAAAGCAAACGTGCTTAACATCCTACAGGGTCCCGTACATCAACCCACCACCAACGCCTTGCATTGTTGTTAGACATTTGCTACAATTTATGAAAGCATATTGTCAAATCTTACTACTAACTGTAGTTCATATCTTACATTTGGTGTATTTCCCCCCCCAAACCACCTGTTATTAGTTTTTAAAATGTATTTTTATTACAGAAGTTGTAAACTTACAAAACAATCATGCTCATATGCAGAACTCCCATACAACACCCTTCCATCAACAAGCCAAACCATGGTGGAATATTTGCTATGGATTATGAGATCATATCAGACTGTTACCACTGACCATGGTCCATAGCATACATTTGGCACACTTTCTCCATGCTCCTCCATTATCAACACAGTACGCCTTTGGTAGAGATGCATGAATATTACAGTATTGCTAGTTAACAGCAATACTGTAATATGGCTCCTGGCCTCTTTCTGACTTGGATAGGTTCAAACTTCAGCTGTTCTTAGGATTGTACTTTAGCGCACTGAATTTACTAACCAGTAGCTGAAGTTGGTGCCCAACAGTCTCTTTCTCCCCCGTTTTTGGGAAGTGGAGCTTCCAATTCAAGCTGCAGAACTGCTCCCGAGGTGGCTTGTGCCTCCATTGGAGGATGGACACTGGCCTCCATGGCGTGGAGCGCTCAACTTAGGAATCTTCTCTACAGACGGGCAGTCTCCTCCTTCCATTCCTCCAAGGATGTTGCAGGATGCTCTTCTGGTCTCCTGGAGCCCCCAAACAGGTGCTTCAGAGAGCTCTGGGTGTTTACTAACTGTCCTGTAGCACGAGTGGACTCTAGGAGAGCCTTACTTGGCCACCATCTTGCTGGTTGTCTTTCTATTGCCTTTTCTAATATGAATTGGTTGTGTCCCACATGAAGACAGGTTCAAGTCCTCACCTCTTGTCCTGAAATGTGAAATCATCTGTAAACAGGATCTTAGAAAATGTGATTAGTTAAGGTGAGGTCAAACTGGGTCTGCATGGGCCTTTATCCAATGTGACTGAAGGAATCCTTAGCAGCAGAGAAACTTGAATACCAAGTAGGAGTGGGGAAACAGAAAGAGGCTGAGTCGTATGGCCACAGATCACCACCAGAATGCTACATATTTCAGAGAAAGCACAGCCTGCTGACTCTTTGATTTTGGACTTCCAGCCTCCAGAACTGTCAGGTGATACAGTCTGTTGTTTAAGCCAACAGTCTGTGGTGCTTTGTTACAGCAGCTCTGGCAAACTGGGACACTGACTGTGATGGTTTGAAGCTCTGTGGGCCCCAGAAAAGTATGTTCTGGAAGCTAACCCATTCCTGTTGTAAGGAAGACCTTTAGATTAGGTTACGTCAGTTAAGGCATGGCCCAGAGTGGGTCTTAATCTTCTTCCTGGAGTCCTTTATGAGAGAATGAAATTCATACAGAGAGAAAGCCATGGAAGCAAGAAACTGAAGGAAGGAAACCTGGAAAAGAAAGGAGAGACCAGTAGGTACAACCATGTGCCTTGTCACGTGACAAAGGAGTCCAGGATCACTGGCTGCTCACTGATGGGGAGAAAGCATCACCTGATGGTGCCGTGATTTGGACATTTTTCTCAGTCTCGAAACTATAAGCATGTAAACTAATAAATTTCCATTAAAAGCTAATCCAAATAAAAGAAAAAAGAAAAAAAAAGAAAAACAAAAAAGCCAATCCATTTCTGGTACATCGCCTTCAGCAGCCCAGCAGACTAAAACGGTGACCTAGCCTTGGCCATCATAAGATGTCACTCCTGCTGGATTCAAAGTCCCTTTCAGATTCACGGTGAGGTACACCACTCCCACTGCTCAATGGGAGGGGGTCAACGTCACTTTGTAAAAAGAGCTAGTGGGATCGGAGATCCTGGCATGAGCATATTGTGAAACACCACAGCTGCACATGCTGGCACAGTGAACGTGTGGACGCTAGCTGTTGACAGAACCCTTGCTAAGCTGCTGTGGTGTAGGCCTCCAGGCCTCAGAGCTGCCTGTTGGGTGAGCAGTATTCTTATTCCTGTTTTCCAGATGAGGAGACTGCAGTTTGAGGGAGGGCAGTGTATTAGTTGGCCTAGCTACTAAAACAAATATCATGCAATGGGTTGACTTAACACAGGAATTTATTGTCTCATGGTTTCAGAGACTAGATGGCTTCCTCCCAGGTTCAGCAGTCTTTGAGGTTCCTTGACTTTTCTGTTACATGGTAACTGTAGCAGTTTGACATTATTGATGAATTATGTTTGTAAACTGATCTTTTCCTCTGGGCATATTAGATTATATGGATTACTTGATTACTTATCAAGTAAACCTCTTGTGTCATCAGGGCGTTGAGTCCCCGCCCCTTGGTGGGTGGGGACTTGCAGATAAAAGGCATGGCAAAAGACAGAGTTGAGGGTTCTTAATGTTGGAGTTTTGATGTTGGAGTTTGATGCTGGTCTCAAGCTGGAGCCCCAGGGGAGAGAGACAGAGCCACTTGCCTCATAGTCTACAGCTGACCTTGTGGAGAAACCAGAGGAGCTGAGCCCAGAGCAACCTAGGAAGGCTGAACCCTCACAGACGTCAGCAGCCGTCTTGCTCTAACATGTGAAAATACTTTGGTAACTCATGCTTTATGGCCTGGTATCTGTAAGCTCCTGCCCCAAATAAACACCCTTTCTAAAAACCAACCGATTGTTGGTATTTTGCACTAGCACCCCTTTGGCTGACTAATACAGTAACCCACATCAGAATATTGTCTTTTTTCTTTTCCAGATTCTGTTGATTCGCGCTTCTTCTCTGTGGCTCTTTCCCAGTGGCCCTCTCTAGGACGCCTCCAGTAACAGGACTGAGACTCATCCTGATGGAACTGGCCACACCTTAACACAAAATAACATCTCCAAAAGATCCTGTTTTCCGTGGGCTCATACCCACAGGAATGGATTGAGATGAAGAATATGTTTCCCTGGGATCCGTCATCTAAGACAGCACAGACAGTAACTTGCCCAAGGCCAGGACTGATTTGGGGCTGGGGTTGGGAGCCAGGTCTGAGCAACTCCAGAGTCCATCTCAGGACGCTCAGGTGAGAGAGTTCGGGTGGCCGCGCAGTCCTTCCCCAGTCAGAGCACAGTGTCCTGCTTCCTCCAGGAAGCCCTCCGTCGTGCCATCACAGTGTCACCCAGTGTCCCCAAGAGGCAGCCCCTACCTCAGGCAGTGCCCGTACAACCCATTAGGGTGCAGAAATTTACGCTGGAATTTCATCATAAAATATGACATAAACTAAAGTTCATATAGACATTAGAACATGTAAATACAATTTACAAAAAGTGCTTCGGTTGGTTGTGCCTGCTCAAATATTTTAACTGGTGGAGTGTGAGATAAAATGTGAAGGAAGTGCAAACGAAAAATACAGTTTTACATAGATACTACCACATCCCAGAAGAATAGTTAGAATAAAAGGGGCTCATCCTGCTACTTCTGTTCAATAGCTCTTAATCCTCTTACTAGGGTCCATTATGAACAGGAGGAATACAGTGAGAAAGCTGCAGAAGCACAGAGAGCAACCCCCAGAAACTGAGAGAAAGTTCCAGAAGCCAGAAGCTGAACTCGGTGGAACGCAGAGGCTGAGTGAAAGCCAGGAAGCCACAAACTGTGGACAGCAGAGCCTGGAGGAGAGGGGAGAGGCCAGCACACACCGCTGTGTGCCCTGCGCTGAGCCAGCTGCAGGACGCCCAGCTGCCAGGCTTTGGGGAGAACGCGGTGCCTGACGAAGCCTTGACTTGTTACGCTTCCATGGCCTCAGAGCTGTGAGCCTGTAAGTTAATAAATCCCCATTGTAAAAGCCAACCCATTTCTGGTATATTGCTTTCAGCAACTTTTAGCAAACAAAAACAGAGATGACACCAAAATGACAAAAAACCAATGAAAAAACAGATGGATTGAAAACTTTGTGCTTCCAGGACACTGCAGAAAGTGAGAAGACAACCTCTGGAAAGAGAGAAAATATTTGCAAATCATAAATCTGATAAAGGACTTGTATCTATCTATCTATCTATCTATCTATCTATCTATCTATCTATCTATCTATCTATCTATCTATCTATCTATCAAGCCCTCTTACAATCAACAATGAAAAGACAGATAACCCAATTTAAAAAATGAGCAAGGGATTTGAATAGACATTTCTCCAAAGAAGATACACAAACAGCCGATGAGTATATGAAATCATGCACATTTATCGTTAGTCCTTACAGAAACGCAAATAAAAACTACAATGAGACACCATGTCACATCTTCTAGGGTGGTTACGATTCAAAAGTTAGACAGTAACAAGCACTAGTGAGGAATTGAAGCAATTGGAAACCTTACAAGCTGCTGCTTTCCTCTGATGGCCCCGTTTTCAGGCACAAAGGGCTGCCCAGGGGGAATTCTTTACATATTGTTAGGTGAGAGCTTTGTGCCTGGTCAGCTCAGGATGGATGCCCATACTTAAAGGGATTTTACGCAGGAAAAGGTGCAGGGCACAGAAGCAGACGGGGGAGGGCGGGTGGTTTGACAGCTCAGGACACAGGGTCCGCCAAGCACAGCGCTGCGGGGGTAGGTGGGAGATGCCTGGAGAGGTGGGCTCTGGCCACTGTGCACAGGTGAGGTGGGGGCTGCTACGTGCCCTGCCTGGGCAGGGGGTGCCGAGCTGAGGCCATGGGGGAAGGGGGCCAGCTCAGGGCCTGCCTGTTTGTGTCTCTCTTTGTCTCGTTCCCTCTCCTGTGTCCTCTTCCTTCTTCCAGCCTCCCCCAGCTTTCACATTTTTTTCCTTATTTAAAAATTTTTTGTTGTGAAATATATCACACACTCAGAAGTGTGCAAAATGTATACGTCCGGTTTCAAGAACAATGAAACAAACGCATAACGAATAGCCTGTTTCCAGACTTGAGCAGCTTTCTGCGCCTCCCCACCCCCCCCACCCCTGCTTCCTCCCAACCCCCAACCCAGGATAACTATTGCAGAGTTTGTGTTATGCATTCACGTGCATTTGATAGGTTACCACCTAGGAATGCATCCTAAATGATATATTGTTTAGCCTCCTGGTTCGTTTTTTTTTTAACTTTGTATAAATGGAATCAGACCGTGTGTATTCTTCTGTGACTTGGTTCTCCCAGGTGGCGTCATTCCTGAGATTCCCGCACAGCGCTGTGTGGACCTAGGGATCAATCATTTTCAGCGCTGTATGGACTTCCATTGTTTGAGTATTCCACTGCTAATTTGTCCATTCCTATTGTGATTGGACATATGGATTGCTTCCAGGATTTTTTTTTCTGTTCAAGAACAATGCTTTCGTGAGTGTTTTTACACTGGGCACATTTCCTGGGAGGCATAATTTTCTGAAGTGTGGGAGTGAGTTTTGGGGTCACGGGTAACGGAAAGGTCAAGGGTGGTCCAAGGGGGTTGCCCTAATGTTCACTCCTGCCAGGAGGACTAGGCCCACCCCCCGGCTCTTCTCTTTATCCTCCTGGCCTCCCTCCCCCGCTTCCTTTACCTCCACTTACTAATAAGCTGGGTTCAGAAGTGAGTTTATGCCCTCGCTGGGTGTGATCGGAACAGTCTGGTGTTGAAGGCAGGGTGATGTCCTGTAGACAGTGGCCATGCCGTTCCCAACGGCCCCTACTGCCCAGCAGGGCCTCTCCTTCCGTTTCCTGGGCCTCCAGCCTTTCATTGATCTTCCCCAAAATGCATCAGCCCCTCCCTTACAGCTGAGCTGGGCGGGCTCCATTTTTCTGGATCCAAAATGCAGCCCAGGTTTGATGAAATCAAGATGCCCTTGGTCTCAAGATACCCCTCCAGCCCCGCCCCCACCCCTCCTGGGGGCAGAAAGCCTCCCCCACCGCGGCATTAGCCCCGGGCGCCAGTCGCCTTCCACTGCTGCTTCTGTCTCCGCGGAAGCCGTTAGGGACGTGGTGGGGAATTGGTTCTGTCGCTGCTTTTCCAGGTGGCTTGTAAACACTCCCAAGGAAACACTTCTCCGTAATGAATGAGGCCCCTGTGCAGGCTGAAATCGTATGAGCAATTAACCCCACTGGCCCGACGCCCAAGAGGGGCTCCCCCCTCCCCAGCTGCTTCCCTGCTTCCTGCTGCAGGGACACCTTCCTAAGAGAAAGCCCAGGATCCCCCGAGGGCATCTCCTCCTCCTCTTTCTCCTCCTCCTGGGCAAGTGGAAAGCAACTGAGCTGCAAAGGGGGCGGGAGGGCCACCCCACCCTGCCACCCTGCTTTTGACAGCTCGTCTAAACTCTCCTGGAGGTAGCGGGAAGCCAAGGTGCATCCTCCCAGCCACCGCCCCTGGAAGCCCTGCTAATGTGGGAGTCTGCGAGGATGAAGGGGCAGGGGGCAGGTACCAATGTCAATGGATTTGGTTTTTCCTGTGCCAGTCACTGAACAGCTAGAACATGCTTGCGCTGAGTACTTCTTCCCGTTTTAGAGATGAAGAAGCGGAGGTCCAAAGAGCTAAGGTGACCCACAGAATTGTTGGCTTTACCTCAAAATTCTGTCCAATCACATCATTCCAAATTCTTCAAGACTGAGGAATGAGCAAACATAAGGGGAGAAGGGTAACCAGGGACCAATGTAGATTTGTTATCGTAGGTATTTATCATGTAGTAATGGAAGAACTTGTAACATTGATACAAAGATAGTGGTTAGCAGAGGCTCAGAGGAGAAGGGGAGGCATGGCTAAATGGAACACGGGGCATTTTTAGGACATTGGAATAGTTCTGTATGATACGCAGTGATGGACACATGACATCACACATTTGTCAAAGCCTATAAAACTGTACAGCACAAAGTATGAACCATGAACTGTAGACTTTGATGAGTAGCAATGGCTCATCAATTGTAACAAATGTACCTCACTAATGTAAGATGTTAGTAATGGGGGAAATGTGTATGTTGGTGGGTGGGGGTTATATGAGAATCCCCTATGCTTTTTTTTTCTAGATTTCTTTTTTTTTTGTCTTTATTAATTTTTTTAATGTTACATTAAAAAATATGAGGTCCCCATATAAACCCCACCCCCTCCCCCTACTCCTCCCCCCATAACAACAACCTCCTCCATCATCATGAGACATTCATTGCATTTGGTGAATCCATCTCCAAGCACTGCTGCACCTCTTGGTCAATGGTCCACACCATAGCCCACACTCTCCCCCAGTCCACCCAGTGGGCCATGGGAGAACATACAATGTCCAGTAACTGTCCCTGCAGCACCACGGCTTTTGATGTAACTTTCCTGTAATCTAAAACTTCTCTAAAAACAAAGTTTATTGTGAGAAAAAAATCTGTCTGATCAGAAATTAGAGTATAGGTGACTGAGAGCAGGAGAGGGGTTGGAGAATGGGGAGTTAATGCATAATTGGTACAGAGTTTCTGTTGGGAGAGATGGAAAAGTCTTGGTAATGGATGATTTTCATGGTTTGGAGCTGTATGGACCCCAGAAATGTATGCTTTTAAAGTTAATTCATTCCTGTGGGTGTAAATCTATAATAAGTAGGACATTTTGATGAGGTTATTTCAGTTAGGCATGGCCCAGGGTGGGTCTTAATCCTCTTGCTAGAGTCCTTTATAAGAGAGAAAGACAAAGAAGAGAGAGGAACCCAGAGGAAGCCGAAAGCTGAAAGCAATGAAATCCAGAAGAGAAGGGAGAGCTTGTGAATGCTGCCCCATGCCTTGCCATGTGGCAGAGCCCAGGATAGCCGGTAGCCAGTCTTCGGGGAGAAAGCATCATGTGATGAACCCTTGATTTGGACATTTTTCTCAACTTTGAAACCATGAGCTTGTAAGTGAAGAAATTTCCATTGTTAAAAGCCAACCCATTTCTGGTATATTGCATTTTGGCAGCCTCAAATACTGAAACAATGGTGGTGCTGACACCACTGAATTACATACTTGAAAGTGGTTAAAATGGGAAATTTTATGTTGTATGTATGTTACCACAATAATTAAAAAAAACAAACTCATGTTGTAGTGCAACACAAAGATTGAACCCTAATACAAACTATGGACTTTAGTTAATAATATACATCAGTTGTTACAAAGGTACCACACTGATGCAGAATGCTAATAAAAGATATATCCAGAAATGACAAAAAAATGTCGTGGTGAAAACAACAACAACAACAACAACAAAAAAACACATCTGCACAAAACCTGATTTCTCCTCCTATCCCCACTGTTACCAACCTGTCCAATAGCTACCATCACACTGTGGCTGGTACATCCCACTTGGGGTCTGCCAGCTTCTCTACCCTCATCATCCATTTCCTGAGCCCACCCACACTCAGTGGCCAAAGTCCTCTTGTCAAATGCCCAGATGAGACCATGTTGCTTCTTGTGTAAAACAAGCCCACCGACAGTGTCTCACCGTATCTGGAACTGGTTCATACTTCTTCCCCTGACATGGTGCCTCAACCTGCCTGAAAGGAGGCAGGACACAGGGCCCTTGTCTCTCCTCTCTGCCATCTGTGATGTGTCAGCAATGTCTCCTTCATGGTCAAGAGGAGGGGCCAGGGGCCATTTTTAGCATGGCATTCAGACACATCTGTGCCTAACAAAGAATCACAGGGTGCCATTTCCTCTCAAGAGGCTCTTTTTTTATGAGAGAGGGAAGCTTCTGCCATATACCCTTCCATCCCCAGGATTGGTACAGGTCCCTACCAGCTGCCAGAGAGGCTGGGAAAATGAGCATGCAGCATTTTAAAGCCTCAACTCTGAAAGGCAGACTCTGCTATCAGGAAAGAAAAGGAGTGGGGTGACTGTGGGTAAGCAGAGTTGGGCGTTGAAGGTTGACTAGAAGTTTATCATTACAAAAAAAGAGGAAGACCTCACAGGCTGAGGGTACAGCATGGGAAAGAGTATAATGTCTTCTGCTAATGGCAAAGGATCAGGGGATCATGGCATGGAGGCAAGAGGAAGCAGGTGGAGGAGAGAGGCTGGGGCAGGTGTGGAGGTCCCAGGAGCTTGGACTCCCCACTGTGGGTCATGGAGAATCATCCAGTTTTCCCAATGGGTAGACCACTTGATTTACACTCTTGCACCTTCCCAAGCTCTCTGGTGTCCAGCCATCTGTTGGACCATCTCCTCCAGATTTCCAGGCCCTCTTGGACCTCCACCACCATCTGGCCTCATCCCCTACTCCTCCTAGGTTCATGAAACTGTGAGATGTGAGTGGAGAGAAGAGTGGCTGAGGTGTAGACTCTTGGTGCTCAGCTGGGATCCAGCTAGCTGTGTGACCTCAGGGAAGTCCCCTACTTGCTGAGCCCTCATCTCACCATTCGTAAAGTGGGGATGGTGAAAGGCTCTTTGTGTGTGGTTTTAGTAGGTTAAATTCCCACAGAGCTTGCACGTGAAAGGTGCGCAGTAAACCCATTTGCTCCACATTCAATCCATGGTTCCTGAACGTGTAAGGCACGTGCCAGGGGCAGCGCGGAGGTCGCTGTGAGTGGGGAGGGGGTGCCGCTCTCATTAGCCTGGCTGTGGTTTTAATTGGACCCAAAGGCAGCTCCACGCCTGGATTTAGGTCTCCAGCACGAGGCCCCTCCGAGCCCTGTCCAGGGTGCTGAAGTGGCGGTCGCTCTGGTCGGAGGCCCTGCCGTGCTGGGCGCATTTCCTCCCCAGCACTCCCTTGCCGAGTCACCTGCCCACGTTCCTTAATGAGTCTGTGACCAGCGTTCTCCTCTGCAACACGGGGGTGACAGCCCTTCTTCCGTGGGCTGTGGAGAGGATTCAACGAGCAAGCACGCGTTAGCAGAAGAGCACCTGGCACACGATGCACCCGCGACAAATGCGCCAGCTCCTCCTGAGTCCCTTGCTCTGCCCGGCCCCGGCTGTGTGACTTGGGCAAGTCTCTTGCCTTCGCTGAGCGCCTATCCTGCCACCCATCGAGGAGGTGGGGACAGCGAGGCCTCCTGGGTGTGCTGCTGGAGGACGAGTGAAGGATGGATGCCGAAGCACAGCTCCTGGAGTGCCTGGATCCCTGGGCTCGGGCCGCTTGGTTGGGGGTGGGGGAGGTGGACCGGGAACCCCAGTTCTGTGGAGGGCACCCCCTCTTCTCAGAGTGGGTTAACATGGCCCTCATTCATCAGGATTGCTCCCCCCTCACTGCCCTGGGACCCATGGGGTGGGCTTCTGGGCACAGGTAAGAGCTTTCCTGGGATCAGACTCTTCCCCGCCCTCAGGACGGGCTTTGCTGAGTGGGCGTCTGGGAGCCAGGAAGGACGTTGTAACAAAGCTGGCGCGTAAAGCGCGAGGCCTGCTGCCTTCTGTTAATAGCTCGCACAAGAGCCTCTTTGCCATTGGATTCAATTTATTCCCATCTGGGCCCCGCTGTCTCCATCAATTCGGCTAATAAAGAGAGGCGGATGGCTGCGACCCGGGCTGCCGCCGAGGCCTCTTCCGAGCTAATTAACCGGCCTGAACAATCTCTTTTAATACTTCTGCACTTAATGTCTTGAAAGGGAAAGATGAACTGGGGACGGGAGTTAGCGGAGGGGGCTGGGTGGCTCCAGCTGGCTGGTGGGGGGAGGGCGGGAGTGGGGGGAGTCTCTCTGCTACCGTCTGGGGGAGTGGGGAGGGGGAGAGCCCCTGTTTCTCAAGCCCAGCCTTGGGACCCTGGCCCGGCTCCTCTCCAGCTCGGTAACCTTGAGTCTGTAGCTTCATTATCTAAAGCTTGTTTTTCTCATTTACAAAATCCGGGTGTGTGCTGATAAGTAAGAGAAAGAAGGGACAGCTGGTGGTGAACACTCTGCTTCCTTTGTGTGAGATAAGACACAAAGAGAAGCGTAGCTGCTGTGATAAGCGTGGACCGACTCTGGAGGTGGGTGACTCCGTGGTCACTGTGGAAGGAACTGGGTGGGGGGACTCGGGGGAGGGGATCTGGTTATTCCCAGCAGACCCTCTCGTGGAGAGCAGGCTCTGAGCGGGCTGCCTGGGCAGGGGTCCAGGCTCCAGGACTTAACCTCGTTCATACCCAGGTCCTCATCTGTAGAATGGGGACAAGACCAGCATCTCGTTCATGAGGTTGTTATGAGGATGACGGGAAATCATATTGGTAAAGCGCTCAACTGCTTACTCCGTAAATATTAGCTAAGAGAATAATTGTTATTGTCACGGTTTGAATTTTTTAACAAGGTGTATCTATTAGCAATTCAAAGGCTTCCTTTAGTTGTAAAAAAAATACACAGGCAAAACCATCTGTGATTCTTCCGTGCCTGACCAGGGCTAGGCTGGGTGTTTTTGGGGAACTCCAGGAGACTTCCCCCCAGCCAACGGCTCCTGACACAGGAGCGGGGACGGTGCCATCCTGGGTGACTGCGTATGCCACTCAATCTCTGTGTCTGCATTCCCACCTGCAAAATGGGCTCACTCATGTCCACGGCTGGGCACCACCACCACTCGGAGGGTAGACTTTCTGTCCGCTGCAGGGAGTGTGGTCAAGCTCACAGCCTCCATCTGTGAGCTCGTTCGGGGTCTCCCACAGCTAAGGAGACCTGCCTTTCCTAAGGCCCTACCCTTCCTAGGCCAGCCACATCCAGTGGCCAAGGGGGAGCAGGTGTAAATGTCCAGCCTTGTCAGCCTGGTGAGAAACAGCCTGGTTGTCAGTTTTTGCTCCACAGCTCGCGGCTGGGCTGGCTGGGCTGTCCTGCCTCTCTTCTCTCTCTGGAGCTTCCATGCTAGAGGGAGGGGGGATCCTGTACCCGTCAAGCAGAACTTACAAAGGGAAACCTCAGGCTTCCGCGCCACCTCTCATCTGATCCTTCCCGTGTGCATTTCTCCAGTCATGTGATTCATCTACCTGAGTGTGAGTAGACTTCTTGGGAACTCACACTCGACATGGCCCACACGAACTTCTGACGATCCCCAGACTTGCTCCTCGCACGATCTCCGTAATGAACTACTCCCTCCTTTCCTAGCCCAGACGGAAAATCGTGAAGTCACCCTTTGCATCACTCAGAAAATCCTGCAGCTCCATCCTCAAAGCACCTGGCACCTACCCTGTGTGGCCACCAAGCCACGGTCAGCTCTTGCCTGATGATTGCAGGAGCTTCCTCTTCGTTGGTCTCTCTACTTTCCATCCTTGTTCCCCTTCAGTGTACTCTTCAGTGAACAGCCAAAGAAACTTTCAAAACTTCAGCCCAGCCTTGCCCCTCCTCTGCTCAAAACCTCGCTGTGGTTTTCCATCTCGTTCAAAAGGGAGCCGGATGTCCTACTCAGGCCTACAAACCCCTTGGTGACCCGGTCCTGCTGACCTCAACAAGGCCATCTCCTCCACTTGTTTGCTCTGCTCCAGCCACACAGGCTGCCATGAACGCATCATGCACTCGCCTGTCTCCAGGGCATTGCACCTGCTCTCCCTGTGCCTGGAATGCCCTCTCCAGATACCATTTAGATTTCTGCCCAATGCCACCTGCATGCCAACCACTTTCATCCTCCCCCCTCACTCACCAATCAGCTCTTCTACATAATGTTTCTTCATGGCAGGCATCGTTGTCTGATATATGTATCTCTCTGGGTATAGAGAGTTTGTTCCCCCCACTGGGATGCAAGCTCTATGAGACATTTTCTCTGTTTGCTGGTGTATCATCAAGAGCACTTGAAACACGGTGAGGCTGAATTGAGATGTGCCAGAAGTACAAAATACACAATTGATTTTGAAGACAGCACAAAAAAAGAATGTAAACTAGCTCATTAATATTTTGTGTTAATTACATGTTGAGATGATAATATTTTGGATATATGCAATTAAAATTAATTTTGTCTGTTCCGCTTCACTTTTTAAAAGTGTGGCTACTAGAAAATTATATTTCTATTGGATGGAGCTGTTTCAGAGAGTGAACTGTGATGTGGCTTGCATTTTCTTCTTTAAATTGGAATTTATACATTTTTTTTCTAAATTTCAAAACTCTGTACTCTAAGCCCCCCACCCCAAGTTAGAGCTGCCCCTCCCACCTCCTTCCTTCCCCGTGGTAAACTCGGATCTCCTTTCTGTCTCTATGGCTTGCATTTTCTTTACCCTGGTTTGCTTGCTGGGGCGGGGGCTGGCTCCTTCTCACAGAGGAGCGGATCCCAGCGGGGCCCGGCGCTGGGGGTGGGGAAGGCCCGCAGCAGGTGCAGAGCCGTCCATCCCCGGCTGAAAAGGGACGCCGCGAGCTGTGGGAAGCCAAGACCGTGAAGTGCCTGTGCTCGCCCCACTTCTGCCCAGGCCGCCGATAGGTGGGCGGCCCTGGAGCCCACAAGGGAGCCCCGGCCTGTCCACGAGTTGATTCTGAGCTCCTACCTCATGTCTTCTGCCGGACACAAGAGCAGAAGAGGGCAGGCATCCTGCCCTGGCGTCCTGTGTCTCCCCCTGGGGAGGGCTCAGCTCTCCCAGATGACACCTTGGGGAGGTAGCCTTAATTAAAGCAGTAACTCCTGATGGCGGGCAGGGAGGAGGCAGCAGCGAGCTCCCCGCAGGCTGGCAGGGTCAGCACGTGCGTCTCCCCGGAGGCCTGGACTGGGGCCTGAACACAGCAGGACTCAGAGGCCCGGCTTTCAGCCGCTTTGCTCGTTTTCCCGAAACATCAAGCACTGCTCCGAGCTCAGGGGAAGCCGTGGTGCCGAGACAGCTGGGGCTTCTGCTTTGGGCTGACGTGCCTGGAGTCTGAGGAATTGCCAGCCCCATTTTACAAGAATGGCCCCCCTTCTTCCCAGGACACTCTGGGCCATGACACCAGACTCTGTCGGAATAATGTCTCTGTCCCTCCCCAGCTCTGTGGCCTTGTGCGAGTCACGTCAGGGCTCTGAGCCTCTCTGCTTCCTCATCTATGGTTTAGTTTTCCCCCAAATCCTAGGGGTTTTTGAGGGTTAAGTGAGAAAAGAGGTACAGGGCAGGGGCTTCACAGGGGTAAAAATGTAAACAAAGCCTTTCCAAACACTTAGGATTTTATGATTTGCTAAATGATTTAAAAACAACCTTCAGTATTCTTATTAGGTAAAACAGTCAAAATTTAAATAGCTGGAAGATTTATGAGACATTGGCCTCCACGCTTCCCCAGCTTTTCCCTCCCTCAGGGAATCCCGTAGCACTTTCAGCCTTGGGACTGTCCTAGGCATATTTAATCTGTGATATTCCTTCTGGAGTTCTTGGGCTGTGACAGAGGAGAATTCAACTCTCTCCTCTCCCCTCTCGTGGCTGTCATCCTCCTGGGTACCGGTCACCATTTGTGGTTCCTCTCTCTTGGCTCTCTCTATAGCTCTATAAAGGTCTTCCTTGTACTTTTATTGCTCCATCACCATAGACAGCACCAGCAGATGCTGACTTTTATAACTCCTACTTTTTTTCTCCAGTTGCAGAAGCACCAAATGGGAACAGGAAGGGGATTTGTTGTCCCCCGGTGTCTCAGTTCTGTCCCCAAATCCCAGATCCGCTGGAATTGGCCCTGCCTTCCCCTTCCTCCATGCTCACAGTGCTCCTCGACTTCTGTCCTCCCAAAGTGCCTGACCTTGCTTGCAGAGCCTCCACTCCAGCCCTCATCTATGGGATGCCACCCATCACTCCACGCCAGGGTGTCCTGTTCCCCTCCTGCCCTGCTCACCTGGTCTGAAGGCCACAGCTCTCCTGCCCTGCCTTCCACTGGGCCCGGCTGGTTCTGTGCTTTGGACAACAGAGCAGGCAAAGACGGTGGAGCTTGACCCTGTGGGATGGTGGAGACATCAGACAAGCTCTGCAGGTGGAAGAGATGGATGCTCAGCCTCTAGTCCCATGGTCAGCCATGTGATAGAGGGCCCAATTTTGCTTCAACGTAAAGTCCAAAGGAGAGAGATGATGAGATCAATTCACTGGGAAATTTAATCATCAAGTTAAATGCTTCTTATTTGTCTGGATTACTCATTCAGCCAAGAATGTGAGAAGAGGTATTATCTCATTGAACTCTTCCAACAATACCACGAGAATATTATCATCTCAGTGTTTAGATGGGGAGACTGAGGCACAGGGAAAACAGCAATTTGCACATGTCTACACAGGTGGTGAAAGGTGGAGCAGGGGACCCACCTGGGAATAGGATTCACATCTGGAAAGGTCACTGGCCTGGGAATAATACAGATTTAGTTTCCAGTCCCAGCTCAGCTGTCTGTGTGCTGTGTGACCTTGCACAAGTCACCTTACTTCTCTGAACTGAAAGAAGGAGAAGGGTAAAAGATGTCAGGGTTGACTGGGAATGGGGATGGAGTCAAGAAAGACATGGAAGCAAATGAGTTTTGTAAATTTTTCTGCTGGGACAGTAAATTACATGGCCCCATAGTGCACAGAGCCACAAAAGTCAGGCTCTCTGCCTCGACTGCCATAGCCAGGGTCCAGTCCCAAGGTCAGAGCCCCTCCCCAAGGTCAAGAGCTGACATGGCTGAGTGTGAATCCTGACACTGAAGAGCTCCTGGGCCATATCTATGTGGCTCTGTACTCCTTTCACGTCTTCAGTAGAGCAAGTCCTCTAGAAGCATTCTCTAGCCCATAACTTTTGGATGCATATTAAAAAACTGAATGTGAAACAAGAGGTAGGTAAACAAAAATATCTAAGAAAAGTCTACTACCTTTTCTATGAAATTTCGGCTACTCAACCACTGATTATTCTCTGATTCTGTGTTTGCCAAAGTGGAGTCCCTGGACCAGCATCAGCACCACTAGGGTTCAGTTTCCTTGGCTGCTCAAGCAAATACCATGCCATCCGTTGGCTTAAACAATGGGATTTTATTGTGGAACTAGTGATTGGCTAGATGGAGGTGAGGGAGAGACAGTTCAGAGTCTTTGAAGATGGAGGGGGAGGCAACAGCCTCCCTTTGTCAACCCATAGCGTTCTTTGGCTCTCGGGATTGGAAGAGAAATAGCCAAGAAACCTCATGCTTGCCTGGTTGGTCTGCACATCTCTTCCCACGGCATCTGTCCATTTCTCTGGTGGGAGCATTTTCTTGGGCAGCCAAGAAAACAATGGCCAATGCCCTTCTCACAGCAGGTGGCCTCAGCTGAGAATTTCAGATTGGAGAGGGGAGGATGGTTTCTTTCTCCTAATTAGAAAGAAAATGTCCTTCACTTCACCCACATTTTACATGGTCTTAAGTGCCGGTGTGGCCAGGTGTGGGTGATGATCTTCAACTCAACGCCCTGTTGAGACGTTTGCGGTATTCCTGAGTGGTCTCCCTGCCAGTGGTTTTGGATGGCTGAGAGCTCTCAGGAGGGGAGGTAAGGTGGGTGGGTGTCACCCACAGCTGTCGAGTACAACAGGGAGAGGAGCCAAGGGAGAGCTGTCTAGAGAAAGGGCAGTCCAGACATGCCGTGAGTGAGCATGCCCCTGGCTAGGCTGCCAGATCCGAGGGAGGGTGGCTGAGAGTGTGGCCAAGTCAAGAAGCCAAGTCGCCGTGGGCGGCAGAGCTGGTGAGAGCCAGCCAGGCTGGGCAGGGGCCGTGCCAGAGCAGCCCATGGCCAGCTGCTCTGGGCTATATTTAGCCACTGCCCTGGGGCACCCCAGGCAGATGCACCATACGTTGCCTAACTGCTCCCTGGCACTAGGCACAGAAATGGTTTCCCATTTGGGGCAGGAGTCATTATTTAAAACTACTTTCGTAAAAAGGAGGGGCCCAGGAAAAGGGAAGCTATTTGTAGAATAAAAGGGACTTAAAAAGACAGCAACCAAACACAGTGGGTCCATGTTTGTATTCTGACTCCAAAGAACCAACTCTGAAAAAGTATCTAAAGACATCTGGGAATATTTGAACATAGGCTGATAATGAAGAGATATTTTAATATTATAATTTTTGGGGGGTGCAATAATGACATGGACTTTTTAAAAAAGTCCATATCTGTTATAGACACAAACTAAAGTAGTTATGGGTGAAATAATATGAAGTCTGGGATTTATTTTAAAATACTCCAACAAGTATGTGTGCGGGTGTGCACACATACACAAGTATGTGTGCGGGTGTGTGGGGGGATAGACTCAACAATATTGGCTGTGAGCTAATAACTGTTGAAGCTGAGTGATGGCACACGCGTGGGTTCATTATCCTAGTCTCTCTACTTTTGTGTAGGTTTGAAATTTTCCATAATAAAATGTTTAAAAAAAAATAAACCAATATATTCTTGTTTCTGGCTTTTTTTACTCCTCCTTCTGCATCGTTTCCTGAGGATGAATTCACAGGGGTGGATTACCAGATCAGGTTGCTCTTCAACAGGGCAGAGTGGATTTACACTGCTGTGGGCAGAGGGTATGTGGCCCACTGCTGATCAGCCCTGCTGCACTATTTTAACCTTCACGAATTCAGTAGGTGTACGATGATCATGATTTTCGTTATTATTTCATTTGATCACAAGGGAGTTAAATCGTTTCCTTCTGGTTACTCACCAGCTGGACTTTTTCTTGCCTCTTCTCCTATGGGATCTTTTGTTTGGGGCGAGACTGGTCACTGACACACTAATGATCCCAGTCATTTTTTAAGTAGTTTTATTGCGGTGTAGTCACACTCCTTACATTCCATCCAACGTTTACAAGCAATGGCTCTCAGTGTAATCACAGAGTTGTGCATTCATCATCACAATCAATTTTAGAACGTTTTCATTGCTCCAAAAAAAAATCCCCACACCCCTTACACCCCTCCTTCTGTTGACACAGTGTTGGTGAGGTGCCTTTGTTGTCATTGATGAACGAATATTAAAATTTACTTTTACTATAGTCCATCATTTGCCTTAGGTGTATTTTTCCCGTGTATTACCCTATTATTAACACCCTGTAATAGTGACACACGTTTGCTCCAGTTTGTGAAAGAACGTTCTAATGTTTGTGTGATTCGCCACATTCACCTTCAACAGCCTGTTCTCTATGTTAGATGGCCCCATGCTGTATCATCTGGCTTTTCTTCTAGTGACATACATGACTCTAAACTTCCTTTCCACCATTTAGACACCAACATTTCACAATCTTTTTCGGTTTCTGATGTTTAGAAAGTTTTCGAATTTACATTAACAACTCTTTTTCTTCTTTACTGTCTTTGATTCTAAGACAGACATTGACACCTTCCAACATCAATTATGTTTCCAGTAGGTTTTCTATGATTGGATTGCATAGCAAATCTCTAATGTACCTAAAGTTTAGTCTGTGGTGTAAAGTGTAGATCCTCTTTGTTTTTCTCCAAAATTGATTTCCAGATCTGTCAGCATACTTTTGTAAATAATCTTATCTTCACCATTATTTAGTCTTGATTATTTTGTGAATGATGAACTCCTTGGGTCTCTCTATGATAGGGGTCTCATATTTCAAGACTCTGAATTCTTTTCCCCAGCCACATCTCTATTTTGGTGCCAGTAGCATATACCGTTTTAGTTGTCGTTGCTGTAATGCATCCTAAGACCTGGCAATCCTGGGGCTCACACCCAGGCCTGTTGAACTCCAAAGGTGAGCTTTTACTTCACTCTGATTCCGCCCTTGCTCTGGACTTGGTTAAAAGACTGTTTTACCCAGCTGGGCTGCTGAAGGCAATGTACTTGAAATGGGTTGGCTTTGACAGTGCAGATTTATTGGCTTGCCATTTTTCTGAGGCTGCGAAAAATGTCCACATCAAGGCATCATTAGACGATGCTCTCTCCCCAAAGACTGGCTGCCGGTGATCCTGGGCTCCTCTGTCACCTGGCAAGGCACATGGCAGCATCTGCTGGGCTCTCCCTTTTCCTCCAGGTTTTGTTGGTTGCTTTCAGCTTCTGGTTTTGGTGGATCTCTCTCTCTCCCTGAGTTTTATTCTCTTATAAAGGACTCCAATAAGAGGATTAAAACCCACCCTGGGCCATGCCTTAATTGAAGTAACCTAATCAAAAGGCCTTTAATACAAGTAACCTAGTGAAAAGGTCCCACCTACAATAGGTCCACACCCACAGGAATGGATTAGCTTTAAGAACTAATCTTAAAGAGGTCCACCCAGCTTCAAACCATCACAGAGACTCAGGCCTGAATTCCAGGTTTGCCACCAGCTGCGTGTGTCTGGACTAGTCCCTTAGCCTCTCTCAGCCGCACCTGCCAGATAGGGTGGCCATGTCAACCAGGTGAAATGCCTGGCCTTAACAGGGGCTCAGCATATGTTTGCACTTTGGAAATGAAAACTGTCCATGGGAGTAGCCAAGCTTGCAACTTGGGTGTGCTTGGGGTGGGGAGGCTGAGGGCATCTGCTTTGGGGTGGGGTGGGTTTATTCATGGCTTTCTCTACTGGGACATATTGGGGCCCCCCATTGCGGAGGTCCCTGCCCAGCTGCTGAGCCTGGTGGTGGGAGCAGGTGCAGGGCAGTGAGACACCTCATAACCATGTGAGATGCAGCTGCTCCTGGCCCTGTTACCATGGTTACCACCTCTGGATGAGATCACCTTCCCACTCATTTAAGTAGGGCACATCCTGGCTTTCTGCCAAGGAGGCTCCCCTAGCAAGAGGCGAATAGCTGGGCAGCCACAAGGGTGGGGGCAGGGTAGGCCATGGGATCCTCTTGGACAGCAGGGGAGGGGGGTGGAGAGAGGTGTCACACTATAGAGGCCAAAGGGGAAGCTACAGGTCCACCCAGAGTGATGGAAAAGGTCAGTTCCAGTCCTCCAAGAAGCAAACACCAATATGGAATGAGTTGTGTCAGAGATTTACTGGGAGAAATACACGTGAAGCACAAAGGACCAGGAATAGGGAAACGGACTTGGCCCAGTGGCTAGGGCATCCGTCTACCACATGGGAGGTCCGCGGTTCAAACCCCGGGCCTCCTTGACCCGTGTGGAGCTGGCCCATGCCCAGTGCTGATGCGCGCAAGGAGTGCCGTGCCACGCAGGGGTGTCCTCTGCGTAGGGGAGCCCCACACGCAAGGAGTGCGCCCCGTAAGGAGAGCCGCCCAACGTGAAAGAAAGCGCAGCCTGCCCAGGAATGGCGCCGCCCACACTTCCCGTGCCGCTGACGACAACAGAAGCGGACAAAGAAACAAGAGGCAGCAAAAAGACACAGAGAGCAGACAACCGGGGGAGGGGGGAGAATTAATTAAACAAACAAATAAATCTTAAAAAAAAAAAAAAAGGACCAGGAATAGGTGGGCAGAGCTTTCCAGGCTGCTCAAGCAAAATGCCACACAATGTGTTGGCTTAAACAATGGGAATTTATTCACTTATGGTTTGAAGTGAAGAGAAAGTCCAAGTCAAGTCCTCTTCAAGGCAATGCTTTCTTCCTGAAGACGGTAGCATTCCGGGGTGGCTGCTCATGGTCCTTGGTCCTTAGATTGTCCCAAGGCAAGGCACATGGCGACGTCTGCTGGTCTCCCCCTTCTCTTCTGGATTTCATTGTTTTCAGCTTCTTGCTTCCATGGCTCCCCCCCCCACACTCTGTATTCGATCCCTTTATAAATGACTCCAGCTAGAGGAGTAAGACCCACCCTGGGCCATGCCTTAACTGAAGTCACCTTGTCAAAAGGTCCTCCTTACAATAGGTCCACTCCCACAGGAATGAATTAGCTTTAAGAACCTGCTTTTGGGGGTCCCTAGTTCCACACCATCGCAAACATCAAGGTATCAGTAGGTTGTGCTTTCTCTGAAGTCTGTCATGTTCTGCTGGTGGTTTGCCAGCCATAACTCCATCCCGCCTGTCACATGGTCCCCTCCCTCCACTCCTCACTGCCTCCAAATTTCCTCTGCTTATAAGGTCTCCAGTCTCGTGGGGCGAAGACACCCCCACCCCCCCACCCCCCGATTCAGTTTGGCCTCACCTTAATAGGACCTTTGCAGATTCCATTTACAGTTGATTCCACACACACGGGACTGGGGGTTTAGGACTTGAACTCATCTTTGTAGGGGGGAGTGGGTCATCCATGACAGCCCTGGTGTGTGCCAAGGAGACTGAACGGACAGTCTTGCCCAACAGACTTGACCCTAAAGTTCCACCAGCAGCAGGTGAGAGGCACATGGCTGCGTGGGCAGAGAGGGATGCCCTGTGCCCACTGGAGGGCCCTTTGTGGATGGAGAAGGACCCAGGGAAGTTTCCTGGAGGCCAGAGGCTAGAAGGTTGTAGATGAAGGGAAGAACTTGGAGAGAAGGCAGAGGGAAATGGAGCAGACATTGGAGACAGGAGAGCTGGGAGCACATGCTGTAGGGCCGATGGCAGCAGGAGGCTGGGTAGGAAACACAGAGGCTGAGAATGGGACATGGGGTGGGGTGTCCCACCGGGGGTCTGGAAGTGAGAAGGCACTCAGGAAATTTGTTCTAGAGAAATTTAACCCGAGTTTTAACAGGCATTTAGAGTGTGCCTCCTTGGACTGTGCTTTTAGAATAAAAACAAAATTCCTTTCTAGACCCCACAAGGGCCAGTGATTACCTCCCTCTACCTGATTGACTCACCTTGTTGTGCCATCCCCTGGGACATTTTGTGCAAGCCACCTGGCATCTCCCTTCTGGATGGCTCATTGCAGCCCCATGGCCTTCACACTTGTACCTCTGCTTAGAACAGCCCCCACCCTGCTTTCCCCACTTTGGTCTCTACTCATCACTGGAGACCCTCTCTGACACCCAGACACCTGTCATCATTATTATAGTACATCACCCAGCTTGACTGTCTTTATAACACTTCACCACCTGGAATTATCTTGATACTTTTTTAAAAATAAAGATTAATTTTTCAAAAAAATTTATTTCTCTCCCCATTCCCCCGCCCCTGTTGTCTGCTCTCTGTGTCCATTCACTGTGTGCTCTTCTGTGTCCCCTTGTATTCTTGTTAGTGGCACCTGGAATCTGTGTCTCATTTTGTTGCACCATCTTGCCATGTCAGCTCTCCGTGTGGGCGGCGCCATTCCTGGGCAGGCTGCGCTTTTTTCATGCTGGACGGCTCTCCTTACGGGGCGCACTCCTTGCGCGTGGGGCTCCCCTATGCGGGGGACACCCCTGCGTGGCAGGGCACTCCTTGCGCGCATCAGCACTGCACATGGGCCAGCTCCACACGGGTCAGGAGGTCCTGGGTTTGAATCTTGGACCTCCCATGTGGTAGACGGATACTCTATCAGTTGAGCCACATCCGCTTTTCTTGATTGTTTGTTTTTGTTGACTTTTTATGGTCTGCCTTTCCCCACAGGTCTTTTGGCTCCAAGAGGATGGGGACTTTGTGTTTTGTTCGCTCCTGTGGACCCAGCACCTAAAACATGCCCCGCACAAGGTAGGTGATCCGTGAGTATTTGCTGAGTGAGTGGGTCCACTCTGTCTTTCCACCGTGAGGGTGGGGCATTGCCCCACTTTTACCTTCAGTGAGGAAGCCAAGGTAAGTGTCAGAACAGACTGCCGCAGACTACAGGGGAAGGTGCTCCTGGCTTGTGCCTTCTGCTTCCCTGCTGAGCAGCCTTGCACAGGTCAGGCACCCTCTCTGGGCTCATGCAGAAGCTGAGGAAATAGCAGCACCTCACGGGGGCTGTCTAAGGAGAGAGCAAGATCACCCACTTGAAAATGCCTCGCACAAGCCCTGGCAGCTTCTTTCCTCCCTCCCTGCCCGGTCCAGACCACAGAGGTGGAAATCGCCGCTGCTAAATTGGAGCTCGCCCCGCTTCCTCGCCTCGGCCCCTCCACTGGGGAGGGCAGGCATCTGCGCCGGATGGGAAGCGGCCTGGACACGGAGGCTCGTCCGGGGGGGGGGAGGGGGGGGCCTGCTGTGCGAGGGATTTATGGGACAGCGTTGGAAATGAAAAGCAATTCATTCCAGTCCCAGGGTGGAGAGAGGCTTCCAGGATTCCCGCTAAGTGGGTCTGGAGCAGCCGCCGGCGTTACAAATCTATTAGCCTGCTCTGGGCATCTGGGGCCGCCGCGTGCGTGAGTCATCGGGGTGGGAAGGCAGGAAGCTGGCGTGTCCAGCAGGGAGCCCGTCCTTTACACTCCTCTCCGTGTAATTAAGACATGAAATACCACCCTGCGTCTGCAAGCGGGCCGGACACCAGGAGCGCGGCGGCGATGCGGCCGCCCCCAGCTGCGCAGCAGCCCCGTCCCCACTCTGGGCTGCGGCGTCCCACTGTCCATTCTCCTTCCCAGGAAGGGCCACCTGCTCCCAGCTGCGGGGACACAAAGGCGCCTCTCTCCTTCCCTGTGCCGGCCCGAGCGGGCCCAGCAGGATGGCAACGCGGGCAGGGTCACGGCCCCTGGGGCCCCCTGAGCCAGTTCCAAACTTCCCTCCCTGGGCCTCAGTTTCTCCAGTAGTGCCCAGAAGGATAGTGATGTACCTGTGGCTTGAAGGTTGTTTGGGGGACTCGGCGAGTCAATTCGGGGCCCGGAGCTCAGGCTTTCTCTGCACCCGCGGGGAGCACGTCCACCGGGCCTATCGTCGCCGGGAATTCCCTCCTCCCGTTGCCTTGTGTCCCACCAGGCCCTCTGCCTCAGTGACTTCCAGGATGCCAGGCAGACCTGTCCAGCTCAGCCTGGCCAGGAGATCTGAGGAAGGAGCTGTGCTTGACTCAGCCCCCGGGTTCTGGAGCCCAGCACAAGCCCTGATGTAGGTGTGGGGCCAGCAGGCTTCCTGAATGAATGAATGAATGAATGAATGAGTGAATGAATTCTTCCTTATGGGACCATGTATCCATCAGGGTTCCTCACAAGAAAAAAGCCAATACGATACACACATACAATATACACATAAAAAATACATGTTACATATATATTAATATAAATATATATCAATACATATATTGTTTATATATACACATATGTATCTATAAGTTTTGAGTATATATATGCACAGGTACATGTACATACATGTATGTTTTATAAGTAGATGTGTATACAAATATATTAATACATATTACATATATTTTAATACACACATACATGTGTTTATGTATATGCACAATGCGTATATATGTTTATGTATGTAGGTGTGTATATACACATGTATATGTGCATGTGCATGAGATTTATTTTAGGGAACTGGCTGGAGGGACTGTGGGACCTGGTGAGCGTGAAGTGTGCAGGGCGGGCTGGAAACTCAGCAGGATTTTCGTGCTGTGGTCTCAGGGCAGAATGTCCACTTCCCCAGGAATCCTCAGGGCTTGTTCCAAGGTCTTGCACAGATTGGACGAGGCTAGTTGTCCTTACTGAAAGTCGACCGACTGCAGGTGTTGGCCACCTGTACAGAACACCTCCTTAGCAACACCGAGCTTGGTCAAACAGCCTAGCCCAGCTGGCACATAAAATCAACCATCCCCAAGAATAAGATGGAGGGGGGGCACGATGTGCCAGGGAAGTGCCAGCCCTGCGGTGAGGCCAATCCGGTTAGAACTCCAGATCCCTCAGGAGGCCTTTCACGTGTCTGAAACTCAGTGTTCTCATCTGCAAAACAGGCACCACACAGGAGCCTCGGGTGTTTGCTCAGTGCCACTCCTGCCTTCTTCCTGGCTAATGGAACCTTATTTTGGGGAAGGGGCAGCAGTGGTCTCAGCACAGGTGAAAACAGTCCCTGCTTCAGCCTCCTGTGCACCTGGGGATGGCCATGGGACCCCAAGTAGCCGGTGAAGCAGCAGCAGGGTCTCTGGGGGCTCCCACACGGGGCCTTCTTCCCTCTTCCTTCCTGTGCTGGACGTGGACAAGCAAGGGACTGTCTGCTAAGAATGGCAGAGCTGAATGGCAGGAAGAGCCGCGCCCCTGAGCTTGTGGCCGAGCGCCCACCAAAGCCAGCGCCGCCTGCATTTGCCCTTCTGCTGTATGACAGCGATAAGCCCCCATGGGTCGAGCCTCTGAAGATGCGGGTCTTCTGTATCTCAGAGCTGCACGCCGTTCCGACGAATGCAGCAATGCCATGCTCCCGCAGGGGTGCAGCGCGCCCACCCCGGCGTCCTACGCAAGCTGAGCGCCCACCCTCAGCTCGGCTCTGTCCTGCTGACCAGGTCTTTGACCTGCAGGGGGGCATGGGGACTGGGTGTGGGTCTCTTTCAGGACTTGCCACAGGATATACCCCAGCCCAGCCTTATCCTGGGAGAGGAAGCAAGGGCGAGCCCCCAGGACAGGGACACAGAGAGTGCTCTGTGCATCCAGAGGAGTCACGGGTTCAAGACTTTGGAGAAAGTTGTGTGGAAGACTTGGTATTAGCTCAGGCTTTGCAGTTGGTTGTGTTGTGTCTGTGCCATGAAGAAATGAGAGGGAGGGCAATCCAGTAGGAGGGACAGAAGGGGGAGAGCACAGGACAGTGGCTCGTTTTGACTGGCACGTTGGGTGAGGAGGCGGATGTGGGAATCAACTGCGGGAAAGCAGGCTGGGGCGGGAGTGGCCTTGATGTCAGGTGATAGGGCCTGGTCTCATTCCACCAATTCCATCTTGCACATAGCTTTCAGTTTTTGTCAAGGTATCATACTATTTCTATTATTTATTTCCTATGTTTCCTTCAATTGAGCTCATTTTTAAAAATGTAAATGGATGTATCTGTGAATCATGACAAAACATTGGAAATCCTGCTCCACTTGCCATCTCTAGAAGTAACTGTGAAAACAAACACAATGAGCACCTAAAACAGCAATCAATTCCAGCTATCCTAACCTGCCAAGGCTCTGGGCCTGCTGCCTGCTCCTCTCTGTTAAAAAGGGAGATTAACATGTGTTAGAGAGGTGTTAGAGACAGTCTAGAAACAAACTGAGACTTCCTTGTTGATGTAATAAGTAGCACAGGAAGAGAATTAAGGGGTTTTATGTTTTCCTGATGTGTTATAGTGTTATTTAATCGGATCTGTACATGGTGATGGCAGCAAGAAGCCCCTTGAAGGCCATGAGGGGTCGTTGCAGGGTTTTCAGCAAGAGCAAAATATAATCAGGGAATGTGCTATTGGGGGAGACAGGATTTGCCTCATTGAGGGTAAATGAAGATATGAGACCCTTTCTGAAAGGGGAGACAGAAGATCCTGTTGGAGAGCAGGAGGTGGAGCGAGGGAAGGCTCCAAAAGTATCTTCTCTACCGCCTTCTGCCTTTCTGAGGCTGGGGCCTTGCCATGTCCACTGGGTGTAGTTTAGCCATTCCTGCTTGGATTCTCCTTCTCCATCGATGGGAATTGTTCTCAGACTGGAAGGAGTGGAGCATACAGGGCCAGCTGGAAATGAAGCCTGAGGTAGAGGCAAAAGCACCTGGCTTGACCCAAGAGTGTCCCATCCTGGGATTGTGTCCATGGGATACAGCTCACAGCACCAGTGGTTCTCCCCGACCTTCTCAAAAGGAGGACATGGAGCCTCTAGCAGGATGGAGATGGACAAAAGATGCTTCCATATGTCAAAAAGGTAGATGGTAGGGGCTGGAATCCCATGAGCAGGAGATCAGCCCCAGGAAAAATTCCAGAATAGAGTGTTAAGTGCAGTTTTAGGGCACTTACAAACCAAACGGTTGATCACTGGGAGTTCATGTGGATTCAGTTAGGAACATTTCATTACATTGATGGAAAACCAAAACCATTTGAGACAAGGAGATGGTAACCATAAAATAAATACAGGAAGAACAAAATAGTGCTACTCACAAGATAGTAGCCCTGCTTACTGTCAGTCTCCATTGATTCCACTTTTAGTGGTTGTAAAGTTTCCTTAAAGGGAAGAGAAGAGACATTTCAAGGCAACAGCTAATATCACTCAATATTCTCATGGATAACCAAGAGTAAAATAGGACTCCCAGTCTGAGCGTTTTTATGGACATTTATTTTTGGGTAAATCTTGACTGATCAACAGAGCATGAAAATGACATGAGAGGTAGACTGTGATAAACTGACAGACAAATCATCATTAATTAGTGTACAATTACATTCTCCCCTAAATAAGTAGAAAGTTAATTATAGTTAAGAGTCTTTCGTAAGTGGCTAGATGCAAGATAAATACACACAAGTACATAGCTTTCCCATAAATGTACGTAGCTAGGTAAATAATTGTGACAGACACAGAGATGTGCCATCTGTAGCCCCTTTCATGAGAGGAGGACTTGTGGGTCACCTGCTGGGAGTGCCCTTTGGGGACGGGAGGTGGACATAAATGCCTAGCCATTTCAGTGTGACTCGACAACACTGACAGGCCAGTTCAGCTCCAGGACTTCACATTGGGCTGGCTACAGCCTTCAGGCTTGCATCCTAGCCCACTTCTCTCTCTGTCCAGTCCTACTTCCTTCTTCTCATTTCCACGGTGTTGATCCCAAGAACACTCCATGCTAAACTCTGCCTCAGAGTCTGCTGCTTCTTAGAGAACCCAGTCTGTAACAAAATGCTATAGAAAAATATCCAATTCACAACAGCAACAGAAAATACATGATAGCTAAAAATAAAATAGTAAATGACTTTCATAAAGAAAGTTAAAAACAAGTGGAGAGAGGTGTGGTTCAGGAAAATGGACTGTCAAAATGCTAACGTCATCACTTGCACTAAATCCATAGGAAAAATAAAAATGCTTGGGGAGCAGATGTAGCTCAAGTGGCTGAGTGCGGGTTTCCCATGTCTGAGGTCCCAGGTTTGATTTCTGGTACCTCCTAAAAAAACAAACAAACACAAGCAAACAAATAAACAAAAAAACCAACTCTCATTGGGGAGCAGATATAGCTCAGTGGTTGAGAGTCCACTTCCCATGTATGAGGTCCTGGGTTCAGTCCCTGGTACCTCCTAAAAAAATGCTTAACAATTTTAAAGAGGGAGTACCATCTAACTTATGAACAGAAAACAGACGTCTTAGTGGACCTGAGACTGTGAGGAAGCCCCAGAATGCTCAGAATAGATGGGATTATATTGAAGTGAAAACTGCAGACAGGTCAGAGTTTGAGGATTTTGTCAGAGCAGATAAACATACAAGGAAAAATCAGCAAATGTACGAGGGAGCCAATACCATCCTCTACAAGAGTGAGTTCTTTGGCTTACACCCAAGGAAGAGTAAACTGATGACTCTTCAGAAATTTTTAAATCTACCATAAAAACAACAACAACAACTATCATTAATAGCCCCAGAGAGGTGAGATCTACTATTGCATCCATAAAAGAAAAGACAGGTGGTTCTGAAAAAGAGCAAAATAAAGACTGTGGAAATGAAATATAAAACATTTTATATAGAAGACTGATGGACTAATTTTTATTAGATTGAGGCCCAGAAGGACAAGTGTATGTAAAATGAATTAATGAGTTTAGAAATGTAGCATAAAGGTATAAAAAAGATGGAAATACAAAAGAACAGTTAGGGGACATTGAATCTAGAAGATTTAACATCTATCTAGTAGAGGTTGCAGAATGGAAGGAAAGAAGGACTTCATTGGAAGCAATACTTTAAAAAATAAGACTGAGAACACTGAGAATGGAAAAAATTAATTTTCCAAACAGAAAGAGCACACTGAGTGTCGAGAAGAGAAATGCACCATAAAACAAAAAATTAGACATATTGTGATGAAATTTTGTTACACCAAGGAAAAAGAAACAGCCCTACTAGTTACCAGCAAATATATGGGCTGTCTATAAAGAGTGAGATTCAGATAAAAATCAACAAAAGTGGAGGCAAGAAGATAATGAAACAATTTCTTCAAAGTGTTGAGACAAGTAACTCTGCAACTAGACTTCTAAACCTAGCCACACTGTCAACAGACTGAGACTGAGATGCTGCTGGATATAAAAGTATTGAAAAAAAGTGAGGGCCACCTTCACAGATTCTCACTGAAAGAAAAATAATAAAGGAAGTACTCTAGTAAGTCAAAAAAAATCCAGGAGGAAATTGGGGAAGTTCAGAAACAAACAAGTTCAACAAACAAATATGAACAGAGACACATATCAAAAGTATCAAGTTGAAATAAGTATTGATTTTAAAAAGTCTTGGGATATATGAGAAGAGCAGAGAAGGGTAAAATAATGCCAAGAAACTTGTCTCCTTTGAGGAAAAACAATGATATCAATCCACTGAATTAAGGGTGGCAAATGTAAATAGGTTAAACCTATCTATTAAAAGACAAATACTTGGATATAGAGTGTTTGCCACAAAAGTTAATGTAATAAAAAAGATAAATGCTGACAGGTATATATTAACGGAGGAATAGGGTGTAGTAGTAAAAATATAGGACAAAATTAAGTTCAAGGCAAAAACCTTTGTGAAGATTCAAAGGTGATCTATCAGTCATGGTCCCAGAGGGAAACCCTGGAAGGCTGATGGAGGAGCGATTAGTGAAGTGCTCACACTAATGGAGAGGTATTAGGGGGCTAAGGGAGGGTGATCACTCAGGAACTAGCCCCAGGTCTGTAGAGGGGGATGCTTGCAGGACGCCGGAGAGTTGTGGGCAGGGGAGCAGGTCAGGCACTGTGGTCTTTGCTAAAGAACGCAGCTTTGGCACCCCGCAGGCCTGAGGGGAGGGAGAAGGGGAGCGGGAAGAATCAAGACCCCGAGCCCACCCTCCTGCTGCCCACTGGTCTCCTGCGGATGCCCCCAATGACCTAAACAAGGCTGGGAGCCAGAGGGGCAGGGCCCCAAGGGGTGCCGTCCACGGAGGTCAGCCTCTGGGGCTCAGGACAGGGGAGAAGGAGGTGAACCTGGAGAGAAATGTAGAGAGCCACTGCTGAAATGGGCCCTGCCTGCTGATGGAAGGAGTCACCATGCAAATATAACACAAACTTCACCGTTCACAATGACGTGCTAGAAAGCTTATAAAGCAAAAGACAGAACTATGAGAAATGGAGCAATCTCCACAGCTCTCTCACAGATGACTTAACGATGGCGAGAACACCAGAAAACTTCATGTGGTGATCTCATCAGCACCAATCAAAAATAATAAATCAGAATATTGCTAATCAAATGGAGTTAAAATTTCAGCTGGCAGTGTTGGAGCTGTCCAGCAGGCATCAGGGGAAGTGGCTGGGGCTGGAATTACTAAGCAGAATGATAGGGTTCTGAGGGTTTTCCTATTTGAGGAGAAAGAACACAGATAACAGTAGAATTTTAAAAATATGTGTGCTAACAATTTAAAGGTATCTACTAGATAATAGAAATAAAAGGTATAACTTTCAAAGAAATGGAAAGGAAAAATGGAACAAAAGTAATTAAGGCATCAAGTGGATGCCAGAATGGGAGAAAAAATAGTAAAAGGCATAATAAATAGAAAAGATGATATAAATTGGGAAGAATAAATCCAAGCGGATTATATTTACCTATTAAAAGACAGAGATTCTCAACCTGTATTTTTAAAAATCCAACCAGCCCTTATTTACAAGAGACATCCCCAGAATATAATAAAAGAGAAGTGGGGATAGAAAATAATACAAAAGATACAGCACACAAATGTGGACAAAAAGAAAAGTGCAGCGATATTGTGTGGGAAAATGTCGTTCAAGGTAAAGTACTAGAAAGGACAAAGAAACATACTTAATTTTGATAAAAGGTTCATTCCACCAGGATAACATTTTTTGACCCTTTGTTGCCCTAAAAAAAAAGTTTTGAAATACATAATAAAAACCTGCCAGAAATAAGGTTTAATACACACCCTCTCAGAGAGGAACGTATCAAGCAGAAAAACAAGAGGAAGAACAAAAGGGTTTGAATAATTCAACTGAAGAAATCGGCACCCAGTGTTTGCACGTGTACAAGCTGTGTGGACGAGAGGAGACGAGCACAGAAGCCAGAGGCGGAGGAGTAGCCTGGTGAGAGGAAACCCAGAGCCACCCAGATTCAAATGTAGGGGAGACGGGCACCGAGCCTCTGCCCTGTCTAGTTTCTCCCACAGGGCGCGCTCCTGCGCATACCTTCGGGGTGGGGGGCAGGGGCAGGAAGCTACCACCCCTGATGGCTGGGACTGTACAGCTCACTCCCCCATCAGCTGCGGATAGTCTTAAGTTTTACTCTTCACTTTGGGGTTTTTGGACATAAGAGACCTCTGAAAATATCATGTTTTAAAAATTAACTTCACAGCAATAAGCCCATGTAAAGATGCTCAGCGTCCTTCTTAGCCATTAGGGAAATGCAAGTCAGAACCACGATGCGAGAGCACTTAACACCCACTAGGATGACAATTATAAAAGAACAAAAACAGATAATAACGAGTGTTGGAGAAGATGAAGAGAAACTGGAACTCCGGTGCATTGCTGGAGGGAATGGGAAGTTGTGCAACTGCCGTGGGGAAAAACGCTTTGGCGGTTCCTCAGCAAGTTAGACACAGACTTACCAGAGGGCGTGGTCCTTCTACTTCTGGGTATGTACCCAGAGAACTGAAAGCAGGGACTCAGACACTTGTACACGCAGGTTCAGAGCAGTGTATTTCACAACAGTCAAAAGATGGAAGCCACCCAACCGTCCATCAGCAGACGAATAAATAAAAAGTGGTGTATGCATACATCACAATATTGTTCAGCTGCTTGGAAAAAGGGAGTTCCAAGCACTACACGAAGTGAAAGAAGCCAGTCACAAAAGGCCACAAATTAGAAGATTCCATTGACATGAAATATCTAAAATAGGCAAATTTATAGACAAAGAGTAGATTAGCCAGGGGCTGAGAGGAGGGGGAGATGGAGAGTTATTGCTTAATGGGTGCAGAGTTTCTTTTTGGGGAGATGGAAAGCTTTGGTAATGGGTGATGATGATGGTAGCACAACATTGTGAACATATATGCAACTGAACCATGCACTTAAAAATGGTTTAACAGCAAATTGTATGTTACATATATGCTACCACAATAAATTTAATTTTTTTTAAAGTTTCTTGTTGAAAGACACACACACACAAACAACCCCACAATTGCCCTCATGCACCACGATGTTATTTTCTGGATCTCATATTGATGGAGGGATCTCACAACCGGTCTCACCTCAAGGGTGCAGCAAGCAGGAAACAAGGTAATATGGGCAAAGAACACAGGCTACGTAAGCGCCCAATAAATGCTAGCTATTATCAACAGCGCATGCCCCCTCTTCCATGCCCACGGCATAGCCACAGGCCCTCGCCGTGTACCAGATCACAGTGGGCATCTCAGCATGGTCCCCAGGGTTGGTTTCCACCCAGGCTGTGGGCCCTTCCGGGCTGGGCGTGGACACAGCCTCTGGCTGCTCTCCCAACGCCCCGCTGTCCTCCTAGTCTGCAGCAAATCTTGGCTGCTCTGATCTGAAACACAAACCGGAGCCCCGGGAGGATGTAGGCTGCAGCACGTGGAGCTCAAACTTCAGGGGCCCACAAAGCGGCCCTAGCATTCTGCACTGCTAGAGTTGAGGGAGGTCCTCCCGATCTGTGTGAGCTGCAGGGCCTGCCAGAGCCCCACCGAGCACACCACCCTCTTCCCACTCGACAGGGGCTGCTCTGGCTCAGGGGACAGACAGGTTTCAGCCGCCCCTGGGCAGCCAGCAGCCCACCAGGCCTACTCTTCCCTCCCCAGCCCCCTTACTTCCGGCTCCAAACACCCTGGCCTTGTGGGGTCCTGGAAGGCATGTAGCCCTTGCCTCTGGACCATCATACCTGAGCTTCCCTCTACCTGCAGCCCCCATTCCTGCCCCCCTTCACCCAGGGGGGCTCCTGCCCCCCACCCCATCTTCAAGCCCCACTCAAAGTCCGCCCCTCCTCTTACCCTCTTACCAGGTCAATGCCAGGCCCTGGTAATGCCAGGGCCCCTCCTCCCTCGCACTTAACACCAGACCAGCTGCGTTTTATTTGTGGGATCAACATTGGTGATTAATCCAACCAGCTTCTCCCCTCTATGACTGAGTCTGGCAGGGTGGGCCATTGGACTGTGAAGAAGCTCTGCAGGGGTCAAACCAGGTCAAAGCCCCAGGTGGCCCGCACTCCCTCCACCCTCACCGGCCCCCCACCGGCCCTTCCCCGGGGCCCCCAGGTAAGTGCCGGGAAGAGGCACCGCTGCTTGGAACCCGCAGTGCCCCCGGCGTGGCTGCCTCGCTCTGCTGTGGACCATCCAGGTCTAAGCCTTCCAGGCTCAGTGCCAGAGGAGGACACCCCAGGAACCGCCGCCGCTGGTGGGGTGATGGAGCAGATTGTGCCGGATCCAGATGAACTGGGGGTGCCACTCACCTGTCCTTCCCATCACCCCGATCCCTCGTCATCCCCCTCTCCTCCCTGCCCAGTCTTCCTTCCTCCTTTCTCAGCAGTTTCCCTGTGGGGGGCTGTTCACCTTACAAGCCTGCCTGGCTCCTCCCTCCCCTTCTGGCTGCCCTTTCCCTGAGGCCTTCGCCAGCCACCCTGTTTTCTTGCACCGGAGACCCCATCCTAAAAATGGTACCCCCTTTCTCCTTACTATCCAGGATCTCAGTGACTTTCCCTTCCCCTCCAAATGTCCTGGTCGCAGAAGTGGAATTTTAGGGTCAGAATTTATACTGTGATGGCTGTTGCCAAACCAATCTCTAAAAATCCTTGCATATCCTCCCATAACAATGCATCAACATGCAATTTCCTCTACATCTCGTCAAACACCAGGTGTATCAAACTGTTTGTACTTTACCAAAGTAATCGGTAAAAGCCAATGCTCCATTCCTTTATTTCCTTTGTTAGTGAAACTGAATATCATCCACGTGTTAACAGACCAAACCTGCCTTTCCTTCTATGGCTTGCAGGTGATTGGCCTTGGTCCATTTTTCTGTTGGGTGTATTTTCTTGGTTTGGCGTATATTAAGAATGTTACCCTTTGTCAATATTGGAGATAATTTCCCCAGTCTTGTTTGCCTTTGACTTTGGACATGATGATTATAAGATGTTATTTTGTTTACCAGGCTGATATTGTAATTTTCAAACAGCCAATTATCTCTACCTTTAATGATTTTGCTTTCAGTGTCATGCATAGCTACCTACTCCATAATATTACTTAGGCATTTTGGGGGCACTTACTGAATATTTGTCAAAGAAACTTCATTTATTTTTTTATGATTTTAATTAATTATTTATTTATTTATTTATTTATTTCTCTCCCCTTCCCTCCCTCCCACTCTCTGCTCTCTGTGTCCATTCCCTGTGTGTTCTTCTGTATCTGCTTGCATTCTTGTCAGCAGCACCAGGAATCTGTCTCTTTTTGTTGTGTCACCTTGCTGCATCAGCTCTCTGTGTGTGCGGCACCACTCCTTGGCAGGCTGCACTTTCTTCTCATGGGGCGGCTCTCCTCGCAGGGGCACACTCTTTGCACATGGGGCTCCCCTACGTGGGGTACACCCCTGCGTGGCACGGCACTCCTTGTGTGCAGCAGCACTGCATGTGGGCCAGCTCACCACATGGGTCAGGAGACCTTGGATTTGAACCCCGGGCCTCCCATATGGTAGGTGGATGCTCTATCAATTGAGCCAAATCCGCTTCCCTGTCAAATAAACTTTAAATCTGCAGGTGGTACCAAGACTCCAGCAGACACATTCAGAAATGCAAATTGCTCACTTTTTGTTCTGCACTGAAACTTATTTTCTATATAGAGTTGCTATCAGGTCAGATGTGGAAATGAATTATTAGCTAATGTCAGATTTTCTGGTGTCCCCATCCCCTGGAGTTGCCGCTGAAATCAGGGGAGGGGTCACCATGTGTCAGCTGGTCCCTGGCTCCCTTCTCTCCTGTATGCACCACTCTGGGGCCCCCTCCCCCTGGCCACATCTCCTATCCCCACTGCTGCCTGATGCAACACCTACCTTCCTACTTGACCTGGCTGTCACTCAGGGTCCTCCACGTCCCTAATCAGTGCCCTCTTTGTCTAGTGTCCTTTTATTTCAGTCAGAAGGACTCCCTTTAGAATTTCTTGTAAAGCAGGTTTGCTAGGGATGTAGCCTCTCAGTTTTTGCTTATCTGGAAATCTCTTCATTTCTCTTTCATTTTTTAAGAGTTTTTCTGCATCTAGAATTTTTTCAACACTTTAACATGCCATCCACTGCCCTCTGATCCCCCATGGAGTCTGTTCAACTTGCCGAGGACCCTAATATGTGATGAGTCATTTCTCTTCTTTCAAGATTCTCTTGGCCTTCAACAGTTGGATTATGATTATAATGTGTCTAGGGGTGGATCTCTTTAAGTTTATCCTTTTTGGAGCTCATTGAGCTTCTTGGATGAGAGGAAGTTTTCTTAAATCAAAGATAAGTTTTTAGCCATTTCTTCAAACATTCTTTGTGCCTTTTCCCACTCTTCTCTCCTTCTCGGATTCCCATTATGTCAATGAGTTTTTAACGTATCAAGATACAGATTATCTCCAGCTTCCAGAAGGTCCCCAATGCCCCTTCCCATCAAATCGCCCCACCCTTACTCCTAGGGTGACCTTTACTCTGACTTCTATCACTATGCATTATTTTTTCCTATTCTTGAATTTATATAACTAATACTATACACTTTTATGTCTGACTTCTTTAGTTCTATAAGATTCATCCTTCTTATTACATGAAGCAATAGCACATTTGTTTATATTGCTCTGTATCATTCCATTTTAGGTCTATTTCAAAATTTATTTATCCATTTTATCGTTAATGGATATTTGAGTTGTTTCCAATTTTATATTTTGTGAATAAAATTCTATAAATATTCTTGTACATATGTTCTGTTGAACAAGTGCAGTCATTTTTCTCAGATATATACTTAGGAGTATAATTTCTAAATTATAGGGCACTACCAAAGTACTATTCCAATTAAAAGTCCTACTATCAACTTTTGAGAGTTTGTCAGCACTAAATAAGGTCAGTTTTATTTTAAGGTGCTTTATTTTCTCCTTACTAATAGTACCTTTTTTTTTTTTTAAGGAGGTACTGGGGAATGAACCCAGGACCTTGTACATGGCAAGCAGATGCTCAACCACTGAGCTATATCTGCTCCCCAATGAGAGTTGGTTTTTTCATTTCTTGTTTGTTTTTAGGAGATACTGGGTATTGAGCCCTAGACTTGTACATGGGAAGCAGGTGCTCAACCACTTGAGCTGCATCAGCTCCCCAATGTCAGTCTTTTTGATGTTAGTCAATCTGGTAAGTGTGTATCTTACTTTGTTTAAATTGCATTTCTATTATGACTGATAATGTTGAACATATTTTTAAATACTTATTGGCCATTTGGTTATTTTCTTTTGTGAAGTCAAGCTCATTTCTAAATTAGGTTGTATGTCTTTTACTGATTTTGTAGGAATTTTTTATGTATTCTGGATATGAGTCCTTGGTTGGATACATGTATTACTACAAACATCTCCCAGTCTTTAACTTGTCTTTTAACACTCTTTATGGAGCCTTCTGATAAACAATTCTTAATTTTAAGAGTCAAGTTTAACAATCTTTTCCTTTATGATTAGCATTTTTGTTTATTTAACTAATCTTTGCCTATTCCAAAGTTATGAAATTATGTCCATATACTTTTTAACTTTTTATTTTAAAATAATTTTAGATTTAATTAAGGAAAAGTTGCAAAAAAATATCCAGATTCATGTATACTCTTCATTAAGCTTTCTCTAATATTAGCATCTTACATAACCATGGTATAATCATTAAAACTTAGAAACAAATATTCCTGTCTTTACATTTTGAAGCTTTATCATTTAGTCTTTGAAGTTAGGTTTCTGACCCTATTTCAAATATTTTTGTGTATGGTGTGAGGTATGGATTATTTTATTCATTTATTTTTTCAAATGGAGAGCAGTGCATTCTAGCACTATTTATTGAAAAGTACTTCATTTAGCTATCATTGGCACCTTTGTTGAAAATTATGAGTGGGTCTGTTATGGACTCTGTATCTTGTTTCATTAATTTATTGGTCTATTCCTGCATTAAAACCATGCTGACATAGAAATAGCTTTATAGTAAGTCTTAAAAATCTTGTAGTATAAGTTCATCTTTATTCTTTTATAAGGTTGTTCCAGCTATTTCTGGCTTAATTCTACTGTATGTGTTCTTTGGTGAAATTGGTGGCTGGTTAATCAAGATAATGATGTTAAAGATGCTTAAAACTTAAGAAATTAATCTTCAAAATGAAAGGTCACACCAGTCGAGTAGAACAAAACAATTCATAATTACATTCTAATGACATGTCAAAACATGAAGGGTGAAGAAACAATTCTATTAGCTACCAGGAGGAAAAGGACCATTTATAAAAAAAAGAGATTCTGATAAAAAATAAAAACAAAAACAAAAACACCACAGTTCTCAGCAGTAACAAGGAACTATTTCCAAAGTGCTAAGACCAAGTAACTCTGGATCTAGAATTCTATACCCAGACAAACTGTCAATCAAAACAGAGAATGGTAAGTTCTTGTATGCAAAACTTTCCAAACTTTACCATGTACAGGTCCTTATAAAATGAGTTATACAATAGAAATTATGGAATTATATGAAATATATATATTATATGAATAATACAATAAAAATTTAAAAGTGAATGAATCAAAAAAAAAGTTGTGCAATTCAAAAATCAACAAGGAGCAGGGACATTAGTAAACACTTCTGCTAAATCTAAGTAAGTATTGATATTTTAAAAAGCATATATCAGGAAGCAGACTTGGCCCAATGGATAGGGCATGCATCTACCACATGGGAGGTCTGTGGTTCAAACCCTGGGCCTCCTTGACCCATGTGGAGCTGGCCCACGCGCAGTGCTGATGCGCGCAAGGAGTGCCCTGCCATGCAGGGGTGTCCCCCGTGTAGGGGAGCCCCACGCCCAAGCAGTGTGCCCTGCAAGGAGAGCCATCCAGTGCAAAAGGAAATGTAGCCGGCCCAGGAATGGTGCTGTACACTCGGAGAGCTGACCCAACAAGATGACGCAACAAAAAGAAACACAGATTCCCGGCGCTGCTGATAAGGATAGAAGCGGTCACAGAAGAACACAGAGAAAATGGACACAGAGAGCAGACAACTGGGTGGGGGGGGGGAGAGAAATTTTTAAAAAACTAGATTGCTTTAAAAAAATAAAATAAAATAATTTTAAAAATTTAAAAGCATATACCAAGGTCAAGCTAAGATTCTAAATATTAACAAAGGATGTTTGGGATATAGGAGAAGATAATATTAAAATGTTGCTAAGAATCTTGTTTCCTTGGAGGGAGAATATAACTACTGATTTACTAATTTAAGGTAAGCAAACATGAATGGAACAAATTTATCTATTGAAAGTCAAATACTGACAGGTAATGCAAAAAACAAAACAAAAGGCATGTATGGTAATGGTGGCATGAGACAAAATATAATTCAAGCAAAAAGAAGGAAAATCAAGTGTCTCAGTCAAGGTCCCAGCATGAAACATTCAAATGGTTATTGGAGGAATGTTTAATGTTTAACAAGGGAACCATTTTCAGAGGCCTACAAAGAGTTAAGAAAACCTAGATAGGATAGATGGAAAACATCCAGGTCTATGGCCAGTGAGGAATCATGACCATTTATGACTCTAAGGAGCAGGGAAGATGTGAGCTATAGGACCCTTGAGGGAGCTGAAGCTCTGAGAGCATTACCTGACAACTGTGGGTTTGGTGCAGGAGCTAAGGATCTGAATAGCACACGTGAAAAGCTTGCCTTCCACAGTAGGACCCACTGACCAGGCACTGAACTCCAGAGCCATCTGCCATGACCGTAGAACCTGTGTGTCTCCATAGCCCTCAGGAGCACCAGTACCTGGGGTTGCATCTACGTTGGCTGTCTCTGGGATCCTGCTGAGACGTGTGTAAGTGCAACCCCTCTGATGACCTCCTGACTCATTTTGAAGTCCCTTAGCCATATAAACTCATTTATATTTACCGTTTCCCCCTTTTATTCAAGGACTTTTTCTAGTTGCATCACCAACTGATGATTGGTAGTAATCCCTCGGTGCCAGGGAGGCTCATCCCCGGGACTTGGCCTCAGATGTGACCTTTTTACACATGCCTCTTCTGTCTCTTTTACTGAACCTGTGGTTGGCATTGGGGTTGGTGCATACTCAGGAGACTTGAATCTCTGGACTGGCCTGTGCCAGCTGGGCCCTGAGCCTCAGCAGAGTTGCAACTCCTACCCTCTGGCTCATTGGACTTGCCCAGGTCAGCTAACAGGGAGGTGAAGATGGTCAACTGCCACACCAGGGAACCGAGGGTGCCTACAACTGCAAGCAGGAGAATTCCATCCATCATCCATGTGGGATCTAAGCCCCCTCTCGATTTAGAGGTGGAGTGGACATCACCATCCCAGGGTCCACAGGAGGGAGGAGTAAGATATGGACTATAGTGGACTTGCTGGTTTTCTGCTATAAACCTATTGTGACACTAGCAATGGAAGAAATTATATCATTGATTTGGAGACGAGGGCCATGGCAGTGGCTGAGGGCAGGGAGAGGGAAGAAGAGATGTGATGTGGGGGCAATTTTAGGGACTAGGAGTTGTCCTCAATGATATTGCAGGGACAGATGCTGGACATTATATATCCTGCCATAACCCACTGAATGACTGGGGGAGACTGTAAACTACAATGTAATCTATGTGATCTATGTATCTTTAAAATAAAGACAATTTTTAAAAAAGCGACCCCACCCCCCCAAAAAAAACTTGCCTTTATCTATCCTAGTATAGACAGGCGTATGGTGCTTTGGCTAATTGGAAATTGGAAAAAAAGATTGGAAAAAAATGGTCTATGTTCAAATTCTACTCTGCTTCCTAGTTATGTGACTTTGGGTAAATATTGGGGAAATAATATGGCAAAAGCCCAGTGTTAGCACAAATCAAATCCCCACAGAGTACAATTGGAGACTGACTCCAGCTCTCTTCCTCAAACAGGGGTGGGCTGGATTTTTAGCTGTGGACCTCAGAATGTGTATTAACCTCAGAAAAACTGCGCTTTCATGTTTGAAACCATTGCATTTTCCAGAACCCCCCGCGGCCTTCTGGTGGGAATCCCCCCAGTGCCTACCTCAATCCAACTTAAATTAATCCATGTAACGTGATCAGAACAGAGCCTGGCCATCGTAAGCTCTCAGTAAACTACAGAAATTATCATGATTGTTAAATATATGCATAAGTGATTATACCCAACAGAGCATGCCATTCAGAGCGTTTGAATTCTTTTGCTAAGGGAAGGGCCCGATTGTGTACATTTCAGACAAGCACCATCTAAGCATGCATCCTGCTTCTGATTAACACTCTGCAGTGGCTGACTCTCCCGTTGCTTCTGAGACAGAGGCCAGCATCTGAGCCTCACCCCCAAGGCGCTGGAAGATCCCTTGGCCTGCCTGGCCCTCTTCTCCCCCATCTGCCCCCTCAGGGTCTGCTCCAGTCACACCGGCCTTTTTTGGGTTCTCTCCTCTCTTTGAGCCTTTGCACCTTCAAGTTCCTCTGCCTGCAACACCTCCTTTCCCCCAAAAGAGCAGAGTCCCATCAGACTTTTAGATTCAGCTAAAAGTCACCTCTTCAGGGAATCCTTAGCTGACCCCTCCCCCCCATGGTGATGCCTTTTCACACCCTGGTAACACCCTCACCCTACTCTGTGGCCAGCGCTTAATACAACTTAGCTTACACCTGTATCTTTGGGGAAAGCACCCAATCAGCTTTCGTACTTCTATGATTGAGTCACAGGGCAGGATCCCATTGGATGGAATCTCCTCCTTAGTCCCGCCCCCACAGCAATTTATTCTTATAAAGAGAATGCCTGAGCATCTAACATCATCATTGCTTTGAGCACCCTGATCCTGGAAACTTCAAGGACGTTAGTGCGTCTGGAGGGCACAGGGGAGCCCGGCCTGGGACTGCCGCAACACCTTGGGTCCCCCCGGACTTCTGGGAGCCACGAGCACCCCAGGGAGTTTGCTGGAAGAACCCCGTGGGCTAAGTGTGTCGGGAGGAGGAACAGGCTTAGGCAGACGGCATCGGGTGGGGGGCGTTTGGGGCAGGCACGGGTCGCCGGACGGTCCGTCTGCTCTGGGGAAGGGCGGGTACCCACCCGGCCCTTGTCATCTCCCCTCTCCCCCATCCCTTCTCTCTCTTTTTTCTCTTTTTCTTTTTTCTAAGCGGCCTAGACGTTTCTTCCCCACTCCACACCTTATTAGAGATTTCTCTCCAAGGGGTCCTCCTTAGTTGCCCACTCAGCCCAAGATCCCAGTTCCCCGGGAAACCAGGAGACCCCCACCCCCTATTCCTCCACTGCCTCTGCCGGGAGCTGAGTCTGGGGCTGGGGCTGGGTGAGGTCCCTCCCCAGAAGAACGTGTCATTTCCCCCTTCAGTCTCCGCCCTGGAGACCGGACTCAAGAATTGTCCCCCTCCGCCCGCCCAGGGGTCCTCGTGTTGCTGTAAGCCACATCAAGGCCACCTGAGCCCCTTCCCCACCCCACTCACCCAGCTTGTCTTGGTCGCAGAAGGGGAATGCTCAGATTTCACATTTTGGTAGCTTTTGCCCAATGGAACTGAAAACGCAAACGATTTAAGTCTCTCCCAATGAATTGGAATGTGTTTTCTCCATATCCTTTGAAATATCATCATCAGACTATCAAATTAATTGCAAAATTCAAAGTTTCATTTTCTTGATAAACTACTTGCAGAGGAGTTTTAGGCTTACAGAAAAACTGGGCAGAAAATAGTTTCTGTATACCCCTGCTTCCTGCCCCCTTCTCCTGGTTTCCCTATTAACATCTTGCACTATTACCTGTGGTGCAGTTTTTACACTTGGTGAACCAATACTGATACATTATTATTAACTAGAGTCTCTAGATTACATTAGGGGTCACTCTCTCAGTTCTATGGGTTTTGATAGTTGCATAGTCATGGATCCACCATTACGATATCATACGGAAGAGTTTCCTGCCCTAAAAATGTCCTGCACGTCACCTATTTATGTGTTCTCCTTTCCCCAAACCCCTGACAACCACTCATTTATTTACTGTCTCTACAGTCTGACTTTTCTCTAGGTGTCATTTCGTTAGAATCATGCAGTATGTAGCCTTTCCAGATGGGCTCCTGTCACTTAGCAATATGCATTTAAGGTTCCTCCATATCTTTCTGCGGCTTAATAGCTCTTTTTTTAATTAGAGAAGCTGTAGGTTCACAGCACAATCATGCGTAAAATACAGGATTCCCATATGCCACCCTATTATTAACACCTTTCCTTGGTGTGGAACATTAGTTACAAATGATGAAAGCACATTTTTATGATTGCACTAATAACTATAATCCATGGTTTAACTTAGGGTTTGATGTTTGTGTAGTGCAGTTCCATGGATTTTTGAAAAATTCTATCATGTATACAACCTAACATTCCCCTATTAACCACATTCAAATATATATTTCAGTGCTGTTAAGTACAACCACAGTGTTGTGCTGCCATCACCACCATCCATTATCGGAACTTTCCATCATTCCAAATAGGAGCCTTATACATTTTAAGCCTTAACTTCCCATCCCTATTCTCACCCTGTCCCTCATAGCCTATATTCTAGATTCTTAATTATTTCATAATAATAATTATTATTATTCTAATATTTTAATTATTTCATATCAGTGAGATCATACAATATTTCCTTTTTGTGCCTGGCTTATTTCACTAACCTGATGTCTTCAAGGTTCATCCATGTGGCCACATGTATCAGAACTTTTGGATATCTACCTAGCAGTGGGATTGCTGGGTCATGTGGTAATTCTAAACTTAGCTTCCTGAGGAGCTGCCAAACTGTTTTCTATAGTGGCTGCACCATTTTACATTGTTACCAGAGATGAATGAGTGCTCCTATTTCTCTGCATCCTCTCCAACACTTGTAATTTTAAAAAAAAATAGCAGTCATTCTAATGGGCTCCTTCCTTCCTTCCTTCCCTTCCTTTCTTCCTTCCTTCCCTCCCTCCCTTCCTTCCTTCCTTACTTACTTACTTCCTTCCTCTTCTTTCCTTCCTCTTCTTTCCTTCCTCTCCCCTCCCACCCTCCTCCCCCCTTTCCTAATGTTTTTTTTTGTGGTATTGTGTTTTTAATTTCAAATTCCACTTGGTCCACTGTAGTATATAGGAAAACAATAGATTTTAAAGCGGTTTTATTGAGATATATTAACATACCATACAATCTATCCAAAGTGGACAATCAGTGGCTTTTAGTATAATCAGAGTGTTGTATAATTCATCACCACAACAAAATTTAGAACAATATCATTACTCCAAAAAGAAAAACTCCACACCCCTTAGCAGCCATCTTTTAATCTCTCTATCCTTCCCCAGCCAGTAATTGACTTTTGTATATTAACCTTGTATCTTGCAACGATGCTATAATTGCTTATAGGTTCCAGAATTTTTTCTGTTGATTCTTTTGGATTTTTCTATATAGATAATAATGTCATTTGCAAACAAAGTTTTATTTCTTATATCCCATTCTGTATACCATTTATTTCCTTTTCTTGTCTTACTGCATTAGCTAGGACTTCCAGTACAATGCTGAATGGGAGTGGTGGCAAGGGACATCCTTGTCTTATTCCTTATCTTAGGGGTAAAATATCTAGTTTTTTACTATTAAGTATGATGTTGGCTATAGGTTTTTTGTAGATGCTCTTTATCAAGCTCTGCTTTCTTCCTAGTTTGCTCAGTTTTTATCATGAAAGGGTGTTAGATTTTATCAAATTCTTTTTTTGCATCTATTGATATGATCATTTAATTTTTTTGTTTAGCCTATTGATATGATGGATTACAGTAATTGAATTTTGAATGTTAAAGCCGTCTTGTATAAAATTTGATTTTTGTTAATAACCAACTTTTACTTATTCTGGGACTTTGTAGTTGTCCTATACCAATTTTTGCTGGTGAGTTTATTTTCTTACAGTTGACCAGTAGTTAGTCTTTTGATTCTTAACATGATAATTTTCTATTTTTTAACCAGGCTTTTAATTTTTAAATTGTCCAATTTTATCTGTTTATGTTTTCTGCCTTTGGTATCATGCACAAATGGCATTCTCCTTCATATTAAGTTTTTGAAACAACTCCTAGAAAGTTTTGCATGGTATAAATGTCACTGACCACACAGTCACAAATACATAATTACTAATTTTTCTGTACTGAACTTATTTCCCATGTAGAGCTCACCCTTGGGCAGTTGTGGAAAAGGGTTTCTTCATCAAAACAGGATAATCTCAGCCAATTCATGAGCTCTTAACTAATTCCAGGTTGTCTCCTGCCTCCTTCTCCAAGCGTTGCACCTGCAGTCTGGGGGGTGAGGGAGGGAGGGCTTGGTTTACTCTGTCTCAAGGCTTTGGGAGGGTTCCTCTCTTTCCAGCCAGCATCTGTTGGGCTCTCCTCCCACTGGTCAGCAGCTCCCATCCTTGATGGTATCTGATGAAACAACCACCTTTGCCTTGTATCTATTACTCTGCATGCTTTGCATCCTTAAAGAAGCCCTCTTAGGGATTGGTGCCCTCCCCTCTGCCCCCAGGTATACCCACCCTTTTTTGGTCAGGAAGAGGTAGTTGCTTCTTCAGGTTCACATGTCTGGGATATGGCAGATGCAGCAAGCCCTCTGCCTGGAACCTTTCCCACATCTTCCAGCCTTCCCAACTCTTCTAGCGCAGAACCATGGGGCAATGCCCAAACATCTGCTTTCCCAAGAGCACACTCAGAAAAGATCAATGGTTCTTCCTTCCCTTAAATCTGTCCTCTGACCCTATCATTTTTTTCTTTTTTTTTGAGGTACCAGGGATTGAACCTGGGATCTCATAAGTGGGAAGCCGGCACTCAACCACCAAGCCACATTGGCTGCCCTCAATTGTTTTGCTTTTGTTTTTTCGCTTGCTCTTTGTCTTTTTCATTGCTGTTGTTCGTTGTTTTGTTTTGTTTTCAGAATGCACCAGGAACTGGACCCAGGACATCCCATGTGGGAAGCAGGCACTCAGCTGCTTGAGCCACATCACCTCTCCTTACAGAGAGGTGGAACAAGTGTCCCCAGTGTTTCTCTCTTTCTGCCTCTGGTGGAGGCTGGTACATACAAGAGATAAATTGGATCACACTCTGCTGATCCAAGACCAAATTCAGCATTTTCCTCCAAACTTTCTCCAGTGTTCTTGTCTCAGTGAATGGATCCTCTAAGCCAGAAAGGAGCATCGGCCTGGAGTCTCCCTCTCCTTTCCCCTAGCTTCTGACCACAACCCCAGCTCTGTCCATTTTCCTTCCTGAAGCTCTCTTGCATTAGCCCACTCACTTTTCTCCCTTCTGGTTACCACTTTTCTGTGCATTCCAGTACCCGCTCCTCCTTGGCTGCCATGACGTCTTGTCTTGATTTCCTTCCCCAGGCTAGATTCATTCTCAGATTTAGAGATGCTTCTGGAATATAACTTTGATCACGCTGCTTCTTTGTTTCAAAGTCTCAATGGCTTTGGTTTTCCTCAGAATATACAAATCCTGATGAGCATTTATAGTTAATTTCTCAATCTGACCTCTACCTGCCTTCCCAGGAGCTCCCCTCACTGCCCCATTCTGGCACCCCTAACCTTGGTCATTTCCAGGGTCCTCCCCTGCTCTGGACTGTGCTTAACTGCTGGTTTAAGTGGACATCCTTTTCCCAGTTTGCAAGGATGCTTGGAAGACTGGGCAGTTTTTCCCTCATTGTGGGGTCTCGTTGCTCACGCAACTGGTGCCTGTGGAGGTGTTAGCCAGCAAGCTGCTTCCATCTGCCTTTGGCTGCCACTCCAACCCCTCAGAATTCTAGAAGTCCTTGAGGACCTGGGGGCTGGGCATGTCCTCTCTTGGCCTCTTAGCCATTCAGCCATCGTTGCTTTATGCCATACCCTTGTCATGTGAGAATGACACTAAAGTCATCGCAAAGTAATTATAGGTCATCAGGTCTTAGGCTAGGAAGCAGCTGCAAATTCCAAAGGAAATTTCTCTGGGGGACCCTTGATTCCCCCACTGGAGGAATAACTAGTACTACCTGATCTCTTGGGCTCCCCTATCTTAGGCACATTTCCACTATGCCCACCTTCTTGTACCGGATGTGGCTGCTGGTTGGGCCATCTAGAATATTCCAGGAGAAAACCAAGAGTCAGGTCTTACATTCACATATGTTGCAAACATCGAAGGAAATCCTTCGGGGAAGAAGAAATACCTGGTTATCACTTTTCCCCACAGAGGAGGTAGAAGCATGGGGGGAGAGGAGAGGCATCTATCTTTTTTTTTTTTTTTTAAAGATTTATTTATTTATTTAATTCCCCCCCCTCCCCTGGTTGTCTGTTCTTGGTGTCTATTTGCTGCGTCTTGTTTCTTTGTCCGCTTCTGTTGTCGTCAGCGGCACGGGAAGTGTGGGCGGCGCCATTCCTGGGCAGGCTGCTCTTTCTTTTCACGCTGGGCGGCTTTCCTCACGGGCACACTCCTTGCGCGTGGGGCTCCCCCACGCGGGGACACCCTTGCGTGGCACGGCACTCCTTGCGCGCATCAGCACTGCGCATGGGAGAGGCATCTATCTTGATGGAATTCTTCAGGAACTCTCTTTCCTCTATATGCAGACTTCCACTTTCTGGTAATTTACTTTGTATTTCTGACTTTGGTATATACCTTTCTCATCAATTTGGGGTGCTTGCTTATATTTTCATTCTACTCACTCCATGCGAGGGCTACAATGAACTTGGCCATCAGTATGCTTATGTCTTTTTTTCTCCATGTCCAGGATGGAGGAGGTTCTCAGGGACCAAATGCAGAACTTCTTGTTTGATACCTTAGAATATTGTCTCATGCTAATACCATAAACACCTTCAACTGACGGGCTACATCTCCTGTAATTCTTCCCTGAGATGCTTTGGACTGGGCTGTTCCATCCCCTCACCTCTAATTTTTCCTCTCCTCTAATCCCTTCTTGAATGACCTCTTCTCCCTTTTCTTCTAACCCTTAGTCTGTTCTCTTCACAGACACCAAGGAACCTCATAGGGTTCTGTGTGCCACCAGCCCAATGAAAGAAACCAAGTTGACCTGTTGGCCATGCATTTCCAGACTTTGAAGAGCACCTCTCAACTAAGATAGGGATAGGTGCATCCAAGAAACAAGCCTCATGGAAGGACGTCCACTGTGCACCTTGCCATGTGGCTCCAGCTGCCCCAGCCTGTGAGTGGAACATGAGCTCTGCCTGTGTCTTCTGTGCCTGCCTGGGACCCCAGCCTGCTACCTATCCAGCTGCTGGTCTGTCATGGAGGCTCCCTGTGCCTTCAACCCCTATGTGGGTTTCCCACTGCAAGCCTATGCTCCCCCTTGGACTTTCTCTTGGGTGCCCCATAGCAGTTATCTCTGGGCAGGATATCCACCTCCAGATGCCTTGATGCTTCTGCTTGGCCAAGGGGCATCTCCAGCTTTGATCCCCATGTGGGAAGCCAGCACCCAGCCTCCTTGGCTGGTAGGGTAATGTTTCACCCTGTGGATCGCCCAGCCCATATTCATCAGTCCCTTCAGCTCTAAGCAGGGATACCTTCCGCCCCCTTACCCGTGTGCGATGCCAGACTGCAGCCAGCTCACCTCAGGGGCTGCAGCGAAGGGTTCACCCAGAGCAGTTTCTCACTTTAAGGGCAAGGTGCTCCCATCAGAATTGGTCTCTCAGGTCAGTATGTGGGCACCCATGCCACCCTGCAGCCCACAACTCTGCCCTCTCCCCTTGTTCCCCAGCACTGACCCCACCCCCATCCTCCTGTAGAGCTCGTCACCCTTCTTTTGAGCTCTGGCTGGTTCTCCAGTAGCCTGCTGGAGCTTGTGGAACCCCTGGCATGCAGGGGGCTCTGCAAAGAAGGCCTTAAAAAGCCTTTAGTTCTTGTAATGTTTACTCAGTTGAGTAAAGCTAACTCCTCAGTTGATAGCCTACTTACCCTGATTTCATGCATTGATTTGCTCTTTTTAGCTCTTCCTCCTCAGTCATCTATGCTATTGGAACCCATAGAATGAATGCATATGTTCTTGTTAAAGACATAATAGGGAGCCATGTGTTTTTAAAATTTGCATAGATAATTACTATAAAAATTTTAAAAATATAAATAATATTCTTATTTTTCATTCCTTAATGTATTTTAAGACCTAACCTTATCTATATATGTACATAGTACATTTCATTTATGTCTCAAATTTATTAGCATGAAATTTTTTTCTATTTCCTTATGGTTTATGTTATTGGCTGTGTCTTTAGTTATATATAGTAGTTTTAACCTACTTTTCTTTACTAATATTGACTATGGAAGGAAGGGGGAAAAGATTTGTCTGTTTTACTACAACATTCTTTTGTGTCACTGATTCTTTTTTGTGTCTTTTGAAGGGTGTCTCCTCTTATTTATTACTTATTGTGAGCTTATTGCTTCTTTTCTAACTTCTTAAAGATGACATTTAGTCAATTCATTGAAAAGATAAAAATATCACATACCATATATTTTTTAAATGATCCCTATTAGGGAAATGAAGCAAATTTTACATTTATCTTCTTACAGCCCCAGACAAACCAAAATCATCTTTGAAGTTTAAGATATCTCATAGATTTCTCTATATAATATTCCAATCACTACTGCTGTTATTTAAAAGTAAAACAATGTTTATATAATATAAACAAGATTAATACAGAAATAATTCACTTATAATATTCTTATACTAATATTGCTTGCATTATCTTAAAAGCTATAGTTTCATCAAGCAGCCCTTTGAGCAAACCTCAATCTCTTAAATAATAGTACTTCCTTACACTGATTGTGAAAGAGAATTAAAAATACCTGAGCCGCTAAAGAGACAATGACAACTAAATGAACACATGATCCTGGATGGGATCTAATAATGGAGGCGTAAAGGCTCAAAAAGACATTGTTATGACATATGGGAAAATTGGAATATAGACTGTAAGCTTTATATCACTGTTAAATTTTTCGAAGTTGATAAATGCACTTAAGGTGGTTGCATCCAAGTGAGTGTGCTGGTTCTTAAGAAATGTATATGGAAGTATTTTTGTGTTCAGGGAGCATGATGTCTGCAACCTTCTCTCAAATGTTTAAAAATAGATAGATACAGATGGATTGAGAGATGGATAGAGAGAATGATGAGGCAAATGTGACAAAATGTTAAAATTGGATCTGGCATCTGGGTGGGGGTTCTCTGTATGGGTTTTGCATTTTTTACAACTGTCCTGTAAGTTTGAAATTATTTCAAAAAAGTTTAAGGAAAAAAATATTTTTGAAAGGAGTAAGAAAACATTCCCAAGTTTTGGAATTTGAATTCAGTGGTGTGTTAGAAGTTGGAATTAACCTTGAAGGGACCCACTTCTGTTTCCCAGGTGTGAAAGTGACTGGAAAACCCAGCCTACGATGGGGTGTCCATAACAGCTTCCGGAGCGGGACGGCAGGGAAGGATCCACAGGCCCCAGCGAGCCTCGGCGGAGGTCTGGAGGACTCGGCCGGTGGGCCTCCCGTGCGGGAGAGGGCGCTCTCAGTCTTACTGCTCTCCCCCGACCGGATCCTCCCTGCCGGCTGAGCATTTGGCGTGCTCTCTCTTCAGTTCTTGATCTGGGGAATTGACTTCTTCCTCACGGATAGAGATCCACCCCTTCAGCTCTTGAGAGCCTGCCTCCGGGCTTTGAGGTTTGGACGACTCTTTTGCTAGGGTGGTCTTCTCCAAGGATGGTCCTGTCTCTGCATGCGCATTTAATCACTTTTATTGAAACGTACTTATAAACCATACAGTCCATCTAAAGTGTACAATCAATGGCATTTGGTAAAATCTCAGAGTTGTGCATTCATCACTTCAATCAATATTAGAGTATTTTCATTACTCGACAAAAAAAAAAAAAAAAGAGAAAAAGTAAAACAAGCAAAAAGAAAAAAAACTCTACCCCTTAGCAGACACCTCTTAATCTCTCTATCCTTCTACTGCTGCGCATAACTGCTAATCTAGTTCTGACTCTATAATTTGCATGATTTTATAGACGGAGTCAAACAATATGATTACTTTTGTCTAGTTTCTCTCACTTAGCTTACTTTTTTTTTTTTACCATTGATGGAGGGTTATTAATATATTATTATGCAAATACTGTCCTTAGTTTGCATTGGTTGTATTTTTGCCCAAATATCACCCTGATATTGACATCTTGTAAATAACACTAATGTACATTTGTTCAGTTTCCGAGGAAAATATTCTTATATATGCACTATTAACCATACTTATTCATCATGAGTTCATGCTACATAGTCCCATGTTTCCTTTTTTAGCTTTCCTTCTTGTGATGTACATGACCTTAGACTTTCCCCTACAACCACCGTCATACCCATATATTAGAGCTGCTAATTACAAATACCATGATGAGCTTCCACCATTTCTATTCATTTCCAAACTTTATGAACAATCTTTTTACCAATTCTGCACAGATTAAACCTCAGTTTTCCATTCTCTAACCTCATTCTATTTCCTGGTGACTTTTATTCTAGCTATTAACTCCATAGGTTTGCTCATTCAGTTCATAACAGTGAAATAATACACTATTTGTCCTTTCATGTGTGGCTTGCTTCACTCAACATAATGTCCTCCAGGTTCATCCATGTTGTCATGTGCTTTGTGACTTCATTTCTTCTAACAACTGAATAATATTCCATCGTGTGTATATACCACGATTTGTTTATCCATTCGTCACTTGATGGACACCTGGGTTGTTTCCATCTTTTGGCAATTGTGATTAATGTGCTATTTCTGCATACATTTTTTTATATAGACATAGTCTTCTTAAGGACTTTGTCCCCTTGGATCAGTTCAACAAGGGGTTGTTCAAAATGCTTCTCTCTCTTCTTATACCAATTGCAAAAGTCTGAACCAACATAAGAGATCCATCAGACTGCTGATAGCAGATGCACACAGGAGACCATGGCAGGGGGAGGTGGTTGGTGGCCTTGGGTTATGGGCTGCTCAGGCATCACCTTCCATAGCATCCCAAGGTCCTGTTCCAACCAAGCTCTGCATCCTCTCTATGAAGGTAAGGACCACTAGGGGCTTGGTCCACCAGGCTCAACAACTGCAGAGAAGCCCCAAAAGTCACCCAGTCACTGGGACAGAATCAGTGGAGCTGCTGTACGAGGAGGACTAGTGTGATAAAGAACTTCATCCTCCCATTTCTTTCTTTTTTTAAAATTTTATTTATTTATTTATTTTTATTATTGATTCTGTAAAAATATTACATTAAAAAAAATATATGAGGACCCATTCAACCCCACCACCCCCACCCCACCACTCCCCCCCTCCCCCAGCAACACTCATTCCCATCATCATGACACATGCATTGCATTTGGTAAGTACATCTCTGGGCACCTCTGCACCTCATGGTCAATGGTCCACATCATGGCCCATACTCTCCCCCATTCCATCCAGTGGGCCCTGTGAGGATTTACAATGTCCGGTGATTGCCCCTGAAGCACCATCCAGGGCAGCTCCAAGTCCCAAAGATGCCTCCACATCTCGTCTCTTCCTGCCATTCCCCATACCCATTAGCCACCATGTCCACTTTTCCCACTCCAATGCCACCTTTTCTCTGTGGACATTGGATTGGTTGTGTCCATTGCACCTCTATGTCAAGAGGAGGCTCAGATTCCACATGGATACTGGATGCAATCCTTCCGCTTTCAGTTGTAGGCACTCTAAGCTCCATGGTGTGGTGGTTGTCCTTCAACTCCATCTTAGCTGAATGAGATGAGTCCAATAAATCAGATTGTAGGTGCTGGAGTCTGTTGAGGCTCAGGGCCTGGCTATCACATTGTCAGTCCAGAGATTCAGATCCCCTAAATATATCTTAAACCCCAACACCAACTACAACTCCAGCACAGTAGCATGAAAGTCTTAGGAAGAGAGATCCCATCTGAGTCCAGATTCATCTCGCATAAACACCAGCTCCAAAGAAGGGCCATCTGACATGGCAGTTAATCCCATTTGCCATGACCATAGCACCCATGGATCTCTTTAGCCCTCAAAGGAACCAATACCTGGGGGTTGTATCTACTTTATCTGTCTCTTAGACTCTGCTCAGTTGTGCATAAGGGCAATCCTTCTGACAGCCTCCAGACTCTTTTTTAGAGACTCATAGCCATATAAACTCATTTCTCCTTTCCATTTCCCCCTTACATTAGGTCAAACAGCATTTTAAAGTTATGTTATTTTATGTAGACAGGGATATTCTGCTGATCCGCATTGAACCTTCCTTTCCAGGTCATTTTCCAGTTGCATCATCAGTTGGTAGTTGATAGTGATCCCTCGGTGCCAGGGAGGCTCATCCTCAGGTGTCATGTCCCATGCTGGGGGGAAGGCATTGCATTTACATGCTGAGTTTGGCTTCGAGACTGGCCACATTTGAGTAACATGAAGGCTGTCAGGAGGAAATTCCCAGGCACAATGCTGCTCTAGGCCTTGTTCTTATTTCAGGCATATCAGCTCACAAGCATAGTCATTAGCATCAGGGGCTCACTGTTGGACCCTCATTCCTTCCCGGTCCTTGCTGCTGCACCTGGGAGACTGTCGCTGCTCCCCTAGGGACCACGACAGAGCACCACTGGCCAGAAACCCAGTATCCTCCCATTTCTATATGATGCTCCTTCTCCTCTCCCTGACTTTAGATTTTTATATGAAGAATTTCAAATGTAAGGAATAACAGGGAGAATGAACAACCCTATCTCCCTGTCTATATACAATTGATATTTTACCATATTTGTTTCACCTCTTTCTATTCATACACATATACTTATAAATATGTAAACATATATTTCTATTATCCATCTATTTGTCATCCATCCATCAATCTGTTAAACCATTTTAAAGTAAATTACAGATGTTTGACATTTCTTTACACATCTCTAAGAAGTAAACTCATTTTCCTACATTACCACTTACTTGATCACACCTGATAAAATTGACAATCTGCTAATATCTACTATTCAGAACATATTCAAATATTCCCATTTGTCCCAACAATATATTTTAAAGTTTTTTCTTAACTAGGATATATCATATGGTTATCTGCATATCCTATTTTGTGGAGTGCCTGTTCTAAACTTTGGTCCACTTTTTTTTCTTGGATTTTGTATAGTCACAGTCCTCCAGAGAAACAGAACCAATAGGATATACATGTAAATATTTATTTATAGGAATTGGCCCATACAACTATGGGCATTGGCAAGGCTGAATTCCATAAGGAGGGCTGCCAGTAGGGCAATCTGATGAAGGTTTTGAAGGATTCCCTGGGAGAAACTGGCTGACTGAGGTAGAGATAGCAATTCTTTTTATCTGCTGAAATAATCATTTCTTCCTTAAAGGACTTCAACTGATTGGAACAGATTTCTCACTTGAAGAAGGCAATCTCCTTTGTTGATTGTAGATGCAATCAACCAACTAGTGCTTAAATCTGTCTTTGAAATACCCTCACTTAACAATCAGGCCAGTGCTTGCTTGACCAAACAGCTGGACACCATAATCCAGCCAAGTGGACACATGAATTTAACCATCACAGGTTGGTTGTGCTTGTGTATGTGTATTTGTAGAATAGTTCTTTATGTATTTTATATTGAGCCTGTTGTCAAATACAAGTATTGCTTTTACCTTCTTTGGCTTTTTATTTCTTTTTCTTTTTAAAATGGTATCTATTGATCAACGGAAGTTCTCAGTTTTATGGAATTTATCAGACTTTTCTCTTTTGGCTAGTGCTTTGGAGAAATGTTAATAATTGTCTACTCCAAGATCATGAATATATTCTCACGCCTTTTTCTTGAAGCTTGATTATGTTACTATTCATATATAGCTCAATGATCCAGCTCAAATGACTTCACTTGAAATGTGTTGACTTTTGTTTTTTGACACGTATATGGTCTATTTAAGTCAATGCTCATGGGTACTTAAAAATTCTGCAATAGTTGGATATAATTTGTCTATATATGTCAATTAGGTCAAGATGGATATCCATATTGTTCAAATAGTATATATTATTATTGCTTTTTTTATGTCTTCTTACTCTGACAATTATTGAGAGAGTTAAAATATCCAACTATGGTTGTGAATTTTTCTACTTCTCCTTTTAGTCCTGTCAATTTTTGCTTTATATATTTTAAGCTATGTTATTAACTGTATAGAAATTAAGGATGGTTATATCTTCTGGATAATAATTCTTGCCTTAAAATCTTTGTTCATTTGTTGGACATTAATTTATCTATTTCTTTTGGTTAGTGTTTGCTTTTACTTTCACTCACTTTGTATCCTTATATTCAAATGTGTTAACAGCACATAAATAATGTCTTTTTTAAATCCAGTCCGAAAATGTCTGTCTTTTAATTGGACTGTTTACTCCATTTATATTTACCATAACTACTGGATCATGGCTTTTAAATCTACTATCACTCTTTGTACTCTCTTTGTTCCTCTGTTCTTTGTTACTTTATTCCTCCTTTCCTGTTACCATTTGTAATATTCAAAGTATGTTTTTTATTATTCCATTGTATCCCCTCTGATACTTTTTATTTTATTATTTTATTTTTTTAAAGATTTATTTATTTATTTCTCCCCCCCACACACACACACACCGGTTGTCTGTTCTCTGTGTCTATTTGCTGCATCTTCTTTGTCTGCTTCTGTCTTTGTCAGCAGCATGGGAATCTGTGTCTCCTTTTGTTGCGTCATCTTGTTGTGTCAGCTCTCCGTGTGTGCGGCACCATTCCTGGGCAGGCTGCACTTTCTTTCGCACTGGGCAGCTCTCCTTATAGGGCGCACTCCTTGCGCAAGGGGCTCCCCTATGTGGGGGACACCCCTGCGTGGCAGGGCACTCCTTGCGCGCATCAGCAATGCACATGGGCCAGCTCCACACGGGTCAAGGAGGCCTGGGGTTTGAACCGCGGACCTCCCATGTGGTAGACGGATGCCCTAACCACTGGGCCAAGTCCGTTTCCCTGATATTTTTAAATTACACATTAGTGCATTACTCTTTTGGTGGTTATCCTAGAGATTAAAATATGTACCTAGATTAATTACAATCTGCTTTATATTGACCTTTTTACCACTTTCCAAACAATGCATGATTCTTCCATCAGTTAGCTCCATTCTCCCACTTTTGCATATAACAATATGCCCTATTGTTAAAATATATTTTACTTGTATTTATGTTAAAAACCTCATAAGACATTATTATTTTTATTGTTACATATTTCCCATCCATTTCCCTTTCTAGTACTCTTCCTTCCTTCCTGAATTTCTGTGCTTCCATCTGGGATCATTTTCTTTCAACCTAAAGAACTTACTTCCGTGTCTCTTTTAGTTCAGGTTGTCTTGTGAGGAAGTTTCTCAGCTTATGTTTGTCTGAAAACACCTTCATTCTGCCTTTAGTTGTTTTTTTAAAAATTAATTTATGGAAGTATATCACACATACATAAACATACATTAACAATAAGTGTATAATAATAGTCGTGAATTTACAAAACAGACACATATAACATCATACAGGACTCTCATAACTCACCCTACCACCAATACCTTGCATTGTTGTTAAACATTTTAAATTAATGATTAAAGAGCATTGTCAAAATATCACTACTAACCAAAGTATTTCCCCCCAACCAACCCTATTATTATTTTCTTTATATCATTTATATCTGAACATACATAAACATTTAAGTGTATAGTAAAAGTTGTGAACTTACAAAGCAAACATGCATAACATCATACAGGGGTCCCTTACAACCCTCCACCAACACATTACATTGTTGTGAGACATTTGTTACAAATTATGAAAGAATATTGTCAAAATCTTACTGCTAATCATAGTCCTTATCTTCCATTTGGTGTGTTTTTCTCCCAACCCAACCTATTATTATTTTTTAAATATATTTTTTATGACAGAAATTGTAAACTTATAAAACAACTATGCACATGTGCAGAAGTCCCAAACAACACCCCTCCATCAACACACCACACTGTGGTAGAACATTTGCTTCAGATAAGATAGTATCATCTGATTGTTACCATGTCCAAAGTGTACATTTGGCTCACATTTTCCATATAGTTGCATTATTAACACAGTACATCTTTGGCATAGATGCAAGAATATTATATTATTACTGCTAACCACAGTCACTCCAGCTGTATTTTTCCCATACTTCTCTGCATTCCCAACACCCTGCAGTAGTGATATATGTTTGCTGTAGCTCACAAAGACACACTTGCATCTGTACCATCATTCACCTCTCGGTTTACTGTACTATTCAGTTCTTAGATTATTCTCTAGCATTCTGTCAATTGGCATTTACATGCCTAGACTACCATTTTCAGCCACATCCCCATTTATAAACTAGCTGGTACTCAATATGTGTTAACATCCATCCTATACATTTCCACACTTTTACAGTAAAGCTAATTAAAACTTCTACATACATTAAACATCAGTAGTCCATCTCAGTCTTCCTCTTATCTCCTTTAAGAATCTACCATGTACCACCAGATCTTGCAGATATTTTCCTACAATTTCTTCTAGAAGTTTTATGGTTCTTGCTTTTATTTTTAGGTTTTTGATGCATTTTGAATTAATTTTTGGATAAGGTGTAAGATAGGGGTCCTCCTTCCTTCTTTTGGCTACGGATATCCAATTCTTTCAGCGCCATTTGTTGAATGGACTGTTCTGCTCGAGCTATGTGGGTTTGACAGGCTAGTCAAAAATCTCTTGACCATACACATGAGGGTCTGTTTCTGAACCATAAATTTGGTTCCATTAGTCTATGTGTCTGTCTTTATGCCAGTACCATGCTGTTTTTACCACTATAGCTAGGTAATATGATTTAAAGTCTGGAGATGAGGGTTCACTTTTCCTTTTTATGATGTTTCTAGCTATTCAGGACTTCTTACCCTTCCAAGTAAATTTGATGATCATGTTTTCAAAATTTTTTTTTATGCTGCTGGAATTTTTATCAGGATTGCATTGAATTTGTACATCAATTTGAGTAGAATTGACATCTTAATGATATTTAGTTTTCCAATCCATGGGCATGGAATGTTCTTCCAGTTATTTAGGCCCTATGTGATTTCTTTTAATATGGAGTTGCAGTTTTCTGAATACAAGTGCTTTATATAATTGGTTAAGTTTATTCCTATTTGAGTTTTATTTGTCATATATTTTTTTCACCACTCTTTTACTTTTATTGATATAATCTTCATTTCTAGACTCTCTTCTAGGCCTCTCTTCCTCCTGTCTTTTCTTTTCAGGCTCTAGAACACTGTTTAGTATTTCCTGAAAATCTGGTCTCTTGGTTAGAAATTCTCTCAGTTTCTGTTTATCTATGAATATTCTAATATCACCCTCATTTTTGAAAGATGGTCTTGCTGGATATAAGATTCTTGGCTGGAAGTTTTTCTCTTATAGTATCTTAAACACATCAGACAACTGTCTTCTTGCCTCCATGGTTTCTGGTGAGAAATCAGTACTTAATCTTATTGGGTATCCCTTAAATGTTATGCATTGCTTTTCTCTTGCTGTTCTCAGAATTCTCTCTTTGTCTTTGGCATTTGACATTCTGGTGAGTATGTGTCTTGGAGTCAATCTATTTGGATTTTTTTCATATGGTAGTATGTTGTGCTTCTTGAACATGGATATCCATGTCCTTCAATAGGGTTGGGAAATTTTCTACCATTATTTCTTCAAATATTCCTTCTGCCCCTTTTCTGTTCTCTTCTCCTTCTCAGATACCCATGACATGTATGTTTGCATGCCTTTTACTGTCATTTAGTTCCTGAGACCTTGTTCAATTTTTTCCATTCTTTTCTTCATCTGTTCTTTTGTATGTTCACTTTCAGAGGCCATTTCTTCAAGCACACCAATCCTTTCTTCTGCCTCCCCAAATCTACTATTATATGATTCCAATGTTTTTTAAATTTCATTTATTGCACCTTTCATTCCCATAAGAGCTGCTATTTTTTCTATGTATGCTTTCAGATTCTTCTTTGTGTTCATCCAGTCTCTTCTTAATATCTTTAATCTCTTTAGCCATCTCATTGAATTTATTAAGGAGATTTGTTTGAACATCTATGATTAGTTTTCTCAATTCCTTTATGCCATCTGGAGGTTTATCTTGTTCCTTTAACTGGACCTTAGTTTCCTGTTTCTTGCTATGGATTGTAATTTTTTGTTGGTATCTTGGCACCTGGCTTACTAGAGTATTTATTCTGAGTTCAGTTTTTCTGTTTAATTTAGGGCTTCCTGCCCTTTCTTTTGCTGGTTATGCAGTAGGAGCCAAAGTTGTAATTGGTGCTATAAACTGTGGAGACTCATGCTGCCCTCATTGCACCAGGGACCAATGAAGCTTCTCCCAACTTTCTCCTTTCCAGGGGTAGGGACAGAGTCACAGCTGTGTAGAATAATCCAAGTCATGCAGGCTTAGACTGTAGTTGCCCAGAGAGACTGACGAAGCTTCACGCCCCTTTCTTCCCTGCCTGGGGTGGGGATGGAGCTGCAGGTGTGGGCAGCAGTCTATGCAATGTGGGTCCAAGATGACCACAGTTGCTCTGGTGGACTTCCATTTATTCAGCCTGTGCCATCCAAAGGTACCTGCAGTTACCTGGATAGGCTGGTGCAGGGCCTGCCATATGTGGGGCTGAAGTCTAGCCTAGGGCTGCAGGCTGATCTGGATAAAAGATACCAGTTCCTACCATCACTGCAATTTTCAGTCCTGGCTTCCCCTCAGGTTGGGGGTGGAGTAAAAATGGTGGCCACCAACCTATTTCCAACTTGGGCAGAGTCACACCCCAGCTGTCCCCAGGGTTATATCTTAGCCGGCCTAGTCTACCAATCAGTAGCGGAAATCAGCAGCCAACTGTCTCCTCCTCTCCTGTTTTTGGGAAATGGAGCTTCTAATTCCAGCCACAGAAAAGCTCTTGGGGCAGCTTGTACCACCAGAGTAGGATAATCACTGGCCTCCGCGGCTTGGCCAGTAATTTCCCAGAGAGGCTGGCACAGTTCCCCGCAGCTTCCTCCCTCCTGGAGGTGGCACTGGTGCCTAGGCTAGAGCTGCAATCTGACCTGGATGGAAAGCAGCCCGTCCCCACCAGCACTGGGATTTTCAGTCCGCCCTGCTTCCCCTTGTGCCAGGCACAGAGTTAAGATGACAGCTCCCGGCCCCTTTCTGACTTGGACAGGCTCAAACTTTATCTGTTCTTAGGATTATACTTTATCCCGCTGAATTTACTCATCAGTAGATGAAGTTGGTGCCCAACTGTCTCTTCCTCCCCCATTTTTGGGAAGTGGAGCCTTCAATTCCAGCCACAGAACAGCTCCCAAGGTGGCTTGTACCTCTAGTGGAGGATGACACTGGCCTCCAGGGCATGGAGCACTCTACTTATGAGTCTTCTCTGCAGGTGGGCAGTCTCCTCCTTCCATTCATTCAAGGATTTGGCAGGATGCTCTTCTGGCCTCCTGGAGCCCCCAAACAGGTGCTTCAGCTAGCTCCAGAGAGCTCTGGGTGTTTACTAACTGCCCTATAGCAGGACCTGACTCTAGGAACGCCTTACTCTGCCACCATCTTGCTGGTTCTTTCATTTAGTTTTAAAAGGTATTTTTGCTGATTATTTTTTATTAGGTTGGCAGTTTTTTCTTTAAGATGTTTAAAGTATCACTCTACTGTATTGGGGGTGGGGGGAGTGGTATTCGATGTTAAAAAAGATTTACACTTTGGAAAACTCTCAGCACAGGGAGAGGATGTTCAAGGATAATGGACATCTGGTCACTTTGTAGGACTGATTGTTCCCTGATTCCGTTGTCTGAGAACATGGCCAGCATAAAACCAATTCTTTGAAATTTACTGATATTGTAAACTCTATAAATTCTGTAAATTTATTCTCAAGCATGCATGTCGATGGCAGAATTGTCCATATGTTCACTTGATCAAACTTGCTAATTGTGTCATTCAAATCTTTTATATCCTTAACTAATTTTCAATTTTTTTCCTGATCTCTCAGTTACTTAGTGAGGTGTGCATTTGATGTACTGACTTCATCAAGATCTGCATTATTCCTTGTGTTCCTATTTTTCTGAGAGTTTTAAAATGACAAATGTATTACAATTTATCAAGGGCTTTTTCTATATCAATTAAAGTGACCATTTTGTTATCTCCTGTAGTCTACCAATGGAGTGCATTATTTCAAATTGAATCATCCTTGCATTGCTGGGATAAACTATACCTGATCATGTTTTTTATTTTGTATTACATTTTGCATTTGTTTTGTTTATATGCTCTTTAGGATTTTTTTTTACATAAGAGAAAAAGGATCTAGATAGATTTTCTTGTATTGACTGTACCCAGTTTTGAATTCAATGTAATAATAACCTCAGAAAATGAATTTCACAGCTTTTCCTCTTTTTTATTTTCTGAAACATATTTATGAGAAAATTTGGAAAATTCATCTATTAAACTGTTCTGTTCCTGGGACTTTTTAGGAGTCATAAGGGAGTCATCATTTTGCTTATCAAATTTATTTAGTGACTAAATTTCTCTTGTAGTTCTGTATTTTGTTTATAGATATCTTCTCTCACCTTTCTTAATTAGTCTTCTGAATGTTTGGTCTATCTAATTGTTTTTTAAAAAGAAATAGTGTTTTTGATTTTTACTCTATATTATTTTGTTATTCTTTGTTCATTGATTTCTGCCTTTTTTTTTCTTTATTTTTTTTTAAGTGTTACATTAAAAAAATATGAGATCCCCATATACTCCCCACTCCCCTCACCCCACTCCTCCCACATCAACAACCTCTTTCATCATCGTGGAACATCCACTGCATTTGGTGAATACATTTTGGAGCACTGCCGCACCACATGGACAATGGTTTACATTGTAGATTACACTCTCCCCAGCCTTTTTTTTTTTCTTTCATTTTGTTTCTATGGATTAACAAATCCATAGATTTGTTAATTTCAAAGAATCTACACTTCTGACGTTCCTGTATCAACCTTCCAGGTTTTCCACACGCTGTCTTTCTAACTCCCTCCCTCCCTTCTCTCTTTCTTTCTCTCTCTCTGCTTTGTGATAAACCTAAAGCTATACATTTTCTTAAGAATACTGCCTTACATTCGTCCCACAGACTCTGGCAGGGAGTTTATTCATTGCCACCTACTCAATGGGTTGAGGACGTCCTAGTGCTTCAGTCCTTGGTTGGGAGATGGACTCTCCCCAGATCAGCCTCTGGGGCATCAGGACAAAGTTCCTGCAGTGTAGTTCCTGCCCAAATAAGGCTCAGGGTCCTCCACCGCACTGAGCCCAAGCTTAGTATTTGGGCACGAAAGCATCCTCTTCTATCTCTTTGCCCCTGTACAAACCCTTGCTCCCTTCCCCGCTTGCCCCCACACCTGTGTGGACACAGCTCAGGCTCTGCTGTTACCCTGCTGACACACTGGAACCACAGCACAGCAGCCTTCTACTGTGGACCCTTTCTGGAGTCCTGAGTGCAAACACGCCTCATTGGCCCGCGGGCTCAGGATCGTGGGGGTCCAAAGTCCTCAGTAAGGTCGCCAAGGGGTTGCAAGGAGCTATTCTTGAAATTAAACTGCAATTTTGTCTAACCATTTCACTGCAGCGGCAACACTGAAAACGTCCAGCCCTCTCATCTGGAGACTGTCTTTAGGACTCTCTGATCTGAATTCAAATTTCACATTGGAGACCAGTGAGGCATTCCAGAGCCTGGCAGCCACCGCGGAGAACCACAAGAGGCTGGCGCGTCCATCACTCGGGAGCGGCGAGCCTGGAGTATTAGAACAGGGGCGGGAGGGGAAAGCACACACCATGCATCAGACGTGAGCACCAAACCGGGAGTCCAAAGCGGAGATGATGCGTCCGTGTCAGAACCCAAGCTGGAACTCCGACTGCGCTTGCTCGGAAACGTGTGCTTTCCCGCCGCCTGTCTCTTTTGACTCTGGATGAGCTCCTACAACTCACCATCTGATACGGGGATATCTTAGGCATGTAGATATCTAAGGCACTTCTACACTTCAGGTGTTCCTATATCAACCTTACAGGTTTTCCACACACTTGTATTTCATCCTTTCAGATTGACTTTTGTTGCTTCCCTTTATGTATTTTCAAAGGCTGCAGTATATGTTTATCTTTACTCCACTAAAGTAAATGGGCATTCAGCATCACTTTCTGTAAGTAGACTATAAAATTAGACTTAACGGAAACAGAACACTGTGATGGAATTCTGGCCTGATGTTGCCTGCTGAAGGTTTCAGTTTGAACAAGCCTGGCCTCCTGTTATTAATGAGAGGTTAGCGAGTGCTGGAGAGGTGATGCAGCCGACGCCCAGTCCCTGGCTCTCTCTTTGCTGTAAAGAGGACACAAACAAAGCCCTGGCCTCTGACTGCTCCAGAGCTTGAGCCGATGGAGGCAGGAGCTAACCATTTAACTGCAGCGGCAATACCGAAACACTAAATCCGATATATGGATTCAGCAGCATCCGCCTCTGTCGGCTCCAAGGCTCCCACTTCTGGTTTCAGCTGTACCAGAGTCAGTGTCAGAGCCAGTGACGGGCACGGGGTGAGGTGTGCAGCGAGGTCTCTGCTGCTTTCCCAGCCGGTGGGACCCGGTCCTGGGTAAGACCCACAAGCACCTTGGCTTCGCCGCCTTCCTCCTGGCCTCCTGGTCCAGGCCCCCACTCACGCTCCACCTCCTCTGGGGCTCGGAGCCCAGCCCGCCTCCTCTTGAACTCCCTGTGAAACGAGACGCCTCAACCGGCCCCTGCCCTGGGCTTGGAGGATGCTGGCTCTGGGGGTAGGAGCTCCTGCCTCTGAAACATCCAGTCTGCTTTGAGCCATCCCTTGATCGCGGCGGCGGTCTAAGCTCTGCAGAGAGCTGGGGCTTTGTCAAGCGTTCAGACGGGCTGTATGGTCTGCTGGTCAGTGCTGTCTTGCTGGAGAGGATTTGCACAAGAAGCTTCATGAGAGGCATGGAGGAATCTGGCTCAGGAATGCTGCTGGGAAAGTGACCAGCCAGCACCCACTGCAAAGCTTTTGGCAGCTGCTATCATCTACCAAAAAGAACTGGCTAGCTGACTTGGGTGGGAGATGGGTGGGGGGAGCTCACAGAGCTACGGGGAGACCACAGGGTGCTTCTGGCTGGAGGGGAAATGCAGGGCACCTGGAGGCGCATGTGCGCAGAGATCCTCAGGTTGCCACCCCGGGCACCAGGCTTCCTCAAGAGCAAGAGTCAATCAAAGAGTTCACACGCTGTTATCCCCTGCCGGGAGGCAGCCAGCTGAAACTCTGCCTGTCCATCAGCCTGTCCCACATGGCCAGACTGAGTGAGGCCCACCTGCCGTTAACCTGCCAGGAGCTCCTCTTGGAGCCCATTAGCCCAGACAGACCGTGGTCCAGGCCAGGGCCTCTGGGGCCCAAAAGAGCTGCGCCGACTCCGCCAGGAGGGAGAGCCAACTGGGTCCACACCTCCCACAGGTAGTGGCATGGCTGGGCACGCCTGTGTGAGTTGCCGCATGAGAGGCCAGTCAGGGTGGGGGACACACAGACAAGCAACCGAGGAACTGCATTACCCACCGGTACAGTCCCCAGCCCCAGAGATGAGCCATCCTGCCGAAATGCTCCACCGTCTGTGGGGCTGGCGGATAGAGACTCGGAGAGAAACAGACTTCTGGGGGTATCAACCCTGGAGGCTGGGACTGGCCAAGAGTCTGCTGGGATCTGGTGGCAAGTGAGTCAGGTCCAGAAGCCCTGCTGGGAATGGTTGGCTGCTGGCAGTCGCGGGAGGGGGCTCCGTCCCCTGCGAGTTCTCTCATCACCAGAACCAGCCAACCCGGGGGGGCCTCTCGAGTGCACGGCCTGCCTCCATGTGCGTGCCAGGGCCCAGCAGAGGCCAGTGCCTCTCAGCAGATATGACTTTGGACCAGAATCCAATAGGTCGTGGTGGGGTGTCCACCTGTGCTTTGCCCGGTGCAAGCCCCGTTTCCCCATCGCGCCTCACTCTTCTCCCCGGCGCAGTGGAACAAAGAGCTCGCGGTGGGAAAGGACTGCGGGCACGGCGTGCTGAGGGGCAGGTCCTGAGGTCAGCTTGGGAACCAGGGAGGTGCTCTTGTGGCAGGAGCTTGTGGTTGAAGGCCTGGGCTCTGCAGCCAGGCTGCCCGGCTTTGTCTCCAGATGCTGCCCTTGCTGTGCAACCTTGGACAAGTTACCTAAACGTCCGGTGCTGTTTCCTCATCTATAAATGTGTTTGTGGTCGTCTGAGGTTTTTGTGCACCCCAGAAAATTGTATTCTTTTTTTTTTTTTTCAGGAGGTCCCAGAGATTGAACATAGGAAGCAGGTGCTCAACTACTAAGCTACATGTGCTCTCCAGTGAAAAATGGTTTGTTTGTTTGTTTTTAGAAGGTACTGGGGATCAAACCCTGGGACCTCACACATAGGAAGCAGGTGCCCAACCACTTGAGCTACATCCCCTCCCTGAAAATTATATTCTTTTTTTTTTAAGTTGTATTTCTTTCTTTCTCCCCACCCCCCTTGTTTTTGCCCTTGCTGTCTGCTTTCTGTGTCCATTCGCTGTGTGTTCTTCTGTGTTTGCTTGTCTTCTCTTTAGGCAGCCTGGGAACAGATCTTGGGACCTTCCAGAGGGGAGAGAGGTAATCATTCTCTTGTGCCACCTCAGCATCCTGGTCTGCTGCATCTCTTATTGTCTCTCCTCTTCATTGCATCATCTTGCTGTGCCAGCTCTTCATGCAGGCCAGCACTCCTGCGTGGACCAGCACTCGGCGTGGGCCAGCTCTCCACTCAGGCCAGCTTGCTGTGCAGGCCAGCTTGCCTTCACCAGGAGGCCCCGGGAATCGAATCCCGGCTCTCCTACGTGGTAGATGGGAGCCCAATCGCTTGAGCCACATCCACTTCCCAAATTATATTCTTAAATTGGCCCTTTCCTGTGGATGTAAACTTATTGTGAACCTTTGATTAGATTCAGTTAAGGGCCATTTGATTAGTTTACTCCCGTAAGGCATATCCAGGGTGGGCCTCAATCCTCTTACTGGAGTCCTTTTTAAACAAGATAAATATACAGAGAAGAGGCTGTAGAAGTATAAAGAGAGAACACCACAGGATCAGAACGAATGCCGTGAGAGTGAGCAGCTGAAATAAATGGAACCCGGGAGAGAGGAAGCCAGAGGCTGAAAGCAAGGTGGACCAGAGGAGAAGGCGGAGACCGGCAGACCCTGCACCTGCCTGATTGCCCACAGCTGCAGCTGGGGGAGAAAGCATCTCTGAGGATGCCTTGATTTGGACACTTTCACGGCCTCAGGTCTGTAAGCTTTTAACCTAATAAATCCCCATTGTAAAAGCCAACTCGCTGCTGGTGTATTGCCTTAGCATCCTTTAGCCAACTAAAACAGTGGTCATTTTAGTATCTGCATGGGAGAGAGGGCTGTGAAGGCGAGAAGGATCAATGTTCACACAGTTCCTGGTACCCTGCAGGTGATACTGAGGTGTTATCTGTTTTTGTGGTGGTTGCTGTAGCATTGATGCTCAGACAATGTTTAGCAGAGGATGCTAAACAGGGATTAGATATTTTATGTAAGAGGAATCCTGGGATATTGTCCTTTGGTGTCTGGCTTAGTCTACTCAGCTTGATGTCCTCAAATGTTGTCACATGTATCAGAGCCTCATTCTTTTTATGGGTGAATAAGATCCCATTGTATGGCGGGACCACACTTTGTTATATTAATCAGTTGATGAGCACTTGGTGGCAGCCACCATTTTGGCTATTCTGAGTAATGCTGCTATGAACACTCGTGTGTCATTCGCAGATTGAGTCCCTAATTTCAATTCATTTGGGTCCCTACCTTGAAGTGGAATTGCCAGGTCACATGGCAATTAGAGGTTACCAGGGGGAATAGGGGGAGAAGATAATAAGGAGTTATTGCTTAACAGGTACAGAGTTTCTATTTGGGGTCATGAAAAAGCTTTGATAATGGGTAGTGGTGATGGTAGCACAACACTGTGAATCTAATTAACACCTTGAAATATTTACTTAAAATTGTTAAAATGGGAATTTTTTGCATATATATATATATATATATATATATATATATATATATATCAAAATTTAAAAATAAAAGGGATCAGACAGTTCAAGAGGTACTGCTGCAAGAGGGCTAATAATTCCCAACTAGAAAAGTGCTTCTAATGAGTGACTTTCCCCTGAGCTTCATGGTCCTGACCAGTGGCAGGAACCAGGAAAACGAAGGTCACAGCCAGCCTCTGACAGACACCGCTGTTGTAAGTGCTTTACGTGGGCCATTTCAACCTAGAAGCACCAGCATACTCATGCTGCTGGTGGGGAAACAGGGGCCAAAGAAGGCTCTCAGGTCACACAACCAGGAAGCATCAGAGCCAGGTTTTAACCCATTCCTTATCCTTCCAGCCTAGGGATGTGGCCACTCAGGGTCAGTGGCTGTCTGTGAATTGAGGTCGAGAATGACTGAGTCTTGGTCAAGGTTGGGGTTTGTTGTAGGAGGCTTGAGGCCATCTTTGGTGAGACACAGATGTGGCATAACATTGACTCACCTTAAGTGAGACTCAACTTCCTTTTCTTTTGTTTTCCAGTCCTTCTGCTCAAGCAAGAAGCAGGCTCAGTGAGGTGTTAGCCTGTTTTTCATGCCTCTCCAATCTGCACCGCTCCCAGAGAAAGAGAGAGCACAGTCTTCAAGTTCAGCCTCAGCAGGCAAGAGTTTTTATCTAAGATTTAAGAATCTTGTTTCCCCTGCGTTTTACAGACACCTTCCATTCAGGATGAACAGTGCTGGTTTTTTATGAATGACATGTGATATCCTTTTTAAAAACCCATTAGGTAAAATGTGGACATAAAGAAAAATGGAATCTATGAATGTAGCAAGTTGAACATCTACGTTGAGTCTTTCCAGATCAGGAGCACCTGTCTCTAGACATGGGTGAATTACAGTGAATTCTGTGAACTTGTTGAGGATCAGCAAGAGGTGGGAGAGGTTGTGGAGAAGTAGAACGTTTAGGGAAGATGAACTTGAGTTCCAGTCCTAGATTTCCCATGTCCCAGCTGTGTCTCCTATGACTCTCAATTTAGTTTTGCTTTAGGAATTCCTGTTATGCTTTGGGTGAAGCTGATCTGCAGGATGCCGCTTTCTCTGAGGCTCTCCCAAAAGCCCCACTCCTAACCATGCCTTCAATTTGTCCAGTCAATCCTGACATCCCCACACGACACAGCAGCAGACCTACAGCTCCATAAATAGACTGAAATTTTATTTCATTGATTCCTCTTAATGATCTTGCTTCCTGCTAAGAATGTTACACAGGAGACTTTGCAGCTCCAGGCAAAACCCTGGCCACTCACCATACCCCACAAAGCTCCAAGAGTGCCCTTTTGCACCAAGCCACAGGAAAAGAGCAGAGCTGGTTCTGTCCTGAATGCCAGATCCCCAGGATGCAAAGGACTTCAGGTGCAGAGTGATTTCCTTCCAGCCCCTTCTGCCCAGGAGGGTGATGATCAGAGCCAAGGGAGAAAAGCTCATAGCAAAGTACCAGACCAGGGGAGGTTTGGGAGGCTCAGGGGGAGGAGTGGCACCTGGGGTGTGAGCAAACCCTGGGACTCAAGTTGGAGGGTGACAGAGGAAATGGCACAAATTAGTACTCTGTCACCCACCAAGGTGGCTGCTGTCCAAGAATTAAAGAATGCAAGGGGAAACCAGCCAACACTCAAGGTGCAAGTCATGGGAAAACATCAGTTGAGGAAACCCAGAGTAGACAGAGCAGAATTTATGAAATGGTCAGCCCAGGAATGTGAAAGAATCATGATAAATGTCCTCGGGGGGACAAGAGGGTATATTATGAAGCAGGACCAAGCATTTAAAACAATACCCTCCAGAAAGGGTGAATCCTTCAATTAAACAACAAAAAGACAAACAACCCAATTTAAAATTGGGCAAAAGGTTTAAATAGACATGTCTCCAAAGAAGATATACAAATAGCCAAAAAACACATGAAAAGATGCTCAACATCATTAACCTTTAGGGAAATGTAAATCAAAACCACAATTTACACCCACTAGAACGGCTTCCACTAAAAACAAAAAAACAGAAGATAACAAGTGTGAGAAAGAATGTGGAGAAATAACAACATTTGTCCATTGTTGGTGGGAACATAAAATGGTGCAGCCACTGTGGAAAACCACTTGGCATTTCCTCAGAAAGTTAACTATCTAATTACCATATGACCTGGTAATTCCATTCCTAGGTATACACCCCAAACAATTAAAGCTGGGACTAAAAAATGAAAGCAGGGACATGAGCCAATATTTGCTCCTCAATGTTCAGAGCAGCTTCATTCACAATTTCCAAAAGATGGAAGCAGCCCAAGTGTCCATCAGCAGATGAACAGGGAAACAGAATGTGGTCTGCACAGACAGTGGAATATTATTTAGCTCTAAAAAGGAAGGAAATCCTGGTACATATGACAACACGGATGAATCCTGAAGACATCATGTTGAGTGAAATAAGCCAGACACAAAAGGACAACGATCGTATGACCTCAAAGTACATACATAGAGTCTGAAACTAGAATATCGGTTACCAGGGACTGGGATGGGGGTAGGGAACAGGAAGTTAATGCCTTATTGGCACAGAATTTCTTTTGGGGTGATGGAAAAGTTTTGGTAACAGATGGTGGTGATGGTAGCATAACATTGTGAGTGTAATTAACAGCACTGAATTATATATTTGAATGTGGTTAAAAGGGGAAATTTTGGGTCATATATATTATTAGAATAACTATTTTTAAAAAAAACATGGAACTGCAAAAGGAAGAAGGGAAAGAAGGAAGGAAGGGAGGGTGGGAAGGGTGAAAACTAAAGAAAAAGCAGCCTGAAGAAAAAACTTAATAAGAAATTCTTGGACTGGAAATTATAAACAAACAATGAAGACCTTAACAAATGAGAAAAACAGGCTTAATGAGCTGGAAGATCAGGCTGGGGGACTTGCTCAGGAGACAGGAGGAAAAGATAAAGCGATGGAAAATGTGAAAGAAAAGTTAAAGATGTATGGAGGAAGAAAGCTTCAGCATCTCAGGAGAAGAAACAAAATAAGTGAAGTGGAAGAAATATTTGAAGAAACAATGATCAAAAATGTTTCAGAGTTAAAGAAAGTTAAAACAATGAAAATACCCAAAAGAATAGAAAAGGAAACTTCTACTCTCTAGAGACAGTGAGATTTAAGATCCTCAAACAAAGAAAATTCTGTAAATTCCAAGGGAAACTGCTATACAACCTACAAGGAAACAAGCCTCAGAGTGATATCAGTATTCACAGCAGTCATTGGAGGCAAGATGGCAAAATAATAATATTTTCAAAGTGCTGAAAGAAGACGACTTCAACCCTAGAATTTCCACCTAGGTGATTATTTATTGTGCGGGCAGTTTAAGGCTGCAGAAGGTCTATTACACAAAGACCTCTGCTGAAAACACTCTTGGAGGAAATACTCCAGCAAAACAAACCAACAAAAAGTCTAGAAGGATGCCCTGAGATGCTATGGGGAGTAAGGTGAGTAAATCATATTCTTATCTAAAAGAGTGAACGAGCAAGTTGAGGGGCAGGGGGAAAGAAAGAGTGAAAGAGGAAGAGAGAGGAAGTGAGAGAAGGAGGGAGACGGAGGAAGTGAGAGAAGGAGGGAGAGAGAATGCTATGTTTATAAAGTCTAGAACTAAAACTCTGGAAAACAATAGGACTGGCTGATTGGGAGAACGTTAGTTGGAGGACAGCTGGAAGATAATATAGGGAATGTGTAACAACAATTTTGGCAGTAGATGATGATTGTGGTTAATAACATAAATACAAGAATGTTCTTCTACAAAGTGTTAAGAATAATGACAGAATTGAGCCCTAACAGTAATTACAATACATGTAAACAGATTTCAGGTAGTTAAAAAAAAAGACTCAGCCGAGTTGTCTAAAAGAGAAGTACCTAAAACATGGATTCAGAAGGGAAGAATACACAGGGATTGAAAATGTGCTGGGCAAATATGAGACAAAAGAAAGCTAAGGTGATAATACCTGAAAAATTAGAATTTACTCAAGAATAACAGTCAAACAGGAAAGGGAGGGAAATTATACTCAAGTAAAATGAATATTTGAGCAAGAATATGTAGAGATAATGAGCATAGTTGTACCTAAAAATATCACCTCAAAAACAGATAAAACAAGATCTGATAGAACATGAAAACAGTAATATAATGGGGATTTTCACACTTCTCTGATACTGATAGATAAAGCAGACAAAAATAGCAAAGATAATGTTATTCAAATATTCTATTAATAAGCTCAGACTAATAGAATTATACAAAAATTCTTCCATCCAATAAGAAGAACACATACATTCCTTTGGTCCATTTAGGAACTTTCACTATGACTGGCCGTATGCTGGGTCACAAAGAGAACTTCAATAAATCCAGACTCAACATCATACAAACTCTATCCTGACTATCTTTCATTAAAATTATAACTCTAAAATAAATATTAGCTTTAAAAGTCCTGTACACCTGGAAATGAAATAACATACTTCTAAATAAAGATTTATTTAGTCAAATTATGAAATATCTCATGCAAAATTTTATAGGATATATAAAAATTTATATTCAGGGGATTGTACATTTATTATAAACAAGGAATATTAAGAAGAAAAAGAGCTCAAGAAAAGAGTTCAATTCAAGAAACTAGGGGAATAGAATATTTTATATACCTAAAGTAAAAAGGAAAATGGAAATAAAGATAAAAATAGAAATCAATACTGTAAATACTTTTTGCTCTCAGCTTTTAGTAAAATTAAAGCCAGTTTCTTTAAGAAGATTGCTTAGATCCCTCTGATAAGGATCATGGAAAAGGAAGAGAGAAAGTAAATAATATAGAATGAAGTAAGGGAATGACTATAGACACAAATAGATGTGAACAAAATTTATAAATGACAATAACACCTGCAAATATTTTTTTTCTGAAAAAAAAAACACCAAAATTCACATAAGATGAAATAGAAAATGTGAGTTGTCTGGTAATTATAAATGCAATTGATACTGTGAACAAATAACTTCTCCTCTCTCCCTAAATAAGCCTTATGCCCAGTTCCACAGGAGAGTTTTACCAAACTTTTAAGGAACAGATAAAAAGTTGTTCCAGAAAACAGGAGAGAAAGCCATGATACTCATTCTATAAGGTTGTTGTAGCTTTGACTGTAAAACCAGATATGGACAGTACAAAAAGAGAATTATATGAATATAGATGCAAAACTAAGACGTGTAATAATAGCCAACCAAATCCAAGAGTGTTGTAAATATACTGTGATCAAGTAGGTTTCCCTGGGAAAAACAGAGCTGTTTCAACCTGAGAAAAGTTAATTCACCGATGAAGATTCAAGGAGGAAAGCACATGCTTTTTCCAGATTTGAAAACACTCTCAGAAAACTAGGAATAGAAATGATTGGCTTTAACTTAGTGACGATTATATATTTACTCCTATGACAGATGGCATAATATGGAAAAGTTCTTGGACATATTCCTATTTAGATTGTGAACAAGACAAGGGTGTCTGCTGTCACCACCACGGGTTCACATAGTTCCAGGGCCCCTGACCGTGTTATAAGTCAAAAATAAAAGAGATGTGTGAGGCCTCCTTTTGGAGGACTGCCAAGGGGTGTCCCCAGAGCTCTGAGTGCCCCTGGGGGAAACGGACTTGGCCCAGTGGTTAGGGCGTCCGTCTACCACATGGGAGGTCCGCGGTTCAAACCCCGGGCCTCCTTGACCCATGTGGAGCTGGCCCATGCGCAGTGCTGATGCGCACAAGGAGTGCCCTGCCATGCAGGGGTGTCCCCCGCGTAGGGGAACCCCACGCGCAAGGAGTGCACCCCGTAAGGAGAGCCACCCAGCATGAAACAAAGTGCAGCCTGCCCAGGAATGGCACCGCACACACGGAGAGCTGACGCAACAAAAAGAGACACAGATTCCCGTGCCGCTGAGTGCTCCTGGGCCAATACTCTCTTCCCCTCCCATTCCCAATACACAATTTAATACCACATTCTGCCTAAAAGATCACCCAAACCAATCCCAGCGTTCCTGTTTGGTTAGAGTGCTACAAGAAGCTGGAATTTCCCGGGCCATCTTGCTCACTCCAGGCTGTATATGTCCCTAACCTGATCCACCTCATATATTTCCCGTCTTTCCATGGTACCCTATGGGACATACCATCTGTCATCAGCAAAGTCTCCTACACCCTCCATCTCTTCTCTGAATGCTGTCTCCACCTTGATTTAAAATGAATGGCCCAAACCTTATCACGTCTGATAATATTTTTTTGGTTAACAAATTCCTAATAGTGATGTCTTCATCATTCTGAAAAAAAAGTAGTGAGTTGTGAGACATCCAGTTGCAGACAAGATGGAGTGGACTTACTACCCTAAAAACCTTGGACGTTATATATAAAACAAACATGAGAAGATTCTGAAAGGTGGAGAGAAGACAGGATGGCTAAGAACCTTGGGACCTGAGGAGCAACTCAGCAGTAAGTTCCCTGGGTTTTATTTTTGCCTCATATATCAGAGCGTTGGAGAAGCTGGCAACCTGGAAATGCCTACTGGAGCAGAGTTTTTTGAAAGGGGGCTCCAAGAAAACCCTGCTCTCTCTAATCAAAGCACAGAAAAACCTAGAAAAACCTTGTGAAAAGACTGCCCTACTCCAGCCAAACACCTGGGAAAAAACCACAGACGTATCCCATCGGCAGTGGCTGAGTGGGAAACCAGGACTTCTGCCGTGGCCTCATTGTAAGGAGGCATCCCTCCCAATTTCCTTCACCCCCACCTCCTGCTGAAATATTATCAAATAAGACTGAGTGGGAAGCTGGGACCTCCACCCTTGCCCGACAGTAACAAGATCTCCCCTTTCCACAGTGTCAGTGCAGGCCACATGGAGATTCTGGACTTCTACCCTGTGTTGTCAGCCAAACAGGCGCTGATGCGGAATACCAGAACTCTGCTGGCCTTTACAAAGGGCATTTATTTGGGGTAGGTGCTTACAGATACCAGGTCATAAAGCTTACGTTACTTCCCTCACCAAAGTCTTGCTCCACGTGTTGGAGCAAGATGGCTGCCAGTGTCTGCGAAGGTGCAGGCTTCCTGGGTTCCTCTTTCCCCAGGGCTCACTTCTTTCCAGGCTTAGGGTTCCTCTCTTCCTGGGGCTCCAGCTTAAGTCATCAGCATCAAACTCTAACATCAAAAATCCTTAACTCTGTCTGTTGCCATGCCTTTTATCTGTGAGTCCCTGTCCCCCAAAGGTGGGGACTCAATGCCCTACTGGCACAAGAGGTTTACCTAATTCCTTAATCAAGTAAACCTACAAATCCAATATAATCTCATATGTCCAGAGGAAAAGATCAGTTTGCAAACGTAATTCAATATTTCTTTTTGGAATTGATCAATAACATCAAACTGCTACATTACCCCAACCCACTTCCCCTTCCCTAGCTATGTCAGAGTAGGTCCAGTGCAAAGCCATAACTTTCACCATCATCCATCAGCATCCACAGTGTCTGTGGAGGCCACGTGGGGAGCAGTAACAAGGCACTCCTCCTGGTCTGGGGTGACAAAGGAGGCTGAGTGGGGAGCCTGGACTTCCACCCCCATCTGACAATAACAAAATGAGCTCCCTTTCTCCCCACCAGCCTGGTGCCAAAGGAGTCTAGATAAAACAGAAGATTTAAATAAGATCCAGAGTCTCATAACATAATACCCCAAGTATTCAAGATACAATAGAAAGTCATCATGATAACAAAAACCAGGAAAACCCCAACTTTAATGAAAAAAAAAAAAAGGCCAATGGCAGATAACACCAAATTGACACAGATGATAGAATTATCTGACAAGGAATTTAATGTTTCAATGAGCAATTACAAACATGCTGGAAACAAATGAAAAATACAAAGTCTCAGAAGTTGTAGAAGATATAAAGAAGAACCCAGTGGAAATTGTAGAATTGAAATATACAATAACTGAAATAAGAAGCTCAATGGGTGAGCAGAATGGAGGGGATAGAGGAAATAATTAATGAACTCGAAGATATTAAAAGAAATTACCCAGTCTGAACTATAATGAGGAGAATAAAAGAACAGAACCTTAGGGATCTGTGGGTCCACAATAAATGATCTAATATTTGGGTCACTGGAATCCCAGAAGAAGAGGAGAAAGAGGGTGGAATCGAAAAAGTAGTCAAGGATTAATAGCTGAAACCTTATCAAATTTGGCAAACATCATAAACCTACAGATTCAAGAAGCTAAGCAACCACTTTGGATACAGAATAATTCCAAAGAAATCCATACCAAAACATATACCAATCTTCCAAAACCTAAAGGCAAAAAAATCTTGAAAGAAGGACAAATAATTTAAATGATGTGATTTCTCATCAGAAACTATGGAAGCCAGAAGAAAGTGGCATAAATAATGAAGGAAAAGAATTGACAATCCAGAATCCTATACCCAATAAAAATATCTTTTAGAAATAAAGGGTAAACCAAGATGTTCTCAGATGAAGAAAAACTAAGATTTGCCACCAACAGACCTATCCTAAAATACTGGCTAAAAGAAAGGAATGGCTAAACAGAAATGAAATGATAAAAGAAGGAATCTTGGAATATTGGAAAGGAAGAAAAAAAAATAGAAAGAGCAAAAATAGGGGTAAATGCAATATACTTTGCTTTTCCTCTTGAGTTTTCTAAATTGTGTTTGATAGCTACAGCAATACATATAATTGATGTGGTTCTCAATGTTCATAAAGGAAATATGTAAGAAAATTTGTTAAGAACTTGAAAGGGTAAAGGTATTTTAAGGGAGGTCAGATTTCTACATTTCACTCAAAATGGTAAAATGTTAACAACAGTAGACTGTAATAACTTATGTACACATAATGTAAGAGAGATGACTCAAAACATGATAGATAATTCAAATTGGAATTATAAAATATTCTCAAGCTACCTATTGGAAGGCAGGCAAAAAAATAAAGAAAAAATAAGAACAGAGGAAACAAAACCCCACAAAAATAAAACCGCAGACTTAAACGTTAACATACCAATAATTAAATTCAATGTAAATAATTTCTTGTACAAATGATTCCATTTATATAACATTCTCAAAGTGACAAAATTACAGTGGTAGAGAACAGATTAGTGGTTCCCACGAGTTAGGAACAGTGGGGAAGGAGGTTTAGGAGATGGGTGTGACTATGAAAGGGTAGTTCACCATCTATGTTGTGATAGAATAGTTTTGTACCTTTTTTTTTTTTTTTAAAGATTTATTTATTTTTATTTAATTCTCCCCCTCCTCCGGTTGTCTGTTCTCTGTGTCTATTTGCTGCGTCTTGTTTCTTTGTCCGCCTCTGTTGTCGTCAGCGGCATGGGAAGTGTGAGTGGCGCCATTCCTGGGCAGGCTGCACTTTCTTTCGCGCTGGGTGGCTCTCCTTACAGGGCACACTCCTTGCGCGTGGGGCTCCCCTACACGGGGGACACCCCTGCATGGCAGGGTACTCCTTGCGCACATCAGCACTGTGCATGGCCAGCTCCACACGGGTCAAGGAGGCCCGGGGTTTGAACCGTGGACCTCCCATGTGGTAGACGGACGCCCTAACCACTGGGCCAAGTCCATTTCCCTAGTTTTGTATCTTGATTGCAGTGGTGATTACACAAACCTACACATGTAATGAAATGCCATTGAATGAAACATACATTGTAACAAGTCCAGTCCTGGCCGATATTTTATTCTAGTTACACAAGAGATAACCATTGGAGGAAACTAGGTGAAGGTGCACTGTTCTCTCTTTGCAACTCCTAGTGAATCTATGATAATTTCAAAATTTAAAAGAAATCATAGATTATAACTATCTTAGTTTGCCAGAGCTGTTGTGACCAAGTACCACAGACTAGCTGGCTGAAACAAGAGAAATTTATTGTCTCATGGTTCTGGATATTTGACGTCTAAAATCAAGGCATCGGCAGGGCCGTGCTTCTTCTTAAAGGGTAGAATCCATTGCACTCTTCTCCCTCGGCTTCTGGTGAGTGACTGGTATTTCATGGCATTTCTTGGTTGTGGTGGTATAACCAAACATCTGTCTCTGTCACATGGCCATCTCTCTGTCTCTATCTTTTACTCACTGTTCCCAAATTTCCTCCTTATACAGGCACTGGTCGTACTGGATTACAGACCACCCTCATCCAGTTTAACTTCATTTTAACTAAAAACATTTTCAAAGACCCTGTTTACAAATAGGTTTACAAATGGGTTAGAACTTAGACATGTCTTTTTTGGGGAGACAATTCATCCATAACAGTAACTTACCTACATGTGTTTTAAAGAGGTTAATATGGCCTTGTTATATAATGTAGAAATAAAAGGAGGTAATAAAATGTACAATTCACTATTTAAATACTTGGGTATGACATTCTTAGGAGACATATCTATCTAGGTTTTTTTTTACCTTTTTAAAATTTTATTGAAGTATATCATTCATACATAAACATACATAAACAATAAGTATATAGTAATAGTTGTGAAATTACAAAACAAACAACACAACCTCATACAGGACTCTGATACCTCATCCTACCACCAATACCTTGAATTGTTGTGAAACATTTTTTTAAAAGATTTATTTATTTTTACTTATTTCTCTCCCCTCCCCCTCCTCACCCCGGTTGTCTGTTCTCTGTGTCTATTTGCTGCGTCGTCTTTGTCCGCTTCTGTTGTTGTCAGCGGCACAGGAATCTGTGTTTCTTTTTGTTGCGTCATCTTGTTGTGTCAGCTCTCCGTGTGTGCAGCGCCATTCCAGGGCAGGCTGCACTTTCTTTCGCGCTGGGCAGCTCTCCTTACGGGGTGCACTCCTTGCGCGTGGGGCTCCCCTATGCGGGGGACACCCCCGCGTGGCAGGGCACTCCTTGCGCGCATCAGCACTGCGCGTGGGCCAGCTCCACACGGGTCAAGGGGGCCCGGGGTTTGAACTGCGGACCTCCCATGTGGTAGACGGATGCCCTAACCACTGGGCCAAGTCTGCCACCCTGTTGGGAAACATTTTTAAACTAATAATTAAAGAGCATCCTCAAAATATTACCACTAACCAAAATATCTTATACTTGGTGTATTTTCCCCCTAACCCACCCTATTATTTTTATATCACTTATACATGTACATACATAAAAATAAGCATGTAGTAAATGTTGTGAATTTTCAAAGCAAACATGCACAACATCATACAGGGATCCCATACATCAACTCACCACCAAAACCTGGCATTGTTGTGAGACATTTACAAATTATGAAAGAAAATTGTCAAAATCTTATTATTAACTATATTCCATGTCTTATATTTGCTATATTTCCCCCCAACCCACCCCATTATTATTTTTGTAAATAAATTTTTCTTACAGAAGTTGTGAACTTACAAAATAATCATGCTCATGTGCAGAATTCCCATACAACACCCCTCTATTAACACACCACATCAGCATCAGTGGTCCATCTCAGTCCTCCTCTTATCTCCTTTAAGAATCCACCACCTACCACCAGGTCTTGAAGATGTTTTCCTACATTTTTCTTTTAGAAGCTGTATGGTTCTTGCTTTTATATTTGGTTTTTGATCCATTTTGATAAGGTGTGAGATAGGGGTCTTCTTTCTTTCTTTTGACTATGGATATCCAGTTTTCTTAGCATCACTTGTTGAATGGATGGTTCTGCCTGAGCTGTGTGGGTTTGACAGGCTTGTCAAAAATCACTTGACCATAGATGTGCCTGTTTCTAAACCTTCAGTTCAGTTCCATTGGTCTATATGTCTGTCTTTATGCTAGTACCATGCTGTTTTTACCATGGTACTAGGTATTATGATTTAAATTCCAGAAGTATGAGTTCTCCAACTTCACTTTTCCTTTTTAAGATGTTTCTGGCCATTCAGAACCCCTTACCCTTCCAAATAATTTTGATAATAATGTATTCCATTTATCTTAAAAATTCTGGTAGAATGTTTATTGGAATAGCATTGAGTCTGTATATCAATTTGGGTAAAACTGACAAATTAATATTTAGTCTTCCAATCCACGAACATGGAATGTTCTTCCAGTTATTTAGGTCTTCTTAAAAATTTAAGAATGCATTGTAGTCTTCTGAATACAAATGCTTTACGTCATTGGTTAAGTTTATTCCTAAATATTTGATTCCTTTAGTCACTATTGTAAATAGAATTTTTTTTCCTGACTTCCTCCCCAGATCGCATGTTACTAGTGTTTTTTAAAGTCTACTTCATCTGATAAAAGTATAGCTACTCTGGGTTTGTTTGTTTTTTTTTTTGTTTCTTTTTTTAGGGAATGCATGGAATATTATTTTTCCAGCCTTTCATTTTCAACCTATTGTGGTATCCTTGGGTCTATGGTGAGTCACTTATAGACAGCATATAGGTGGCTCATATTTTCTTATCCATTCTGCCAGTCTGTGTCTTTTGATTGGGGAGTTTAATCCATCAATAGTCAATGTTATTACTATAAAGACAGTTCTTATTTCACCCATTTTGTCCATTGGGTTTTATCTGTCATATTTTATTTTCACCACACTTTTGAGACTTTTAATTACTTTTTCTGATATAATCACCATTTCTAGACTCTCTTCGAAGCCACTCTCTTCTGTCTTTTCTTTTCAGACTGTAGCACACCCTTTAGTATTTCCTGCAAAGCCAGGCTCTTGGTTACAAACTCTCTGTTTTTGTGTATCTGTGAGTGCGTTAAACTCACCCTCATTTTTGAAAGACAATCTTGCTGAATATAAGATTCTTGGTTGGAAATTTTTCTCTTGCTGTATCTTAAAAATATCATGCCACTCTCTTCTTGCCTCCATGGTTTCTGGTGAGAAATTGCCACTTAATCTTATTTGATATCCCTTATATGCTATGGATTGTTTTACTCTTGCTGTTCTCAGACTTCTCTCTGTCATTAGCATTTGGCATTCTGATTAGTATGTGTCTCAGAGTTGGTCTATTAGGATTTATTCAGATGTGAGTACATTGTGCACCTTGGACATGGATATCTATGTCCTTCAATAGGGTTGGGGAATTTTCTACCATTATCTCTTCAAATATTCCTTCTGCCACTTTCCCCTTCTCTTCTCCTTCTGGGACACCCATGACACGTATGTTTGTACATCTCTTGCTGTTGTTTAGTTCCCTGAGACCTTGTTCAATTTTTTCCATTCTTTTCTTCATCTGTTCTTTTGTATGTTTGCTTTCAGAAGCCATTAATTCAAGCTCACAAATCCTTTCTTCTGCTTCCTCAACTCTGCTGTTATTTGATTCCAGTGTGTTTTTAAATTCATTTATTGTGCCTTCCTTTCCCATAGGATCTGCTATTTTTCTATGTATGCATTCAAATTCTTCTTTGTGCTCATCCAATGTCTTCTTAATATCCTTAAGCTCCTTAGTCATCTCATTGAATTTATTAAGGAGATTTGTTTGAACATCTATGATAGCTGTCTCAACTCCTTTATGTCATCTGGAGGCTTATCTTGTTCCTTTAGATGGGCCATATCTTCCTGTTTCTTGGAATGGAACGTCATTTTTTGTTGGTGTCTTGGCATCTGGCCTACTTGAGTATTTTTTTCTGGGTGCAGTTTTTCTCTTTAGTTTAGGGCTTCCTATCCTTTCCCTCTTGTTGGTTGTATAGTAGAAGCCAAGGATGTAGTTGGTGCTATAAGCTGTGGAGGCTCAAGCTGCCCTCATTGCCCCAGGGACTGATGAAGCTTCTCACAACTTTCTCCTTTCCAGGGGTAGGGACAGAGTCACAGCTGTGTGGAATAATCCAAGTCGTGCAGGCCTAGGCTATAGTTGCCCAGAGAGACTGATGAAACTTCAAGGCCCTTTCTCCCCTGCCTGGGGCAGGATGGAACTGCAGTTGTGGGCAGCAATCTATGCAGGGTGGATCCAAGATGACCACAGTTGCCCCTGAAGACTTCTGACTATTTGGTCTGTGCCATCCAAATGTACCTGCAGTTACCTGGAGAGGCTGGAGCAGTTCTCCCCAGCTTCCTCTCTGCCAGAGAGGCTGAAGTCTAGGCTAGGGCTGCAGTCTGATCTGGATGAAAGAAGCTGGTCCCACCATCACTGTGATTTTAAGTCAGCTTGGCTTCCCTTCATGCTAGAGGCAGAGTCAAAATGGTGGCTAGTGGCCTCTTTCCAATTTAGACAGGTACAAACTTAAGCAGTTCTTGGTGTTATACTTTAGCCAGCCAAATTTACTAATCAGTAGCTGAAGTGTGACCAACCATCTCCTCCTCCCCTGTTTTTGGGAAGTCAAGCTTCCAATTCTAGCCATGGAATAGCTCCTGAGCTGGCCAGGGGAGGATGGGCACCAGCCTCATGGCATGGAGTGCTCTATTTATAAATCTTTTCTGCAGATAGGCAGTCTCCTCCTTTCATTCTTTCAAGGATGTTGCAGGATGCTCTTCTGATCTCCTGGAGCCCACAAGCAGGTGCTTTTTAAATAGCTCTGGGTGATTACTAACTGCCCTGTAGCATGAGCTAACTCTTGGTACTCCCTACTCTGCCACTATCTTTTGGTTGTCCTCATACTATCTATTTTGAATAAATTTGAATTTTAGAAATAAGATTAGAGCCATTTCCAAGCCAAAAACATACAGGAAAATTGAAGAATAGAGGTCACATTCACTAGTATTCATTGCACATTAAAACCATGCAAACATACTTTGTTTATATGTAAAACAAGTTAGATTCTAGGCTTCAAAACTATAAACCATTTTTCACATTTGTGAATATCCTGTGGGATATTGGAAGGGCAGGCATGCCAAGGACAATTCTCCATTGGGAAGAATAGCTGGCATATTGTAAGTCAGTTTGTTCTGTAATTCCTATGCATTAAAATGTCAGTAATGCTCTTCAAAAATTATGTCAATCAGGAAAGCACTAAAGATTTTTTGAGATGACCTCTAGGATGGAATAACAACTCCATAAAGCATCCATAACAAAATAGGTGACCTAGCTTCCCTTCAGGGCACTGTTTCCCCTCCAGCCCTCTCCGGGGACAGCTGTTTCTTTCTCACCATCCATGTACCATTGGTCCCTCTTGTCCTCATTTCCACTTCAACCTCACTGCCCTTTGAAAGTCGGGTGAGGCTATGCCATTGCTACTCCCTCTTTGCTGCAATCATCTATCCTCATTTATTATAGTTTAGAAGCTGTCCTATTTCTTGGTCATTTCCATATCCACCTGGATAAATCTTCCAATAACCTTGTCTCTGATCTTTTTTTTTAAAGATTTATTTTTTATTTATTTCTCTCCCCTTCTTCCCCCTCCACCCCCCAGTTGTCTGCTCTCTCTGTCCATTCACTGTGTGTTCTTCTGTGACTGCCTCTATCCTTATCAGTGGTGCCGGGAATCTGTGTTTCTTTTTGTTCCATCATCTTGTTGAGTCAGCTCTCTGTGTGTGCAGCACCATTCCTGGGCTGGCTGCACTTTCTTTCATGCTGGGCGGCTCTCCTTACGGGGGTGCACTCCTTGTGCATGGTGCTCCCCTATGCGAGGCACTGCATGGCAGGGCACTCCTTGCACGCATCAGCACTGTGCATGGGCCAGCTCCACACGGGTCAAGGAGGCCTGGGGTTTGAACCACGGACCTCCCATGTGGTAGGCAGACACCCTATCCATTGGGCCAAGTCCGCTTCCCTGTCTCTGATCTTATTTTCTCACTGCTAATAATCTTATTCTCTTACCTGCCTCAACCATCTACTCACACGACCAAACCTAGACCTTGTCATTACCAAGAATGACATCCCTGCCTGACCAAATTTACAGCACTTCTTTTTCCAGTCAGCAACTCCTATCATCCCAGCTCACTTTATTCCCTCCATTCTAATGATTACTTGACTGATTCAGATCTCTACTTTATTGAATCTGCCATCTCTTCACTAGCGCTGACCTCCCTTAAATCTTCATAACCCTCTTTTAATTCCATAATTAATCACACTCTTGAACACACCCTCAATTCCCTTGTCTCTCTTTCACCTTCTAGTTTACCTGGCCAAATATAGCCTTGGCCAAATGCAGCTCTCACCTACTCTATACTTCCACCTGTGAAGCTCAGCACAGCTAGAGAAAACCTACAACCATGCTGACTGGTCTCACTTTAAACTCATGTCCACTAACTCAGGCCCAAGCGGTCAAACTTACTTAAGTGGATTTCCTGTCCTGCTGATCTACAGAACAACCTCAACCTCTCATGTACAAATGGACATCACCTCTGTATTGATCCTTTCCTCTCATTCCTCAACATTTCCCCATTCTGCTGGGTCATCCACATCAGATTTAAAAAACCCACGAAACTGCTGTAATCTGTCGTATCTTAACCTTCCCTAAAACCTCTCATCTCCCTCTAGGGTCTACTCCATTTTTCTCCTGCTCCTTTCTACCTCTCCCCTCATTCTCCTTTTCTTTTAACTTATTTTATAAGCTATTTTTAAAAGTTTTGAGACTTACAGAGAAGTTGCAAAAATAGTACAGAGAGTTCCTTGTATGTCCTGTGCCCAACTTCCCCTAATATTAACATCTTATATAACCTGTTCTTTTTTTGAACTCAATCTAATATGACGGAAGCGTCACAATTCCACTCAAAATGCTCTTGTTAAGGTCACTGGTGACCTGTGCAATGCCCAACCCAAAGCCAGCCCTGTTCTTAATCCAAGTGCCAGTGGAATTTAGCACAGTTAGTAATGTTCTTCCTGAAATGCCTTCACTCTCTCTTGCTTCTCTTATCCTATGCACTTTCCTTTACTTGTTCCTCCCTATCTTCTCAACCTTTAAACAATGGGGAATCTCATGCCTCTGTTCCTTGGCCACCTTACTCACCTTAGTGCCCTTCCTCCCTCAATGATTCATTTACTCTTAACATTTTGAAAACTATCTGTGTGCTAAACAAGTCTCAAATTTACATCCCAGCCCAGCCCTCTCCTCAGCACTCAGACTCACATCCTATCCTATTCAGACTTACATCCAGCCTATTCAGTGTCTCTATTTGCCTGGAGAAGGCATCGCAAAATCAACAGATCCCCAACCAGGCTTCTTGAATCATTCCTGTCTCCATAAATGCAGCTTTATAATTTATACATGCTCAGATCAAATATCTTTGAGCTATCTTCATTCCTCTCTGGCATGCCCTATGTCCAATATATCCATGCGTTTTATTTCTACCTTCAAAATATTTCCATAATTAAGACATTTCTCGCCTCCTCCATAGCTATTACCTTGGCTGGACATCATATGTCCTGCCTGGACTCTAATGAGCCTTCTCACTGGTCTTCCCATTTCTATACCTGCCTCTTCCACCCTCAGTCTAGTCTCAATGCATCAATCTAAGTGAGCCAATTAATACGCAAGTCTTGGCACTCCCCATTGAGAATCTCCAGTGTTTCCCACATTTCAATGTATTAGTTAAATTTCTTACAATGACCCATACAGTCCTATGATATGGTTCTTGCTACCATCTCTGACTTCATTTCCTACCACTCTCCTCTTGCCACCTGCTGCAGCTGCACTGGCTTCCTTGATATTCCCTCAATAAGCCAAATGTGCTCTTGTCTCAGGGTCTTGGCATATGCCCTTTCCTGCTCCTTGACTCTTTCATTGCCTTCTGACATCTGCTGAAAAGTCCCCCTCTTTTAGTGAGGATTTCCCAGAACCTACACTATGTTTACTATCACTCTCTATTTTCCATATCCTGCTTAACTTTCTTTCATAGGACATATCCATAGAAGCTAATTCTTTACTTTGTGCCTCTCCTTGAATAGATCCTAAGCTCCACGAGAAGAGGACTGCCTTAGTTTACCAGGTTGCTATGTCAAATACCACACAATGGTTTGGCTCAAACAATAGGAATTTATTGGCTCATGGTTTCAGAGGCTAGAAGGCTTGCTTCCTCCTGGGGTTTTGGCTTACTGCAGTCCTTGGGGCTCCATGGCTTTCCTGTCACATGGCCATATCCCCTCTTTTCTATTCAGGGTTCCCACGGATGTCCAGCTCCTCCCTGTGACTTTGTCCTATCTTTATAAGGACTCCAGTATCCTGGGTTAAAACACACTCTCATTTACTTTGGCCACACCTTAACTAATAATAACATCTTCAAGAGGTCTCATTTGCAATGGCTAATACTCACAAGAATGCACATTAAGATTAAGAACATGTCTAAATTGGGGTATATAATTCATTTACTACTGGGGCTTACTTTTTTAAAAAATAATTCTGTATCTCCAGCATCTATAGCAATCCATAGCACAGATCAGATGCTCAATAAACATTTGTTGAACAAATTATTTCACATATAATAATTATACCTATAAAGGCCAAGAGAGTAAAGAAACAAGAGTAATTTATAAGACTGCAATATTGCCAGCAAGACTATCAACTTATTAAAAGTATTCATTTTATTTTATCTTAGCAATGAACCTCTAGAAAATAGAAAATGAAGTATCATTCACAATAATATAAAAAACTATAAATGTCTAGTAGTAAGCTCATTTAAGGAAAAAGAAATATTACTGACATCACAAATTAGTTCATTTATATACCATGTTCATGGATAGGGCAAGTTAGGAAGTTAACAGAGTGAATATAATTTTTTCCCAACTTCATCTATACATTAATTTGATCTTAATCAATCTAGTTGGATTTTTTGGGGAGGATTTAGATAAACTCCTTAAAAATGTATATGGAAGAAAAAGTCTAGTAATTACTGTCAAGTTTGAAAAATAGAGCAAAGATAGATTAGAGTGGGGGTGGGAGTATTTAGTTTAGAAGATTTCAATACACATTAAAATGTGACAAACAGAAGTGTAGTGGTGCAGGAGCAAATAGACTCATGTATATTGAGAAAGTTCATTGCCCCTGAAAGGAATAGAAAAAGACATCCTGTTTAATAGGTGGTGCTGAGAAACTAGTGTCAATGTAGAGAAAAACAAGTTTGGATCCCAACCTTTCATCATAAATGATGAGGGGCTCTTAATGGCTTGGAAGTAAAACTATACAGATACTTAAAAACATATAGGAAACAAAACTAAAGAAAAACCCAAAACTTCTGCAACCTGCAGAAAAAGAATTTCATTATGTTTGGGTCTTCTAAATCAAAACAAGAACAAAAAAAATAAGGGAAAAAAGGAAAAAGAGGGACTTGCTACCAAGTAATATGTATCTACATACATGTGTGTGTATATGTGTATAATTATTTCATTGAAAGGTAGCAAAGACCAATTTCTCAAACTTGAGCATGCCTCAGAATTACCTGGAGGCCATAAAACAGATTGCTGCCCTACTGCCAAGAGTTTCTGAAGCAATCGGTCTTTGGTGGGACTGAGGGTGTGCAGTTCTAACAATTTCCCAGGTGACACTTATGCTGAAGTTTGGGACCACACTTTGAAAACCACTGACATTGACACAGATGTGGAGGAGACATTTGCATGGTGCAAAACAATGGGTTAATGCCTAGGATTTACAGCTCTAAAAATAAGCAAGAGATATCAATATGCAGCTTTACAGAAATGGAAGTCCAAATGGCTGACAGGAAGTCAAGCTAAAACAATAATACACCACTTTGCACCAATCAATATGGCAGTGAAAAATGAGTCTCAAAGTAATTGTGGGGCCAGGGAGCACAGGCCCTGATAGTGGATGTGGAAGCTGATGAAACCATTCTGAAGAACTGCCTAGCTGACCTCAGTAAAATCAGTCAATATTCCCATGACTCAGAAAAATGTTCATTTAGGCCTGAAGAGGCCGTGTTGGGGATTTGATTTTCCTTGGAGCTTTCTGGGTAGTAGTTGCAGCAGAGACTTGAAGGCAGCCTTCATCAGGGAGGAGATAAGTGGAGAGTGCTGGAGCATGCTATGAACTTCTGTAGAACAGGTTGAAGCCAGGAACTAAATGAACATATGCTGGATGGATATTGAACATTTCGTCTACCAATTAAGAACTAAGAAACCAAGTTTTTATAGCACATTGTTTATGTAGTTTAAAAACATAACATGTAAAACTCATTTTACCAGGTTGGATGCATGCATAATTAAGGACCTATATCAAAGATATTAGAGTGCTAGCCTATGAGAAGAGCTGGGTAGGGGAAAGGGTTGCAGGGATTGGGGTTGAAGGGTAAAAAATAAAAACTGAAAATGAAATGCAATCCATAAATAATCTTATATGGGCCAATGAGTGTGCCCTCTTCTCTGGAGAATAGTGAGAAACTTACATGAGATCCTTTAAAAAATTGAAAGCCAAAACATAAGACCGCAGGTAGAAACCCAAGCTCACAGGACCCCATGCAACTGGTCTTTGATTGCTGGTGGGGCAAATTACATAGGGGATTAATTAGAGCTCAAAGAGTCGGCGGCGGGCTCTACAGGATGGCCGGCGTGGTTGAGTCAGGCGGGGATAAGGCTGAGGGTCTGTTTTGGGGGACAGGGGAAGAGGGCAGAGTTCTGGGCTGGAGGGTAGCATGGGTGCCCACATACTGAACTGAGAGACCAATTCTGATGGGGGCATCTTGCCCTTCTTCAAGCGAGTAACTGCTCTGGATGGACCCCTCAGTGCAGCTCCAGAGGCTGTGGTGGCTGGAGTCTGGCATTGCATCTGGGTAATGGGACAGAAGGCATCCCTGCTTCGAGTTGAAGGGACTGATGAATAAGGAGGTGGGAGATCCATGGGGTAAGGAAGCACGCTGCAGGTCAAGAGGGCTGGGTGTCGGCTTCCTACCCAGGGATCAAAGCTGGGGGCACCTCCTGACCAAACGGAAAGCATCAAGGGAGCTGGAGGTGGATGCACCATCCAGGGATAATTGCCCCATGAGAAAGTCCATGGATCTGGGTAGGCTTGCAGTGGGAAACCCATGTAGGGGTAGAAGGCATAAGGAATCACCATGACAGGCCAGTAGGCTGGGTAGATAACAGGTTGGGCTCCCAGGCAGGTATAGAAGCCTTGGGCAAAGCCCATGTCTGCCCAGGGGGTTGAAGCAGCTGAAGGCACATAGATTTCAGTCGAGGGCCAGGAGGCATGAGGAAAGTTTGTCTGCATAGCTTGTTCCCAGGAGGCAGCTGTTGCCATCATTGATGAGGTCTGATCTTTCCAAAGCCTTGATGCTCCTGATAGGCTTCCTGACCTTGGCTACTTGGTCCCACCTTTGGAGTAAACAAAAGTTAAAAGAGAAGGGAGTGGGAAAAAAAATAATAAAAAATAATAAAATAAAAAAAAAGAAGGGAGGGGATGGATGGGAAACTGGAGTTGGGTGTCAGTCTTGTAGAGTCTAGAGAGGAGAAAACTGTATAAATTGTCCTTTATAGTGGTGGTGATGAGGGGTCTGGATAGTATTTCTTTGAGGCAATGTCTTGGATTCAAATTAAGAGTTGTACTTTCCTAGCTTCATGGACTCCCAATACTCCCAATTGTGAAGGTAAGAGTATTGATGGCTGGGCTCAGTGGAAACTTGGCATGGTATACTGGGGGGGGGGGGGGGGGGGAGGATAAGTTAAGATTAAGAAAATTTCAAAAAGAATGGGATTCCCATTTGCCAAAATCGGAAATATAAAGGAAATTGCAAAAAGATAAGTTAAGAAGAGGTCAAACTGGGTTACAGTGGACCCTAATCCAATAAAACTAGTCCCCTCATAAGAGAGGAAATTTGGACATGGTAAGAGAGAGACAGCCATGTGATAGAGGCAGAGGTTGAGTTATGCCACCAGAAGCCAAGGAATGCCAAGAATTGCTGGTCATCCACCAGAAGCCAGGGAGAGGCATGGAACAGATCATGGTGCTGCCCACACCTTGACTTTGGACTTCTAATATCCAGAACCATGAGACAACACACTTCTGTTGTTTCATCCAGGTAGTCTGTGGTACTTTATCAGACTGTGGGAAACTAAGACAGAACTTCTACCTTGTCTGCAGGGGGTGAGGGACTAGGTATGGAGACTCATCAACACTCCCCAGGCAGGGGCTGGTTCCCAAAAGAATCCTCCTTGGAAGGTTAGTGAATGATAAGCAAGAGGGTGCCAAGTTGAGATCTGTGTTTCAGAAAAGCATGGTGGCTTAGGAGTAGAGATCCAACTGGAAGAACTTCACCTTAGAGGAAGGTAAATGGATTAGGAGCTTGATTTAGAGGAACAACAACAGTGCTGAAAACAAGGGAGGAAGCAATAAGGAGAGAGGGAAATATGTTTTAAGACAGTAAATTGGGAGACCTTAGTGATCACGTATTAGAGATAAGAAGGAATATTCCAGAATAGTGCCCAGATAGAAGCCAGACCCACGGATGTGCCAAGCATTGCTAGAAGAGAAACAAGTTTGGGGGAAGGAGAGGAAGTGCTGTCTGAAACCAGCTAAGTTTGAGTCAGTTTCCATCAACACTTCCTTGAGTCAACGGATTGCATTAAGGCCCCAATTCTTCTCCCTTCCCTGTATATAGGCCCTGGTACACGTCACCCACTCAGGCTCTGACTTAGGCCATGTTTTGGATCACGGGATGTTGGCAAGGGTGAAGCAAGCCTAAGTTTGAGAGGGGCTTGTTCAGTTGGGCTGGCTCATTCGTGCTCTCCAAGAAAGCATTCCTGAGCCCGCCTGCCAGAGTGTGAAAATGTGCTCAGAGCTGAATCGCCCCAGTCATCTGGGTCAGCTGACAGCCAGCTGACATGCAGACAGGGTTGCTAGCCTGGAGAGCTGCCTAGGCCAATGCGTCTCAGAGTTTGGCACGCATCACAATCACCTGGAGAGCTTGTTAGGGCCCCAGGCCTCAGGGCTCCACTCCCCTCCTAGAGATTCAGGAGGACTGGGGTGAATCCAATTCAACTGAATCTCTGGGAGTAGGGCCCAGGGGTCTGGGGCCTAACTAGCGTTCTGGGTGACCGTAATGCGTGCTAAACCTGGAAAAGCATTGACCAAAACCACCTGCAGCTGGCTCCTCATGGGCGTGGGACCCCAACTGAGGGGAGAACTGGAGAACTGAGGCAGATCCAGATCTGCAGCACTCTGCAGGTTTACCAGCTCGTAGACTTTTGTTGTATGCCTCTGAAATTTTATTGCTGTTAGGCAGCATTACTTTTGCAATAGATGGGCTGATATACTTCCCCACACATCTATCTTCCTCATATTAGAAAGAGCACAAAAGCGAATGCAAGAAAAAGAGGGAATAAAGAAATCAGGTGTTCTGTTCTCAGCCCTTCCAGGATATATTCTGAGGGGCAGGCTGAGAGGACCGACCTGAGGGAAAAGAGCTGAGCTCATCCTTGCCCTCCTTACTGGCTAGAACAGAGACCCCTGGAGAGAGCGGTGGGAGGGGTGCTGGCAGAGAGACCTATGGCAGTTCTAGGCGGCTGAGAGGCCAAGGTGACAAGCATGCTGGAGACTTCAGTTTAGATGAACAGGACCCAGGTGGGAATGCAAATGCTTAAATTAAAGATGCTAAATGGATACCAGAGGTGGCAGAGGCTGGTGGTGGGAGAGCAAGGGAAGGAGAGCCCACAGCTGATAAAGCAAATAAACTAAAAAAATGTTTTTCACTTGTCTCTCCCAACTTTCATGTGGATTCAACCTTCAGTGCCAAAGGGGAGGAGGAAACCTTCACTTCCCAAGGGATCGGGGGAACCTCTGACACATTTATACCACCTAAAGGAATTTTTCTCCAATGAGCAAAATGGGGTCAGACAGACATTGTGTTGAATAAAAGTTCTTAATACCAAGTAAGATGAATGAACCCACAGAAAAATGTGCAAAAGCCCCCAATGGAAAAGGTCACAGAATGGGGGAAAACAAGACAAGTGGCCAATAAACACGTGAAAAAATGGTCAGTCTTATCAATAATTAAATAGCCAATAATTAAATAACTTCGAATTAAAAGAATGGGCTGGATTTCCAGGTAAAGATGGCAGGTGTCTGTATGTATTCACTAGTTCCCTACCTGCAAACCTTTCAGTAAAGGAAATTATTTTTAAAGGGATTAGTCCACAAGGATAACAATAACATGAGAGGAAACTGCAGTACAATTTGTGAAACAAGAAAGCAGGTGGCCACACAGAAGCTGAGCAGAGCTGGGAAGCCGACCTTAAGGCATGCTGAGGGGCATGTGATTTACGTTGCAGAATATCCAAGAAGGTCTAGAATTTCTGGCATCAGACAGTGGGTGTGGAAGTGACGTGGAGGTGAGATGACATTGGGGCTCAAAGCAGAAGGAGTGGTTAAATGCTCAAGGATTTTGAGACTCCAGAGATATCTGCTTTCTCCCCCACCAGAAGACTAGCCATTCTTCCTCTGGGGAGGGGGCGAGAGACCCACCCCTCAGGTCCCAGCATGCCTGCCTTTCAGGCAATCTGACCAGGCCCAAAAGACCTGAAGCCCTCAACTTTGGTAGTTTCCCTCAAAGAGAAGACCCAGCCATATCAAAAGCTGTGCCAGAGACTCAGGACTTCCGACCGGCTCTGGGCGCCCCCTCCTCAGTATGAGCAGGACAATCGGCCCCAACAGGCAGAATCTCTTGGGAGGGCAATTGGGCAGTAGGGTGATCAAAGCTTAAAATGTGACCTTTCACCGCCACCCCTGCAAGTTGCTTCTGTCCCTTAACCGTGCCTCCTAAGTACGGGAAAAGCGGGGAGTGGGGGTGGGGAAGGCGCTCCTGGGGTGGTGGCAGGACGGAGATTTGGGGACTGTGTCTCTACGTAGGATTGGAGTGGGCAGGGTCCCAGGCTCCAAACCAGCCACCTCCTTCCCTGACGGGGGAAAGGGCTCGTGGGGGAGCCGCTTCTTACCATGGGGTGAATTATGGGGTAGTAGGCCGGCGGCAGGGAAAAGGTGGGGAAAGAGCTTTGTTTAAGGAATGAGGGCTGGGGTTTGTTTATAAGATGAGAGATAAAGAGCCAGTGGGAGAGGAGGGAGGGTGAAGGTGTGGGAGCAAGAGGGGAGAGTGAAAGCACCCCAGATGTGGAGGAAGGAGGTGGGATGACGAGATTATTACCCCTAGCCAGGAGAAAAAGGAAAAGGGCCCACCCCCACCAGGCCAAACCTGCTCTCTCCTGGAGGAGGCCCGGAATGCACACCTGATTCTCCTTATCGCTGAACCGCCCTCCCAGGAGGGGCCGCCTGTCGTCTTGGGGGTCCCCAGCCAGGCACTGCTCCCTGGCCCTAACGCACCTCCTTGTAGGCTCCAGGGCGGAGCCGGCGGCCACACCTGGGACCCGGGAGCTTCCCAGCAGGCAGCGCGCCCACCAGCAGGTGTTCTGAACTCCGCAGAGGCAACCCCAGGCGGGCACGTGAGGTGGGCGGGCCAGCCGCCCCGGGTCGCCTCGGAGGGAGGGGACCGGCGGCAGTCCCTGCCAAGTGGCCCACCTCCCCACCACGCAGTCGTGCAGGGGAGAAGCCGATTGGATTGATCAGGTAATCTGTTTATTATCACACCATCACGGAACTGTTTGGACTTGAAACCGAATTGTGTTGAATGCTGGGAGGAAGAGAGTCCAGGGTGTGTAACTGACCCCGTCTTCAGGATCAAGGAAAGGACCCCCAAGGAGGGGACTTTGAGCAGGGTCTGAAGACGGAGTGGGGGGCTGCAAACTGAAAGCAGCTCAGCTACGAGGTCCAGAAGGAGAGGGCCCCCCCGCCCCACCTTCCAGGACGGGCAAGGCAAGTGTGGCTGGGGAGTGGGAGGGAGACCGGGCCAAACAGAAAGGTGGGCCCCGCCTTCCAGAGCCCCACAGGCCTGCTAAAGTTCTGGTTTGTGAGCCAAGGGCAACGGGGGGCCTTGGTGGAGTTTTCGTTAGCAGGGGAGGATGCACAGATTTGCTTTTCAGAGCAGCTGATCTTTGCTGCAAAGTGGGGGGCCCAGGTGGACGTTGGAGAGCAGCCAGGAGGCTGTGGCCACAGCTAGTTCACAAAGAAAGGGACCTCAGGTAGCGGAGGAAAGAGCGGTGAGGAAGGGAAACTCAGTGTGGCCGGCCGAGTGGGTCTGCGAGAGGACTGGCTCAGCGGAGGAGGCAGAGATTCTCGCTGCATCCCAGCGTGCACACGTGCTTGCGGACGGGCCGTGGGCATGGAAAGATCCACTCTCCTGAGTGCAACCACACCTGTATCTATACTCGGCTTTTTAAATTGTGTTAGCCCAGTCCTTACAGCTTTCCTTATTTTTCTGTGCACTTGATTTGTAGTGTTTCAAGAAATGTGTTGGAGTCTTATATTATGATTTTGGATTTACCAGTTTCTTGTGAATTTTTGGTACTTTTTGATTAATCTATTTCCAGGCCAATAATTTATATAATGCTTACCAGGTGCCAGGCACTGTCCTAAACACTTTACAAATGTGAACTCACTTAATCAATGTGAAGTACCCTAGCAATAGGCGATTAGTTCAGAAAATTACATAGCAAGGGATTTGGGGACAATGTAGTAAAAGATTATTGATTACCTAGGAAAATTGCTCATGATAAAATGATGACAGGAAAAAGTCAAGTTACAATGCAGTTTATACAAGTGATTGCTTTTTTCATAAGGGAAGGAAATGTATTTATGCATCAGGAAAAGGTCTGGAGGTGAGTATGCCAAAGTGATGATTTAGATTATCTTTGGGAGATGGAGTTATGATAATCATAATTTTCATGTTTATACTTATATGCATTTGCTGATGTTTTTCATGAGGATGTTAGTTTGGTGACTTAAAAATATAAATCATTTGATAAGGATCCTGCTATTCAAAATATGAACTTTGAGAAATTGCAGACAAACTGACTGAAAATTCTCTTTGATAAATGATAAGGTGTCTAATATAAAGATACATGCATCTGTAAACACAGGGTTATAAGGCAGAATCAGCAACACCTGGATAAGGAGAGGTGAGAAATCCAAACCCCTAGAATAGAGATGTTCCCATAGCCCAGAGGTTCTCAGACTTTAGGTCTTACATCCCTGAGGGCTGGTTCCTGATTCAGTAGGTCTGGGGTAGGACCGGAGTTTGCATTTCTAACAAGTTTGCAGGTGATGCTAATGCTGCTAGTTTGAAAACCGTTATCCTCTGAGTGCCACTGGGAGTCAAGGTGCTTCACGTGATGAGGTTCTGCCTTCCCAGAATGTGACAAGTGAAAAGAACCTGGCCCATAAAAAATCACGGGGGCCCAGAGCTTTAAGGGGGGAAGTTATTTAGACTTGATTTAGGTCTTCTCCTGTTTTGGGACCTACTGGAAGGTTTTTGCATCTTGAATCAGTTTTGGTTAATTGCATTTTCCTTTAGGATCATCCATTTCTCTAAGATTTGGAAATCTATTCCCACTGAATTGTAGATAATGTATTCTTATATAAATATTTAAATTTCCTACTGCCCTGAGAGTATAGACTCAGCTGGCTCCTGCTGCTTACATTGGCTGACCGTCCCCATCCCAGCACAGCTGCAGCCAGTACTCCCTTCTGGGCCTTCCAGAGGAGGTGGTCTCCATGGAGGACCATAACCATGCCTGAGGTGGCCTTTACGCTGGGCAGCTAGTTTTGGGGGAGGGGGGTATTCTCAATCTGCTGTATTTGGGACATGGCTTGCATGGCCCATATCTCAACCCAGAGGCACTGTCAGGCTGGGAAGCCCCTTTCAGGAACTCTCAGGGCGTAAGTGTAGGACAATTTGCTGGGTCTTTTCAAACCTCTCATAACAAGTAGTTCCTCTCATGCCTTTCCCCCCATCCCACCTACCAGGATCCAGCTCATTCCACAAATTCATTTAACAAATTTTGTTGATGGCCTAGTATGTGCCAGGCTCTTTGTGTTGAGGAGACCAAGACAAACAAAGTAGACTTGGTCTGTGTCCTGGAGGAAGGGTCTACCTAGCAAGGGAAAAAAGAATATAGACTATCCCACGTGAAGAATATTTAACTGCTTGTTGTGATAATGGCTCTGAAGGAAAAGCAGAGTGTTGGCAGGAAGCATTACAGGCTCAGGGGTCGTAGAAGGCTTTTCTGGGGAGGAGACCACTGAATTTAGACCTGCAGACCGAGTAGGAGCTAGCCAGGTCAAGAAGGGATGTGGGGAAGATTGTGCAAAGGCAGGAAGTGCTATATAATTTAAGAGACTGAAAGAACTCCATGGAGCTGGAGAAGTGGGCAGACCTAAGACTTTGGGAAAGCTACTGGAGGGCATAAACAGGTGAGGAGCAGGTTAAATGTGCATTTTAAAAATCTACTAAAAGTTCTCTTTGTAAAAGGATTCCAACTAATTATTATAGAAGGAAAAAGGGAATGAGAAAAATCAGTGTTTTGCTGCCTCCAGTGAATGGGGTAAAGATCATCAATAGACAAATCTGTTGATGGAAGGTAGATGAGGGACTTCATGAAGAAGGCATCAGGCTGTCATTATCTGAACCAACCTCAGAAACACCAGTCAGGACAACCGGACATTGTGTTTCTCCTGATGGCTATGATGGGAAGCTCATAGTACCATCAGTGAGTGATTCCTGCCAAGAAAGTTGAACCCGAATCTAATCAAACCTCCAGATCCGTGCTATCCAGCGGAACACTTTGTGATGTTGGGCATGTCCTGTATTTGCATGGAGGCTAATGTCACAGGGGAACTGGATTTTAAATTATATTTGTTTAATTTAAATGGCTGGGTGTTTTATTACAGGCTGCCATATTGAACATATGTCCAATATAGATACGTATTTCCTGTAGATAGTGCTCTAGAGTTAACTTTCATATAAAGGAAATAGAGGGGATAGAAGAACAAGATAAACGACAGCACAAGGATGCAGAAAGACAAAGCTGGGATGCCTGACAGGCTGTAGGACAATTGAATTGTTTTCTGAACATGGCATTGGCATAAAAACAAAAGGAGGGACTTGTCTAGACAAGAGACATAACTAAATGTAGTGTATGGACTTTGTTCAGATTCACATTCAGGCAACCAGTTGTAATAAGACAGTTTTGAAACAGTAGGGGAAATTTAATTATGGACTATTAAATTCTACCAAGGTTGGATAACAATGTAACTATGCAGCTTCAAATCTTAATCCAGACAGGAGATGATGGTGCTGTAGATGAGAGTGGGGGTCATGCATTCAGAGAGAAGTGGATGACTCTGAGATGTATTTTGGAAGGAGAAATGCCCAGGCTTTCTGATGGATTGGGTGTAGGGTGTGAGGCAGAGGAGATGGCAAGGAGGCTACTGACTTCTGGCTTGCACAAATGGGGGATGAAAAGACCCTCTGCTGAGTTCGGGAATATTAGAGCAGAGCCAGATTTGAGGGAGCCACCTTGACATTGGCTTTGAACTTGTGTTTGAAATGCCTTTGAAATTCTGAGACATGTTGAGTGGTCAGCTGCATGTGGGGTCTGGAGCTCCAAGGAGAGCACTGGGCAGCCAGCTGAGCCCCAGAATCCCTGAAAAGCCTGGTGTGGGGCTGGTCCTGCTAACCAAGTCCCTCACTCCATACCCTATTTGTCTCGATTCTCCTCCATACCCTGGAGCAACTCTGTTTTCAACAGGAAACACTTAATCTTGACACTTTGACATGTTGGTGTTATTTTAAAACTTCATCTCTTTTGGGTATATGTTCTACTGGCTTAGGATGCATCTCTCTGTTGCTCCCCTCTTCTCTTGTGTCAGCAGAGGTACGAGTTGCTTTGGGCCTGCCTGCATCCACCCTCAGCATCTCCTGAGGTGGGCTCATACTGCCTCACGCTGGGCATGGCAGCCTGGCACCTGCTGACCTAGGATTGGTCCTTCCTGCTCTTTTGGCATTGGGGAGCTGGTGGTGTTCACTGCTCATTTTCCTGCTATGGCTGTCGTTGAGGGCTCCTCCCGACTCCAGCTCCTCCAGTCCTCATCACTGCTATGGCTTGTGGTTGAGCCTGCTCCTGACTCTAGCTGTTCCTGGCCCACTGGCCCACTGAGCACTTCCATACTCCCCTGGAGCTCAGGTTCCTTAGCTATTTCTCCAAAGGTGTGTGGGTGAACTACCCTCAGACCTGTTCCCTAGACATGTCCCCAGTCAGGCATGGAACTGTGGTAGCAAGTGAAACACAGGGTTCCTCTAGGAAGTGTGTGACCTACCTGGGGTTTCCCGCATCTTGCCAGCAACCTGGACTGGGAAAGTTGGAAGGAGGGGCACACTGGGTCCCCTTTCTGGGTTTCTCTAAAGGTTTCTCTGAACCACCCCTCTTTGATCTTTCCCAGCTCTATCTTCCAAGAGCTTTCTGTGTGGTAAGAACCCATTCCTAAATCTCCTGATTTCTCCTGATGCTTTGATCTATTATAAAGATCTTTCTGTGTGGTACTCCAAGCTTGACTCACTATTTTCTAAAATATTGTTTTTATTTTGAAACAATTATAGGTTCATAGGAAGTCTCCAAATTAGTACAACGAGGTCGTGCATATTCTTTACCCAGCTTCCCCCAAGAATTACATCTTGTATAACTACAGTACAGTATTAAAACCAGGCAATTGACACTGACATCATGTGCATATCTAGCATATATGGTTCTATGTCAATTTGTCACGTGGGTAGATTTGGGTAACCGTCTACACCGTCAAGACGGGGAACCACACCATTGCCAGAAAGATGTCCTGTGGGCCACCTTCATAATTCACATCCAACTCTTCCCCTGATAAGTCACACTCATCCCCTTCCCAAGCACCCCTCATCCCTGGAAACCACTAATTTGTTCTCTGTCTCTGTAACTTTTTGACTTGCTGCTTTTGAAAATGTAGTTCTGGAGGTGCTAGGAAAGTGATTTTCTTTCTTTCAAGTGCTTGGATCTTCCCAAGGCTCTGACTCTGTTGCCTGTACTCACTCACTATTAAGCTGCCAGCACCGTCTTGTTCTCAGCTGGGTTCTCTCCTCCACACCAGAGGCAGTGGAAGCCCAAGCTCAACGGATGGAGGGCCATGGGACCTACCAGCAAGGAGAAGCACTTTGGATGGTATTTCACAGTGTTGCTTCCCGGGTGTGAAGTCCAAGTGTTGCCCTTCTGAATTTTGATTTGTGGCTCACTCCTGAAGCCATACGTTCTTTGCACAGGATGGCGGTGTATCTGCTGCTCCTCTGCCTTCCTCTGAAACACCTCATGGGCTTTTCACCAGGCTTCGGTTGATCTGCACTGAAGGGAGACTTGCCTTTCTTACCGACGTGCCCCACAGGGCTCCAAAAGGGAGTCCTATTTTAAGGCAGAGCATGATAAATATATTTCTTTTTTTTTTTAAGATTTATTTTTTATTTATATCCCTCCCCTCCCCCCCCCCCTCCCCAGTTGTCTGCTCTCTGCGTCCATTCACTATGTGTTCTTCTGTGACCGCTTCTATCCTTATTAGCTGCACCAGGAATCTGTGTTTCTTTTTGTTGCGTCACCTTGTTGTGTCAGCTCTCTGTGTGGGCGGCGCCATTCCTGGGCAGGCTGCACTTTCTTTTGCGCTGGGCGGCTCTCCTTACGGGGAACACTTCTTGCGCGTGGGGCTCCCCTACGCAGGGGACACCCCTGCATGGCACGGCACTCCTTGCACGCATCAGCACTGTGCGTGGGCCAGCTCCACACGGGTCAAGGAGGCCCGGGATTTGAACCTCAGACCTCCCATGTGGTAGGCGGATGCCCCATCCATTGGGCCAAGTCTGCTTCCCAACATATTTCAAATGTGAAAAAATGTCTGCCTTGTTTCACATGAAGCAATAACAGAGAAACAAAACTTCATCTTATTTTTATGAATCACATTTGAATTTTTCAACAATCCCTGGAAGGAGACATGGATAGGCCGTTTTCTAGTTCAGGACCATGGAAAGCCAGAATTATTGTGACTAGTAATGGAAGAAACTGTATGTAGCACTGATCTGGAGAAAGTGGCCACAGTAGTTGCTGAGGACAGGAAGAAGGAAGAAGAGATGTGATGTGGGGGTATTTTCGGGACTTGAAGTTGTCCGAAATGATACTGCAGGGACAGATGCTGGATATTATATATCCTGCCATCACCCACTGAATGTACTGGTAAGTATATATACTGGTAAGTATAATAAGTGTAAGCTACAATGTAAACCACTATCCATGCAGTGCAGCAGTGCTCTAAAGTGTATTCACCAAATGCAACGAAGGGCAGTTTGATTCTAGTTTCAGAGGCATATCCATAGTCACCTGGAGGTGGGAGGAAGGGATCCACTGTAAAAGAACTTGAGAAATCTTTTTGGGATCACGGAAATAAACTATTTCTTAACTGTGGTTGTAGTTAACTAATTATATGTTTTACCAAAACTCAAACTTTACATTTGAATAGATTAATTTTATTGCATGTAAACGAACCCCAAAGCTGGTTTTTTTGTTTTGTTTTTTTAAATGGCAAATTTTTATTGTGTTAAAGTAGAACTCCTTTTTTAAAAAGTTTTTTTAAATTTTTTTTACTTTTTAATTATCTCTTTTTTTTTAAAGATATAGAGGTCACACAAAATGTTACATTAAAAAGTGAAGGAGGATTCCACATACCCCACTCTCCACAGCGCCTGCTCCTCCCACAATGACAACTTCTCTCATTAGTGTGTTACATTCGTTTCATTTGACGAGTACACCTTGGAGCACTGCTACGCAGCATGGATTATAGTCCACATTGCAGTTTACACTCTCTCCCAGTCCTTTCAGTGGGTTATGGCAGGATATATAATGTCCTGTGTCTGTCCCTGCAATATCATTGAGGACAACTCCAAGTACCAAAAATGCCCCCATCTCACACCTCTTTTTCCTCTCCCTGCCCTCAGCAACTCCTATGGCCACTGTTTCCACATCATTGATACAGTTTCTTCCATTGCCAGAGGCACAATAACTCGATAGTAGAATACCAGAAAGTCCACTCTCATCTATATTTTGTCCCTCCATCCCGGGATGGCGATGCCCACTCCACCTCTAAATTGAGAGGGGCTTAGGTCCCACATGGCTGATGGACGGGCTCTCCTGCTGGCAGCTGTCGGCCCTCTCGGTTCCTTGGTGTGGTGGGTGGTCATTCGCACATCCTTGTTGTAGAACTGCTTTCACCAAGACCTTTGCCAAACGAGGATCTGGCACATTTGGATCTGACAAGTAACAGAACCAACAAGAATACTTTTCGAAAAGGTGTATCAGAAAATAATCTGAGAATCAACTAGAAGAGAGGCCCTTAAGGCATTTAATGAGGTTTCTAATATTTTCATGAAGAACTTCTTTATGACCATTTTGCAGTTCAAACATAATGAATGTGAACTACATCTCCTCTGTTGAGGGGGGAGATTTATACACACACACGCGCAGACATACCAAACACACATGCACACTTTCGATTTGTTATTATGAGAATTTTAAATACAACCTAAAACTCATTTTTCTTAGTTTGTTTTGTTAAAGGCAAGATCCCAGTCGGCTCTCCCCACCTCACACGGCAAGGGCTGGCTGTGGACCTCGCTGGAGGCTGCAGGCTGCACACAAGTCCTTCCTGGCTTGCTGGCTTCCATCCCGCTCACTTCCACCGAGGAAAGCGTTTCAGAATTTAGGGGTGGGGAGGACTATTGAATGGCACATATATTCAAGGCAATCATCCTGTAACCTTAGAGCTTTTAATTACTACTCAGATTCAGCCCTCACAATATACTTTATAACAATGATTTTGAGAGTGGAAAAGTTACTGGGATAAGGGGAGAAAATTTAATTTGTCTTCATATCTATTTTTCTGATGTCTACTTTCTGCTTTCTAATATACAGATTAGCACAGGATTACGTACATATGATTTATAAATCTCCATATTGGGGCTGTGTACATGATTTTTTTTTAATTGGTAGAATTCAAAATCAAACATCTTGGAGGCTAGTAGTTGAAGAGGGCTGACCTGGGGCCGGTTCCCAATCTTGACATACTGATGAGTGACACGTCTCTCTTTCTTTTCATTCTACTGAAGACTTCTGATGTATGAAAGCCAGTCTGCTGGACTGCTCTGTTTACTTTACGTGAAATCAGGTACAGATACTTGCCTCTTACTCCATTTCATACCTGCAGATTAGGCCCTTAAGGGACTGGCTTCCAAAGCACCTTGCTAACCTACAAAGGCAGTATAAAGTGACTATTCTACATGGGATAGCATTACATCATTTGGTAAATTAAGGTTATCCAGCTAGTGAGGAAAATTGATTGAAGTGGTCTCTCTGAGCCCCAGCAATTGTAACACTAACTAAATAGAGCTTGAAAGTTTGCAAAGAGTTGTAACACGTAAGTGAAACAAGTAGTTAAGATTTTTATAAGGTTTAGAATTCAAAAACTCCAACAATAATTACAATTGATATTTGTTTAAAGTAATATATTTACAGTCCAGGAGGAATAGAGTATGGATTAGAGTGGACTTACTGGTATTCTACTAAGGAACTATTGTGATTAGTAATAGAAGAAATTGTAGCATTGATGTGGAGAAAGTGGCCACGGTAGCTGCTGAGGGTAGGGAGAGGGAAGAAGAGGTATGATGTGGGGGCATTTCCAGGACTTGGAGTTGTCCTGGGTGGTACTGCAGGGACAGATGCTGGACAATGTGTGTCCTGCCATGGCCCACTGGGTGGACTGGGGGAGAGTGTAAACTACAATATGAACTATAATCCATGTGGTGCAGCAGTGCTCCAAATGTATTCACCAAATGCAATGAATGTCCCATGATGATGAAAGAGGGAGTTGATGTGGGAGGAGTGGGAGTGTGGGGTGTGGGGTATGTGGGGACCTCTTATATTTTTTGAATGTAACATTTTTTAAAAATAGGAAAAAAATTGTACACTTTTAGTTTTACCAACTTCATACAAGTGCTTTGAGGACAACTGCATTCACAGTTCCAATTATATGATCATTTCTTTGCCCATTCTTCTATTTTCTTTCCCATATAACGTATGGTTCAAGGTAGAATTTATCCTTTTATTTTGTCTGCTGCTCTTTAGGCAAGATCTGCTGCCTCACCGTCAGGTCCAGTGCTCTCTAACTCAAAACATCCTGCCATAGACCTGAATCTCTGGACTGTCTATGTGACAGCCAGGCCCTGAGCCTCAGCAGACTTGCAATTCCTACCCTCTGGTTTATTGGACTTACCCCAGTCAGCTAACAGGGAGGTGAAGAAGGTCAACCACCACACCAGGGAGCCAAGAGTGCCTACAACTGCAAGCAGGAGAATTGCATCCAGCATCCATGTGGAATCTAAGCCCCCTCTTGATATAGATGTGGAGTGGACATAACCATCCCAGGGTCCACAGGATGGAGGAATAGAGTATGGACTAGAGTGGACCTACTGATATTGTACTATGGAACTATTGTGATTAGTAATGGAAGAAATTGTAGCATTGATGTGGAGAAAGTGGCCACGGTAGCTGCTGAGGATAGGGAGTGGGAAGAAAAGATGTGATGTGGGGGCATTTTCAGGAGTTGTCCTGGGTGGTGCTGCAGGGACAGTTGCTGGACATTGTAGGTCCTGCCATGGCCCACTGGGTGGACTGGGGGAGAGTGTAAACTACAATGTAAACGACTATCCATGTAGTTCAACAGTGCTCCAAAATGTATTCACCAAATGCAATGAATGTCCCAAGATGATGAAAGAGGCTGTTGATGTGGAAGGAGTGGGGTGAAGGGGGTGGGTATATGGGGACCTCTTATATTTTTTTAATGTAACTTTTTAAAAATAGAGAAAAAAAGAAAATTGCATAATAAAAAATTAAATAAAATTTACATATTTCAAAACCTAAAAAAACCCCAACAAACATCCTGCCATTATACAGGTTCTCAGGAAGCCTTCTTATGGCTTCTTTTATATCTTCGTTCTCAGCTATTGTCTCATTTTGCATTAACTCTAGTTTATTGACCCTGCAGCATTGTGATACCATTTTAAAAAAAATTTTTAATTAAATTTTTTTTGTTTTTTTTTTCCTCTTTATTGTCTTTTAAACGTTACATTAAAAAAATATGAGGTCCCCATATACCCCCCACCCCCTCACCCACTCCTCCCACATCAACAACCTCTTCCATCATCGTGGCACATTCACTGCACTTGGTGAATACATTCTGGAGCACCGCTGCAGCACATGGACAGTGGTCCACATTGTAGTCCACACTCTCCCCCAGTCCACCCAGTGGGCCATGGCAGGACACAGTCTTTTTTTTTTTTTTAAGATACATAGATCATAACAAATGTTACATTAAAATATATAAGAGGTTCCCATATATCCCACCTCCCACCCCACCCCCCAATACTCCCACATCAATAACCTCTTTCATCATCGTGGCACATCCATTGCATTTGATGAATACATTTTGGAGCACTGCTACACTGCATGGATCATAGTTTACATTGTAGTTTACGCTCTCCCCCAGTCCATTCAGAGGACTTGGCAGGATATATAATGTCCTGCATCTGTTCCTGCAATATCATTGAGGACAACTCCAAGTTCCAAAAATGCCCCCACATCACACCTCTTCTTCCTTCTCCCTGCCCTCAACAACTCTGTGGTCACTGTTTTTGAATACTGTCCAGCCACTGGCCTGATGATGCAACAGCAGGCAAGCTCGCCATTTTGACCCCAGACCAACATGATGCCTCCAAAGCTGTTTTTTTTTTTTCAGAGAGAAAAGTTTAGGAGGGATGGGGAGCATATCTGGAGGTGACTAAAAGGAGAGGAAAAAGGAAACAGCTTCACAACTGAGGGAACAGCATGTACCAAGGCAGGATGCACCGGAAAACATTTCTTTGGAAGTTTAGATGACTTTACCATCTACTCAAGGGCAGAGAGAACTATATAGGTAAGGTCCTTAATGAGAAGCACTGAAAGAACATCACAAAGGCTGCGGGAACACTGGGGTGGTGGGAGCGATGAGAAGTGTGATGGGAGAGAGGCAGGAGCCAGATGCTGGAGGCATTGCTAAGCCGTGTCAAGGCGTTTTCTCTTACCCTGCCTGCAGTTGCTGAATTGGTTTAAGTTAGGAGTGACACAATCAGAATTTTATTTTAGAAAGAATTCTTTGGTCTGAATAATAGGTGTTAGGAGGTCAAGAGCGGGCCTCAGAAGCCCCATTGGGAGATCGTACTGACCTGGTTTAGAATGAGAGTTGCTGGGATGGGATGGAGAGAGGCAGATGGGTTTTAGAGCTATTTAGGATGTGGAGGGAAGGCAGGGGTGGTAGTGTTTCTGCAGGATTTTCACCAAGGGACCAGGCGTCCCATTTGGCCTGGGTCTTCCATTGCCAAAATACCTCAGGTCTAGACGTTGGTTACTTCCAATGAGATTCTACATACAGCTTTCGTTTGTTGAATTTAAATATTTAAATACATCCAATTTTGGTATCTCTGTTTTGGCACATGTGTCACCTCACAATGGAATTGGCCCAGGCCTCTCTGAGCCCGTAGGAGGTCCTGAGTTTCTAGACTTGAGCAACTGAGTGGAGAGTGGAGTCCTTGTCGAGGCAGGTGAGAGAGTCTCCGGTAATGTGTCCCGCCAGGCACATGCGGAATGCTGGCGCTTGCGTGGTGGCGGAGCTGTGCTTCTCAAGCCTGAATGTGCACGTGCATTCCCTGGGGATCATGTGTTAAAATGCAGATTCAGCCTCTGTGTATCTGGGGCGGGGCCTGAGAGGCTGCTTTTCTAACCAGTTCTCGGGACACTAGTGCTTCTGGTCTGTGGTCCCAGACTTTAGAAGGCAGCTGGGTATATGGGTCTGGAGCTCAGCACGGAGGTCCAGGCCGGAGTTACAGGAGGAGGTGTAAGGTGCAGACCACAAACTCTCTAAAGGGTCCAGATGTTGCAATGAGCAAGTAAAACGAGGCAAGTGCAAAGTGATAGGAAGGGGGTGAAAGGGGAGCCACAGATTTGAAGGTGTTTGCAATGCACATGATTGACAAAGGACTCAGATCCAGAATATATCAAAAATCCTACATATCAATAATTAAAAAAAATAATAAGCCAAGAGAAAAGTGACTTGAGCAGGTGCTTCAGAAAAAAGGATATCCAAATGCCAATAAACATATTGTCTTAGTTTGCCTGAGCTGCTATGACAACACCACACATTCAGCTGGCTTGGACAATGGGAATTTATTGTCTCAAGGTTGTGGAGGCTAGAAGTCCAGCATCAAGGTCTTGGCAGGCCAGGCTTTCTCCTAGAGCCTGTTGCATTGTGGTGGTTGCTTTCTGTGATCCTTGGGGTTCTTTGGCTCATATCTCTGCCTCTGTGACATGTCTTTTCCTTCTGGCTTTTAGTTTGACTCAGTCATATGTGTCTCTGTCTGTATTTCCTCTCCTTATAAGGACTTCAGCTACATGGATTAAGGCCCACCTGATATAGTTTGGCTTCATCTAAGTAGGTTCTTAGAAGATTCTATTCAAAAATGAGTCCGCACCTTAACTGATAACAGCATCTTAAAGGTCCTGTTTACAAATGGGTTCACACCCACAGGGCACAGATTAAGACTTGAACAGGTCTGTGGGATGCATGATTCAGTCCCCACCACATGCAAAAGGTCCTTATCCTCACTATTACTGTATAAATGTAAATTAAAATCACAATTAAGTGCTACTACACACCCACTAGAATGGCTAAAATTAAAATGTCTGATGATACCAAGTGTTGGCAAGAATGCGGAGCAACTAGAAGGCTTAGCCATGGATAGAAGTGCACACAGGTGCAGTCATGGGGAGAACTGTCCGTTATAGCAGTAAGGTAGGAGTCTACCTGCCCCAGTGCCCAGGAAGTCTACTCCTAGTTATATGCCTTAAAGCCATACGGACGACTGGGGCCCGGGGTAAATAGGAGAGCACCAGCTCTGATCTGGTTGGTTGCTTTTGAGTAAGCAGGCAATTGCACTAAAATTAAAAACAAACACAAATGGGACATTATTTTTCGATTACCAGATGGTCAAATATTAAAAATATGGATAATCCTCTGTTTAGGGCAGTGGTGGGAAATGGTCGTGTTAGTGAATGTCATCATTAGTTGGTGCTGCCTTTCTGGAGGGCCCTGGTGATCAAAGTCTAGCATGTGAATCTGCACACTCCAGAAATTCCACTTCTACGACTGAAATACACTGTTAGGAGTAAAACAAGCTACATATACAGGAGACTTAGGGTGCAAGGGTGCCCTGGCTGGCATCTCCTGGTCCAGGGCAGGGAAGACAAAGGCAGGGAGGATTTGGCATCAAACTATGTGTTTCTTTTCTGAGTGCCCAAAAAGCTACCTAATCGCCAGCTTCCCCCTGCTCCTCCAACTAGAGGTTTGAGGATGTTTTGTGCTTTCATGAAGCTGCCTGATAAGAGAGGAAGAGAGGTAGGCTGGCAAGTAAGAGGGAAGGAGTTGGAAGGAAGTATTTGAAAAAAGGCAGAGTGTACAGGAAATGTGCCCATTTAAATGTTACCTGGATGGAAATGGATGTGGCTCAACCAATTGAGCTCCTATCTACCATATAGGAGGCCCAGGGTTTGATGCCAGGGCTTCCTGGTGAGGGCAAGCTGGCCCATGTGGAGTGCCAGCCCATGCTGGAATGCCACTGTGCAGGAGTGCCCCTCTGTGTGGGAATGCTGCCCAGCATGGGAAAGCCACCCCATGCAGGAGTGCCAGCTGATGCTGAGAGCTGGCGCAACAAAATGATGCAACAAGAGACACAGAGAAGAAAAAATAAGAAGACGTAGCAGAACAGGGAGTTGGGTGATGCAAGAGAGTAATCGCCTCTCTCCCACTCTGGAAGGTCCCAGGATCGGTTCTTGGAGGTGCCTAATGAGAATACAAGCAGACACAGAAGAACATACAGCAAACAGACACAGAGAGCAGACAATGCGGAGAATACGGTGGGGAGAAATAAATAATCTTTTTAAAAATAGATAAATAAATATATGTTACCTGGAGAAGCCAGCAGGAGAGGAGGGGTGAAGGGAAGATGAGACTCTGAGAACAATGAAATGAGAGGGGTTTATTGGTTGATGAATTCCTTGGATCTTGAGGTAGGAGGCAGAAAGGATGGAATTAGTTTGGATAAGAAAATCATCCTGCATTTTTCTAAGAAAGCAAGGAAGGAGATGGTCTTGGCAAGGCAGGGGAGATTTCTGAGATTTGCCTTCCTGAGGCCAGACAAAATCTTCTCCTTTCTTCAGGGCAGTCTAGACACCTGGCTGGTCCTTCTGGAACCCATTTCTTTGCAACCAGACCTCCAGAAGAGCAGTGGCTCAAGTCGTGGTATAAGCTGGCCAAAGTGGCTCAATGCTTGCTGTCTTGGATGTCCAGTCCCAGAAATGGAGCTGACCTGAACACAGGACCACTTGAACACATACGCAGGGGTGGAGTCTGCAGGGGTGACAGCCTCAAACCAAGCCCCTTATCGAAGATGACCACAGAATTTCAGGCCCCTGGAACTAGGTCTCAGGCCCAGAGAGACTCTAAATTCCAAGAGGAATGGATCAACATGGATGTAAACATTCCAAGTAACATATTAGCAAATCAAATCCAGCAGGGCATTTTTAAAGTTTTATCTCTTCCTTCCTGCGTTTTGCTCTTTTGTCTTGTTTAAGAAGGAACTTCCTATCAGAAGTTCATGAAGAGTCTTCAAGATTTTCATCGAATGCTTAGGTAAGATCTATATACTTTCACACACATAAATGTCTGTGTGTGTATATATATATTTAAGGTTTGAGTATTTAATCCATTTGAAAGTCATGTTTGTGTTTTGTGTCTATCTTTACATTTTTCCTTTATGGCTAATTACGTTTTATTCTATTATCCAATTAATTTCTTAATGATAATATGTCTGTTATGCGTGATGCTTGCTGTATGTTTTTTGGCAAATAGCCTTTTGAGGCAAATGTAGTTCTCTTCTATTATTTGTGTGATGCACTTGTATTAGATTTTTGCACTTTGAAATAATTCCAAAGTTACAGAAGAGTTGCAAGAATAGTACAAAGAACTCCCACATACCATTTATCCAGATTCCATCAATTTTTAATATTTTGACATATTTGTTTCTATCATTCTCTCTCACTACTTATGTATTTCCTATTGGATTTTTTTCTGAACCATTTGCAAGGAAATTGTGTACAACGTGTCATTTTGCATCTTGATAATTCAGCAGATATTTCCCAGGGACAAGGACATTCCCATGTATAACCACAAAACAGTTAACAAATTCAGGAAATTTAGCAGTGATGCCATATTGTAAGCTACAGACCTTACTCTGATTTTGTAAAATTTGAGGGCGGACTGTCTATTTCTGTTTGGCTCCCTAGGGAAGAAGGAAGATTAATGGAGGGAATTAATGAAGATTATGATTTTCAACTATATAATATGAAGGTTTATCTAAAAAATTAGAACTGTGTAGCAATGAATGAAATGACCTTTCTCTCAAAACAGGGGACTCCCAGTTCCTGGGAGTGTTTAGGCACAGACTATCTGATTACCTGTTAAGAACGCAGACAAGAGGATCCCTTAGGAAAATGAGCAACGCAGTTAGCTTCTCTCAGTGTGTACTTCTGCAAACCAGGTGACTTATCAAGGGTGCAATGGACTTGATTCTTGTTTTATTTTCCCTCATCGTTTCTAGTGTCAGAGTTGGCCCTTTGCATAGCTGAAGTAGCCTGCTTCACCCATAGCAGGATGTTGAAGCAACCTCAAAGTTCCATCAGCCTCAAAGTATTTTCTCCAGATGTGTTCTAGAATAGGTAAGTCCTGAAGTTGTAATACTATCTAACACGTGTTATGTGCTTATGAATAGTGCTTATGAGAGCACTGGTGTAAGTGCTTTGCAAGTAACTAACTCACTACATCTGCCCCCAAAAAGGAAGAAACCCTAGACTGTAGCTGTTGTTATTATCCCTGTTTACCAATGAGGAATCCGAAGTTACGGTAGATTAAGATATTGTGTTTCAATTCAAATGAGTGTATATGGAGATTATTAAAATTTGTTCAATTCTTAAAAAGAAGAATAAAAAGGAAAGGAACCAGAACGAATTGTGAAACTTCAAGAAAGTTCGTTTTTATTGATCCATTCATACCTACTGTTTTGGAATCTAATTTGTAGTTCTATCTTTTTGGCTCCGTTTTCTATCTACATTTTCTGACTCGTGTTGTTGTTATTTTTATTTTAGACACTAACTTTTACTTTAATAGACAGCACAACAGTGTAAAGCTGTTGACTCTTCCCTGCTCTACCTTCCCCCTGGAAGACAAACCAGGAGGATGCCCCTTCTTTCCCTGGCCTTGTGGGTTTTATATTTTTCATAACTGTTAACTCCTGGCTACTAATTCCTACTAAGCCTTCACATTTTGGCTTAAATGTCACATCCTCAGAGATGTGTTTCCTCCCCTCCCAGACTATATCAGATGCCCCTGTTACCTGCTCTCACTGCATCATCCACCCTTCCCTCAAAGCAATTACCACCTTGAATTAGGATTGCTTTTCTGTCCTTACAGTTAGACTGCAGCTCCTGGAGGGGCTCCACCTGTGTTTATTTTTTCTAGGGGGTGGGGACATGGGTAGGGACATTCTTTTTCAGCCTAACTGCAGCACTGGATTCCATCGATGTGAATTCTTACGTGGGCGCTAGCTTTTCTGGGAGTCCTTTAGGTTGCCTCTTGGTCTGAAAGTTCTTTGCAAGGGAGAGGAGCCTGAATGGCCCTTCCTTTCCTCTCTCCCCACCTGGTGTGAGAAGGTCTGTAATTTAGTCATTAGGACTGTAGCAGTGGTTGCCTTGCTTATTCTTTTTATTGAGGTAACATATATGTAAAATAAAATTTGCCATTCCAGCCATTTCTAAGTGTAAAATTCAGTGGTGTTAATTACGTTTACTATGTTCAACCACCAACATTATCTTTTACCAAAAATTTTTCAGCACCCCAACAGAAACTCTCTACCTTTGAACAATAACTTCTCCTTCTGCCCCTGTCCCTGCCCCTGCCAAACTCTAAACTATTTTCTGTCTCCATGAATTTATTCCAGATATTTCATATATGTGGAATTATGCAAAATTTTTCCTTTTGGATCTAATTATTTCACTCAACATTTGTCTTCAGGTTCATTCATGATGTAGCATGTATCAGAATTTCATGCCTTTTTATGACTGAATAATATTCCACTGTGTGGACATATCACATTTTGTTGATCCAGGCATCCATTAGAGGACACTTGGCTTGTTTCCCCTTTTTAGCTATTGTGAATAATGCTGCAGTGAACACTGGTGTACAAATATCTGTCCAAGTCCCTGCTTTCAATTCTTTGGGATGTATACCTAGAAGAGGGATTGCTGGGTCATATGATAATTCTATTTTCAGCTTTTTGAAGAACTGCCAAACTATTTTCCAAATGAGGCTACACCTTTTATGTTCCCATTAATAATGCACAAAGGTTCTCCAGATCCTTGCCAAAACTCATTTTCCTTAAAATCCTGGTCAGTGTGAAGTGGCATCTCATTGTGGTTTTGATTTACATTTCCCTGTTCACAAATGATGCTGAGCATCTTTTCATGTGCTTGTTGATTGCGTATCTTCTCTGGAGAAATGTCTACTCAAGTTCTTCACCCAGTTTTTAATTAGGTTGTTTGCCTTTTTGTTGTTGAGTTGTAGATCTTTATATATCTTATCACATATATGATTTCCAAATATATTCTCCCATTCTAGAGGTTCTCTTTTCACTTTCTTGATAATGTTCTTTGCAAAATGTTTTTAAATTTTGATGAAGTTCAATTTATCTAATTTTCCTTTTGTTGCTTGTGCTTTTAGTTTACTATCCAAGAATTCATTACCCCATACAAGGTACTGAAGACGTCTCCCTGTTTTATTCTAAGAGTTTCATGGATGTAGCTCTTATATTTAGGTTGTTGACACATTTTGAGTTAACTTTTGTATATATGCGGTGAAGTTGGAGTCCAGTTTCACTCTTTTGCGTGATACCCAGTTGTCCCAGCACCATTTGTTGAAAGCACATTCTTTCCCCACTGAGTGGACTTGATACCCTTGTTAAAAATCAATTGGCAATAGATGTGAAGGTTTATCGCTAGACTCTCAATTCTATTTCCATTGGTCTGTGTCTATCCTTATACTAATATATCATAGTTTGCCTGAGTTGCTGTCACATATGCCACAAACTTTATTTTCTTGTTTGTTTGAATTTTGAAACTGTTTATATTTTTAAAGATAGTTAGATTATACAAATGTCACATAAAATATATAGAGGATTCCCATATATCCTGCTCCCCACACCTCCCACCTTAACAACATCCTTTATTAATGAGGTACGTTCTTTGCAATTGATGAACACATTTTGGAGCATTGCCACTAAGCGTGGATTAAAGTTTACACTGTAGTTTATACTCTCTCCCCCCCAATTCTGTAGGTTATGGCATGATTTATAATGCCTGTATCTGTTGTTGCAGTGTCTATTCAGGACAATTCCCAAGTCCGGAAAATGCCCCCATATTATACCTGTTTTTCCTCTCCCTGTCCTCAGAACCTCCAGTGTCCACTGCCTCCACATCAATGACATAATTTCTTCTGTTGCTAGAATCACAATAAGTCTATAGTAGAATACCATTAAGTCTACTTTAGTTTATAGTACTTTCCCCAATCCTGAGGATTCTGTAATAGTGATGTTGTAAGAAACAAAGATTCGTTTAGTTTTCACATAAAGGAAGAAAATAATGATTAATGTAACCTGGCAGCCTACTGCCTCAGTCTCCCACTCCCGCCTATAGGCTTAAGACAGCCCTATAGGCAATAAAAAGATGCCCAAGAAAGAGCTAAGTCAATACCAATTCAGCACTAAATTCCATTCTTTATTTGACAAAGGGAAGCAGGTAAAAACTAAAGTGGTTGGAATGTGATGGGGGAAGCGGTTAATCACAAACTTTTGCACGGGAAAGTTAGATCTTCTCGGATAGGCTGTAACCTCTGAAGTATCCAATCTATGGAAAAACAGAGGAAGGGCTTGCATGCGAGGCTTAGGGGTATAAATTGTGTCATTTTTCTTTGTTCGAGGCACCAGCCATGTTTTCTGGTTGTACACCCCTTCTTGCAAGATTGAGAATAAATTCTTTTCTTCTCCACAAGCAGGTGAGCCTTATTTTCTTCCAGAAGATTTCTTTCTAACAATGTCCACTCTGCCTCTAACTGAGAGGGGGCTGTGATCCCATAGGGCCAAGGGATGGGACTCTTTTGATTGCAGTTATAGACTCTCTCAGTTCCTTGGTATGGTAGTTGTCCATCATTACCTCCTTGTTAGTTTTCCTGGGTGAGACCAATGAACTGAAGAGTAGGTGTTGCAACTCCATTGAGATTCAGGACTCAGGGCACATGGACAGCCCAAAGATTTAAGTTTCTTGGACGTACACCTACGAACTCAAGTACTAATTTTAGGTTCATATAGAAGGACAGAAGAGCCATGTGTAGGGAAATCACAACTGAGTCCAATTCTGTCACATAAATTCCAAAGTAGGGTCCACTGGCAAGAGGCCAAACTCCTGAGCCATCTGCCCTGACTATAGTGTCTGGATGTCTCCAGAGCCCTCAAGAGCCCTGCTATTTGGGGGTATCTACTTGGGCAGTTAATGAGATCCTGCTGAGATGTAACCTCTGGAATGACCTCCTGACTCACTTTGAAGTCTCTTAGCCATATAAACTCATTTGTCTTTATCTTTCCCCCCTTTTGGTCAAGATCTTTTTCCAGTTGCACAGAAACTCATTTTGTGTGCAGCTGGATGCATTTGGCTCATGGTTTTGAGGCTAGCAGAAGTCCAAAATCAAGGCATCAGCAAGGGGATGCTTTCCTCCCAAAGTTTGTATGTTCTGGCACTGGCTGCCAGCAATCCTTGGCATTTCTTGTCTGGTGTCTCTGCTTTACCTATCATACCATGATGATGTCCTCTCCTCCCCCTCAGGTTTCTGCTGGCTGCTGGCTCCTCCGGTGTCCTCCTCCTTATAAGGCCTCCAGGTATCTGGAAGAAGACCCAGCTCATTCAGATGGGCCACATCTTAACTACAATAACATCTTCAAGAGGTCCTATTTACAATGAACTCACACCCACAGGAATGAAGATTATGAACGTGTTTGCTGAGGTACATAATTCAACCTGCCACGCAGTGCCACCCTGTTGGGATTACTGTGGCTTTTCAGTAAGGTTCAAAATTGGGAGGTGTGAGTCTTCCAACTTTGTTTTTCTTTTTTAAGACTGTTTGGGCTATTTTGTGATTCCATCTGAATTTGCAGACTAGCTTTGCCATATCTGCAAAAAGGCTGCTGGAATTGGGATTGTGTTGAATCTGTAGACAGCTTTGGGTAGTATTCATGTCTTGTTATTAAGTCTCTAATTCACGAACATAGGGTACATTTCCATTTATTTACGTCTTTATTTTGTCAGTAGTTCAAAAAAATTTTTTTGTAGTAACATATATACAACTCAAAGTTTCCCAGTTTACTTCCAAATATGCAATTTAGCAACACTAATTACACTTGCAGTATCATTCTTCCATCATCAACATCCATTACCCAAACTTCTATCACCTCAAACAGAAACTCTGCCATCCATTAAGCAATAATTCCCTCTTCTCACCCCACCCCCATTCCTGGCCCCTGGTAACCTGTAATCTACTATCTTCCTTTATGAAATTTGCTTATTCTAGGCATTTCATGTAAATGAGATCATACAATATTTGTCTTACTATGTCTAGCTTATTTTAATCAATATGATGTCTTCAAGGTTAATCCATGTTGAGTCATGTATCAGAACTTCTTTCTTATGGCTGAATAATATTCCATCATATATGTATATGAAACCCATGATGATGTCCTCTCCTCCCCCTCCAGGTTCATATAGATATATGAAACACATTTTAATTATCCATTCATCTGTTGATGGGCACTTTGGTTACTTCCACCTTTTGGCTATTGTGAATAATGCTACTGTGAATAATGGTGTACAAATATCTGTTCAAATGTTCTGTGTATTTTAATGATAAATATGTGTTACAAAGCTTTTTCTACATGTCTCAAAGTAATCATTCTCTGTTAATTTCATGAATTGTGTTGTGAGGTTTTTCTGGTGTTGCACCATCCTTGCATGTCTGGAATACACCCTATTTGATGATCATGTATTCTTTTTAAAGTTTATTATTGATTTTGATAGCTATGATTTTATTGATGATTTATATTTATGCTCACAAGGGATCAAGGTTATTTAAATAGTACATACTATTTCTCATTTTTGTCTTTATGATTTATCAGTTTGTAAGAATCAAGTGTTAAAATCTGCAAGTAAAATTATCTATTTGTATCTAATGCTGTCACTTATTGTTTTATACATGTTGAGGCTCTATTTTAGGTGAATAAATATACATGACTGATATAGGTCACGGAGCTTTTTCTTTTATTCATATGTAATGTTCCTCTCTCTATTTTTTTTTTTTTGGCCTTATTTTTTCAGATATTAAAATCTGTACTCTGGGATTTTTGCTGTTCATTTTAGTCTTTTAGCAATCTTTCTTTTAAGTATTTCTCTTCTAGACAGCATACTTTTTAAAAATTATTATTTTACCTATAAAATTTTCTCTTTTGGGATAAATTTTATGCTTATGAATTTATTGTGAATATTGTTCTATTAAGACATACTTCTCTCATCTTAGTTCATGTTTTCTGCTTGTCATACTTTATTTTTCCCCTTTTCTGACTTCTAGACAGATCAAAAATAATTTTCTAGTCATTTGAACACTATAGATTATATTTTTAACCTTCTAGTAACTCATTCCTTCATAAATTTAACAAATACCTAAGCCTCTACTATGTGCCAAGCATTGTTCTAGATTCTGAATGATAAGGAAAACAATGAAATGCTTGCCTTCATGAAGCTTACGTTCTAATGAAACAAATAAGAAGCAAAAAGTGTAGGATATAGTATCAGGTAAGAATAAATGCTATGAAAGAAAACGAAGGACAATAAAAAGATAGTATGTGATAAGAGAGGCTTATTATTCTAGTTAAAGGAAGGCCCCTCTGAGGAGGTGTCCCCAAAGTTATTTAAATCCTCCAATGTCTGAAGCTTTTGAGCATCACTGTCTTTTCCTACAAAAGAGGAGATCTTTCCGAAGTGCTTGCCTCTCCCCAGAATCCCATCCCCAATCTCCAGGCTGACATCCATATTGGTGTTATATGGAATTTGATACCAGAATGTTACAAATACCACTTTCTATTATTTTTCACTATTGTTATTCAGGCAACAACTATATTTCTAAATTCTTTATTCTCCCTTTGGTTCATATTTCATTTTTCCAAAAGAATTCCCTCTCATCTTGCTAGAATACATCTTCCAAAGGGTCTGCAAAAAAGAACTAGTGTGGTAAATTGTCTGCTTTTGTGTGCATAAAAAATTTATTTTATTGCCACATTTAATAATTTGGTTGTACTTAATATTCTGGGTTCAAAGTTCTTTCCCTTCAATACTCTGAAAATATTACTCTGTGCATTCTTTTTTTAAAAAAAGATTTATTTTATTTTATTTATCCCCCCCACCCACCCACCCACTCTCTGCTCTCAGTGTCCATTTGCTGTGTGTTCTTCTGCGTCCGCTTGCATTATCAGGCGGCACCGGGAATGCGTGTCTCTTTTTTGTTGTGTCATCTTGCTGCGTCAGCTCTCCGTGCGTGCAGCGCCACTCCTGGGTGGGCTGCATTTTTGTCACACAGGGCGGCTCTTCTTGCGGGGCACACACCTTGTGCGTGGAGCTCCTCTATGCAGGGACTCCCCTGTGTGGCAGGGCACTCCTTGCACGCGGCAGCACTGCACGTGGGCCAGCTCACCACACAGGTCAGGAGGCCCTGGGGATTGAACCCTGGACCCTCCATATGGTAGATGCTCTACCAGCTGAGCCACGTCTGCTTCCCACTCTGTGCATTCTTGAACGCTGTGGGGCTGTTGAGAAGTCTGATGTCAGTTTGATTCCTCCCTTTATCTATGTCTGGTCTCCTTTCTCTCTGGAGCTTTCAGCATGTTCTCCGTATTTGGGGATCTAAGTTTCACCATAACATGTTTAAGTGTATCTGTTTCTTAATCTATCCTGTTCAACACTGTAGGAACACTTTCACTATAGGATCTTGTGCCTTTATTATTTTTTAAATGGAGATGTTTTATTTTTAAAGAAGCTTTAGATGATATAAATGTTACATTGATAATACAGGGGATTCCCATATCCCCATCCCTCCCCTCCCCGGATCTTTTGCCCTTAAAGAATTGTGGGTAGATCTTGGCCATTGTTTTCTCACCTCCCTGCTACATCTTGTCTCTCCTCTGGAACTGATATTCTTTTATGTCTTAACTGCTCATTCCCTGCTCGTCCCTTCCCTCCGTGTCCCTTCCTACCTTCCTTGCCTTCCGTGTGGGGCTAAATGCTAAATACATGTTCTTTCCTCTCTCGTTCCCTCTCTTTCTTCTTCCTTCATTCCTGATAAATTCTAGGGGTGCTCTTTCTTCCAGCATCGAATTTTATTTTTCAGCTGAGTTAATTCTGCTCTTCAATCCAACCAGCAAAATTTTTTTAGCTCAACAGTTTCTCTCTAGGCATGTGTATTGGGCTTTCTTTAAATTCTTGCTGTCTGCTCTGCCAGTTCTTTCTCTGCCATTGGTTTTTCCAAGTGCTGCTGCCTCTCACCGTGCTCATACTTCTCGGTGACCTTCCTTTCTGCTTTTCTCTTGTGTGTATCTTTACTCTCTTGCAGCCCTCAACTTCATATAGCTCTTAATGCCTCCCCAGGGAAGAGGTCGAAAGCCTGTGCCCCATTCGTGCTCCTTCTGGTGAGTTTTCAGGAAGGCATGGCGCGGAGCATCTCCAGGGTGCAATCTGGGCTCAAGCCATCTCTGACTCTCCCACCCCACACTTGCAAATGCCTGGCTGCCCACCCAGTTGCTCGGTGTTGTAATCTCCCCTTCACCCCACTGGTGAGGGAGGGTTTCCCGCTGGATGTTTATGGGGAGGGCGGGCCCCCCCCCCCGCCCCCAGCTGACACTGGGCAGCCGGGATGGACAGCAGCTGCTCACTCAGCCTCACAGCAGGGGGAGGAGGGCACCGCACACCAGGCGGGGCCACCCGGGGGTTGCTCTTGGGAACAGAGTGAGCATCAGGGTGGGGGGAGACCAGCCTGGAGTGACAAGAGGATGAGGTGCACCCTGTTTCCCACCAGAGGAAGGGACTGGCTTGCTTGAATAATCCCCCAGGCTGGCAGGGAACAGAAGCCAGCTCCTGGGGATAAGCGGGCCCTGCGTCTGGCCCCTTGACAGGGGTCCTCTCGGCTTCACCAGCTGTCAGGGCAGCACTTAATGTCAGGCCTTGATTTGAGGTCTTACACCACACTAGCAAAGAGGTGGTGTCCTCTTTGCAGGGCAGACCCCTCCCAGCAATTGCTTTCGGGGGCAGGTGATACCTGAGGCTCACCTCTGCTTGGGGCCACTCCGTTCCTTTTGCTCAAGCAGGTGGGCGTGAACTTAGGACCCAAGGTGGAAGGTGGTTGTCTATGCTCTGCTTTCCTTTATTTGAGCACCCAGAGCTCTGAGCCGTCGGTCCTGTCAGCTGCCTCAACTCAGGCTCAGGCTTGCCCAGGACAATTTAGGGGAGCAAAAGCTGCTCACCCCCTGACCATGGGCTCTGACCCTCCCCAAATCCACCTGCCATTGCCCAGAAAACAGAGGCACTCAGTAGTCACTGCCTCCCTTGAGTTTCCTACAGGTTTGTTTTAGGAAGGATGAACCTCCTTCTCTCCTGGCTGATACAGTATTGGGTTCTGGAAAAGACCAACACCCATTGCAACAGTCCTTGTCAGGAAAGAGAAGTCCGCCTTTGGTAGGTTTCCTAGTTTGTCCCATCTTTTCCAACGATTTTTTCTTTTTAATTCTGAGAATGTAGAATGTCATATACAGAAGATTATAATAAATATCCATAATCCCCCTTCCCCAAATCAGTCCATATTAATCTTCTCTCTGCAAACATAAATAGAAGAAAATAAACATTTTAAATAGCCCTTGGACTCACATCCCTAGTTCTTCCCCACCCTCGCTTCATTCTTGGAAGCAATGACAAATATACATTTTATTCTAGTCCATCTTAATGGTATTAGTGCATGTGTGTTTAAATTTATAAACATGTCACAATTCTGTATGAAGTGCCACCACTTCCTTTTTTATTAGAAAAGTTGTAGGTTTACAGAAAAATCATGTAAAATACAGTGTTCCCATATATTCCCCCTCATTTTACATAGTGTGGTACCTTTGATAAAATTGGTGAAAGAATATTATAATTGCACATTAACATAGTCCATTACTTATATTAGGATATATATTTTTTCCAACATGCCACCCTATTATTAATACCTTGCATTAGCGTGGTACGATTTGTTATAATTCATGAAAGAACATTTTTAAATTGTACTATTAACTATAGACCATCATTTACAATAGGTTTCCCTGGATTGTACATTCTGTCTTATCTTTTAATTTTTTATTCTAGTAACACATATACGACCTAAAATTTCCATTTTAACCACATTTCACATGTGTAATTCAGTGCTGTTAGCTACATTCACAATGTTGTACTACCATTATCACAATCCATTTCCAAAACTTTACCATCAGCCCAAATAGAAATTCTGTACAAATTAAGCATTAATTCCCTATCCCCTACTCTACCCTAGCTTGGTAACCTATATTCTAGACCCTAACGCTCTGAATTTGCTCATTCTAATTATTTCATCCTGATGAGGTCATACAATTTTTGCCCTTTCAAGTCTGGCTTATTTCACTCAACATGATGTCCTCAAGGTCCATCCATGTTGTCACATGAACCAGAACGTCATTCCTTTTTAATACTGAATAATATTCTCTTGTACATATACACTATATTTCGTTTATCCATTCATTGGTTGGTGGACACTTGCGTTGCTTCCATCTTTTGCTAATGTACTAACTACTCTCTTTTATTGGTTATCTTTATGTTGAGTATCCATGGTTGATGGGTACAGAGCTAATTCATTCCGTTTAATTGCTGCAGATGCCACAACTAACTTTTACAAGTCTCTTTGTATACATACTTGCACATTTGGGAAATCCATAGCTAACCCAAAGTCATAAAAATTGTCATTATTTTTTTCCTCATTGTTTAAAGTTTGTTTTTCACGTTTTGGTCTTGAATGCACCTGCACTTATTTTGTTTATGGTGTGAGGTAGGAAATCAGTTAACTGCTTTTCCAGATGGAAGTCCCCTGCCTCACAACCGTGTCCTGCAGTACATCTTTGCCGCGCGGTTGGTAGTGCTACTCTCAGTTCCCCTATTTGTGTGGTTTCTGGCTCTCTGTCTAGTCACTTTTCTCTAGTTGCCTCTTCCTGTACCAACAGTCTGTCATTTTTACTTAGTATTGCTTCATGGTAAATCTTCATGTGCAATCGGGAGACTCTCCCCTCCTTGTTCTTTTCCTCAAAGACTGATTTAGGTTATCCATAGGTTTTCACTCTTCCTATGTACATCTTAGAACTAGCTAGCTGAAGTCTGTGAAAATCCTTATGTGACATCGATTGGCATTGCATTGAATTAATGTCTTAGTTTGGAAATTGATAGCATATTTCATGACACTGCTCAACCATGGTGCATCTGTCTATGTGTTCAAGTCTTCATTGTTCTCTAATGCAATTCTGTCATCTGCTGCCTGAGTTACATCTTTAGCTAAGTTTATTTCTAGGTGTGCCGTAGTTCTGGTCACCATCTCAGCTCCAGGCATAATGTGCCTGCAGGAAGCAGGGGGAATGGGAAGTACCTACCAGGTAGTTCTCCTTGGCCAGGAAAATAAAAACTTTCCCAGAAGGTCCCAGAAGATTTCTGCCTGTGTTTCGTTGGCCAGAACTGTCATATGGGAACTGCTAACTGCAAGCAAGGCTGGTGAAGTGAGTATTTGAATTTTCTGGCCTCTCTTGATAGAGAAGAGCCAAGGGAGTTGAGCGTGAGACTGAGGTTTGTCAGCCAACAGCATTGGCTACACCTCCTCTGAGTGGCTCCCATATTTCTACATGCTCCAAAATAAGTGGCACAAGGTGATTCACAAAACCATCTCATCCTGGTAGTAATTTAGGAGTAGATCTTTGGTTATGCTTTCAGTTATTTTTTAGACTTGAATGTTTCATTTTGTTTCCCTTTTCTTGGGGTGGTTTTGATCGTTTCTAATTTCCTAGAAAGTTATCAATTTCACCATGCATTTAAAATATGATAATAATTGTATATGGTGTTTTCTTATCATTTTAAAAGAGATCTCTATGTGGAGCTAAATACCAGTTTTTTTTCTTATATGAATTTGTGCCTTGCTCCTCACTACAAAGGTTGACCAATACATGAATCTCTTAAAAGAACAAGCTTTGGGTTTCATTGATCAACACAAATGAAATTATAACAATAGAATAATATATTTTTTTAACTTTAGTAATTTCTTCCTTTTGTACTATTTTTTCTTGTCCCTTTTCTAGAGTTTGGAGCTCATGACTCAGTTCATATATTTTCTTTTGATTATAAAATATTTTATTGAAAAGTGATGAGAATAAGATAATGAATAGCCATATACTTACCACTATAATTTAGCCAATTTAGCAAACTTATTATGCCAAAATTTCATATTTTTACCGATATTACAGTTAAACTCTGTTTTTGTTTCTCCTTACTCCTTTTCCTTCCTACCTCATTCACTATTCTGAATTTAGTTATGTATCCCTGCCATGCTTTTACTAAATATGTATAGTAACCATAAATAATATATAATATTTTTGTGTGCAAACTGTCCAGCCTCAGTGCTCTCATGCCTTTATTTATTAAATATTAAATGCCTTAGGAAATGCAAGTTAGCCCAATGGCAGTCATATGACTCAGCTGCCCTTTCATTCATTTTGTTCAGAGGAAGTTGTTTTGTTAACAGAGAAAATTAGTTGGAAAGGGGCAAAAGTGAGAAGCTTTTGCAGTCCACCTAGAAGATAGATCCTGGCACACGGTTCAGCCGTACGTGTCCCAGACAGACGAGAGACTTTCCTCCTGGTCCTGGGAGCCACTGAAATTGCTTTTTGTCCAACATAGTTGGAAATCCAGGCAACAGAATAAATGTAAGAAACATACAGAATGTTGCACTACTGCGTTGGCCTGGAAAGATTTCTTTATTGTGCAGAATGTATTTAGATTTTGTCTTTGCCTTTTAGTTACTCCATTTACCTTTATTAAAATGATGGCAAGATGAAATACTGACTAACTATAATTAAGTTTTATGTTCGGGTCTTTTTCATCTTTGATACTTGCATTCAAACTTTACATTATGATATACTATAAATCTTGTTTTGTAACTTGCTTCTTTCTAAGCACATGAGGTTTTTGAAATATTTCAGTGTTCCTATGTGTTTCATTCATATTGAAATATATGCAGAAAAAAATGCTCTAATTTATCATTTGTGTATTCACTTTTTTTTTTCAAGGAGGCACCAGGGACTGAACCCGGGACCTTATACACGGGAAGCAGGTGCTCGAACCACTGAGCTACACCTGCTCCCTGTTTCCTTTTGATGGACATTAAGGTTGGTTTCTTATTTTAATCACTAGAAGCAGTGAACACCCTTGTGTATGTCTCCTTGTACTCATGTGAGAGGTTCTCTAGGATAGCTACTTACATGTGGGACCTCTAGGTCATGAAGTACGCGTATCTTCAGCTTTCCTGGATAATACCAAATGGCTCTCCGAAATGACTACACCGGCTTTCGCTCTCACCGTGGTGCAAATGCATGAGAGTTTCCACTGCTCCACATTCCCGTCCACGCTTGCTCTATTGTCAAACTTAAACTTTTTGCTAACATAATATGTATGGAATAGCAAGTTACTATTGTTTTAATATGCATTTCCTCATGATAATGAGCTTCATTATTGTTATGGTTATGGTGTACAGTTGTTTGGTCAAGCAAACCCTGGCCTGATTGTTACCGTTTTGGTGTTTCATGTATTACATCATTAGTCAGTTGATTGCATCTACAATCAACAGGGGAGACTGCCTTCAGCCATGGGAGAAGACTCATCCAATCATCTGAAGGCATCAGAGGGAGACCTGGTGATTTCAGCAGTCAGAAGGAAGAACGCCCACCTCTACTTCAGCCACCCAGCTTCTCCTGTGGAACTCTTCCAAGCCCTCAGTGGAGTTCCAATCTTGCAGCCTACCCTAGGGAACTGAGCCTTGCCAAGCCCCACAGTCATGTGAGCCAATTCCTACAGTAAAGCTCATAGTATTTACAAACATGTATATCCAGTCAATGCTGTTTCTTTAGAGAACCCTAATACAATGATCTTTTCATGTTTATCATTTAGATTTTATCTCCTCCAAATAGCCTGTTCATATCTTATGCTCATTTTCCTATTCAGACTTCTCATTCTTACTGAATTATAGCTTCTCTTTTTAAATGCTAGAAACAAATTCTCTGTTAGTGATGTACATTGCAGATGCCATCTCTTTTGTGTCATGTCTCTTCCCTTTGTTGATGACAACTTTTATTATCTAAAAGTCTTAATTTTTAAAATGTCCCCCACCCCAAGATGGCTCTCTCATCTGTTGGCTGGTTGTTTTTTTTTTTTTTTTTTAATATTTATTTATTATTATTATTTTTTAATTACATTAAAAAAAATATATGAGGTCCCATACAACCCCACCGCCCCCGCCCCCCACTCCCCCCACAGCAACACTCTCTCCCATCATCGTGATACATCCATTGCACCTGGTAAGTTCATCTCTGAGCATCACTGCACCCCATAGTCAATGGTCCACATCATAGCCCAGACTCTCTCACGTTCCATCCAGTGGGCCCTGGGGGGATCTACAGTGTCCCGTAATTGTCCGTGAAGCACTATCCAGGACAACTCCACGTCCCGAAAACGCCTCCACATCTCATCTCTTCCTCCCGTTCCCCACACCCAGCAGCCCCCATGGCTACCATTCCCACACCCATTCCACATTTTCTCTGTGGACATTGGATTGGTTGTGTCCATTGCACACCTATGTCAAGTGAGGGCTTAGATTCCACATGGGTACTGGATGCACTCTTCCCGCTTCTAGTTGTAGACACTCTAGGCTCCATGTTGTGGTGGTTGACCTTCTTCAACTCCATGTTAGCTGAGTGGAGTAAGTCCAATAAGTCAGAGTGTAGGAGCTGAAGTCTGTTGAGGCTCTGGGCCTGGGTGTCATATTATCAGTCCAGAGATTCAAATCCCCTAAATATATCTTAAACTCAGCACCAACTACAATTCCAATAAAGTAGCATGCAAGTCTTGTGAAGAGAGATCCCCTCTGAGTCCATTTCCATCACGCAGAAACACCAGCTCCAAAGAAGGGCCATCTGTCATGGCAGTGAACCCCTTCTGCCATGACCATAGAACCCGTGGGTCTCTTTATCCCTCAAAAGAACCAATACCTGGGGTTGTATCTACCTTATCTGTCTCTTAGACTCTGTTCAGTTGTACATAGGGGTATTCCTTCTGACAACCTCCAGACTCTTTTTTAGAGACTCACAGCCTTATAATCTCATTTCTCCTTTCCATTTCCCCCTTACATTAGGTCAAACCGCTTCCCGAAGTCATGTTATTATATGTAGACAGGTATATTCTGCTGTTCCGCATTGAATCTTTAATTCAAGGTCATTTTCTAGTTGCTTCTTCAGCTGGTATGTGGTAGTGATCCCTCGGTGCCAGGGAGGCTCATCCCCAGGTGTCGTGACCCACGCTGGGGGGAATGCATCACATCTACACGCTGAGTTTGGCTGTGAGAGTGGCCACATTTGAGTAACATGAAGGCTGTCAGGAGGAAACCCCCAGGCACAATGCTACTCTAGGCCTTGTTCTTATTGCAGGTGCATAGGCTCAAAAGTGTAGCCATTAGTATCAAGAGCCCACTGTTGGGCCCTCCTTCCTTCCTGGTTCTTGCCGTTGCACCTGGAGGATTGCCGCTGCTCTCCCAGGGCCCACAACAGTGACCCCCCGGCCAGGAGCCCAGTACCCCCCTAGCTGTTGTTTTTAATTGTTTCCACTATGAGTATATATAGACATTACCATATACCCTGGGCATGTGCCCTGTATAACTCCATGTCAACCATATATATCCTGTCAATAACATCCCATATCAGTATTCCTCTGCTGCCATTGTTGAACCACTCGTGATCCAAAACTTCCCGTAAAGTGAATCCCAACATAATGTCAGCTTCAGAAGAGTCTTAGATCACCAAAATTCATATAAACAATATACAGTATTTCCCCAGATCCACCATAAAACCTTTTCCCTTCCACAGCAATAATCTTTTTTAACTTATTCATATCATATTTCCTGAAACTGATGTACAGATTCCGAAACTATAGTTTTCAAACAAGGTAACATTTGTGCTTACTATGTGGTCCATACTTTAGGTTGTACAGTTTTCTAAATTTTTTAGTTATCCTATGTTTTGTCTTATGGTTTTCATTATTAGTCTGTCATCCCCTATATGTTTTTGTTGTAATATTAGCTGTTTTATATTCATCCTCGTGTACTCTCACATAACTCCTCTTTTGCCCCCTTATTTACCTTTGTTCTATCCATTGCACGTCCATTTTCCCCTCCCCTTAGGGCCCACAACGCCTGCCAATCTAATGCCCTGGGAGCCGTCCTTTCTCACGAGAGATACAGTTCTCTCTATTCGACGGCATTAGTCTTCCCCAGGATATGGGTCCACCCCACCCAATGGTAGAACCCACCTTGGCAAAATGAGCCTTCAGCTATTCCCTCCGGAGTCCGTCCCGCATCAGACCATACCCCCTGAGCGTCCTAACCAGGTGACCCTCCTACTTATACTTTGATACGTTTTACTCAACATTTAGTTCTCAACGAACTTCTGGCACTCTCCCATGTTTGTATGTTGCCCCTCCCTCCCACCTATTTCTTGGACCATATTACCCCTCTTCCCATCCCCAGCCCCCCTCAAACCCAGAAAACCCCACCCGAAGGTAACCCCTTGCCCCCATTTTGTCCCTTCTTTGTGCTCATACTTACCCCCAGCTCATCACAGATTCCACCCCTACAGACATTAACTCACATCCTTCCTCCACCCCCCAATTTCCAGTAAGCCACTTTTCCAGACTCTAGCTCTCTGAGGCAGTTAACTTATTTCATATCATTGAGGTCATATAGTATTTGTCATTCAATGCCTGGGTTGCTTCACTTAACATAAGATTCTCAAGGTTCATCCATGTTATCACGTGCGATTGTAGTGTATTGGTTCTTACAGCTGAGTAGTATTCCATTGTGTGTATATACCATATTTTATTGATCCACTCATCTGTTGATGGACTTTTGGATTGATTCCAACTTTTGGCGATGGTGAACAATGCTGCTATGAACATTGGTGTACATATATCCTTGTTTTCAGATCTGATGGGTATATACCCAGCAGTGGTATTGCTGGGTCATATGGCAAATCTATGGATAATTTTTTGAGGAACTGCCAAACTCTCCTCCAGAATGGTTGGATCCTTCTGCATTCCCACCAGCAATGGATGAGTGTTCCCCTTTCTTCACATCCTCTCCAGCATTTGTATTCTACTGTTTTTTTCATGGCTGCCAATCTTATGGGAGTAAGATGGTATCTCATTGTAGTTTTGATTTGCATTTCCCTGATAGCTAGGGATTTGGAGCATTTTTTCATGTGCTTTTTAGCCATTTGTATTTCTTCTTTGGAGAAGTGTCTGTTTAAATCTTTTTCCCATTTTTTAAATGGGTTGTTCATCTTTTTGTTTTCGAGATATATGAGTTCTTTATATATGCAAGTTATAAGTCTCTTATCAGATATATGGTTGCCAAATATTTTCTCCCATTGTGTGGGTTCCCTTTTTACTTTCTTGACAAACTCCTTTGAGGTGCAGAAGGCTTTAATTTTGAGGTAGTCCCATTTATCTATTTGTTCTTTTGCTGCTCGTGCTTTTGGTGTGATATTCATGAAGCCATTTCCTATTACAAGGTCCTGTAGATGTTTCCCTACACTGCTTTCTAAGGTCTTTATGGTCTTGGCTCTTATATTTAGGTCTTTGATCCATCTTGAGTTGATCTTTGTATAGGGTGTGAGATGGTAATCCTCTTTCATTCTTCTACATATGGCTATCCAGTTCTCCAGGCACCATTTGTTGAATAGGCCATTCTCTCCCAGTTGAGAGGGTTTGGTGGCTTTATCGAATATTATATGGCTATATACATGAGGTTCTATATCTGAACTTTCAATTCGATTCCATTGGTCTGTGTGTCTCTCCTTATGCCAGTACCATGCTGTTTTCACTACTGTAGCTTTGTAGTATGTTTTGAAGTCAGGAAGTGTGATTCCTCCTATTTCGTGTTTCTTTTTCAATATGTCTTTGGCTATTCGGGGCCTCTTTTTATTCCAAATAAATTTCATAGTTAGTTTTTCTAGTTCCTTAAAGAAGGCTGTGTTGATTTTTATTGGGATTGCATTGAATGTGTAGATCAGTTTTGGTAGGATAGACATCTTAATAATATTCAGTCTTCCTATCCATGAACAGGGAATATTCTTCCATTTATTTAGGTCTTCTTTGATTTCCTTGAACAATCTTGTATAGTTCTCGATGTATAAGTTTTTTACCTCTTTAGTTAAATTTATTCCTAAGTATTTGATTTTTTTATTTACTATTGTGAATGGTATTTGTTTCTTGATTTCCTCCTGATCTTGCTCATTATTGGTGTATAGAAATGCTACTGATTTTTGCGCATTGATCTTATAACCTGCGACTTTGCTAAACTCATTTATGAGTTCTAGGAGCTTTGTTGAAGATCTCTCAGGGTTTTCTATATATAGGATCATGTCATCTGCAAATAATGAAATTTTGACTTCTTCCCTTCCAATTTGAATGCCTTTTATATCTGGTTCTTGTCTCAGTGCTCGAGCCAGTACTTCCAAGACAATGTTAAATAGGAGCGGAGACAATGGGCATCCTTGTCTTGTTCCTGATTTTAGAGGGAAGGATTTCAGGATTTCGCCATTGTAAACAATGTTGGCTTTAGGTTTTTCATATATACTCTTTATCATGTTCAAAAAGTTTCCTTGTGTTCCGATCTTTTGGAGTGTTTTTATCAGGAAGGGGTGCTGTATTTTGTCAAATGCCTTTTCTGCATCTATAGATATAATCATGTGGTTTTTTTCTCTCAATCTGTTTATATGGTGTATTACATTGATTGATTTTCTTATGTTGAACCATCCTTGCATACCTGGGATAGATCCCACTTGGTCATGGTGTATAATTCGTTTAATGTGTTGTTGAATACGATTAGCAAGTATTTTGTTAAGTATTTTTGCGTCTAGGTTCATTAGAGAAATTGGTCTGTAATTTTCCTTTCTTGTGGTGTCTTTGTTTGGCTTTGGTACTAGGGTAATGTTGGCATCATAGAAGGAATTAGGCAGTGTTCCTTCTGTTTCGATTTTTTGGAATAGTTTCGACAGCATTGGTGTTAGTTCTTTCCGGAATGTTTTGTAGAATTCACCTGTGAAGCCGTCTGGCCCTGGGCTCTTCTTAGTTGGGAGATTTTTAATGACTGATTCTATCTCTTTGCTTGTGATTGGTTTGTTAAGATCATCAATTTCTTCTTTCGTCAGTATGGGCTGCTTATGTATTTCTAGGAATTTGTCCATTTCCTCTAAATTGTCGTTTTTTGTTGGAATATAGTTTTTCAAAGTATCCTCTTATGATAGTCTTTATTTCTGTGGGGTCAGTGGTGATATCACCTTTCTCATTTCTTATTTTGTGTATTTGCATCTTTTCTCTTTTTTTCTTTGTTAGTCTCGCTAAAGGTTTGTCAATTTTGTTGATCACCTCAAAAAACCAGCTCTTGGTCTTGTTTATTTTTTCAAGTGCTTTCTTATTTTCTATTTCATTTAGTTCTGCTCTTATCTTTGTTATTTCCTTCCTTCTTCTTCCTGTTGGGTTACTTTGTTGTTGTTTTTCTAATTCCTTCAAATGTGCAGTTAATTCTTCAATTTCTGCTCTTTCTTCTTTTTTGATATATGAATTTATGGCTATAAATTTCCCTCTCAGTACCGCTTTTGCTGCATCCCATAAATTTTGGTATGTTGTGTTATCATTATCATTTGTTTCAATGTAGTCATTGATTTCTTTTGAGATTTCCTCTTTGACCCACTGTTTTTCTAAGAGTGTGCTGTTTAATTTCCAAATTGTCGTGTGAAGTCTGGGTCTCTGTCCCTTGCAAATTTCCAGCTTGACTCCACTGTGGTCAGAGATATTGTTTTGTATGATTTTGATCTTTCTGAATTCATTAAGCCTTTCTTTGTGGCCTAGCATATGGTCAATCTTGGAGAATGTTCCATGTGCGCTTGAGAAAAATGTATATCCTGCTGTGTTTGGGTGTAATGATCTATATATGTCTATTAGATTCAGCTCTTCTAATATACTGTTCAAATGTTTTGTTTCTTTAGTGATTCTCTTTTGAGATGTTCTGTCCAGAGTTGATAGTGGTGTATTAAAATCCCCCACTATAATTGTAGATGCATCTATTCTTTCACTTAGTTTTTCCAGCGTTTGCCTCACATATTTAGAGGCGCCCTTGTTAGGAGCATAAATATTTATGATTGTTCGATCTTCTTGACAGATTGTCCCTTTCACTAAAATATAGTATCCTTCTTTGTCTCTCACAATTGTTTCGCATTTAAAGTCTATTTTGTCTGATATTAATATAGCTACTCCTGCCTTTTTTTGGTTGTTGTTTGCTTGTATGATTGTTTTCCAGCCATTCACTTTCAACCTCCATGAGTCTCTGGGTCTAAGATGTGTCTCTTGTAGGCAGCATATAGATGGGTCATATTTCCTTATCCAGTGTCCCAGTCTGAATCTTTTGATAGGTGAGTTTAATCCATTGACATTCAGTGTTATTATGTTTAGAGAGTTATTTATAGTAGCCATATTTTGGTTGGATTTGTGTTTGTTATATTTTGTTTGTATTATTTTATTTTCCCCTTCTATTTTTGTCTTTCTTGTTGCTTTTACACTCTCCTCCATCTCTGACTGTCCTGTTTTTTCCTTTCTTCCTGCAGAATTCCCTTAAGAATTTCTTGAAGGGGAGGTTTCTTGTTGATATACTCTTTGAGTTTCTGTTTATCTGTGAATATTTTGAACTCTCCATCATTTTTGAATGCTAGTTTAGCTGGATAGAGTATTCTTGGTTGGAGATTTTTTTCCTTTAGTACCTTGACTATATCATACCACTGCCTTCTTGCCTCCATCGTTTCAGATGAGAAATCAGCACTTAATCTTATGGAGTTTCCCTTGTATGTGATGGTTTTCTTTTCTCTTGCTGCTTTTAGAATTTTTTCTTTGTCTTGAGCATTGGATAATTTGACAAGTATATGTCTTGGGGTGGGCCTGTTGGGGTTTATGACCAGTGGAGTGCGCTGTGCTTCTTGGATATGTACATCTGTCTCTTTCAGTAGATTTGGGAAGTTTTCATTCATTATTTCCTGCAACACTCCTTCTGACCCCTTTCCCTTCTCTTCTCCTTCTGGAATGCCTATAATACGTATGTTTGAGCGTTTTGCGTTATCATTCAGGTTCCTAAGTCCTATCTGGATTTTTTCTACCTTTTTATTGACCACCTCTACTATCTGTTTGATTTCCAATGCACTGTCTTCCACATCACTAATTCTCTGCTCTGCCTCTTCTAGTCTGCTGATATTTGCTGCAAGTGTATTTTTGATTTCTTGAATTGTGGTGTTCATTTCCATCATATCTGTTATTTTTTTGCGCATGTCTGCAATTTCCCCTCCAAGTGTTGTCTTCACGCTGTTAACCTCTTTCATTACTTCATCAAATTTGTCAGTGATAAATGTTCTGAGATCTTTCATTGCTTGTGCGAAGTCCTGCCCCCCTTCCTGATTTTCAGTTTGTTGATTGGATTCAGCCATGTTTTCCTGATTACTGGTTTGGTTTGTAGATTTTTGTTGCTGTCTTGTCAACATTTTTTCTTGACGGGTTTAATCAGTTCCTTAGCTTCTTTGTCTAGTCTTGGAGATTAGTTAGCTGTTGTTTTGCGTAAGTGTTATATCTTCTCTTTGTCACTTTGTTCTTCTTATTCCAATTTCTTATTGCTAGTTAAGCTCACTTTAAAGGAAAGTATTAGTGCTGGGGAAAGTCAATTGTGTAAGGAAGGAAAAAGTGTGAAGTAGTATTGGTGATATATGTTTACAAAGCAACAATATGAGTTCTGGGAGGATGGAGGTTAGATCATGTAAATTGTGTAGAGTTATAGTAGTAGGAAAGTACCTATAATGAGGTAGACGACTGAATATGGGAGGAATGTGGTACGTACTAAGAGGCTATTGTTTTCGTGAGAGAGGGAAAGAGAAAAGAAAGGTAATAGTTTCAGGGACGAATACCAGATGGAAAACTAAACAAAGGTATTAGAAATTAAGAGTTAGACACTTTGTGGATCAAAGAAAGGGAGATGGAATATAGGAGAGATAGCAGATGGTGGAGGATATCAAGTTGTAGGGGAAAGGGGATAGTGTAGATAGGCTAAATCTATTCACAGAGAAATGAGGCAGTGGAGGGTGAGGAAACCCAGCAAATGTGAGGTATTTCCTGTAGGACCTATTGTATTGTTAAGGTAAAATAGTATAAGAATATTGGGGACAAGAAAGAGAGGATTGAAAAAAATAAAAAATAAAAAAAAGAACAACAAGAACAACAAGAACAACAAAAAATAAAAAAATAAAAAAATAATAAAAAAAAAAAAACCAAAGAACTGAAACCCCGCCGCCAGGCTCGGCTGGGCTCAGCTGGGCTCCGGTCCCCCGCCCGCCGCCCGCCGCAGCTCGGCTGGGCTCGGCTGGGCTCGGCTGGGCTCGGCTTCCCCTCCCGCCACGGCTCGGCTGTGCTCGGCTGGGCTCGGCTTTCCCGCTCAGCTGGGCTCGGCTTTCCCTCCCGCCGCCCAGCGTGGCGCAGCGCGGCTCGGCTCTCCCGCTCGCCGCCCGGTGTGGTGCTAGCTGACTCGGCTCCACCTACCCAAGGAGGGAGTCCTCCACACGTAGCTGGGATCTCCGTGTATATTTCACAGATGGATCCTCTCTGTTACCTTCCCTCCAAATCGATGTCCAGACACCTCCGGACCAGGAAAAATCCCGAGACAGCCGGTCCCAAAAAGTCTCCGATGCCTCCCAGACGATTCCCCCCAGGAGCTAGTAACCGGGAAGTTCACTCAGCCGCCATCTTGCCTCCCCCTCCTGAAAAGTCCCAAATTATATCTTATAGACCAGTCCTTTCCATTACCTTCCCACCAAATCGATGTCCAGACACTTCCTGCCCTGAAAAAATCCTGAAAAAGCCTGGTCCCGGAGAACCTCCAGAGGTGCCCAGCTGCCTCTTCCCAGGAGAGATGGCAAGGCAAGCTCACTCAGCTACCATCTTGCCGGAAGTCCTGGTTGTTTTTTTTGCTCATTGTTTGCGTTCTTCTGCTTGTTGTTTTTGCTCATTGCCTGCTTGTTGTTGTTTTTGCTCATTGTCTGCTTGTTTTTGCTCAATGTCTCCTCATTGTTTGTCTTCTTTAGGAGGCACTGGGAACTGAACCTGGGTCCTCCCATGTGCGAGGTGGGTGCTTTTGCCTTAATTTTAATGCAGTAAAATTTATCAGTCTTATACTTTATACCTTGTTTAAGAAATCCCTCCATACCTGTATTAGTCAGCCAAGGGGTTGCTGATGCAAAATACTAGAAATTGTTTGGTTTTTGTAATGGGTATTTATTTGGGATAGGAGCCTACAGATACCAGGACAAAAAGCATAAGTTACTTCCCTCACCAAAGTCTATTTTCATGTGTCGGAGCAAGATGGCTGCCGATGTCTGTGAAGGTTCAGGCTTCCTGGTTTCCTCCCTTCCTGGGGCTTGCTTCTGTTTCCTCTGTGAGCTTACTTCCTGGGATTCCAGCTTAAGTCTTCAGCATAAAACTCCAACATCAAAACCCCCCAACTCTGTCTTTTGCCATGCCTTTTATCTGAGTCCCTACCCACCAAAGGGCACAAGAGGTTTATATGATTACTTAATCAAGCAAATCTCTGAATCCAATATAATCTAACATGCCCAGAGGAAAAGATCAGTTTACAAACATAATCCAGTATTTCTTTTTGGAATTCATCAATAATATCAAACTGTTATACTCCACCCTCTGAATTCCAAAAAGACATTACAATATTTGAAAAAAAACCACCTTAAATAATTTACAATGCAAGGACTAAATCATATCACAATCAATTTAAAGAAATATATTTTGTCTTGGGGCAAAGTCCTGTCTGCTATAGACCTCTGAAACTTACAAAACAATTCATCTACTTTCAATACACGAATGGACAAAGGATAAACATTTTCATTACAATAAGTGGAAATTGGGAGGGAAACATGAGTCATGGTTTCACTACAGTTCAGTAAACCTGCAGGGAATCCTCTGTTGGATTTCAAAGTCTGAGAGTCATTCTTAAGAAGATGATTTCTTCTCCTTGGGGGGGAACGCACCCTTTTCACCAGCTTGCCCAATGGCCATTCTCTTGGTCCACCCTCATCAAGCATCTGGGTGTCGACCAAGCTCCAGACCTCTCCCTCCAAGAGTGTTGGGGTGATTGCCACACCATACCTAATCTTTGGGTTAGCGTCTTAACCCCCCTAGTACAGTGATGTGAAGAACATTTCCCCTAACCTTTGGCATACAGGCTCAACCGTCTCAGCAACAAGTTGACTACCTGGCCTTCCCTAACCTTTGGGGGACAGGTCGACCTCTCTCAGACCTGTGGGGTACTGACCTTAACTGACCTTATCCTTGGGAATGTGCACCACCCTCTCTGTACCCTGGGGCAGCAAAACTCTTCCAGAACATCAGACAGGAACATCCATCCTCCTCAACTGCTGGGGCAAACTCACCCTCTCTGTTCACATGGGTGGGGTTCTTCTCTTGGCCCAAGGTGTTGTCCTAATTCCAGATCTCAGCTTCCATGGTCTTCCTCTTAAAGCTCTTTTTCCTTCAATCTCTCCTTTCCATGTCCTTTTTATTCCAGCCTGACAGTGGTTTTATTCATACAGCTCTCTCAAAAACCTTGTTGGTTTAGCATGCAGAAAGCAGGAGTCCAAGCCATCAGACAGTAAGACTTTCCACAAGTCTTTCCTAGATAGCTGTATCTTCAATCTTGATTTACCAGTTCCAAGTTTAGTTAAGTCCTCCAATGGGGCACTTTCATCTGCGATCTTGATTTCCAGAAGCTTGGAATTTCCAGAATCAGTTTCTATTTTCTTTGTGCCTGACAGTTCAGTCCTCAGCATATCTCTCTCATCTCACATTTTTCCATAAGCTGCAAGCAGAAGCCAAACCACATCCTCCAGGTTTACTTTGGAAATTTCTTCAGTTAAATGCCCCAGCTCACCATTTTCAAATTCTACCTTCCATAAAACACCAGGAGTTAATCTTGCTAAGTTCTCTGCAACTTTAAAACATGGATCACCTTTCCTCTAATTCCCAATAATAGTTTCCTCATTTATTTCTAAGGCATCATAAAAAGTCTCTTTAACATCCATACTGCTATCAACAGTCTCTTCAAAGCACTGTAGGTCTTTTCTTCCAAGCATCACACAATTTCTCCAAAAAATACCCTTACCCATTTATAAAACCATTCCAGCATTTTGGTAATTGCAAAAGCACTTCCCCACTCCTTGATACTAAATTCTGTATTAGTCAGTCAAAGGGGTGCTGATGCACCAAACCAGAAAGTGTTTGTTTTTTATAAAGGGTATTTATTTGGGGTAGGAGCTTACAGATACTAGGACAAAAAGCATAAGCTACTTCCCTCACCAAAGTCTATTTTCACGTGTTGAAGCAAGATGGCTGCTGATGTCTATGAGGGTTCAGGCTTCCTGGTTTCCTCCCTTCCTGGGGCTTGCTTCTCTTTCCTCTGTGAGCTTGCTTCCTGAGGCTCCAGCTTAAGGCTTCAGCATCAAACTCCAACATCAAAACTCCCAACTCTGTCCTTTGCCATGACTTTTATCTGTGAGTCCCCACCCACCAAAGGGTGGGGACTCAATGCCCTACTGGCACAAGAGGCTTACATGATTACTTAATCAAGCAAATCTCTGAATCCAATATAATCTAATATGCCCAGAGGAAAAGATCAGTTTACAAACATAATCCAATATTTCTTTTTGGAATTCATCAATAATATCAAACTCTTACAATATCCAATAGCATAAGGATATTTTATCAGTTTTTCTAATATTAAATATATTTTGTGTTTAAAAATGTTAAACAGGGAAACAGACTTGGCCCAGTGGTTGGGGCGTCCATCTACCACATGGGAGGTCCGCAGTTCAAACCCTGGGCCTCCTTGACCCGTGTGCAGCTGGCCCATGCGCAGTGCGGATGCGCGGGGGGGGGCCGTGCTGTGCCACGCAGGGGTGTCCCCCGCATGGGGGAGCCCCACGCACAATGAGTGTGCCCCTTAAGGAGAGCCGCTCAGCGCGGAAGGAGGTGCAGCCTGCCCAGGAATGGCGCCGCCCACGTGGAGAGCTGACACAGCAAGATGACACAACAACAACAACAAAAAGAAACACAGGTTCCTGAGCCGCTGACGGCAACAGAAGCAGACGAAGAAACAAGACGTGGCGAATGGACACGGAAAACAGATAACCGGGGTTGGGGGGAAGGGAAGATAAATAAATAAATAAATAAATCTTTTTTAAAATAAAAAAATCTTTTTTATTTTAAAAATAAAAATGTTAAACATTTTTTATGTCTTGCTTTTCAAATTTAGGTACTTATCTATCTGGAAATTATTGCTGTTGGTGGTATGACATAGGGAATTAATTTTAAATTTTCCATGCAAATACCAGTTTTTCCAGCACTATTTATGGAATAATCCAGTGCTTCCCCAGAAGTAAATCATGTTGCCTCCGGGTGTACCCAGTTCCCATATCACTTCAGGACTATTTCTGCATTGTCTATGCTATTTCACTGATTTTAAAAATAAACTCATCTGATACCGACCTGCCTTGAATTACTTTAGTTTCCTAATACGTCTACAAGTTTCCTTACCTTATTCACCTTTATGGACCTTTACTCTTCCATGTGAATTTTAAGATTAATTTTTGTTACATTTTATCCGGCATTTTTTGTGTTCGTGGTTGGATGCTTGTCCATTACATTTTCTTTCTGATCACGGCTGTATTTACAAAAGCTTTGGATTTTTTTTTCATATTGGCTTCGTAATTGATCATCTTACTAAGTTTTTAGGTAGAAAACAGATCAGCTATTAATTAATGGGAGCTGAGTATATGGGAATTTTTCATTTAGTCCTTAAAAGAACTCCCAGGCAGGTGCTCTTCCTTTCTCCCCCTTTTACAGCTAAGGAAATGGAGGCAGTATGCGGCTAAGTGGCATTCCCAAGTTCACCAGTTAGTAAAATGATGGTGCTGGCTGTCAGCCTCCAGCTCATACAACCAGCCTCCACACCAGGCTGTCTCCCGAAAATTATGGCTTTGCATCTTACTTTAAAATATTTATGTCTTTAATTTTTTCCCTTGTATTATTGAACCATATCCTGCCTCAGTAAATGACTTCACCTCTTACTTTGCAGAGAAAATAGAAGCACTTATAAGTCCCTAAATATCACACTGACAGATGAAGCAACTTATCCATGGTTTCATATTTTGTCCCTTCTTTTCTATTGTAATAAAATGTTCTCCCACCTGCCTAAAACTAATTTTTCCATTTATGCTTTAGACATCATCCCTTCCAACCTAATCTGACCTATTACTTATTATCTTTCTTGTCTTTATTATCCTTCTTGCTCTTTTATTTTTCTTCTCTGACCTTGCCATACAGTATGGTAGAGAAGAAAAAGTGGTAGAGAAAATACATTATTTTAGTTTCCTTCTTGCTAAAGCAAATATCATGCAGTGAGTTGGCTTAAATATTGGGAATTCACTGGCTCATGGTTTTGATGCTAGGAGAAGTCCAAATCAAGGCATCATCAAGTTGATGCTTTTTTCCCAAAGGCTGTAGCATTCTGACATTGGCTACTAGCAATCCTTGGTCCTCAGCTTGTCACATGGCAATGGACATGGCAGCCTCTTTTAGTCTTCCCCTTCGCTATCAGGTTCTGTTGACCTTCACCTTACCCCTTCCTGTGGCTTTCTCTCCTCTATCTGAACTTTAGTCTGCTTATATAAGACACCAGTAATAGGATAAAGGCCCATCTTGGTTGAGGTGGGCCACGCCTTAACCGAAGTCACCTCATCAGAAGGTCCTCCTTGTAGTGGGTTCCACCCCGGGGATGGTCTGAGCTTAAGAACATGTTTTCCTGGGACACGTACCTCCAAGCCACCACAGACATCAAGTCATGATGACCCTTGCCTCGCCCCCTGTCATTATAGGATTGCCCCCAAACAGCTGGATAATTAATACTTTTTTTGTTATTTGATGTGTCTATAGAATTCAATCCCCCCCCCAAAAGAATGTGTATTCTTTTCCAGCACATTTGAAACATTTAAAGAGACTGTGCATTTTCTAGGCCACAAAGGGAGCTTCAATTTATTCCAGAGTCACCATAATTGAGACTTAGATGATAACGTAATAAAATTAAAAATTAATCATGAAAAGATAAAAAAAATCCTATGTGGCCAGCAACTAAATTATACATTACTAAATAACTCTTAGTTTGAAAACAAAATCTGAAAACCAGTGCTCTTTATAAATTAACAATATGGAAAATTTGTGGTCAAGCAGCATTTCATGTGTTCTGACCTATAAAGCTGCTGTGATCAGAATTCTATGGGCTCAGCAGAGTGGTAGGCAAACACCCAGTGGGCTGGAAGACCCCTATGGGAGCTCCCCGAAGGACAAATCTACCAGGATTGCTTCCACTCCATTCTGCCATGTGATGCACGATGCTAGAAAAACGCTTGCCTATCCCAAACACAGCTCTGGAAACACACTTTCAAACCACATCGCGAGGTCTTTCCAGATGTATTAGGAGTTGACTCTTCTTGTCTGGCCTCTGAGACATTTGAGTCTGCTTCTATCCTTGGTTTATAGTACTCCTGATTCTAAAAAAGAAGGAGCCAGGAAAAACAAACAAGAACAGCAAACTCCCCCTGCCTGGACGTGCGTATCTGTTGCAGGAGGATGACGCTCTCAGCTGGGGTGGGCCAGGGGATGGAATGATGAGACAGGCTGGAGGAGAGGCCAGCTTTTCTCTTGCTATTATAGTACTTCTCCAATTTTGAGGGGTATCTCCATAAGTGATCTCCCCCTCTCTTTTGGGTTTGGGTGCAGGGTTAAACTAATCATCCTCCCGGGCGGAAGCGTAGCATCCAGACAGAGCCTCCCACATTGTTTAATTATTCACTTTTAATTTCCTCCCCCTCCCCAGGAGGCTGCATTCTAATATGGGTAATAAATACCCTTTGTGTATCTTACTATTCTCTGGGCATGTGTTTTTATTTTACACGATCTTTAAAACTATTTTGTTCAGATCCACAAGCTAACAAAACAATTTTGAAGTGGAATTGTATTAATTACACAAATTAATTCGGGGGTGGGTGGCATTAACTCTACGATAGCCAGGCTGCCCCGCCAGCGTCCTGGTGTCTCTGCGCCCTCTCTGTAGGCAGGTTACTTCTCGCCCTGAATCTCACAATTGTACCCCCAGCCTCACACCGCTTCGCAGGGGCTGGGTGACCTCATCTCACTGCTCAAAGCAGCTCAGTCTCAGCAGGCCCAACGTGGAGCCCGCCGTCCCCCCGTACCCAGAGACGGCCCCTCTGCTCCTGCCCTAGCCCGAGGCCAGCTCATTTCTGACCAGTCTTGCCAGAGCCTCCCCGATTCTCACTCAGTCCCGGGGCCTTTGTGCTCCACCTCCCTCCCATGTTTCTTCTTCAGGCACTCCCTTTGCTTTCATGCCTTCAGTGGCTGCCCGCTCATCTCAGGATCCAGTTCTCAGCCTGGCCTCCAGCTCTGCTCCTCCGCTGTCTCCCTCCCCTTCTCACTCCTGCCAGCACCTACCACATGCTCTTGTCCTGGAACGGGTGGCCTCCCGTCTGCCTCAGGGCCTTTGCACATGTTCTTCCTTCTCTTTCCTACCCACCTCTCCTCTGCTTAATCAGCTCCCACTTTCCAATCCAGGAAGTCTCCCACCTGCACAATAGCGCTTTTTGGGCACTCCCAAACCACCTGGCGCCTCACCTTCCTCACCTTACCCACTCTTGCCCCAGACTTATTTAATCCTTAGACGAGGCAGACACTAACATTATTCCCATTTTCTAGATGAGGAGACCAGGGTTAATTCATTATCCAAGAGGTGAGACCGAGACTCTCACGGATGCACCCACATCTCGGCTTGGGCAGCCCTTGCCCTGGGCGTGACTCTCCGTTGTTTTAAATCTCTCTGTTCTCGAGGTCGACAGGCTTTTCACGTGTCCATTAGACTTTACAAGTCTCAGTGACCGGGCTGTGTAGAATCTTGGTTTTTCTTGTTTCTCTGTTTCTGGTTTTGACATTTGTGGTGGTGGCGGTGGTGGTGGTGGGTGAGATAGAGATAGTCTTAGGTTTTTATGTCATCACGTCAATTTATCTCTGGTTTCCACCTTCCCATCTTTCTTTCTCAGATTGCTTTCGGATAGTTTTGAATAAAGTCTCACCCCGATGAGCACTGAATCTGCCCTGGGTTCATACTTGGCAGGCCTGACTCTCAGATGTTACTTTCCTGTTCCTACGCTGCGTTTCTACCTTCAGCCTCCCTGTCTGGGAGGTGTGGGAAGCTTGCTCCTATCTAGCTGGAGGCACCTTGGCCACTGCAGGGTTTCCAGTGTCCACAAGCCTGGGGGGATCCTTCCAGCACTCATCTTCCGAGCCCTTGACTTCCCTCTTCATCCTCCCGCCGTGCCCTGCCCTTCTCGACCTCAGACTCCGTGCCCTGCACGTCATCATTAGCCCTACACAGCTTCCCAGTTCCGACACCCCTGTCTCGGCGCCTCACACCCATCCCTCCAGGCCCCACTCGGGCCCCTGGGCCTGGGTACTTCTTCCCTGGGCCTGGGTACTTCTTCCCACCAAACGGTCTCCAGTCCACTGACCCGCCGGCTTTCTGCTGCCCCTCCTCGTCCTCCCGCCCTCACGTCCTTCCTTCCCTGCGTGGATTCATTGGCTCCATCACAATAATCACTCCGTTTGCAGCAGCCTCAGTTCCCTCGGTGCCCCTCACCCGCCAACGTACTCCCTGGACGGCTCACCGGCCCACCGTCCACCCACGCCCCTGAGCAACTTCACATGCTGGAGAGAAACAAGCCTCGAGGCAGACGGGTCTGGGGCTAGCATACGACGCGGACCTCAGAGGGCCCCCCGTGCGTCCTCAGCTGAGCGGTTTCCTGTCCTTTCACCCCCCCGCCCCCTGAAGGGGTCGTTCTGTACCAACTGTCCTCCCTTCTCGCTCACCCAACACCTGCTCACCCTCAGGCAACGATGGGAAGCAAATGAAAGAGCGGTCCTCACTGCGCCCACCCCCGGCCCAGAGCTGCCCCCTGCCTGCCGCGGTGCCCGGGCCTCTGCTTCCTGCTGCCACCGTGGAGGACAGGCTCCTGTCTGCACAGCCGCACCTCCCGCTTGCCTGGCCCACCCCCACGGCCGCGCAGATGCTACACCTGCCATCTGCCCTCGTCTCCTCCCCTGGTGCCTTCAGGTTCTGCTCTGCTGGACAAGCCCCATTAGCATATGCATTAGCCAAAAGGGTGCTGATGCGAAATACCAGAAACTGGCTGGTTTTTATAAAGGGTACTTATTTGGGCAGGAGCTTACAGATACCAGGCCATAAAGCATAAATTACTTCCCTCACCAAAGTCCATTTTCACGTGTTGGAGCAAGACGGCTGCCGACGGTTGCGAGGGTTCAGGCTTCCTGGGTTCTTCTCTTCCCAGGGTCTTGTTTCTCTCTGGGCTCAGGGTTCCTCTCTTCCTGGGGCTGGCTTCTCTTTCCTCTGTGAGCTTAATTCCCCAGGCTCCAGCTTAAGGCTTCAGCATCAAACTCCAATATCAAAAACCCTCCACTCTGGAAGAGGATTGGCTCAACTGATAGAGCATCCACCTACCATATAGGAGGCCCAGGGTTCAAACCCAGGGCCTCCTGGCCCATGTGGTCAGCTGGCCCACGCACAGTGCTGCCACATGCAATGAGTGCCATGCCACGCAGGGGTGCCCCCCATGTAGGGAAGCCCCCTGTGCAAGGAGTGCACCCACCAAGAAGAGTCACACCGCATGGAAAAGCGCAGTCCGCCTAGGAATGGCACCGCACACACGGAGAGCTGACGCAGCAAGATGATGCAACAAAAAGAGACAGATTCCCTGTGCAGCTGAGAATGCAAGCAGACACAGAAGAACGCACAGCGAATGGACACAAGAGAGCAGACAACGGGGTGGGGGGAAAAATAAAAATAAATCTTTAAAAAAAGAACAAAAAACTGCTGTCAGAAGACCTAAGTAACACTTTAAAAAACAAAACAAAAAAACCCTCCACTCTGTCCTTTGCCATGCCTTTGATCTGTGAGTCGCCACCCACCAAGGGGCAGGGACTCAATGCCCTAATGATGTGGTCCCGTCAAAGCCCTAATCATAACTTAATCAGGCCCAGGTACAGACCAGATCACAAACATAATCCATTATCTATTTTTGGAATTCATAACCATATCAAACTGCTACAGCTTACAAGTGGGGTGTGTTCCCCATCTTAAAAAAGAACCCTCCTTCAATGACAAACGCCTCTCTTCTGCTCCCTCCTTCCTGTCCCCTTTACCACACAGCTCCTGAAGGAGCCATCCCGCCTCCGCATCCACCTCCACTTGCTCTCCTCCCGTCCTCTTACATCCAATCAAGCTCCCATCCTCACCACCTTCCAGAGCTGGTTCTGTCCAGGCCACCAGTGTCCTCCACACCACCGGTGGCCAACCCTTACTCCTTGGCTTTCTGGGCCTGTCCCTGTGGTGGGCAGTGTCTCCTTCATTAGCTACTCCTTCTCAGTCTTGCCATTTCTTCCTCACACTTCCAGCCCTAATCATTAGTGGGTTCCAGGCGTCAGGGCTCAGACTTCTCCTCTATCCAAATTCACCCCCAGGAGAATCGCTTAGTCCCATTGTTTTAACTATCATTATGCTGATGTCTCTCAATTTTCTTTCTCCTGCTCTGATATCACCTCAATATCAAAATGAGTAGAGTCAACTGTTAATATCTGTTTGACATCTCAACTTGGATGTTCAATGAACACCTCTAACACCAAAGTGTTGATACTCTCCTTCTCCAACACTAAACCTGCTCTTCTCGCCATCTTCCCGTTTCCAAAAATGGTCACTGAAAGTGTCTCAGGCCCTTAGAGATCAACACCACCTTGCTGGCACCCTGACTCTTCCTTTCTTGCCACCTCACCTCCAATTCACCAGCAAGTCTTGTTGTCTCTAATCCTGAAATGATCCAGAGTCCAGCAGGCTCCCTCCACCTCCTTGCTACCGCCTTGGGCAAGGCCAGTGTTTTAGTTTGCTGAAACGTGCTGGAAGCAATTTATCAGAAATGGGATGGCGTTTATAATGGATATTTATTGGGTTAAAAGCTTACTTACAGCTCTGTGGCTGTGAAAATGTCCAAATCAAGGCATCATCAGAGATGCTTTCTCATCAAAGGTCAGTGACTGGCAACCCTGGACTCCTTCCCTGTGGAGGGCACATGGAGGCATCTGTTTCTCTTCAGGGTCTCATCGCTTCAGCTCCTGGCTGCTCGGCCTGTGGCTTCCTCTCTCCTGGGTTCCTCTCTGCTCCTATGTTCCTTCTCTGCATCTCTGTGTTTTTTCTTTGTGTCTCTGCTTTCAGCTTTCTCTTTATAAAGGACTCCAGCACGAGGACCAAGATCCACCCTGGGTCATGCCTCACGGAAGGGATCCAACCAAAGTCCCCCCAACTGACTCCAGTCAAAGGGTCCCACCCCCTCAGGAATGGATTAGCTTCAAGAACATAAACTTTTCTGGGATCCACAAAAAGCTTTGAACTGTCGCAGCCAGCACAACTGCCTTGGGATTGGTCTTCCTGCTTCCACCCTTGCCCCCATGTCCAGAGCCTGTTAACACCCAAGTCAGGCCATGTTGTGCCTCTGCTGGTTTCCGTTTCATTTAGAACGAAGGTCAAAGGACTTCCGGACACTCCATGATCTGCTGCCCCACTGCCTCCCTGCCCTCTTCCCCCCACCTTCTCCCTCCCCACTGTGCCCCAACCACTCAGCCTCTGTGTTTGGCACCTGCCAGCTGAGTTCCGGATCGGTGCCTCTGCCCCTCCCTTGCTGCTGCTCTTTCTCCAGGCCTCCCAGACTCCCTTCCACATTTCTTCCAGACCCCTGTAATCCAGTGTCACCTGTCAGCCAGGCACTCTTGCCCTGCTGCACTCAGCCCTGGCTTCGTGGTGGCATCTCATTAGCGCCTGCCTTTTGGCTTTTGTCTTCAGGAGTGCCTGTTGCCTGTGTAAGTGTCCTGGAGGCTTGTTTGATTGGCTCACAGCTTTATACTAAGCCTTAGAATAGCAAACAGCACATGCTGGGCCATCAAGGAATACATCATTTAGAAGCCGCACTCTGTCTGTGAACCCCTCAGTAGGTCCCCTCTGCCCCAGCCTGCCCTGCTCTCCTTGCCAACCTCACCTCTCAACATCTCGGCTCTTCCCCCCGGAAGCCAGCCCCAGTGAGCTGCTTTCAGTTCTTCTGCAGAATGTGCTGCTTGAGCGCAGGGGCTTTGCAGGGCAAGTCCCTCTGCTGGAATGTTCTTTGCCCTCCCTTGGCCATCAAGCTATCACCTTCTCCAGAGAGACGCCCTGCCCCTTGTCTCTGCATCCAGGCCAGTGTCCTTTTACTGCTAAACGACACAAGATGTATTTGCCTCGCCTGTACGTGAAGCTTTATTAGCCTCAGTTTCTTCACCTGTAATTTGCGTACAATAATAACACTCAGCTAAGAGGAGGAGTTCCCAGAACACAGCCCTGACTCTCCGCTGACTTCACAGTGTGGCCCCGACCCCAAGCCCTCCCTCGCTGCCCATGGTGCTCTTGGCCGTCCCTTTGCCTCTGCAGCCTCCATCCACCAACGCCTTCAGGGCAGGCGCTCGCTCCTCCCCGCCTTCTCACCGTCTCTCCCCTCCCAAGCCGGCATGTCGCTTGGAAACACGCCCCTAGGCAGGTGCACAGAATCAGCCTCCTGCGTGGTTTCGGACCCCTTGGGAGGCAGGACAGCACATGGAAGCAGGTCTCTGTGGCCCCCGGTGCGAAAATCAGCACTTCTGTACCCCGATAATAAGCAATCTGGGGAGGAGATTTTTTTAAAGTTCCATTTACAATAGCAACTAAAAGAATCAAATACCTAGGAATAAACTTAACTAAAGATGTAAAGGACTTATAAGCAGAAAACTGCATGACACTGTTAAAGGAAATCAAAGAACACTTAAATAAATAGAAGAATGTTCCCTGTTCATGGACAGGAAGACTAACCGTCATGAAGATGTCTGACCTACCCAAACCGATTTGCAGATTTAATGCAATCCCAATAAAAATTACCACTGCATTTTTTACTGGAAAAGCTAACTATGAAATTTATTTGGAAGGGTAAGGGGCCCTGAATAGCCAAAGACTTGGAAAAAGAAAAATGAATTGGAGGAATCACACTACCTGACTTTAAATGTGCAGTGCTGATGCGCACAAGGAGTGCCCTGCCACGCAGGGGTGTCCCCGCATAGTGGAGCCCCACGTGCAAGGAGCGCGCCCATAAGGAGAGCAGCCCAGCGCGAAAGAAAGTGCAGCCTGCCTAAGAATGGCGCTGCCCACACGGAGAGCTGACACAACAAGATGACGCAACAAAAAGAAACACAGATTAATACATAGCGAATGGACACAGACAACAGACAGATTTATTTATTTATAAATAAAAAATAAATCTTTAAAAAAAAAATACAAAGCTACACTTGTCAAAACTGCATGGTATTGGCACAAGGACAGACATACTGACCAATGGAACCAAATTGAGAGTTCTGATATAGATCCTCGCATATACTGTTACCTGGTATTTGACAAGGCCACCAAGTCCACTCAACTTTGAGAGAATGGCCTCTTCAACAAATGGTGCTTGGAGAACTGGATATCCATATCCAAAAGAATGAGAGAGGAATATCACCTCACACCTTACGCAAAAATTAAGTCAAGATGGATCAAAGGTCTAAATACAGAGACAACACTCATCCTGAGGAACAGAGAGTCTGCAACTGCAAGCAAGAGAGTCCCGCCCACCTGCCCGTGGGATCTGAGCCCCCTCCCTCTTAGAGGCAGAGTGGGCATCACCATCCCAGAATCCTCAGGACTGGGGGACGAACAAGGGACTAGAGTAGACTTACTATTTTTCTGCTATAGACTTACTGTTATTCTAGCAATGGAAGAACGTTTACCACTGATGTGGAGGCAGTGGTCACTGAAGGTTCTGAGGGCTGGGAGAGGGAAACTAGGTGTAACATGGGGGCATTTTTGGGACTTTGGACTTGCCCTACATGACACTGAAATGACAGATACGGGCCATTGTATATTTTGTCGTAACTTAGAAAATTGTGTGGGACAGAGTGCAAGCTATAATGTAAACTATAATCTATGGTTAGTGGCAGTGCTTCAATACGTGTTCATCAATTGTAACAAATAGACCACACTAAGGAAGGATGTTGCTAATGTGGGAAAGTGTGTGTGTGGAGGAAGTGGGGCATATGGGAATCCCCTATATTTTTAATGTAACATTTATGTCATCTAAAATATCTTTAAGTTTTTTTAAGTATTAAAAAAATAGCATCTTCAAGAGGTCCTATTTACAATGGATGCATACCCATAGGAATAAGACAGAAAGTGTTTAAACTGGGTACATAGTTCAATCTCCAACACCTCCCCTTCATCTGTCCCAGTCCCTGAGCTTGGTAACCTGGTACTCAGATGACTCCTTCCAGCCCAGCTCTCTCACCACTATCCCATCCCCACAGGCCCAGACCCCACACCAGTCCCTTCCCCCTGCCCTCCCTGCAGAACTTGCCATCGCCTCTTTGGGGTTGATTAACCCTTGTGTATTTCTCTACCTCCACTCCAGGCCTGGGGTCCTGGGGAAGGCCTAATGTGCATTCTGCCCAGAGTTTTGAATAAGACATGCCCAGGGGTTGGTTGCAAAGTCCTGGGGTCACCACCCCTAGCAGGAGAGAAAGGCATAGAGGAATCAAAGGGTGACTTTGCTCTCTTGCTTCTGTGCCTTTGCACATGCTGTACCTTCTACTGGGAATGCCCTTTCTGTCTCTACCTCATTTGACCAATCCATCCTTCTAAAACCAGTGAAGGAATTCCTCTAGGAAACAAACCTTCCCTCATCTCTCCTGGTCTGGCTGTGAGGCCTCTTTCTGTTCCCCCAAAAGACCTTTGGTTCCCTCTCTTGGCACCTGCCATGTGGAACTGCAATCTTTTGCTCTGTTATTGGCACCCGCATTGTGGGGCCGTCACCAGGATTCAGTGAGAGATCCAAATAAGTAGCAGGTTTACTTAGTCTATGAGCTTGTCTATTACCTTGGGTGAAAATGACTGGATATATTTTCACCAAATTCAGAAGGCATAATTGGGATAACTCGAGTTAAAATATTAGCTCTGAGGCACTCACAAGATTCAATGGGGGACCCCTAGGAGACCTCAGAAGCAAAGCAGATCCCCAGGGCAGTTCAGGCGCTGTGACTGCTAATCAAATGAGCCATGTCTTTTTTGTCAGAGAACGGAGAACTGACCAAAATGTTGGTTTAACATCAAAATCCCAAGGGCACATGGCCGTGTCAGGCGCTCATTTGCATAGAGCTGCTTTTCATGTGGAAACCCTACCTCCAGGTCTCCAAGGGGCCAGCGCTGAGGTTTATTTATCTCAAAGTGGTGATGATGCCAAGCAACTCCAGGAGGCCATTCGCACAGTGCTCGTCGCCATAAACACTCAACAAACGATGGACGATATTACCTTTACTGTTGTTCTAAGGGACCTATGACGTTAGGGGAGGGCTAGCCAGGTCTCTGCAAATTCAAAGTCCCTTCCTCTTCTCCATTCTTTCTGCCTCCTCTTCTTCATACTTCCTGCTTCCTCTTCTCCATACTTCCTGCTTCCTCTTCTTCATACTTCCTGCTTCCTCTTATTTTCCTACTTGTTCAGGCACCCAATTTGCCTGAGCTCCTACTGTGAGCAGGCTCTAGACGAGGGCTGGGTTAGCGAGTTGGCTGTGAGAAGTGACCCTTCATGAGGGGGACGACCTCTTGGACACAGCATTTTGGGGGATGAGGTAGGGATGGGAAGGAGGAGGCCAAGGGGAGGGCTAACTCCCAGCCCAGAGGACCAGCCCCACACTGTCTCCTGATCCACTTAGAGATTGCTAAGAGGCATCTTGTCTGAAAATGCTCATGCTCAGCCTGTAAACCCTGAGCCCAGAATCTGCCCTCAATCTCAGTGCTCCTCCCACCTCCCCATCCTCAGCCGGCACAGCGCCTTCCCTTGGCTGAGCAAGCTGGGAGACTCCCAGTCCCCCTTCACGCCTGCCTTCTCCTCCTCCTCACGTCTGGTCCAGTCTTGTGGAATCTCTTCCCAAACGATATCTCTTATTGTCCTGCTCATTTCCACGCACAAGCGGGAGAGAGTAAATTAATAGCATGCCCGAGATACAGGAAGAGAAAAGAGAAACAACGCACCTGAAGAGGATCTGGTGTTCCCAATCAAAGCAGGAGTCCTCTGCCAGATGCACTCAAGTGATCAATTCCTGAGACGTTGGGGTTTCAAAAGAAGTTTGCTGCTCAGCTCAAAGCAAGGGGATCAGATGTCTATCGGCCTAAAATCTGCCACCCCAAACTGCAGTGATTCTGATGGATTCATAGTATCCAAAGACAGGCAGGTTTATGCTAATGAGTAAAGTGGCTTGAGATGATGAAGTTAGAGATGATCTAATTATTGAGCATGCACAGATTGATTACATGCTTAGTAACAATGTATGTAAGAAAATAGTGGCCTTACTAGGAAGATGGGTATGATTTTTAGTATTATAATGAGGTATAGGTCACTTATAGGTTAACCTTTAAACTACTGTGCATGTCAGGCAGGCCCGTTTTGGTTAGCTCTAGCTGCTTCTAGTAAGATAGTTTAGGAATTGGGGTGGTTTAGTTCTGGGCTGATTCAAGTTCCTTCATTAATAAGCATTAGGAGGCTGTCCAGTGATCATAAGACTCAAAAGCTGTAAAACAAAATAATGGGGCACAGGCAGGACAAGTCATGAGGTTCTTACAATCACAAGGTAAAGGTTACATAGTTTTATAATCGTGATCAAAGATCAAGGCATCTGGGTTCTAGTTCAGTGAGTTTTAGTAATCTCAGGTATTTACCTGAGGCTATTCTACAATATATTAGAAAGTAAAAAGACATCTATGTATAACGATTCAGTCATTATAACCATTTGGTAATTCTTAATTCTCAATTACACTTGTAACAATTGGAGCCTCAGAGGTCATCTTAGACTCCCTCTTCTCTAGCCTTGTCCACAGACCAATAAGAGGTACTCGTCTTTAAAATATAGGGGTAAAACTATTATTTGTCAGCAATATCAGGGCAGAGGCAGCTGACTCTCCCCTCTCTCCTTTCTTAGCTACCAAATCTTCCATTTTTTACTGGACACATGGGCACCTGGAGAAAAGACGCTCTTCTGCCTCCCTTGCAGCTATGTGTGGCTGTGTGGTCCCAGCACAGGCAGGGGAGCAGAATCACCTTGTGGCAGCTTCCAGGAACCTTTCCTAAAGACACGCTCTGAACCTTCCCCCCCCCTCCTTCTTCCCCTCCTCCCTGTCCTTCCTACCCCCCCATCCCCTCCCTCTCCCTCTACGTCTCTCTCCTATAGCTGGGACCACGTCTGGTTGGCTGCCTGGAGCTACCCTTCCCGCACTAGGAAGATGGGGGTCACACCCTGGAGAGAGTGAAAGACGAGGTGGAAGTACCTTCCTGACTTCGTGGAGAGCCCCCCAGGCTTGCCCTGGGCTACTTCCTTTGGAACACTCTTTTGTTTAAAGCACTGTCATTTTGGATCTTTCTTATTTTTTTGTTTTTATTTTTGTAATTATTTTGCAGCCTAAGGTAATCCTGATACAGAGAATAAATGGAAAGCCACTTATAATTAATTGAGAACCTTCAGTTAAGTGGCTGAAAACAATAGAAATAATCAAACTCAGTAGTTTTCCTGAATAACACAAATCACCAGTTAGATGGCATCTTTGAAGAAGATCATATTTGCCATCATAACTGAAAATATAACAAAAATGGGAAGGATCGTTACAAGTGAAATTAGAAGCCACAGAGCTACATCTGGCTCTGCTCGGTGGGCTGCGAATATATTGCAACCTGCCTTTCCCACACCAGATCCACGAAGTAATTTAAAATGTACATGGAAATGATTAAAGAAATACCCGCTCCCCTACAAGAACAACACTTGGCAAGCCAGAGAATGCGCTGATTCCTTGAAACGAAGGGGAAATCTAGATCAGGTTGCAGAGGGAAACCACCCTTAGGCAGTCTTGACAGGAGAGTTACACCCTAGCTCAGAAGACTCCTCCAGCTCGGAGGGGGGCTGCTGCCAAGGAAGAAAACAATCGATTAAACAAATGTAAAAACTTTGCCCACTGAACCAGACTTAATAGAGCAATCAGAACAAGAATTTTTTTTTTTTTGGTAATACTGGGAAATTTATACCCTTAGGAAAAAAAGGAAGGATATCACACTTAAAATAAGAATTAGCAGTTATGAAAAAGAACTAATTAGAGATTTTGGAAATGTATTATTATTATTTTGTTTTGTTTTGCTTTAGGTGAAAGATGTGGGCAGCGATTTGGAAATTTAAAATACAGGTTGTTAGGGGTGGGGAGGGGCTCCCTAGCAGGCTGCAGCGCGGAATAGAAGATACCAGCGGGCGGGGAGGTTGCAGGGAGGAAGCCAGGGTCTCGGGGAGGCCACGACCGACATTCCCCGCTCATGCCTCCACTCCCACCTCTGGTCTTGATTTCTGCATCATTCAGGGGACCTCCCAGCATGCAACAGAGGCCAGCTATGGCTGCATTAAGCAGAAAAGGAATTTCATGGATTATCTAGAGTGTATAGCTCATAAGATTGCCAGAGACCGGGAGCCAGGCTTGGGGAGGGGCAGGCCCGGGAGCAGGCGGCCGTCGGCGGCATCTTGGTGTGACCTCGGGGGACTGGTTCCTGCCCTTCTCTTTTCTCACAGGAAAGCCTGCCTCCTTCCAGACAAAGCTAAGCCTGTTCTCCCCCCTCTCTCGCTTAGAATGTGCGCTGAGTGAATCCCTCCCCTTGGCTACTTCTGTTGGCTCCTTCCTGGCGATAGAAACCCACCCAAGTCCCTTGGAAAACCCACCCTGCCTCCATCTCCTTCCCCCTTCACTTTGGGTTTTCCTCTTCCGGTTATGGCCAATCCACCCAAAAGCATCAGCCACCGCTCTACCTGGAGACTCTCGCTCTCGCCCTGCCCAGCCTCCCTGTCCACCGGTGACTTCGGGAGATGGTTGGCTGGAAGGAGCCAGGGCGTTCAGGGTGGGTGCTTAGATCATCCTTGGAGAGCCCCATGGAGGGGAACAAGCACCCGGATGTTGCCTCCTGGAACCCCTTGTGCAGACACCTACGTACCTTTCTTAACAGACTATCTCGAACATAGACGACGACTTGCTGGGGCAAAGAGTTTGCAAATCTTAATTAGATAGATTCACCTCCCCAAATTTTATACTAATTGATATTAATTCCATCATCAGTAAAACCCTTGGGTATTATTAACTGTTTTGAACTTTGCAAACATGATAGGTGAAACATGTTAGATCACCTTTCAAATTGACTTCTAAAAATTATTAGGGAGGTTGACCATGTTTTTATATTTTTCTATTTATTAGGGGCATACAAGTTGGGAATTTTAATATCTTTCAGGTATCTTATTCCTTTTTTAATTCGTACTGACCTCTTTATCCCTAGTAATACTTGGAAGGTGTAGTCTCTTTCTGATTTTAATACGGTTACATATTAAATCAGATTCTCTAGGGGTCGAACTCAGATCCCAGAGTTCTTGAAGTGCCCTAGGTGATTCCAACCAGATAGGAACCCCCGCTGCGTCCTCACCTGCTCTGACCTCAGCTCCTGTGCGCTACCCATTATCACCTCGTGTAGCCAAAGTGGCCCAGCTCCCACCCTTGGGAAGCTCTGGTATGAGGCGCCAGGCACCCGAGAAGATGCAGAGAGCCTTAGCCCATGGGCTGGGTGCTGGGATCCCAGCTTTTCTCCCCGGTGATGCTATCTCAACCTGAGGAAGAGCCATGGCTGGCCTGCGACTGCTGAGAGCTGCCGCGCCCATAGGCTCCCACAGGTTCACCTTCGGCTCAGCCCAGCCCCGGCATTTATCGATGCTCTTGATAAGTGCACGCCCCTTCCTGCCTTCTCAGTTCCCAGCCCCAATGTTTTCCCTCCTCCTCCCACTTCCTTCTTCATTACAAGTTCCACTTCCCCACTAAAATATACTCTTTTCCTGCGTGCAGTACCTTCCTGCTTATCCAGCCCTCACATCAGGGTGAGGGCGTTCCTTTACTGATAAACAACCAGGGTCCACCGGGCGCCTGGGCAGCCCTGGGTGGGCATTTTGCCTGCCTTAGCTCTTGTGAGGCTCACCCTGGGAGGGAGGTACGAGCCCAATGTTCTACACAAGGAAATGGAGACCCCAAAAGGTAAACCCAATCCCACCTCCGCAGTTTAGGCTCCAGCCCCTCCAGGCCAGATGCAAACTCCCCATCTGCCTCTCAGCTCAATTGGAAAACACCAAACCTGATTAGGTCCATTCAGCCCGGATGAGAGTGACACACAGCCAGCTCTCCCGGGTCAGGTTTGCTCCTCCTCCTGCGGGGATCCAGCAGAGGGGCCAAGTGAGGAGCTCGGGGACGTGTGTGTGCTGGAGCGGGGAGCCTGTTTGGCACTGCTGGCATCACACATTCCCTCCAGAAGGCTGCAGCGTCTTGATTCTTTGTAATAAGGGGCGTGGAGGTCACTTTTATGGGATGCTTTTGCTGGGCTATGGTGTCCAGTCGCTGGTCCCTCCCTGGCCTGGTGTTACGGCGCGGGGAGGAGGGGGAGTGTTTCATAGCTGGGGTTAGCATCGACAAGAAGATGACTTTAAAGGAGCCCACCCTCGGCGAGGCGGGCGGGCCTCGCCACCCCAGCTGGAGGTCTTAAAAGCCAGAAGGAAGGGTCTCAAGAATCGGCAGCAATTCTGCCTCAAGACCACACCCTCCAGGCCTCCCCAGCCCCCCCACAGGCTCAGACTGGAATGTCGTCATTCCTTCCGGAATTTCCAGACTCCATCCTGCCAAACGAAATTCCAACTTGCCAGGCCCCACCATCGCGTGAGCCAATTCCTTAGAATAAACCTCTTAATATTTATACACACACAGGGATCCTGTTGATTCTGCTTCTCGGAGACCCCTGACCAAGAGAAGGGCTAAGTTTCAGATGCGGTGGTTCTGACCCAGCCTAGGGGGAGCTGAGCTCTACAACACTGAGCTCGGTCAGCCTGGCCAGAGTCAGCTGGCCATCGGTCATCTCCACTGGCCTCTGGGAGCCCCGAGGAGCTGCCGTTGCCCGCCCTGCTAGTCGGCCCATCCAGCCCTGCTGTCCCTTTAGGTCCACGACAGCCTGCAGGGAACTGCCCTGAAACCTCAACGTATTTAGCCATGTCTGATGATGTCCCTCCTGGGCCCACCCACTCCCCAAAGGCCCCTCTGCCTCTCCCCGATGCCCTCCAGACCCACCCCAAAGCCCAGGCCCGGCACAGCTGTGCCTGGCAGGTGCCTTCCGCACTCTCAGCCTCGCTCTCTCCACCACTAAACTAGGGTGCAGCTAGAGCAACCCCCAAGACTGTGCAAGAGCTCGCTCAAGGCGCCTGAGCAAAAGCCTGTGCCAACAGTGCCCCTGGCTCTCTGCGGGAGCGACTCCCCTCATTATCCCCGCGGTCTCTGATCCCTGGGTCTCATCCCTCCCCGGTGAAGGGTCCCCAGGGGCGGGGGCGGGGGGCTCTGATGTGCTGCCTGGGAAGGAGAGGGGAGGACGCTCGTGCCCACCTGCCTCACATCACATCCGGGAGCCGAGCTCTGCTAGGGCCGCTAATGACTCCGGCCTGGCAATTATTTTTAATGAGTGCGTCTCTCCCTCAGGCCATGAGGCCCGGCCGAGGCAGCCGGCAGCCGCGGGGAACGCGGGGCTGTCAGGATTCCTGCTAATAATGGGTCAGCACCCCTTTGACCAGACCCCACTCCTGCCTCCAGGAACTGCCTTGGCCCCGCGGTTTGAAAGGAAACTTACTATGACTGTTGTGAAAGGAAAAGCAGGGCCAGTCACCATAGATTAAAAAAAAAAATTTACTCTAAAAATAAATACTATGTAACAACCAAAGCAAAGGTCGGGGTGAGCCCCTGCCCAGGGCGTGTGCAGCTCCTTCTTGCTGCGAGCCAGACCCTCCCTACGCCGGGGCACCTGCCAGCCAGGTGAGCTCCGATTTGCTCTGAGCCTGAAATTTATTCTCTTCCTTCAAAAATAAAATAGAAGGGATGATTAACAAGTGTTAGGAAGGCCCTTAAGACACAGCAGCAACAGCGGAGCCTTTCTCTGGAAAGGGATGCGCGGTTACTCTGTTGCTTGTATCCCAGTGAGAGGGTGTCCTTTGAGCTTGGAGGAGCTGAGGGAGAAGGGAAGTAGGTGCTGGTTCTGATGGGCAGCTGGGCTCAGCCTGGAAGAGGGAGGCGGTGCAGGGCGGGCCCTTAGAGAATGAAGGGATTTCCAGGTTAGGAGCCACGGGACCTGAGGCTGAAGGCGAGAGCATTGGCGCCCCACCTGGAGGCCGGCGGGGGTCCGTGGGCTGGGAGGCTGCCTTGGTGTGGGAGGTGGGGGAAGGCTCGGGGACTGCAGCCGCGTCCAGAGCAAGCCCGGATGGGCCTGGAGCAGAGGCCTGCTGGCGCCTGGAGAGCCCTCCGGGCTGTGCAGCGGGAGGCTGAGGCTGGAGCTGCGGTTCTGAGGGACGAGAGCGCTAGAGGAAGAGTGGGAACGCCTGCCACGGCCAGGGCCCTCCTTCCTCTCCGCTGGCAGCTTCTGCCTGGTCCAGCTCCAAGTCCCTCCCCATCCCCACTCCTGCCCTCTGGCCTGGCCCTGCAGCCCCTGGGCCGTCCTGCTCCCAGGCAGCTTCTCCTGGATTCCTTTGTCCTTCCCTTTGCCCAGCTCCCGTTTCCTAGCACTTTTTTCACAACCGGGGGCGAGGGTCTGGCCCGGTGGGGCTTGCTCTGGGGTGGTTCAGTTTCCCAGGAGAGGCTGGCCGCCCACCCGCTCTTCCGCCAGCTGCTCACCGACCCTGGGCACTGGTCACACGCTGACCCTGTAATTCAGCCCCGTGCTGACCCTTAGTCCCTAGCACAAAGTGACCCCTGGCCCTTGACCCAGACATGTAGTGACCCCCAGCCTTAGCTAACCCTGACATTTGACCCCAGCCATACAGGGACCTCCAGTGGCCATGCTCTGATCCTTGACCCTTTGACCAATCCCACTGACCCCTGGGCCTGAGTGGCAGACCCTGATGCCCGGCCCTGGTCCCAGACTGCAACACACCCTGTCCTGGACTGGCCTGAAACGTGACCTTGCCATAGCCTCAGGCTTCCCCTGACTGCACCCTCCACAGCTGGCAACCCGGCTGAGAACTGAAAGCGCTGGCCCCAGGGCTCGGGTTAGGGTACAGCCACCAGAGACACCGCCAGTGCTGTGGGGGGCGGGGCTGCAGGTCACTGCTCTCTGCGTGCCAGGCCCCCTGGCCCTGCCGGGCATGTGAGACGCGCCGGGCAGAAGGTGCCACTTTGCCCATTGTACAGATCAGGGGGTGCTTCTTATCGGGGGGTTGTTAGGTGACCTTGGGCAGGCAGCACTTCCTCTCTGGAGCTCAATTTACTCAAGTGTAAAAATCAGAGTCTCGATGAATTCTAAAGACTCTTGGAAGAACACAAGTGCTAAGGCAGCTTGTGCAGTGTGGATCAATTGAGATAATGCGTTTAAAACGCTCAGCTCACTGCCAAGTACATCATAAGTGTTCAATAAATGTTGGTTATTAATGTTGCTATTAATAACCCCAGTGTACCCACTTCACCCGGCAGATGGAGATTCAGACGAGCTGAAGAGCGCAGGAAGGTGCTGCCCACAGGGCAGGGGGAAATTCTAAGGAGAGAATGTGGGGAGGGAAGAGGAGGGGGGAGAGAGTGAAGTGTCAGCATCCAGGACCGCAGAGTGGACCAGGCGGGCGCACATGCCAGAGCCCAGAGCTGGGTCGCCAGATGGACGGGGACAATGCGTTCAGCTTGCTTCAGACAGGGCCTGGCCACCCCTCTCCCCAAAAGGGCTCCCCCGTGTTGACCACCAGCAGCTGTCACAATAACCCTTGGTCCGGCGAGGAGACAAAGAATTGCTAAATTCAGTCATGTGCCCCCGTGCGCGTGGCTGGCCAATGACAGGGCACGGGTCTCTGCTCAGGTCTGTGGAGCCCAAGTCCCACCTCATGCCATCACCACGGTGGCAGTTAGGGAGGTAGGTGGGCGCACCGGAGCCGGCAGGGGCAGCCAGCATCTTGGGGAACAGGACTCCCTCCCTGGTGTAGCTCCCGCCTCCCTGCTGCTCTCCCACACCTTTCCACTCCATCCCCACTTCCCCAGAACAATCCCCCTCCATCCTGCTGGCCTCAGTGTGGGCATCTCAACCAAAGAGGAGCTCACAGAGTTCTTGAGAGGACTGGAAATGGCTACTATTTGGGGGTGCCATGAATACGCTAAGCCCTTTACACGCATCTTTTCACTTCCTTCACTCCTTTGGTCAGTGATTTCCAAAGGATGGTAGATGTACCCCTTGAGGAATACGAGTTGTTATCCCAGAGACGAGAACTTTTCAGACAGGAGCTGTCTAAGGAGGGGCACGTGATGGGGAGCGGTGTTGAAGAGGCAAGCCGAGGCCCGTTGACGCGATTCCTTTAGAGCTTCTTCAAGAAGGGCAATGGGAAACGATTAAGGGTTTCTAAGCAGGGTAGAAATTTGATATTCTACATTGTCTTGATTTGCCAGGGCTGCTGTAACAAATTCCATGAACTGGTTGACTTAACGAACAGGAATTGATTGTCTCAGTTTTGGAGCTAGGTGTCCAAAAACAAGGAGCCAGCAGGCATTGTTTTCCCTGAAGTCTGGAGCACTCTAGCAGTGGCTTGCTAGCCGTCTGTCTCCTTCTGCCTCCTCACTCCTTCTCCAGTGTCCACATTTCCTCTGCTAATAAGGACTCTGGTCATGCTGGATTAAGGCTCATTGTGATTCAGTCTGGCCTCATCTTAATAGGATCTTCAAAGATCCTACTTACAAATGAGTTTGCAAGACTGGGGTTAGGACTTGGTCTTTGAGGTGAGTATGAGTCAATCCATATATATGTATCTGAGAACATATACCTTGACTAAAAGGCAGAGAAAAATTGGGAGAGGGCTAAGTAACGAGAAGGAAGACAAGTTAGAGGGGTGTAGCTGCAACTCAGAACAGGGAAGATGGTAACCTAAATTAGGGAACATTTGGTGAATCAGCAGTAGGAATGGAGAGGAGTGGACAGATTTAAGATATTTTATGGAAGTAGAATTTATTGGATGTTGGTGGCTAGAGGGAGAGAAAGGGCAGCACTATAGAAGAAGCAGTTTTGTGGTGATAAATTTGAACCCGGTAAGCAGGGGTTTCTGTGTGACATCCAAGGGGAGGTCTTGCATACATGGCTCTGGGGTTTGTGGGTGTGGGTGGTGGGGGAGCTGGGATGAAAGTAATTTGAGGAGTTGTCATCCTCATTGAAGTTATGTACATAAATGAGATCATCCGGGGAAAATGTGCAGATGAATAAGAGAATTCTTTTTAAGCATTCTCTTTAGAATTAGGCAAAAGACAAGAATACCCACAGTCACCATTCAGTCCATATTATATTAGAGATCCTAAGCAGTGAAATAAGATAAGAAAAATAATTTAAAGACATATGGATTGGAAATGAATAAATTAGTCATTTTTTTGCAGATGATATGATTTTCTATTTAGAAAATCAAAAAGAATCTGTAGACAAATTACTTGAAATAATAGGAGAGGTCAGCCACATAGTTAAATGTAGATCCATACACAAAATTGAGTTGTATTTCTATACATTAGCAATAAGCTCAAAACTACCAAGTAGCATCAAAAACTACAAAAGTAACTGGAAACAAATCTAACAAAGGATGCATGCAAAAATTTATAAAATTTTCCTGAAGGATATTAAAGAAGACCTAAATAAATGAAGATACATACACCATTTTATGAATTAGAAAATCTAATATCATAATAGAATCTCCCCAAACTGGTCAAATGATTTAATACAACTCCAGTCAAAACCCAATAGGCTATTTTGTGGAGCTTGACAATTTGCTTCTAAAATTAAAATGGAAGAACGAAAGGCCAACAATATTAAAATCACTCTGAAGAAGAAGGAAGGCTTGCTATACCAGGTGTCAAGACTTAAGTATACAGCTATAGTAATGACTCTGTGTGGTATCGTGCAGGGATGAACAAATAGATGCTAGAACCGAGCATCCCCACGCAGGCCCCTGCACGGACAGGGCTTCTACGTACGACACGGGTGATACAGGAAACTAGTGGGGCAAGAGGTGAAAGTGCAAGGAATAATTGGGTATTCATGTGGGAAGAATGATGTCTTTACCTCACATTGTACACAAAAATCTACTCCATATGGATTAAGAACTTAAAGGTCAAAAGCAAATGTTAAGAAGTTTAGAAGAATAGGGGACCAGATGTAGCTCCAAGTGGTTGAGCGCCTGTACGAGGTTCCAGGTTTGATCCCCAGGACCTCCTAAAAACAGACAGACAAATAAACAAACAAAAAGTTTCGAAGAAAATATAGACTGGATGAGATTATCAAATCTCAAGGTAGGGAAGGATTTCTAAAATAGAACGCAAAAAGCGCTAACATAAAAAACTGATATATTTAAATACATTATGATTGAGAACCATAAATCAAAATTAAAATCAAGTAAAAAGATTAGTCAAATTGTTAGAATATGTTTGCAAAACATATTCCTAACCAATAATTGATATCAAGATGAAATAAAGAAGACTTCAAATCAGTAAGAAAAAGAAAGGAAAAAGGCAATGGGCAAAAGATAAAAATGGTTGTTTAACAGAAAAGAAAACACTCGTAGAGGTGCTCAATGACACGAGTGATTCAGACATGCAAATTCAAACCACAAGATTCCATTTTACACTTATTTTATTGACTAAAAATGAGAAGTCTGATGATACTAAGTGCTGGAGTGGATATATATCAACTCGATCTCCTGTGCTTTGCTGGTGGGAGTGTGTTTTAAGACAGTATCTTTGGTGGAATTTTATAAACTGGAGTATTTGTATGCCCTATGCCCTAGCAATTTCACTCCTTGATAGCTACCCAAGAGAAAAATGTGCATATCTACCAGAAAATATGTACAAAAATGTTCATGAGAGCACGGTTCACAATGGAAAAGAAATTGGAAACAACCCAAAAGAGCATTGACAGAAAAGTGAATAAATAAATTGAGGCATATTTACATACTGGATATTATACAGCAGAGAAAATGAATGCTCTATAATGACACTTGTCACTGATGAATCTTAAAAGCATAGGAGTAGGGGTGGGGTGGGGAGTGGGGAGTTAATGCTTAATTGGTACAGAGTTTCTGTTTGGAGTAATGAAAAGGTAATGGATGGTGGTGATGGTAGAACAAAATTGTGAATGTAATTAGCACCATTGAATTATATATTTGAATGTGATTTAAAGGGGAGATTTTAGTTTGTATAAATGTTACTAGAATAAAAACGTTTATAAAAACCATAGGACTGCACAACACGAACAGTGAACCCTAATGCAAATGGACTATAATTAGCATAATTATTATAATATTGTTTCATCAATTGTAACAAAGGTACCACACTAATGCAAGTGTTGATAGTAGGGAAAACTGTGTGTGTGTGTGTTGGGAGAATCCTCTGTATATTCTGCATGATCTTTCTATAGAATGTCAACTTCTCTAGTAAAAAATATTTTTAAGCATGGGAATGCTATCTTGGAAGTAGATCAGTATTTCTCGCCACCCTAACTGATGCCCCATGAGAATCAGAGAAGAACTGCCCAGCAGAGCTCTTCCTGACCTCCTAATCTACAAAATTTTGAGTGAAATAAAATGATGGTTTTAATACACTAAGTTTTGGGGTCGTTTGTTACACAGTCCTAGAGAACCAGAATTTCGCATTATCTTATTTTTACCCTTTCCACATTTTGTACTAAAACATCCACTTTTTTTTCCCTTATATTTGCATGTCAGTCCTTCCAATAAAGTAATTTAGTACTTATTCCCCCAAAATAACACCGGCATTCTGAAAAACTTGGAACATACAGTTTATGCCATAAACAATACGCATAAAAGACTAAATGGTGGACAAAATGAAGCACTAAGTGGCACTTAGGGTACTGGGTAAAATAAAACCACCCACACCCCATTTCTGAAATAAGAGCAGGTAATTTCTGTTGAGTGTTCGCCATGGTCTAAGCACAATGGCAAGCACCAAGAAAACTGAAATCTATTCTGTCCTAGGACCTAATATATTGTGGCCACCTGGACCGACATTACAAGCTGGTTCTACACTGTGGAACAAAACAGCCCAGGTCCGAAAGCCTGCCTGAATTTCTAAGGAAGAAGCAGAGGCCAGGAGAAGAAACAGTGTCCTGTTTAGGAAAGGGCTGAGGGGGAGGGGACAAAAGGGGTTAAGGGATGTTTCTAGTAGCCCCAGGAAGGCTAAGGATCAGTCAGGAGATGGGGCAGGACCCTGAGTAGAAGCAGGTTACACTGTCAAGTCAGCAGGCCAAGGATAATTTTGTCTGTGCTCTGCATTTTAATTAAGTTACCTCCTTTAATCCTCAAAATGTCCCAGTGAATTAGGCACGATCATCCTCTATATACAGGTGAGAAAGCCAAAGCTTAGAAAGGTTCATCCGCGTGTTAGGTAAACACTTGTTGAGTATATACTATGTGCCAGGCAATGTGCCAGGCACTGAGGATACAGCTATTAACCTACTAGGTGTGGTCCCTACTCTTGCTTTGCTTGAGGAGAAAGAATGGTCTAGAGTGAGGTGTGTGCTATGGGTGGGAGAAGAAGCTGCTAAGGGCCAAGGCCAACAGAAGTCAGCCGACAGTGTTACTGGCAGAGGGAACAGCATCTACAAAATCCCCGAGGAAAGTGCAACTTGGGGAGAGGAGGACGTGAGAAGTTCCGCTGGAGAACACACAGGAGGGTGGGGATGTGATAAGAGAGGAGGCTGATGAGATGTTGGGAGGAACAGATCCTCAAGCAAAGGGAAAATAAGAGGTTTAACAGCAAATGACATGACCAAATTCTGTATTTAGAATATCCTTTCTCATTGAAGAGTAAAACGTAGGCAGCAAGTGGGAAAGATCAGAGAGGAGGCCCCATTGGGACACAGTAATGCTTTCATAGGGAGGAAATTTGATGGTGGCCCATCTAGGAACCTGGCTGTGGAGGTGGACATGTGCACAGATTTAGAACATATTTAGGAGGTAAAAATGGGAAAGCCTGGAGATTGGCTGCTGGGAGTGGAGAATAAGGAGGAGAGGAGAAATCCACATTTTCTTCTGAGCTGCTGGGTAATATTGAGGATAAGGGCGGGGATGGATTGGATGGAAAGATAAAAAGTTCAGGGCTAGTTATAGTTGAAGTGCCCGTAGGATATCCAAGGGCAGATGTCAAGTTTGCAACAGTATGTAAAGACCCAGCATTTTGAGAGCAGGTCGGCATGAGAGATTTATGAAATATCATCACAGAAATTTAAACCGAAGCCTGGTATAGGTATGAGGTCACCAAGGAGAACGTGAGTAGTTACAAGGACAGGGGGCCTAGGGTAGAATCCCAAGGCATACCAACGTCCGAGGGGAAAGCTACAAGGTTGAAATGGATTAGCAGCATTAGAGATTAAAAAAAGCCACTCAGTTGGGGAATGGGAGGAAGAGATGAGATGTGGAGGCGTTTTCGGGACGTGGAGTTGTCCTGGATAGTGTTTCACAGACAATTACGGGACATTGTAGATCCCCCCAGGGCCCACTGGATGGAACGTGGGAGAGTGTGGGCTATGATGTGGATCATTGACTATGGGGTGTAGTGATGCTCAGAGATGTTCTTATCAGGTGCAATGGATGTGTCACGATGATGGGAGCAAGTGTTGCTGTGGGGGGAGTGGGGGGTGGAGGCGGTGGGGTTAAATGGGACCTCATATTTTTTGAATGTAATTTTTAAAAATTAAATAAATAATTAAAAAAAAGAAAAAGCCACTCAGGGGTGTCCCCCACGTAGGGGAGCCCCACATGCAAGGAGTGTGCCCCGTAAGGAGAGCCACCCAGCGCGAAAGAAAGTGCAGCCTGCCCAGGAATGGCGCCGCACAATGGAGAGCTGACACAAGATGACGCAACAAAAAGGAACACAGATTCCCATTCCGCTGACAACAACAGAAGCAGACAAAGAAGAACATGCAGCAAATAGACACAGAGAACAGACAACCGGAGTGGGAGGGGAGAGAAATAAATAAATAAATCTTAAAAAAAAAAAAAAGAAAGAAACCAGAAGAATAAGAAATGCAGCTTCCACGGAAGAAAAAATTTCAAGATGGCAGAAGCAGCAGTCGACACATCCATTGCTTCTGAGGAATCAAACATTACAAGGACTTAGGAGGGCCCTTTGGATTTTACTCAAGGAAGGTCATCCTTGATCTTTCCCAAGAGGTTTGGACAGAGTGGTAAGGGCAGAATTTGTCCTGGGTTGGGTTAAGGAGCCAAGGGGATGGCAGTGAGCAGTGGAGGAATGCATCATCCAAGATGGTGGCCAGATGTGGGGAGAAGAAGATGAAAGACAGGCAAGCAAACCTGAGAAGAAGGTGGGTGACGGCTGGGAAGTGAGGGGATGATGGCAGTATATGGGGTGGGATATGAGCCTGAGAAGGGCTTTTAAAACTACTGGTTCTAAACCTTGGTCACAATTCTAAACACTTGGAGAGCTTTGGAAATTAACATTTGATTAAATCAACATCTCTGAGGGTGGGGCTCAGGTACCTGCAGTTTTTAAAGCTGCAGTGATTCCAATGAGTTTGTAACCAAGACTGAGAGCCACTCCACTCGATGGTGGAGAGGAAGTGGCCTGGAATCCGCACCGATGTGGATTTGACCAAGGAACGAATAGAAAGTCAAAGAGACTCATATGAGGGCGCACAATTCCAATACAATTGAGGAAGTTGTTGAAGAACGAATCCTCCCCCCAAAATAAGTCAGCTCCTAACTTCTCCACAAGTGAATAAATGGAGGTATTTATTTTTGGTTGCCTCATTTTGGGATGGAAAAACTAAACATTGTAAATATATGCAAATATACTTGTGCTCAAAAGATCCATAACAGAGAGGTGGAGGCGTCTTTGGGACATGGAGCTGCCCTGGATGGTGCTTCAGAGGTAATCACCAGACATTGTAAACCCTCACAGGGCCCACTGGATGGAATGGAGGAGAGTATGGGCCATGATGTGGACCATTGACTATGAGGTGCAGAGGTGCCCAAAGATGTACTTACCAAATCCAATGGATGTGTCATGATGATGGGAACGAGTGTTGTTGGGGGGGGAGAGGGGGGTGGGGGGGTGGGGTTGAATGGGACCTCACATATATATTTTTAATGTAATATTATTACAAAGTCAATAAAAAAAAATAAAAAAAAAAACTAATTGGTTTGCAGTGAGATGTTTTTTTGAAATATTAAGAGACGTGTTTTCCCCACACTTTATTTCACTCTGTTATGCCAGAGACTGCTACCTGCTTCCTCATATCCATTCCCCTGTCTTCCTTAGGACAGATCCTGATGTTATTTGAGGTAGTGATGAGCTCGGCTAAAATATTTCAGTTGCCATCCCTTGCGGTCAGATATGACCATGTAATCATGTTTAGGTTGATACGATAGAAGGGTTTTGTGTGATCTATTTATCTTTTTTTAAAAGACAATAAAAAATAAAATAAGATGTAAGGGGAAAAGATTGGGCTGGACTTCCAGGAAGGCTGCTTTAAAGGAGCCGACTCCAAGGTTGTTTCTTGGCCTTCTCTGCTTCCTGCTTCTTGGAATTACGACACAATGTCTGGAGCTCCAGTAGCCGTTTTGGCTGCAAGGTAACCACGAGTCTGGAAGCCACACACTATAATGGAGCAGCAAGTTTAAAGACCCTGGAGCTGCCATCCAAGATCTGGACGACGTACGTCCAGGTTTCTTTTACATGAGAGAGAAATAAGCTTGTTTTGTGTAGCCAGAAAACTTGCATTTTCTGTTATGAACTACTCGATATGATCCTAATTGTTAGCCCTGTCATTCTCCCAACACCCTGGACCCACTGATGGCATTCTACCCTCATGCTCCATCGATACAGCAGAGTTGCTACACTGATTTAAAAGGCAAAAATAATGAAATGATTCCATGCTACTGCCTGTGTGTGTCTTTTTGTTTATTTGTTTCAAAATACACACTTGAAATCCATAGTTGAGGAAAATATTTTGAGTCCTAAAATCCTAGTTTTTGATTATTAAAATCTGGAGCCCCAGAAGATACAGGGGTTCAAAGTTTTGCTCTAAAGAAGAGGCCTAGAAGAAAGAGAGGACCGTTCTGGGCCACTTTCCAGCACCTGCCCAACAAGGTAAGAGGGAGGGGGAGCTGGGGAGGAGAGAGGGGTGTTGAGGGTGGGGGCAGATTCCTGCCCCCCTATGGCCAGAAGTGTGCGGTGGCCGGAGACACACGACCAACGGGAGAACAGGCAGAACAGGGAGTCACGAGGGAATCCCTGCCCGCTGGGGTCAGGAATGGGGTAAAGATGGGCAGGGGGAGGATCTTGTCAAAAGGGCCTGAGGCAGGCGAGGCGCTGCCCACCCACCCGAAGGCGCAGGCAGCAGCTCCACGGTCAGCCAGGTGGCGGAGAGGAGCTCGGGGGCCGCGGGGAGGGGGGGCGGCCCGACGCCTCTGGAGGAAGGTAAGGGGCCGCAGGGCACAGAGCTGCGTGCGTGCGTGGACAGACGCCAGGTCCGGAGAGCGGCCCTCAGCAGAGCCCCTCCAAGGCCACGTCCACCGTGGGCTGGAAGGACCCTCTCGCGCCTGGACACTCACTGACCCTCCAAGAACTCGGATGTGACCCCAAACGAAAGAGAAAAGGGGAAGCACTGATCTAGCAGCGCAAACCCGGCGTTGGCCAAGTTTATCCTGGACTGTTTGATTCCATTGTGGAATGACTGAAGGTGACCTTGAAGTGCCTAAGGGAGCAAGGGGGGTCTCGGGAGCCTCTGGCCCTGAGGGGAGGGCAGCACAGGCCATTCCAGGAACTGGCCGGGGCCAAAGGGAAGGAGCGGGCCATGGGTGAGGACGGACACCGAGGCGGGCAAAAGAGAAGGCTGTAACAAGAAAATAGTTTCAGCACGTGCAAAGGAGGATTAATATTCCAAACATAGAAGGCATGCCTACAAATTGATAAGAAAAAGATATAAAATCCAGTATAAATTGTGCAAAAGATATATATTGGCAATTAACAGAGAAAGGCATGAAAATGGCCAATAAATGCATAAAAGACACTAAACCTTATTAGTAGTCAAGACAAATTCAGATTAAAACAATAATGAGATAACATTTTTCATCCAAGCGATTGGCAAAAATTATCAAGAGTCCTGACGTTTATTGCCGGGAAGACTGTGAGGAAATGGGTGTCCTCTTACACCGCTGGTGGAAATTAACGTTGATACAGCCTAATTTGAATGTAATTTCTCAGTCTCTATTAAAATAAAATATGGCCAAACCGTTTGACATTGGAATCTCACTTTGAGAATTTATTTCCCAGAATGAAAAGAAGCAGTAGTTAAGACTCCACGCACAAATGTTTAGCGAGGCGTTTTCAGTGGTAGAAACTCAGTCCCCCAGTAGAGCGGGATCGGCTGTATAACATGCAGCCTGTCCTTCCTACAGCACGGCATCTGGCTGTTAAGGAGAATGAGGCACATGCTCATACGCTGACCCGGAGGATGCCCCAGGCTGAACGCGAGCAGAGGCGCGTGTGACAGGGATCCTAGAGGCAAGCCGAGAGCCAGCGCCATCCACAGCGCGGCTTTTCACGCACTGCAAAGCGTTTCAATACCAAGTTGCCTCTGCCCGCTTCAGGCTGGCTCACTAGGTGACCCAGTTCCCACCACACCTGCCACATGCTGCGACCTGTCTGGACCCTGCATTCACTTCTGTGCGATGCCAGGCAAATGGTATGCCCGCTTTTGTAAATGTAAGCCACGAAAGACGCTTTTCATGTACACATAGGTTTGTATAGGTCTGTACGATGGTAGGGAAAGAGACGGCAGAAATGGAGAGATGGTTGAGAGGGAATCGAGATTTTTTTTCCCTGTGGGAAATTGAAATTGAATGTGGGAACCTGGTTTGAAGTTGAAATGTTTCCATAATGCAGATAAGAAGTGTGGGCTTAGCAACACCGGCCTTGACTAATGGTCAGCACAAAAACTGTTCGCATGTGGAGACGTTTGAACTTTGTCATGGCCACTCCCTAGCATTGCAGGTGCTACGGCTTTAATAACAAGCAGCCTTGGAAATAAACATGGATAACCACTGCTTTGTGATTTCTAATAAGTAGGATGTGGAAACCAGGGTCGAGGCTCTCAGTTCCAGGAGCTGTTGAGTCCCTGGTCCCATCTTTACTTTCTGTCTTGTGTCTTTCTTTCTGTCCTTTTATTTCTTCAGTTCTGCCCCGCCTTCCCTTCGTGCAAACCTATTGCTGAGCTGGTCTCAGCATTTCCCTTATATCTTTTTCATTGTGTTTCTTTCCCTGGTTATGGTAAACAAATCCTACGTTGGTAACTCGTGAAATTTTAATAAAGGAATCTTAGTGTATAAAAAACAAAGGGGATGGCGATGGTAGCACAACATTGTGAGCGAGATTAATCCCACTGAATAGAATGCTTAGAAGTGGTTGAGATAGGAAAGTTAATGTTTTATATGTTTCCACAATTTAAAAAAGAGAGAGACTAAAGAGACAATGACAATTAAATGCAATGCATGATCTAGATAGGGAGATAGGTGACAGATAGAAAGAGAGAGAGATGATGGAGAGATGGATGATGTAGATAAACGGATGATAAAAATAGGTGATAGATGATGACAATAGATAGATAGATGATAGATGATGAGAGAGAGAAAAAGATGATAGATTAACACAACAAATGTGGCAAAATGTGAAAAGTTGGTAAATCTATTTATCTAGGTAAGGAGTATTTTGGAGTTCTCTGATTATTTTGGTAAATTTCCTGTAAGTTTGAAATACTTTCCAAATAAAAAGTTAAATAAAAATTTCCCTTTGATTTTTTGAAGAGGATCATTGGATACAGAAAAGCGAAGGGTTACTGGTTACTGTAAACTCCTGAGAAGGAAGTTGGTCTTAGATCAGAGGAGCAAAGCTCCTCAGCTGTGGCTAGGGCAAAGGTGGGGGTAAATGGTGATTTGTATTTGGAAGGGTTAATGCCTTCTGCCTTCTCTGGGAATCAGTAGGAGAGGGTATCTCCTGAGACGGGAGCAAAGGGAGTGGGGTTGATACTGTGGCAGAGCAGAGATTGTTAAGAAGATTGTTCTGAAACTTTCAGCCCCTTTACTAATAGCAAAAGAAATGACAGGCATATATATTGGAGAAGCAAAACTTTTTGCCATGCAGGAAAGCAATAAGAGTGAGTACATCTGAACACTGTTTGTGGCTGCCTGGTTTGGGACTCTGTTTTCACCCACCTAATACCTGTAAGATCTTGGGTGCTATATTTTCCTCTGAGTCTCCTTACCCAAAATAAAGATGGTAAAGCAAGTACCTTCCAATAAGATGGTTGTGGGGAGCAAGAAAACGCTTGCATGCAAAGTGTTGATGGCCATGATACATGTCTGTGCTACACATGCTTTTACTAGCTTCTGAGTATGAGGCAAGTGTGCTTGCCTCGGGTAAATCCCACCAGGGGAATAATGGGCTGTCAATCACACTCAGGTAATTGCCTTCTACAGTTCCGGACCAGCTCACACTCCCACCTGGCGGAGGAGGTACCAGGACCCCTGAGCACTCTTGATGTGCTCACACTCAAACGTATTTTCAAATCTGTGGATGAAAAATAGTATCATATTATTGCTTTTATAAACGTTTCCAATAATTCTAGTGATAGCCAGCATTTTTTCCTATCTTAATTGGTCCCATGAGATTCTTCCTCCTTTAATTTACTGCTCTTGTTTTACTTCTTTTTATTTTGGATTGTTTGTCTTATCCTTAATGCTTCATGGTAGTTCTTTATATATTCAAGATACTGGACCGTTGAAATATTTATTGCAAGTGTTTTCTGCAAGCCTCTCCTTGTTTGCTTTTTTGACTTCATGGTGATAAAATACATATAACATAAAATTTGCCATTTTAACCAATTTTAAGTGCACAATTCAGTGACATTAATTATATTCATTTTTTTCATCACCCCAAACAGAAACTCTGCATGCGTTAAGCAATAACTCCCCACTCTTCCCTTCCCCAGCCCATGGCAAACTCTAGTCTACTTTCTGTCTCTAAGGATTTGCCTTTTCTAGGTATTTTGTAGAAGCAGAATCATACAATATTTGTCCTTTCAGGTCTGGCTTCTTTCCTTAGCCTCATGCTTCCAAAGTTCATCCATTCTGTAGCATGGATCAGAACTTCATCCTTTTCATGGTACCTTTGTTGATTCATTCATCTATTGATGGACACTTGGGTTGTTCCCATCTTTCGGCTATTGTCAATAATGCTGCTATGAACACTGGTGTACAAGTATCTGTTTGATCCCTGTTTCCAGTTTTGGGGGCTATAGTCCTAGGAATGGATTGGCTGGGTCATATTGGCAATTCTATCTCTAATTTTTTGAGGAACGACCAATCTGTTTTCCATAGAAGCTGCACCGTTTTTACATTCTCACTAGCAATGCAGATGGTTTCCAGTTTCTCCACGTCCTCGTTATTTTCCATTATTTTAATATATCCATCCTACTTGGAATGAAATGGTATTGCATTTTCCTAACGGCTAATGATGTTAAGCATCTTTTCATGCCCTTGTTGGCCATGAGTATCTCTTCTTTGGAGAAATGTCTATTCAAGTCCTTGTTCATTTTAAAAATTGGGTTGTCTTTTAGTTATGAAATTGTAGGGCTTCTTTGTATAGTCTGGTTATTAAATCCTAATCAGATATATGATTTGCAACTATTTTCTCCCATTCTGTAGATTGTCTTTTCACTTCTTTGATAATATACTTTGATATATAAAAATTTTAATTTTGATGAAGTCCAATTTATCAATTTTTTACTTTTTTTTGCTCACCTTTTGGTATCATATCGATTCCTGTTTTCTGGTGTTTTTTTTTTCAGCTTCACTTTCCTTGGACATTGTCTCTTATAAGCAGCTGGTCAAAGCCTATTTAATAAAATACAAATTCCAATTCATAATAAGACCTTTTATCCAATTCTTCGAAGATGGGAGCTATCAACTTGATCAAGCATATCTATGAGAAATCTAAAGGAAATTTCCTGCTTAATGGTAAAACATTTGAAATATTCCCACTGAAGTCAGGAACAAGCCAAGGAGGCTGCTATCAAATTACTTATTTCTTATTTAGTATTTTAAATGTGCCATGCTTTCTCCTTGTTTCTATTAACCCCCCATGCCTTTTGTTTGATTCATCAAATTATCTTTGATCCACTTTTTCCTCAGTCTGTTTGAAATTTTGCATTTTATTTGAATTCACTTAATACTTACCAATGGGTAACATACTTAAGCTTAAAAATGTCTTGCAGAGTCTAAAGTGCCATTGCTTTTTCATATTCCACATCTACATATGCTCCAGGACCCGACAAGAATTTTAATAACTTTGAACTCCTGCTAAACTTCTCCCCACCCCTATCCCCCAAATCTCTATGCCAAAGTCTTCTGGAATTTTAATTTGTTTATTCATCTTCCTTCCACAATCATACTTATTTAGGCCTAATAATAATAGAGTTGACTGATTTCCACCCTTGCTGGTGTTTCTCCTCACATCCCTCTTCTTCCTCCTGGGTTCTTTTGTTCTTGGCTAAAAGAACATTATCTGGGCTTTCACTACAGAAAATTAAAAAAAAACTCAAACCAAATTCATTTGAACAGTGAGGGAATTTAATAACTGTATACTATAAAGTTATAGTATACAGTCAGAGCTAGCTCATGCTTCAGTCCCAGTTGGACTAGGATTCTGGCTCCTTTTGTCTGGTTTCTCCAGGCCCTTCCTCCTTCATGTGTCCTTGACTTCGAGCTAGAACCTCATGCTGGTAAAATGGATGCAGGAGTTCCAGCACTTCAGATCTGCACACTGTATACTTCAGAGCAGGGAGAACAAGAACACCTCTCACCCTGGTTATAGAATTCTGGATTCAGAGTTATTTCCCCTAAGAGCTTTGAGGATATTAACCTATCACTTTCTCATATTCATTGTCGTTGCCAAGGAATGTCTGATGCCATGCTAATTCTTCTTTCCTTGTATCTCCTGTATCTTGTATCTTGTATTTCCTTGAATCTCTCAGGAAGCTTTTGGAATGTTCTTTTCATCTATTTACTAATTTGTTCTTCAGTCCTGCCCATTCTGAGTCAAACTTCAACATAATTTTATATTTCAACAATCTATTTTTCATCCCAAATATCTCTAACTGGCTTTTGACATAAGTACATGCTATTCAGAGATATAACATCATTCTGAGAATATTAATTACCAAGACTTTGAAAGTCCTGTCCTAAATTGTTCTATTGGTTCTATTTCCTTGGGGTGTTTTGTTTTTTTTTTTCCTGTTTTCTCTTTCATCATGCCCTCTTTTCTGAAATGTTTGGTACATCCGAAAATGAAAAAATTATAGAAGGACAACAGGAGACTACAGATGTGTTTAATAAGCTTTGAGGAAGTAAATGCATGTGTACCTAATAAAACATAATTTAAAAAGGAGACGAGAGGGGCAGCTCAAGCAGATGGAGAACCCCGTCGGGATAATGAGAAGAGGCCTTGGAGGCTCCATTAGGGCGGTCCTCGGTGGACGTTTTGGTTGGGTGGGAAGGAATGAAGCAGAATCAGGATTCACGCCTGTGGCTTCTGAGAAAGGCACATTTAGTAAAAGTCTGGGTCAGAACCCAGAGTCTGGCAGCACGTGGCAGTGGTCAGTATGCAATGTGGGTGAAGAATTCTGGGACCCCAGACACATATGTGCCATAGGAGGTTTGCACCACGCGTAAAGCTGAGCCGGCCAAGGGACTAAACCCTATGGAGGCATAGACGCCTGAAGTGGGGAACCCCCTGAGATCCCAATAGCCGGCGTCATCGGGCAGCAGCTGGACTCTCGCCCCAACCTGGAATGCCTGGTGGCCACTGCCTGGCAGCGTGTCCCCTTGCACTGACGTTGCCTGACTGGCTTCTGGCTCCACGTGGTGGTCCAGCTCTCTATGCCAAGTTGGCCCCAGGACGTGTCCCAGCTCTGGGTGAGGGCTGTCGTCCCTGGGGAGGACCGCTCTCCTGCGGCGGCGTCTTTCACCAGTGTGGCTTTCTTCTCCATTGGGATCTCTTACTACACGCCGGCGTCTTCTTCCTGCGAGGGGAGCTGGTTCTGTGACGGTCGGTGCCTCACGTCTGATGGGTTTCACGTAAGCGAAGGGCTTGGTGGGCTGGCCTCGTTCCACACGGCCGTCTGCTTGGACGGGGTCTTTGTGGTCCACGTCAGGGCTGCCCAGCGATCTAGGATGTCCATCTGAGGCAAGAAGAGGGTGAGATGTGTAAGGTGCTGGAGGAGGGGTGATGTATGGGAACTACGCACGTTACGCATGATTGTTTTCTAAGCTCGCAAATACTCTGATAATTAAAAAAGAGAGAGAGAGAGTGAGAGAGTGAGAGAAAAAGAGGTCAGAGGATTTGCCCAAGAAACATTTGGGAAAGGGAAAGTGGGAGGAAGCTGAAGGGATGGCCAGGCAGGCCCCTGCAAACAGAGGGGCAGGAGACCCAGACGGCTGCAGAGGGACCCGCAGGAGTGCCGTCTCTCCCGGGGATCTCGTCTGGGCTCAGTGTTCTCCATTCTGTTTTTCCTTTAGTCTTCACAACAACATTGTAAGTTGAGTATTGCAACCCCCATTTTACTGATGACTATATCAAATCTACACAAATGCTCATTCACAAGAAAAGTACCATTTTAATTAAACTGACATAGTCCCTGCCTTCACTGAGCTTAAAAAAAGTCAGTAGGAGAGACAAGCAGAACCAAACAAAAAATGGAATGACACAATGGGTGATAAGTCGGAAAGCAAAAGGAGCCACAGTGTCACAAAGGAGGGGGTCTCTGGATCCAAGCTGCCCTGGCCAAAATCCCAGGCAGCCTTACCTTACCTGGGCCTCCATTCCCTTTCTCATAAGTTGGTATAATATACCAGCCCCTGGGTGGTTGCAAGGATTAAATGAGTTACTCAAGCAAAGTACTTGGATTAGTGCCTGGCTCATAGTAAGCTCCCTAAGATGTCTTGGGATGTGTGTGAACATTTTGCTGGAGGATTTAACATAAATGAGGACCTCAAGGATGAGTGAGACTTAGCCAGGCAAAGGTGGAGGAGGGAGGGAGAGTATTCCAGGCAGAGGGAACTTCCCCGGACACAGATGCTGGAGAAGGCAGCATGATTTCCAGAACGGAGACCCCTGGAACGGCTGTAGGAGAGACTGCAGGGGCGAGTAAGCCCGGAAAGGCCCTTTGAAGCTAAACCGGGTTTTTTTTTTTATCCTGAGATCAAATAAGAGCCATTGTATGATTTTAAGGAAGGGATACCACCTTCCCATTTGGACCTTATAAAGGGAGTTGAGTGTGGAGAGGAGGAGGGTCTTGTCTAGAGGCAGGGAGCGCTAAGAAGCTGTTACTGTCATCTGAGGTGGGGGGGATTTCATGGTTGGAAAAGACAGCAGGAATGCAGAGCAATGACGTGGCTTGGTGTTGACCAGGTGGAAAGGGAGAGCTCTGGGATGAGGCCCAACCTCTGCTCCTGACCTTCCCTCTGCTTTCCGGGGGCTCTCCCTTATCCTCCCTGTCATCCTGCCCCCAGCAGACAAGGGTGATGAAGCCACTTTCCCAAGATAGAGCTCAAGGGGGAAACGCAGGGTTGGGTCACAAAAAATGCATTGATATTGGGCCTGAAGTTGTGCTTTGATCAAGTGGAGATGCTGAGAAAATAGAGTCATTATTCTGGAGCTCAGCAGAGCTCTGAACTGGAGTTGGATGTTGGAATCATTAATGTACAGTTGATCATCACAACCATGGAAGTTGATGAGATAGCCAGAGAGAAGGAAAGAGGCAAAGAAAAGACCTACTAATATTTAAGGAAAAGGTAGAGAAAGCACATCAGACAGGGCCACTGACAGCAAGGAGAATCGGGGAGTCGGGGTGGCGGTGTCCAGATGCAAGGTGAAAAGAATAGATCAAAGGATGAGTAGCCTACCACGTTGACTAAATGGGACAGATAAGGACCGTGATGGGACCACAGGAAGGTTGTTCCTGATAATCTGTAGCTTCAGGAAAGTGGGGACAGAGGTCAGCTTCCAGAGCAGTGAGTGTGTGTGTAACGGGCAAATCACTACACTCATGAATCAGATACAGAATATTTTTAAAAAGGAATATTTAGGGGAAAACAGCTCTTTGAAGTTAAAATTATGAGAACAGAAATGAAACTCTTTATGGAAGTTCTGGAAGATAAAATTGAGGAAATTTCCCAGAAAGAACAAAAATCCAAATGGATGTAAAATGAGAGGGATAAAATATAAGAATATTGGAGGCATATTATCACCAAGGCTTATCATCATAAAATTTCAGAGAGCTGAGGACAAAGAGAAGATTCTAAAAGCTGATGGGAGGTGGGGTTAGGGGAGAGAAGGGGAGGAAAAGAGTGAGGAAAAAAGAGAAAGAGAGATCACACAGAAAGGGTCAGGAATCAGAATGTCTTAAAAATCAGACATCTCGGAAATGGACTAGGGCGTCCGTCTACCACATGGGAGGTCCGCGGCTCAAACCCTGGGCCTCCTTGACCCGTGTGGAGCTGGCCCATGCGCAGGGCTGATGCGCGCAAGGAGTGCCCTGCCACGCGGGGGGCCCGCGTAGGGGAGCCCCACGCGCAAGGAGTGCGCCCCGTGAGGAGAGCCGCCCAGCGCGAAAGAAAATGCAGCCTGCCCAGGAATGGCGCCGCCCATACTTTCTGAGTTGCTGACAACAGAAGTGGACAAAGAAACAAGATGCAGCAAATAGACACAGAGAACAGACAACCAGGGTGGGGGGGAGTTAAATAAATAAATAAATCTTTAAAAAAAAAACAACCAGACATCTCAAAAGCAACATCTAGAAGACAATAGAAAACTATCTTCAAAATTCTGAGGGAAATGGATTTTCCACCAAAAATTCAATACCTAACCAAACTTTCACTTAGTAATCAGGGAGGATAGAATTAAGACCTTTTCAGACATGGAAGGTTTTCAGATAATTTCTCTTTCATGTATGTTTTCTTGGGAGGCAACTAGAGGATTACTCTGCCAAAGAGAAAGGGTAAACCAAGAAAGAAAAAGACACCAGATACAAGAAACAGGGGATACAATTCAAAAGAGGAGTGAGAGAAATTCCCCAGATAGTGGTGATTAGAGATCCCAGGATTAAAGCTGCAAAATTCATGTAAGCCCAGGTTGGAGTAGATTAGAAAGGACTGGCAGTAATGCTACAAAAAGATGAAATTGGTAGAATACATGAAGGCATTTGGATTTAAATGATGGGATAAGATTTTGAGAATGGGGAAGCGGATTTGGCTCAATGGATAGAGCATCTGCCTACCACATGGGAGGTCCATGGTTCAAACCCCGGGCCTCCTTGACCCGTGTGGAGCTGGCCCACACACAGTGCTGATGTGCGCAAGGAGTGCCGTGCCACGCAGGGGTGTGCCCCCGTGTAGGGGAGCCCCACGTGCAAAAAGTGCACCCCATAAGGAGAGCTGCCCAGCGGGAAAGAAAGTCCAGCCTACCCAGGAGTGGCACCACACACATGAAGAGCTGACACAGCAACATGACGCAACAAAAAGAGACACAGATTCCTGTGCCACTGACAAGAATACAAGTGGACACAGAAGAACACACGGTGAATGCACACAGAGAGCAGACAACTGGGGGGGGGGGCCGAGGAAGGGGAGAGAAATAAATTTAAAAATAAATCTAAAAAAAATTTTTGAGAATGAATTACTGATAAATAAGCAAATTATAACACAAGCTAGGTATGAAGTTCAGGAAAATGAAAATGTTATGCAAGAGAAGAGTAATCCTAGTATATCACAGGTCTCCATTGTAGACGGAACGTGTCTGAGATGGGTGGGAACGGGTGGGTAGAATTGAATGAGTGGTGGTGATGGAATGAGATGGTGGTTATGAGTGGTGGGAATATGCGAGCTAGAGCTAAACACCCTTCTGCCACAGAAAGAAAACAATAAATAACGTCTAACAGGGAAAAATATGAGTAGTAATATAAATACATTTTTAGAGAACAGGAACTGATTCTAAAAAACTGTTTAAGCAGCTCAAAATGTTTGTGTCTAAGGTGTGGGAAACTGAGGCGGAGGAGGGGCTGCTGGCTTTCACAATATACCTCATTTGGGTCTCTGAGATATAAAAGTAAATCCAAAAGTAAAGTGAAAACCAGAAAAAAAAAGTTTTAAAGAAAGTCGCGGGCATTTGACATTACCTTGGCTAGGGGTCACTGAGCGAAGGCATTTCAGGGGCCTGAATTCCTCCATGCGGAATCTGCAGCGGAGAGAGAACCACGTTAGTCCGGGAGCTGAAACCTCACCTTCCTTTCCCGTGCGCCGGGGCTGACACCAGTCCCTCTTCGCACGGCTGCTGGTTGTCCCGGCCGCTGCACCCGGCCTTCCTCGGGCAAGGAGCACCCTAGGCTGGCAGCTGGGGGTCAGAGCGGGAGGGGAGGGAGCTTGGGGTGGGGAGAGACTCCGCACGTGAACAGTTCTCAAGCGCAAGAGATGGGATAACTAATGTATCCAAAACCCCGCAGGCAAGGTGGGAGAAATGAGATCAACGCTGGCGAAGTGGGGCAATCGCCCCTCCTTAGAGGAAAGCTCCGGAACGCCGATGTAGAAGGGGAAGGAAAAGTGGGAAAATGAGGGTGATTCAGGGAGTTGTCCTGCAGCCCTTTTAGGGCACTGAAGGTTTTATCTCCACCTGGAAAATGCAAAATCCACCGTGCCCCAGAGACACACAGACACAGACCTGCTCTTCCTGCGGGTGGAAGTCTGGAAATCAGGCGCCGCTTCTCGGAGGCCTTTTCAGCAAGAGGGGGTTGCGGGCCTGGAGGTGCCCAAGGGTCACGGGTCTGCCCTCCGACGTGCGCCCACCAGGCGGGCAGGAGGCAGTGCAACCAGAGCCGGTTCTAGTCGCCGAGACACTGCTCTGTGCCCCAAGCCCACTTCCTCTTATAAAGCCAGCGCCACGCCCTTGGAACGTTATTGGGCGGAGGTGGAGGCGGGGGCGGGGCCAGGGTGGGCGGGGCCAGGGTGGGCGGGCCTAGATTGACGTGAAGGAGTTGATTGGGTACAGGTTTTGCCTGTCAAATGGGCCCTCCCATGATGAAACCATTCATAGACGTAAATGCTTGATTGCTTGATTGATCTAATGATCCCAGGAAAAGCGTATAATTACAGTTGTTTTAAGCACCAGTGGAAGAGGGGTGTAGTGCTGTGAGTGACGAACAGGATTGGATTTAGGTCTGAGGGGTCAAGGAAGGTATCCCCAGGAAGTGATATTCGGGCTGAAATTTGAGCTAGTTGGGAGGAGCAGGGAGGGGAGGCCAGGAAGGGAGGAGAGCACAGGCTGAGGCTCAGGGGAGGAAGGAGCCGAGGACTGGGGGGCTGGTGCGAGATGAGGGGGGCAACCTGACGGGATCTGACCTCTGTTCTAAGGGCAATGAAACCCTGGGAAAGATTTTAGGCAAAGGGAGGTGACATGATGGGTTAACAATTTGAAAAACATCACTCTGGCTGCAGAATTGAGGAAATCTGATTAAATCAGGAAAGACAAAGAGGCTCCTGAGTCCTCCGGGTGTTATCTTAGCCTGGGGCGATTGGCAGAGGAGAAGGAAAAGGCTCTATGGTTAGAGAGAAATTTACGTGGAGAGTGAACCAAAGCTGGTTCTAATGGTTTGGAGGTATTGTTGGGGGGGAAGGAGACTTCAAAATGGTGGTGCCATTTATTAAGGCACAGAATATACCGGCGACCTTGCTCTGAGGGGAAGATTGTGAGCTCGGTTTGCACACATTGAGAGGAAGGAGCTTTTGAGTAACCAAGTGAGGATGTCAAATGTTAATTTTGTAAAGGGATCTTGTAAAGAGAAGAGGTCAGGCCTGGAGACGTGTGTGTGAGACGTATGCCACTGGTACGAAAAGCTAAGGGCATGGATGCTATGCTGGAGGAAGAGAACATAGAGGCATTCCAGGACACAGGATGGGAAACCCACAGTAGTAGCTAAAACTTCTCCTAAAATTAATGTGCAAGTAGTGCAATTCTGGTTAGACTCTCAATGCTAGTTTTGTTACTTTTTTCTCTTTTTTAAAAAATACAAACTTTATTGAGGCATACATTACAAGCAATAAAATGCACCATTTTAAGTATACAGTTCAATGAGCCTTGATAAATATGGACACTTGTGTAACAGTCATTATCTCAGAAAGTTCCCCTGTGCTCCTTAGCAGTCAATCCTCCAATCTCTACCCCCTTTTCCTGGGAATCACTGATTGGTTTTCTATCACTATAGACTATTTTTGCCTGATCATATAAATGTAATGAATGCTTTATTTCTGACTTCGTTTGCTCAATGTAATGTTGTTGAGGTTCATCCATGTTGTGGGATGCATAAGTAAGTCACTTCCCTTTTATTGGTGATTGGTATAGGAATATACCACAGCATATTTATCCATTCACTAGTTGTTGGACATTTGGGTTGTACAAATCTTTCAATGGGCACGTGTTTTCATTTTACTTGGGTAAATACCTAGAAATGAAATTTATGGGTCAAATATCACATGTTTATTTCACTTAAAAAAAAACAAAAACTGTTCTCCAAAACAGTTGTACCATTTTACATTCCCTCCAGCAATAGTTGGAGTTGTTCCACCTCCTTGGCAATGCTTGTATTGTCAATCTTTTTCAATTTTAGCCATTCTGGTATCTGTAGGGTAGTATCTCATTGTGGTTTTAACTTGCATTTTCTTGATGACAATTAATGTGCTTATTATTTTTTTAATAAACTTTTTATTTAAGAATAATTTTAGAATTATAGAGAAACTGTGATGACATTACAGGGAGTTGCACATACCCCACACCCAGTTTCATTTGTACTCAATATCTTATGGTACATTGGTCACAATAAATGAAACAATAATGATGATATTACTAAACTAAAGTCCATACTTTATTCAGATTTCCTTAGCTTTTATCTAGTGTCCTTTTTCTATCCCAAGATCCCATCCAGGACATCATATTATAGTTAGTTGTCATATCTCCTTAGACTTCTCTTGGCCGTGACAGTTTCTCAGACTTGCCTTGTTTTTGCTGACCTTGCTGCAGTTTTGATTAGAACTGGCTATGTATATTGTGGGATGCCCCTCTACTGGAATTTGTCTGATGGATTTCTTATGGTCAGACTATAGTTACATGTTTGGGAGAGGAAGACCACAGGTGTAAAATGCCATTCTCATCACATCTATCAAGAGTATATACTATCGACTGACTTATCTCTATTGATATTGACCTTGATCATCTGGCTGAGGTCTTGTTTTTCAGGTTTCTCTACTTACTCTTTTTTCATCCTATCCATATTGTAACTCTCCGGAAGGAAGGCATTTTATGTGGCTTACACTTAAGGAGTAGGAATTTATGTGGGTACACTTAAGGAGTAAGGATTTATGTGGGTTATAATGCATCTAAATTATCTGAAGTTTTCTACATTAGACATTTTTATCTATTCTTCCCATTTATTTATAATTATGGGCTTGTAGATTATAATTTAATTATTTCTTTTGTTGCTTAAATGTTCCAGTTTTGGACACTGAGAGCTCTTTCGTTGCCTCCTGTGTCCTTTTGACACACTCACATCATGTCAGTTTTTGTTTTATTTTGCTTTTGAGCACTTTCTTACTTTCTAGCATCATAAGATATTCTGGACTCATCTTATACCTTTCCTCTCCTTACCGGGAGTAACGCATGCCTTACTGGCTTCTTGGACATACACATCCTTTTGTGAAGTGTCTGTTCAAATCTGTTATCATTTTATTATTGGGTTCACTTTCTATCATTGAGTTGTAAGAGCTATTTATATATTCTAGATACAAATCCTTTGGCAGGTATATATATTGTAGATATTTTCTCCCAGTCTATGGGTTGCCTTTTCATATTCTTAACAGTGTCAAAGACCAGAAGATTTTAATTTTAATGACGCTCAATGTCACAGGTTTCCTAGAAAATCAACTTAGAGATGGAAATTAGAGTTCAGAAAACTTATGAGGGGTGTTTTTTTAAGGATGAGAAGGGAAGGAAGCAGGACTAGTATGTCTCAATGTTATGCCTCAGCTGACCCTGCAAGTGTTCTGATCATAAAATGACCCTTTGGGGCATCCTGGGTTTGGGTAAGGGGGTCAGGCCTTGATGCCCCTCATTGAATAGGCACTTGATAAAGGCTGCCTTGAGAGCAGATATGCCCATGGTAAGACCTTCCTTCAGCTAAGGCAATTCATTGGGGACCCACAGCTGTTTGGGTTGGCTGAGGACTGTGGGACCAAAATCTTTTATTTCTGAAGAAGGATATGGTTGGCAATTCACAGTGTCTACCATTTAAATGTATCTATCTTTTCTTTGATAATTCATGTTTTTTTAATTTAAAAAAATTATATTGACATATACCATTCATACACGAATACACATAAACAATAATGTATAGTGTAGTAGTTTGATATAGTTATGAATTCCAAAAATAGATACTGGATTATGTTTGTAAACTGGTCTGTACCTAGGCATAATTAAATTATGATTAGGGCTTTCATTGGGGCACATCAGTAGGGTGTGGCAGAGGACAGTGTTGGAATTTTTTTTTTTTTTTTAAGATTTATTTATTTATTTAATCCCCCCCTCCCCTGGTTGTCTGTTCTTGGTGTCTATTTGCTGCGTCTTGTTTCTTTGTCTGCTTCTGTTGTCGTCAGCGGTGCGGGAAGTGTGGGCGGCGCCATTCCTGGGCAGGCTGCTCTTTCTTTTCACGCTGGGCGGCTTTCCTCATGGGCACACTCCTTGCGCGTGGGGCTCCCCCACGCGGGGGACACCCTTGCGTGGCACGGCACTCCCTGCGCGCATCAGCGCTGCACATGGCCAGCTCCACACGGGTCAAGGAGGCCCAGGGTTTGAACCACGGACCTCCCATATGGTAGACGGACGCCCTAACCACTGGGCCAAAATCTGTTTCCCCAGTGTTGGAATTTTTGATGTTGGAGTTTGATGCTGAAGTCTTGAGCTGGAGTCCTGGAAGTAAGCACACAGCGGAATCTGGTTGTGAGGAAAGAGAAGCAAGTCTCGGGAAGAGAGGAACCCAGGAAGCCTGAACCCTGGGAGACTTCGGCAGCCATCTTGCTCTAACACGTGGCAATAGGCTTTGGTGAGGGAAGGGACTTATGCTTTAGGGACTGATAATTGTAAGCTCCTACCCCAAATAAATATCCTTTATAAAAACCAACCAATTTCTGGTATTTTGGATCAGCACCCCTTTGGATGACTAATACATATAGTAAAAGTTGTGAACTTACAAAACAAATACGCATATCATCATACAAGACCCCATACATCTCCCCACCACCAACACTGTGCATTATTGTGAAACATTTGTTACAAACTATGAAATAGAATCATCAAAATATTACTACTCACTATAGCCCATATTTTACATTTGATGTATTTTTCTCCCAACCCACCTGATTATTAATATCCTGTATTAGTATTATATATTTGTTATAGTTTAGATAATTTGGTTTTTTTTGTGTCCTATTGAAAAAAAAATTTGTCTATTCCAAGGCCATAAAGAGTTTTTCCTGTATTTTCTTCTACAAGCTTTATAGTTTTAGCTTACTTTCAGTTCTGTGACAGATTTGGGTTTATTTTTGTGTATGGTGTGAGATAAGGGTTGAGGTTTATATTTTTACAAATGGATATTCCATTCTTCCAATGCCATTTGTTGAAATCAAATGGCCCACAGAGTTCCTGGGCTGATGATCCACAGTTCAGAGATGAAACTGTGAAATCAACGTGGTTTTTTTTCTGAACTGGATTAAACTATTTTGAATTTTACACGGAGAATTAATTTCGGGAAAAAAAGCCATGAAATATATGATAAAAAGAATAATAAAAAAAGAAAAGTGAGTCAAAACTTTCTCAGCAAGCTAAATGTTCTTGGTGAGAGAGAAAGCCATACAAGCAAGAAGCTAAAATCAAGGAAACCTAAGAGGACCGGAGACCAGCTGCCACATGGCTCACATGGCAGAGACAAGGATCGCTGACGGCCCATCTTGTGAAAGAACACATCCCCTTGTTGATGCCTTGATGTGGACACTTTCCTGGCCTCCAAGCTTGGGCCAGGAAGAACTGTCTGTTGGAACCCCAAGCGGGGGGTGAAGGAGCTGGGGGAGCCCCTGGTGAGCAGGACCAGGGAGACGTGGCAGTGGGTGCTGGGCCTCTCCCACTGCTACGATGACCACTGAGGGCCTGGGACCTGCACCCAGGCCTGGCTCCGCAGCTCCCAGGACAGACCCCTGAGCACAGCCCAGAGCCTGTCCCCAGCTCCTCTGCGGGTCGGGACAGGAGTAATGCACACCTTGAAAGACCCCTGCCTCCCGCCTCCCCAGTGCCTAAAATAAACTCTGATCCCTCCCTGTTCTTACGGAATTCCTCCTTCTTGGCGGGAGATAATCCCATCCCGCCCCAATCAGTGAGTCAGTGAGCAGCGCTAGCGTCATCCAGCAGGGGTGGGCACGCGGAGCAGAGCTTGCAGGGGTGGGGGACTTTTTGGCGCCCCGGTTGGCGGGAACGTGTGGAGAAGCTGGAGGGCAGATGGGGGGCAGCAGGTCCCCAAGCGGCCCCTCGCCTAGTACTTTGCCCCTCACTTCCCAAGACCCCAGACCTCCCCCCTTCCACCCCGGTTTCCTCCCCAGTGTGTCTCCCTCTGGGACGAATTTTGCGGGGGGCTCCCCTCGTGTGACCTCGGGGGATGTCGCTGACCTTTCTGCACCCCGCCACCCTCCTTGGGCTGTCCCATTGGCCAGGAGTTTGGGCTCTGCTGCGAGGTGGGGGAGGCAGCTGTAGAGGGGAGGCAGGTGGCAGGGAGCTGGCGAGGACCGTCTGCCAGAGTCCAGGAAGAGAGGCCAGGAGGAGGGGGAGAGGTCAGCGGTGAGGGCAGGATGGGGTAGGCCAGCAGTGAGGGGCGCGGTGGGGGAGGCCAGCAGTGCGGGGCACGATGGGAGAGGTCAGATGTGAGGGGCACGATGGGAGAGGCCGGCAGTGAGGGGCACGGTGGGAGGGGTCAGATGTGAGGGGCATGATGGGAGAGGCCGGCAGTGAGGGGCATGATGGGAGAGGCCGGTAGTGAGGGGCATGATGGGAGAGGCCGGCAGTGAGGGGCATGATGGGAGAGGCCGGCAGTGAGGGGCGTAGTGGGAGAGGCCGGCAGTGAGGGGCACGGTGGGAGGGGTCAGATGTGAGGGGCATGATGGGAGAGGCCGGCAGTGAGGGGCATGATGGGAGAGGCCGGCAGTGAGGGGCGTAGTGGGAGAGGCCGGCAGTGCGGGGCATGATGGGAGAGGTCAGATGTGAGGGGCATGATGGGAGGGGTCAGCGGTGAGGGGCGCGGTGGGAGGGGTCAGCGGTGAGGGACAGATGGGGAATGGCAGCGGCGGGGCGCGCAGGGGCTGGATCACGGAATTTAGAACCCGGGATCCTGCCCGCGCTGTCTCCGCCAGGGTGGGGTCTCGAGCTCTGTAGGCAGCAGTTTCACCTCTGAACCGTGGATCATCAGCCGGGAACTGTGTGGGCTCTTCAGTGCCTGAGGCCTCCTCCCGCAGAGGCTTGGAGGAGGGGTCAGGTGCGCGGGCGGATCTCAAGGGCTGTCCCGTGTGTCCCCCTTGAGCTCGGTGTCACCCTCCTGGGACTGCCCGCGGAGCGAGCACGCTGCCCCGGAGAACACACGCGCTGTGTGAAATGCGGTTTCACGCGTTCCTGCGTATTGATTGTCAGCTGCGTGGGGCAGTGCCCACACTGCGCTCGGCACATGGCAGGTGTTCAAGACATGCCTCTTGCATGAGTCAGTGAGTGAACACGAGAATGAAAACTTTTCAGTCAAGAGTAGAATCCCAGAAGATTAGGCAGTGAGGCCCCAGGGAGAGGACACTGAGCCTAGAGAGAGCGCGGGCGGGGAGCCCAAGGATCTGCCCAATCCCGGCTCTCCCCCCCAGGGTGTGGGACCCCAAGAATAGATGCCTCCAGTGAGAATGTGGGGGAGACAGTCAAGTACCCGCCCCCCACCTCGGCGTTCCTGATCTCCCGACGCTTCCTTGCTGTGTTTCTTGTCCTCCTGGTGTTGGGATTTGAGGTCCAGGGTGGGGGGCCAGGAAGGGAGACCACCAGCCCACCCTCCTCACCCAGGTGAGGAATCATCTACAGTTACTGGGAGGGACACAGCTAAGGCAGCCACCAGGAGCCTGTATGAGAAGACACACCTGACCAGCATGGGTGAGAAATTGCAGGGCACTTGGTACAGACAGGGCGCGAGGGCCATTAGCATGTGCACAGGACTGCGGCTGACCGACCCTCCCACGGGGAGGCAGGACATCTACAGGGAGGAGGGGCGCTCACCTGCCCCACCACCTCCCACGCCCCTCCTTCCCAGCAGCTCTCAGCATCCTGCTCCCAACCTCAGCCTGAATCCTTATCAATAATAATAATAATAAATCCCAAGTTACTCTTTAAAAAAATATTACTGGCAAATAACAAAAACAAAAAAAATATTACTGGCAAAGAAACAGGCATGTTAGTAGATGGAAATAGATCAGAATGGCTAACAGTAATAGCCATTTATTGAGCATTTACCAGATACCTAGCCTTGTTCCCAGTTTTCATGTATTCAGACATTTAATCCACTCAACAACTTGTACACTAGGTACTACTATATTCCCATTTTACAGACGAAGAAACGGAGGCACAGAGTGATTAAGTAGCATTCTCAAGGTCACCCAGCTACTGAGGGGCAAACCAGGGTTTGAACTTGAGTGCTCTTGTTGAAGAGCTCAAGGTCTTAACCCCTTTGTTATATGGCTCCCAAATAAAAGGGAAATTAATATCAGACTGTAGCAGTTTGATATGGTTATGAATTCCAAAAATAGATAATGGATTATGTTTGTAATCTGGTCTGTACCTGGGCCTGATTGAGTTATAATTACGGCTTTAATCGGGCTACGTCATTAGGGCGTTGAGTCCCTGCCCCTTGGTGGGTGGCGACTCACAGATAAAAGGCATGGCAAAGGACAGAGTTGTGGGTTTCTGATGTTGGAGCTTGATGCTGAAGCCTTAAGCTGGAGCCCCAGGGAAAGAGACAGAGCCGTTTGCCTGACAGTCTACAGCTGTGGAGAAAGCAGAGGAGCTGAACCCAGAGGAAAGAAGCCAGCCCCAGAGAGAAAGGAACCTTGAACCCAGAGAAAAGCAAGCTGCAGGAACGTAGAACCCAGGAAGCCTGAACCCTCCTAGACATCGGCAGCCATCTTACTCCAAATAGACTTTGGTGAGGGAAGTAACTTATGCCTTGTGGCCTGGTATCTATAAGCTCCTACCCCAAATAAACACCCTTAATAAAAACCAGTTTCTGGTGTTTGGCATCAGCACCCCCTTGGCTGACTAATACACAGACCAAGGTTGTATTTTGATTCAACTGGAAAATGTGTGTATTTGTTTCCTATTGCTGCTGTAACAAATTACTAATTAGAAATTAGTGGCTTAAAACATCACAAATTTCTTAACTTACAGTTCTGGAGGTTAGAAGTCCAAAAGGGGTCTTACTGGGTGAAAACTGAGCTGTTGGCACAGCTGCGTTCCTTCCGGAGGTTGTAGAGGAGAATCTGTTTTCCTGCCTTTTCTGGCTTATAGATGCTCCTTGCACTCCTTGACTCACGGCCTTTCCTCCACCTTCAAAAGCATCAGTGTACCTTCCTTTTTAAATCTGTCTCTCTGCCTCTGACCCTATTTTTCTTTGTATGGTCTGGAAAAGGTATGGGAAAAAATATTCTCAATGTCCTCAGCATTGATTAGCTGAGGTGGGGGCACAGGAAAATAAAGAGGCACTGGGGGATTCATGTCTTTCTTTTTTTTTAAAAAAAAGATTTATTTATTTATTTCTCTCGCCTCCCCCCCCCCCCCCCGCCCCGCACCCCAGTTGTCTGTTCTCTGTGTCTATTGGCTGCGTCTTCTCCTTTGTCCGCTTCTGTTGTCATCAGGAGCACAGAAATCTGTGTTTCTTTTCGTTGCGTCATCTTGCTGTGTCAGCTCTCCATGTGGGCGGCGCCATCCTGGGCAGGCTGCCCTTTCTTTCGCACTGGGCGGCTCTCCTTACGGGGCTCACTCCTTGCGCGTGGGGCTCCCCTACGCGGGGACACCCCTGTGTGGCACGGCACACCTTGCGCGCATCAGCACTGCGCGTGGGCCAGCTCCACACGGGTCAAGGAGGCCCGGGGTTTGAACCGCGGACCTCCCATGTGGTAGACGGACGCCCTAACCACTGGGCCAAGTCCGCCGCCTCATGTCTTTCATAGCTTTATTTATTTATTTATTTTAATATTATTTATTTATTTATTTTAATATTTATTTATTATTATTATTTTTAATTACATTAAAAAAAATATATGAGGTCCCATTCAACCCCACCGCCCCCGCCCCCCACTCCCCCCACAGCAACACTCTCTCCCATCATCATGATACATCCATTGCACCTGGTAAGTTCATCTCTGAGCATCACTGCACCCCATAGTCAATGGTCCACATCATAGCCCAGACTCTCTCACGTTCCATCCAGTGGGCCCTGGGGGGATCTACAGTGTCCTGTAATTGTCCGTGAAGCACTATCCAGGACAACTCCACGTCCCGAAAACGCCTCCACATCTCATCTCTTCCTCCCGTTCCCCACACCCAGCAGCCCCCATGGCTACCGTTCCCACACCCATTCCACATTTTCTCTGTGGACATTGGATTGGTTGTGTCCATTGCACACCTATGTCAAGTGAGGGCTTAGATTGCACATGGGTACTGGATGCACTCTTCCCGCTTCTAGTTGTAGACACTCTAGGCTCCATGTTGTGGTGGTTGACCTTCTTCAACTCCATGTTAGCTGAGTGGAGTAAGTCCAATAAGTCAAAGTGTAGGAGCTGAAGTCTGTTGAGGCTCTGGGCCTGGGTGTCATATTATCAGTCCAGAGATTCAAATCCCCTACATATATCTTAAACCCAGCACCAACTACAATTCCAATAAAGTAGCATGCAAGTCTTGTGAAGAGAGATCCCCTCTGAGTCCATTTCCATCACGCAGAAACACCAGCTCCAAAGAAGGGCCATCTGTCATGGCAGTGAACCCCTTCTGCCATGACCATAGAACCCGTGGGTCTCTTTATCCCTCAAAAGAACCAATACCTGGGGTTGTATCTACCTTATCTGTCTCTTAGACTCTGTTCAGTTGTACATAGGGGTATTCCTTCTGACAACCTCCAGACTCTTTTTTAGAGACTCACAGCCTTATAATCTCATTTCTCCTTTCCATTTCCCCCTTACATTAGGTCAAACCGCTTCCCGAAGTCATGTTATTATATGTAGACAGGTATATTCTGCTGTTCCGCATTGAATCTTTAATTCAAGGTCATTTTCTAGTTGCTTCTTCAGCTGGTATGTGGTAGTGATCCCTCGGTGCCAGGGAGGCTTCATAGCTTTAGATAAACTCATTTTCCTTTTCAGTTTTTGAAAAAGAAATGTCCTAAAAAAGTTTTTTCCTCTTCTATTCATTTATGTACCATTTTAAGGAAAATTGTGTATTATGAAAATTTCAAATCTATACAAAAGCAGACAGAAAAGTATAATGACTACCCTGCCCCTCGCCATGTACCCGTCACCCAGGTTCAACAGTTATGCACACATGGCATCACTCCATCTATACCCCACCGTTCTCGCAGCACTAAATTATTTTGAAGGCACCATGCCATTTAAGCCATATATATTAGGTTGGTGCAGAAGGAATTGCAGTTTCAGACCATGAATTTTAAATCATTACAAATAGGCCCAAACACATCTTATTAATCAGAAACAATTACAATCAACACATTTTTGCCAATGAGAAATAAATGTTTATTCTTGTAGTGTAAAAATCTGTGCTTCAGGATTCACAACCTCTTGGAAAGCATTTTCTGCATCCTGCTGGTTATGGACGCATTTTCCCTACAAAAAGTTGTTGAAATGCTTGAAGAAGTGATAGTTGGTTGGTGAGAGGTCAGGTAAATATGGCAGATAAGACAAAAGTTTGTAGCCCAATTTGTTCAACTTTTGAAGTGTTGGTTGTGCCACGTGTGGTCAGGCATTGTCGTGGAGAAGAACTGGGCCCTTTCTGTTGGCCAAGGCCAGCTGCAGGCATTGCAGTTTTGGTGCATCTCATCAATTGGCTGAGCACACATCTCAGATGTAATGGTTTTGCCGGGGTTCAGAAAGCTGCAGTGGATCAGACCACCAAACAGTGATCATGACATTTTTTTGGTGCAAGTTTGACTTTGGGAAATGCTTTGGAGCTTCTTCTCAGTCCAACAACTGAGCTGTTCATCGCCTGTTGTCATATAAAATCCACTTTTCATTGCACACCACAATCTGATCGAGAAATAGTTCATTGTTGTTGCATAGAATAAGAGAAAATGACACTTCAAAACGATGATTTTTTGGATTTTCAGTCAGCTCATGAAGAACCCACTTACTGAGCTTTTTCACCTTTCCAATTTACTTCAAATGCCGAACAACTGTAGAATGGTAGACGTTGAGTTCTATGGCAACTTTTTGTGCAGTTTAAGAGGCTCAGCTTCAGTGATTGCACTCAATTGATTGTTGTCAACCTCTGATGGCTGGTCACTGTGCTCTCATCTTCAAGGTTCTTCTCTCCTTCGCAAAACTTCCTTTTTTTTTTTTTTTAACTTCATTGCTTTGGAATAAATTTTTTTTAAATATTTATTTATTATTATTATTTTTTAATTACATTAAAAAATATATATGAGGTCCCATTCAACCCCACCGCCCCCGCCCCCCACTCCCCCCACAGCAACACTCTCTCCCATCATCGTGATACATCCATTGCACCTGGTAAGTTCATCTCTGAGCATCACTGCACCCCATAGTCAATGGTCCACATCATAGCCCAGACTCTCTCACGTTCCATCCAGTGGGCCCTGGGGGGATCTATAGTGTCCCGTAATTGTCCGTGAAGCACTATCCAGGACAACTCCACGTCCCGAAAACGCCTCCACATCTCATCTCTTCCTCCCGTTCCCCACACCCAGCAGCCCCCATGGCTACCGTTCCCACACCCATTTCACATTTCCTCTGTGGACATTGGATTGGTTGTGTCCATTGCACACCTATGTCAAGTGAGGGCTTAGATTGCACATGGGTACTGGATGCACTCTTCCCGCTTCTAGTTGTAGACACTCTAGGATCCATGTTGTGGTGGTTGACCTTCTTCAACTCCATGTTAGCTGAGTGGAGTAAGTCCAGTAAGTCAAAGTGTAGGAGCTGAAGTCTGTTGAGGCTCTGGGCCTGGGTGTCATATTATCAGTCCAGAGATTCAAATCCCCTACATATATCTTAAACTCAGCACCAACTACAATTCCAATAAAGTAGCATGCAAGTCTTGTGAAAAGAGATCCCCTCTGAGTCCATTTCCATCATGCAGAAACACCAGCTCCAAAGAAGGGCCATCTGTCATGGCAGTGAACCCCTTCTGCCATGACCATAGAACCCGTGGGTCTCTTTATCCCTCAAAAGAACCAATACCTGGGGTTGTATCTACCTTATCTGTCTCTTAGACTCTGTTCAGTTGTACATAGGGGTATTCCTTCTGACAACCTCCAGACTCTTTTTTAGAGACTCACAGCCTTATAATCTCATTTCTCCTTTCCATTTCCCCCTTACATTAGGTCAAACCGCTTCCCGAAGTCATGTTATTATATGTAGACAGGTATATAGGTATATTCTGCTGTTCCGCATTGAATCTTTAATTCAAGGTCATTTTCTAGTTGCTTCTTCAGCTGGTATGTGGTAGTGATCCCTCGGTGCCAGGGAGGCTCATCCCCGGGTGTCGTGTCCCACGCTGGGGGGAATGCATCACATCTACACGCTGAGTTTGGCTGTGAGAGTGGCCACATTTGAGTAACATGAAGGCTGTCAGGAGGAAACCCCCAGGCACAATGCTACTCTAGGCCTTGTTCTTATTGCAGGTGCATAGGCTCAAAAGTGTAGCCATTAGTATCAAGAGCCCACTGTTGGGCCCTCCTTCCTTCCTGGTTCTTGCCGTTGCACCTGGAGGATTGCCGCTGCTCTCCCAGGGCCCACAACAGTGACCCCCCGGCCAGGAGCCCAGTACCCCCCCAGCTGTTGTTTTTAATTGTTTCCACTATGAGTATATATAGACATTACCATATACCCTGGGCATATGCCCTGTATAACTCCCTGTCAACCATATATATCCTGTCAATAACATCCCATATCAGTATTCCTCCGCTGCCATTGTTGAACCACTCTGTGATCCAAAACTTCCCGTAAAGTGAATCCCAACATAATGTCAGCTTCAGAGGAGTCTTAGATCACCAAAATTCATATATACAATATACAGTATTTCCCCAGATCCACCATAAAACCTTTTCCCTTCCACAGCAATAATCTTTTAACTTATTCATATCATATTTCCTGAAACTGATGTACAGATTCCGAAACTATAGTTTTCAAACAAGGTAACATTTGTGCTTACTATGTGGTCCATACTTTAGGTTGTACAGTTTTCTAAATTTTTTAGTTATCCTATGTTTTGTCTTATGGTTTTCATTATTAGTCTGTCGTCCCCTATATGTTTTTGGTGTAATATTAGCTGTTTTATATTCATCCTCGTGTACTCTCACATAACTCCTCTTTTGCCCCCTTATTTACCTTTGTTCCATCCATTGCACGTCCATTTTCCCCTCCCCTTAGGGCCCACAACGCCTGCCAATCTAATGCCCTGGGAGCCGTCCTTTCTCATGAGAGATACAGTTCTCTCTATTCGACGGCATTAGTCTTCCCCAGGATATGGGTCCACCCCACCCAATGGTAGAACCCACCTTGGCAAAATGAGCCTTCAGCTATTCCCTCCGGAGTCCGTCCCGCATCAGACCATACCCCTTGAGTGTCCTAACCAGGTAACCCTCCTACTTATACTTTGATACGTTTTACTCAACATTTAGTTCTCAATGAACTTCTGGCACTCTCCCATGTTTGTATGTTGCCCCTCCCTCCCACCTATTTCTTGGACCATATTACCCCTCTTCCCATCCCCAGCCCCCCTCAAACCCAGAAAACCCCACCCGAAGGTAACCCCTTGCCCCCATTTTGTCCCTTCTTTGTGCTCATACTTACCCCCAGCTCATCACAGATTCCACCCCTACAGACATTAACTCATATCCTTCCTCCACCCCCCGATTTCCAGTAAGCCACTTTTCCAGACTCTAGCTCTCTGAGGCAGTTAACTTATTTCATATCATTGAGGTCATATAGTATTTGTCCTTCAATGCCTGGGTTGCTTCACTTAACATAAGATTCTCAAAGTTCATCCATGTTATCACGTGTGATTGTAGTGTATTGGTTCTTACAGCTGAGTAGTGTTCCATTGTGTGTATATACCACATTTTATTGATCCACTCATCTGTTGATGGACTTTTGGATTGATTCCAACTTTTGGCGATGGTGAACAATGCTGCTATGAACATTGGTGTACATATATCGGTTTGTGTCCTTGTTTTCAGATCTGATGGGTATATACCCAGCAGTGGTATTGCTGGGTCATATGGCAAATCTATGGACAATTTTTTGAGAAACCGCCAAACTGTCCTCCAGAATGGTTGGATCCTTCTGCATTCCCACCAGCAATGGATGAGTGTTCCCCTTTCTTCACATCCTCTCCAGCATTTGTATTCTACTGTTTTTTTCATGGCTGCCAATCTTATGGGAGTAAGATGGTATCTCATTGTAGTTTTGATTTGCATTTCCCTGATAGCTAGGGATTTGGAGCATTTTTTCATGTGCTTTTTAGCCATTTGTATTTCTTCTTTGGAGAAGTGTCTGTTTAAATCTTTTTCCCATTTTTTAAATGGGTTGTTTATCTTTTTGTTTTCAAGATATATGAGTTCTTTATGTATGCAAGTTTTAAGTCTCTTATCAGATATATGGTTGCCAAATATTTTCTCCCATTGTGTGGGTTCCCTTTTTACTTTCTTGACAAACTCCTTTGAGGTGCAGAAGGCTTTAATTTTGAGGTAGTCCCATTTATCTATTTGTTCTTTTGCTGCTCGTGCTTTTGGTGTGATATTCATGAAGCCATTTTCTATTACAAGGTCCTGTAGATGTTTCCCTACACTGCTTTCTAAGGTCTTTATGGTTTTGGCTCTTATATTTAGGTCTTTGATCCATCTAGAGTTGATCTTTGTATAAGGTGTGAGATGGTAATCCTCTTTCATTCTTCTACATATGGCTATCCAGTTCTCCAGGCACCATTTGTTGAATAGGCCATTCTCTCCCAGTTGAGAGGGTTTGGTGGCTTTATCGAATATTATATGGCTATATACATGAGGTTTTATATCTGAACTTTCAATTCGATTCCATTGGTCTGTGTGTCTCTCCTTATGCCAGTACCATGCTGTTTTCACTACTGTAGCTTTGTAGTATGTTTTGAAGTCAGGAAGTGTGATTCCTCCTATTTCGTGTTTCTTTTTCAATATGTCTTTGGCTATTCGGGGCCTCTTTTTATTCCAAATAAATTTCATAGTTAGTTTTTCTAGTTCCTTAAAGAAGGCTGTGTTGATTTTTATTGGGATTGCATTGAATGTGTAGATCAGTTTTGGTAGGATAGACATCTTAATAATATTCAGTCTTCCTATCCATGAACAGGGAATATTCTTCCATTTATTTAGGTCTTCTTTGATTTCCTTGAACAATCTTGTATAGTTCTCGATGTATAAGTTTTTTACCTCTTTAGTTAAATTTATTCCTAAGTATTTGATTTTTTTATTTACTATTGTGAATGGTATTTGTTTCTTGATTTCCTCCTGATCTTGCTCATTATTGGTGTATAGAAATGTTACTGATTTTTGCACATTGATCTTATAACCTGCGACTTTGCTAAACTCATTTATGAGTTCTAGGAGCTTTGTTGAAGATCTCTCAGGGTTTTCTATATATAGGATCATGTCATCTGCAAATAATGAAATTTTGACTTCTTCCCTTCCAATTTGAATGCCTTTTATATCTGGTTCTTGTCTCAGTGCTCGAGCCAGTACTTCCAAGACAATGTTAAATAGGAGCGGAGACAATGGGCATCCTTGTCTTGTTCCTGATTTTAGAGGGAAGGATTTCAGGATTTCGCCATTGTAAACAATGTTGGCTTTAGGTTTTTCATATATACTCTTTATCATGTTCAAAAAGTTTCCTTGTGTTCCGATCTTTTGGAGTGTTTTTATCAGGAAGGGGTGCTGTATTTTGTCAAATGCCTTTTTTGCATCTATAGATATAATCATGTGGTTTTTTTCTCTCAATCTGTTTATATGGTGTATTACATTGATTGATTTTCTTATGTTGAACCATCCTTGCATACCTGGGATAAATCCCACTTGGTCATGGTGTATAATTCGTTTAATGTGTTGTTGAATACGATTAGCAAGTATTTTGTTAAGTATTTTTGCGTCTAGGTTCATTAGAGAAATTGGTCTGTAATTTTCCTTTCTTGTGGTGTCTTTGTTTGGCTTTGGTACTAGGGTAATGTTGGCATCATAGAAGGAATTAGGCAGTGTTCCTTCTGTTTCGATTTTTTGGAATAGTTTCGACAGCATTGGTGTTAGTTCTTTCCGGAATGTTTTGTAGAATTCACCTGTGAAGCCGTCTGGCCCTGGGCTCTTCTTAGTTGGGAGATTTTTAATGACTGATTCTATCTCTTTGCTTGTGATTGGTTTGTTAAGATCATCAATTTCTTCTTTCATCAGTATGGGCTGCTTATGTATTTCTAGGAATTTGTCCATTTCCTCTAAATTGTCATTTTTGTTGGAATATAGTTTTTCAAAGTATCCTCTTATGATAGTCTTTATTTCTGTGGGGTCAGTGGTGATATCACCTTTCTCATTTCTTATTTTGTGTATTTGCATCTTTTCTCTTTTTTTCTTTGTTAGTCTCGCTAAAGGTTTGTCAATTTTGTTGATCTTCTCAAAAAACCAGCTCTTGGTCTTGTTTATTTTTTCAAGTGCTTTCTTATTTTCTATTTCATTTAGTTCTGCTCTTATCTTTGTTATTTCCTTCCTTCTTCTTCCTGTTGGGTTACTTTGTTGTTGTTTTTCTAATTCCTTCAAATGTGCAGTTAATTCTTCAATTTCTGCTCTGTCTTCTTTTTTGATATATGAATTTATGGCTATAAATTTCCCTCTCAGTACCGCTTTTGCTGCATCCCATAAATTTTGGTATGTTGTGTTATCATTATCATTTGTTTCAAGGTAGTCATTGATTTCTTTTGAGATTTCCTCTTTGACCCACTGTTTTTCTAAGAGTGTGCTGTTTAATTTCCAAATTGTCGTGTGAAGCCTGGGTCTCTGTCCCTTGCAAATTTCCAGCTTGACTCCACTGTGGTCAGAGATATTGTTTTGTATGATTTCGATCTTTCTGAATTCATTAAGCCTTTCTTTGTGGCCTAGCATATGGTCAATATTGGAGAATGTTCCATGTGCGCTTGAGAAAAATGTATATCCTGCTGTTTGGGTGTAATGATCTATATATGTCTATTAGATCCAGCTCTTCTAATATACTGTTCAAATGTTTTGTTTCTTTAGTGATTCTCTTTTGAGATGTTCTGTCCAGAGTTGATAGTGGTGTATTAAAATCCCCCACTATAATTGTAGATGCAGCTATTCTTTCACTTAGTTTTTCCAGCGTTTGCCTCACATATTTAGAGGCGCCCTTGTTAGGAGCATAAATATTTATGATTGTTCGATCTTCTTGACAAATTGTCCCTTTCACTAAAATATAGTGTCCTTCTTTGTCTCTCACAATTGTTTCGCATTTAAAGTCTATTTTGTCTGATATTAATATAGCTACTCCTGCCTTTTTTTGGTTGTTGTTTGCTTGTATGATTGTTTTCCAGCCATTCACTTTCAACCTCCATGAGTCTCTGGGTCTAAGATGTGTCTCTTGTAGGCAGCATATAGATGGGTCATATTTCCTTATCCAGTGTCCCAGTCTGAATCTTTTGATAGGTGAGTTTAATCCGTTGACATTCAGTGTTATTACGTTTAGAGAGTTATTTATGGTAGCCATATTTTGGTTGGATTTGTGTTTGTTATATTTTGTTTGTATTATTTTATTTTCCCCTTCTATTTTTGTCTTTCTTGTTGCTTTTACACTCTCCTCCATCTCTGACTGTCCTGTTTTTTCCTTTCTTCCTGCAGAATTCCCTTAAGAATTTCTTGAAGGGGAGGTTTCTTGTTGATATACTCTTTCAGTTTCTGTTTATCTGTGAATATTTTGAACTCTCCATCATTTTTGAATGCTAGTTTAGCTGGATAGAGTATTCTTGGTTGGAGATTTTTTTCCTTTAGTACCTTGACTATATCATACCACTGCCTTCTTGCCTCCATCGTTTCAGATGAGAAATCAGCACTTAATCTTATGGAGTTTCCCTTGTATGTGATGGTTTTCTTTTCTCTTGCTGCTTTTAGAATTTTTTCTTTGTCTTGAGCATTGGATAATTTGACAAGTATATGTCTTGGGGTGGGCCTGTTGGGGTTTATGACCAGTGGAGTGCGCTGTGCTTCTTGGATATGTACATCTGTCTCTTTCAGTAGATTTGGGAAGTTTTCATTCATTATTTCCTGCAACACTCCTTCTGACCCCTTTCCCTTCTCTTCTCCTTCTGGAATGCCTATAATACGTATGTTTGAGCGTTTTGCGTTATCATTCAGGTTCCTAAGTCCTATCTGGATTTTTTCTACCTTTTTATTGACCACCTCTACTATCTGTTTGATTTCCAATGCACTGTCTTCCACATCACTAATTCTCTGCTCTGCCTCTTCTAGTCTGCTGATATTTGCTGCAAGTGTATTTTTGATTTCTTGAATTGTGGTGTTCATTTCCATCATATCTGTTATTTTTTTGTGCATGTCTGCAATTTCCCCTCCAAGTGTTGTCTTCACGCTGCTAACCTCTTTCATTACTTCATCAAATTTGTCGGTGATAAATGTTCTGAGATCTTTCATTGCTTGTGCGAAGTCCTGCCCCCCTTCCTGATTTTCAGTTTGTTGATTGGATTCAGCCATGTTTTCCTGATTACTGGTTTGGTTTGTAGATTTTTGTTGCTGTCTTGTCAACATTTTTTCTTGACGGGTTTAATCAGTTCCTTAGCTTCTTTGTCTAGTCTTGGAGATTAATTAGCTGTTGTTTTTGCGTAAGTGTTATATCTTCTCTTTGTCACTTTGTTCTTCCTATTCCAATTTCTTATTGCTGGTTAAGTTCACTTTAAAGGAAAGTATTAGTGCTGGGGAAAGTCAATTGTGTAAGGAAGGAAAAAGTGTGAAGTAGTATTGGTGATATATGTTTACAAAGCAACAATATGAGTTCTGGGAGGATGGAGGTTAGATCATGTAAATTGTGTAGAGTTATAGTAGTAGGAAAGTACCTATAATGAGGTAGACGACTGAATATGGGAGGAATGTGGTACGTACTAAGAGGCTATTGTTTTCGTGAGAGAGGGAAAGAGAAAAGAAAGGTAATAGTTTCAGGGACGAATACCAGATGGAAAACTAAACAAAGGTATTAGAAATTAAGAGTTAGACACTTTGTGGATCAAAGAAAGGGAGATGGAATATAGGAGAGATAGCAGATGGTGGAGGATATCAAGTTGTAGGGGAAAGGGGATAGTGTAGATAGGCTAAATCTATTCACAGAGAAATGAGGCAGTGGAGGGTGAGGAAACCCAGCAAATGTGAGGTATTTCCTGTAGGACCTATTGTATTGTTAAGGTAAAATAGTATAAGAAGTTGGGGACAAGAAAGAGAGGATTGAAAAAAAAAAAAAAAGAACAACAAGAACAACAACAAAAAAAAAAAATAAAAAATAAAAAATAAAAAAAAATAAAAAATAAACAAAGAACAGAAACCCCGCCACCAGGCTCGGCTGGGCTCAGCTGGGCTCCAGTCCCCTGCCCGCCGCCCGGCACGGCGTGGCTGGGCTCGGCCCCCCCGCCCGCCGCGGCTCAGCTGGGCTCGGCCGGACTCGGCTTCCCCGCCCACCGCCCGCCGCCGCGGCGCAGCGCGGCTCGGCTCTCCCGCCCTCCACCCGCCGCGGTGCTAGCTGCCTCAGCTCCGCCTACCCAAGGAGGGAGTCCTCCACACGTAGCTGGGATCTCCGTGTATATTTCACAGATGGATCCTCTCTGTTACCTTCCCTCCAAATCGATGTCCAGACACCTCCGGACCAGGAAAAATCCCGAAACAGCCAGTCCCAAAGAGTCTCCAACGCCTCCCAGCCGATTCCCCCCAGGAGCTAGTAACCGGGAAGTTCACTCAGCCGCCATCTTGCCTCCCCCTCTGCTTTGGAATAATCGCAAAACTTCTTGAATCACCACTGCACTGTGCATTCGTTAGCAGTTCCTGGTCAAATACGTTGTCGATGTTGTGAGTTATCTCCACTGCTTTACAACCCATTTTGAACTCAAACAAGAAAATTGCTCGAATTTGCTTTTTGTCTAATATCATTTTCATTGTCTAAAATAATAAAAAGTAATTAGCAAGTAATAAGTCATTAGCAAAAAAAACAAAGTGAGAATGCACATTAAAATGATGTATCACATAACCACATTTATTTAAGAATGTGGGAAGCGGACTTGGCCCAGTGGATAGGGCATCCGTCTACCACATGGGAGGTCCGCAGTTCAAACCCCGGGCCTCCTTGACCCGTGCGGAGCTGGCCCATGTGCAGTGCTGATGCGTGCAAGGAGTGCTGTGCCATGCCGCCCAATGCTAAAGAAAGTGCAACCTGCCCAGGAATGGCGCCGCACACAGAGAGAGTTGACGCAGCAAGATGACACAACAAAAAGAAACACAGGTTCCCATGCTACTGACAACAACAGAAGCAGACAAAAACAAGAACACGCAACAAATGGACACAAAGAACAGACGACTGGGGGAAGGGGAAAGGGGAGAGAAATAAATAAAATAAATCTTAAAAAAAAAAAAGAATGTATGCCAGTATCAAATGGCAAATTTCAACAATGCAAAACTGCAATCATTTTCGCACCAACTAGTATTTCAGAATGGATCACGAAAACATAAGGACTCTTTTCTTTAAGAAAGTAACCATGATGAGAATGTTTAACTAAAACAAAAGAAATGAAGAGATCATTAGCCATTAGGAAAACGCAAACCAAACCTAAATGATACAACATTTCACACAAGGATGGCTATTCTTTTAAAAAGCAGAAAATAACAAGTGTTGGAGAGGACGCAGAGAAATCAGAAGTGTAATGCATTGTTGGTGGCAATGTAAAATGGTGCAGCCACTGTGGAAAGCAATATGGAGGTTCCTCAAAAAGTTAAATATCAAATTACCATATGATCCAGCAATTCCACCTCTAGGTATACACCCAAAGAAAGTGAAAACGTGGTCTCAAACAGATGTGGTATTATTTACAATAGCCGAAAAGTAGAAACAACCCTAGTGTCCATAATGTGGCATATACACATGATGGAACATTATTCAGCCATAAGAAAGAATGAAGTTATGAGACATCCTGCAACAAAGAAGAAACTTGAAAACATTATGCACAGTGAAATAAGCAAGATGTTTAAGGACAGAACTTGTATGATAGCACTTAGAAAAGATGACTAGGAATAGCAAATTTGGATAGATGGAAAGCACATTAGAGGTTACTAGGGAAAGGGGAAGTGTTTGTTTGTAAAATAAAAATAATAAAAAAGAAGATGATCCTGTTAAGAGAAATGGATTGAATAGGCATGAGAGAGAAGAAAATCAGGTTTTGAGAAAAAGAAGAAGTCATGTGAGAAGCTTGGGTGGCAGGGATGCTTTATTGGGTTTATGGTAAGGAAGGAGAAGATATATGCAGACAGAGATAAGTCTGCATATTTGTCAATGGAATGTCCATCTATTGGTTTCTATTTTCTCTTCAAAATAACAGGTAAAAGTATTGCAGAGATGGAAGAATGTGGTTGGAAAGAAGTATATTAGTTAATTCTGTCACAACAGAACCCCTCCTTCACCAAATCTGTGACTTAATTCAGTCAAGGTTTTACTTCTCACTCGTGCAAAGGTTAGTAAACGTTTGGTAGCCCTTCTCCATCGGAAACACATTGTCTCCATTATGCTTTCACTCCAGTCTCATTGGCCAACTCTAGTCCCGTGGTTTCCACTGAAATAGAGGAGTGCCTGGATACTGGGTGTGAACCAGCTGCCTATCCCTCAGGTTCGTACTGGAGATTATTATTCTGGAACTTTCAGCCACTTCAATCAACATAAGGAAAAAAGGTATAAATTTCTTTTTTTTGTCTTTATTCATTTTTTTAATATTACATTAAAAATATATGAGGTCCCATATACACCCCACCTCCCTCACCCCACTCCTCCCCCCATAGCAACATTCTCCTCCATCATCATGAGACATGCATTGCATTTGGTGAATACATCTCTGAGCATCGTTGCACCTCATGGTCAATGGTCCACACCATAGCCCACACTCTCCCACGTTCCATCCAGTGGGCCATGGGAGGACATACAATATCCGGTAACTGTCCCTGCAGCACCACCCAGGACAACTCCAAGTCCCGAAAACGCCTCCACATCTCATCTCTTCCTCCCATTCCCCATACCCAGCAGCCACCATGGCCACTTTCTCCACACCAATGCCACATTTTCTTCAATTACTAATCACAATAGTTCAGGAATAGAATATCAGTAAATCCACTCTAATCCATATTATATTCCTCCATCCTGTGGATAAATTTCTTTTAAAGCAAACATGTATCATTATCATCTAGGGAGATACAATAGTGTAGGAGTTAACTGTGCAAAGTTTAGGATGATGCCTGGGTCATAAATCCAGCACTATCACCCACTGTATATCATCTTGGGCAAGTCACTTAATTATCCTAAGCCTTAATTTATTCAGGTGAACAATAGAGATTAGTAATGGCATCCAAGTTGTACATATTTTGTGACGATAAATTGAAATAACAGATGTAAAATATGTGGCACATGGTAAACATTTAAAATATTGCCATTTTTTAAGTATATAGAAGTGATATTGTCATTCTGAAAAACTTGACAATAAGAAAGCTAAGAATGGTCTTTATGTACAAATTTAAATGCAAAATGACAAATAACATCCTATATACCAGCAATAACCAACAGCATGGCAGAATGAGCTGATGTAGGCACCCTTCCCACACACACATCCATACACAGTAATGTTGGAAAATGTATAACTATAGAGATAAGCTTGAAAGACAAAAAAAGGAAATCCTGTGCATCATTAATAAAATAATTGATCTCATGGTGACCCTCCTAAATATTGGATCAGAAATAAATTTTAGAGGATAGAGGTACGGGTTTTTTTGTTTGTTCGTTTGTTTAAGATTTATTTTTTATTTATTTCTCTCCCCTCCCTCTCCCCAGTTGTCTGCTCTCTGTGTCCCTTCGCTGTGCATTCTTCTGTGACCGCTTCTATCCTTATCAGTGACACTGGGAATCTGTGTTTCTTTTTGTTGCGTCATCTTGCTGTGTCAGCTCTCCGTGTGTGTGGCGCCATTCTTGGGCAGGCCGCACTTTCTTTCATGCTGGGCGGCTCTCCTTATGGGGCGTGCTCCTTGCGCATGGGGCTCTCCTATGCAGGGGACACCCCCTCCATGGCATGGCACTCCTTGTGCGCTTCAGCACTGCACATGGGCCAGCTCCACACGGGTCAAGGAGGCCCGGGGTTTGAACCGTGGACCTCCCATGTGGTAGGCAGACGCCCTAACCACTGGGCCAAGTCTGCTTCCCAGAGGTACGGGTTTTAATGGCTTCTCTAGAATGGAGACTTGACTTGTATCCCCATATTTGGGAGCTAGAACTGGGACTTCAGTTAAAAGCTAGGACTCTGGAGAAACTGAAGTGATTCTTCCTAGCATCTCAGAGAAGTGACAAAGAAGCTTAGGTCTGCTTAGGCTATGGGGAAAAAATTCTAGGCTCCTAAACATTTTGTGGTGTCTCCATGTATACTAACCACACGTTACAGAAATCCGAAAGCCAAGATATCAATTTGTAAAAATCTCACCCAGCACTATGAAATTAATCAGGCTGGCTAGCAGAAGAAAACAAACAGACAAAAAAAATTCCTCTAGAAATACTCCCACAACATAGGACACAAAATCTCAAAGTCCTTAGTGAACATGAGCCCATAACTGAAAACTACACATCACAAGGCTAGTCTTACTTCACCTATACCCTTGCTCACTCCCTCAACACTGGATTGTTTTGAAGAAAACCCTAGGTATCATGCCATTTTGATCATAAATATTTCAGTGTCTTTCTTTACACAATATGGACTCTTACTCAAAAGATAATGAAATTAGTACTGGGAGAGTCAACTGAAAAAGAAAGTAAGGATAAGCTTACCAATAAATTGAAATAATAAATTAGTCTGAAGTGTAAAGTGAATATGTTTAAAATTATTTATGATATCAAATAAGAACTATAAAGCATAAGCAAAACCATGGAAATATGAAAGCAAACAAAAACTTGGATTTTAGAATGATGCAATGAAATTGTTCTAAAATTTTTTGTGGTAATGAATGTTCAACATTATGATTATACTAAAGCCATTGATTATACACTTTGGATAGATCATATGGTATGTGAATATATCTCAATAAAACTGCTTAATAAATAAATAATTGTGCAAGAATAGACAGAAAGAGCAGTTATGTATAACGGGAAGCACAGAGAGATTGAGAGTTGAAGAAGTTTCTTGTTTGCCAGTTTTTATTTATTATTATTATTGAAATAATGAAAATGTTCTAATAATGACTGAAGTGATTACCATTGATTGTACACTTTAGATGAATTGTATGCTTTGAAATATGTATCAATAAAACGACTTGTTTAAAAAAATAATGTAAATACCACTGCTAGAAGTAAGTTAAATGGAATTTGCCTAGTGTAAAGAAAGCACAAAATATCTAAAGAATTCAAGAAGACTACAGAGGGATAGACAAAGAAATGGAAAATGTGAAACAGAGGTTAAGAGACAAAGGAAGAACTGAAAGGATCCAACATACCTCTAAGAGGAGTTCTGGAGGGAGAACAAGGAATCCTCAGAGAACAGAGCCAAAAGTGTTCTGGACCTGAGGTAAGACTTGAATGCTCAGACGGAAGAATCAAATATTGGAACTAGGGTAAGTAAAATAAATTTACACCCAAATATTGCACAAGTGAAAATGCCAGAAAACAAAAGGCAAAAAGAAAAAGTTTAAAAGCAACCTGACCAAAAAAATATTATCTAAAAACAAATAATAGACTGACAAAGATTTCTTATTGGCAGCAATGGAGGAAACAAGGCACAGTAACAATACCTTCAGAGTACTGAGAGAAGATAACTGTCAATTCAGAATTCCACAGCCCGCCAAACCATCAGTAGAGAGCTAAAAACGACAACAGAGAGAATTTATAACCACATAATAAGGAACTTGCTGAAAGAATTTATAAAGGATGCTGACATGAAGAAAACAATGGAATTCCAAAGGCATGAGAGGCTAGAAGCAATGATGAATAAAAAGTCGATAAACATGTGTAAAAACCTAAGTAAGCCTTCTGTACAAAAAATAAATAATGACTACTTGGGGGATACTTACAAATAAGGTAAAAATTTAATTAAAGAACACAGTGATGTGAAAGATGTGAGGCATGAAAGGAATTAATACATTTTAACACAGGGGTCCTTAAACTTTGCTGTACATTAGAATCGCACGTAGAGCTCTAAAAGTCCCAGCACCCAAACTCTATTCCATACCAATGAAATTAGAATATCTGGAAGTGGGACTCAGACCCTGTTATAATTTTTCAGGTGGTGCCAATGTGCAACCAGGTTTAAAAACCAGTCATCTAAGTTGGTACTGGTTCTCAACTTTCATTGTCCTTGAAATCACCCAAAGACCTTTGCAAAACAGTTACCGGGGTCCCACCCCCCAGAGATTCTGATGGATCACGGCAATGGAAAACTTTACAAGGAAGACACAGCTTCATTTCCTATTTGTAGATTTCTTCACAAAAATAAGGAGCCATGGGACACTCCGTAGATGGGAGATACAGTTTGGGTTACTCCTGTAACCATTCATATTTAAATCCATCAGTTCCATAGCCCATGGTGAAAAAACAGTTGAGTTATTGCTGTGACACTGGGTTCTATTTAACATTATAGGAATTATGTAAGGGCTGCCAAGTAGTAATTTGTTCTGCCACCAACCAAGAAAATGATAAGGACTTGAAGAAAATAAGAAGAGCAGCTTTCAGCTGCTAGATATAGCAAACACAATAATTACATGTTTTCCCTTTTTTTAAAAAAAAGCACTTGAATACACTTTCAATACACATATATTAAGAGTACTTAAATGATTTCCTCCCCACCCAAATTTTTCCCTGTAAAATTGGCATGTGGCACATTATCTTCTAGTTCTAGACAAGATGTCAAATTAGCATGGTGGCTGCTGCTCCCAAAGACAGCCTTGGAGATGCCACCAAAGCTAGAAGGAGGCTGATGGATTTGTCAAACCAACACTAAAACTTTAGAAAATCCCCAGGGCAATTGATGGTGACTGAGTTTCAGAAAAGGGGTAGGGAGATTGGGCAAGGCAATACTGAGTAGAAGGTGGCTGGACCCTTTGCATATCCTGCCAAGTAAGGCAAAACATCAACAGTTATACAATGGAATGAATCTAGAATACTTCGGAAACTTTTTCAAATCAATGAGAAAAGGACAGGGAAACCAAGAGGAGAATGATAAAAAAAATATGAATGGACCATCCACTGAAGAGGAACTGGAATAGTTAACACAAAGAGAGAACAATGATTAATCTTTTCATTTATTAAATTACAATCTTGCATCAATGAGATGCAACCACATATTCATTATATGAAAAGATAGAGAACATTAGAAAATACAAATGTTGGAGAGAATATAGGCAGTGGTAATCCTCATACACTACTGGCTAGAATTAGTCATTCTGAAGAACGAAACAGTGATACTTAGTAAAATTAAGAGTGAGTGGCTCTATAACTCAGCAACACACCATCTTGAGTATTAACCCTAGTGAAAGCCATGCACAGAAGAATGATGATGATATTAGTTCGCCATGTATTCATGAGACTGGGAAGATTGAGGCAACTTAGTTACTCATTGCTAGGGCAGTGGGTAAATAAACACGGTGGAGGTGTATGCTGGAAAACTATGCAGCTGTCCAAAGCATTAGAGTAGAAGAACGCACAGCAAAAGGAATAGATCTCAAAACATATACTTTTTTTTTCATTAAAAAATGTTATTGAGGTATATCATTCATACACAAACATAAATAATGAGAACAGTAAGAGTTGTGAACTTAGAAAACAAACAGGCATAACATAATACAAGGCTCCCATATATTCCCCCACCACTAACCCTTTGCATTGTTGTGAAAAATTTGTTACAAATTATAAAATAGCTTTGTCAAAAAATTACTAACCATAGTCCATATCTTACATTTGGTGTATTTTCCCCCCAAACTACCCTATTATTAAAACCCTTGATTTGGTATTACATATTTGTTATAGTTCATGAAAGAACATTCTCATATTTGTTCTGTTAACCACTGTCCATCTTCCACCACAGGACTCACTATGCTATATAGTACCATGCCTTGTACTCTCCATTAGAAGAATATACTCAGTGGCTATCATTTTCATCACAGAGTTGTGACTTCCAGTCACCAAGATGGCAGCATAAGATAACCTGGGGTTCTGTAGCCCCACAGAATCTTTGAACAACTAGTAGAAACTGGAAAATATATCTTTCTCAGAATCCCAGAAATTTCAGTAACTAGGCAAGTGCTAAATCAAGAAAGCACAGCTTTTGGAAACAGGAGGATTTCACGGTACCCTTGCTGGACTCTACCCCACCCCATCCCTGGTATTAAAGTGTGGAGTAAACCTGCACCCCCATTATGGGTCCCTGACCTTGATCCAGCAAAAGTAAATCACCCATATGTGCATACAGGCATATTGGTATGTTTGTGCCAATGTATCAGATTGCATCCTGAAAGACTGAACTAGAACAACAGGGAGAATCATAACCTACAGAGAGGACCTTACACTTCACATTTGCCTCAGGCTGATCTTCTTGATGAGAGGGCTAATCTCTGAAGGAGAGCACCAGTCAATGCAAGCCAATTTGCAGTGACTGAGAAAGGTGTTTCTACATATGCTTGATTTTGTAAGCTCCTAACACTCAAGGAAATCTTATCACTAGTTGGATACAAACTTAAGGAACTTGAGGAACAGACAGCTCAAGGACTAAATCCCAGAGTTAAGATTTTAAAATATTAAAATGTACAATGTGCAATGAAAGATTCCAAGATAAACACAGAAACAGGAGATGGCTCATCCAAATGAACAAGATAAAATCCAGAAACCATCAGTAATGAATACCAGAATTTGGAAATAGCAGAAAAGACTTCAAGAAAACGATCCTCACTATGCTCAAGGAGATTAAAAAAAAAAAAAAACACAGAGAAAGAACTAAAGGATATTAGGAAAACAATAAAGGAACAATAGAAGAATCTCAATAAAGATACAGAAATTTTTTAAAAAAGGAACCAAACAGAAATACTGGAGTTGACGACTACAATAATTGAAATGAAATATTCCCTAGAGGGTTTCAGCAGCAGATTGGAGCTGGTGGAAGAAAGAATCAGAAAATTTGAGGATAAGATATTTCAAATGATTCAGGGTGAGGAAGAGAAATAAAAAAGAATTTTAAAAGGTGAACAGAGCCTGAGACCTGTGGGACACCATCAAGCATACTAATATGTACATTACTGGAGTCCCAGGAGGAGAAGAAAGAGATAAAGGGGCAGAAGAAATATTCAGAGAAAAAAATAGCAGAAAACTTCTCAAATTTAATGAAATACATGATTGTGCACATTCAAGAAGTCCTACAAACCCCAAACAAGATAAATTTGAAAAGAACCATGCCCAGATACAGAGTAGCCAAAATGTCAAATGCCGAGGACAAAAACAGATTTTTGAAAGCTGCAAGAGAAAACCAACATGCTATGTACAAGGAAATCCCAATAAGATTAAGTGCCAATTCTCATCATGAATCATAGAAGGCGTGGGAAGAAATATTTAAAGTGCTGAAAGAAAACAGTTGCTGGGAAGCAGATGTGGTTCAAGCAGTGGGGTGCCCGCATACTACATGGGTGGTCTGGGGTTTGGTTCCTGGTGCCTGATAAAGAAGAGCAAGACAGCAAGCTGACACGAGGGGCTGGCATGGTGAGCTGACACAGTGGAAAGGTTCAATGAGATGAGACAACGAAGAGACATAATGAGGAAACACAATTAGAGACCCAATAAGCAGGGAGTGGAAGTGACTCAAGTGATTGGGTGCCTCCCTCCTACATGGGAGGTCCAGGGTTTGGTTCCCAGTGCCTACCCAAAAAAAGAAGAGCACACAAAGAACAGACACAGAGAGCAGACTGAGGGCAAACAACAAGGGGTGGGGGAAGAAATAAATCTTTTTTAAAAAGCTTTATCAAAAAAGAAAATAATTGCTAAGAAAGTCAATAGTTATTATAAATGTAAATGGATTAAACTCTCTAGCCAAAAGGCAGCAATGGGCAGAATGGATAAAAAATGCATGACCTAACTATATGCTATTTATAAGAAATTCACCTTAAATTCAAAGACATGAGTATTTTGAAAGTGAAAGGATGGAAAAATATATACTATGCAAGTAACAGAAGAGAGTTGGGGTTGATATACTAATGTCAGATGAAACAGACTTTAAGTCAAAAATTGTTACAAGGGATAAAAGTTACTATAGGCTAAAAGAAGGCATAACAATTATAAATATAAGTGGATACAACATGAGAGTCTCAAAATAAATGAAGCAAATATCAACAGATTTGAAGGGAGAAATAGTTCTATATTAATAGTAGAAGACTTCAATATACCACTTTTAATAATATATATTGAACATCAAGACAGATGATCAACAAGGAAATAGAATTCAACAGTACTATAAGCTAATTAGACACTCCACTGAACAGCAGCAGAATATACCTTCTTCTTAAGAGCACATGGAACATTTTCCAGAATAGACCACATGTTGTTAGGCCAGAAATCAAATCTTAATAAATTTTAAAACATTGAAACATACAAAGTATTGTATACAATGGAATAAAGCTATAAATAAATAGCAGAAGGAAAATTCAACAGACCTATAACAAGTAAAGAGATTGAATCAGCATCCAAAAACCTCCCAACACAGAAAAGTCTAGGACCAGATGGTTTCATGGCTTAATTCTGCTATACATTCCAAGAAGATTTAGCACCAATGCTTCCAAACTTATAAACTCTTCCAAAAATAGAAGAGGAGGGATTACATTGTAACTCATTCAAAGAAGCCAGCATTACCCTGATACAAAGCCAGATAAAAACAGCACACAAAAAAATTACAGGCCAATATCCCTTATGAACATTGATGCAAAAAACCTCAACAAGATATTGGCAAACCAAATCCAACAGTATATTAAAAGAATTATACACCATGACAGAGTAATATTTATTCCAGGAATGTAAGAATGGTTCAACATAAGAAAATCAAGCAGCATAATAAATCACATTAACAGTGATCATCTCAAATGGTCAGTAAAGTCATTTGACAAAATTCAACATCCTTTCATGATAAAAACATTTGGAAAACTAGGTGTAGAAGGGAACTTCTCAACATGATAAAGGGCATTTATGAAAAACCCACAGCAAATATACTCATGGTGAATGAAAGCTTTCCCCCTAAGATCAGGAACAAGACATGGATGCCCACTGTCACCATTGTTATTCAACATTGTACTGGAATTTCTAACCAGAACAATCAGGCAAGAGAAAGAAATAAAAGGCATCCAAATTGGAAAGGAAGAAGTCAAATTATGTCTGCTCACAGATGACATGATCCTGTATATAGAAAACCCCAAAGCACCCACAAGTAAGCTACTAGAACTAATAAACAAATTTAGCAAAGATGCAGGATAAAAAATCATAATGCAGAAGTTAGTTGGGTTCCTATACTCCAGTAATGAACTTCTGAAAAGGAATTTAATAAATATTTCCATTTACAATAACATCCAAAAGACTAAAATACCTAGGAATTAATTTAGTCAATGATATGAAAGACTTGTACACTGAAAATTGCAAAAACATTGCTGAAAGAAATTAAAGAAGACCTAAATAAATGGAAGACATCCCATATTCATGGATTGAAAGACAATATCATTAAGATGTCAATTCTGCCTAAAGCAAACAAATTAAAGGCAATCCCTATCAATATCCAATCAGGCTTCTTTTAAGAAATGGAAAAGCTGATCCCCAAATTCATATGAGATTGCCAGGCACCCTGAATAGCCAAGACAATCTTGAAAAAGAACAAAGCGGAAGACTCCTGCTTCCTGATTTCAAAACTTACAACAAAGCTACAGTAATTAAAACAGTATGGCACTAGCATAAGGATAGACATATATACTAATGGAATAGAATTGAGAGTCCAGAGTTAAATCCATGCATCTGATTTTTGACAAGGGTGCCAAGTGCACTCAATGGGGGAAAGAATAGTCTCTTCAACAAATAATGCTGGGAAAACTGGATATCCCTGTGCAAAAGAATGAAAGTGGACCCCTACCTCATGCCATATACAAACATTAACCCAAAATGGACCAAAGACCTAAAATAAAAATGAAAATGATAAAACTTCTAGAAGAAATCATAAAGAAGCATCTTCAGGAAATTTTGTGTTAGGCAATGGTTTCTTAGACTTTACACCAAAAGCATAAGCAGTGAAAGAAAAAGTAGATAAATGAGGCCTTCAAAGGACTTCCTTATGAAAGGAAAAAGACAAGCTATAGAATGGGAGAAATATTTGGAAACCACATATCCAATAAGGGTTTAATATATAAAGAAATCCTACAACTCAAGAATAAAAAGACAACCAAGACTTAAACATGGGCAAAAGACTAGAATAGCCATTTCTCCAGAGAAGATATACAAATGACCAAAAAGCACATGACAAGATGTTTGACATCATTAACTATTTGGGAAATGCTATCAAAACCACGAGATACTATTTCACACCCAGGAGAATGGCTATCATTTAAAAGATAGAAAATAACAAGTGTTGGAGAGTGCATGGAGAATTAGGAATACTCGTGCATTGTTGGTAGGAATGTAAAATGGGCAGCCTCTGTGGGAAACAGTTCGGTGGTTCCTCAGAATGTTAAATATAGAATAACCATATGACCTGGCAATTCCACTTCTAGGTATATACCAAAAAGAATTGAAAGCAAAGGCTCAAACAGATATTTGCACACCGATGCTCATAGCAGCATTATTCACAATTGCCAAAAGATGTCAGCAACCCAGGTGTCCAACAACAGATGAATGGAAAAACACAATGGGGTCTTTCCATACAATGGAATGTTACTCAGCCATAAAGTGGAGTGAAGTCATGATACACACTACAACATGGACGAATCTTGAAAACATCATGTTGCGTGAATTAAACTAGACACAAAAGACAACTATTGTATGATCTCACTGATATGAAATAAATAGAAAAAGCAAGTTCATAGAGTCCAAAACTATACAGGTTACCAGGGGCCAGGGTGGGGGCAGGGAATGGGGAGTTAATTTTTAATTGGTACAGAATTTCTGTTGCGGTGATGGAAAAGTTTTAGTAATGGATGGTGCTGAGAGCACAAAACTATGAATGTAATTAACTCTACTGAAGTATATATTTGAATGTGGTTAAAAGGGAAATTTTAGGTTGTATCAATATAGAGAGACAACCTAAAATTATATACATCTACAAACAGAATAAAATTTTTTAAAAACCATAAGACTATACAGCACAGTGAACTCTAATATAAACCATAGACTATCTTTAATAGTATAATTATAAAACTATTATTTCATCAATTGTAACAAAGGCCCCACACTAATGCAAAGTGTTAATAACACAGAAAACTATATGTGTGAGGGGGTTAAATGGGAACTCTATTTTCTATAAGCCTAAAACTCTCCAATTTAAAAGTTTAAAAAATATGTTCTGGGTGAAAAAGGGGAAGAAATAAAATTAGACCTACTGGATACTGCGATTTAACTAAGTTTAAAACGTATGTATAAAGCAACTCCATGTATTTTTCAGAAATGTTTGCATTTTTTTTTCTGTTGTTCATTTCTTTAATTTTGTCATTTGGGTTTGGATTTTTTAACTTAGCATAATTCTCTGGATAGTCATCCAATTTGTTGTGTCTATAAACAGTGGGTTCTTTTTTATTGTTTGTATTCCATGGTATACATACTAGTTTCCTTAACCATTCACCTATTGAAGAACATCTGGGTTATTTCCAGTTTTTAGCTATCATAGGCTTTCATTTCTAAAGACATAAACTGAACACATTGGATTGAGTGCTGGTGGGGAAAGGAAGGTGAGAGGAACGATCAAGGACAAAGGCAAATGAAATAAAACCAGAAAGAGCCTTGCAGGGATGGTGATGAGTGTGGGCCCTGAAGAATGTGATCTATTAATCTCCTGCACCCAAGGTCAAAAATTTTTAAAAAGAATGAAATAGGCTGTTTTTCATACAACTGCATGTCTGATTCGTCTTGATACAAACACATTTTAATTGCAAAAAGGCAATCCTTTCCTTCGTTAATCTGTCAGAGTTGCTACCTTCATATAGGTTTCAAAATTTTACAAGCCCTCAAGACTGTTTCTGGGTCAAGCATTCCAGTTCATCAATATGTTCTTGCATCAGAACCACATGACTTTATGCATTTTAATATCGATTATAGAAATTCAACCCCCGGCTTATCTTTTCTGAAATTTGCTTAGCTCTTCTTTCTTCTTTATCTTCTTTGCTTTTATAATCAAATTTTCATTTTGGAAAAAAATTCCACTGGGAATTTTGAATTACATTAAAGTTAGTAAATTGGCTAAGGAAGAATTAACATATTTTTAGATAAACTTTTTTACTTTAGAACAGTTTTAGATTCCTGAAAAATCACAATGGTAGTACAGAGAATTCACAAATACAATGAATAATGTTTCATTATTATTAACAAAATTCTATACTTTATTCAGAAGGTATTCATTTTTATATAATGTCCTTTTTCTTTGCTAAGATCCCAGTCAATATACCATGTTGTATTTAGTCATCATGTCTCTTTAGACCCCACTTAGCTGTGACAGTTTCTCAGAGTTGCCTTGTTTTGGATGACCTTAACAGTTTTGAGGACTGGCCGGGTACTTTGTAGAGTGCCCCTCCGTTGGGATTTGTCTGGTGTTTTTCTCGTGGTCATACTGGGACTATGTACCCTTTGGGAGAAAGACCACAGAGGCAAATGCCATTCTCATCACATCATATTGAGAGTACACGCTGTCACCACAGTTAAAACCACTGAGGTTTACCTTTATCTCCTGGCTGGGGTTGTGATTGTCAGGCTTCTCCACTGAAAAGTTACTCTACTTTTCCACCTGTTTTCCATAGTGGACTCTGAAAGGAAGTCACTATGCGCCGCTCTCACACGGGGAGTGGAGAGGTACACTCCCCCTCCCTGGGGCAAGCGTATTTGGAATGCTTCTGATTGAGAGATTTGTCCATTATTATTCACTATTTATCAATCATTTATTTACATCAGAATGGACTCGTGGATATTTATTTTGTGCTTTGGGATATAATCCAACATTACATTAATCATTCTGCTGGTCACCTGCCCCCGTTTTGGCCAATGGGAGCTCCCTCAGCTGGCCTGTGTCCTTACCGATGTACCCCAGCATTGTGGGGTTCTTTGCTTATTTCAGCACTTTCTTACTTTCTGGCACTATGAAATGTTCCAGGTCATGTCGTATAGTTCTTGCCCTAGTCTAGAATCAGACATTTCTCCCAAAAGAGCCCTGGTCCCTTTGGTTGGAGAATGGCATTAGAAACCAAGATTTGGGCACTAACTGTGTTCATGGCTGCTAGGGTATTGTTGCTTCTAGGTCCTCTCGGCTGACAGAGCAAGGAAGCAGATGCTGTACCTAACGCATGTGTGCATGCATATACCTACATATTTATATTTCTATAAATATCCTCTGAATCTGTATTAAGATAAATCTATGTTGAGACTGATACTTCCAACTGTTACTTATTAATACACATATCATTCTGGTCTCCTTCCCTTGCTTAACTGTAACCTTCCCCCCCAACAGTGGGAAACCTGGCTCCCACCATCTGCTATTCAGTTACTACTTGTTGAGTTTGAGTACACTTGTGTACGTGTATCCCTATGGGAAACTACTTCAGAGTTGCTCATACATTTGGAATACACTTAGATGGTTTTGTCACATTCTGCATGCCATCCTACGATCCCCAGACCTCCTAAATTATTTTTTGAAACTTTAATATATTAAGGTGCTTTCTTTGTTGCATAGTTGCATAGGTTTTGACAATTGGCTAATGTCATGTATCCACCATTAGAGAATCATGCAGAGTAGTTTTACAACTTAGAATATCTGTGCTTCAACTATTCAACCACTCCCGTCAAACTCCTGGCAATCTCTGATCTTTTTATTGTTTTTATAGATTTGCCTTTTCCAGAATGTTGTATAATTGGAATTATACAGTATGTAGCCTTTTCAGACTGGTTTCTTTCACTTAGCAATATGCATTCAAGATTTACCCAAGTCTTTTTGTAGTTTGGTAACTAATTTCTTTTTTTTTTTCTTATTTATTTTAGTTTATTATTTTTAATTTTCCAGTTCCTCTCCTCTGTTGTCTTTTTTAAAATATACTTTTTATTTATTTTTAAAAGATATATAGATTACACAAAATGTTACATTAAAAAATACAGGAGGAAAAGCAGCAGTGGCTCAATCAATTGGGCTCCCGTCTACCATATGGGAGGCCCTGGGTTCGCGTCCTGGGGCCTCCTTGTGAAGGCAAGCCGGTCCGTGCACCTCAGAAAGCTGATGGCCTGTGCGCTGCGGAGAGCTGGCACAGCAAGATAACGCAACAAAGGGAGACAAGCAGAAACAGAAGAATGTGCAGCGAATGGACAGAGAGCAGATAGCAAGCAAGCCGCAAGAGGGGAGATAAATAAAAATAAATCTTTCATGTAATATATAGGAGCTTCTCATATGCCCCATTCCCCATACCCCCCCCTCACTTTTCCCACATCAACAACTTCTTTTGTTAGTGTGGTACATCATTGCAATTGATGAATACATTTTGGAGCACTGCTACACAGCATGGATTATAGTTTACACTCTCCCCCAGTCCATTCAACGGGTTGTGGCAGGATATATAATGTCCTGATCTATCCCTGCAATATTATTCAGGACAACTCCAAGTCCTGAAAATGCCCCCATATCACACTTCCTTTTCCCTCTTCCTGTCTTCAGCAACTCCTGTGGCCACTGTCTCCACATCAATGATATAATTTCTTCCATTGCTAGAGGCCCAATAATTCTATAGTAGAACACCAGTAAGTTCACTCTAGTCCATATTTTATTCCTCTATCCTGAGGACCCTGAGGTGGTGATGCCTGGTGGAGTCACCTCTCAAATGAGAAGGGGCTTCGATCCCACACAGCTAGTGGATGGGACTCTCCTGCCCACAGTTGTAGGCTCTCTTGGTTCCTCGGTGTGGTGGTTGTCCATCCTCACCTCCCTGTCAACTGACCTGAGTAAGTCCAGTGAATGGAAGAGTTGGTGCTTCAACACCGCTGAGGCTCAGGGCCCAGCTTGCACATGGACAGGTCAGAGACTCAAGTCTCCCGTGCATACACCAACCCCAGGGCCAACCACAGAAGGGACAGAAGGGGTATGTGTAGAGAAGTCACATCTGAGTCCAACTCTTGTCACTCGAGAGCACAAACTCCAAAGTAGGACCCACTGGCAAGGCACCAAACTCCAGAGCCTTCTGCCAAGCCCTGAGGGCATGGGTGTCTCTGTACCCCTCAGGAGCACCACGACCTGGGGTTGTATCTGCTTTGGCTGTCTCTGAGATCCTGCTGACATGTGCCTAAGTGTGACCCCTCTGATGACCTCCTGACTCATTCTGAAGTCTTTTAACTGTATTTGTCTTCACCTTTCCCCCTCTTATTCAAGGTCTTTTGCTAACTTCTTTTTCATGCTGGATAATATTCCATTGTATGGACTACCAAAATTTGTTTATCCATTCACCTAGCGATTTATACATTTACTGCTTACAGTTTCTGGTGATTATAAACAAAACTGATAGAATCTTTATGTGAGAGTTTTTCTTTGGACGTAAATTTCCAAATCAGTGAGTAAAAACCTAGGAGCTCAATTTCTGTATCATTCAGTTAAGACTACGTTTAACTTTGTAACAAACTGACAAACTGTCTTCCAAACCTGTAGAACCATTTTGCATTTCTGCCAGCAGTGAATGAGCATTCCTGTAGTTTCATATTCTTGCCAGCAACTGGTGTTGCCAGTTTGGGGGGTTTCAGTCTTTCTAATATGTGTGGTGTTATCTCATTGTGGTTTTGATTTGCAACTCCCTAATGACAAAGGCTCTTGAGCATCTTTTCATATGCCTGTATTATCACATATTTTTAATATATTAAGCAGTCTCACCCAGAAATATATTTCTCCATTAATTTTTGGCAAAATATAGTAAAATTTTATAACATTTTTCAGAGTTCTTGATATATGTTATTTTCAAACATTTTAATATCCCTCTTGTGAATGGGATCTTTTTCTAGAGTGCTATTTAACCGGTTATATATGTTATATAGAAAACCCATTCACGTAAGTAAATTTATCTTGTATTAGACTGAAGCCTCTTGATTAATTCCAGTTACTTTTCTTTGATAATCTTTGGATACATAGGTTACAAACGTATCACTGCAAATAATTATAATTTTGTTTCTTCATGTGTACAAATTATACCTCTTATTTATGGCTCATATGTAATTGAAGTAGTTAGAAAATGCAAGAATATATTAAATAAAAATATTATAAATTAATATCCATATTTTGTTCCTAATTTCTATGAGATTTTGGTGTGATGGCTGCTGATTGGAGACAGAGCTTTTAAGTTGGATAAAAAAAGAATCCTTCTAAATACCCAATTACTCTTAGGAAATTAAATAAATGACTCCATTAGGCATTAGCAATGAAGTGGTAGAAGTATACTTATATGGAAAAATGAGCACAGTATATTGTTAAGTCAAATGAGAGACATGAAACACAATATAGAGTATACTCTTTGTATAAGGACTCATTACGCACATGCCGCATATATCGTGGAATCTGCACTCCAATGGTACAATCTGCTAACAGTTTTATTATTCTCCCATCACTGCCTTTTAAGATGATCCACAGATCTCCCTTTCCCATCCCTTGGCCACATCTAGTCACTTTCAGAAATGAGAAATGAGTATGGAAACTCAGTCAGTCTAAATCAAAACTCTCATTTCACACACAATAAAAGCCGCTTCCTTCCTGGGCATGATGCTCCGCTCCAGGACCGACACTGGGGCTCTTTCACCTTCTTGCCCCAACATCCCCCCATGTCGCTGGCTCTTCTAGGCTAAGAGGAAAGAGGGGCAAAGCTATTTTATTTGCTGGTGCTGGGTGAGGTTCTCTCTTGACTGCTAAGGCAGCTCCCTGGTGGGTTCTGCAGGGATACCCCATGGGGATCTCCCTCCGCATCATTCCCTCACCTCTGCTGTCAGCTCCTGTCCTTCAGGGGTACACCCACAGTCCCTTGGGTGGGGTTGGGTGGGGCACCCTGGTAGAGCAGCTCCACTCCCTAGTTCCACTGACACAGGAGATGCAAATATCCTTCCCCGAGCAGGAGGTGCACGTGCAGGCTGCTTTCACCGCCCCTGCCCACCGTCAGGAGCATCACCAGCCAGCCTCCTGTCCTTCTGCTCATGAACCCCCAAACTCCTGCAGACCCAGGTCTGCTAGGGACCCGTGTTTCACCCAAGAACCCTCTGGTGCTCTGATCCAGGAACAGGGCAAGTTCCCATGGCCAGGCAAACCCACAGCCCACATGCACCCTTGGAGGTCCCCTATTGCCCACTGCCCCGGCTTTTATGAATGAGTGACCCTCTTGGGGACACTCACACCTGGCCTACGGGAAGAACGCACCGTCCTGTTTCCTGCTATGGAGAGCTAAGGGAAAAACAATGCTGTGCCCTCCACGCCTAAGAATTTCCTGCAAATGGTTTTTCACTCTACTAAACCACTAGCCACTTATACAAACTACAGGTAATGGATGATGATGGATCCAGCTTGACTATTATTAAATCCTGCATGGGTGTTTCTAGCACCACTTTTTCAAAAACAGGGTACTTCTCTGAGGCAACAGAAAGCATCTTTACTATCCTGCAGTAACATCTGAAAAACTACTTGCAAAAATGTTGACAGATGTTATCTTGAAGAAGCAGACATATAGGTGACTTTTATTTTATTCTTTATGCTTATCTCTTATTTTGGAGGTCTGTCAACATTGGAAATGCAAAATAGTTTGATTCTGTTGCTGGCAATGGAAGAGAAATTGCAGGACACTAAGAGAAAGAGGCCAGTCAAAGAGGTCACTGCCCTTTTATTCCCTTCCCAATATCTAATCATTTTAATAAACAAGCTTGACTCAGAAAGGGGCAGGTAAAAAAAAAATACTGAATTCTTCATAGCACTCTCTTTTCTCCATGCTATGTTAAATCATTTTTCTCTTCCCTCAATGAAATTTCAAGTAAGTTTCATAGCTTAGTTTGCTAGAGCTGCTATGAAAAATATCACACAATGGGTTGATTTAAACAATGAGCATTTATTGCTTCACTGTGTGGAAGCTCAAAATCCCAAAAGAAGACGTGGGCAAGGCCAGCTCATCTCCCAGAGTGGGTAGCATTCTGGGAATTGCAGCCCTGCCTCACGCAGTGAGCGCTCTCCTCTCTGGCTTCTTCTGACTTCTGGCATCCAAGTTTCCCTGACTGTAAGGCTTCCAGTCGTATGCATTGAGACCTACCCCCGCCCCCGATTCAATGTAGCCTCATCCAAGACAGGATCTTCAAAGATCTTATTCACACAGGCGCTCACCCTTAAGCAATAGCAACATCTCCGTAGTCCTAGTTACAAGTGGGTTCACTCCCACAGGAACGCAGAGTAAGGCTTGAGCAGGTCTTTTGTGGGGGACGGAGTCAACCCCCCACAGCCTCTCTGGTCCCCGGCAATCACGACCAAGCCCAGGCCAGTGTGATCCCCTAAAATCTTGCCTAATTTAAAGCTGGGTTTCTACGACTTTGCCTTTTTTCTCCACCAACCCTTCCTGCTCTTTCCCCTGCTCCAAATAGTACAAGTGCAAGCCCCGGTATCTCGTAACTGATCACCAGATCTTGTGCTAGAGCGCTTGACCTGATTTCCTGGAAGCCTCCTGTGACTTCTGTTTCTCCCGAACTGCTAACTACCCCTACATCAGTAAACCTTTCCACCAACGTAAAACTGCTGCCCTGCTGGAAAATACTGACCCTTTAGGATCTGTTTCCCGTAAAAGTCTCATGCATTCCTCGTGCACCTTGGTAACTGTTGTCAAGTCAAGTACCTTCTGGGTCTTGAGCAATGGCCTGCATTCCTTGGAAAGCAGCCCCCCCACGCAGCTGCACCTAGACGTGCCCCATAAAAGACCCCTCTCCTCTGGCGGTTAGTGTGGACACCAAGCCTGGAAAGCGCCGTCTCTCCTCCTGCTGCCAGGACAAGGACCAGGCCACGGCTAGGCGTGGGACCATCTCATGCTCCCCTCACCGAGGACGAGGCCCCACGTAAGCCCCCTGAATAAGTGCTCATTTCTTGTCCAAGTCTTCCTTCGGGCCGATGACCCCACGCCGGCTAGGCGGGAAGCTGGCATTTACACGCCCCCGCTGTACGCAGGACACAAACTTTCCCTCCGTCGGGTCTTTACTCAGCCTTCCAAGGGGGAAGTAAGGACGGTGGCTTTGTTCTCTCTGTCTCTAACTATCAGATCTCATGTCTCCAGAGCGGACCCATGGGAGAGGAAGGAATCTGGGAGGGGGCACAATCTCCTGTGGCCACGGTGGGGTCGGGCTCCCTGTGTGCCCAGCGCCCTTGTGCTGGCCCTGCCTTCCAAGGGGAGCCTCCACGCCCTCCTTAGACTTTCCATCCACAGCATCCTCTCTAAACAAGTCCATCCTGAATCTCTCCAGTCGAATGGAATCTCTCCCAAGACGACCCCCTGTGTCTTCTCTCCGCAGGATCTTCATCTGGCCTGTGGGAAACAGGGGAGAGGATGCTCCGTTCCAAGTCGTCGGGCAGCCGTGTCTCCTCTCTCTGCCTTTGGGGCAGCAGCCAGTCGCAGCTTCTTTCCTTGAGACATCCAGGTGTGAGTCAGGTCAGCCCCGTGGCTCCCCAGAGTTTGGGGAGGGGTGCTTGCCAGTCTCTGAGTTGTTTGCATGTAGCTCCCTCACTCAGCATAAGATAAGAAGGAAAAGGGCTGCCTAGAATCCTGACAATCTTCACTTTTCTGGTCTCTCACCCTTGGCTAATTCTGAGCTTTCCTTTTATAGCCTTCCCAAGTCCAGAATGGATGTCGTATTTCTTAGGAATTGAGCTTAGTTGTGTTGTGTAGAGCTCCCCAAACAGTGGTTTGCATAAACTATAAATGTATTTTCCTTCCACCTGAAATAAGTCTGAAGGTGGGAATGCTGATGCCACCACGATCTCGTGGCCAGAGCTTCCTTATTGTTTCCCATCCTGTCTTTCTGAAGGTCTGATGCACAGTCTCATGGTCATTTTATTGGCCAGAACTGAATTGCATGACCATCATCCCTAGCTGTAAGAAGACTGTTAGCTGATCACATTGCCACTCCAAATCAAGTGGGGAGAAAGGAGAAAGGACACTGGGAGGGATAGCAGTTCTTCCCACGGATAACCTAGCACCTTCCCTGAGAATGCTGCCCCTAGGACCACCATTCTCAGCCTTTGGGCCTCAGCCACTGCTGAGATGTCAGGGAAAGCTCCATTTTCACCATCCTATTTGGATACTATGTCAGCTCTTTTCTGCAATCATCCCAGCCCTTTCTCTGAGAGGTGGGCTTCTTCAAAGATCTGAATAATGCAACGCCCTAAGGGTGAGTAAGAGACATCTGAGGTTTTTTTTGTTTGTTTGTTTTAGTTATTGTTTTCCTAGAATTGCAGCCAAGTCTTTAATAAGCTCAATCAGGTGCTGAGGGACGGATGTGTGTTTGGAGCAAGAGGACTAATAGTGTTTATATATTCTATCTCCTTTTATGCTTTCTCTTGAGGCATAAAATAATGACTCAAGCTAATATCTAATCAAAATCTTTTTTTTTACCTTGCTTGGGACACCTATAAACAAAATTTTCCATAACCTCTTATATGCATCAAAAAGGAAAGCAAGCAAAATGAGATAATGATGATTTAAATAAATCATAATTAAAATATAAAGAAATAAACCCTTCCACAAAGAACCTTTGGTCTCTGAGACCCCCTCCTTTTTCACGACTGAAAGACCTGTGTAACTCGCTGACTGCATTAAAGAACGACGATTCCTGTCTACTAATTCCACCTGCTTCCCCCAAAAGGGAAAGAGATTTTCTCCAGGGACGCTCATAAATGCATTTCTCCCTTATGTTCTCATAGTGCTAATGTATTCCTTGTGTATTTACATTTTTTTAAGAGAAATCAGTTTATGAGTATGCTATTATTAAACATTTGATCTTTGAACAAGTGTGGAGGTGATAAGCTGACTCTTCTCTCCAGCCCAAACAGACCTGCCTGGGACAGAAAGAAAACCAATAGAGTCAGGGCAACCAAAGATGATAAATCTGGACAGAACAAGGGGGAAAAAATTCCTTGGCCAACCTTGGTGTGAATTTCACTGGATGTTTATACAAAGTTTATAAACGTGCACATCAAAGCTTCAGAGTTCTAACTGAAGGTCATTATTTGAATATGTTTATCAAATTCTTTCTTGATTCCTGATTCATTCCATTTTTCTGCCTTTTCTTGAGTCAGTTTTAGTCACTTGTAATTGTTTAAATGAAATCTTCCATTTATCAGGTTTCAAATCTATCAGCATCAAGTTGAATGTGATATGCCTTTATAACACATATATTCCTTCTTTCTGTAGAAACAATGTCTTTCTCATTCCAATGTTGTAAAAATTTATTTCTCCCATGGTCTAATTTTTATAGGGCTAACAGGTTATTTGCAGTTAATAACTTTGAGGCCACTATTTTGATTGTATTGATCACCAATTTCTTAAGTTTCTTTCCCAAATCTCAGCTATTGGAGGCTACCTCCACTAGGGTTACCTTGTCCTCTTACATCCTCCTATCATTATGACTTACTGTTTTTCTTAAAATCAACTGACTTTTTTAAACCTAGATCACTTCTAATCCTAAGCAATCATTTATTTATCTTTTTAAAATTTTTAAAAATTTTTAATTAAATTGTCTTTTTTTTAAAAGATACATAAATCACAAAAAATGTTACATTAAAAAATATAAGAGGTTCCCACATACCCCACCCCCCACCCCTCCACTCCCCCTACATCAACAACCTCTTTCATTATTGAGGCACATTCATTGCATTTGGTGAATATATTTTGCAGCACTGCTGCACCGCATGGATTATAGTTTACATTGTAGTTTACACTCTCCCCCAGTACATTCAATGGCAGGATATATAATGTCCAGCATCTGTCCCTGCAATATCATTTAGGACAACTCCAAGACCTGAAAAATGCCCCCACATCTCATCTCCACTTCCCTCTCCCTGCCCTCAGCAACTGCCTTGGCCACTTTCTCCAGATCAATGCTACAGTTTCTTCCATTACTAGTCACAATAGTTCGTAGAATACTAGTAAGTTCACTCTATTCTATATTTTATTCCTCCATCCTACGGACCCTCAGTTTGTGATGTCCACTCCACCTCTATATTGTGAGGGGGCTTAGATCCCACATGGTTGATGGATGCAATTCTCCTGCTTGGAATTGTAGGCACTCTCAGTTCCCTGGTATTCTATTTATAATCTTTAAATCTATGACTACTATTTCATTTTCCTATTAATTGAATTTGGCAATCTATTAGGCTTCATTTTTGAAGAAGTTTTGGACCACAGAGGGGTTCAACTATGGCAGGGGAGGAACACTGGTGTGGATGTTATTGATGGGGGACACATGGTTGGGAGGGAGTTCTCCAGGGCATGCATATAGGGTATATAAAAATGTTTGGATATATGTTGGGTATTTTCATAGTAGTTGAAGTTACAGACAACAACTGAGAGAGCACTGAGTTCCTAATTAGGGGAGCTCTGTCACATTCTCTAATGGAACAGCAACAATTTATTTATCTTTAACAGGTATTGTTCTGGGCACTGCAGATACACCAGTGAGCCAAACCACAAGAGTCCTTGCTTTCCTGGAGCTTATGTTCCAGGGCGGGGAAGATGGGGAATTAACATGGCATATAAGTGAAACATAAAACATGCTAGTGGTATGGACCAATAAGACAAGACAAAGCAGAGAAATATTGGTAGGGAGATATTGAAATTTTAGAAAGTATGGTCAGGAAAGACCTTCATGAGAGGGTGAGTCCAGAATTGAAGGACTTGAACAAGTGAGCATGTTGATAATCTGGAGAAGACCGTCGGGCCAGAGGAAACAACCGGTGCACAAACCCTGAGCCAAGAGGAAAGGGCACTGGGAGGGTATAGCGAGAGATGAAGTCAGTGATTTAAAGAGTCCCAATGGGTTCCAGCAAGATGGGGTCAGCTTAGGTGGGCACTCCCCAGCTCTCTTGCAAAAAAACAGCTGAGAAGGGGCAAAATCCTACCCAAGTAAGCTGTTTTGGAACCCACAGATCTGGAGGGAACTGGACAAAGAGATAAAGAGCTGAAGGGAAAACTTTGGTGCTGGAGTTGGTAGGTGTACATCCAAGGGAATTAAATCTCTGGGCTGTCCATGTCCCAGCTGGGCCCTGAGCCTCAACAGAGTTGCAACACCTACTCTCCAGTTCATTGGACTCACCCAGGGCAATTAGCAAGGAGGTGATGATGGACAACAACCATCTCAAGGAACAGAGAGAGTCTACAACTGCAAGCAAGAGAGTCCCATCCATTGGCTGTATGGGACTGAAGGACCCTCTCAATTAGAGGTGGAGTGGACATCACCGTCCCAGAATCCTCAGGATTGGGGGATGAACTATGGACTAGAGTGGACTTACTGGTATTCTACTCTAGACATGGTGATCCTGGCAATGCAAGAACTTATATCATTGAGGCAGTGGCTACTGGAGGTTCTGAGGACAAGGAAAGGGAAAACAGGTGTAATACGGGGGCATTTTCAGGACTTGGAAATTGTCCTGAAAGACATTGCAATGACTGATACAGGCCATAACATATCTTGCCATAATCTACAGAACTGTGTGGGATAGAGTGTAAACTACAATATAAACTATAATCCATGTTTAGTGGCAATGCTCCAAATGTGTTCATCAACTGCAATGAATGTACCACACTAATGAAAGAAGTTGTTAACGTAGGTAAATGTGAACAGTGTGGGGAGCGGGGCATATGAGAATCCCCTATATTTTTTATGTAACATTTATGTAACCTGAATATCTTTTTAAAAAACAAACAAACAAATAAATAAAAGGCCCAACAGAAAGAAGTGGACAGCTCGACGGACCTGGCCGAACTGAGATCAAGCGAGACCTTGTAGGTCATTATGAAAACCTGGGCTTTTTCTCTGTGGCAAGTTAACATTTTCCAAAGATGGTTTCCCATCTCCCGTTCTCTTTTGACAGTACGACTTTGATAGTCCTCCCATCAAGAGTGCTCCCCGGGAATGCGGCTGGGTTTTCGACCATGACAAAAGTGACGCTGATCTCCCAAGGCTAGTTCATAAGAAGGCAATCCTCTTTGGGATGCTTCTCCTTGGACTCGGTGGCCATGCTGTGCGGCAGCTCCAGCAGCCACCTGGAGGACACAGGTAGGTGTTCCAGGCAGCAGCCCCCGACGAGGTCTCAGCGACAGCCAGCAGGCCTTCAGGCAGTTCCAGTCCCCCGCCGTGGAGCGGCATCCTCAGCCTTCAAAGCCTCCCATCTGAGGCCCCGAACATCCCAGAGCAGGGACAAGCTGTGCCCACCTGACCTTTTCCGAGTTGATAAGATGGCTATTGTTGTATGCAGTGTTGCTACTGTATTTGGGATGTTTGCTTATGTGGCAATAGTCACTGGAGCAGATAGGAAGCCATTAGAGGATTTGGGCGTGGGGGTGGGGGGTGGTGTATATGGGAATCCCACACATATATATATGTGTGTGTGTGTATATATGTATATAAATTCTTTTAGATCAGTAAAAATAATTTATTTGGGAAATGAGGGGAAGAACAGAGGTGCTGAGAAATGGAAAAGAAAGATGGAAATATATACCAAGGTTTGCGTGGGCTTCTCTAGGCAGAGAGAGCCCCATCAGAGGATTTTGAGCAGATAAGTGACAAGAGCTGAATTAGCATTTTAAAAAGATTTCTCTGGCTGCTGTGTTGAGAATAGACTGTAGGAGGAAGAGTAGAAGCAGAGAGGCCAGTTGAAAGGTCACTGCCATTTCTAGGAGAGAGGTGATGGTGGCAGCAAAGGCAATGATGAGAAGTAGCCAGATGCTAGACACATTTTGGAGATATCAAGTAGTCAATGATTACATCTAGGAATAATATTTCTGATCTGTATTTCTTTTTTTCTGAATTACATGAAAATAAACCCAATTATAATCAAAATTAAAATGTTAATCTACCACCTAAAATCATTTTGCGTATCCTCATTGCAATGTATACTGCACTGTGTAAAACCCTGGGTCACAAAAGAATCTTGAAATCTTGAGGTGAGGAAGTAGGGTAGGGAAAAGGTAGTAAGACTGTTTTTTTGTTTGTTGGTTGGTTTTAAAGATTTGTTTTTATATATTTATCCCCCCCTCCCTTGCTGCTTGCTTGCTGTCTGCTCTCTCTGTCCATTCGCTGCACGTTCTTCTGTGTCTGCTTGTCTCCCTTCGTTGCATCATCTTGCCATCTCCGCTGGCACAGACCATCAGCTCTCGTGGGCGCAGGCCATCAGCTCTCGTGGGCACGGGCCAGCCTGCCTTCACAAGGAGGCCCTGAGAAGTGAACCCAGGGCCTCCCATATGGTAGACGGGAGCTCACTGAGTTGAGCCACATCTGTTTCCCAGTAACTGTTCCCATATAACTGTCTTTGTGATTTTTTAATCATAACAATGAGTTACAAAATGGGACAACAAAGTGTAAGAAGTTCTGTTCTATGAAGGGAGTTGGTGAGAGCAAAAGGAAAGAAAACTTTTGAGCAAAAGTCTCCAGAGAAATAAATTTCTCAGAAATATCTAGATTTTTATAACAACACTCTCATACTTGTTTAAAAATAGTCTTACTATTAAAATTCTTGCAGGAAAAATAATTTTGTCATTGTGAATCTGTAACTCTTTGGATTCTACTCACTTTTTCCCTTACTGGGGGGAAACTATTTCACTGTCAAATTGAGCAATGACATTCTTGTTTAATTTATTTTTAATTTTGTAGTATTTTACTTCACTTTGGTTTGAAGTTTGACTTATTTTTTAAAATAACTAGATCTTGTCCAACTTAATGCTGTATACGAGAAGTCCACATTAAATATACAGACATGGATAGTTTAAAAGTAAAAGGATGGGAAAAGTATACCATGAAAATATTGATCAAAAGAAAAGCAGATTAGCTGCATTGATCTAAGACATAAGACAACATAGGCTTCAAAAATTTAACATTATTAGGGAGAAAGAGGTCATTACACAATGATTAAAGAGTCAAGTCACCAGGAAGATATTAACAATCCTAAATGCCTATGCACTTAACAACCCGGCTTCAGAACACCTAAAGCAGAGACTGGCAGGACTGAAAGGAAAAACAGACAAATCCACTACTGCTGCTGGAGACTGAGTAACTGGACCCTGGATTTATTCATCAGTTCTTCCAATTTTCTGGTTTTTAAATTCTGCTTTAGCTCTATTATTTCCTTCCACCTGCTTCCTCTAGCTCTGTTAATTTTTTTAAAGACGTTTTGAATTTAATTCTTGGTTTCTTTTCAGTTTTTTGTAACTACTATTGAAAATATTTAAGGCTCTGAATACCCTGTTAGTTGCCACCATTTGTTTAAATACGTAATATTTGAGGGAGAGGGCTGGTGACCTGAGGAGCCAACCAATAGGATAAGAGATCTTCAAGTCATTACCCTAATTACTATTCAGCCAATCGGAGCCTCGTCGTTAGCATACCCTATTAACATAAAATGCTAATCTAGCTTCCAAGCCTTTAGCCAATGCTCCCGAGCAAGCGGAACCACACTGACCAATCAGAGCATCGCAGCTTGAGGCTCCACACCCAGGGCGGCTGCGCAGTGCACCTGCACCTAGCGCAGGCCCAAGCTGAGCCCGCGCCACGCGGGCCGGCGCTAGTCCGCCTGCGCCGCGGCGCTGCTGCCGCCGCCCTCCCGCCGCCGCCCTCCCGCCGCCGCCCTCCCGCCGCCGCCCTCCCGCCGCGGCGCTCCCGCCGCCGCCCTCCCGCCGCGGCGCTCCCGCCGCCGCCCTCCCGCCGCCGCCCTCCCGCCGCGGCGCTCCCGCCGCCGCCCTCCCGCCGCCGCCCTGGCCAGGCCTGAGCTGTGCCTCTGCGGGCGCTTCGGTCCTGCCCGGCCAGGCTAACACTCCGGCTGTACCACTGGGCTGTCATCAAATAAACCCCCGCTCCCTGCCTCGAGGTCGCGTTTCTCCATTCTGAAGGCCATCCGAACCCAGGAGCAAATCTAGGAGCAGAAGTGGCGAGAAAAGTGTTCTCTCACAATTCTTACTTTATGAATAAACTGCAATTTCCTTTGGCCCAAGGGCTTTTGGTATTTTTAGAAGGCTGTAGGTCCTAGTCAAAGAGAAAAAAATTTAAAGATAATTACAGACATTTACGTAATCTAAGTATCTTTTAAAAAATTATTTTTCAGTATTAAGAAAAAAATTAAGATAGTTACAGACAGTAGAGAAGTTAAACATGGGGTGAAGGACACATGACCCTGAACCGGGAGCCTAACTAGGTCAAATATGCGAATTCTTCTTAAATTAAATTAAATTTTAATGTAAATCAAACTCAACAGAGAAGTTCAAAAATTTATTTGGCAGAATATGTGAGGGTGATAAGAGAATAATGAGGGTGATGCTGCGCTACCAGGTAATAGAGCACTAAAAGGCATGATAAATAAAATGGTGTGGTGCTGTCACTGTAATAGCTGGGCAGATAAATGGAAAAGGAGAAGCCATGCTCCTTGCATGTATAATTTTGCATATGATATAGGTGACATTGGGAATTGAGAAGCAAAAGGAAAAAAGTCTAATATGTCAGAAAAAAAGGCTGGATTACTCAGTAATGCTACTGGAACAATTGGCTAAATACTTTTGAAAAAACGAAAACGACAGATCTTCAGGTTGCACTCAAGTAAAATGACAGGTGGATTCAAGATTTCAAAGTAAAAGGTGAACCTATTAAAAAAAAGAAGAAAGTAAAAATGATAATTTACCTTCTTCCATATGGAAAGGGACTTCTGAAATGAATTTTATTGTTTTTACCAAAGTTTATATATTCTAAAAGTATAACATACACAGAAGTGATTAAAATTAGAATTGCCTGTAATTTCATAACCCAAAGCTTTCTCTAGCATTTTCATATAAATCTTTCCAGATATTATGTATAAATATTTATATAGCATAACACATACTACATTCTATATTAACTTATGAATATGTTCCTATTATAATATAGTTGTTATTAATATATATATAAATTTTATGTTCATTTCATTTAATAATAGCAATATATCAATATATAATTGTATATTATATTATTGGTGTTGATTGTTAATAATGTTTAATTAACATATTTTAATTACTATATTAATAAAAAATAAATATATTTATATTATATGTGTCAACTGAGAAATAGCAAAATAAGCTGCAAAGCAACAAAGGGGTCTTAGAATTGCAATTTGGGGAGCACAGATTCAGGTAGCAGCCCAATCCAGTGTCCCATCTTGGCATTTCTAGTCAAGGGTCTTTAAAGAAGAAAAAGAAAAGAGAAGTTGTTTGTGGCTAATGGATATTTTGGGGTGCTCCCGTCGTCCTTCGGGTTTGATTACTGAGCTCTGTACGTTGTGGCTTGCGCATGGTGTCCGGACGTCCCTAGGGTTTGAGGAACATCGTTGTCTGAGGCTTTGCAGACTCAGGCAGTCTGCCTGAGATTTGCTAAGACCAACCTCCAAAGGTGACCTCCCGACTCCTAAAATGGATTTAAAATAATCCATTTTAGCCATAGCAACTCTATTTTGTTTTTCTTTCCTTTTATATACATAAACACTATCTAATATTTATATACCCCCCTTTTCATTATTTTATGTGTAACATAAGAGGGTTATTTACTTAACCACAGGGCCAGCCACCTCCGCTCCACATTCCCATATGTCCTCAGCCAGAGGAGCCCTGGCCCCCCTCCACCCACCCACCCCCCGCTGGGAAGCAGGCGCTGGGGTTTCTCCTACCCAAGGATTCCCAAACCCACCTGGGGATTCTATCCACCCAGCCCCAAGGACTGGGCGAAGGGGCTTTCCTCCCCTCCCTCCCCCGTCTGTAAATGTTGTGCAGGTCCAGCTCTGAGAGGCTCCTTCGTTTCTCCCAGCCCAGTTCTTCCCCTGCCCCCGAGCAAGAACTCAGATAACAGCAGCAGTGACAAGAAGTGCCGCGGCCACTTGAAATCACAAATCACCACTGCAATTCAATGATCCAAACGTCCTCCCTCAGGAAGGAATCCGTCCCCCTGGGTTTAGAGGCAGTCCTCTTCCTTCCCACCCAGAGATGTGACAGTCAAATCCCTCACTCTCCTGCTCCTCCCCCATCTTGCTTTGATCATCCCCCCCCCCCCCCCCACTCCAGGTTCTGAGCCAGAAGGAAGGAAGGAAGGGGGAGGGCAGATGTTTATACTTGACCTCTTCAAGTACTTCATGGGCTCTGCAGAGAAGCCTGCTCAGGGAGCGTCCTGGGCAGGGTCTCCTGCTTCCCTCTGAGCCACCTGGCCAGTGGCGGTCCTCCTCCAGCCCCCAGGCAGGGGACCCTCAGCCCTGCAGGCAGCCCGCAAGCAGTCCTGGCCAGCTCTCTCAAGCATGTGTCCAACTCTTATGCAAGGGAAACATTCGCTGGTCCTTCATCCTGACTCTGAAAATACAGCCACTTTGCAAGCCAGAATTCCTTCTCCAGGCGGTCTTCGATTTCAGTGCACGACCCAGGCGACATGCCATGGCATTCCCTGTGGGAGGAGGGGCACCCGGCTTGCCTCAGTGGCAAACAGTGCGGCAAGAGGTGACACCGCCGCTGCCCACTGGGCCTAGACAAGGTGACCACGCCTGACTAGGCCTTCGCTGCTAACGGCTGGCCGGCGCCGCCCTCCCCCTTCCTATCTCCCGCCTAGCCCAGCTCTCACTTCCCCTCCCCCCTCCCTTAAACCTAATCTCTTAGTACGCTGTTTGCCCAGCAACAGCTTACAACCATCTATCAGCTTAGCAACAGTGTCAGCCTATCAAGAGTTAGTACATACTCTACTGGCCAATCACTAGCCCAAAGCCAGAACATTGCCTTATATGGAAACAGCATTTGCCCTAGCCAATCAGAACCCGCCACACCACTTCCCAATCCTATAAATCTGCATCCCCCTCTGCAATAAACCAGACTTGTGCCATCAGCCTGTCTCTGTGACTCCTTCCTGGGTCGTACGCCCTCCACGCCTTCGGAGCCCCCGAGGGAAGCCTCAGCGGCCGTACGAGGCTTTCTTCCCCACGCCAGGGACCCCTCTCGTCCCACAACGGGACCCCACTCGTCCCTTAACAGGGACCCCGCTCGTCCCACAATGGGACCCCACTCGTCCCGCAACAGGGACCCCGCTCGTCCCATAACAGGGACCCCGTTTCATCCCTCAATTCCCCAGCCTGCAGGGGGCATAGTAAGATCCCGCGTGTGCTCAGAAAAGTCCTTTTCTTAGGATTACAAATGGCACCACCATCCCACCCTACCCCTTGGGCGGACCTCTTCTCAGAGTAGCCCTATTCAATAGAGTTTTCAAAGTCCAGTGACTGTCCCTCTTATACCATCAATATGGAGGAGGGGTCCAGCCACATAAATGGCTTTTTGTTGTTGTTTCTATTTAGGTTCCTTTACCTTTCCCACATTTATTCTTTTTCTCTTTGTTTTTTTAAATGTTACATTCAAAAAATATAAGAGGCCCCCACATACCCCCCGCCCCCTCACCCCTCTCCTCCTGACCTCCCTGATATAAATGGCTTTTGACCACTTTTTCCACTTTCCAGATAAACTTCTCACACTTAAATGTACATTTAAATAAACCAGGGAGGGTCTTGTTCAAAGATTTTGATTCCAGAGGTCTGAGGTGGACTCCGAGAGTCTGCATTTTAACCGGCTCGTGCCCTCCCATGCAAAGTATGCAGAGCGCTGGTTCTCTCAGTCAGCGCAGCTTGGAGTCATCTGGAGAGAGTTTTAAATTACTGAAGCCTGGGTGTGCCCCAAGAGTCTGCTTTCACGGGTCTGGGGCGAGGTCTGGCATCAGGGATTTTAAAAGTCCCCCCAAGCAATTAGAGCCCAAGGCTCTGGCCTTCGGCAGCTCCCAGGGACCTTTTCACCTTCCGTTACAGAGCCTCATCCTGCCCGGGCTGTCGGGAAACCTGTCTGTGCTTTGTGGCATTGCCTTCAAGTCCTGAGGCTTTCGGGGCTTTGCTTTGGAAAAACAGAATAGAACGAATTAATGAATCGTAGATGCCAATCTAGGGCAAAAAGGAGAAAGGGAAAAAGCTCAGATGATCTGATTTTAAATCTTAATAACTGAATTTACCTGGAAATTACTAAATCAAAGTTATTGCCATCAGAAGAAGGGGGTATAAAGTGGAATTAAATAGAGAACTATATAAACTCAAAATGATACAATGTTTGTATACCTGAGGACAAGGGTTGAAAAATCACTCCACTTCAATTACGAAACTGAGTTACATAAGCATCTCACACCCATAATTTAAAATATTATTGAGGCATTTTAAAAAGGTGCTTCCAAAGAATATGTTATGGGATGAGAAAATATTAGGTAAAAATGTGTATTGAAAACTTTATATATACTATAATTCCAAGTTTGTTTATAATATATATGTATATATTCATAGAGGGAAAGACTGCAAAGAAATACTCCAAAATATAAACAGCAATGATGAGTTTATGAATGATTTTAATCTTGTCTTTTCCATTTTTCTATATGTTCATGGATTTTTCTCCTTTTTTGCCATGAAGACCTGTTAATTTCATAATCAGAAAATAATATAAACTAAAGACAAAACAAGCAAAAGAGACGAAAGAAGCAGCACGGCTGCTGTAGGCATGGCCTCTTGGGCTGAGGTCCAGCACTCACCTGTGCCTTGTGCAATGGGGAGACCTTTTCTGCAGTGGAGCAGGTGGGAGGAGGTGCAGGTGGGATCAACAAAAAATCACCACCACCATCACTATAATAACAGTGTTAATCCTAGTAGCTATTTTAGCACTTCTCTGTGGCAGGTGCAGTGCTATCAAAATGTGTAATCATCCTTGCGTCCTAAAGGGGGCGCACTCTTACGTACCCTAGTTTACACTTGAGGAAACTGAGACTCTAGATGAGTAGCTCGCTCAAGGCCACACAGCTCGTAAGTTGCACGCTGAAATTCAAACTCATGTTTGCCTGAATTAAACTTTCAAAACTGGAGAAAATTTAAGACGTTTCAGGCTTCCTCTCCCTCTCTCCAGAAGAAGCAGAGACCACTGGGCCAACTGGACCAACTCACCATCTCCAGGCACTTTGTCCAGGTTTGGGCAGATTTGCCTCCGGGCCTCTGGGTCGTTCTGTGTAAACTTTTGGTTAAATTAGTTTCCCACCAGTTGCCTTCCTCCTGCACCTTGATGCAAATGATTCAGCTCTTGAATTCAGACATAATATTGTCCTAGGAAGTCTACAGTCCAAACTAACCTGTCCTTTCATTTTTCAAATCTTCTTTCATTCGCCTATTTGTTCATCAATTCATCAGACACCTAGTGAGTCCTATTTTATGCTAGACATCCTGAAGGTCCACATTCTTGATGAGCACCCAAGTAGTTAACCAACCAATAAGTTCTAGGTCATGGGACTAGATTCTAGGGATGGGACTGCTAGGTCAAAGTAAAATGGCAAAGCAAGCCTGTGTTAAAATTCCAAAAATATGGAAATATTCAGTTAAACACTTTAAGTTTTTAAAATTCCTAGCTAAGTTCTAAAGCAAAACTAAAACTTGCAGGTGATAGATAAAATTAAATGTGCCTGGCTTACATGGGCAAAGGCTCTAGGGATTGCAGCTTGATGCCTGGGCTAGGGGCAGAGACCGTAGTCTCCGAATGGGGCAGAATCGGGTGTGAGTTCCATGCTTTGAAACCTAGAGCAAAGCACACTGGCCCTTCCATGGACTGTGTCAAGCAAGTTAAGGTTATGCTTCGGGCTTTAAAGTTAATTGGTTAGAGTCATTTTGTTGTAATCGCAAGTGCATTTAACATGAAAATGTGCATCTTACTATTTTCCTAATATTAAGAGACTTGGCACTGTCTTTCTACAGCTTGAGTTGACTGCAGCTTGTTAGATTCATGAGGGAAATAGTGGGTTAATTATCATCAAGGTAAATAAACAACTTTACATGCACACTTTCCTAGGATAAACATTTTAGCATATGTAGTACCTAACAAATATTTTAATCTCAATGTGACAAGCCAACACTTTCAGAAACTATTATGACAAATTTTTCAGTATTACAGGAAAACAGATCTTCTGAGGAAACAGATGTAGACAGAAGCTCAACTTTCTGACGACAAGACATAAAATAAGTATAGATTGAACTTAAATTTTATGGTAATTGGTATGCAAATATTCCCCAGCATTCTCCTAATCCATCTAACAAGATGTAATGGCTAGCTTATTGCTTGTCTTCTCAAAGCATCTGTGTCAACAGACTCCCATTTTTTCAAGGTTCTTCATTAACTGCTAGGCAAAGTCCACAGCTTATGCTTCAGTTGCATTTTCTAGCCAAGGCTGAATTGAAGAATTTGGCCTTATCCCTTTCTGTTTCCACAGCTGGGACCAGGATACCTACACCCACTGGCTGGGAAAGCCACCTGCCGTGCGACCCACCGGAGCTCTCCGTGGTGCTGATCATGACACAGGTTGCAGACCCCCGCTGACACTCCCTCTCGCCTTGATCTTACCTTTGACCCCCTTTTTGCCTCCGATGCAAGGACTGACAGTGATTCAGATGCTGGCTTAATCTCCTGGCCTTGTTTCTGGTTCTGTTCGCTTTCCTTGGTTGCAGTCATGCCTGCCTGGTCCCCTTTGCCCAGTCTATCCCATCTCTGCCCTCTCTAGAAGATCCTCCTTGAGGATTCACCAGAAGTTGCAGGGCTGTTCTCTCTTGTGACCCACCAAGAGCTGTTCTTTTCCTTTTTCAGGCTGCTCTCCACCCTTTTTGTCCCATCAGAAGGTCCGTCTATTCGCCTATGTCCAGAACCAGAGCCTGACTTAATATTGTCCTGTATCAGGTCTGAGTCTAATATCTGAGCCTCATCTACCCAGATAAGCTGATAGCTCTGAAGGCAGAGGTTCTGTCTTCTCCTTGCATCCTCTTGCTGTGCTTGTCTCAGAACTGGGCACACTGGAAGACTCTGTGCAGACTGATTGGGCAGTGAGTAACTATGAGCTAATGGCCAATTCTAACGAGGTATCTGAAGCTGAGCAGGTGCTGCTGCCTCTGCTCTGCCTCGCCACTCCCTGCAAGGGAATCTATCTGTCCTGGGCATAGATCCTGGGCTGCCCAGTAAATTAAGGAATAATAGAGCTGCAGAAGCATAAGCCCTCAATGATGGGGAATGCGTTTGTCTGCTAAGAAGCAATTTCAGTGAAAATTAACTCCATTTCAACTGAAAGAGTGAGGCTTGGCATAAGCTGGCCGATCCCAGTGGACAATAAAATTACTTCGTCAAAGCTCTGCTTGCTTAAATTAACCAAGCGAGCACTCCAGGATCCTGGCTAGATACAGCAAGTAACTAGGTTTTAATGAACAAAAATAGCTTCTTGGATAAATGAGAAAAATAAGCCACAGCCTACCTCTACCACAAGTACACATTGTGCTTATCTCAAGGACGACCTTCTCCCAAGGATGTACATGGCCAAGCAGGAGTATCATGTAAAGCAGTCTACACTGTCCACACTGGTTTGACTTCCAGGACTGTGTTCTTGGCCAGTGGTGTCCTGTCCACACTTCCCACACTGGCTTTGACCTCAAGGACAATGTTCTTGGCCAGTGACATCCTGTTTACACTGTCCATTCTGGTTTTGCCCAAGGCAATTGTCAACCCTCTTCTTGTCTTATATATTGTGTCCTTGATCCACATCTGCTGGTCAAATGTGTTCTAGACTGGTCTGTATACTAGGGGCTCTTAACAAGGGGTCCACAGATCCCAAAGGGTCTGTGGAAAGATTTCGGTGGGTCCATGAGCTTGAATTGAAAAAATTTTAAGAAAGCATTATTCTTGTGGGGACATGTTGATGTGGGTGTGATATATTTATTAAATAATACACAGTGTAGTGTGGACTTAGTAAGGGTCCATGGTTTTCACTGACTGGCAAGGCGTGTTCTGTGGCACAAAAAAGGTTAAGAACCCCTGGTCTACACTAGCTGTACCATCTATGTATGTGACCTTAACCATCTATGCTCGAGCCACAGCTATCTGGATCTGCTCTAGTTAGGCTCTAAGTGATTGTGCCCTGACAACCCATGTCTTGGAAAATCGTCTACACTGATTGGTATAAAACCTGTTCACAGGCCTCTCTCTAAGTTAATTTTTTAAATAGTTATCCATCTATATCAGTAATGGTTCCACCACAAAAAGAACCAGTAGGATATATATGTCTATGGTATTTGTGGCTTACATGATAGTGGGGGGCTAATTAGGCAAGTCCAAAATCCACAGGGCAGGCTGTCGGGAGGCAGGTGGGAAACTGGGCAGGAGCTGAAGCTGCAGTCCACAGATGGAATTCTTTTCTTCCTCAGTGAATCCTCAATTCTATTCTTTAGGCCTTTCACCTGACTGGGTCAGGTCCACCCAGATTATCCAGAATAACCTTGACATATAAAGTCAACTGGTAGTGTAAATGGTGTGGAGAATTGTAAAGCAGGGTTTGGGATGCAGGATACTTGGAAGAATGGTTTCCATATTAAAGAGATGACTAGGCAAGGCCTCCTTGAGAAGGTAAAATTTCAACAAGGAGTGAAAGAAGGCAAGGTGTCAAGCCAAGTGGTTATGGGGGTGAAGGAGAAGGGCTACCAAGGTTCAGGTTAGAAAGAGGAGACTGCAGCTGCACACAACCCACCCTGCCCCTGGGGCCCAGGCCATCAACCTCTGTTCTCCACACCGAAGTCCATCCTAGAGAAATGACATGTTATATTAATAAGACAAGATAAGCAACCAAATAGGAAAATGGTCAATGGGTATGGATTTGCTGAAGAGGAAACTGACCAACTAAAGTAAGAAAGGGCACTAAGCCTTGCTAGTTTTTCATGGAAATGCAACTTTAACCAAACATGAGATGCTGTTTTATTCACCCATGTAATCAGCAAAGATTAGTTTGAGAATATCATGCACTTTTGAGGTTGAAGGAACATGGTTACTCTCCTGCCCCATGAAAATGTTCAGACCAAGCAATTCCTTCTAGAATGGACACTGGAGGAAACTTTCCCAGCATCCTAGGATGTTACACGCAGGCATGGGAAGCAACCAAATGCCCATCAACAGAGGAATGGCTAAATAAAATGTTCTATAAACATGCAGATAGAATATTGTGCCATAGTTTAAAAATGGAACCTTGATCTAAGTGTAGTCATATAGAAAAGTGTTCTTGATGGTCTAAAAAGGATACCCATCAACCTCATAAGAGCAATTACTAGGGTAAAATGTTGGTTGAAGGGAAGTTTGGATTCATCTGTAATCTTCTGATTGTTTTAAGAGTGTGCATTTATATATCTCTTCTGTAATTAAAAGTATATGGGAAGGCTGGGTTGGGGTTGCAGTTCTTTCCTCCTCAGTCCTCACCACCTCCATTCTAACAGTGAACTCTTCTGCATCCACACACTAGCTGGTGGCCTGTCTTCTCTCAGTCCTATCTGATAACCATTTTTTAGGATACTCTAGGAGCCCTTCAGTTCACATTCTTCTTCATCCTGCCAGTCATTACCCACAGACAAACGTGAAATATCTAAAAATACATCAGGATGTCTCAGTAGCTACTGCTGCATAACAAAACACCCCAAAACTTAGTGGCTTAAAATACCTACCATTAGCTTTGACCTCATAAATTTGGGGGTGGGCTGGGAAATATATCTAATCTAAGCCGGGTTCAACTGGACATGGCAGGGCTTACTTTTATGACTGTGGTCAGCAAGCAAGTCACCTGGTGGCTGGCTGGTCTGAAATGACCTCACTCACATCAGCTAGGACAACGGGAGCAATGGGCTGTGGATCCCTCAACCTCCAGCTGGCTAGCCTGGAAGTGTCCTTAGGTCATATGCAGGAGCCCAAGACAGCAAGCCAGAGCATGGGCAGCCTCTTGAAACCTGGCTCAAGATGGCACTCCATGGGAAGCAGACTTGGCCCAGTGGTTAGGGCGTCCGTCTACCACATGGGAGGTCCGCGGTTCAAACCCCGGGCCTCCTTGATCCATGTGCAACTGGCCCATGCACAGTGCTGATGGGCGCAAGGAGTGCCAAGGAGTGCCGTGCCACGCAGGGGTGTCTCCGCATAGGGGAGCCCCATGCGCAAGGAGTGCGCCCCGTAAGGAGAGCTGCCCAGCACAAAAAAAAGTGCAGCCTGCCCAGGAATGGTGCCGCACACACGGAGAGCTGACACAGCAAGATGACACAAGAAAAAGAAACACAGATTCCCGTGCCACTGACAACAACAGAAGTGGACAAAGAAGTGCGACGGTTTGCTCGGTCGGTAGAGGTGGGGTCTGGCTGCAGACGAGGGGTTGGTCCAGCTTTGGACGAGGGGTCGGTCCCGCTTGCGACGAGGGGTCGGTCCCACTTGGGACGAGGGGTCGGTCTGGCAGCAGACGAGGGGTCGGTCTCACAGGGGTTGCGCGGTTCGGCTGACGGGGTCGCCCGGCAAAGCCGGCGACGAAGGGGTCGCCCGGAGAAGCAGGCGACGAACTGGGGACAAGGGAGGCCAGGCCCTTGTCGGGGGCTCTCAGGACTGGAGGGCGCACGGCAGAAAAACTACCGCGGAGACAAGGTAAACACGCAAGTCCACTTTATTGAGGGAGAGGCAACAGTTTTATAGGGGCTGGGGAAGGCTGATTGGTCGAAGCCATGCCCTGTTCTGATTGGTTGCCGGCGAAAGGTCAGTGGGCGGTACTGGACGGGGGAGGGGTGGTGGTTAGGGATTGGCTGTCGCTGTTGCTGGGGGAAGGGTCAGGGTTTAGGGATTGGTGGCTGCTGTTGCTGGGGTGGAGGGCAGACTTGAGTTTCCCGCCCACGCCTGGCTGTTGCTGCTGTCAGGGGAAGGGAAAAGGGCAGACTGGATTTTTCGGCCCACGCCTGGCTGTTGCTGCTGTCGGGGGAGGGGAAAGGGCAGACTGGATTTTTCTGCCCACGCCTGGCTGTTGCTGCTGTCGGGGGAGGGGAAAAGGGCAGACTGGAATTTTCCGCCCTGCGCCTGCGCAGGGAGAAAGAAGGCATCGTGTGGCGCTATCTTGGAGGAGGAGCGGCCGCGGAAGCATGGCTGCCAAGAAGGGGAGACCCGAGGGCACTCTGCGCCCGTGCCGAGCTCCCTTCAGGGGTGGCGGTGAGTCCGACCAGCCACCCTATTATGGGGGCAGCGGCTTGGAATTAGGCCTACCGCGGCCGCTCCCCCGCCAGGCCAGCAAACCACACTTCCGCCCGAGGGGTGACCGCAAAGAAGAAGATGCAGCAAAAAGACACAGAGAACAGAAAACTGGGGCGGGTGGGGGGGGAGGGGAGAGAAATACATAAATCTTTAAAAAATAAAGAAAATAAAAAAGAATTTATTTGGAAAAAAAAAATGGCACTCCATGATCCCTTTGCATTCTATTGGCCAAGTGTTGGAAATTAGACATACCCTGGAGGGGGTAGCTGCAAACCTCATCCCAGAAGGTGTGGATACAAGCAGGAGTGAAGGACTGTAGCTGCTTGTTTCAGCTTACTAGACAGACCATCTAACGGGCAGTATTCCCTGCCTACTTTTCAGTCCCCATCCCTTACTACCCTGAGAAGCATGCAATTTAGTGCATTGATCAGCTAAAGTATACCCTCCATTGGACTCTTTTTATTTAAAAAATTATTTTGATAACAAAATTTGCCATGCTAACCATTTTTAAGTATATAATTAAGTGGTCTTAATTACATGCACAATGTTGTGCTTGCATCATCATCCATCAATTTTTTTCATCACCCCAAACAGAAACCCCGCACCCATTAAGCAATAACTCCCCCTTCCTCATTCCACCCCCCGCCCCCTGCCCAACACCAGCCCCTGGTAACCTCTAATCTATTTTCTGTCTCTATGAGATTTGCTTATTCTATATATTTCATGTAAATGGAATCATACATTAGCTGTCCTTTTGTATCTGGCTTATTTCACGTAGCATCATGTCTTCAAGGTTCATCCATGTCGTTGCATGTATCAGAACTTCATTCCTTATTATGGCTGAATAATATTCTATTGTTTGTGTAGACCACATTTTGTTTATCCTTTTGTCTATCAATGAACACTTGGTGTGTTTCCACATTTTGGCTACTGGGAATAACGCTGCTATGAACGTTGGTGTACAAAGTATTTGCTCAGGTCCCTGCTTTCAGTCCTTTTGGGCATATACCTGAAAGTGGGATGGCCAGGTCTTGTGCTAATTCTATACTTAACTTTCTGAGGAACTGTGAAATGTTCTCCACAGTGGCTATTCCATTATTCATTCCCAGCAAGAATGCATGAGTGTTCTTACTTCTCCACATCTTCTCCAACACTTGTTGATTTCTGGTTTTTTTCTTTCTTTCTTAATAGTGGCTATTGCAGTGGGTGTGAAGTCGTATCTCATGGTGGTTTTGATTTGCATTTCCCTAATGGTTAATGACATTGAGCATCTTTTCATGTGCTTGTTGGCCGTTTGTGCATCCTCGGGAGAAATGTCTGAAGGTCTCTTTGGCTTCCCCTCCTGCAATTTCTTTATATCCTTCCTACCCCCAGTGTCGCTGATGTTCTGATGGACTGGTGGGTCATAAGTTGAGAGACCTTAAGAAAGGTCCACCAGGGTGCTCCTTGGGGAACCAAGAAAAAGCTGAGCATCACGCAGACCTCACTTGAGGTCCTACAGCAGATACGTGAGGGCCTCCCTCCTGCTTGCCGCACGAGGATACATCAAGCCTCCCACACCAAAGGCCAGACAACTCTCCAGAGCAATGGAGGGACCCTTCCAGAGACGGAGGCCATCAGTGCCATGGCCACTTAGTCCAGGCTCCTCTCCACGGTGCACGAGCACCCCACCCCCCACTCCGTTTGTGCCTGCCCAGCACCCCCACATTAAAATGAACCTCAGCCCCCCGTCTAAGAACCCCAGGTGGGGAGCTGAAAGATGCAGCCCTGGGGGCTGGTGTAGAGCCAGGCCTTGCCTACCTGCTGGTCTGGAAGGAGCTGGACTGAAGGGAGTGGAGAGAACCCGCCAGCCAGCTCCGTCTGGGGCTCACGCTGGCCTGCGGGGGGCCAGACCCTGCCCTGTTTGAGAAGCCCGAGCTGCAAACACGCGGAGGGAGGCCATGCTGCGGGCTTCACATCTGCCCACCAAGGGCTTTCTCCCCAGTTCCAGTCTCATTGCCCTGGACTCTGCCCAGGCCTTTCCAACCTGCGTCTCACCTGGGCCTGTGTCTGGTTTAGGAGCTATGTCTGATTGACATGTGGCTCCATCTTTTACCATCTACAGACCAGTTCCCATCCCCACGCCCCACCCACGTTGACCATAAACTCTGAATGGAATGTCTGAAAGTCCAGCCCAGCAAGAGTAACCCCGAGGCTTCGAGCTCAGCCTCTCCAGGGACAAGCATGCACCGGTCAGTCCATCATTAGCGTTGGACCCTGTGTTTTAGTTTGCTAAAAGTTTCGAAAACAATACACCAGAAATGGGCTGGCTTTTACAACGGGGATTTATTTACAGGCCGAGGCTGAGAAAGATGTCCACATCAAGGCATCAGGCAATACTCTCTCCACAAAGACCGGCTGCGGGTGATCCTGGGCTCCCCTGTCAAACGGAAAGGCGCATGGAGGCACCTGCCAGCCCCTGCTTTTCCTCGGTCCTCCACCGCTTTCAGCTGCTGGCTGCTCCTTCTGTGGCTTTCTCTCCAGGCTTCTGTGGGTTCTTCTCTGAGCTCCTGTGTCTTTTCTTCCTGTGTGTCTCTCTCTGTATTCACCCTGTTTATAAAGGACTCCGTAAGAGGATGAAGACTCACCCTCGGTCACGCCTTACTAAGTGATCTAATCAGAAGCTCCCACCTACGGGAGGTCCACACCCACAGGAATAGATTAGCCCTGAGGACGTCATCTTTTCTGGGGTCCACAAAAGTCTCAGATGACCACAACTTGTAAGTCAGAGAGGAAAGGGATTGTCAGGGTCTCCCTGGACAAGCCAGGAAGGACAGCTGGGTCCAGGGGTCCTGTCTGGCCCCCCGTTTCTGCCACATTTCACTCAGGAATCCTGGATTGATAGTCACACTTCAGAGGCACTGGGGTCCTACAAGTGTTTTCCCCAGTCTGGGAAGCAGCCCTGGCTGTAAGAGTTCCAGGCCCTGGGCCAAGAGCCAGGAGGTGAGTTCAAATGCCAGTTCTGCCACTTAGCTGTGTGAGCTTTAACAACTGTCTTTACCTCTCTGAACAGGATAGGATTATTGTGAATAGAAAGTTCCTAACACACAGCAGGTGTCCAGTAAATATTGGTGACCTCTATGTAACTGTTAAGTTTCTGTTTGCCATTAACTTTTTTTTTTTCAGGAAAAAAAGGTTCTACAACTTCCAAAAGTTTGAAAATCCCTGGTGTAACAAACACAGTTTCTTTTCATAAATTCTTGGCCTGCTTGCTGTTCAAATAATGAGTTGCAGAGAGGAAAGGTGAGAAGAGAGATAGCCCAGAGGGGGAAAAATATCTCCAGCGTTAGGGCAAACTGCTGGGTGACAGCTTTGAAATGAAGCCACAGGGCTCTTAATTGCCTTGTCTTGGCCCATGGGCCTGTGCTCATCTCTCTTCTCTGGTCCTGGATCAATGTGAAGGATGGCGAGTGGGATTAAGGAAGGCAGGCTTTGATTAGGCCATCAGACAGGTAAAAAGGTATCGAGCCAACTCCTGGCGACTTGTCACTAGATACTATTAACTGGTGTGACTCTGTGTGTGTGTGTGTGTGTATTTTCTTTGTCTCTCTCTGTCTCTGTCTCTCTTTTCCTTTGCCCCCACTTTATCCCATTTACTAAAGTGTGTGCATTCACAGAAAAGAATCCCCAGTAAATCCTTACCAGAATCCAATTTGCAATGAGAAATCAAGTATCCATAATGGTGGACTTTGGAGGCTTGGTTCATTAAAAACGTATTTATTGAAGTCCTACTATGTGCCAAGTGACCCTTATAGGCACTGGGCATAGGGAAGAGAATAAAATAGATGGAGCTACCGTCCTGGGGTGCTTGCATTCCCTTGGATGCAAAGAAGCAGTAGGCAGAAAAATGGTAGATAATTTAACATCAGGTAGTGGTGCATGCCGTGCAGGAAAAAAAAAGAAAATCAGGTGGGAGGATGGAGAGTGAAGGAGAAAGTAGGTATAGTGGTCATGGGTGTCTACAGTGTACTCAGTTGATAAGCATTTATTAAGCACCTACAGTATGACCCAGCATTGGGTTAGGAGCCCAGGAGAATTCAAGAGAAAATATACAGACCTTGTTCTCCAACCTACTTGGGGAAACAAAATTCATGGACTGGAGAGTCTGAGAACCTTTGAGTTGGGACATCCTCAGCAGCTTATGTGGGTTATATGTAAGTATTACAGCAGATGCAGAAGAGAAAAGAGGGTCAACAGCAAGTTTTCTAGGTTGGGAATTTGGTGTCTTAGTTTGCTAGGGCTGCTATAACAATACATCACAAACTGTATAGCTTAAAACAGCAGGAATTATCATCTCACTGCCCTGTAGCCAGAGGTTAAAAATCAAGGTGTCAGTAAGGATATGTTTCCTGCAAAGGCTGGAGGGAAGAATCTGCTGCGTGCTTCTCTCCCGGCTTTTGGTGGTGGTCCGTGGCAACCCGCGGCCTCTCCCCTGTGTGTCTGTATCCACTTTCCCCTTTTTATGAGGACACGAGGTGTATCGGGTTAAGGCCCATCCTGCCCCAGAATAACTTCATCTTAGCTAATTCCTTCTGGAGCGACCTTATTTCCAAAGAAGGCCATATTGTGAGGTAGTGGGGATTAGGACTTCAATGTCTCTTTTGGGGTGACACAATTCAACCCATAATAATTGGGGAAATGAGGGTGTATTATTCAAGGTTCTGTAGGGAAACAGAATAAACAGGAGCTATCTGTCAATAGTAAGTGATTTTTTTAAAGACTTACTTTATTTATTTCTCTCCCCTTCCCCCTCCCACCCAATGTCTGCTCTCTTGTGTCCATTTGCTCTGTATCCACTTACATTCTCGGCGGCACTGGGAATCTGTGTCTCTTTTTTGTTGCATCATCTTGCTGTGTCAGCTCTCCATGTGTGTGGTGCCACTCCTGGGCGGGCTGTGCTTTTCACATGAGACAGCTCTCCTTGTGGGGTGCACTCCTTGCACGTGGGGCTCCCCTTCAAGGGGGACACCCTGCATGGCGCGGTACTCCTTGCGTGCAGTAGCACTGTGCGTGGGCCAGCTCCAGGAGATGTTGGCTGCCCAAAGACGAGCTGGGAAATTCTCTCTGAATGCTGAGCTCACTTCCCCTTTTAAGGCATTCAACTGATTGGATAAAGCTCACTCATTGCTGATGGCAATCTCCCTGGTCGATTGCAGATATAATCAGCCATCTCTGCAGTAAACTCACTGATGGCGAAAGCCCATACACGTCCTTGTATTACAATTAACCCAGTGCTTGCTTGACTGAACAACTGAACACAATTACCTGGCCAAATTGACACATTAGCCTAACCACACAGAGGGTAACACCAATAGACCAGGACTGTTGGAAAGAGGGAGTCATTTTTCTCCTGGGGAGAAGGTAAGGCAGAAGCAACTTACACGCGTCGGGTTGGAGGTGAGGATTAACTGCTGGCATCGTATCGGATATGGCGTGAGCAGCTATGTTTCTGGCACAGACTTGGGGATTACAGACATCTTGTCATGTTCATTTTGCTCAAGATTCTGAGAAAACTAGGATTGAGTCAAGCAGCAGTTATTGGCAAGCATCGTAAATTATGTACATGGCATCCCTGAGGACTGCATTTTATAAATCTTACTCTGAAGAGCGATACCCACACCTGACTGCTAATGTTAGTCAAGCCTTTTTTCATGACCTTTATGTGCATTTTCTCTCTTAATCTTCCAAACCGCCTACGAGGAGTACTGCTATCACCTCATTTTATAGATTAAAAAAACTGAGGCTTGGAAAGACCATACGTGGTCTTTTCCTTAATTCAATAAGAACTTTTGGAATGCTTACTGACACAGTAAAACACAGAACCAGAATTCAAACAGTCTGACTCCGAAAACCTTGATCTGATCCTCTGTATTAGCCTGTTCTTCATAGACAGGCCTCATTTTTTAATACTAGTAAAAGCCGTTGTCACAGGGTTCTACTTTGTTTCAAACTAAGCACAGACAAACCCAAAAGAACTGAAAGCAGGGACTCAAATAGCTATTTCCCCACCAATGCTTGTAGCGGCTTCATTCACAATTGTCAAAATGACCCAATTGGGAAATGACCCAAATGTACAGATAAAAGGATATACAAAATGTGTTCCATCCATACAGTTTTGGAAAATTATTCATCCATCAAAAGTAACAAAGTTCTGGACCATATGACAACATGGATGAACCTTGAAAACATAAAGTTGAGTGAAATAAGCCAGACGCAAAAGGACATATAGTGTATGACCTTGCTTATATGAAATACTTAGAAGAAGCAAATCTCATTGAGACAGAAGGTCGATTATAAGTTACCAGGGTCCAGGAATGAGGGATGGGAAAGGGGAGTTATTGCTCAATGGGTACAGGTTTTCTGTTTGAGGCGATAAGACTGTTGGGATAAAGGATATTGGTGATGGTAGCACTGTATTGTAAATATAATCAATATCACCGAATTGCACACTTGAAAGTAGTTAAACTGGGGAGTTTTGAGTTGTATAAATGCTACAATAAAAGTTTTTTTTAAAAGTAAGCATGAACAGGGAAGCGGATTTGGCTCAACTGATAGAACATCTGCCTACTACACAGGAGGTCCAGGGTTCAAACCCAGGGCCTTCTGACCCCTGTGGTGAGCTGGCCCACGCACGTGCTGATGCGCTCAAAAAAGTGCTGTGCCATGCAGGGGTGTGTGTAGGGGAGCCCCACACGCCAGGAGTGCGCCCCATGAGGAGAGCCACCCCACATGAAAAAGTGCAGCCTGCCCAGGAGTGGCGCCGCACACTTGCTGACGCAGCAAGATGACGCAACAAAAAAGAGACAGATTCCCAGGGCCACTGACAAGAATGCAGGCAGACACAGAAGAACACACAGGGAATGGACAGAGAGCAGACAACGGGGCGGGGGGCGGGGAGAAATTTTTTAAAAACATGCTTAAAAGTAAGCACGAACATACAGAGTAATGTCTTATAACTCAGAGTCAGTTTTGTCTAACCTGTCCTACTCCCGTAGAACAGTGGGGAAAAAGGGAGAATTTGGTACCACTGTGAGAAATCTGATGGGCAGCGCCTGGCTGCATGGGAGCAGCTGGAGGTAAGGCCTCTGCTTCACTTTTAGGCCATGTAAGTGGCGTCTGGAGCAGATGAGGGGCCACCTGGGAAAGGGCCAGCAAAAGCCCCCCTGGGCTAAAACTTCAGTCAGGCACAGCAGAGGCAGGGCCGCCAAGTTCCTTCTTCCACTTGGTGCTGGGTGGGGGAAGAGACAGAGGCTGTCTTTCTCATCCCGGTGGCCCCCTGCCCCCTACAGGAAGGGGTCTCCAGCCAGGAGGGCTTGCAGCTTTTGCTGCAAAATGGAGAAACCCAATGACTCAGATAAAAGATTTTATTGTCCCATCCAATAAGAAGCCCCGGGTAAGGCAGGTCAGGACTGGTTAATTCCAAGGTTCAGTGATGTCATCACAGACCCAGAGGCCTTCCCTCTTTCTACTTTGTAGCTCTCATCATATTTTCTTCAAGCTATTATTCCTCATGGTCCTAAGGTGGCTGCCAAGTTTCCAGGCATCACAGAGGCAACTTCACCTCTCAGTGGCCTCCTTCTTCCTATGGCAATCACTGTCCAGGTTTTTGGAACTGATATGTTTGGCTTAGATTAATCGAGATTGGTTCCTTTTCCCCAAAGTTTAATGAGAATGGACACTCAGACTGGACTGGGACTCTAACAAATAAGGGAAATGACAGATGGGAAGGCTCTGGGGAGGTAACCAGCAGGATCCTCTCTGTCCTGGTTAGATCAGCTACCCTAGTGCATTTGTCCAAGCGCCCTAAAGAGCCCTGACTAACCCAGGCCTGAGGTGGTGCCAGGAGGTGGGCACAACAGTAGGAAGGATGTACAGAGTCTACGTTTAGGAGCTTAAAGGGCAGAAGTTCTCCTCCAGCAGGACCAGAATTAACAAGACGCAAACTGAGGGAGCAGGATTGGAAAGGGCTGGGCAGTGTGCCCAGAGCCAGACCTTCGGCCCACCCACCCATGCAAGGTGGACAATGAAGTTGCCTTCACTGTGCCTCGGCGCTCTTGTGGATGCATCTTAGAGGTCCCAGAAACCAACGGCCACATCGTGACCCTTCAGCTGTGTCCACATCCAGGGCTGAGGTGCAGAGGAAGGAGTGGCTAAGAAGCCTTGAGGGCGAGCGGGGTGGCCTGGCTGCTTGGCACCATAGGTGTGGCTCCAGGACACGGGGCTCTTCTCCCACCAGTTGGAGAGGGAGCCCAGGGGCTGCCTACCTTCCCTCATGCTTGCCCTCCCACCTTGATTTTGGCACACCTGCCAAACACCTCTTCAGCTATTTCCTTCACTCTCATTTCAGATTTCCTCAAATGTAGGTTCTCATTTATACCTTAAGTTTTCCTTTACTCTTGTATTTCTTTAATTTATATTTCATATACACCTAAAAGAAAACTCCATATCCTTTCCTAAATGGAAACGAGGCTCATTTTCCATAATACAAGCACAAGAACACAAAGAAAACAAAATCATGTTATTAAACTCTAATTTGATCCTGCTGTGAGCCAAGACTCTGAGCCCAAAACCTACTTCCTCTTTGTGAAAAGAAGAGAACTTAGCGAGTATTATTAAGGTGTTCAAACCTTCTAGCACCGAATCAAGACGTCCTCCTTTGAGCCATTAGAAAGCTGGAAAGATAATTTATAGGCAAATCGCATCCTGGCTGTGGAATTTGATAAGGGCTTGTGGCTTTCTTAAGCTTATCTCTTGAGTCCTGCCTTACTTTGGGAAACACCAGTGACATGTGTCAAAGACTGGCCTTTGGAGTCAGAGGGAACTGTGTTCAAGTTTGTGCTGCAGGCCGTATGCTTCGGTTTTCTCATCTGTGAAAAGGGTCCATCGTCACCATCCAAGTGGTAGAAAAGCTGCGATGAGATGATGTGTGGAATGCACCCAATGCAGTGTTGCTTTCCTTCCTCTCTCATACTCTGGGATGGCCGGGCAGGTATGCTAGGGCCCCTTCAGTGGGGATGTGGCTAAGGGAGGCTGTGCAGCTGTGTGGAGCCAGGGCAGGCGAGAGAACCACAGGAGTCCCACTAGGAGTCAGAGAGGTAGCCCCTGAGCAGCCAGGCGCAACAACCAACACAAGCTGCCTGATGCAACCTTCACTCAGGGAAAGGAAGAATCCCTCCTGAACCTGCCTTCCTTGGACTGCTCCTGGGCAGCCATACTGCTCTTGAAGTGCCTAGACCCATCCCTCTTTTAAGAGTCATTTGTTGAGTGCCTATGAGGACTGCAGCAAATGAGACTGACATGCCTCTAGTAGAACTCAGATTCTGGTGGGGCAAGGGGAGGGGGAGGGCAGACAACACACACCCAATTAAACACGGGGGACAGTATCAGGTTAGGGGGTGACTTGCCCAGCCTTGGGGCATGCAGGTCTGTCTGTGGATATTGGGTGCTCTGATTGGCCCGCCTGGGTCCCCTGCCGATTGGAGGTGGGGGAGCAGGACTAGAACGAAGGCGGTTTCAGCACAGCAGGTGCAATGGGGCAGCGAGTTCTGCTCAAACTGGGGGCCTCAACCCATTAAATGATGATACAATCAATTGAGTGGGTTACAGAAGAGAGGTGAGGGAGGCTTGGCAGACCAAAAGGGCAGTCACTCCTACAAAAGAAAGATCAAATGTAAAGTCTGAGGACACCCATTTGGACGTGAGTGGGCAGCTAGGAGCCTCATGACCAGAGAGATGAGAGCTGGGAATGTAGGGAGGCAGGAAACAGTGAGCAGGCAGGGCTGTGGCTGGGAATAAGGGCTTCCCTGTAGCTCAGGGAGGTGGGGCAGTAGGGGTGCGTTGAAAGATCTTGGAAGCTGGCGCACAGTTCCTCATTCTCCTTCTTAGAGGGCACGTGATCTTTTGAGTCAGGCTAACCTGCCAAAAGATGCAGAAGAGAGGTCCTAGGCCATCCGAGACCAGCCCTCATCCAGCCAACCCTCAAGTGCCTGAGGGACTCCAGCCTAGATCAACAGAGCCTCTTCCCTGACCCTCACCAACCCCAGATGCATGCGTGAGCCCATCTGAGATCAGCAGAATTGCCCAGCCAACCTACACACTTGTGAGGAGTATTTCTTACTTCAAGTTGCTGGGTTTGGGCAGTAGCTGACTGTACATAAAATTATGCCTACCCTCCCTTGGAGGCACTAGGAGAGAAAGTAAGGACTCTGTGCTCCCCCACCCAATCAAACAGGCTATGGACAGAGCCTGAAGCACATAATGTGTCCTCTTTCCAGGTATTTCCTTCTGGGAATCCAGTGAATCTGCCCCTGTCATTCTTTTTCACAAATATGCACAAGTACACTCACATATACACACATGCATGCACACACAAATACATATGCACACACATATGCTGGGTCTTGATTAATTTTTTTGCAGGGGACCTCTCCTCTCTGTGCAAAACTTTCCACATCTTTGAAATGGGGTAAAAATCCCTATTCCCTTAAACCCAATTTATATAAAGGGAAATGGAAGAGCATATAAATGAAAGTGATTTCTAAACAGTTAAGTCTCATGCAAATGCATGATATTAAGATTGTTAATATTATCAGGTCCTCGCCAAGAACCCATCTTAATCCACAGTCCAGAAAACCAAATTTTGTTCTTCGATTGCATCTACTTAGCCAGCTGTTCAATGTCCATATGTTCCCTTCTCTTCCAAAGCCTTAGCCGCCAATTGGAATATAAGATAAAAAACACCATCTGCGCCCCAAGTCCTTCGGTTCCCTGCTCAGGACGTCTTGAAACCCGGGAGATGATATCCTAGTTTCTTCTGGTGCTGTCGTTTCTCCCTGGCAGACTGTTGGAGTGGGTTTGAGCGGCCGGGCAGGCTCTCCGCCATGTTGTGGTGCCAGGAGTGGCTGGCCACAGGGGGCCATTGTACTCCTGACCTGTTGGCTCTGTGTCCCCTCCACAGGACCAGTGACATCAGTGCTGCCCCACCTGGGGTAAAATGTGCCTCTCAAACATTGAGGGAGGCTGTCAGGGTAGCAGAGAATCGATGGCCTCTGGCCCTGATCAGTGGCAGCTGGGGTGTCTACTTGTGGGTTGTAGGAAGGGATCAACTGATTGCAACATGACCCTGATTCCTTGTCACGCCCTGCCCTTTGCCATGCCCTTTGCCGTGTGGCTTTGTAGCTCCTCACATCAAGACATGGAGTCTGTTTGACCCACCCCCTAAATTTTGGCTGGCATGTGACTTGCTTTTGCCAATAGCATGGGGTACAAGATGTATGGGTTTTAAACGTAGGCCTCAAGAGGCCTTGCAGCTTCCACTTGATCTTTTGGAATCCTTAAGAGCTACGAAGTGAACAAGTCAAGCTAACCTGCCAGAAGATGCAGAAGAGAGGTCCTAGGCCATCCGAGACCAGCCCTCATCCAGCCAACCCTCCAGTGTCTGAGGGACTCCAGCCTAGATCAACAGAGCCTCTTACTTGACCCTCACCAACCCCTGATGCTGTGTGAGCCCACCTGAGATCAGCAGAATTGCCCAGCCAAACTACGCACTTGTGAGGGGTATTTGTTACTTCAAGTTGCTGGGTTTGGGGTGATTTGTTATGCAGCAGTAGCATATAATTATGCCTACCCTCCCTTAAAGGTACTAGGAGAGAAGGTAAGGACTCTGTGTTCCCCCACCCAATCAAACAGGCTATGGACAGAGCCTGAGAAACCCAGGCAGCAAAGTTAGGCTCTGGTCCCCTGTCCTGAGGAAGCCTGGGTGGCAGGAAATGAAGGGCAAAGAGTACATAGCATCATGGCAAATAGGTTAATGCTAATCATTAGACATCCTTGTCCCTGTTCAGTCCTCTCTTTCTCCCACCCCGTCTTACTTTTCTCAGTTTCTTTCCCTTCTGGATTCCCAGCACCACAACCACCATCACCACTCTGTCCCAGCTGCTGGGAAGATGCAAGAATCTTTTTTGCTTGCGTATGCTGAGCAATTTAGCTGTCTTTACCCCAGCCCACCAGGTCATGCCCTGGAGTGTACTTTTATGTAAAGGCTCATCAGTGGTAAATCAGTGATTGCCCAAAAGATGGTGTGGGTACCCCTTGTCTCTATGCTAGTGCTGTGGTAACAAAACACCCCAAACCTGGTGGCTTAAGACAACAGACATTTATTCTCACACTCCTGGAGGCTAGATGTCCAAATTCGAGGTGTCGGCAGGGCCGAGCGCGCTCTGAAGTCTAAGATTCTGGCAGTGGCTTACCGGCAATCCATGGTGTCCCTTAGTTGGTGGCACACCTTCCTCTCTGCCTCCATCACATGGCTGTCTTCTCTGTCTGTCTGTGTCCAGATTCCCCTTCCTACAAGGACACCAGTCATTGGATTAGGGCCTCGTTTTAACCAATCACATCTTCAAAGACTGTATTTCCAAATAGCATCATGATCACTGGATCAGGGGTTAGAACGTGAACATGTCTTTTTGAGAAATACCAGCAATGGTTTTAGGTGGTATATAGACAAGCATTTTAAATTCTAATCCTTTCATTTTCTATTATAATATTCAAATATATTTATTTTCATATACATCCAACTAAAATATGTATAGACTGAGCAATCTATGATGTAATATCTGTGTTTAAAATAAATTAGTTTAAGTGCAAATGGATGCTAAATTGACAATTTAAGTGGAGGCACCCAAACCCAATAGATGCTGTTCTCCGACAGTGATGAGAGGACATATACAAAGAAAGTTACCTGAAGCAAGAATAAGAATAAGGATGAATGAAGAGGGTCCAGAGAATGGAGAGGGAGTGGTTTTTGAAGAGGAATACTGGGGAGAGGACAGGCCATGTGCTGGAGATGACAAAGGGATTGGCGAAGAGCAAGCACGCCCTTCTCCTCTCACCTAGTGAAAGGGCCTTCAAGGATAACTTCAAGAGAGATTGGTGTGTGTGTCTGAAATTTGGGACACACAGGGACAGGCGTGTGCTACAGGCTGCAGGTCATAAAGGCAAGAGGCTGTGGCTATCAGACCTCAGGGCAGCGAAATATAGATCCACATTGGGAGCAGGGGCAGATCCTCTAGCTTATGCAATTTTGGAGACCCTCTTTAAGAAAGAGAATATCAAATTACCATGGGAACACACTAGAAGGACTCTGCGGTGGTTTGGAGCTATATGTACCCCACTCCAAAAAAAACCAAAACAAAACAAAACAAGAAACGCCACATTCTTACATTTATTCCATTCCTGTAGGTGTGAACTCATTGTAAGTAGGACCTTTTGATGAGGGACTTCAGTTAAGGTGTGGCCCAGGATGGGACTGGAGTTCTTTATAAGTGGAATGAAACCCAGACAGAGACAAAGCCATAGGAAGCAATAAGTTGAAATTCAGTGGAGCCCAGAAGAGAAAGGAGCCAGGACAGGCTGCCATGTGCATTGCCATGTGACAAAGGCCCCAAGGATCACCAGCAGCCAGCCCCAGAAGGCCAGTCTTCTGAAAGAAAGCCTTAAAGAAGTCTTGATTTGGACTTTCTCTTAGTCTTAAAACCATGAGCTAATAAATTCCCATTGTTAATCTGGCCTATTCATGGCATTTGCTTGAGTAACTAAGGAAACGAAGACAGACCCCTCTTGAGGTCTTGGAAGGGACACGTGAGTGAGAGCTTCATCGACTTCACGGTGTCTCTCTCTCTGATTGGGTGGTCGTTACACTTTAAGCGAAGCAAGGACCATGTGTGGGTCCATTTGGGAAAAGAAGCCAGAAGCTGTTATAAATTCTGTCCCAAACAATATGATAGAACTGCAACAGAGAATATCTGCCCTGGGAGAAGAAGAGTAAGCCAGAGGAAAGGGTTTCCAAAGAACCTATGAAATCCGCCATTGAGAAAGCAATCTTTGAACACTAGCTAGCTCAAGCAGTGTGATGATGCCACCTTATGACAGTAACAGCCAAATAAGAACTTCCCTGCCTTGCATCTTCTCTGTCCCAAACTGGGGCAGAAGAGAGAAATGTTACCCAAAAGACAATTTTTTTCCTTCTTCTACCATTAACCCTTGGCTTACGCCATTAGCCCTTGAGGCTAGACACTCTTAATCACCAAAATATGACTTAAAGTGACCATAGGACTTTTATTTATTTAATTACCTAAGGCTTATCAGAGAAGATCTGATGATCGTACCATTTGAATCACACTTGCTCAGTGTCCCAATGACATAAATGAGTCAATTTTCTAGAAAATATATGAAGTAAATAGATGCTATTCAAGGTTCATGATAGGGCACTAGACTCCACAAACCTCCAATACCATAATCACATCCAAGAAATCTAACATTTAAACAATAATATTATCTAGTAAATAGTCCAAGTTCAAATTTTCCCAATTATTCCCCAAATTTCATTTGTTTTTTTTTCACCCAGTTTCTAATCAAGGATCATGCATTGATTGCATGTGATTGTCATGTCTTCTTGGTCTCCTGGTTTTTCTTGTTTTGCATAATACTGACAGCTTTGAAAAGCCCATACCTTATCAACTGGATCTGGCTGATCATTTGCCAAAACATTAAATTCAGGTTAAACATTTTGGGCAGGAGGGCTCTACAGGGGTTGGTATGTACTTTTTCTGTCTCATGTTAGGAGGCGGATGGTGTCTGTATGTCCATTCGTTGGTTATGCTGAAATTTATCACTTCATCAAGACAGTATCCATCAGATCTCTGTAGTAAGGCACCTTTTCCCATTTTTTAAATTCATGGGGAGACTGGGGGTGATACTTGGAGTCTGTGACTACCCAGTGCTTCAACAAACTTTCACCTATTAGTTTTCACATTTATTGCAGATCCTCACCTGAATCCATTAGATTGGCATTTACAAAATACTTTATATTCATTTTATGAATAGATATTAATCCTTGAAAGATGGACTAACAAGGATAAGGAAAAAGTTGGAACCAAAAGCAAAGGTTGAGAAGTGCAGATTTAAAAAAATTCTGTAGCCTCTACACAAATATTTGGGGCATAAATTTGTCTTGGAGCATTCTAGTGACTAATGTGAAAAGGGAAATTTTATGGTTTGCACAATCCATACCCTGAGGTCTATGTTGAGAAAAGGACCAAAAAATGGGTGTGTGGGAAGGGGTGGGGATGTCTCCGTGAAAGGGCGGATCTTTTTTTCCTGTCTATTGGGTGACTCCAAAGTATGTGACTTGAGAATTCAATGCTGACTTCTGGCTAAGTGTGTCTGATTTTAAACGGGTATTAACCTATGCGCCATCCCTAATTCCCACTAAACTGGCAATTGGAGGATTTTAAATGAAGGGGCTATAAACCCAGAGGGATGAAAAGAGCCAGAGAGGAAAAAAGAGCAACATATGTTAGAAAGCGAGAAGGAGAAGAGTGAGTGAAAACCGAATTAGCAGATTTAAGAAAGCTGGCTCCTAAGCCACAAGTGTCGGGAAGCTTGATAATTCCTCCCCAGGTCTCAGGAACTGAAAGCGTGAGGTGGCTCTGGAAGCAGGGGTGAAGGAAGGCTAGAAACAGAGGGTTGGTTGGAAGCTTTTTCGTAAGCAGTTAGACCCCTCCAAGATGTGGACTCAGGCGCCCTCCCCCACAGGAGATGGAAAGTTCATTCTCGGGACAGGACAGCAGGGGGCTCTGAACGGGGAGGGCCGGCCCAGTTAAGGTCCGAGGAAACCCAAGTCTGTAAACGTGATGCTGCCGTAGTTGACCAAGGCCCCAATAAAAGGGATGTTCTTGATCCGCACTTCAGGGGGTGCGAAACCCTTGAAAAGGAGGCTGTTGGGAGATGTTAAGCGGTGGCCAGATTGACTCGTGCTGCATCTCAATCCAACGGCCGAGGCCTTATCAAGAGAGGAAACGTGGATGCCATTGGCTGTAGAAACCAGCACTGGAAGACGCCAGAAGACGTGGAAGCCAATGCCGGAGAGCGCCACGGAGGAGCCAGCAGGGGAGGCTGAGATGCCAGCCAAGCTACCCCACCACGTGGCGAGTCGGAGCCGAATCCTACAGACTCCAGGAGAAAACCTGGCCTGGGGTTGGCACGTGCGTGTGGTGAGACAACGCGCACTGCACTCTGAGCCAGGCCACGTGTGAAAGGGCCACAGCAGCCCTGGCAGCGAGGGAAACAGGCTGAGGCTGCAGCCCTCGCCCCCTGGTGCCCAGGGCACGGCCTGCCAGCGTCCCTCAGGCCGAGAGCCCGAGACCCTCTGGGGCATCTGCCCGGACCAGGGAGAAGGGCCTCGAGTGCTCCCCAAGGAGCGGCCCAGGAGAGCACCCCACAGGGAAGCCCAGTCACACGCCAGCTGCTGCACCACACATACACCACACCACATACACACACCACCAACTCACACACCACATACGCCACACACACACCACACCACATACACACACCACACACACATACCACCACACACACTACCAACTCACACACCACATACACACACCACACCACATACACACACCACACCACATACCACCACACAACACCACACCACATACACATACCACACACACCACCAACTCACACACCACATACGCCACACACACACCACACCACATACACACACCACACACACACACCACCACACACACTACCAACTCACACACCACATACACACACCACACCACATACACACACCACACCACATACCACCACACAACACCACAACACATACACACACCACACACACCACAAACTCATACACCACCTACATACCACATACACACACCACACACACACACCACAACACACAACACACACACCACCAACTCACACACCACATACACACATCACACCACATACACACACCACACACACCAGCAACACACAGACCACATACGCCACACACACACACCACACACATACCACCACACACACTACCAACTCACACACCACATACACACACCAAACACACCACCAACTCACACAGCACATACGCCACACACACACCACACCACATACACACACACCACATACACACACCACACACACACCACCGCACACACAACACACACCACCAACTCACACACCACATACGCTACACACACACCACACCACATACACACACCACAACACACAACACACACAACACACAACACCAACTCATACACCACATATGCCACACACACAACACACCACATACACATACCACACCACATATACACACCACATACACACACCACACACACCACAACACATACACACACCACACACACCACAAACTCATACACCACCTACACACCACACACACACCACAACAGACACCACCACACACACCACCAACTCACACACCACATACACACACCACACCACATACACACCACACACACCACCAACTCACACACCACATATGCCACACCACATACACACATCACACCACATACACACACCACCACACACACTACCAACTCACACACCATATACACACACCACACACCACACACACCACCAACTCATATACCACATACACACACCATACACACACCACAACACACACCACCACACACACCACCAACTCACACACCACCATCTCACACACCACATACACACACCACATACACACATCACACCACATACACACACCACACACACCACACCACATACACACACACCATACACACCTACCACAACACACACACATACACCCCACAAACAGATACATCACACACACACCACAACACACACACCACCACACACCACAAACTCATATACCGCATACACACACCACTACACACCACAAACTCATATACCACATACACACACCACACACACACCACATCACATACACACACCACATACACACCACATACACACACCACACACACCACCACACACCACCAACTCATACATCACATACACACACCACACACACACCACATACCACAACATAAACACATATACCCCCCAGATACACCACATACACGCACAACACACACAAACCACCGCAAACACATATACCACATACACACACCACACACACATACCATCATATACACTACGAATCCACACACCACACACTACCACACCACATACACATACCACACACACATACCACAACACAAACACATACACCCCACAAACAGATATACCACATACACACACAACACACACAAACCACAACACAACACACCGCAAACACATACACCACACACCACATACACACATCACACACCACCACATACACCACATACCACACACCCCACAAACTTACACACTACATGCACCACACACACCATAAACTCATACACTACACACACACCATACCACATACACATACCACACATACATATACACCACATACACACATACATCACATATACAGACCACACACATCACATAACCACCACATACACAACACACCGCACACATATCACACGCACACATCACACATCACACACACACCACAAATACATACACCATGTTTATACACACACACGCCCTACCCAATACCACAATACACACACCACAAAACCACATCACACACCATATATGCATCATAAAATCACATATGCACACATACCACACACACACACACACAGATGTTAAACATTTGATGCCTCAGAACATGGAAAGCAATGCCAGCAAGGGGAAGCAGGGAGTCCAGGAAGCAGGCCCTGACCCCGGAAAGGGAAGCCCTCCAGGGGCAGGCGAGGGGAGCGGCCAGGGCGACGCAGCCCCGCAGAGGAGAGGGCTGCGGCCGCGCAGCGCAGCGCAGAGGGTCTAGCAAAGGCTCTTCAGAAATGAAGCGACAGGACAGAATACCTCTGATCTGAAGCTATCGAGAGGAGAGCGGATCCACTGGAGAGTTTGGACGCGAATCTGTGACAAGGGAACAGAAGATTAATAGAATAGAAGAGATTACAGAAAAGTGAGCAAACAAACAAAGGCAATTATTAATGACAGGGAATGGAAAGGTTGAGCAAGAAAGGAAAGCAATCATAAATTACCACATGGTTTAGCACTGAAAATTATGTAAACTCTAAATATTGATCTAACCCCAATTTCAATCTCACGGTATTGCAAGCCCGGGTGATTAGATGTGTGTGTTCACACTGCAGGGGCACAAACAAGGGGTGGGTGTGTAAGAGCGCTAACTCCTCATTTTCCACACTAGACAATCAACACACATTGCCCAAAACCAAAAATAAATCAAGAAATAATGATATAAGCATGTTATATACAGATAAGGAGATAAATTCCCAAAAAAAATCAGCTAAAAGACTTGACAGTTTTCCTCTAGAAAGCAGGAAGTAAGGGAAGATGAGGGAGGCCCACTATTTTTCACGACAAGGCTTGCAAAAATTATTTTTGACCCTTTAAACTACATGCACATACAACTTTGATTTTAAAAATGGGAAGTAAATTTTAAACAGTAAGTCAATGTCCAGCCAAATCTTTGTTCATATGAATGAGAGCAGCAGCAAGTCCAGCTGAGATATGCAAGAGCTCTTCCCGAAGAACCAGTAGGAAAAAATCTTCTAGCCAATCAAGGTGTTTCATTATGAAGAATTCAAGGGTGGGAAAGTTAAGTTAGAAAGGAACAAGATTCTAAGTGTGGACAATTATTCTTGAAAAAGAAGTTGTGTAATGATCAAATAAATGAACAAATTAAAAATAAACATTGAACCTAAAACTTAGGCTAAATCTATAAAAATTTATGGAGGGAACAGCCAGTGTGGGTTAGAGAAACAGAAGGCAAAATAGGTTTATTTTTCTTTCTACACAGAGGGGAATAAAAAGTTACTGTTGTATTATTGATGTTCATTTTGACAACAGAGGTCTGTTTAAAATTAAAATGAGGGAGAGAGGGCAAGTGTTCGCTTGGGAAAAAATTTTTTTAAATAAATAAATAAAATAAAGGTAAAGATTTACCTTTATCAGCAAGATTAAACATAAGGAGAATGGAATAAAAAATGTCAGGTGATGAAAGGGCTAAAAGATACCGAAGTTCGCACAGTGGGTCAGTGCAGAACTGGGAAGCAAAGCTTGGTCTGGCTAACTCCAAAGCTGCACGTTTTCATTCTCGCCCGGCTCTTAGGATGTGAGGACGTCCCTGGCAGCAGCATCCTTGCTCCTCGAGGCAGGGGGCCGGCGGGTCCACACTGAGAAATCCAGGAGAGGATCCCCCCCTCCTACGCAGCAGGGTCCCACGTGGATCGGTCTGTACAGAATCCAGCCTTGGAGACTGGCCGCTGCCTGTCCTGCGTGCCTGTGGGCACAGGTCAGGGGTAGAGGGCCTCTCTCCTGGACACTGGAGGTGCCTTTGCCTCCCCCAGCCGAGGCCGCCCCTCCCCGACCCACTCTCTCCCTCCTTCTCGCCATCTGCACACACCCCGTTGCCCCTTGGCGAGAGTGGTCAGCCCTTCCAGGGCAGGTGCAGGGAAGGCTGGAGCAGATCGTCGCCCTAGAGGCTGAGAGGACGTTGTCACTGAGCTAGTCTATCTGCTGTCTGCCCCTGTTCCTTACCAGGCTCCAGGAGTCTGTGAACTCTTGCCGCCAAGCCCCAGGGCCGGGGGTCCTTGGATTGCCCTCTTCTCGTGAGGGGCAGCTCTAGGGAAGGCTGCTGAGAGCCACCCACCCACCTTGTGCGGCTGACCCAGAGGGAGCACACAGACCAGCTCCCAGGAGGAGTGTGGCAGTGTGATGCTATTGATGAATTCCAAAAAGAAATACTGGATTATGTTTGTAAACTGCTCTTTTCCTCTGGGCATATTAGATTTTATTGGATTCATAGGTTTATTTGATTAAGTAATCATGTAAACTTCGTGGGCCAGTAGGGCGTTGAGTCCCCACACTTTGGTGGGTGGACTCAGAGATAAAAGGCGTGGCAAGGGGCAGCGTTAAGGGCTTTTAATGTTGGAGTTTTGATGATGGAGTTTCATGCTGAAGCTGGAGCCCCAGGGAGAGAGACAGAGCTGTTCACCTGATAGTCTGCAGCTGACCTTGTGGAGAGAGGCAAAGCCTAGAGAGCCTCATAGTCTACAGCTGACCTTGTGGAGAAAACAGAGGAGCTGAGCCCAGAGGAACCCAGGAAGCCTGAACCCTCACAGACATCGGCAGCATTCTTACTCCAACACGTGAAAATAGACTTTGGTGAGGGAAGTAACTTATGCTTTATGGCCTGGTATCTGTAAGCTCCTACCCCAGATAAATACCCTTTATAAAAACCAACCAATTTCTGGTATTTTGCATCAGCACCCCTTTGGCTGACTAATACAAGGAGCATCTGGCCTGGGCTTTGAGGGGAGCGGGCATCACAGCCCTTGCTTTCTTGTTCTCTCTCTCTTTCCCATGAGTTCCTGCTAAACACCAAGGGCTCATATTAAGTGGCACATCTGCCCAAAGTGTCCATGCAGGGCTGGCAGTGCCTCAGCTTCCTGCCTGCAGGCTTTGGCCACCTCGTGCCTCAAGGGTATCTCCTGTTCAGATTCCCAGGAGAAGGCCCACCAGCGACTTTTTTTCCCTGGGTTTTAAGCCTTAAATGAAAGTCAGCCCAGAAAATAAAATGTAATACGTGATCCTGGACTGGTTCTAATCATGGAGGAGAAAAGGCCCCAAAGGACATTATTGAGACATATGAAAAAATTGATATAGACTGTTAAATTTCTGGACCTTGATAACTGTGATTAATGAGGTTACATAAGTGAATATCCTTTTTCTTAGGAAATGTGCGTGAACATATAATGTTCAAGCAGCATGATGTATATAGCATACTATCAAATGTTTAGAAACTAGATACAAAGAGATGATAGATTAGATAGATAGATGATGATAGATATAGATGTGATAATAGATTTATAGATAGATAAATGATAGAAGGATAGACAGATAGACCAGTGTTGATTAGACAGGTGATAGGCAAATAAATGATAGCTAGTTTGACTGACAGGTGATTGGTGATAGATGTTAGAAAGATAATAGACAGATACAGATAGATGATAGAGAGATAGGTAGCTAGCTAGCTAGACAGATGGATGATTGATGTGGTGATAGATTCATACATAGATAAATACATAGATTGAAAGATATATATATTAGATAGATAGATAGATAGATAGATAGATAGATAGATAGATAGATAGATAGATAGATAGATAGGTAGATAGATAGGTAGATAGAAGGATGGGTGAATAGACAGACAGATATGGATAGATAGATGATAGATAACCTGATAAATAGGTGATAGGATAGATAGAAAGAGATAAAGAATGATATAACAAATGTGGCAAAATGTTAAAAGTTGATAAACCTGGGTATTGGGATGGGGGCATGTTGGAGTAATTCAAAATATAGGTTTTTCAGCATGTAGATGCATTGCCTTCCCCCCAGCTTGGGACATGACTCCCGGGGATGAGCCTCCCTGGCACTGAGGGATTACTACCAAGCACCAGCTGATGATATAACTACAAAAAGACCATGAACAAAGAGGTCAACTCAGACCAGCCTACCTGTAATATCAGGTGTTAAAAACTGCATTTTGACCTTCGATAAAAGGGAGAAATGGGAGGCACAAATGAGTTTATATGGCTATGAGTCTCCAAAAAAGAGCCGAGAGGTCATCAGGGAGTGATGCTTATGCATGCCTCAGCAGGGTACCAGGGACAACCAAGATAGATGGAAACCCAGGTGCTGGTTCTCCTGAGGGCTGCAGCAACCCACAGGTTCTATGGTCAAGGCAGATGGCTTTGGAGTTCAGGGCCATGTCAGTTGGCCCTACTTTGGAGTTTGTGTTCCTGAGTGTGATGGAGTTGGACTCAGTTATAACCTTTCTACATATGCCTCTTCTGTTACTTTTACTGGACCTGTGGTTGGTGTTTGAGTTGGTGTATACTCAGGAGACCTGAATCTCTGAACTGTCCATGTGACAGCCAGGCCCTGGGCCTCAGCAGACTTGCAGCTCATACCCTCTGGTTTCTTGGACTTACCCTGGCCAGCTGACAGGAAGGTGAAGAGGGTCAACCACCACACCAGAGAGCCAAGAGTGCCTACAGCTGCAAGCAGGAGAATTGCATCCATCATCCATGTGGAATCTAAACCCCCTCTTGATGTAGAGGGGGACTGGACATCCCAGGTCACAAAATGGAGGAATAGAGTATGGATTAGAGTGGACCTACTGGTGTTCTGCTGGGGAACTACTGTGATTAGTAAGGGTTGAAATTGCAGTAGTGATGTGGAGAGGGTGGCCACAGTGGCTGCTGATGGTCAGGAGAAGGAAGAAGAGATATGGTGTGGGGGCATTTTCAGGATTTGGAGTTGTCCTAGGTGGTGCTGCAGGGACGGATAGTGGACATTGTGTGTCCTGTTGTGGCCCACTCGCTGGACTGGGGGAGTGTGTGGACTACAATGCGGACCACTGTCCACGTGCTGCAGCGGTTCTCCAGAATGTATTCGCCAGGTGCAGTGGACGTGCCACAATGATGGAAGAGTTTGTTGATGTGGGAGGGGTGGTGTGGGCGGGGTAGGGTTATATGGGGACCTCATATTTTTTCAATGTAACACTTAAAAGAAAATAAAGAAAACATATATAGGTTTTGTATTATTTTTGCAACAGTCCTTTACACTTGAAATTATTTTAAAATAAAAATTGAAAAAGAAGAAAGCCTACAGAGCCCTGCAGTGCCCCTGGCCAAGGTGGCTCATCGGCCCAGGTGTGAGATCCAGCAAACCCAGACTCCCTGAGCTGTGATTGGCAAACAAGGGCGACCTCATCAGAAGAGGGAGGGAGGGAGGGACACTGGGGCTGCCCAACCACAACGCGGCCTCTTTGTTGCCACTCTCCCCTCCAGCAGTCCACAAGGCCTCACTTCCTCTCTGACCTCTCTGACCTCACCACCTACTACCCACCCTCATGCTTGCTGGCTTCCTGCTGTTTCCTGAATAAGCCAGGCACTCCCCACCTCAGGGCCTTTGCTCTTGCTATTCCCTCTTTCTTGCGCACTTGTTCTTACCCCCAGAACCCCAAAGGGCTCTCACCTTCTCTGTGTCATCGAGTATTACTCCCTGGGTGAGGCCCACCCTGACCACCCTCTTTAAAATTGCAATCCCCCATCCCACCCCACACACACTATCACCATTTCTTGCTCCATTTTTCTCCACCACACTTATCATAACACAAATAAATAGTACCCATTTTATACATGTTTGTAAGTTCCATGAAGATAGGGACTTTTGCCCACTCTCTCAGAACTTAGAAAGAGCTTTGAATAGAGTTGATGCCCATAAATACTTGTCGAATGCCTGAATGATGGATGGGTGGATCCATCAATCAATGGGTCTTTGGATTGCTGGATGATGAGTTGTGCCTGCATGCAGGCTGTTTTATTCACGTCTTGCTCTCTGGGGGCTTCTTGCCCACCCTCCCCTTGACAATCACTTGGTCTCTATCTGGCGTGTTTCCTATCTTGACTTCTCCTTTGTCTTTCCAGCTTTTTCCAAACCCTCCCAGGACAGCTTTCCCCATTCTTCCTCCATACCCATCACTGCCAGGATCCCAGCCAAATGCACACTGTCCTGAGTGGCAGAAAAATGGGGACCCACCCGCCTCTCTCCTCCCTGCCCCAGAAGAACCCCTCAATGACTGAGAGGGAGACCAGGACACCAATTTTAACTGAGATTCTGAAGGAAGCAGCTGAGAAGAGAATTAGCCTCAAGAAAACTTAGAGCCTTGGCAGGTAAATTCAAATCCAATATGATTTTGATATCAATTCAAATAGTCTAGGCAAAAGAGCCAAGGGATTTTCTTCTTGAAATCATAAAAGGAATAGAGAAAAACTATGAATTCTAACAGCTAAGAATTAGTGAGATGAGGAAAGGAGGATGAACCAAGAGATTTGGGGCTCAGAAAGGATCTACTTGTACCAGGCATCCCTTCCCAGATGGTGATGGTTATGCCAATCACAGTTGCCATGGTGACAGGTAAGAGCCAAATGCAACTTCACTCAAAAGCCCCACCATTAGTGTTCTACCAGGAGTGGGATCAAAGTCATGTTAACAGAAGGACGAAAGAGTAGGAAAGGAGCCCAGCATCATACCACAAGTGTCCAAAAGTGCCATCCATAGAAGAGTTGGAATCCTCAGGAACTGATACACAGTTCCCTGGCACACACACAGACACACCATCTCCCTTCTGTTCCAGGTTGCTGTTGGCTCAAGCAGCAGCCACCATTTTATCATCTCTCATGCTCTCAGTGGGTCAGGAATTCTAGAAGGGCTTGACTGAGACCCCTCTGGTTTGGGGTGTCTGGAGCTGTAGCTGTTGGTGGCTAGACCTGGAGCAGCTGGTGACTGGCTGGGCATCTCTCTACATGTCATCTCAGGGTCTCCCCATGGACCGCGGGGGTCTCCTCACAAGATGGAGGCCTTGGGGCAGTGCAACTGTAGCAATTTTCCCACAGTTTCACTGTGCATGGTTCAGCTGAGTACGCGGGACAGGAGATATTGTTTTGACCACACTACCCTTATCCTAGGAGAGAAATGGGAAGATGAGGAGGCCATGGATTACTAAAAAAACAATCCCGAAACAGACATGAACCCATCCCAATTTGATAGTTCTTGGGTGGGGAGGGATGTCATGGACTTTTAAGAACTTTGAGAATCTTCTTCCCACCAGCCCAGGCAAATAACAATGGGAAACCTAGAGGCACTAGTGATACTCCCCAAGGTGGAAATGCATTGTTTGGAGGATGGAGCTAATTTTTCACAGCAGCACTATCCAGGAGAATGTCCTACCATGACAGATAGTTCTGCTGTGTCCAGTTCGGGGGCCACAAGATACATGTGGCTACTGAGCCCTTGAAATGGGGCTAATGCAATGGAAGAACTGGATTTTAAAATCTTATTTCATTCTCCTTCACTTAAATTTAAATAGATAGCCACCACAGTTCAGGTCTGAAACTAAGTACCTCAGCCAACAAACCAACATCCTGGCTGAAAGGAGAGAAGAAACGAGGCAGGGAGAAAGGCCCACTCTGAAGGCTCTTGTCTTAGTTTCCCACAGGGCTGCCCATGCAAGATACCAGAACTGTGCCGGCTTTTATAAAGGGGGTTTATTCGGGGCAATACAGTTCTGAAGCTGTGAATGTCCAAATCTAAGCACCATCAAAGACGCTTTCTCACCCGAGCCACCTACTGGTGAACCTGGGTCCTGTCGCGTGGCATCAGGCGCGTGGCAGGGCTCACCTCCTCTCGTCCTGTCTCACGTGGCAGGGTCAAAAATGGTGGCTCCTTTCTCTCTGCTTATCTCTCTGTGTCTCTGTTGATATCAGACCCAGCAAAAGGGTGGACACATAGTCCAACCAAAAGCCCTGAAGTGATCGAACCAAGTGCTCTAATCAAAGGCCCCTTAACTGAATTTAATTCAGTCAAAGGGCCCCACACCACATAGGAAATGGATCAATCCAAGAATATAATCTTTTTCTTGGATTCACCAAATTCAAACATTCACAGCTACCTCCCCAGCTGCTGAGAAACCTCTCTGGTTTTCTTTCCCCTTAACCCTTGGGAGAAAGGAGAAAGGTTCAATGCTGATGGCTGATGTGGCCCAAGGTCTCCTAGAGAAAACACTCAACTACTTCAACATTGTTCTGGAAGAATTAGTCAATGTGATTAAATAAGTGAATGAAATAAGGTGCATAGAGATTGGAAAGGAGGAGGCAAATTTATCATTGCTTGAAAATGGTAGTGTGGTATCATGGATGTAAGATGCAAAAATTATTGCATCAATAAGTGAATTCACTGAGATAGTTATAAAATTAACATATCAAACTCAATACCTTCCTTTTACATAAAAATAAACAGCTAAATATATGATGAAAAAATGACTCATTCTCAAATGCCCAGAAAAAAACTTATGAAAACAATAAATAAAATTTTTAAAAATTTCTGAAATGTGAAGGATGTACATGAAGAAATCTATAGTTTTGATTAAAAGACATAAAATAAGAGAGAACAATTGAAGAGCCATTCTTTTATATTGAATAGAAAGACTAGAAGTTGTAAAGATGTCAATCCTCTCCAAATCAAAATTCTAATAGAATTTTTTAACAAAAAAATTTCAATTGAACTTGACAAAAGTATTCAAAATATGAACAGATACATTAATGGTAAGAATAGGGAATCTAGAAATAGGCCCATGAATATATGTGCATTTAGTAACTGATAAAATGGCATGAAAATTGCGGAAATGATGGATTGTTTAATAAATGGTATCGGAATAAGTACGTAACCATTTGGAAAAAAATAAAGCTGAATCTCTACCTCGTTTCTCATACTAAAAAAATGCAAAAGCATCAAAATCCGAATGTCAAAAAATGAATCTAAAAATGTAATAGAAAAAAAATGTGGGTGTTTTTTTTTTATCCTGGGATGGTAAAAGTCTTTCTAAGCATGACATAAAACCCAGAAGTCAGAATAGAAAAGACTGACAGATTTAACTGTATAAAAGTATAATACTTTTGTTCAGCAAAATACCGATTTAAAAAGATAGAATGCACACTGGGAAAAATTACTTGAAATCCAGAAGCTAGACAAAGGTCAAATTTCCCTACTATGTAAAATGCCCTCATAAATCATTGAAGAAAAATTACAACACAATGGACAAATGGGCAAAATATATGAGCAGGCAATTTATCAAAGAAGAAGAAATCCAAAAGCCTCCCCCCAACATAAGCATATGGAAAGAAGCCCCACTTCACTATTAATTGGAGAAATTTAATTTAAATAAAATTATGATATTATGTTCACTTTCCCCCCCCAAAAAAAAACCACTGTGAGGAGCTCAGTGATTAAGGGAAAGTAAATTAGAACAACCTTTCTGGAGGGCCATTGGTGATAACTAATATAATCTTAATTTTCAAAACTTTTTATCAGTCAATTCAAATTTTAGGAATTTATCTTATGTACACACTTACACAAAGATACATGTACGAGACCATCCATCACAGCCTTGCTGGTAATAGTACAAATTTACATATACACATATATCAAACATCAAAAGGGAATTATTAATAGATAATCCAATATGCTAACCAAGCATATGCTACCCGGCCATTAGAAAGGCCAGAGATAATTCCATACACTTTGGCTTGGGAAAATGTACAACTTATATTGTCAGAAGAAAGGCTGGAAACAACACACCCACTGTTGTAAACGTTTGTTCCCAGCACCATCTAGTTCCCACTCTCCTTTTACTCTCTTTTGCTCCCATGCCAATCAATAGCCCACGACCCTTCTTCAGACACGCCCACCTCTCAGCACCTCAGGGTGTCGCCCCTCCTGGAGCTGGGGGCAATCTTCCTCTGCCTTTCACAGGGCTGGCAACTTCCCTCTAATACCACCTCCTCCAGGGTGCCTTCCCTGGCTGCAATAGGCTTTCCGATTCCTCATTCCAACCCCTTGATGATGGTCTCAACTGCACCTGCTGCAATCTTTCATTATGAGCTTTGTTTCATGGCTGATTGTCACTTTCTCCCTAATTTTGCCTTCCGTGAGGGCTAGAACTCAAGCCAAATAGTCACCCTCCAAAAGTCCCCATCACTCTCAGAAGCATATGCGCCGCCTTGCCGTGGCCCCTGCTCCCTCCTTGACCTCATCGCCGCGTCCCATGCCCTCCCTCGCCTTGCTGCTGGGGCGCACCAAGACCCCCGGGGCCTCTGCCTTTGTTGTCCCCCACCCGGGGTGTTGGCGTGCTTTTCCCTCCCGCCTTGATCAGGGTGGCTCAATGGTGCCCCTTCCGACTGGCCTTCCAGGAGCCCCTTATCTAAAATCCCACCTCATCGTGCTCCCTGACTTGTCTTCCTAGCGCTGCTGCTTTACTGTTTCTTTCCACTATCAGCATCAAAGCACCACGAGGCGGGGGTTTTAAGAGGTGGGGACATCGTCTTATGACTTGTCATCTGTGGCCTAGTGTCTTGAACATTGCCTGGCATAAACCTGCTCATCTAGGCCAAAGAGAGAGTCCAAAGCCCACTTCGCTCTTTCCCAAACCTTGACCTAATTGTCCTAAGGCCTTTTTTTTTAAGTTATTTTTTATTTTTAAAGAAGTTTTAGATTACATAAATGTTATGTCAAGAATATAGGGGATTCACATATACCCCACCCCCTCCCCTTCCTACACTTTTCCTCATTTAAAACATCTTTCGTTAGTGTGGTAATTTGTTACAATTGACGAATTCATATTGAAGCGTTGCTACCAACCATGAACTATAGCTTACATTATAACTCACACTTTGCACTGCACAATTTTCTAGGTTTTGACAAAATGTACAATGGTCTGTATCTATCATTGTGTCATTGCAATGTCGTGCACGACAATTCCAATGTCCCCAAAGTACCCCACGTTACCCCTATTCGTCCCTCTCCCTTCCCTCAGAACTGCTGGTGGCCACCGCCTTTACATCATTGATTCAAGTTCTTGCTTTGCTAGAATAATCGTAAGTCTACTTAAGTCCATAGTTTTATAGATTTTGACAAAATGTGAAATGGCAAGGATCCATAATTGCAAGATCATGCTGAACAATTCCAATGCCCTAAAACTGCCCTACTTTCCGTCTCTTCTAGTCTTCCCTCCCTCTCCCCTCAGAACCGATGGTAACAACAAAGTTTCCATTTTTGAAGAAGAAAATTCATAGTACATGGAATAATACCGAGGGTTTGACATACTGGTCTGTTTTCTTTTATTAGTTACTGCCTATATTCCCGAGAGAGTCTCGCCCCTCTAATTGAAAACGTAGCAGGACACCCAGGATGGGTTTTTTCTGTTTTGTTATGTGGGTCTCACCCACTGAGATAACACAATGTGACAAGATGAACACTGTCATAGTCCACAGAAGGCTGCACCCCACCCAGCACATCCCCCACCCCCAATGCCCTGCTCCAATAACCCTCCCCGACCGTATTTGCCAAAAGTTCATTCCCACCATTGTACTTTTAACCACAGACCTACAAATCCCACCGTTTACCTGCTCCTTCCTCCAGCCCTCCCCCCAATTCCATGGATAGTCCCACCCAACCCCACCCTACTCCCCTGGCATTCCAGCTCCTTCTATCCCGATCACATCACTGCACCACCACGGCCCCACCCACGGCCCACGCCCCGGCCACCTGATCATAGGCCTGCCCTTGCTGGGCATCAGCTCACCTCCCTCGACTCCCTTTGTCCCCTGATTTGAATCCCCATAATCGTAGGCTTTCTGCTCTGTCCCATTAATGGGTCTTTTTTTTTTTTTTCTTAGCTGTTTCAATTATTTCTCTCTTCTGTCTCCTGGGACAAGATTTTATTTACAAGTATTCATCAAGCCTTACACTGGGCCAGAAACGGGTATAGGCAATCCAGCAACGGGCGAGACAGGTGTCTACAGGAATTTGCACGGGTCGTTAAGATAGAGCGTGCTTGGATGGAGGAATGGAAGGTGAGTGATACAAGTAGAGAAATAAGCTGGAAACTTGGGAGACCCTGCCTTTTACCCTGAGCAGGATGAAGAGGCCATCAGCATCCTCTGGAGAGTGGAGTGATCGTCTCAGCATTTTCAAAAGCGCCCTGGCAGGAGAGGGTAGAGCGTGCTGAAGTGGAGCACGGTTCATTAGAGGCTGATGCGTAACCCAGGTGAGAGAAGGTGAAGGCCTGAATTAGACAGGGCAGAGGAGAGGCAAGACGCACAGGGGTGGTCTGAGAGACGTCCGGAGCGTAGAATTGCTCGGACTTTGTGATACTGCCTGGAAGTGAAGGAGAGGAAGGACTCAACGCTGAGATCTGGCACCCTGTCTTGAGGAAATGGGTGTGGGGGTGGGGCAATTCCCTGGGCTAGCGGGAGGGGGCAAGGCTGTGGTTAAGGAGGTGGAAAGAGGGAAGAGGACTAAGACTGCATTTGAGGGGCTCGTGGCACCCTGGGCTGAAGCTGCCCCACAGCACTTGGGTAAAAGGGTCTAGGGCTTCCACGGAAAGTCAGGCTGGAGGAGCAGTTTCTGGGCCCTAGACGGAAACGAGAAGCCAACTGCAGGAAAGCGTGGAGAATGATAAGGCAAAGACAAAAGGAGAGGGTCTGGGCAGAGCACTGTGGAATCCCAGTGTCTGGTGGACAAGCAGGAGAGTTTCCTGCTATCAGAGAGACAAACGAGAACCAGGAGAGTTTGTGTTCTAGAAGTCAAGAGTTGCAGAGATTGCTGCCTGTCACCCCATGGCTGCTCTCCTGTTTCCCAGTACTGGAACTCCCAGATCTTCAGCTGAGAGCACAGCTGCCAAACATAAAGACATGTTCCAGTCTCCCTTGCAAGCAGGTGTGGCCCTGTGGCCGTTTTGACCAATGGAATATAAGCAGAAATAGTGTATGCAACTTGCTGGAAGAGCTGGTGTGGGGAGAGGCAGAAGCTCCTTCCTCTTGCTCTCTCCCCCTAGCTGGAAGAGGGGCATGATGGTTGGAGCTGAAGCAGCTGCTTTAGACTACAAGGTAAAAAAGTGGTATACTGGAAATGGAGGAGCAACAGCAGGGAAGGTATCGGGGTTTTTGAAGATCGTGCAGCTGCCATGTCAGCTCTGAACTGCCTACGTGTACGAGAGAGATCTAACCTTCTAGCATCCCTCCATCCCAGCCCCAGGACCCTGCCCACCCCACGTACCGCTGCATCTGGCCCTGACAAGTCCAATCCACTCACTCAGAAGACACTCCAGTTCTTTGTCTGTGTCCACCCTGTGCTGTGGGGTGGGGGCCAAGAGAGCCAGACCCCACAGCAGGGCCCTCGGGGACCCCTCCCTGCAGGACTAGACCCCACCCCCTGCTCCAGAGCCAATGAGAAGTTTGAATTCTGGGAAAAACTTTTCCCCTCCTGCCCCTGCCTGCAGGGCTGTGAGAGGGCAAGCACTGGGGTGGCAGCAGGAGGAAAACTCTGGGTGCACCCCAAGAATGAAGTTGAGAGCGCCAAGGGCGTGGGCGGGGACAACAGTAACCAGGGCCCCTGGTGATGTCGTGGGTGCCCTGGATCAAGTCTCAGCAGGGAAGAGCAGGGGGCTTTTCAGTTCCAGGAACCCAAGCCCTCTCTTTGTCAGGTAAGCCTTTTTGTGCTGCCTCTTCCATCACTTGGGTGATGAAGAGCCCTGGTAAGTACCGCACGTGTCTCACTGTGGCGTGTCTGCACACGGTGCACAGAATCACCTGGGGTGGGGAAGGGGGGAGGCTTCTTCGTGGAGGGTGGGCTGACGGTGGTCTTGGACTTCCAAGCCGGTAAAAATGCGGGGAAAGGCCACTGTGCTGTTTCTGTTCATCGTGAAACGTCGATATCTGCTCAGATGAAAATCAGCTTTACTCGTTGGCTTTAAGGAAAAAATCACAGTAACTGTGTGTTCTAAAAGACGGTAAAAGACCTAGATATTACCTCTGGCATGCCCTATTGCCGTAGGGCATTTGGCAAGAAGGGCATTAACCCAAGGAAACACGTGGACATGACTGATGCAGCCGTTGGGCTGAAGCGTGAAGCCACCCCGGGGCTCAGCGCCCACCCATCCTTCCAGCTGATAGATTTTGTGCCTGCTCCACACCGGGCAAATCGGTGCTGGGTGCCAGGGCACAGAGACAGACGGGACCTGGGCATCTCATCCGGGCTGGAAAGCACCCCAGGGGCAGCCAGCTGAAATGAGGCCTGAGGAAGTGGGCTGTGGACCCAGAGCCACAGGAGGCCTTCCGCGAGTGTGAGCTGTCTCCCTGTCCCTTCCTGCATCCTTACCATTCGGCCCAGAGGCAGGGGTCAGAAAGGAAAGTCTTCCGTAGCTCCTCACCTGAGTCTTCCAAGACCGTACGTGACTGAGAGCTGCGCGCTGTGGACGCCGCACCCAGAGCCCCACCCCCTTCGGGAAGGAGCAGCGCGTTCCCCGGGGGCTGGAGCCGGCAGCCTCTTCAGGGGTCGCCCCCAGCTGCAGAGAGCTGCCACCCAAGGAGGAGCGGCCTACATCCCAAGGCTGGCCAGGGCAGGCCCGGCCGTCTCCACCCAGCCAGGGCCGCCCTGACAGGCCACTCTCGCTCCAGGGTGCCCCTGTCGTGGAGCCTGCACCACAGCTGGACTTCTCCCCACCCACTCCTGCTCCCTCCTCTCCCTTCCAGGGGTGCTGCTGCCCCGGCCGCTCCTCAATGAGCACCCCATGCTCTCAGCGCTCGTGCAATGTCCGCTTCCCACGGACGCAGGTGGGTGAACGTGTGGCCCGAGGTCACCCACAAGAGGGCAGGAAACCCGGACTCCCTGGCTTCACGCTGGCGGCAGGACCGTTGGAGGAGCCCCCGCCAGCTGACTGCCAGACGGCCACCCCAAAAGCAGAGGGGCCGGCATCGTCTTCCTCCCCGCGTCGCCAGCCCGTCATCCCCCAGCCAAGGATGCTGGAAGACTTTTCAGCGCTGGCAAGCGCCCCGGGGCGGCTCCCCCTACCCACCCCCTGAAGGTGCAAGCAGATTTCTCACCGTCTGCCACTGCTCATTGTTGAAGGAAAACTCCACATCCCAAACATTTGTTTGGAGGGAATTAGAGCATCACCTCGCCGCTGATGGAGCCAGGCTGTGCAAACAGAGGGAGGGGGGAGACGGCAGGTTGTCTGTCTCGGGGCTCAGCCCAGAAGCTGGCACCCCCCGTGTCTCCGAGGCTCCGAGCACTGTTGCGGGAGCAGCCTGCACCGGGCTGGACAGGCTCCTCCAAGGAGATGCCTGTCTCTAGGGCTGAGGAGCCCAGCCGGAGCCGGGAACTCCGCAGCAGCTTGCCGGAGCCTCTGCCACATTCCAAAGGCAGCCAGGGGCTTCCCTCCCCGCTCTGGAGGCTCCCTCTGAGTCTCTTCCCCTTTGCATCCCTGCTCCAGCCACTGGCTCTTTTGGGGGGAAGAAAATACCTCGTTCTCAGGTGAAACAGCTGTTCTCCCAGTTTCCAGTCCAGAGCCTCTCCATATTGCCTGGTTCTTTTCTTTACTGAGATAACTCAAGCAGTATGAAATTTGCCATTTTAAAGTGCACATTTCTGTGATTTTTAGCCCGTTCACAAGGTTGTGCAACCACCACCACTGTCTAATTCCAGAACATTTCCAGCACCCCAAAAAGAAAGCCCTTGCCCGTTAGCTGTGAGTCCCAGTGCCCCATCCCCCCAAGCCCCGGCACCCACTATCTACTTTTGCCTCTCTGGATTTGCCTATTCTGGACGTTTCCTATGAATGGAATTGTACCCTCTGTGGACTTCTTTCGCTTAGCACACTGTTTTCAAGGTTCACCCACGTTGTACCATGCCTGAGAACGTCATTCCTCTCTATGGCTGAATTATATCCATTGTGTGATTGTGCCACATTTTGTTTATTCATCTGCAGTGGGCACTCAGGTTTTATCCACTTTTTGGCTCTTATGAATAATGCCGCTCTGAACATTTGTGTACAAGTCTTTGTGCAAGGACGTTTACAATTCTCTTGTGTATGTACCGACCTGAGAAAGTGGGATGACCAGGTCACATGGTAATTCTATGTTTAACTTTTTTAAGAACCACCAAAGTGTCTTCCACAGTGGCTGTGCCATTTTACTTTTCCAACAGCAATGTATGCAGCTTCCAATTTCTCTGCATGCTTGGCAACACTTGCTAGTCTATGCTTTGTTATTATTATAATAGCCATCCTAGTGGGTATGGAGGGGTATCTCCCATGCTTTCGATTTGCACTTCCCTCGTTGCTAATGATGATGAACTTCTAGTCATGGGTTTACTGGCAGTTTGTCTATCTTCTTTTAAAAAATTTCTATTCAAATTCTTTGCCCCTTGTTTAATTGGGTTATTTGTTTATTGTTGGATTGTAAGTGTTCTTTATGTATTCTGGATACCAGACACTTAGATATATGATGTATGAATATTTTCTCCCAGTCTATGGGTTGTCCTTTCATTTTCTTAATACTATCCTTTGACATGCAAAAGTTTTGAGTTTTGATGAAGTCCAATTTATCTGTTTTTTTCTTTTTTGTTTATGCTTTTGGTGTCATTATCTAAGAAACCATTGCCTAATGCAATGCTCTGAAGGTCTTCCCCTGTGTTTCCTTCTAAGGGTTTTATCGTGTTAGCTCTTATGTCTTTGATCCACTTTCAGATCGTTTTTGAATATGGTGTGAGGTAGGGGTCCAAGATCATTCTTTTGCATGTGACTATCAAGTTGTCCTAGCACCATTTGTTACAAAGACTATTCTTTCCTCCTTGAATAGTCTTGACACCCTTTTCAAAAATCAAATGGATATAAATATGTGAGCTTATTTCTGGACTCTCAATTCTATCCCATTGGTCTATATATCTGTCCTTGTGCCCATACCACATGGTTTTGATTATTGTAGCTTTGTATTCAATTTTGTAATTGGGAAGTGTGAGTCCTCCACTTTGTTCATTTTCAAGATTGTTTTGGCTATTCTGTGTCAATTACAATTCCATATAATGCATAGTTTTTAAGAAGGGTCACAAAAAATGAAATGTAGCTGGGGACAAACAGGTGTGAGTAAAGAAAGCCAGTGATTTCAAAGTTACACATTAGATGATCTTTTTTTTCTCTATTTTTTTAAAATGTTACATTCAAAAAATATAAGAGGTCCCCATATACCCCTCATTCCCCTCACCTCACTCCACCCACATCAACAACCTCTTTCATCATCATGGTATATTAACTGCATTTGGTGAATACATTTTGGAGCACTGCTGCACCACATGGATAATTGTTTACATTGTAGTTTACACTCTCCCCCAGTCCATCCAGTGGGCCATGGCAGGACATACAATGACCAGCATCTGTCCCTGCAGTACTACCCAGGACAACTCCAGGTCCTGAAAATGCTCCCACATCATATCTCTTCTTCCCTCTCCCTACCCTCAGCCGCTACCATGGCCACTTTCTCCACATAGATGCTACAATTTCTTCCATTACTAATCACAATAGTTCCATAGTACAATATCAGTAAGTCCACTCTAATCCATGCTCTATTCCTCCATCCTGTGGACCCTAGAATGGCCATATCCACTCCACATCTATATCAAGAGGGGCTTAGATTCCACATGGATGATGGATGCAATTCTCCTGCTTTCAGTTGTAGGCACTCTTGGCTCCCTGGTGTGGTGGTTGACCTTCTTCAACTCCCTGTTGATGCACATAACTTGTTTGCTTCCTAAACTCATGGGAATGCTCTTCATTTTCACTTAGAAGTATGTTTTCTCCATTTTCCCTGCAACATGCTGGAATACCCCCTTTCTCAGCTTCCTTTGCAGTCAGAAATGGCCATGTGCCTGAGTACCAGCCATCAGACATAAGCAGAAGTCTGCCAGGGGAGCTTCTGGAAGAGCTAGTATAATGTAAAAGAGAGGCAGGTGGGGAAGCAGATGTGTCTCATGCAGTTGGGCACCCACCTACCACATGAAAGTTTCCAAGTTCAGTTCCCAGTGCTTCCTAAAAAAAAAGATGGTCAGAGCAGATAGAAAGTGCAAACAATGAGGGAGGGCAGGAGAAATAAGTAAATAAAGTAAAAAGAGAGAGAGAGAGAAGAGAGGCAGGTGATTTTCCAGCTCTGAGCCAAGTCCAGGACTAGGGTGAGGCTAGCCAGGAGCCAAAGTGCCATATTTACAGAGGAACTCACTCCCAGGGTCATGCTCTGTCTGCCCCTTTCCATTTATCCTATTCTGAACCACAGGTGTGATGACTGGATCTAGGCAACTATCTGGTGACCTGAAGCAACAAGATGGAGGGCAAAAAAAGTTACCATGCTACAAAAGCAGAGCAGGAAGATGGAAAAAGCCGGGGTCCTTGATGACTCTGGTGAGAGGCTGCCTTCTCAAGACTCCTTGTTCTGTGGGATAAGCATGTGTCTTTACTCCTGAAGCCCCTGGGACTTGGGTTGTTTTTCTGTCACTTTCTGGCAAAAGCATTTCTGATACAGCAATGTATGGCAAGTAATGTGGATTTTCCATTTAAAGCTGTGAAACAACACTTATAAACTTGAAAAGTGACTTGAGGACTTCATCAGAATTAAATACTCCTGCTCTTTGATAGACATTGAAGAGAATGAAAAAGCAGGCATGACAGGTAAAAAATATTTGCCAAACACGTGCCTGGCAAAAGGTTGATATTTAGAATATAAAATGAACTCTTAACAATTTAATAAGAAGACAAATGACCCAATAAAAATGGGCAAAAGATTTAAACAGATCCTGCTTCAAAGAAAAGATACAGATGGCAAATATGCATCTAAAAAGATGTTCGACATCATTAGTCATTGGGAAAATGCAAATTAAAACCACAATGAGATACCACTTCACACCCATTTAGAAAGCTAAAATCTTAAAAACTCATAATACCAAATGCTGAAGAAGACGCAAAGCAACTGAAACGCTCACATACTGATGGTGGGAATTGCAAAACAGGACAGCCTCTCTGGAAAACAGTTTGGCAGTTTTACCATAAAACCACACATACATTTACCATAGCACCCAGCAATCTCACTCCTAGGGGAAAGAAACGAACACATATGGCCAGAGACATGAACACAAATATTTATCGCAGCTGTATACATAATAGCCCCATGTTGGAAACAGCCCAAATGTTCATCAATTTGTGAATGGGATAAACAAATATTGGCACCTCCATGCAATAGAATACTACTCAGCAAGAGAGAGGAACAAAATATTAATACATGCAACAAGATGGACAAATTTCAAATCCATGCACAGTGAAAAGATTCCAGACTCAAAAGGCTACACTGTATGATTCCATTCCTATGGCGTCTTGGAAAAGGTAAAACTGTCGAGGCAGAAGTCAGCTCAGTGGCTGCCTGGGGTTGGCAGGGAGGAGAGGTGATCGGCCACAAAGGGCCACCAGGGAATGTCGGGGAGTGAGGCAAACGTTCTCTGTCTCCACTGCGATGGCTGGTTGCTACATGACTACAGACATCTGTCAAAACTCTCAGAACGTGCACCACAAAGGGTGTATTCTACAGTGTGTAAACTATACCTCAACAAATCTTTCTTTAAAAAACACTCTAAAATGAGAGCGAAGCTAATGATTTGTTGAATCACTGCATGCAAACACAATCTATAAAAACAAGAATGTTGGACAGTCAAACGAATACATTGTGGTTTTGGTTAACGGCAGCATTCTGCTAAGTGACAGAAGCCAAGCGCATAATGCCACATACTATATTATTCCATTTATGTGACATTCTGGAAAAGGCAAAACTATGGAGCAGAAATCAGATTCGTGGTTGCAGGGGCTGGGGATGGCCGACAGAGCTGATGACAAAGACACATGAGGAGCTTTTTGGGGGAGTGGGAATGTTTTATATCTTGGTTGCACGACTGTGTGCATTTGTCAAAACTCATGAAACTGTATGCTTTAATGGGGGAAATTTTACTGTATGTAAATTACATCTCAAATTATGTAAATTATACACACCTGACTTTTCTAAAATGTAAGCTGAGTGAGAGAAAATTATTAGATAAATAATCATACAGGTGGTATGCAGATATGGCATAAATTGTGGAGGTGGTATAAGAATGAGCACATTTTGAGAAACAATCCCAATTTTACCTCTCTCCAAAAAGAGAAGGAGGAAAAATAATCTAGCTGAAGAAGGTAAATGAGGAGGTCTAGTATTGTCTCTGAGCTGAGCTGTATAATTTGGCATTTTTGTGATTCGTTCTGGGATCCTCTGAAAAATCAATGGCGAAACCCTGCAGCGACAAAAGGCACAGACGTCTTGACCCCCAAGATAAAGTCCCCTGCCGTTGCCCACGCCCAGCGCCTCCGGCCAACTCCCACAGCATTTGTAGCCCCAAGAGGAGACGGAGGGCTACCTCCAATGGAGGGGAGTTTCATGAAGGGCAGATTTGCAAAGTGTGGGCAGGGTGAAGGGCAGCCAAAGCGTAATCCTGAAGCCCTCTGGGGCCAGCAGAGAGGAAGCTTACCCTCTGCGATGGTCTGAAGCTGTGGGACCCCAGCCGGCTGGGGCGTGGACCCACTGTGAGGCGGACCTTTTGATGAGCTACGGCGCATCCCACCTCAGTCGGATGGGTCTTAATCTTATTACTGGACACCTTTACAAGCGGAGTGAAATGCAGACAGAGAGAGAAAGCCACGGCAAGCAAGAAATGACATCGACGGAACCCAGAAGAGAAGGGAGAGACCAGGAGATGCTGCCATGTGCCTTGCCATGGGACAGAGGAGCCCAGGACCTAGGATCGCCGGCGGCCAGAGCACCACTGTCTTCTGGAGAAGGCATCGCCTTGATGAGGCCTGGATTTGGACTTCTTCCCAGCCGTGGGAAACTGGGAGTGCATACATTCCCATTGTTTAACCCAGCTCATTTCACAGAATTCTCTCTTTTTTTTTTTTAAGGATTTATTTTATTTCTTTCTCTCTCCTTCCCCCCGTTGTCTGCTCTCTGTGTCCATTCGCTGTGTGTTCTTCTGTGTCTGCTTGCATTATCTGGTGGCCCTGGGAAACTGCGTCTCTTTTTTGTTGCATCATCTTGCTGCATCCGCTCTCCGTGTGTGCGGCGCTACTCCTGGGCAGGCGCGCTTTTTTCACGCGGGGCGCACTTCTTGCACATGGGGCACCCCTTGTGCACAGCAGCGTTGAGCGTGGGCCAGCTCACACATGGGTCAGGAGGCCCAAGGTTTGAACCCTGGACCCTTCATGTAGTAGACGGAAGCTCCATCAGTTGAGCCACATCCGCTTCCCCACAGTATTCTCTTGAGCAGCTGAGAAAACCAGAACACCCTCCTAAGCCTGAAGGGACAAGAGGAGAAAGGGAAAGCCAGAGCCCAGAGTATGGGAGAGGGGTGCCCAGGGGTGCTGTGCCATTTGGCAAACCCATGCCCAGCAGGGAGGGCGACAGGGAATAAACACCCCCGCACTCTGCGCCCACCCTCTGACCTCCTGCTGGTGCCTCTACACCCAGCTGGAAGCCAGAGGACAAGAGGGCCTGCTGCGGCCGCGCAGAGAAGGAAGCCGGGCCAGCCTGACGTTGGAGGAGGGCGCAATGGTGGACGAAGACTTCCAGGCGCTGTCCCTCTAGAACACACGTCATCTCTGCAGAAGCATCTCTGTAAGTCAGGCCGCTACCCAAGTCTCAGGCGGGGCCATATGCCAAAAGAAACCTAGGATGGAGGGCCAGTGTCGCAGCCGTCCTGCTCACATGGTCCTGGTTGCTGAAGGCCCGGCCCTCGGTAGGCCTGGGAGGGGCTCACTTCCTTCCCTCCACCTTCCCGAGGCCTCCCCAGCTGCCAGGACCTGCGCCTCCTTAGAGAAGCCTCCCCTGACACCGGGACCCCCACTGCCCTCACGCACCACCTCCCTCCCCAGCTGCATCCCCTCCCCCGGAGGGTTTAGCCCCAAGCCCGAGTCTTTCTCCCCTTTCTGGTCTCCAGTCCTGACTCCTCCCCTAACCCCAGGCACTGGGCGACGACCACCTCCCGCCCTTACCCACTTCCTTGAAGGTTTCCTGGGACCTCCAAACTCTGGGCCTCCAGCTTTTAGGGAGATCCCACTGAGTATTATGAGAGACAAACCTGAGATGCCCCGGAAGCTTCAGCCAGAACTTGAGGGGACCGGGGCTTGATAAGGGGAGGGGGCCTTCAGAAGGGGAGACCACAGATCAGATGAGGCTCTAAGGCAGGGCAGCGTTCCCATCCCCAGCCTCTTGTTTGTGCAACCCGCTGTGATGGTTTGAAGTGTTACAGATGCCAGAAAAGTACATTCCTAAGGTTACTCCATTCCTGTGGGTGTGGACCCATTGTAAGCAGGGCCTTTTGCTGAGTAGGGTCATAAATTAAGATGTGACCCACCTCTTTTAAGGTAGGTCTTAATCCTCTTACTGAAGTCCTTTATAGGAGAATGAAATTCAGACAAAGAAAGAAAAAGCCACGGAAGCCAGAAACTAAAAGCAATGAAACCTGGAAGAGAAAGGAGAGCCCAGTAGACACCGCCACGTGCCTTGCCATGTGACAGAGGAGTCCAGGGCTGCCGGCGGCTGGTCTACGGGGAAAAGCATTACCCTGATGATGCCCTGATTGGGACATTTTTCGCAGCCTCAAAATTGGAGGCTTTGAGCAGCCTTAGCAAACTAGGGCACCTGCCCCTGCCAAGCCCCGACATGCACCATTGTTAGCGCGAGGGAAACACAGATAGGATGATGGGATGTAGAGCAGGTCAAAGCAGGCACAGGGAGGTGCAACAGAGGACGTGCCTCAGCTGTTGAGGGAGAAGGCAGGAAGGACGGGGGTGGTGGAAGAGAGGAGCAGTTTAGAAATACCTACTTGGGCTTCTGCAGTTTAGCTGCACTGCTTCTCTGCAGTGTTTGATGCTGCAAAAGCAGCTTGTTAGAGCACAGCCAGAAATTAAAATGGTGGCCGTTGAGGTTAGCTCGTTCTTAAACTGATGAGGTAGAGGGACTGAACGCTCCAAGAAGCTCCCTGCTTAGGTCTCTCCAGAGGTCCCCATGCCCCCTGCCCAAAGTCCTCACCCCTTTCAAGGCTCTTAATCATCTGGCCCCAGCATGCCCCCCACCCCATCCCAACACCGGCCTAGAGTTCTCCCAATTCTCTGAAATCATTTTGCATCCTCATTCCTCTATGCCTTTGCAAATGCTCTTCCCTCGGCCTGGGATGGTGTTCCCTCTGCCTGGTATGCCACACCTTCCAAACCCACTCACTCATCAATCCACCTGGTAAACCCCCTACTCATCCTTCAAGACTCAGACCAGACCTCAGTGGAGGAAACTTTCCTCGTTCCACCATCCCAATGCCAACAGCATAGATAGGTTTCCATTTCTCTTTCACCCCTGCCTTCAACCATTGCACTTTCAGTTCTGTATTGGAGTCGATGCATTCTGCAACTTGCCCCTCTTAACAAAAAGGAATAGTAATAGTGCCTGCCTCAAAGTTTTGTTGTAGGAATGAAATGAATAAGAGCCTACAAAAGTGTCTGAACATGCTAAACACCCAAAAAAAAAAACACCAGTTAATCAGGCCTACTTGTCGTTGCAGCTGTTAAGTAACCATCTTCACTGCTAATAACTAATCTGTGTCTCTGCACAGGCTGGCCCCGTCTTGCTCACAGAGGCCTCTGGCACATGACAAGTAATTCATGTTCATGCAACGACAGTGCCAACCCTGGAAGCAGAGGCCTCGAGTCCAGTCCAAACTCACGGATCGTCCGCCTCTCTAACTTTGATGGCAGGGACCGGTGTGGAGGCAGCAAGGCCAGCTCCGGGCATTGTGCCACTGGGCACTGGACCAAGCATTGTGTCGGTGGATCTCCACGACAACCGACGTGGGGCCAAGCCGAGGAGAGCGGAGGGATGCTTTTGCAGCGCTGCCTGGGAAGAGCCGAGATGCGTGCCAGGGACGTGCTTGACCAAAACCAGCTCTCTTCTTCCGCCCACTCCTTGCCCCCAGCTCCCAGCCCTGGCTAAAAGGCCAGCAGGCAGCCAAAAGCTGCCATCTTGCGCCCGGCTCTGCCACTCCAGGTTCAGGGGCCCTGAGATCTCACGGAGGGCTGCTGGAGAATCTGGCCGTAGGTGGTGGCAGTCGGCTGGCAGGGGCCCTCTAATCGCCCCCACTGCCAGGAGCCAGCCATTAACTCCCTCTGAGAGCAGGAGGGGGAGCTGCCACTCTCCGCGCCTGGCTTTGAGTCCAACACAATTAGGACCCATTATTTCTGTCGTGTTGATTCTTGAAAAATCATTTTAAATTGTCACCCTTTTTTTCCCTGCTTTGGAGAAAGGAAAGCACCAAAGAAGATGAAAACAGAAAAACGCACCCGCACCCCCCCCTGGATCCCGGTCTACCCCCATCCCCCTATTTCTCCTGACCTGTTCCCTTGGCAACCGTCAACTCGCTCCTGCAATATTCAAAGGGAATCTCACAACTGCACATCAAATGGGACGCGGGGGGTGTTTTCAGCTGCCTGAGACCGACAGAAGGACAGGCGCCCAGAGAAAGACCCTGATACGGACACAGAGAGACAGACAGACCGATGCAGAGACAGAGAGACAAGAAGAAAGACTTGGGCATAAAGAGACAAATCCACCCAGGGAGACAGGCTCATGTGGGCCAGGGACTCCGCAGCTCCCAGGCAGATGACACTGAGCAGGGAGACAGGTGCACAAAAAAGGACAGACAGACACAGGTAGAAAGAGACCGATCCAGAGGGGCCGAGACTGGGGGAGACAGAAGAGACAGACTGACAGGGAGCCCGAAGGAGACGGTGTTGGAAGAGACAGAGGAGAGAGTCAGAGCTGGGGGCGGGAGGACAGAGGGAAGGGAGCGTAAAGGAGGGAGAGAAGGAAGGGCAAAGCAGGAGAGGGAACCGGGGAAGCGGAGGGGCCGGGAGGAGAGTGGAGAGAGCAGAGGGAGGGAGCTGGAAGAGCTGGGCTCGGAGCGCTGCCCAGGAGCCCAGGAGTGGGCGCTGGGCTGTCCCAGGAGCCCCTGCGCAGCATGCCCGGGGCAGGGGAATGCCTCCTCCTGAAGGCAGAGGAGGGAGGCCGCAGCCCCCTGCTCGGTGGGAGCCAGCTACCTGCCCCCCAGCGCCCGGTGCTGCAGGAGGAGGGGCCTCCTGACTGAGCCCCTGCTCCTCTCCCAGCCCTGCTCAGCCCCTGGCTGGACCTGACTCCCCTCCAGGACCCAAGGCCCCAGGGCCCTCAGCTTCTGGGGCAAGTGTTACTACAGCAGGCTGTTCCCAAGAAGACCAAGACACAATGCTGAGGTCACAGGTCAGGGGGCAGAGTGCAAGGGCAAAACTGAGTCACCCTGAGGGCTGGGAGTTGGCGGTGGGGTGGAGCAGGGCATATAGATCAGACCTGAACCCCAGCTCTGCCACTGAGCAGCTGGGCCACCAGGGACGAATAGCTCAGCCACTCTGGACCTCGGTATCTTCGTCTATAAAATGGGTTAAGCAGACCCGCCCGCAGAGTGACACTGATAATGAGGCAATGATATCATGTGCATAGTGAGGGGTCCTTCTGACTGATAATAGGAACGACAGCAGCGATAATCAGTCCAAAAGGAGTGGGGTTCACAAACTCCAGTAACATCTAGGAGCCAGGTGGGCTGGAGGGAAAGGTGGGGGCTGTGGAAGGCTGGTGGTCTACCATCTCAGCCCAGCGCACATTGCCCGGCGGAGTATGCACCAAGGTGGCAAGCTCTGCTGAGTTCTCAAAAGGAGCTGCAAAGGGGGCACCTGTAATGCCACTTCGTTGCATTTGAAATATCAGTCGCCAATTCCGCTTTTAAAGCGCTGTGTGGGCCAAATGAGGCAGCCACGGGCCACACTGGTTGTGGGCCACTGGTCTGCAACCAGCTTCCCTGCCAAAGAAACGGGCGTCCGGAGCTGCCCAGCTCAGGGCTCAGTGCCCCCAGGAGTCTCCCCACTGCACAGCCCTGAGACATGGGGACCCCACCAGAGCATTGGGTCCCGCTCCTCCCTCTCGCAGGCCAGCTGAGAACACCGTGCCTCCACCCTCCATGCTGGCCTGGGGCCTCACAGAAGGAAGCCAAGCAGGCATCGCAACCGGACAGAGCTCGGGAATTCCTCGCAGCGGCTGGCAGAGCTTGCACGGACCTCAGTGCCTTCCACACAGCTGGCCCGAGCCAGCCCTACCCTTAGCAGCTCGGTGCCCTCACAAGCAGCCGGGGCTTCTCACAAGAGAGAGCTCAGGGGCCACATCTGACCCCAGCTTGGAATGGTTTGTCTGGGGCGACCAGTTTCCAGCCAGACCTTCTCCCCTCTTGGTCTAAAGGGACCTGCTTTAGTTGCCAGGCTGCTCAAAGAAGACACCGTGAGATGGGCCGGCTTTACACAATGGGGATTTCTTCCCTTACAGTTCTGAGGCCATCAAAGCCTCATGAAGGCGACGCTTTCTTCACCAAGACCGGCTGCCCTTGGTCCTGGGCGCCTCTGTCACAAGGCGAGGCGCACGATGTGCCTGCTGGTCTCTCCCTTCTCTTCCGAATTTTGTTGCTTTCCCCTTCTTGCTTCCATGGGCTTCTCTCTCTCTGTATTCATCCCATTTATAAAGGATTCCAGTGAGAGGGTTAAGACTCACCCTGGGCCACGCCTGACTATAAGAACCTATTCAAAAGGTCCTATTTGCAATAGGTCTACACCCACAGGAAGGATTAGCTCTCCAAACCCGCCACACTGGGGTGCATGCAGTCCTAAACCACCACACCCACCCCCTGGACCCCAAAAGATAGATTTTTTTCTGTATGCAAAATACTTTCATTCCATCACAATATCCCAAAAGCCTTAAGTCACTTCAGTAGCAATGCCTAGTACAAAGTCTCACCAAAATCGGTGATCCGGGTATCTGTCCTGGGGCACAATCACCCTCTGTCTGTGGAGTTGTGAAACCTAGAGAACAAGTTCCAGTATACAAAGGAGAGGCAGTCATAGGGTAAACATTCCCATTCCCAAAGAATGGGATCACTGGTCCCAAACAATTCCAAAACCACGTGAGGCGTATTCCACTAGGTTTCCGTATCTGAGAGCCATCTATGGAGCAGTGTTTTGTCGTCCAGGACTGATGGAGCAGCAATCCCACCCATTCCAAGTGCTTGTGCAGGGGTCTCGCTCCCCCCAAACACTGGGGTGACGGCTCCACCCTCTGAGAAAACTGAGGTGGTGGCACTTTTCCTGAACAATGGGGCAGAAGACCCACCCTCTCCGAATGCTGGGGTTCACGCACCCTTTCCACAGACATGGGTGGGCTCACTCTCTTCACCCAAAAAGATGCCCTCAACCAGATCTTTCTGGAGTCCTGCCCTTAAAGTGATTTTTCCTTCCACCTGTCCCTTTTCTGTCCCTTTTGGTCCAGTGGTTCCATTCATACAGATCCCATTTTTAAAAACTGCCAATATTGCATGCAGTACACAGGGGTACAAACCATCACGTATAACAACTTTACACAGATCCTTCCTGGATAATTGCTTTTCCAAATCCTGACTTGCACTGAAAGGCTGATTAGATCCATGTTCAGTCAAATCCTCACATGGAGCACTGTTCTTTGTAGATTCACTTTCCAAAGCTCCCAAACCATCAAATTCTGGTTTCTTTGTGCCCAGGAGTTCAGTTCTCAGCTTATCCCTTTCCTCTCGCATTTTAGTGTAAGCGTCCAGGAGAAATGAGGCTGTACTTCCCACATTCGTTTGGAGATCACCTCAGCTAAACACCCAAGCTCACCATCTTCCAATTCTGCCCTCCATCAAACATCAGAACTCAACTTCGCCAAGTTCTCTGCCACGTTAACACAAGGGTGCCTTTCTTCCAGTTGGAATGACACGTTCACCACGTCTGTCCAAGGCCTCCTCGGAGGGACCTTTAGCATCTGTACTTCTACCAACAGCCTCTTTGAAACAGGCCAGGCCTGTTCCACCCATCGACACCTCACGACTCTCCCATCACCTGTTCATTACCCAACTCCAAAGCCATTTTTACATTGGGTATTTGCAGTAGCAGCACCCCACTCATGGTACCAAACTCTGTTTTAGTTTCCTAGGCTGCTCAAAGCAGATATCATGAAATGGGTTGCTTTAAACAATGGAAATTTATTGGCATGCAGTTTGAGGCCATGAGAATTTCCAAATCAAGGCCTCATCAAGGCGACGTTTTCTGCCTGAAACCCGGCTGCCAGCGATCCTTGGCGCTTCTGTCACACGGCAAGGCGCACGGCAGTGTCTGCCGGTCTCTCCCTTCTCTGCTGGATTTCGTTGCTTTCAGCTTCTTGCTTCCATGGCTTTCTCTTTCTCTGTATTCACCCCTTTTATAAAAGACTCCAGTAAGAGGATCAAGACCTACCCTGGGCCATGCCTTAACTGAAGTGGCTTCATCAAAAGGTCCTACTTTTTGTAAAACAATAAGTTTACATTCACAGGAATGGATTATCTCGAAGAGCAATTTTTCTGAGGTACACACATTTCCAAACCACCGCAGGTCTCCAATCTGGCTGTGCAGCACGAGTCTCTGGAGGGCTGTAAATAAACTATGGCTTTCGGATTTTACAACACCAACTGTGAATCCTAATGTAAACTATGGACTAGAGTTAATAATAATATCATTTCACCAATTGTAACAAATACACCACACTAGCGCAAGGTGCTAATTGGAAGGTGGGGGGGGGGTTAGATGGGAACTCTAGTTTCTGCATGATTTTTCTGTAAACCTACAACTTTTCTAAAAATCAAATTATATATATTTTTTAAAACTTTGGTTTCCCAAAGAATTGAAAGCAGGAACTCAAACAGCTACTTGTACAACAGCATTATTCACGAGAGCCAAAAGGTGGAAGCAACTCACGTGTCTGTTCACAGATGAACGGACAAGCAAACCTGGCCCCTCCATACAATGGAACGTTGTTACTCAGCCACAGAAAGGAGTGAAGTGCTGCTGCATACTTCAACATGGATGGGCCTTGAAATCGCTGTGCTGAGTGAGAGAGCCAGACACAAAAGACCACGGAGTGCATGATTCCACTTACATGAAATGCCTACAGCAGGCAGATGCCTAAGAGACAGAACGTGGATTCGAGGTTACCAGGGGCCAGGGGAGAGGGGAAGCGGAGTGACTGCTTAATGGGGGCAGAACTTCTGTGTGGGGTGATGGGAATGTTTTAGCAATGGAAGATGTAACAGTACTTAATGCCACTGAAGTGCACGTGTAAAATTGGTTAAAATGGCAAATTTTATGTTTTACATATATATTGCCACAATAAAAAAAGAAGTGCTTTGGGCATTTCTAAACCTAAGTAAAAGAGGAAAGAGCTCTGGCTCCCTAGTCTGTGCATGGTAGATGCCAACTAGCTGGACCGGGCAGCTCCAGCAGCACCCCTCTCTCAGAGCCCCCCCCCCCCCAGCATCAGATCTGGGCACAGGACCACGCCCTGCCTCCCGCCCTCAACCCCCAGGCACAAACCCAGTCTCCATGGCAACGGTGAGTGGACAGACCCACGCCCGGGCAATCAGCCCCATCTCGAGCCGCCCGCAAGTCCGGCAGCACCCCGAGCTGCCCCGCCCCGCACTCAGCTTCCCGCAGGTAACGCGCTCACCGTAAAACCCTCCTCTCGCCTGAGCTAGTTGGCCCTCTGTCACTTGCAGCCAGATATATCATGGCAAAATCTACTGACTCAGAAGTTGTGTGTCTCTAAGAGCTCCCCAGGTGCCCGGGAAGCCAGCCTGCCGCGGAGAAGCCCTGATGTACAGCACCTGCCAGGTAGGAGGACGGCGCCCGGCCTCCCACCGCCCTGCGTCCAGCCGGCCGCTCCTGCTCTCCGCGCCCTCCTCCATGCCGCATCTGTACGTTGAGCTCCTGCCTTACCAGGGGAGGCAGCAGGGTCTGCACTCAATCTCTGAGCAGGCTGCAGAGCGCAGAGTCCCTGTAGAGAAAGCCCCCAGAGGCCCCTCTGGAGATGATATTAATAAAAGAGGCATAATGGAAAGGAAGAGGTTTTCTATCACAAAGACGTCACTAGCGGAGGGCAAAGGGAGAGCGCCGGTGACAAGTCGTCTGGTCACCAAAGCTTTCCTGAGCGCCTCCCGACTGTAGATCAGACTCTGTGCTAGGCACCGGGCAGCCCAAGGTGAGCAGAGCAGCCGGGCTCCCTGCCCGCAGAAGTGGGAGACCGGTGTGCCTTAATCAAGCCTTTGCTAAATGAATACGTGACTCCAAACTGCCCGGGGCTGGGGAGGAAAGGACAAAGCACTGTTTATGTTACCCACCCCATTATGTGGTCTCTCCTTCCTTTTTAGCTGGCCATCCAGAATACATTTCCCAGACTCCTCTGCAGCCAAGTGTGGCCACATAACTAAGTTCTTACCCATGGGATGTGGGCAGAAGTAAGTGTGTGACATCCTACATGTGTCTTGTGGTTGGAGAGGGTGTGCCTCTCTTTGCCCTTCCTTCCTCATTCTCATTGGAATGGGGATGTGATGGCTGGAGCCAGAAGAGCCTTTTTGGCCTATGAGGAGTATACCACATGTTGAAACCCAGGCAGCAACAAGATAGAAGGAGCCTAGATCCCTGAGCCTTGTGGAGCTGCCCCAAAAGTCCAGAATTACTTACCTCTGCACTTGTCTACAAGAGAGAGAAAGAAACCTTTTTCTTCCTGAAACCACTGCTGCCCTGATACAGTGGTTCTCCGAGAAATTATATCAGGGAGGCTAAGTTATATGGGGAGGAAATATCTTTGACCTGAATCCCAAAAGATGGATAGGAGTTGACCAAGTAGAGAGAAAGGGAAGAATTCCTCAGATGAGGAAAAAGACAGCCTGCTCAGGAAAGCAAAAGAAGGCCACTGAGGCTGGAGCCCAGAGAAAGGCCCCACAAAGCCCATATGTAGGCAAGTGAGAAGTCTGGGGCAATGGGGCATCCCAGAAGGGTATGGAAGCAGGGGAATAACACAAACAAATTTCCATTTTTAAGACACACATTCCCCCCAGATGCAGCACCCATCACAGCTCTCCCATTTCTGTTCATCCCCTGTGGTAGCACTGTCAGTCCCTTTTATACAGATGAAGAACCAGAGAGGTGAAGTAACATGCTCAGAGTAACACAGCTAGCATGTGAGCCTCGATCCATGCGGCCCTTGAAACCTGCGCTTTCCCCTGTACTGCGCTCGTGGCCTCGCCCAAGCCGAGCTCTATCCCCCAGGGTGAACAGGTTGCTGCGAGCCTACCTGGCTGCCCCAGGACAAGAGGAGGCCACCTCATCCCTGGTTTTAAGTACTTGGGGTTTCCAGACTGTTAGGGAGTCTTAGAAATCACTGGTCCCCAAAGACCCGCTGCACAGACCCGGGGACTGCGGCCAGGGAGGCAGGGCCTGGCGAGGCCGCACGAGGAGTGCGCGCTGACCAAGGCTGGGTGCGGGCCTTCCTTGCGGTGCTCCGGGCCGGGCCGGGAGGAGTCAGGGAAACGTTCTGCCGAACGTTGCCCTGATTGAAACCCGGACAGACCCACCCTGCCTGCAGAACAGTCCACGGCCAACACGAGAACAGGGGGAGAGCAGAGCGCGCTCCCTCCCGCAGCCCTGACGAGGGCGCCGGCATCAGCTCCCGAGGGGAGTGGAAGGGCAGCTGCCCGGCCTCCACTTGCCCAGGCCGGCAGCCGTGTGGACAGCATACGGCAGGAGGGCGGACGGGGGCCTCTGAGACCGTGAGCTCCCTGCCTCTCACAGCCTCAAAACGGCCTGGGCGAGACTAAAGCATTTTGTGCATTAGAAAATGGGAAGCTAATGTGGGGCTGGTTATAATTAGGTGTAGCAAAAAGAGGTGGCACCTTCACTGCCATCTTATCCGTATACCTCATCCGTACTGAAATTCTCACCACAAGTCACCCTTTGTTCCAGAATTGCCCACTCAGAATTCCTTCTGGGAAATCTGAATCCCCACTAAGAACCATCCAATACTGTCTGGTAAGTCATTCATACTTTAGTATAAAGGAGTTTTTGCCCATCCTTTTCCCTGGGAGGATGACCTCAAGTCCAGATAGGGAATTTTATCAGGGTTAGGGGGATGGGAAGAGATAATTATGGAACAGGGACAGGCTTGCGGCAGTGTCACTTTCAGACGGTGAGGCCAGGCTTGGCACGGCTGGGACCCGGCCCCTTACTGCCTGGGGAGGAGGGGCGATCAGGAGGAGCGGCGGTGCTGCCTACGGCCGTGGTTTTTTAACTTGTCATCACGCACCTCTGTTAGCACAACCCCGCAGCCCGCAAACCTGCTCAAGACGCCCCGCCCAGGAAAGGCGCACTGCCTCGCCGAGCCTCCCTTGTGGCCATGCCTGACTCTGCCACCTGGCCCTGAGGTTGGGAGGCCCTGGGAGGTCTCGGAGAAAGACACCAACACAGGGTAGGGGTGTTCCTGGCACAGACCGAGAAAGAATCCAAGGACTAGTCCATAGCAGCAGGAGTACTTAGTGTCAGGTGGAAGCACACGCTCAAGAGGGAGTGTGGGCGTGCTCGTACGAGCTGCACGAGCTGCACCTGCTGGGCTGGGGGTGCTGGGCCCCCTGCTTCTCCCCCTCCATGAGAATGAGGACTTGGAAGTCCCAGCCTTCTCGCTGGTCTGCCTTATGCCAAAGAGGGATTGAAAGCCACAGCTTTGTCCTGGCTCCACACTCCTCGCAGTGGGAAGTGTCCAGGGGAGGGCCCGTGGAGCTTACGGGGGTCGGTGAAGGGTGGACTTTTGTCTCCTGGTACTTTCCAGCGCTAGGCTTGGGGTCCTGGGCTGGGCGGTGACCTGCCACTGTGGTTAGGTACTGTCTGACGGTGATTTTTCCCCTTGTCCTCCTCCACTGCCGAGTCACCTCCCACCTCTCCCTACCTCCACCCCAGGATGGCTTCAAAAAGCCTGTCTTAAGTCACCTCTTGATATAGAGGTAGAGAGGATATCACCACCCCAGGGTCCACAGGATGGAGCGATAAAATATGGATTAGAGAGGACTTACTGGTATTCTACACTAGAACTATTGTGACGAGTAATGGAAGAAACTGTAGCATTGATGTGGCGAAAGCAGCCATGGTAGCTGCTGAGGGCAGGGAGAGGGAAGAAGAGATGAGATGTGGGTCATTTTCAGGACTTGGAGTTGTCCTAAATGATATTGTAGGGACAGATGTAGTGCCATAACCCACTGAAAGTACTGGGGAGAGTGTAAACTACAATGTAAACCACTATCCATGCTGTGCGGCAGTGCTCCAAAATGTATTCCCCAAATGCAATGAATGTGCCACGATGATGAAAGAGGTTGTTGATGTGGGAGGAGTGGGGCGGGAGGGGTGTATGGGAACCTCTTATATTTTGAAATGTAACATTTTTTGTGATCTATGTATCTCAAAAAAAAAAACAATAAAAATTTTTAATTAAAATTTAAAAATTTTTTTAAATAAAAGCTTTTCTGCTCATCTTTGATCATCTTTGTGCCTCCAGCCTCAAGCACAGAACCTGACACAGGAAACAGGCTTCAAAAATATAGCTGAACTGGATTCTCTGAGCCTCAGTTTCCTCAGCTGCAAAATGTCATCAAGGAAGAATGCCGTAAAAATATTTATTCACACTAAAGTATGACTGATGGATAAGATTTTGCAATTTAAAGAAGGATGTGCCTGGACTCAAAGGAACAACAATGATAAGCCCTTCCTGGCTGGGCAATGCTGAGGCCTGAAATCACATATTCTTTAATTTAGCAAATATATAGTGAGTACCTACTATGTGCCAAATGCTGTACTAGGCACTGAGAGAAAGCAGTGAACAACAGAAAGTCCCTGAAATTTTCCTTAATTTTAAAGCTAAAGCAAGACTCCTTGTTACACTGACATTTGGAAGCAACCGGATGGATACATCCAGGAGGTCCAGCCATTGGGGCTAGAAAAACCACAAGAATGTGTGTGAACCCCAGCCACAAAGGGGGTGTAAGAGATTGGGCACAGAACTTTATATCAAAAAGTCTCGGGTTTAAATTCTAACAATCACTTATTAGCCTCAGTACTTTGCAGAAGTTACTCAACAACTCTGAGCCTCAGTTTCTTCATCTGTACTATGGGTGTATAATAAAGAACGTGGCTGGTCCTTACCTCCAGCTCCTGAGGGGTATCCTCAGAATCTTGTGAACTTCTCATGGTAGGAGCATCTGCTCTTACACATGGTGAGAGCTGCCTGGATGGTTTAGGCTAAGAAGACAAATAGGGTGGGGACAGCCACTCAGGTGGCCTTGGATGAAGGTCCAGCCATGTGAGTAGGGCTTGGGGCTTTGAGCTGAGCCGTATCACCCAACCTTCCAGGAAGGGGAGGGCTGGAGATTGAGTTCAACAAGCGGGCACTGATCCTATCAATCATGCCTTCCCACCAACACCCCAATCTTTTGTGTCCAAAAGCTGGAGACCCTCCATGACTGCAGACACATCGCTGTGTTGCCAGGCTGACACAGTCTGACCACATATGGAGAGGACACAGCATCTTGTGTTTGAGGCCCTCCCAGACCTGGCCCTGTGTGTCTTTTCTTATGGGCATCCTTTTCCACTTTATTAAAACTATCATATCGGGGGAAGCAGAGTTGACTCAAGCAACTGGGCTCCCGTCTACCATATGGGAGGTCCAGGGCTCAATTCCTGGGGCCTCCTGGGGGAGGTGAGCTGGTTCATGTGGCGAGCTGGCCCAAGAGGAGAGCTGGCCTGCATGGCAAGCTGGCCTGAGTGAAGTGCTGGCCCACACGGCAAGCTGGCCCGAGCAGAGAGCTGGTGCAGCAAGATGATACGGCAAAAAGAGACACAGAGGAGAGACAATAAGAGACGCAGCAGACCAGGGAGCTGTGGTGGCGTAAGAGATTGAGCACCTCTCTCCCACTCTGGAAGGTGCCAGGATTGGCTCCTGGTGCCACCTGAAGAGAAGACAAGCAGACACACAAGAACACACTGCAAATGGATGCAGAGAGCAGGCAGTGGGAGGGACAGGGGGATAATAAAACAAATAAATACATAAATAACTATAATTATAAGTGAAAAAATTAAGCCCTTGCCCTCATGGAGCTGGCTTTTTGTGTGGAGGACAGACAATAAACTACAAAATAAAGAAATAATAATTCAATGTGTAATATAATGTAAATAGTGAAGAGTTCATTGAAGAAATGTAAAGTGGAGTAAGGGGTTAGAATATGATGGACTCCTGTTTTGGGTGGTCTGGGAAGGTCTCTCTGAGGAGGTGGCATTTTGAACAGAGACCTGAAAGAATGAGCCATGCAAATAATCTGGGAGAAGACAAAATTTAGGAGAATAACATTGTTATCTTGGGGTTGGCAAAGATGGCTTAAATGACATATGCAAAAGCTTCAATTACAAAAAACATAATTGTTAAGTTGAACTACATTCAAATAAATAGTTCTGGTTCATCAGAAGATCTTGAAAATGCAAGCAAACCACAGACGAGGTTGTTGATGTAGGAGATTTATATCTAGACTATAAAGAATTCCTACAAAGAATTTAAAAAAAAGAAAAGACAAACTCAACAGAAAATGGGCAAGGCTTGGACAGGCCCTTCACAAAAACAGGCTATCCAAATGACCAGTAAATATATAAAAAGGTGCTCGAATTCATTAGTCATCAGGGAAAGGCAAATTAAACTCCCGAAAAGATACTGCTACAGAATGGATTCACTTTAAGAACATAATTTTCCAGGGTATATGCCCCAGAATTGTTAAAATGAAAATGACAGAAAAATGCCATATGCCAAAAGTACTGGAACTCTCTCATGCCACTGGTGGGAAAGTGGTCCAACAACTTCAGAAAATAGTTTTGCAGGATCCATGACAGCCACTCTTAGGTAGAAATTCCACTCTTAGGTATAATACGATTGAAATTCACATATATGTTCACCAAAAGAATGATGCAAACCACACTATCTGTGAAAGTCTGAACAAAGAGAGTACTCAAATGCCAAGGATTAAGGTAGATGATGTGAACCTGGAGAAGCAAGAACAAACTGGAAACTGCAAAGATAGACTGAGACTCGTGTGACCTCTCACCACCTCCAAGCTTCCAACTTGATTGGAGGTCAACTTTATGACCTAAAGGAGATATTCACACCTTTAAACACACCCCCAGGCAAGAGTGCGATTACCTCCAAAAGTAGGGAGGTGGCAAGCATTCCGAAAGGACAAGACACATATCTGCAACCACCAACTACGATCCACCCCTGGCTGCTCAGAAGAGGAGCACATGCTCCTTGTCATGCATAAAACGCCCACGTTGGCTGTGGTAGCTGGAGGCTTTATGTTCTCCAGAAAAGACCACGTCCTTAGAGCTGATCCTTTCCTGTGGGCGTGAGCCTCCTGAAGGCGGGACCTTTGGATGCGCTCGCTCGGTTAAGGGCCTTTGGATTAGGTGACTTCAGGAAGGCATGAACCAGGGTGGGTCTTATTCCTCTTATTGGAGCCCTTTATAAATGGGATATATACAGAGAAACACAGAGAGAATCCCCCAGAAACTGAGAAAGCCCCGGAAGCCAGAAGTTGAAATCAGTGGAACACAAAAGCATGGAGAGAAACAACCCACGGAAGCTGAGAGGAAGCCTCAGAAACCAGGAAGATGACAATGACAAGACCCAGGGGAAAGGACATGCCACCATGCGCCTTCCCGCTTGATGGAGGAGTCCAGGGTCATCGGAAGCCGGGCTCAGGGAGGAAGCACTGCCCGATGCCTGGACTTGGGTGCTCACAGCCTCAGAGCTGTACGCTTGCACCCTAATAAATCTCCATTGTGAAAGTTAACCCATGTCTGGTATACTGCTTTCAGGAGCCTTAGCAAACTCAAACACTGTCTCCTGCTTAAACTATGCCTTCATCCCACATAAATCCAAAGGACACTCCTCTCCCTAAAGGGAGACAGGCCAAAGCCACATCCTGATATTGCCTGGAGTTCCAGTCCCAAATCTCTGAGTGGTATGCAACCTCTATATATGTTCTGGAGAGTTTGACAACCTAGGGTTTAATCGTGGTTTAATTCCCCACAACACATCCTATATAGAATGCTTTTTTTCTTCTTTATTTTTTTTAAATGTTACATTCAAAAAATATGAGGTCCCCATATAACCTCCACCCCCATCACCCCACTGCTCCCACATCAACAACCTCTTTCATCATTGTGGCACATTCATTGCATTTGGGGAATACATTTTGGAGCACTGCTGCACCACATGGATAGTGGTTTACACTGCATTTTGCATTCTCCCCCAGTCCACCCAGTGGGCCATGGTAGGACCTACAATGTTCAGCATCTGTCCCTGCAGTACCACCCAGGACAACTCCAAGTCCTGAAAATGTCCCCACATCACATCTCTTCTTCCCTCTCCCTACCCTCAGCAGCTACCATGGCCACTTTCTCCACATCACTGCTATAATTTCTTCCATCAATCACAGTAGTTCCATAGTACAATATCAGTAAGTCCACTCTAATTCATATTCTATTCCTCCATCCTGTGGACCCTGGGGTGGTTGTGTCCAGTCCCCCTCTATATCAAGAGGGGTCTTAGATTCCACATGGATGATGGATGCAATTCTCCTGCTTGAAGTTGTAGGCACTCTTGGCTCCCTGGTGTGGTGGTTGACTTTCTTTATCTCCCTGTTAGCTGGCCAGGGTAAGTCCAGTAAACCAGACGGTAGGAGTTGCAAGTCTTCTGAGGCTCAGGGCCTGGCTGTCACATGGACAATCCAGAGATTCAGGTCTCTGGAGTATATACCAACCCTAGCGCCAACCACAGGTCCAGTAAAAGTAACAGAAGAGGCATGTGTAAAAAGATCATATCTGAGTCCAACTCCATCACACTCAGGAACACAAACTCCAAAGTAAGACCAACTGACATGGCACTGAACTCCAGAGCCATCTGCCATGACCGTAGAACCTGTGAGTCTCTGTAGCCCTCCCAAGAACCAGTACCTGGGCTTCTATCTATTTTGGCTTACTCTTGGACCCTGCTGAAGCGTGCGTGAGCATTACCCCTCTGATGAACTCCCGACTCTTTTTTGGAGACTCATAGCCATATAAACTCATTTGTCCTTTCTATTTCCCCCTTTTATCCAAAGTCATAAAGCCGTTTTTAACACCTGATATTACATGTAGGCTGAGATATTCTGCTAGTCTGAGTTGACCTTTTTATTCAAGGTCTTTTTCTAGTTACATCATCAGCTAGTGCTTGGTAGTAAAGCTATTGTTTCAATATCTGTACATCAGCTGCAGCAAATATAATATGAACATGTAAAAAGATCATTGCTGGGAAAGGACAAAGAGCTTGATGTTGGATATGTGGGGGGACCGTATATTGTATATGTGAATTATCGTGATCTAAAACTTTTGTGAAGACAAACTTAATAATAGGAAAAAAAAAAAAGGATGTAGACACTAAGGAATAAATGGAAGAAATTGCCTTGCTACTGTACATACAGGGCAATACATATAGCAGTGATGAAAGACAAAATGTCAAAAACAAACTTTTTCTTTTTTCATTTTTTGATACCCCAATTTATTTTTACTTTATTTAATTTTTCTAAATTAGTATGTATTCTATATCAAACCTTTAAACCCATCACTATATTCCATTTTACTATTTTTACCTGGCAATATATTAGGCATCATTTTTAAAGAAGTTTTGGACCACAAAGAGGTTCAACTATGGCAGGGGAGGAACACTGTTGTGGGGTGTTATTGATGGGGGGCACATGGTTGGGAAGGAGTTCTCCAGGGCATGTATACAGGGCACGTAAAAATGTTTGGATATTTTCATAGTGGTTTCAGTTAAAAATGACAACTGAGGGAGTGCTGAGTTCCTAGCCAGGGGAGCTCTATCACATTCCCCAATGGAAGAGCAAAAATCCCCCAAGTGCAATGGCAAAGACCAATAAAGACAGATGGTCCAACAATGAGCCCTTGATACTTATGGCTATGATTATGAGCCTATGCACCTGAAATATGAACTAGGTCTAGAGCTGCAGGGTGCCTAAGTGTTACCTCCTGAGAGCCTCCATGTTGCTCAAATGTGGCCACTCTCTAAGCCAAACTCAGCATGTAAATGCATTACATTCCCCCCAGCACGGGACATGACTCCCGGGGATGAGCCTCCCTGGCACCAAGGAATTACTATAGAATGTTTATCGATGCACTTAGAAAAAGGAAAACTGTACAGCAACTCTTCTTTCATGCTTGCCATGTCTTTGTCCTTCCATGCCGCACCATGAGAGATCTCCAATTCAATCTTTCCACTCACTATTTTACTCCTCCAAGGTGTCTGTTGGTCATTCAGCATGTCTACAGAGATTTTAATTTCCATGGCTGTATTCCCAAGATCTATAATTGGCTCTTTTTCATCCCTTATCCCTCTGAAGATATTAATTCTATTTCCTTTAAGCTCTTCTCTCTTTGCTCTCTGAACTGTGTTTCCCTGGGTATAAAATCTCCAGCTACTGATGCTGGGACCCCTTGTGATGGGGACAGTTTTCCTTGAGGGCCTGGTGGTTCTTGGATAAACGTTCAAGTGTAGAAGATTTGTAGTTAGCCCTGTTGGCAAATGCTGCTTCTGTTTCCTGTGGCAGTTGGATGGGGAGTCTGCTGGCTTCCTTTTCTTTTCAGGCCTGGGCCCTTTCCATGTCTCTCGAATCATACCATCACCTGAGAACCATTGCCTAGCTACTTCCCCTGTTCCAGGAAGGCAAACCTCTAGGGTTCCACTTCACGCTTTTTTTTTTTTTTTTACTATTTTTTTTAACTTTATTTCAACTTCAAAAATTAAAATAGGGAAGCATCTGTGGTTCATCTGATACGGCATCTGCCTACCATTTGGGAGGTCCAGGGTTCAAACCCAGGGTCCCCTGGCCCATTGGTGAGCTGGCCCATGCACAGTGTTGCCACGTGCAAGAAGTGCTATGTCACACAGGGATGTCCCCCATATAGGAGTACCCCACATGCAAGGAGTGCACCCTGCAAAGGGAGCCACCCTGCATGAAAAAAAGCGCAGCCCCCCCGGGAGTGGCACCGCACACACAGAAAGCTGACACAGCAAGATGATGCAACAACAACAAAAAAAGTGACAGTTTCCTGGTGCCACATGACAAGAATGCAAGCGAACACAGAAGAGCACACAACGAATGGACACAAGAGAGCAGACAGCGGGGCAGGGGGGGAATAAATAAAAATAAATCTTTTTTAAAAAGTTAAAATAACAGACAAAAGGCAGCTTCACAAATTAAGGAATCATTACTTCAAAAAAAACTCCTGTCCAGGCACATTTAGCTTATTTAATCCTAAAAGCAACTCAATTGTTTCTCCAATGTTCAGAAAGATGAAAAAATGAGCACGATTGGCTAAATGACATGACCAAGCTTCCCTTTTTAATGAACGAAATGAAAAAGGCGCTTGATCATACTCACATCTCATAAAGCTAAACCTCATATTCTTTTTTACCTTTAGCATTGATAAGGTACTTTCTTTGCCTTTGCTACAAAAATATTGCAATATTACTGTTAACTATAACCTGTAAGTTACATTAGTTGTAACTTTCCCATTTATCACCATGTTCTTAACACCTTATAGTAGAGGAACATTCTTGTACTTGTATCGTTAACCACAATCCTCACCTACCACCGAAGTCATTCTACTGCCCCTAGATTATCCTCTAGCTGTCTTTCAAGTGGCATTAGCCTCCCTAATCTACCCCTTTTTGGCCATAATCACATTCGTAAATCAGCAGTGTTAGTTTTATTCACTGTAATGTGTCACCATCAACTCTATCCATTTCCACATATTTACAATCAACCTTATTAGACATTCTGCCTACACTCAGCTTCAGCTCCCCTTCTCAGCCCACACTTGGCCTCCTACTAAGCTATACTCTATAATTTAACTCCATGTGTTTACTCATCGTATTTGGTCCATATCAGTGAACCCACACGATACGCGTCCTTTTTTTGCCTGGCTTACGTCACTCACATAATGTCCTCAAGCTTCCTCCACGTCCTCTTTCACTTCTTGACACAAGTGAGGGGTGGGGCACTTCGGCCCATCCCTCCGAATTTAGTTCTGCCACCAGTAGCCATAACCGTTGTCTGTCCGTCCTGCTCCTGGGTCTCTAATCCTTGAGTTCAGGAGACTCCTGGGGCGCTGCGTGGCTTGTATTCTTCATGGATCCAATCCCCTCTGCGTTCTGACTCTTAGGAACCTCTCCAGAGTTCTGCTTTGCTCACAACTTATTTTGTCATTTTTTCCTAGAGCTGTTCCTGATTCATGAAACATAGAAAGAGAGAGACAAAAAGAGAGAAAGAAAGATATTTTCTGTCATTTCCCAGGATTTAGAGTGGGAGGAGGAGGTGGAGGTGGTACTTAATCTGCCAGCTGTATCATTTCCCCTTTTTTATTCTTATATTTAAATATGTATGTATAAAAACAGCTGACAATAAAGATCAAAATAAAATCAAAAGAGAAAAAGAACTTTAAGTCTAACAAAAAAACAGAGGGGCAGATATTTCCATCATGAGGGTTGCAGAATTGCTGCAGGAAGCTTCCTGGTAGCCAGAGTAAAGAATGAAACAAGACTGAATTCCTGGAATCAAAGCCCATGTTTGGGCCATCTCAGTTCTCAGCATCGGGCCCAATCCCAACTTAAGGCAGTCCTTCAGTAAACATTTGGTGAACGGATGCACTGATTCACTTTATTCTTTATTAAGCCTTGTTAGCTGGAAAGAAGGAGGCATAAAATTTCATTGGCAGCAATATTATTTTTCCTGCCAGTAAATTAAAAGCCATTTCTCAAGGGTAACACATAATAGACGGTAAGTAGACTGCAGTTTTATAAGAAGCATGGACACGTTTTTCATGTAACCTGTGTTCAAATGACCTTTGACTCAAAAAAATTCTTCAGGAGCAACATGAAGCAGATCTCAGAGAAGGCAATTCTTGACCCCCTCTGTCCCGTAGACTGTCCTCCCCCAAGATGCCGGGCAGGGGTCAAGTCTGGGCAGAGGAGCCTCGCCTCCCCCTCCCCCGCTCCGGCAGTTAACCAGTGGCTCTGAGAAAGGGTATTTCACTATTGTTGCACTTGCCATGAAATAAGATACTCTGCAAATTTTTTGGAAGACCAAGACGGTCTTTGTGCTTTCCGGGTTTCTAGCACAAGGCCTGGGGTTCATGTAATGCTGGATAAATGTAGGACAAACGGGATCTAGCGGAAGGCCTCATATCTGCTCCCTGGATGGGCACTGACCTGGGGGTCCAAACACCTGAGTGCTAATCCTGGGCCCTCGATGAGCTTTCATTCTTCATTCTTCATTCATTCATTCATGTATTCAGGAACACTTGCCAAGCCTAGGGGTGGTGCCCCCTCTGAGTTGGCTGTGGGACACACCAGACCCACGAGGTATATCCCCTACCTGCCAGAAGCTCAGTCTCACAAAGGAGTTAACTTGCATCTAAGGCTCCGTTTTCCTCTCTGTGAAATGGGGATGATACGCCTGTGTCCTGGACTTGACGGAAGAGGAAGGGTGTAAATGGTGTAGAGTACAGCTCAAGTGTGCAGAACTGTCACCACAAGCACTGGCGTCCCTCTGCTGCATCTGTGGTCCAGGTGGCACATGGCCCTCGGCTTCCTAAGCTGCCATGAAGGCACGAGGGCTTTCCACTCACTGTGCCCCTGCTCTCCACACCCGAGCCTCTTTGAGGGTCAGAGAGTGGCCCCAGCCATCCCGGGCATCTTAGAGAGGCTCCAGCCATGCTAGCCAAGATGAGGAGGATGGAAAATAACAAATTGTGCTGACTTATGTCCCCTGAGTTTGGGGCTGATTTGTTACACGGTGAAAGCTAACTGATACGGCTCTCCATCATCTGTCTTCCCCAGCCCAAGGAAACTTTGTTTCCTCTAGAGATGAAAATATTGTCCCTGATGGATCACATGTCCTTTTAAAATCTATCATGAAGCTTTGAGACCCTCAGGGCCTTTGCTAGGCAGCATACTAGGCTCTTGTAAATTAAAAGTATTGGCTCCTGAGATGAAAGAGCCGAGAAGCTCATGTGCATTCACTCATTCTCTGCAGCAAGTTCCCTCTTTAAGGGGACAGATGCCTCATGGTCAAGTTTTGGTAGAAAAGAGGCTACAGGTCAGAAAGGAATTTGAATGAACATAAAAATTATTTTAACACATTGACACATATTTATTAAGCACCTGCTAGGCTCCAGGTGCCATGCTACAGATCAAGAACCTAACAATGAGCAAAATAAACCCAGACTAGCTCCCACAGATTTTATAAATCTGATGTGAACCCAGATAGCAACCAGATCATCACACGAAGTGTGATCCTATTGCCGTTTGCTCACTCACAAAACAAACGCTGATGGAGAGCCTGCTGTGCACCAGGAAATCCACAACAGAGGCGTGTCTCCCCCTCACCAGAAGGCAGGGGTGGGGCGCTGGGAGAGGGAGTTCCAAAGAAACCTGATCCCACAGGGGACCAGGGAAGGTTCCCCTGAGTAGGTGGGTTTTCCGCCAAAACCCAAAGTTTCAGTTAGCAGTTAACTGGGCAAAGAGATGGGGGGTGCGGTGAGTGCTGGAGGAGGGAGAGCCTTCCAGAAAGAGGGCACGGCAAGCACAAAGGCAGTGGCTCCCGGAAGCAGAGAAAGGGGCGACCCCGGCTGGGAGGCTGGAGGGGTGGGCAGGGCCAACGGGAATGGGGTTCTCTGAGCCTGAATGAGGAAACCGGGGGCTCAGAAGAGGGACTGTGCTGAGGTGGCCATTAGCCCCCAAGGTCTCAGGTACTGAGGGACAGGGGGACGAGGCAGGAGCCACCCCTCCCCAGCCTCCCCTCCTGCCCCTCCCATCACTCACCCCACGCTGGGGGCTGTCTGAGCCGCAGCCCACGCCCCCACGCCTCCAAATCGCTGCACATGCTGAAGCTAGACATTTCTCTGGGATCCCCCATATCCACCTGCAGCTTCGATCACTCCTGCTCCCCACAGCTCAGCCCAGAATGGGGGGCAAGACCTAGAGCTTCTTCTCAAGAACACATAAACATCTCACTCAATTTCTTCTCCCCTTCCTCTGGCCAGGTGTCAAAAGATGGCCCTGGCTCCTTGCACGCCTGTACCTCCGGCCCTTCGCATTACAACTGAGCAGCACCTTCCTTCAAGAGGGGGTGTCCGCCTCCTTTCCTTGAGCCTAGGCACGGCCCTCCCCTTCTTGTCTGGATGCTTACCCTAAAGAGGCAGTTCAGACACCGCCTCCTCCAGGAAGCCTTCCCTGATGCTCCCCCGCCCCCAGGCTGGGCTTGTCCTGTGGTCTGCACCTGTGGAGCTGCTTTCACTTCCCTCCATCCTATTTCTGCTTCATTGCAACTGTCTGAGGATGCACCCACCGTCCCCACAAGGCTGGGTCGCCCCACAGACAGGGAGTCGGGGCTCGCCTCTGTATCTTGAGGTCTGGCACTGGTCACAGGGATAGCTCTCAAATTTCTACGGAGGCGTGTGGGGACTCAAATGGGGGCACAGGGACACATGGCACCTCCGTGCCTGTGCCATTTTCCCCTTAGACGGCACAAGTGTTTGCAGCGACTTTGAGGACCCGACGGCGATGAGCCCCCAGTGGCTCTTTGGTGCTGCTGCGTCAGGGGCCAGCAGGTGTCTCACACACCAGCCTTGTGCCGTTGTTAAGAGCACAGACTCCGGCCCCAGCTCCGCACAGCCTTTGCCTTGGTTTCCCCCTCTGTAAAGTGGGGGCGACAATGGAGATCACCTCGCAAGGCTGTTGTGAGGCTGAAATGAGGTGACACACAAGAAGAGCATGCCCGGCACGTGCAAAGCGCTCCAGGACTGCGGCCACTGCCTCGGGGATCATTTCTCGGGCGTGGTGGGTGAATCCCGGTCGGTCCAGGCGGGTGGCGGCACGGGAGGGCTTCTGGGGCTTGGACAGTCGTGGAAGATGCAGACACTAAAGTGGTTGGAGTCTGCAGACAGACACAGGGCCCAGGGTTCCCAGAACACCCAGGTTGTACCCAGGAGCGCTGAGCACAGCCCGCAGGCCAAGGGCGTAAGCCCAGCCCAGAGCCGTCCAGGCCCGAGAAGACTGGACCAGACCTCGGGCGCGGGGTTCCCAGTGGGGCCCCTCAGCGAGAGGCGGCAGGGCTGAGGTCGGGCAGGGGGCTGGCGAGCAGGTCCTGGGCAGGCCCTGGCCTCCTCAACCGTAAAGCAGAGGCAGGTGCGTCACGCGCACCGGCGAGGTGCTGAGAGACTCGGGGCGGGCAGTGCTTCTTGGCGTCCCCTGCTGAGCAGGGGTCCAGACAACAGAGAGGGTTTACCTGTCCACTGCTCAGTAAGGTCCCGCGGTGTGGCGAGCACTTTGTCCTGCGGAGAGGTCCCAGCACTTGCCTTCAGCAATGAGCACAGACCACCCCCCCCACCTTGTGGAAGGACGCGTGCTCCCGGCCGTCACGCCCCCGGCCGTCTCCATCCAACAACCAACACAGAGGAAGGCCCAGGCCCACCCAGCTCCTCGATCAGGACAGTCCTGAAGGTCACCTGAGCTCCAGGGCTCCTAGGGGCCGGCCGGGCTGCCGTGAGGTCGGCATCGCAGCCTGGCCTCCCCTCTGCCCACTTCTGCCTCCCCCCGTCCCTGTCTCAGGGGTGGTCCCGGGGCCTGCCCTGTAGATTCCGGCATGCTCACAGCTTCCCAAGCTCCCAAGCTGCATGGAGCCTACAGACAGAATAACAGAGAACAGACCGTCCCACGCCAGGCCAGGGCCTGCCAGGAAGGACTCCTGCGGGAGAAGACTCTTAGGGGAGACCCAAGGCTGGGGAGGAGGCAGCCCTGGGAAGCACTAGGACAGGGTATCAGAGCAGAGGGCTCAGCTGGTGCAAAGGCCCCGCGGCAGGCACCCATCAGGGGCTGAAAGGCAGCCAGTGGGGTCTGGGACTTTGTTCTCAGGAACAAAGCGGAGCTGGTTATCTGAAGGCAACACATTGCAGAGGGCCTTGGCAGAGGGAGGACGTGGCGACGCAAGGACGGAACAGAACCGGCTCGTGCTCCTGTCCTGGAGCCTGGGGCCCGGGAGCCCAGCCGGGGAGGGAGCGGAGAGGCCCAGGCCCCACCCCGTAGCTGCGCCGGTTCTGCTGAGGGCACCCGAGGCTCCCAGGGGGCGGCTCGGGGACGCATCTGCTCTCAAATCACCCCGTCAGCTATTTCACTCGCAGAAAATCCTCCACTGCAGGCATTTGCATCCAAAGTGGTCCACAGCCTCCTTCCTGCCTCGGCTGGGTTTAATCTGTTGGCACTGGGGCCAGGGGCTGGGACAGTTAATTAAAGATCCCAGGGAGCCGCCAGCGCTTATTAAACCCTGCATGGGGGGAGGTGGCACCAGGTGATAAGGCCTCGCGCCGCGCCAGCCCTTCCTCCCTGGCCGAGCGTTCTCCATCTCCCCTCCCCATCGGTGCTCGGAAAGGAGGGGACCGCTCTCCAGGGTCTGCAAGTGCAGAAATGAAAGTCAAGGTGGGTGTCGGCCGCCCAGCTCCAAGGCAGGGGCAGGGGCGAGGCGCACGCCCCGGGCGCACACCCCGCTTGGGAGGGCTCACGTGGCTTTCTGGGTTCCACACGCAGCCTGAAGAGGGGAGCTGGCAGAGACGCCCCGGGGCCCTGCAGCCCGGGCTTAGGAGAGGGGCTCGGCACAGCCGCCGAGGTGGGGAGGGGACGCCTTTTAGAAAGTTGGCTCTGACTGCTTTGGGAAGGACTGAGAAGAAGAAACCAAAGGCCTTAGGAAAGGCCACCTGCCCGGAAGAAGAGCCAGCGAGGGAGAAGGGGAGCTCCTCGAGGACTCGAGGCACTGTGCTGGCCCGACCGTGGCTGAAAGCAAGCCGGAGGGAGCCGGGTGTCAGCAAGAGTTTCCAAGGGCGGCACCTCCGCGGGGCTGGGTCACCCGAGACTCCTGCCCCAGCGTGGGAACCGCGCGGCTCTGCCTCCTGCCTCCCACCTAGCTGCCCTGGAGAGACCCCTGGTCTCAGAACCACGCAGAGGAGACCCCGAGGGGAGGGTCTCAGGCAGGCATAGGCCCTCCGGAAACCCCTCCCCATGTCTGCTCTGCTGCACCACGAAAAAACCACCAGGCAGATGCCTCCTTCCTGGAGCAGAAGGAGGAGCAGGGAAGGGGGGGCGGTGCTCTGAACCTGGCCCCGCGAATGGGCGAATGGGCGGGTGCTTGTCGCGGAGGTGACGGTAGACGGCCAGGTGTCGTCAGTGCAAGTGGCTCAGAGGGGCCCACCCTGCTGTTCCCTGCAGGGGGAGGTGCCTGATCCAGACCCGGCCAATCAGAGAGTGGTTTAGGGATCTTGTCCTCGGTGGGCCGAGAAGAAGCCCCTCTGGGACTGTGGTGAGAGCTGCTGGAAGGAGGCGCAGTCCTGGTGCTGGGATGTCCAACCTCGTGCCCTGGAAACCGAGCGTCGATGATGACCATTCCGCCACAGCCCTGGGGAGTGTTTTCTTGAGCAAGGCAGAGGAGAGCAGAGCTGAGAGATGGCGAGGGAGAGAGCTGATGATATCCCTGGAGCTCCTGGATCCAGCCAGGCCTGAATTCTGCCCTGGGTTTTTTCGTTTTATAAACCAATAAATTCCTTTTCTTGCTTAAACCAGTCTGGGTGAGTTTCTATTACTTGCGAACAAGAGGAAGAAAGAGCAATTACACCTGTAATGAGATGGAAAATCTTTTCATCCTCAGAATTCCTCTTGGGGATCCCACTGTCTGTATTTGGAAGAAATGTTTTTGAAAAGCATTGGGGCTTGAAGGTAAGAGTCCAGGAGGCCTGGTTATGGGGGAAATGCTTGACGCAAGGAAAAGGGAGAATTTTCTCCCGACTTCATAAAGGGGGTGGCCGAGAGAGAGAGGGTGCTTTGGTGTGGCCCCCTCTTGGGGCCTAATGCCACCCCAAAACACCCCAATAAACAAACGCTAGTTTGTAAGACACAAAGGGAGAGTGAACCGTAAACCTTAGGGAGAAGACCCGGGGGGAGGCAGCGGCTGGCTCGGGGCCTTGGGAAGAGGCAGTGGCTGGCCCCGCGCTTGCCTACAGCGTGACCACAAGTCACTGGACTTTCTGCTGCAGCCAACGCAGAACGGGCGGAGCCTCTGCCTTTCTGGCGGGTTCCAAACGACACACGTGGGCATATGGCCACTGGCTTTGCGGGGTCGAGAGGCAGCGTGCAGAACTCCCAGTGGTCGCCAGTGCAGGTCTGGCAGCTCCGAGAACCAGCGTCCAGCGGTGGCTCTCAGACGGACGTCTGCCTTTCCAGGCGGTGGCTGGAGCAGCCAGTCCTCCGCCGAGTCGGTTCTGCGGGTGCCGGAAGGCCCAGAGCAGAGCCGCTCCTCTAGCTCCACCACGATTTCACCACCACACGCCCCGTCCGAAGTCCTTCCTGCTTGAAAGGGCACAAGTCCTTGCAGCCTGGACAGAGAGATGCCAAGTCTAGGTGTGAGATATGACTGCGTGGCTGCTCTGGGGCTGTATCATTTGAAAGGTCGAGCAGATAATTTACTCTGGGGCAACACGGCCCCCGAATACCTGGTTCTCCTGAACACACCTGGTCAGTCCAGCCCCTGCCCGACCCGGCCACTTTCAGAGAGGACCAGGACAACAGCTGCTGGTATCGTGGAAAGGACCTGTCCCTCAGGGCAGCTCCAGGCAGCAGGAGCCTCGACCCCACACGCTGAAACCTCCAGTGGGAACCCCTTTGAGACCCTGTAGCAGTCCAGTGACCCTGCCAGAGCTTCTCTGCCATCAACCGCCCCAAACTCTGCCGGGGCTGATGACGCACGGTCAGTCTGGCTCAGAAGAGCAGAGACCTCGCCTCTGCTTCATCCACATACCAGACATTTGGGCTGCGATGGGCGGGCTCGGGGAGAGGACCAGCCGCCTGCTCGGGGCTCTGCCTCTGGGAATACAGCGTAGGGGGTAACGGGGGAGGGCTAAGAGGTGGAGAAGCCCGCATGCTCCTGTTGGAAACTGAGTCATGCCCTCATCCACATACACAAGACACATTCAGACCCTAATCCCCGGTCCTGCGGGTGGGAATCCGTTTGCAAAGGGGATCTTTGGAGATGTAATCAGTAGTTATGGTGAGGATTCATTTGTGAATAGGGTTTTTGAGGATCCCATTTATAGACGAGTCCAAACTGAATAAGGATGTGCCTTCATCCACTTGCTTGGAGTCCTTATAAGCAGAGGAAGGTGGACTTGGAAGGAGAAGCCAGAAGTAGGGGAAGCCGGAAAGAGAAAGGGAGAGTCACCATGTGACATGTTAACACCTTGGTTTTGGGTTTCCACCTTCCAAAACCTTGAGCCAATACATTTCTATTGTTTAAGCCAATCCTTTTGGAGGTATTTTGTCATAGCAGCTGTAGCAAACTAAGACAGCTCCCCAGTCTGGGACTCTGATCTCTAAAGGAGTCTACAAAATCTACTCAATCCAAGCAGATTGTTCTAACACAACTAGCACTTCCTCGATGCCGGGTTTGAGGCTAAGCGTTGTACACATATTAAGCCCATTTAAGGCTTGCAGTACTGTGATGTAGGTAAGATTTTTATCCCCATTTACAGAGGAGGTAACTGAGGCAAAGAGGTAAGGGCGAGCCTGTATTTGAACCCGGGCAGTCTGTCTTGGTGCCCTGTGGAGGGTTCACGGAGCAAAGAGACCCAGCCCCCAAGAGGCGTGGAGGCAAAGAGATGCAAAGGCACTGGGGCCTCTGGCCTGTCGCGAGCTTGGGACTGGGTTTGGAGTGATGTTTTACAAGATCTCTGTGGATCAGAGGAACTTGGGGCTGGGGGGGTGGCAGGCAGCTGACCTCTGATTATACAGCCTTGACTGAACTAAGGCTTGGAGTTAACTGGCAGGGAAGGGGCAGGTGGGGATCTCCCCCTTTCCCAAAGCCAGATAAACACATAAACTCTGCGGTAATCCCCCCTCAACACCCCAGCACACACACACTCTGCCAATTCCTAAGCAAACACTGTGTTACCCTCAAAATAAATACTACCAAACTGAAACAGTCGCATCATACCCCACCAGTGAGAATATAAATTGGGGTCGACTTTTTGGAAAGTAACCTGGTAATTGGTAGCACTCACCTCAGCACAGTCATTCCCTTTGACCCTACAATGTGCTTCTGGGACATGATGTAAAATACAAGAATTCTATACCCAAAGCTGCCCGTGATAGAAACATACAAATCAGAAACTAGAAACAGGGAAGCGAACTTGGCCCAGTGGATAGGGCGTCCATCTACCACATGGGAGGTCCGCGGTTCAAACCCTGGGCCTCCTTGACCCGTGTGGAGCTGGCCCACGCGCAGTGCTGATGCGCGCAAGGAATGCCGTGCCACGCAGGGGTGTCCCCCACGTAGGGGAGCCCCACGCGCAAGGAGTGCGCCCCGTAAGGAGAGCCGCCCAGCATGAAACAAAGTTCAACCTGCCCAAGAATGGCACTGCCCATACAGAGAGCTGACACAACAAGCTGATGCAACAAAAAGAAACACAGATTCCTGGTGCCACTGGTAAGTATAGAAGCAGTCACAGAAGAACACACAGCGAAAGGACACAGAGAGCAGACAACTGGGGGTGGGGAGACAGAAATAAATAAACAAATAAGTCTTTAAAAAATAAATCAGAAACTAGAAACAATCCAAATATTCTGTGTAAAGGAACAAATGGTAAAATAAATGACAGCACATCCATATGATGGAACATGGGGCAGTCATCAAAAGGACCTCTAAAGTTTTTAATTCCATCATTTAAAACTGCCAGTGATAAAATGTTGAACAAAAAAGACCAGGTTTCAAAGTTGAGGTCACATGTCGTATGTTCTCAACCCCGTGGGAAAGTCTGCCTAGAAGAAAGACTGGAAGGAAATAGACGAAAGTGTTTATAGAAATTGTCTTGAGGGGAAAGGGGGATTGCTTTATTTACGTCTGCATTTTTGTACTTGTCAATGATTTCCAAGTCTTGTGCAATAACCCATCATTGGTTTTATTAGCAGGAAAATAAAAAGTGAAAGGAAGAAAAGCTCTCCCTAACTTAAGCTTCCAAGTTTCTCTTTATCTCAGCCCGCAAGAGCACCTGTGGGTGAGAGACCAGGAAGAGCTTCCAGTGAGCTTTACTGTGTGTGGACCAATAGTCCAGAACCAAGAGAAATGAGTGGAAACTCCTAACTTGGACCCAAAAATTCATTATGTAAATATAGGATGGGAGATACCTAGACAGGAAAAAAATCATACAAAAACAGTTCAGGGGCTTTTGCCAACCATAAGCTGACCGTAAAACCCAAGTTGAGACAGAGCTTAGGTTGCATTACAAGAAGTATACGACCAGAATGAGGGAGGTGGAAATTATAGGCAGACCACATCCAGAAACATGACAGTTTTCAGGGTGTTACCTATCCTTCCCCACCGTGGGGTGTTCAAAACCAAGTTTGCAGGGGGGCTGGGAGGTTCTTTCCTTGCCTGCCCCCATCGGGTACCAGGGAAGGAGAAGGGGTAAGAGTCTAAGAGAAGAGCTGGCCAGAAGCCAGGAAACTTGTTCCCTGCCACATCAACTGCATAATTGAGCTAATTCTGCCGTATTTGTGCTTTTGGGCCTTTGTTTCCCTTTGTCTGTATAACGCCTGATTGGAACATTTGCAGTTTCTTTTGTGTGATCCTAAACCCAATCCTCTCTGATGATGTACATGAATGTGTTTCTGATGGATGTTTTCCAGAGCCCTTTGTTGCCTCAATTAAGGGATAATGAACAAGAATTGTTTCTATTTGTAAAACAGCCCAGCCATTTCCCGCTTCCCAATTGGTGGGACAATGTGTCTTAATTAAGCACAAAGACTTGTCACTTCATCTACTGTCAAGATCTCCAGAGAGGCGGTGATGGAGGCGCAGGGGAGGGGGGGAGGCCTGGGAAGGCTTGGGTGGGTCCCCCTGGCATTGGGTGGATCCAGAGGCCAGGAAGCCCCGTGGGCAGCTGCTGGACATGAGGGGGCCATGCCCAACTAGCCGCGGTGCCACCAGCATGACTGGTTAATGGCCCTCGAGGTTGGCGAGAAGGGCTGCCCTGTCCTGGGTCCCAGGCTCCCGGCCTGGCATCCTCGGGCACAGCTCCGCCCCGTCCTGGCTCTTCTCCTCGCAGTTGCCCCGGGCAGCTGTGATTTTATAGTCCTGTCCCTAAGAGCAGGGTCCTGGGACCAGGCTGCCTGCGTTCGAGTCCTGGTTTATCCACTAACTAGTCATGTGCCTCTCGGCTCATCCAGGACACGGCGACAAGGGACAGGACGGTGGCATCCCAGCCCGTTCCCGCGACAGGTGGGTGGAACGAATCCATCCACGGAAAGCGACAGGCTCGGGGTGAGCCTCCACGGACGTTAGCGAGGGTGGGCTCTCCCCTGAACTCAGGACCCGCTGCCCCTCTGGGGCCCCACCTCCCCGCCCAGCAAGGTCCAGGTGAAGCAGGCTAGCAAGACGGGGACTCAGTAGACGGATCTGGAACCCGGCAGGGAGTCCACGTGGACATCAGGGACCCCCAAGACGGGTGCTGGGGGACCCCACCCCCAGGATTCTGCCTTCCAGAACAAAGACTTCTTCTGGAAGCAAAGACACGCCCCGGGTACTCCCCGAGGACTTAATCATGGGGTCCTCATTGGGTGGGAAAATCAGTCCAAGCAGCAAACAGCTGGAACCCCTCCCCTGCCATAGCAAAGGGGTGGAATAATTAATAGTTTATAAAGCAGACGCCGAGGCCTGAGGGCAGGCACGGGCTCCGCTCTCTCGCCTCTGGGCCCTCCTGCCCTCTGCGCGCTGCTCTCGCCACTTTTCCTCTTTCATGTGGCCACATAAGTAAAACCTGGGCATTTATAACCCATAACGGGGAATCGTAGCCTGTAAATCAGCCCTCTTTATCACCGTTCAGCCCCTTCCTCTCTGCCTAGGACCCCTGATCTGTTATTTTCTCCCATTTCTCTTCCCTCCCTACCTGAATAAATTACTGGCCTAACTCACCCGACACGCTCTTGAAATTCATTTCTCCAGTATAGTCAAAGAACCTAAACGAAATCCAGTAACATAGGGTTTAAGAACAGAGCTGCCACTGTGAGCTGTTCTTCTTGCCCTTCAGAGGAGCCGGCCATCCCCTTCTGGTGGCAGCTGGTGGCACGGAGACCGGAGGGGTCACTGATGGGAACTTGGACTGTCCTCCTGAAGGGAACGCTGCATGACCAGCACTGGAAGAACCTACAGGATTTGCTTACAGGAGCGCCCGCTGGGCAGAAGGGCTGCGGCGCAGAGGGTTCTGGAGCCCCACGGGGGACGGGATGGGGGGGACAGGGGCAGCGTTGACCTTTTAGCTGCATGACAGTGGGGAGGCAGAGGATTCCCAGGAGAAGGTCTGGGGTGGAGGAACAGCCAAGAGGCTCCGGGCAGGGCCCGCTAGCTGCCTGCGCGGAAGAGGGTCACGGGCCCCCGCTCCTGGTCACGTGCCCTGACGCGAGGCACAGCTCCCTCGGTCCCTCCCGCTGCCGCCGACATCCGTCTCCATCTCCCAGAGCCGAGCTGGGGCCTGGTGGTTCCATCAGCACGTGACCCCGCAGCTCCACAGAGTGCTGGGTTCTGGGCCAGCGGTTCCCAGCTGGACCCCCACCTCCTCATACTCCACAGAGATTGGTGTCCCCAACCAATTCTCAGCACTTCAGCAGGCCTGGCTGGTCAGTGGTGGAGACCCCAGCACGTCTTTCGGCTTTGGGTGGGACGAGATGACCCTGGGGCGGGGGTGGGGCCACACCGGGCAGACGCCTGCATGGACGCTGGGCTGTTTTTGCTATATGGTTCAGGCAAAATCTGCCATTACCTCATTAAATCCTCCCCACAACCCTCTGCGCTACCCATTATGAATATTAATTCCATTTTTTATGGCTGCCATTAAGGCAGCTGAGAGAGACAAAGGAACAGGCCCAGGATGGCTGGAAATGGTGGCGGGGGATGCACACCCAGGTCCGTCCAGCTCCAGCAGCAGCAGGCTGCCGCACTCTGCTACATTATGTCCTGAAAACTCCCCTGCTCCCTGTCCCCACTGTCACAGCCTGGTCCGGGTCTCTCCTCCCACATCCATGGGGTGCAGGGTCCCCCAGACGCCGTGCACCCTGGTCCCCAGCCTGCCTCACCCCACCTGCCGGAAGAATTTGGGGCGAGAGAGATTTATCCGGGATCAACCCCTGTGCAAAGGGGAAGGGCACAGGACTGGGCAGAGGGAGAAGTCGAGGTGGTTGAAGTGCAGTGCAGAGGTGACACGCCGGGGCCGACAGGCCGGGGGGTCTTCATGCTCCGTCCCTCAGGAAGGGTATGGCCTGGGGCAAGGCAGGTCTCAGCAGCTGAGACAGACCCAGGAGGGACTGAGGCTGGAGGCAGGCTGCTGAGCACACCCTGCAGCTGGACACGCTGGGGGAGCCTGGAGCTCCTGGGGAGAGAGCCAGGCTCGCCTGCGGAGAGGGCCAGGCTAGGGAGCCAGGCGCACAGCGGAGGGAGCCGGGCATGCAGGGGGGAGCCAAGCAGAGGGGAGGGAGCTGGGCATGCAGGGGGGAGCCAAGCAGAGGGGAGGGAGCTGGGCATGCAGGGGGAGGGAGCAGGGTAGACAGGGAAGGGAGCTGGGTAGACAGGGGAGGGAGCCGGGTAGACAGGGGAGGGAGCTTGGCATGCAGGGGGAGGGAGCCGGGTAGACAGGGGAGGGAGCTGGGCATGCAGGGGGAGGGAGCAGGGTAGACAGGGGAGGGAGCTGGGTAGACAGGGGAGGGAGCCGGGTAGACAGGGGAGGGAGCCGGGTAGACAGGGGAGGGAGCTGGGCATGCAGGGGGAGGGAGCAGGGTAGACAGGGGAGGGAGCTGGGTAGACAGGGGAGGGAGCCGGGTAGACAGGGGAGGGAGCTGGGTATGCAGGGGGAGGGAGCAGGGTAGACAGGGGAGGGAGCTGGGTAGACAGGGGAGGGAGCCGGGTAGACAGGGGAGGGAGCCGGGTAGACAGGGGAGGGAGCTTGGCATGCAGGGGGAGGGAGCCGGGTAGACAGGGGAGGGAGCCGGGCATGCAGGGGGGAGCCAGGCGCACAGCAGAGGGAGCCAGGCATGCAGGGGGGAGCCAAGCAGAGGGGAGGGAGCTGGGCATGCAGGGGGAGGGAGCAGGGTAGACAGGGGAGGGAGCCGGGTAGACAGGGGAGGGAGCTGGGTAGACAGGGAAGGGAGCTGGGTAGACAGGGGAGGGAGCCGGGTAGACAGGGGAGGGAGCTTGGCATGCAGGGGGAGGGAGCCGGGTAGACAGGGGAGGGAGCTTGGCATGCAGGGGGAGGGAGCCGGGTAGACAGGGGAGGGAGCTGGGCGCACAGGGGACAGGAACCTGGCTCACAGGGAGAGGGAGCCTGGCACGCAGGGGACACACAGGGGAAGAGCTGGGCTCGCCTGGGAAGCGAACCTGGCTAGGGAGCCAGCATGCAGGCTAGGGAGGAGCCCGGGGCATGGGGGAAGGGTCCAGGCAGCAGGTCTCTGTACCTGTCCCACCACGTCCCACCCCTGGTTCGATGCTTTCCACGGCTCCCCGTGCATACAGAATCAAGCCAGGCAGGTACACCAGGCACATCGCCGATGCACTCTCCTCTTCCTCCCTTCCCATGGCTTGCCCCAGCAGCTCCTTCCAGAGTTCTGACTCCTCTTCCCCAACAAGTCCCCACATCCCCCTCCCCATAACCTCCTCTCCACTGGGCCTGATGCCTGCTCCTTGGCAGGCCTCTCCTGGGCAAGACTTCCCTGACCCCAGCCCCGCTTGGGTTTGCCAATGACCTCCAGCCCCTCCGTCATTAACCCTCGCTCTCCCCCACCACCCCGGCCGCAGCACCCAGCCTAGGGCCTGGCCCAAAGCAGGAGGGACCCCCCCAGATGGGGGAAAAAACGGCAGGAGCAGTCCGACAGCACACTCAGCTGCCCCCGCGGGGTGGGGGTTCAGGGAGGTGAGGAAAGGGGGCCATGCTGTGAACAATGGGCTCCGGGGCACGTGGCCGATCTGCACCCACGGGGACAGCCACTGCCCACCTCCAGGGCGTGGGCAAGGCGTGGCCAGATTGGCCCATTTTGTCAAGAGAAATCAGAAATCTAGATTTTTAAGTCAGAGGCCATTTTTTAAAAACGTGGGCCTCTACTTCCAATAAAACTGCAACACTGGGTTGTGCCCAACTCAAATCCAGACTCAGTAAGGATTGTTACACAAGTTGGGCAAAGGAGTTATTACAACAGATCGAGGGGAGAGCTCTCACCATCAGGTCCGCAAGTAGCTCAGGAACGAGGCTAGAGCAGTTTTCCGTTACTAGAGAGGAGAGAACCGGGCGTGGAGAAGTGGGGTGCAGGCTGCGAATGGTTGTGGTGATCCGGGAGTGGGTCTGAGAATATTTCATGCTAAAGCAGCCGGTGTCCTGGAGGCACCTTCAGGAGTCTGGAAGGAGCAAAGCTCCTTTGGGTCTCTGGTTAACAAGCAGTTCAGCTGATCACGTATGAGGCCAAGAACGGTCTGGCCTCACCCCAGGTAAACAAGGAGGCACCGGTGAGTCTTGTCTAAGTCCTAGGGGGAGGACTTGCTTGGCAGTCAGCTGTTTTTCTAGCACAGAGGATGAGGGGGTAGGGGTGATTGGGTAAAGTTAGAGCAGCCAGTCATCTGGCCCAAGCCAAGAACACCCGCTGGCTCTGTGGGGCCCTCAGGTCTGCCTCTGGCCTTCGGCTGAGTTAACAGGGATGGATGAATTCTTCTGTCCTTTCAGGGACTGAGCAAATACTGCTGGCGTGCCCGATGGCCCCAGATCGCCATCCTCCCGAAGCCCAAATTCTGGGGGTGCAGACAATAAACAACGGCTTTAATAAGTGGGTAAATGCTTTGGGGGGTAGATTAGAGCAGGGAGGTGGGGAGCCCGCCCCCCCAGGGGGAGTCACAGTTTAAACGGAGGGAAACAAGCTCAGTATACCAGTGGGGGGCAACGCTTTCGAGGGACGAGCTGCAGATCGTGCAGGAGCTTGGAGGGCCACCGTGCAAACTGCGGGTGTTATTTTGAGAGGGGTGGGGGCCACTGGAAGGCTTTGAGACGAGGAGAACGCTGATTTGCTTACTTTCGAGCAGACGGCTCTGGCTGCTTTGTGAGGATAGCGAAGGTGGGAGGCAAGCAGGGAGGGCGGGAGCAGAGAGGCTGTTGCCCCAGGCTGGCGGGGAAATAAAGGGGCCCTTTCCTGGGTGCAGAGACTGTCAGAATCAGGAGCAGTTTTGAAAGCAGCGGCAGCAGGGTTTGCTGATGGGATGGGGGAGGGGGAGAGAGAGAGGAGCCCGGGATGACTCCCAGGTTTCCAGGAGGAGGGAAAGCTGCACCCGGGGGAACTCTTGGGGAAGAGGTGAGCGGCTGCACCCCAGGCCTGACGCCTCTGCGGAGCTGTCCGGAGGCAGGTGGTGCTGGCGGCTGAGGCTGCCTGGAGAAGTCCCAGACCACACGATGGAGTTCCTGGTACAGGGGACTCTTCCAAGGCGCAGGAGGCTGGCCGGTCCCCGGGGAGGACAGTTGCCTGCCCGAGGCCACTCGGGAGATGGGGCCGGAGGTCCGCTGCAGACCCAGGCCGGCCTCGCTGCTACCTGCGCCCGCGTGGGCCGCCGCGAAACAGGCTGCTGTGAAAAGGACCCGCGACAGTCAGAGGGTCTCCCCACCCGCCCCCTCCCCCAGGTCGCCTACTGGGATTCGGGATCTGCAAATCGCCGCCGGGGTGGGGCGGGGGCCTTCCGCAGAGCCCCCCCTGGACCCAGGCGCTCCCATCAGCGCGAGTGACAGGTGCGGAGGGGGCTTGCGTTGCTATGGCGACGGAGATGACAAGGCAAGGCCCGGAACAGGGCGCCCCTCCCCCAGCCCCGTCGCGGACGGGTGGTCAGGGGGAGGAGGCCGGTGGGGGCGCGCACCTGCGGGGCCTCGTGGCCCTGGCGGCTGCTTACGGAGCCCGCTCTGGGCGTCCTGGGACATGATGGCCGGGGGCTCGTTAGGAGGTGACTGGCGCCTGCTTTACAACGGTGGTCTTGCTGTCCCGGCGCAGGGAGGGCTGGTTTCCGGGGGTGGGAGTGAGTGGGTCTGGGGGTTGCATTGGCCCCCAGCTGGAGCACTCCTCTGCCTTCAGGATTCTAGACTCACTAAGCTGAAAGATCCTTGGGCAAGTCACTCTCCAGCCCGCTGACCTGGAAAACATAGGCGTACCCAGTGGGCTGGCTACTGTCCCCGCCACCTCGGTGCAGGCTTAGCCTGAGAGCTGCCCTTCCTGCCTCACTGGCCCTGTCCTCCCCTCCCCGCCTCGGCAGCCCCCATCCCTTCAAGGGGACCCTGTTGGGACAGCACTGGTGCCTATCCTGGATGTTACGTGGCTCCTTCCCTTCTGGGGGCAACCTCTCTACCTGTAATTGGTGGCCTCTGGACATCCCAACCAGGGGGACTGGCAATTTCCAGGGAAGAAATCAATTCCTTCCTTAGCTGCCTCTGCTCCCTTCCCGCTTCCCCCGGCTCATCCATCTTGCTTTCTCCATTCCTTTGTCACCTTTCTCGGCTCCTCCTGCCTCCTGGGCTCACTCTTTCCTTCCTCTCTGCCTCCCTCAGAGTATGACAGATGGATCTGCAGCTACACCCCAGCGCCCTGGTGGCTGCCCGCTCTGAGGTCTGGGTGAAACAGGCAGCCACCCAGTAAGTCACCCTTTGGGCACAGAGTCACAATGTCCTCCCTGCTCCTCAAAGCCTGTAGCTGCAGAAACAAGTCCGTTACCGTCCAAACTGGCCTAAGAAAGAGGAAGCGGGGCGGTGGACTTTGGCCCAGTGGCTAGGGCGTCCGTCTACCACATGGGAAGTCCACGGTTCAAACCCCGGGCCTCCTTGACCCGTGTGCAGCTGGCCCATGTGCAGTGCTGATGCGCACAGGAAGTGCCGTGCCACGCAGGGGTGTCCCCCGCATAGGGGGGCCCCACGCGCAAGGAGTGCGCCCTGTAAGGAGAGCCGCCCAGTGCGAAAGAAAGTGCAGCCTGCCCAGGAATGGTGCCGCGCACACAGAGAGCTGACACAAGATGACGCAACAGAAAGAAACACAGATTCCCGTGCCGCTGACAACAACAGAAGCGGACAAAGAAGACGCAGCAAATAGACACAGAGAACAGACAACTAGGGTGGGGGGGTATGGGGAGAGAAATAAATAAATAAATAAATCTTGAAAAAAAAAGAAATATTCATTAGAAAGTAAATTAATAAAAAAAATAAAATTAAAAACAAAAAAGAGGAAGCACATGGCAAGACATGCATGAAAGCGCTTGCTTTGCATAGGACATTTCACACAGGGTCTCGTCTCATCCGGTCACATTTGAGAGATGCAAAGCTGTTGGTCCACCTTTGCGCTTTCAAGCTGTTGGACCTTCAAGACCACAGAGTTACAGAGGGAGGGAGCCAGGTTCAGAGCCCCAGTGTGTGTGAAGGACAGGTGGGCTCTTGGCCCCACTGTGAGGTTTCTCTCTCCACTCTGAGACTTGACAGGCCCATCCATCCATCTCTCTGCAATGTAATTCAGACCCTAGAACACACAAGTCTGAGGGGCTCTGATCTGAGCTGAGGCTGGACTATGAATGTTAGAGATCATGTCTGAGCTCTGCTTTTTTGCAAATCCCTTTCCTTTCCCCTCCTCCCCACTCTCTGCCTTCCTTTCCCCTACTGTGTATCACAGGATACAACATTTCCCATGCTCTCTTGTCCTTTGCTTTCCTGGTAGGTTCATCTAACGGGAGGCACTGACAAAGTCTGGAGGGCAGGAGAACACCCAGGGATTTCTCCACGTCTTGGCCTTCTTTGAGCAGCCTCTCTGGCAGTGGGGGTGTTTCTTCCACTGCTTCTACATCTGTTAGACTCGACCCACTTTCGTGGTCCCAGCGCCCACCAGGAAGCCCCCACCATGGTTCTGGATCCTGCCAAATGCCCTGGCTTCTGGGCTCTGGGGATGCTACCTTCTTTCTTTGGTGGCTAATCTCCGGCTTGCTTACATGTTCAACCACTGTTTGCTTGGCAATTCCATCACTTCTGCAGCAATTCCATCCAATCTGTCTTAAATTCCCTCTGTATATAAGACAGAGTGGTTTCTGTGTCTGGGCAAGTTTCCTGCCAGAGACAGTTCTAAACCACCCCACTGCTGAAGAAATAAGGACCCAGCCATAGCCACGCAGGGAGGGAGGCAAGGAGAAAAAGACCTGAGTCTGACCCACAGTGTCCCCTTGAGACAATCTCTAGCCCACTCTGGGCTCTGACATCCTCCCACAGCAAGGAGACTTTTGCTGCCTGCCTTTGGGGGCTCTTATCAGAGTAAAATGCAGTAAAGAGCTTGTTGGTACTTGGGAGGAGCACGAAGTACCCTCAGCTCCCCAGGCAAGCATTCATGCTGCAGTCTTCATGTTCGCAGCCTGGGCTGCCTGGGAACACACACGCAGCCTTATCTCAGGCTGCCCCAGCCCACAGTCCACCCAGGGCAGGTCCAGCCAGATTCATAGGGAAGTTCTGCAAAGCTCTGACTATCCTCAGGGAACAGTGATGGCTTGCAGAGAGGAGTGAGTTCCCAAGAGATCTCTGAGAAGCAGCGAAGTCTTAGGTGGGGGCCCTGGAGACCTTGCTCACTTTTGTCCCCTCAGGATGACAATGGTGCCCACTTGGGGAACTTGCTGCCTGAACACCTCTAGTTAACCACACAGCAAAAGACAGGAGACTGTTAAAGAATCAGAGGACCTGAGATGGAAGGAGATGTCATTGAGGTCTTGGAGAACAGCCTCCCACCAGTACAGGAAACCCACCCAAAGCAAACCTAAGATGGCAGAGCACCTGTAGTGCTGGGGCTACCTGCCATCAACGTTGTCCCATCCATCCTGAACATCTCTGCTGTTAGAATGTGGAATAATGATCCCAAGGATAAGGCACACATGGAAAACAGTGGCAAATGGAAATAAAATACCCTTTACTGTTGCAACTCTAGGAACCCTGGCTAGATATGGACAAAAGGACCTTCTCCTGACCTGATGCACAGACACAAATTTGGGTGGTTTCTCCAGGGGCCATCTCTTTGCAGCTGCATCTGCATCTCTTTGCAGCTGCATCTGCATCTCTTTGCAGCTGCATCTGCATCTCTTTGCAGCTGCCCTTCCTCTGTAACTAGACCCACATCTCCCAGCAGGCGACCCCCAATAGGCCACAGCAGCCCAATCCAAAATCTTCCCCAGGAATAATCACACTAGGGCCAGCACCTTCAAGGTGCTGCCTTCCATGTGTCTGCCTTCCCAAAGATGCAAGTGGTTGAAAGAGCTCCCTGCACCAGTCCTACCCCCTCAACATTTGGGACCAAGCAAGTATTATTTATAATCCTACCAGAGTAAAAGTGATGTTGCTACTTTGGGAAAGAGCCAAGAGAGAGAAAACAGAAGAGAGAGCAAATAGCTTTATAGTTTTATTTTCACCAGGAAACCACCCATTTGTACCAGAGATCATGTCTTAGCTGGAAAAACTCTTTCCTTATATAAGCTGTGGTCCTTTGGCTGTGAGCTACAAAACCAAAAATTGCAACCAGAAAGGAACATAACGGAGGCATCAAGGGTTGCTGGACATCCAGGCTCAAGAAGGGCAAGAACCAGGGGAATTTAGATATTTAGACACTAAGAAGAAAAGGTAGGCAGCCTTCTCAACATGCTGTCATCTAGAAGCATTCCTTCCAACCGGCTTGTACATGTATCACTACAAGTCTCTCAAATGTAGGGTATTTAATTCAGGGAATTGGTTACACAATGGAAGGGAAGTATGGCGAAGCAAAACAATACAGACATAAGCAAAATGGGAAGCTGTCACCACTCCGAAGGTTGGAGAAACTACAAGGGGACAGGTTGTTACTGGTACAGGTAACTGGGTCACCCAGTAGAGCTAGAACCATGGCAAAAGTTCCTGGCAGAGCTGCCAGGTGGAGGCTGGAGTCACAGAGGAGACACCACAGAAAGCAGAACACACAGGCTCTCTCTTCCTCCCTACGCTAATCTACTTCTTGTACCTTCCATTAGCTAAACCTGCCAGGACACCATAGAGAAGGAAGCCTGGGAGATGAGGTCTCCACAGCAGAGTAGAGCAGTTGACAGGTACCAACATAGCACATGGTGCGCCTCTAAGTCAAGGTTCAAATCTCAGGAGAGGGGGTCCGACTGGCCTGGCTTAAGTCTTATGTCCACCCCCTGGACAGAGGAGCATGGACACCTGCTGATTGACAGATGCATCATGGCTGACTTCCCAGGGAGAAGGGTGCTTCCCTGAAGGAAAACCAAGATAGGAAGTGATGCTAAGCAGGCGAAAGCCACAGACAGTCTCTACATCTACAGGGAGTTTACCTGGGAAGCTGTGCCCCCTAGGACCAATCCTCTCTGCCATGAGCCCCTCTACCGTGAGCCTGCCCTTCCCCATATTTGGATTTCCTGGGCTCGGAGGGCCAGAACCGTGTCCTCCTGCCTCCTTTCTCCCTATAGCCCTGTCTAGGGCTCGGGGCTCCCTTTCCTTCTCTGGTCATGGGCAGGCCCAGAGGAGCAGTTAAACCGTCCACTTGGCTCTCAGGCTCTTTGCTGGAGCAGTTGGCAGCCTTCCCTTTCCTTTCCTTTTCCATCATGGCCTGGACATCGGCCTTCCCAACGCTCTCCTCCATTCTGCTTGGCGGGGTTCCCGGCATCAGTGATTTCCTGGTCTGTTGAAAGCATCCGTCCTTAGAATAAGTCCTGCCCACCTCCCTCTCCCCAGGAGGCCGTGCCCAGGCGTCTAATATCAAAGCCGGGCCTGAAATGGAAACACTGCGGCCCTGCCTGACTCCCCTGACTGTGTTTCAAGTGACCTAACCTCACGAATCTCCCTGCCAGCTCTTGCTCTGAGCACAGACCATACCCCATCCTCTCCCCCACACCTCCGCAATCACAGCATCCTCTTGAAACCCACACCATCATGCACCCGGGCCCGGGCCCACCCAATTTCTGGGACAGCCCCCCAACCACATACAGTCACAAAATTTGTTCAAACACCCATCAGCCCCGAGGGACCACCCAGCCCCCACTGCCGGCAGGCTCGGCAGGTGCCACAGGCAGCCCTGACAAGCAGGTATGGGAGGGGGTGCTCTAACCCCATTTATTACCTCTCCAAGGCCCAGAGTGATGGGCTGAGGTGACATCCAGTCATAACTCCATTATCTCATTGTAACTATTCTCTAACTGAAACGTTCAACAGCAAGTGAGCATAATTTCTAGGCAGAGAGCAAGTATACGCAGGAATTTTGCAAGCATTACCTTTTCTCTTTCCTTGTTGCAGCATGTATACTTTATCTGCTGAAACAGAGCTCATGACAAAAGAACGATTCTCACAGATGGCTACTCTGAAAAAGGAAAATATATTCCTTTCCCTAGGAATACCGGGCTTTTGAACCTATAAAGGGGAGTTTGAATAAGGATTTCCCAGTGTAACAGTCCCTGTTTTCTCTAGTTCCACTGAGTTTCTTTCCCCCCTTTTCCACGTTCACACTTCAGGATTGAGACCTGTGTTTTAAGCCCAATCCCTTCTTACTTGAGTTCCTGAGGTCTCCTTTCCAAATGTTCAGAGCAGTCATCTTCTATTCGAATGCCATATTCCAACCTGTTTTTGCTCTCCTCTGAGGTTTTACCACCATGCTGAAACAAAACCTGACTTACAGACCAATGTATCAGAATACAGAGTCCAGTAATAGACTCATACGGTCAGTTGATTTTTGACAAAGGTGCAAGGCAATTCAATGAAGAAAGGATGGTCTTTTCAGCAAACGGGACCCAAAAAACTAGATATCCATATTTGGGTGGGGGGGCAGGGAAGAACCTCCATATCTTGAACTACATGGAAAAAAAAAAAGAACTTTAAATGGAATGTAGAATGAAATACAAACCTAAAATATACAACTTGTAGAAGAAAACATAGGAGAAAATCTTGCAGCTTTGGATTAAACAAAGATTCCTTAGGTTTAACACCAAAATCACAATCCATAAAAGAGTAAACCAATGGATTGGATTGAACTAAAATTAAGAATTAATTGCCTTTGAAAGACACTGTGAAAAGAGGAGGGAAAAAACTGAAAGAAAATATGTACCTGTAATGTATCTAATAAAGAAAGTATGTCCAGAATATACAAAGAACTTTCAAAATTCAATAATAAAGAAAAAACAACCTAATACAAATGGGTATAAGATTGGAAGAGACACTTCAAAACATATCCACAGATGGCATTAACACATGAAAAGATGTTCTGCATCATTAGTCATTAGGGATATGTTAATTAAAGCCACCATGAGATGACACTACATACTTTTAGAAAGGGTAAAATTAAAAGCTATTTTAGGAAGTGGACTTGGCCCAGTGGTGAGGGCGTCCGTCTACCACACGGGAGGTCCGCGGTTCCAACCTCGGGCCTCCTTGACCCGTGTGCAGCTGGCCCACCCGCAGTACTGATGCGTGCAAGGAGTGCCCTGCCACACAGGGGTGTCCCCCGTGTAGGGGAGCCCCACACTCAGGGGGTGCACCCAGTAAGGAGAGCCACCCAGCGCAAAAGAAAGTGCAGCCTGCCCAGGCATGGTGCCACACACATGGAGAGCTGACACAACAAGATGACACAACAAAAAGAAACACAGATTCCCATGCTGCTGACAACAACAGAAGTGGACAAAAAGAACACGCAGCAAATAGACACAGAGAACAGACAACTGGGGCGGGGGGGGAAGGAGAGAGAAATAAATAAAATAAAATAAATCTTTAAAAAAAAAAACTATTTTAAAACCTCATAATACCAAATGCTGGTTAAGAGGAGAGGGGGGAGGCAGTGATAAGCAAAATGGTACAACCACTTCGGAAAACAGTTTGGGAGTTTATTTATAAGCTTAATCATATACTTACCACACGACCCAGCAATCCTGCACACAGGTAATTACCCAAGAAAACCGAAAAACATTACATGAATGCTTATAGGAGTTTTACTCATAGTTACCAAAAACTGGAGACAACTCAAATGTCCCTCAACTGGGAACTGAATCAACCATGCTACATCCACACAATGGAGGACCACTCGGCAATAAAAAGAAATGACTACGGATTAGTGCAAACAAAGGGATGACTCTCAAAGGCTAAGGGAAAGGAGCCAGACTCAAAAAGCTGCACACGGTATGATTCCATTTACATGCCATTCAGAAAAGGCAAGAAAACCATAGGGACAGAAACCAGATGAGGGTGCCAGGAGTGGGGTGGGGAGACACTGACTGCAAAGGGGCACCAAAGAAGTGCTGGGTGACGGCACTTCTCCCTATCCTGACTGTGGGTGGTTCCATGCGTTTGTCAAAACCTGCAGGCCTGTATGCTAAAAAGGGCGCTTCTTCCTGTAAGCTAAACCTTCATGAAAGAGGAAAAGGAAAGATAAGAGTCATAAAAGCTTCCCCAGGGGCCACCCCACAGATGTCCCCTCGCGCCCCACTGGCTGGGCTTGGGTCTCACGCCCGCCTCTCAAGCAGTCACTGGCAGAGACGCGGGATGCGTTCAGTGGGGTTAGGCCGACTAGGAGGGGCCCACCTGGCCGGCTGGGACTTGGCAGCATGGAGCAGGCCAGGTGTTCGAATCCACCTGGGTCTTGTTAGGAAGAAAGAAGGTGAGGGGAACGGATGCCGCATCTGTGCGTTTCCCACACAGCAGGAGACAGACAGCAAACAATAGCCAAATGAAGAAGCAGAGATGCGCCTGGGCTCTGCAGGAAGCAAAGCGGTGGGATGTGATAGATGGTGGAGGGTCGGGGAGGGGCTGGCAGGGACATCAGACGGGGTGTCTCTGAGGACGTGCCGTTCAGACCAAGCCCGGGTGTGGGCCAAACCCAGCCACACCCAGACCGGGGAAGAGTGTTCCAGGCAGGGGGATGGCACAGGCAGGGGCCTGGGGGCAGGAGAGAAAAGGGTGGTGTCCTCAGGAACCCGCCAGGACTAAGACACTGAGCAGGCGGGAGGGCCGGGACACGCTGCTGGAGAGGGGACCAGGAGCAGGGGTAGGGCTCCGGCTTTTCTAAGCGCTCCGGCAGCCCCTGGCAGGCTCCGAGCGGGGCCACGGCCCGGCTCCATTTGAAGAAGGGGGCAGCTGTCTGGAAAATGGATTGAAGGGGAATAAAAATGGAAGGCGGGAGACCCGTGAGGAGGCGACTGCAGTCTCCCAGGTGAGAGACGGCGTGCAAAGAAAGATCCGGAAGGATGCATGGGGACTGATGGACTTGGGAACTGACTGGATGCAGGAGAGGGGGAGAAAGGAGGAGGAATCGAGAAAGCCCCTGGGGCTTTAGCTCATGAACCTGGGCTGGCTGCAGAAGAGAATTTTGATGGGGTGGAAGAGGTGGAAGAGAAAGTAGACAAAGCAGGACCATGAGCCGTCCAAGCACAGATGTCAGAGCGCAGCGTCTGCGTTTAAAGACAGGAACTATAAAGCCTAACTCACAGGCAAAGGAGAAGGCACTCTCTGGACCAGGTGGCTGTGCAAAGAGAAGCAGTATTAACATGAAGCATGTACTTTTATGAAGCACCTACTGTGTGCCCACAGCTTCTCACAGATAACCTCGTGGCCTCCCTGCGGAGCTAGCCGCTTCATTTCCTAGACGAGGAAACAGGCTCAGAAAGGTCACAGCATCTGCCCAAGGCCACCTGGCGAGCAAGGGGTAGAGCCTGCACTGGCCCTGGAGCCCACCCCTGTATATCTGAAAGACTGAGTCCTTCCCACTGAGCCTCCCAAATGTGAAGGGTTATTATTAGTAATTTTTTTTCAGTAAAGGAGTTATTAGGGAGGCACCAGTCCCTTCCAGCACCTCCCCAACTGGCCAGCTAGGCAGCCTGCTCCTCGCCCAGCCTGGGGGGTCTTATCTGAGGGAGGAGGCTACAGGAATGGGGGGCAGATGGGGCAGCCCACCCTCTAGCCAGAGGCATCTACAGGCAGGCGCAATATTTCCAGGCAGCAGAATTAATAGGGCAATTCCCCATGCAGAACTTAGCTGGCTCCTGTGCTAAATTAGCATAGATAAATATTTTTTGAGAGAGGAGAGAAAATAATGCATTTTGCCATAAAGCCGGAGAAGCGCTCTCCGCAGCCCAGCGCCGTGAATCTGGATGAAATGAATTTGCACCTGGTGTAATTGAAGGCGCCATGGTCCCTCCGTGGCCGGGAGCAGGACCCAGCCAAGCGGATAAACGCCCTCCACTCGGACGGAGCTAACGGTTGTCAAGGGGTCCACCCCCACCCCTACCCCCATGGCAGGGGGGGGATGCGGGGGGGGGGCAGTGCCAAGACCTGGAAGGACGAGAGCCAGGGTTTGGAGGACGGACCCCCGTGACCTAAGAGCTGTCCCCGCCCCTCCCATCACGCCACACCTGTCTGGTCTGGGCGCTGCCCCTCTTCTCTCCTGCATGAACACAACCATCCAGATGGTTCCAGAGTGAATCTCCAGCAAGCTGCCAGGAGCAGTCTGGAACCCCACGCCCTCCTCCCACCGCACGGAATCTGTGACAGTCTTGGAGTTCGTCCTTGAGTGGCCTACAAGTCCACATCAGTGGCCCTCGCCACACCCCACGCCCTGCGCAAGCCGGTGCTCGGCAGCCACCTGCGCCTCCCCCCACGCCCCCTTCCTCTCGCAAGGATTGTCATAAAGGTCCCCTCGCCTCCCTGCCTGCAGAGTGTCCCCAGGTGGCGGCCCCAGTCCCTAAAGACTGGTTGGTAAGTGACCATCGTCCAGCACCCCTTGACCTCCACCCCCGACCGCCCCAGAACCCCAGAACCCCTGGGGTTAATGGCTGGCCCCAAAGACCCCCGCCCCGCCCCGCTCCTGGGTCCCTGCTGCACAGTTCCAAGTGTGTTGCACGTGTCTTGAAGAAACAAAGGTTTGCCTGCGGGTGCCACAACGCGCCCCCAGCCTCCCTCTCTCAGCCCTTCCACCCTCCACCCACTCCCCACACCCCACAGCAGGGGCTTCCTTAAATCTACCTTGGTCCCGCCTAACTTTAAAACGCTTGAAAATGACGAAATGATCGATTTTATGTTATGTTCCTATTTACCAGTTTTTTTAAAAACGCCATTTTTAAGGTTGTGGATACTGTATGCAGGAAAATGAATTAGGCCCGGGCCCCAGCCCCCCGTGTACACACACACACACACACACACAGCGTGGCTCCCTGGTGGGCCAAGCCCTCCCCATCCCCTTCCCGCTGACCTCTCCCACTCTCCCCTAAGGAGCGTTGCCTGACAGGCCACGTCATCTGGAAGTCAGGGAACCAGCCTGCCCCAGAGGCAGGGAAAGGGGGACTGAGAGCAAATCAGAGAGCGAGGGGCTAGGCTGAGAGAGGGGCTGCTGGCAGTCGCGAGGGGTCCCAGCACTCGCTGCCAGCCTGGGGGACAGGGAAGGAGACGTGGCCGAGTCCAGCTGCTGGGGCTGCCCCGCCTGCTTTGGAGGGAAGTGGCTCAGCCTCCAGGGCGGCGCGGGCCTGGGAGGTGGACGGCAGCCGGGGACCGCGGGGCCACAGCACTCCCCCTTACTCCAGGGCTGTGGGCTCTTTCCAGGTCTGGACCCAAGGCCTCGTCGTAGCAGAGGTCCCTGTGAACGCTTTTTCTCTAACATCCAAGGTCTTCCCCCCGCCACAGCTCTCCAAAGGGGTGGAGTGGAAGTCTACGGGAATTCCTCGAGGTGCTATTTTCCATTTGCATACTCCAGGCCACTTTCCAGGGATTCTGAAAAGTACCTTCCTAGAGGAAAATGCCAGAATTCCTGGACAGGGAAGGGGGGTGCAGAATTATAGCCAGTGTGAAAAGAACTATACAAATCCCTCAAGTCTGAGAGTAATCACGCCCCACCACTCCCCATCCATCCATCCCTGCATCCCTCCCTCCTGGCCAAGACTCCCCGCACTTGCCTCGCCCTGGGGTCCCTGGCCGTGCACATGGCCCGACAGGGCCACCAGCTCTGCCAGGACAGAGGGCCTCTGTGTGGCGCAGGCCCCAGGTACTGCCGCAGAAAGCATGGCACGGATGGTCCCACAGGGGGCCACAGGAGCAGCCGCGCATGGGCTTCCTGCCTGCCCCCGCCCTCTCTCCGTGCTTGCCGATTTTGTTTAGAAATGCAAAGGCAGTGCCAGACGCTGTTCTGGACACTTTACAAGCAGCCATGTGCTCCGTCTTACAGCCACGCTTTTCCTAATAGCAGTGTTGTTCTGTTCCCCCATTTAACAGATGGAGAAGTTGAGGCAACAGGAAGGCTAGACAACCAGTGCACCGCCACACAGCTTGGGAATGGCAGGGCCCCGGCTCAGCCCCAGCAGGCAGGCAGGCTCTGACAGAGGGACCCCCGGGAGGCGCCGTGGGGCTGGCATGAGGGCCGCCCTTCAGGGGCTCCCCCAGCTGTGCAGGACAAGGCGCCCGGCCCCTCCCTCCGCCCCCCTCCCCTGCTCCCTGCTTCCTGGCGCTTCCTGCAAATTAGCCCAACGTCCAGGAATATCCTTGTCTCAGCTCATTAAGGTACATTGATAGAAGTCATGACAATTTCTTCAAACAGAGACTTAAAATGCCTTCTCTGCTGAGGAGCTGGTCACGGAGATCACCAAAAATAGCAACCAGCGCAAGGCAGTAACTTGCGGTAATTGCCGCTGACAGCCGGGGTTTATTTCTCCTCCCAGCTGACCCAGGAGCTCCTAGCGGCCCCTCTCCGGGGAACAGGACTGCTGGGTGGAGGCTGCCATGCAGAAGGGCATTGCTCCTAGATGCTTGTGAAGCCCCCGCCCACTGGTGCTCCTGTCCAGTGTTGTGAGCTGACCCTCAGTGCAGCCAAAATGTGGTCCAGTCTTAAAAAAAAAGGACTTGGACCTGCACTGGTTCTGGCTGTCCGCCAGCAGAAAACTCTTGATCTCTCTGAGCCTCGATTGCACCGTCTGCACAGTGGGCTTAATCCCCTCCTCTGCGGGAAAATCGGCCGTGGCAGATGTGATGCAGGAGTGCGGAAATGGTGCCTAGCCTTCTCGTCATTCCCATACAGAAAACCCTCCTGTGTACACGGGAGATCTTGGGACGGCGGCTGGGCCAAGCGAGGCAGAAGGTTATTGGAAAAACCCTTCTCAAGAGGAACTTGCCCGACAGGGGCAGAGGGGGGTTCCCAGAGCTGACCGAGCACGGCACAAGGCTGCCCTTGACCTCCCAGGAGGCCTCCCCTCACGGGGGCGGGAGGTGCGGGGCCCAGAAGGAAAGCCGGGCAGCCAGCTGAGGCCGAGGGTCCAGGCGGGCAGGTCCGGCTGTGGCCCACAGGTCAGGAGTGCGTGGGGCTGGGGGCTTCGAGGAAGGATGCAGCCAGCCCTCCAGAGCGAGGGGCTCCCTGGAAGCAGTGAAGCGGGCAGGACAGGGCAGTGCCCAGGTCGCTCCGGCCTGAGCGTAAAGCCCAGGGCAGCTCTCAGAAAGCACGGCCCCAGAGGCCCATCCCTGCAGCCAGACACGCCTGGGAAACTGAGGCCGGGAGAGAGGGGGCACCTGGAAATGCAGGGGCCAGGCAGCGGCTCCGGGTGGGCCAGCTGCGGGCTCAATCCCTCCCGGCACCCCCGAATCCCAGAAGCAGCCGAGAGCGGCCCCTCCTCCCGCGGCGGGCTGGGTTTCCTAGGAAACCGTTGGAGTGCTCCATGCCACAGCCACCACCCCCTCCCCACAACACACACACCTCCATCTGCGGTGAGCCTGCCCGAAAGAGGAGGGGGGAGGCGGGGAGGGCTCCAGCTGGAGCCTGAAGACCCCCGGCTGTCAGTGCTGCTGGCTGGGGGTCCCCCCAGCCCAGAGAGCACGGGGAAGCAGGGCCTGGCTGGCATCCAGCTCTCGAGAAGGCGCAGCCTCTCAACGGGGCCGCAGGCAGTGAGTGGAATGCCGTTAATTTTGTGTCTCAAAATTTCCATAATAAAAAGGTGTTGGGTCTTTTTTTTAGAGTGGTTAGGAAGTGTTTCTAGCAACATGGAGAGCGTTGCCTAACGACAGTTAAGGCTTCCTGAGCCCCCCCCCCGGGCCAGGCGGGTGCCGGGGTCCTTCATCAGTGGGACCCTCACAGCCCCTGGAGGCGCAGAACGGCTCCTGCGCCCGTTGCACAGGCCAAATGCGCCCAGACGTGGCCGGTCCTTTGTCCACACCGCAAAGCAGGCGGGACCGAAAAAGAAACTTAGTCACTGCTTTTATTTTTTTTTGTCTTTATTTATTTTTTTAATATTACATTAAAAAAATATGAGGTCCCCATATACCGCCTCTCCCCTCACCCCACTCCTCCCATAACAACCACCTCCTCCATCATCATGGGACATTCACTGCACTTGGTGAACACATCTCTGAGCACCGCTGCACCTCACGGTCAATGGTCCACACCATAGCCCACATCCGTGTGGAATCTAGTCACTGCTTTTAAACACTGTGCAATACACTATGTTCTGTGAGCGGTAGAAACAGGGATTTCTCTCTTCTGCTTTCTGCCCCCCAGTCTCTCCGTCTCTCTGTTTGTCTCTGTCTCTCTCTGTTTGCTGGTGTTTTGTCTCTTTGTCTTTCTGTCTCTCCGTCTCTGTCTCAGTCTGTCCCTCTCTCTGTCTCTCTGTCTGTCTCAGTCTCTGTCTCTCTGTTTGTATCTCTCTATCTCTCTCTGTCTCTTAGTGTGTCTCTCTCTGTTTCTCTTTCTTTTCTAATTTTGCGCATTTTCCAAACGGGAAGGTCAACTTTTTAACAGACACAGGCGAGAAGAGACCTGTACTTGTTCCCCAGAGCTGCCCTTCAGCAGCCCCTGCCTTCAGTCATTTGGAAACTGGGACCCCATGAGTCCTGCTGCGCCCCCAAACACCAGAGTCCCCGGGCTTCCTCGGCGCACCCCATCAAGCCAACACGAGCGCCTCACACGAGGGGAGGAAAGGGCGCACGATGCGTTGAGATGTGTCTTCCTGACCATTCCAACCACACTGTGCTCAGAGTTCCCCAGCCGGATGGGAAGCCGCCGCACGAGGTTGCTGGCCTCCAGTAACGGGGAGCCCTCGGGGAGCAACCCGAGGGGGGAGCGCTGGGGCAGCAGCTCCAGGACTCCACTGCGGTTTATGGGAGGCGTTGCAGATTCCCCGGGCATTTTTCAAATTTCCGTTCATTCCACTAATATTTCCTGAGCCCCCACTCTGTGTCCCCTCAGGGGCCGAGGACTCCAAGACAAGAAACGAACAGCCCCCACCCTTGAAGAGCTCGAGGCCTCAAGAGGAACACAGATGAGTGCACAACCAAAACCCGGCAGCACCCCAACGCTAGGACCGCGGGAGGCTGGCAGGAGGCAGGGCGGCTGCCCGGAGGCGCCCACGGCTCAGCTGCCTCTCCCTTCCCTCTCTCCACGCCCCCCAGGCCTCCGCTCAGGTTCTCACCACCCCCCGCCCCCCGGCCTCAGGACCTTTGCACACACTGTCCCGTAGGCAGGGAGCAGTGCCACCTTCCCTGCAGTCTCCGCCTCATCCTTGTGCGCTCAGGTAAAACGCTGCCGCCCCTGGCGCAGACCAGGGCCCCTACAGGCACGCCCGCAGCAGCTTCCCCCCCCCACCCCCGGGACTTTCCGGCGTTTGTAATTCTATCACGTGATCGTTTGATTCATGTCTTTCTTCCCTGCACCCAACAGTAAGTGCGGGGAAGGTGGGAACAGGTCCCTGGGGGCTCCTGATGGGTCCCCAGGGCCAACGACTGGTAGCAGGTGCTCAGTCAGCACTTGCTGAAAGCAGGCGGGCAGGGCGGGAGAGAAGTGACGGGGAGAAGGCCGCTGCCTGCAAAGACGCTGGCGGGGGAGGGCCCGGGCGTGCGGGACGGTGAGGCCAGACCTGGAGGAGCTCCCCGTGCCCGGCCCTGCAGCGGGAATCTGGAGGAGCTCCCCGTGCCCGGCCCCGCAGTGGGAAACCACCGGCAGACTGGGAACGAATGCGAGGCACAGCTAGCCCTCTGTTCTGGAGGAGTCCACGCTGGTGTCGGGTGTGGGCGATGGACTGAAGGGCCGCGGGCCAGGGACAATAGCCACTTCCAGAGGAGGACGCCGGTGTCCTCTGCTCCGGTAACACCACCTCCCCTGGGAGAGGAAATTCTCCTGGCTGCCCACCGCACTGGTGGAGAGGCCCACAGTCATGCAGGCACGCACAGGCCAGACAAGCACACACGTAACGCAGGCCCACATGCAGACACACGCGTGTGCACCTGCAGTCACAGGTGAGGGCCATGTGCACACATATGGACACTTGCGTGCACGCAGACATGTATGGACAGAAGACACACACGTGCTCAGACATGTGCGTGCACGCAGGCTCATACGCGTGTGCGCACATGCACGTGTGCGCCCCAGACACGTGCATGCACGAACACATGCACACGGACATGGCATCCTCTCTGGAATTAGTCCATGAATGTTGGAGCCTGGAAGCGTTCTTTCTGCCGAGATAACCCAGCAGTAAGTCTAGAACTGCCAGCAGTCCCGTTCACCATTCCACAGAGTCACCCAATGAAGCTGACGCTTCAGGGAAGATGAAGCCGAGACACCGCGGAGCCAGACTGTGCTGTCAGCATCGGGGCTCCTGGGTCCAGCCGTGCCTGAAGCACCCCCTGGACTTCACCAGCTTGAGTTACTTTGAGCTGGGTTTCTGCCATTTACAACCAGAAGAGGCCTGACTGGTGCAGAAATGGCTGCCTGGAAATGGGAGGGGACACACAACAGGCCCCAAAGACGGAACTGGCAGGTGGAGGTGAGGCGGCACCACACACGTGGGGGTCACTTGGGCCCCGATTTGTCAGGCGGCGGTGAAGCCGTGGGTGATGCTGTCACCAGGCATATGTAGGGGGACTCACGTTGTGTGCGTCCGTGGCTGGGGCTCTAGGGGACTCGGTAAGAAAGTGCCAGGGTGCTGGGCCATCCCTGCCACCTTCAGGACGGCACTGGGAGAGACAAACAGGGTTTGGGCCAGGCCAGTGCAGTAGAGACCCAAAAGGATGCAACTGCAGCTTTGCTAAGAGATGCCCTTTCCAGGTGCCACGAGCATCCCACGACCGGCTCAGAAACCCTGGCAGGAGGGTACTCAGTTACTGTCTTTTCACAGATGAAGAAACTGAGGTTCTTAGAAGTAAAGTCACCTATCAAGACATTGTAGCTCCTGGGAAGCCTTGGAGGGGTTTGCAGAATTGGACCTGCCAAAGCCTGGGCTCCGGGAAGCAGAGTCCATCCAAAGGGTCCGAGACCACAACCCAGCCCCTGACCTCACAGAAGGGAACCTGAGGCAGGGGCCCACTCCTAAGGCAGGGCAAGTGATGGGAGGAGGTGGGGGGCATGGCAGCTTCCTGGGCTTAAAACTTAAGGAAGCAAACTAATTCCGTGCCCTAGGTGCAAAGAGAGGGGGCTTAGGAAACCCACCTGCAGAGCGCCCACAAGCTCGGGAGCTGGAGGGGATGGACCGTCCAGCCACAGAAGGCACCTCTGGCCCGCGGCTGAGTGGGTGGGACGCCGGGCTAATGCAGGGCCACTCTCTGGATGCTAGCGGCGCTGGCCCCCCGCGGGGACGGCACGAAGAGGGTTTTTCCAGGACACAGCTGCCTCCTAGGGTCCGTCCTCCAAGGCACACAGGCCCTGGCTTGGCCCCCTCCACCTCTGCCACCGCCTCTGCCCCCGGGGAGGGAGAAGGACAAGCCCCGGTGGTGAAGTCACACACAGACCAGTGCCCCACCCCCCAAATTAACCTGTCGCCACAAAGGGAAGAGAATGAAGACCCCTGGCCCCAGCTGACCTTCTGTTTACATTTTCCCCTGGAAACGGAGAAATAATTGCTGCTTCTCTGAGGCGCTGTCTTCGGATGACTCCCCCTCCCCACCCCCTCCCTCTTCTATTCAAGCACAGCCAGGGATGACACTGGAATCTTGAATCAAACTAAGTGGTTGCTATGGTGTCGGGCTGAAATTATGAATCTCCGCGCTGGCCAGCTCAGAGGCCCGGAGCCGGGGGTACACGCAATTAAACCCGAGAGATGGAGGAAAGAGAAGGCGCGGCGTATTTCCACAGCGGCAGAACCCTACTTCCGAGCCCGGGGTGGGGTGGGGGCAGGGGAGCTGTGCTTAGAAATGCAGCTAGAAGGGTGGTCAGGGCCAGGAGGGGTCCCAGTCCTGCCTCCCCATCACCACCCAACCCCCCACCCTCTCCCTGGTCCCCCGACCCTGAGCTGCTGAGAGACTGTGGGGAGCAGCCCCCCTTGCGTCCAGATCCCAGCACGCACCCCAGGAAACTCTGTCCCATCACACAGGGGGCAGTTTCCCAAAGGGTGGAGAGGCCCAGGGACTCAGAAGAGGGTCTCCCCGTGACCTCGGGTGCCACTCGGGAGACTCAGACATTCCTTTAGCCTCAGCAACCACTTAGCTCAATTCATCACACTGAATCCATCTGCAAGCCCTGCCAGCCCCACCTTCAAGCACGCCTGGGGTGAGACCCCTTCACCTACACAGCTACCTCCCCAGGTCTGAACCCCCATCTGGACAGCTGCCCCAGCCCTGCTCCTCCCTATCCCCCGCCATCTCCCCTCGGCACAGAGCGCAGAGAAACCCTATTGAAACACGCACCAAAGCGCTCCCTCCTCTGCTCAAAACACGCCCAGGAAAAGCCAGAGTCCTTGAGGAGCTTCCCAGGTTCTCTCGGGTCTGAGTTCAGACCTCTCCAACTCATCTCCCTCTCCCAGATGGCTTCCCTCCGGCCACCTCAGCCTCCTTGCTCTCCCTCCAACAGGACAGGCCCATCCCTGCCCCAGGGCCTTTGCACTGATCTTCCTCTGCCAGGATCACTCTTCCAGTGGTCTTTGTTGGAATAGCACCATCTCAGTGCAGTACTTTCTATCTCAAGTTGCAGACCTGCAGACATCACGCGCACACACATTTCTTGCCCATCTTCCCTGCTTCATTCCTTCCTCGGCACATATCCCTGCTCGCATGCTAGACTCTTTACTGGGCTTATCGTTAGTCTCATGGAGTCGCAGCTCGGTGGCTGTGGGGGTTTATCTGTTTTCTTACTGCACCGTCACAAGGAGGGTTCAGGAAACACCTGAGTGAATGAGTTGCTGTTCCATGGCTCCATCCTCTCCATCTTCACCTAAGGGTCTGGACCAGATCAGAGGCAAACCAGAGGCGCCCCGCAAGCAACAGCCAGCCCAGAAGCCTGTTCTGCGCGCCTCACGCGGTGCCAGCCCTCAAGGCGTTGGCAAATTTACTTCATGAACAGGATATAATAGTCGGGAGGTGGAACAGGCAATCAGGATCTCTAGCAGAGGAGTTAGCTGTTCTCCAAAGTTTTGGTAGAAATTTCCCATAGAACAACAGGGACCTTGTGCCTTTTTTTTCTCTCTCTCTCTCTTCCTCTCTTTTTTCTTTCTTTCTTTCTTCCTCTCTTTTTCTTTCTTTCTTGCTTTCTTTTTCCTTTCCCTTTCTCTCTCTTTTCTTTCTCTCTCTTTCATTCTTTCTCTTCCTTTCTTTTTTTATTTTCAAGTTAAACTGCTTTTAAATTTTCTTTTTTTTTTCTTCGATAGAACTGTTCATTTTTTCTCCTCTCCTCTTCTTGAATCAAGTTGGGTGTATTAAGTCAGAGCTCCTGGTTGCCAGGAACTATAGGCTAATGAAGGCACAACACTGCATAGTACAGGATTTAGATAACTTTCTGAAATTCTGGAAGCGTGAAGGACATGAGCAGGAAATTCCCAACCAGTCCAAGGGACTGCTCTAGCAGAAACCCCACTGCCTCTGCCATCCGCCCCTGGGGCCCCGGGATGCCACGGGCTGGATACTAGCCTCTGCGCCCGCTGCCTGCCTCCACTGGACCGAATGCCTTTGCGGGAAGGTCTGGCCTCTGCAGAGGCCCACCTCCTCTGCAGCTCACTGGCACCTTGGGAGTCCTGCCTTGGTGCCTCTGCGTGGCTCGGTGCAGGACACACATGCTCGCTGCAAGGGGACATGGGAGATGTACTTGTCGGCTTTCCCACTTCTAGAGTAGAGGAAGGCAAGCTGGAAGGCTCTGGGGTGGAGGCTGGGTGGGCCAGATTGCAACATCTGCCACTTTGCATACCTTTTCTCCTAAAAATTATTCAATTTACTTTGATTGTCTAATTCATTGGCAAAAAATTCCTTCTGTCTTTTCCTATAACTTAACCTATCTGTGGATCTCTAATGACCCTTCTTCACTTTTCACAGTTACTGGTACATATTCTCTAAAGAGATTCGCTAGCTTTGTCTAATCTATCAATGTTTTTCCAAGAATTATCTTTTGTTTTACAGCATGATTCCTCTATTGCTTTATTCTATTTCATTAATTTCTGCTTCTTTTCTTCATTAATTTCTCCCTTCTACTTTCTTCAGATTTATTTCGATGTTCATTTCCTAGCTTATTAAGGTAAATGCTTCATTCACACATCTTTTCAATCTTTCTTCTTTTGTAATGACCGTATTCAAAGCTATTCATTTTCCTCTAAGTACGCGCGGCTTGGGAGGCATCCTGTGGGGTTTCATATGCAGTGCCTTTATGGCTGCTCATTTCTAAAGAGTTGGTAATTCAGTTTTGATTTATCATTTAATTCAAGTTATTTAGATTTTGTTTCTAAGTTTCCAAGTGGATTGATTTGGGGACACTATCCTCTTGTTGTTAATTTCCAGCTTTCTTTGTACTGTGGTTGGAAATGTGACTGATGTGATTTTTTTAATTTTTAAAAACTTAGTTTTTAAAAGCACAGGTAATATAAAAGTATATTCTCCCTGTAAAAGATTCATTCAGTACAGAAGTGTATAGAGCTAAACAGAAAAGTTTCCCTTGGAATTTTTCTCACTCTCTGTTAACCCCTGTTAACAGTTAGGAGTGTATTTTTCAGTCCTATTTTTAAATTTTTTGTATATATTTACATATTCATGCCTAGAGTTAAAAGATACATATTTCTACATTACCGTTTGTGCTGGAGCACTTTCAGCTAACTCTTAGTTACTTTCTGTGTTTCCAAATAAATGCATCTTTGTTTTCAAACAGATATATGCTTTGATTTGGTAGTGGTTCATCGATTTTGATGTCATGCTTTCATTTTTGTTCAGATTAAAGTAATTCTTAGTTTTAGTTTTGATTTACTTTTTAACTAGAGTTTTTTATAAAAGTATTTTAAATTTCCAATTGTATAGGTCTGAGAGCACTGAAGAATATGGAAAACTTTCCACCTCTTTCTGCAAGAATTAGGCAAGGATATTTTAAAAATAGAAATCAGTAAACCAATATCACACCTTAAAAATATTCCAAGGGAAGCAGATTTGGCTCAACTGGTAGAGCATCCGCCTACCATACGGGAGGCCCAGGGTTCAAACCCAGGACCTCCTGACCCGTGTGGTGAGCTGGCCCATGCACAGTGCTGATGTGTGCAAGGAGAGCTGTGCCATGCAGGGATGTCCCCCATGTAGGGGAGCTCCACGCTCAAGGAATGCACCCCTCAAGGAGAGCTGCCCCACGTGAAAAGCGCAGCCTGTCCAGAAGTGGCGCCGCACACACGGATAGCTGATGCAGCAAGATGTTGCAAGAAAAAGAGGCACAGATTCCCGGTGCTGCTGACAAGTATGCAAGCAGACACAGAAGAACACACAGCAAATGGACAAGGAGAGCAGGCAATGGGGGGTCGGGGGGGGGAGGGGAAGGAGGGGAAGGGAATGGGAGAGAAATTAAAAATAAATCTAATTTTAAAAATCCAAAACCCTAAATAAAACACTAACACATTGCATCCATCAACATAATCAAAAGATTAATAGATCATAATGGAATGGAAGATAATTCAGGAGTTGGAGGATGGCTTGGTGTTTTGTATGTAATGTGAGCCACTATATTAACAGATTTTAAAAAGTAAATCCATATAATCATTTACATGGATGTCTCCAAAGAAGGATTTGAAAAAATTTGACATTCATATCTAACTTGTAAAACTATTAGTAAGCTAAGTAGAGAAAGAAAATTCCTTAATTTCATAAAAATGGTCTACTAGAAACTTTTAGCAAACCTACACTTGAGTGAAATTTTAGAGGCATTCCCATTAGGGGCTGGTGTCCACTTTCACCACCACTGTTGAGCTAATGTAGGTATTCCAAGGAAGGCAATGTAAAGAGGTAGAGTCTAATTCCTCTTCCTTTGAATCTGAGCTGACCTTTGTGACATGTCAGGGGACAACCAAGACCCTACAGCAAGAAAAAAAGAAGACACTCTGCAAAGATTTTTTTGAAACTATCATTGTTTATAAATGAGACAATTGCACACCAAAAAATACTATGCAAATAAGAGAGTTCAGTAAGTTGACCAGATACAACATAAATCCAAATGAATAGCCATGACCAATTAGAAAATATTTTGAAGGAAAAAAAAAAAGTATTCCATTCCCAAAGGCAACAAACACTAGAAAATAGATCCATATGAAAGAAATGATCAAACTCTATAGAGAGGAAAACCTTAGCTAGGTAGACAAACGTATTAAATTCTTGGACACAAGGTATCAACACTCCCCCTAAGGACTCTATAAATTCAGTGCAAACAAGATAGCAAGCACAGACTGTTGGCTCCTGGCCCAAAACCCAACACTGGAGGGAGATGCCTCAGGAAAAAGAGGGAGGTTGACTGATCTGAGACACTAGCATTAGACTATGAGACAGAAGGTGGTTGAGTTCTGGCGTGTGTGTGTGTGTGCGTGCGTGCGTGTGTGTGTGTGCAGGGGAGGGGGAGGATGGCAGCCCAGAGTGGAAAAGAACCAGGCACTGTGGGGATGGATTAGGTCAGGGCAATGCTTTCTAACCATGCTCTTTTCTCTCCCTGCCATACTCCAGGGGGACTGTTGTCAACTCCGTCATCTCTAGAAGTCAGGAAAAATCAGTGGCACCAGCCCAGGCAAAGCAACCTTGAAGCAGTTCTCAGTCCTTTCATTACTTACAGTGTGGCAGATAACAAAAGGAGGGGCCCGTCCCTGAGCATCTCTCCCCACCACCACCACCATCCCCTTTGCACCTGAGAACAAGGTAATGATAAAAGAAGGGAGCATATGTTAGGGCTGCTTACATTGTCAAATTTTAATAGTGCTTGTTCGGGTCATCTCCTGCTGTGTAACGAACCACCCCAGAACTTAGCAACCTGAAATAAGAATTTACTGTTGGCTCTAGTGTTTCTGCGGGTTGACTGAGCTCTGGGCGGTTCTCACTTGGGGTCTCTACGTAGTTAGTTGTACACAGAAGGCAGCTGGGGCCACGGAGGATTGGCTGGGTATCGGAAGTGACTCCCTTACACGCTGGCGGCTAAGGCTGGCTCTTGGTTGGGAGGTCAGTTGGGGAAGTTGGTTGTAGCTCCAATACGTGGCCCCTCCATGTGGCTTGGCTTCTCACTGCGTGATGGATAAGACCCGAGAGGGAACGTCCTAAGAGCTGGCGTTCCAAAAGACCCCAGAGGAAACTCCAAGTTTCCTAGGACAGAGCCCAGAACACTCCCTCTGCCATATTCTATCGATGGAGATGACATCAATAACTCAAGCCAACCCAGACTCAAAGGGAGAGGGATTTAGACGCCACCTTTTGGTGTGAGGAGACCCGCACGCCAGGTTTGGACAAGTGGAGAAGGAAAGGCTAGCGCCATCTTTGCTTCTCTGCCGTGGTCCTTAGACTCCCAGGATACTGCCCTTTTCCCTTCAAGGTTCTTTCATATTCCTTTGAAAGCACAAGCAACTTTGACTGATAAGGTGTACTGGAGGAAAAGACTTGTAAGTACACATCTGAAAGTGTTAGCAGTACATATGAAGATGCAAATGAAATGTTCAATTTCCAAATCAACAGTAGAAAAGTTCATCAATCCATTGAAATACAGCAAAATTTTTAAAAAATAAATAAAAAGAAAATAGAGAAGTAGAAAACATGAAAGAATTTGGGGGGAATTGATCACAGATTAAGCTAGGAATAAATGGCATAAATGCACCAAATACAAGACAGGAACTCTTAAGAGAGATTAAAAATAATAATAATCCAGTAATATGGGTAGCCTACAAGAAACAAACTTAAAGGGTGGAAGTAAAAGGAATAGGAAAAAAACAACAACATGCAAATAAGAAATAAAGTCAGCATAATAACTTTAATATAAGAAGAGGGATAAAACACAATTCAAGGCAAAAACAACACTTGGGACAAAAAGGAACATATTATTTTGGCAAAAACAATGAGTTGAGAATATATAATATTAATAACGAACATATGTTCACCTAAAAATACAGCTTCAAGATATACTAAAATAACAAATGAAAGAACTATGGAGAAATAGAGCTAGCTCAAAAATCGTGGCTAAAGATTCTAATACTTCTCTCACAAAAACTAATAGACAACAAACGTGAGCAAAGATATATGTATACATATGGAACTTTCCACACAACAAATAAATTTTTTTAAAAGTTCCTTTTGAACACACATAGAACATTCACAAAATCAGCCAAGTATTAGAGCACAAATGAAGCCTTCCTGAATTAAAAAAGAAATTGATGTCAAATAAACTCAATTCTCTAGCCCTACTGTAATAACATAAAATCAATAACAATGGGATAGCTTTCAAAAAGTCCCACATATTAGAAATAAGGAGAAAATTTCAAATAAACAAAATGCAAAACAGAGAAAAGAAAATAACTACAGACATATAAGATTTTCAAAGTAAAGTAATATTATGAGCAATTGTATATCTACAATTTTGAAAACCTGGACAAAATGGATAAATTTCTAGCAAAGTGTAAAATGCCAAAATTGGAGTAAGAAGAAATCAAAAATTTAGAATAGATCAATAACCATTAAAGAAGTTAAAACAGTAAGCAAATCCTCACTTCACCATAAACTTCAGGCCGAAATCATTTTCAGGGAGTTCCACCAAACTTTTAAGTTCGATTGTTTCTTCTGAAACTAAAAAAGAGAGAGAGAACTGCCCTAGTCATCTTATAAAGATAGAATAATATTCATTCCAAAACTGAATAAGGAGAGAATAAGAAAAGGAGATCACTAATAGATCCATTTCCAGCATAGATGCAAAGATTCTAATTAAATATTGGCTCACCAAACCCAACAGGGCTGTGACGGTTTAGAGTTCTTTTATGAATCCCCAAAATAAAAAAATTGTGCTCTTGAACTAATCCATACCTGTGGGTGGGGCCCTTTTAATCGGACTGCGTCTGTGAGATGTGACACAGGATGGGTCTCTGCCCTCTTACTGGAGCTTTATATAAACAGAGATGCACAGAGGAAAGGAAGCTGCCATGTGAGAGAAAGCAGAAAGGAGAGGGAGAGAGAAGACTCCGGCTTCACTTACAGCTGAGTTCCAGTCGAGACGCCCCGAGCAGTTGAGAGACGTCCCAGAGTCTGGGATCAGCAGAGCAAGGAGGCACTGAAAGAGGCCGGTGGGGGCTGCGCCCACGGAGCAGCTCAGGGCCGAGCACCGAGCCCTGCCGGATGCCTGACCACCACGTGGCGGGACCCCAGGGGCACCAGGAGCTGACTGCGGTGAGAGAGCATCGCTGAGGGCACCTGATCTGGACAGTTCACAGCCTCACAAGGGTCAGCTTTCACCCCCGATAAATTCCCATTTGAAAAGCCAACCCATTTCTAGTACTTGGCATCGGCAGCCCTGTGGCAAACTAAAACAAGTATATTTTAAAACGTAATACATTACATGATTCCATTTATACAAAATTTAAAAGTGGCAAAACTCATTAATGGTCTTAGAAATCAAGGGGTTGGTTACACTGGGGGGATACGGCTTGGAGGAGCATAAGGGGCCGCTGAGCAGCTGGTCATTTTCTGACTTGACCTAGATGCTGTTTACACAGATGTGTTCACTTATTATTTCATCTCTTTTCCATCTGCAAGTTACAGTTCAATAAACAGTTCACGTTTTAAAAAGGAAGAGACCTAATGGGATTTATCCGAGAAATTAAAGGATGGTTTAATATGAGAATATCTGTCAATGGAATGTACCAATTAATAGGCTAAAGGCAAAGTCACGTGTTTATCTCCAGAGACACCAAATGGCTATTATTTTTTTTTTAATTTTTTTATTTTTTATTGACTTTGTAATAATATTACATTAAAAATATATATGTGAGGTCCCATTCAACCCCATCCCCCCACCCCCCCTCTCCCCCCCCAACAACACTCGTTCCCATCATCATGACACATCCATTGGATTTGGTAAGTACATCTTTGGGCACCTCTGCACCTCATATACATTGGTTCACATCATAGCCCATACTCTCCTCCATTCCATCCAGTGGGCCCTGTGAGGATTTACAATGTCCGGTGATTGCCTCTGAAGTACCATCCAGGGCAGCTCCATGTCCCAAAGATGCCTCCACCTCTCATCTCTTCCTGCCTTTCCCCATACCCTTCGTCCACTATGTCCACTTTTCCCATTCCAATGCCACCTCTTCTATGTGGACATTGGATTGGTTGTGTCCATTGCACCTCTATGTCAAGAGGAGGGTCAGATTCCACCTGGATGCTGGATGCAATCTTCCCATTTTCAGTTGTAATCACTCTAGGCTCCATGGTGTGGTGGTTGTCCTTCTTCAACTCCATCTTAGCTGAGTGTGGTAAGTCCAATAAATCAGATTGTAGGTGCTGGAGTCTGTTGAGGCTCAGGATCTGGCTATCACATTGTCAGTCCAGAGATTCAAATCCCCTAAATATATCTTAAACCCCAACATTAACTGCACCTCCAGCACATTGGCATGAAAGTCTGATGAAGGGAGAGCCCATCTAAGTCCAAATGGCTATTATTGATGTCCAATGTCTACTGATGTATGAGAAGAACTCCAAGAAAAGTAGCAATAGAAGGAAATTTCCTTCTCTTAAAGGCTGCAGCCCAAACTCACAGCACCTTCCTCCTTTATAGACAGATGCTCAAGATATATTCTCTGAAGGTCAGAAGAAACCAGTCAAGTATGCCTGTCCACACTTTTTTGTTCAACCTAATAGTAGAAAAACTAGTAGGGAACTGGGCTCTTTGCATGTGGAAAATCAAATCACATACCTACCATTCACCATATACTAAACCTTTAACCATCTACTAGTAGATACCTCATATTCTAAATATTACTGATCAATTTACTAAGGTGAAACTAAATATGAAAGGTAAAGCTAGTAAGGTAATAGGAAAACAATGTAAGGGAATATATTTGTGACTTAAGGGTGGGGGAAGACTTCTTGAACAAGACAAAAAAAAGTACAAACCATAGATGGAGTCCACTCTATCAAAAGGTTCCCTGAGGACACATAGTCAAGACATGGTCAGGTGACAAACTGGAGAAGACATTTGCAATATCCACAACCCAAGAAGATGCAAGGGACTCTGGCCAATTAACAGCAAAATAATCAGCCCAACCACCGAAAGCTAAGGGGTTAGGTGACTCAGAGCAGGCAAGCCCAAATGGTCCTTCGGTACACTGAGAGGTACTTAACTTGATTTGTAATTAGAAAATGCACATGAAAACAATCACCCCATCATACTGCAACCACCACACCAAGGAAGTGGGAGTCTACAGCTGCAAGTTGGAGAATCCCATCTATCAGTCACGTGGGATCTAAGCGCCCTCTCGATTGAGGGGTGGAGTGGACATCGCAAACCCTGGGTCCTCAGGATGGAGGAATAAAATATGGATTAAAGTGAGGAAAAAAAACACAAAAATTAGGAAGTCAGAAAATACCCCACTTTGACAAAAGTTCCAGGAATCAGGGAGACTTGTGCTTTGAGTGGGAGGAAAACGGGTGCCCCACACTGAAGAGCAATCCCGTGGTGTTTGGTGAGAGTGAAATGACGTAGTAAGCCCATTCCCACTGGCAGAAATGCCGAGGAAGATTCCCCTGTCATGCATCCAACAGTGTTCCAGCTGAAGAAAAGTGCAAGAGGTGCTGCCTGTGAAATGCTACGCAGCTGCTGGAAGCCGTGGATTTGACAGGCACGCAGCTACGCAGATATATTTTTTAAAGTATAATGACGGTTAACAAAAAAATCTATAGTAATTTGACCTAAAATAATATTAAATATTTTATAAGCGTTCATAACTATCCAAAGACGCTGACCGCACGTATTAGAGTAGGTGGCTACAGAGGGGTGGGGATCAGGGGGAAAGGAGACAATCAAATCGAGTAAAACAAGAAAAGGGCATCACGTGACATGAAATGGGGAGAAATAATTAACTCAAGGCTTTGCTCCTGGTGTCCAATAAGTAAATACAGTAACTAATAATTATTTCAACATAATAGCCATCGAAAACCAAACAGAATTTTTCTGAGAAACTTGGCAAGCCGATTCCTGAAGTTCAGGTGGAAGGCATAAAAACAACTCAGAATTAATAATAAAAATAAGCGCAGTGAAACAGAAGAGAAAATTCAGAAATAGTTTAATGGATATACAGGAATCTCGAGCACACTAAAACTGGCCTCCTACTTCCCAGCACACACAACAATAAATTTCAGATGAATTATAATTCTCAACAAAGCACCAGGAAAAAGTGTGGAACAAATTGTCTAAAGTTGGAGCAGGAAAGGCCTTTCTAAGCAAAGCCAAAGCCGTGCTTTGGACTTTTAACTACATAAGTATGAGCTCCTATATGGGGAAAGACACCATAAACAGATGTCCAACACAATGATGGGTTGGGAGAAAATATTCACAATGCTCACAACAGGAAAAGGATTAATATCCCAAAGAGATAAACAGCTCCTAACAGTAATAAGCAAAAGACAAACAGCCCGGCAGAAACAATGGCAACGAATATAAACAGGAAATTCACTTACAGAGGAAAGCAAACAGCCGATAAACATATGAAAAGAAACTCAATCTCCCTAATCATGAAACTACCAATTAAAACAAAAAATCTAATTCCGGGTTTTGCCCATTAGATTGGCAAAAAGTTTAAGAATTGATTGTATCCCATCTTGGAAAGGCTATGAGAAAAAATGAGCTCTCCGGTTCCCTCTGGGTGAGAGTGTTGCTTATATTTGATTTGACTTTTCATTTTTTACATTATTTAACAAGTATTACTTTTGCGATTAATTTTATTCTTATGCTGAAGAGAAGTGTTAGATAGACAGGCACGTGACTGTCTTGGCAAATGCTTCCAGGTAGTCATTCACTGGGATTTTCTACTATCACAAAAAATTGTGCTCGATGTAGTTTTTTACATACACTTGAATGCAGGGAGAGAGCCATTCTTCAAATTTGCAACTCTTTTGCAATTAATTTTTAAGCAATAAAATGATGAATGTATCTTTTCCTATTTGCACAAATAATGCATGCTCATTTTAGTAAATTCAAGTAATTCAGAAAGACATTCTGCAAGCAAAAGTCCCACCATCGAAAGCAATCTCCACCAACCTTTATCTGAACACATCCTCAGTACCCTCCTACAGGCGTGCACAAATGGATATATAGGGCGCATGTGCTTGTGTGTATGCGTGTTAAAGGTAGTCTCACCGTTGAGTTGTCTGAGCAGCTGGAACCCTCACTCATCCTTGGGTAATTCCTGCCTTTGGCCTAGACTCAATGCCAGAGTTCCAGCTCTTCCAACAGCTCCAGAATATGGTAACTCCCAGCCTCACAGGGGGGACCCAGGGCTCAGGACAAGAGCTAAAGGGACAAGTAAATTGGAGGCCAGAGGTGCCTACCAGCGCCCCTGCAGGTGAGAAGCACCACTCAGAGGAGAGGAGGGCCTGGACTCTGGGTCCCGTTAGGGAAACTGGTCAGAGCCAGGGACCAGGAGGCAGGATGCTGGGGCTGAGCTGGTCAGAGCCTGGGAGTCTTTTCAACTGGGTTCCACATCTTGTTAGCTGCAGCTGATGAGTTGAAACCAGAAAGTCCCACCTAAAAAATGTTTTTAAGCGTGTCAGAATGGCTTATGAAAAAGAAGAGGAAGCAGAGGAAGAAGGGGAAGGAGGGAGAGAGGGAGGGGAATTTACTGGTTTAAATAACCTAAAAGTTCAAGGGCAAAAAAAAAAAAAAAGGAAATGTTTAAAATAAATAAATAAATAAAATAAAAAGTTTAAATCCAAAAAAAAAGTTCAAGGGCAGTCCACCTTCAGACACAGCTGAATCCGGGGCTCCAATGATACAACCCTAAGCGTTTCATTTCCTCTCTTTTTCCCGCCCATTCCTCCATTCTTTGGCTCTGTCTTCCTCAGTGCTGGCTTCACTCTCCAAGCAATGCTCTCCACATGGTGGCCTGTGACAGTGCCAGACTCAGATTATCCTAACAACCAAGGAGAAAGTGCTTCTTTCCCAACTGGTCCAACAAAAGTCCCAGAATTCACGCTCAGTGGCCACGCTTGGTTAGTAGGCCCATTGCTCATCTAATCCCTGGGGCCAAGGGCTGGGACGCTCTGATCGGTCAGGGCCGGGGCCCCATGATCAGCTCATTCACTACTGGACTGAGAGCAGGGCAGGGGTGGTTTCCTGAAGGAAGACCCAGGCGCTGCTACCAGAAGGCAGAAGCTTAGGGGCTCAGTGGGCTCAGAAGCCGGGCAGACCTGAGCTGGCCTCCTGACCCCCGGTCTCCGCAGCTGTGTAACCCTGAACAAACCACTTCAGCTTGGCTGATCTGCTTTGCACAACTCTAAGGTGGAGACTAAAATTTTTATCTTGGGTTATTAAATTGAACACATACAGAAACTCACCAGCACGGTATCTGGCACATAGTGGGTCTCCAGTACATGTGAGCTTCCTGCTTGCTTCTCTCCCCATCGCCTGCTCCAAGCCATCTCCTTCTCCCCCACCCCACCCCATTCATTTCCACTACACTTGGGGCCAGGAAGCAGAGGGGAAATTTCCTGGGAGCGCAGCTTGTCCAGGGGCCTCAGGGGAATATAAACTGTGTGATTAAGGGACATGTTCAAGAGATGGAAATATTTGGCCAAGCCTTCAGAGATTTAATTAAAATTAATATTATGCCTTATCGAAGCAGAAAGCTCAAGGCTGTACATGTAGAAGAATCTATTTAACCAATTAGCCGAGTCACATCTGACCATCCAGCCTTCAACAAGGCCCTCCACCCTCCTTCTCTGGCCAGAGTTGCTGCTGACACTCCCGTGTGTTTGACAGGTGACCCCAGCCAAAGAAGAGGTTAACAAAGAGACGAGAAGGTGTTTCAGGCAGAAAATCAGGGGACAGGGATGAGGTAGAAGTGGCTAATGTTGGCCCATTTCCAACACCAGCCAACATCCATCTCAGACCACCTGAGCATAAACACCAAGTGAGGACAGCTAGAAGACCCTGGACTTCGGAGTCAACCAAATCCCGGTTCCTCTGTGACCGTGGGAAGCTTATTTCACCTCTGCGTTGGAGATTCCACTTCACACAGTTAGAGTGAAGACTGGAAATAACAAGCAAGCCATAGCGTAGACACAGAGAGCCGCTTTGCCGTGGGCTGAACAGGGCCTGGGTTTTCACATTTTCTCTTATTTACATTTTCCACCCAAATTTGCGCACAGTGTTTTGGAAGTTTTTTATTCACATTTTCCAGCAATCAAAATGGCAAAATCCCAAAGTTTGATAATACACTCTGTTGGCCAAGCTGTGAGGAAACAGGCCCTCTCTGCCTTGCTGGTAGGAGTGTAAATTAATCCTAATGAAGGGCCATTTAGCGGGTTATAAATGTATATACCTTTTGCTCTAGTAATTTCACTCTGAGAAATTTATCCTAAAGATATACTTACGTGTGGGCAAAATGAGATATGCAATGTCATTCATTATTACACATTAGTGGTAGTGGAAGACTGGAAACAACCCAAGTCTCCATCAATGGGGATGGGTTTATGAGTTGCCAGATAAAATACAAGATGCCCATTTAAATTTGAATTTCAAATAAACAACGAATACTTCTTCAGTACAAGTACATGCTCATGCAATATGTCCTGTATTTTTTATTTGCTGAAGCTGGCAACCCTAGATGGGCTAGATCTAAGGGTTTCTCAACCTTAGCACTACTTAGCACATTTTGAAGAGAATAGTTCTTTGTCGGGGGCAGGGGGTATGCTGATGTTTGGAAGCAAACAACCCACCAGATGCCAGTTACACACACACACACACACACACACACACACACTTCATGACAGTCGAAAATGTTTCCAGACAACGCCAGGACAAACTTGCTCATGGACAAGAACCACTGGGTTAAATGAAGCACAGTACATCCAAACCATAGAACACCATGCAGCTATCAGGAAAAAGGAAAAAAGGAAAAGGAAGCTCTGCACATCCTGTCAAGGAAAGACCTCCAGGCTGCGCTACCAAGTGAAAGAAAGGACAGAACAGGACGTCCAATCCAGCCCCTTGCGTGTAATAAGAGAAGAGGAGTGAGAATCTGGATTTGTGTCTCTTGCTTATGCATGAGACGCTAGGTGGGAGACCCGGAAGCACTAAGGACGGTCAGGGCCGGGTCGCCTTTCCCGGTGTGTCTGATCTATTCCAAAAATTAAAAGTAAAATGGAGCAAGTTGCTAACCTTTAAAAATGAGATTTCACATTTTTTTAGAAATGAGATTTTTCCGTTTCCGTGGCAAGTACAAGCGAGGCAGCGCCAAGACGCTTCCGCCGGGCATCGGTGGGCGGGAGCGCAGCCGTGGCGCCCCCTGCAGGCGGAGCGGCTCTCATCGCGCCTGCGCGCTACTTACCTGCCTGTCCCAGCGGCTCCAAGTTCGGGGCCCGGGCGGTCAGGGCCCTGCTCGCAGGATGCTCGCAGGGAGTGGAGTTCTGTAGCCCCAGGGATTACAGAGTGGTCTCTGCACCTGGATGACCAGCGGGCCCCTCCCTGGCTCCTCGCCCCGAGGTGGCCCTCATGGAACCATGTCCTGGACAAGGTAAGTGGTGGCCACACTATCCATGGTCCTTCTGAGTGCTGTTGGGGAGGAGGGACATGTCAAAAGGACTTCTTTAAAATATCCCAGAGCAGGGAAGCGTACTTGGCTCAATGGATAGAGCATCCGCCTACCACATGGGAGGTCTGCAGTTCAAACCCCGGGCCTTCTTGACCCGTGTGGAGCCGGCCCATGCACAGTGCTGATGCGCACAAGGAGTGCCCTGCCACGCAGGGGTGTCCCCGCGTAGGGGAGCCCCACGTGCAAGGAGTGCGCCCCGTAAAGAGAGCCACCCAGCGCGAAAGAATGTGCAGCCTGCCTAGGAATGTGCCGCACACACGGGGAGCTGACACAAGCTGACTCAACAAAGAGAGTGTGTGGGCTATGGTGTGGACCACTGACCATGAGGTGCAGTGGTGCTCAGAGATGTGTTCACCAAGTGCAATGAGTGTCTCATGATGATGGAGGAGAATGTTGTTAAGGCCAGATGGGGGGAGTGGGGGGGAGTAGGGGATGTGGGGGTATATGGGGACCTCATATTTTTTTAATGTAACGTTAAAAAAATAAAAAGAAAAGAAAAAAAAGAAAAAGAAATTCAATTCTAACTTTCTTATTAAAAAGAAAAAAAGAGAGACACAGATTCCTGGTGCTGCTGACAGGAATGAGAGCATACACAGAGGAACACACAGCGAATGGACACAGAGAACAGACAGGAGGCTGGGGGAAGAGGGAGAGAAATAAATTTTAAAAAATAAATAAAATATCCCAAAACAGACCGTCAAGGATGGTAACTGGCATGTTGTTTAAAATAGGGGGAAAAAAGAAGAGGAAGGAGAAGGAGAAGAAATGAGAGAGAAGGAAAACCAAAATTTTAATTATGGGGTACCTAGGACCATGAATTGCTTAATGCAGCCCTAAAAATCATACCTTCGCAAACTATTAAGCAGGATGAAATGTCGTGGTAAGTTAATATAAAGGTCAATGGGGTGTTACTTTTGTAAAATGCACATATTTCTAACACATTCACACATTCACTTGGGGTAGAATTTCTTCTCTGCCACTTGCCAGTTCTGGGGGTCTTGGGAAGTTACCTGAGCCTCTATGTCTCAGTTCCTTTACCTGTAACGTGGGATAGTAAAATAGTAACTCTTGCGTAAAGGTGTTGGGAGGAAAAAGGAGGTAAGCTACACTTTTTGTGGATTATCTCAGCAACAGCCAGTACTATAGCACACATGCTCAGAGTGGACCCAAGATGGGTTGGGGAGCTGGGGTATCTCTCCACCACTGGTGAGGGCTACTCCTGGGGAGCGCTAATTCCCCAGCTCTTCCAGCTGGCCGTGCACACAGGTAGAGCAGGTTCCCATGCCTGGGAAGGCCTCAGGTACATGGCAGTGGTTGGAAGTCAGGCTTTTGCAAAGGCGTCAGGTGGATGGAGTAATATGGGCGGGCCATCACAACATCTGCCACACACAAAAACAAGGACCGTTTTCTTCACAGAAGCTGAGCCAGAATCAAAGAGGAAGAAACGAAGTCGAGGGCAAGGGGCATGCCCGGGGAGAAAGTTGTCCTTTGTTTGGTAGTGTCTCAGAAGTTGCTGGGAAAACCTGAACCCAAGAAAGATTCCCATCCACAACCTTGGCCATCACCCGACTCCCTGGACAGAATCAAGACTCTCAAGGCTGGACTTGGCTGCAGGCTGCTCCTCCCAGACCTGAGGTAGCTCATTTAAGCACCCTTGAGGAGTATGTCCTACCCAGCCCCAAGCCCAGGAGAACTACAGCCTCAGACTCCTATCTTGGTTTGCCTGAGATGCTGTGATAAATACCACACAAAGCATTGCCTTAGACAATGAGGATTTATTGGCTCACAATCTGAGGCTGAAAAGTCCAAAATCAAGATATTGGCAAGACTTGCTTTCTCCCCCCAGGCTGGCATCCTGGAGCTGGCTGTCCGCAATCCTTGGCGTTCTTGGATTGCATCTGCCTTTCATCACGTGGTGATGTCCTCTCCTTCCTGGCTTCTGTGACTGCCAAGATCGGTTTATAAGGCCTCCAGTAATCCACATTAAGGTCCACCCTGCTTCATTTGGGACACTCCTGAACTAAAACCAAAATCACCAAAAGGTCCTACATACGATGGATTCACACCTGCAGGGAGGCACATTAAGATTAAGAATGTGTGTGTGTTGGGGTACATAAATCAACCTCCCCCATCCCCCATCCTCCACAGCCCCTTTGGGCAGCTGCACTGAAATTTCAGTGATGACGGGCCTCTAGCACACAGTAGGTGCTCTTACATGGCAAAAGGGACTTTGCAATGTGATGAAGTTGAGGACCTTGAGATGGGGAGATTATCATGGATTATCTAGGGGGCTCAGTGGAATCACAAGGGTCCTTATAAGAGGCACACGGGAAGGCCAGAGTCAGAGAGATGTGAAGACTGAAGCAGAGGTTGGAAGGATGTACTTTAAGGATGGATGAAGTACCATAACCAAGGAGTACAGGCAGTTCCTAGAAACAGGAAAAGACAAGGAAGTGGATTCTCCCCTTGTTCTAGTTTGCTAAGCTTCTCGAGCAAATACCATGAAAGGTGTTGGTTTTTATGATGGGAATTTATTAGCTGACAAGTCCAAATCAAGGCATCAACAAGAAGATACCTTTTCCCAAAGACCAGCTGCCTGTGATCCTGGACTCCTGTCACATGACGAGGCACGTGGCAGCATCTGCTGGTCTCTCCATTCTCTTGCAGGTTTTGTGGCTTCCAGCTTCTTGCTTCCGTGGCTTCCTCTCTCTTGGTCTGATTTCATTCTCTTATAAAGGACTCCAGGAAGAGGACTAAGACCCTGAATGAGGTGGGTCACATCTTAATATCCTACTCATCAAAAGATCTTCCTGGCAAATGGTTGACACCCACAGGAATGGATTAACTTTAATCACATACTTTTCTGGGGTACATACAGCTTCAAACCATCATACCCATGGTCTTAATTTCCTCGCTGCTGTGCCAAATACCACACATTGTTTTGGCTTAAACAAGGGAAAGGTATTGTTTCAAAGGCTGGAAGGCTGGCTTCCTCCCAGGGACAGCAGCATTCTGGCTAGCTGGCAATCCTCAGGTTCCTTGGCTTTCCTGTCCGATGTGACGTCCTCTCCTTTCTCTTCCAGGTTCCGTTGGCTTCTCGCTGCCCCATGTGAACTTCTTTTCCCATGTCCAATTTCCTTTGCATATAAGAACTTCAGCCATATTGGGTTAAGACCCATCCTCATTCAGTTGGCCACACATTAACAAAAAACAACATCTTTAAAAGTTCCTATTTTCAGTGGAATCACACCCACAGGGATGGGATTAGGACTAATAACATGTTTTTGTTTTCCTTTGGTACATAATTCAAACTACCTCTCCCTGAGAGCCGTCACAAAGAAACAACACCTGGATTTAGGTCAGTGAAACCCATTTCAGATTTCTGACCTCCAGAACTGTAAAACAATAAATACATATTATTTTAAGTCACTGGGTGTAGCAGTTTGATATAGTTATGAATTCCAAAAATAGATATTGGATTATGTTTGTAATATGGTCTATTACTGGGCATGATTGAGTTATGATTAGGGCTTTGATTGGGCCACATCATTAGTGTGTTGAGTCCCCGCCCCTTGTGGATGGGGAATCACAGATAAAAGACATGACAAAGGACTGAGTTGGGGGTTATTTGATGTTGGAGTTTTGATGTTGGAGTTTGATGCTGAAGACTTGAGCTGGTACCCTGGGAAGTAAGCTCACAGAGGAAAGAGAAGCCAGCCCCAGGAAGAGAGGAACCCTGAGCCCAGGAAGAAGCAAGCCCTGGAAAGAAAGAAAGGAGCCTTGAACCCAGAGAGAAGCAAGACCCTGGAAGGGAGGAACCCAGGAAGCCTGAATGCTCACAGACATCAGCATCCATCTTGCTCCAACATGTGAAAATAGACTTTGATGAGGGAAGGACCTTAGGCTTTATGGCCCGGTATCTGTAAGCTCCTATCCCAAATAAATACCCTTTATAAAAACCAGTCAATTCCTGGTATTTTGCATCAGCACCCCTTTGGCTGACCAATACACTGGGTTTCTGGTGTTTTGTTACAGCAGCAATAGGAAATTAATACACCTTGCCTTGGGTCAGACTCCTCTTCTCTCACTCATTCTATCCCACCAGCCTCCTAACTGGCCCCCCACCTTAAGTCACTTTGATATGCTATTGCCAGAAGGATCCTTCAAAAGCCCATATCAGATCATATCTACACTCTGTTTATAATCCACCAAGGATTCCCCATAACCTCAGAAGGCATCTAAAACTGTGTGACCCGGCACCTGTCCACCTCTCAGCCCCATTGCTGGCCACTCCTCATATACTGAAGAGGTCTCTTGACAACAGAAAAGTCAGAATCCCCACTCATGTGGGCTTAAATAAAAGGCAGGTGGCCTTTTGACTCAGGTGCCAGAAAAACCTTGGGACTTCAGGCGTGGCTGGACCCAGGAACATTGCCAGGGGTCTAACTCTTGCCATTTGTAAGCTCTGCTCTCCTTTGTGCTGGACTCCCAGCCCTCAGCAGCTTCAGGCTTGCATCCCACCAGTTTAGCCAGCTCCCCATCCCACCAGCGCCTGCCCCACCGCCTAGCCCTAGCAAAAGTCTCAGGTCTGACATGCACGACTGTGATTGGCTCTTCTCGAATCATGTGCCCACCTCCCAACCAGTCACCACACTCGGAGACACAGGTCTCCCATTAGCTAGGACTGAGTCAGGTGACCATAAAGCAACCCAGGGGCTGGACTCAGCCCCTCCAGAAACACTCAGAGAATAGGAGAAGAAAGGAAAGCTGGGTCGGGAAACTGACACTCAGTAAACAGAAATAATGAATGCCCCTTAAACACTCCCCTTAAGGCACCCCGAGTCTCAGCCCCACCCCTCGCTAGTCTTTGTCCAAATGTGCCATGCTCCCTCCCTCCTCCCTGCCAATCTCTCTGCCTCAAATCACCCCCTGCTCTTTGCCCCTCCTTTCCCCTTCCCCATGCAGGGAATTCGCGCTTTCCCTCGGGAGGAGGGGGTTCCCACAGACGATGCCTCCTCCAGGAAGCCTCCCTGACTCAGTTGCTGCCTCCCTTGGGCTCCCACAGTCCCTGCGCTTCTCTCCATCTCCCCAGCACACTCTGATGACACTGTGCGGTTATGGCTGGTTCCCACCCACACCTCCCGAATATGACAGATACTAATATTGAGCATTTACCCTGGCCAGGCATGCCACAAGGGCTCCCTTAGTTCAACTCATTTAATCCTACAACCACCCTAGGAGCTAGACACTCTGTCTTTTCCCTGTTTCAGAGCTGAAGAAATGGAGGCGCGAAGGAACCGTGCAAAGGAGCTCAGGCTGTCTGGCTGCAGACCTGTGCTCCCAGCCACCATGCTACAGGCTCTCTGTGCACCATGGGGCAGGAGCGAGTGAGGGATTCCCCTCTAAATCCGCAGTGTGAGCTCTGAATGCCACCACCCCGTTGCAGAATGCTTAAGATTACAAGTTCAGACACCCAGAAAAGCTCGGCTCTATTCAGTGGCTCTGACTCCCACCAACTAGATATGTGACACTGAGCAAAGTTAGAATATTCTCAGAGCTCTATTTGCTCCTTTGTAAAATGAGGTAACGAAAGCACCGACCACATAGGGTTGAAGTAAAAATTAAAGGAGATAATGCTTTAGCACTTAGCACAAAGCCTGGCACATAGTTAGTGCTTAAAAAATGTTAACCGGGATGATGCAGGGGCTGGTACAAGACGTTTGTTCCTCTGATACATTGGAGAAAAGGCTCCTCTCCCCTCACAGGCATAACTCACAGCCAGAGAAACTGTTGGTTAAGGAGACTCTGGCCATCTCTAGTTCTGTTTTTTTGTTTTTTGTTTTTTAAAGATTTATTTATTTATTTATTTCTCTCCCCTTCCCCCAACTCCCCCAGTTGTCTGCTCTGTGTCTATTCCCAGTGTTCTTCTGTGACCGCTTCTATCCTTATCAGCGGCATGGGAATCTGTGTCTCTTTTTGTTGCGTTATCTTGCTGTGTCAGCTCTCCGTGTGTGCAGCACCATTCCTGGGCAGGCTGAACTTTCTTTTGTGCTGGGCGGCTCTCCTTACGGGGCACACTCCTTGCCTGTGGGGCTCCCCTACACGGGGGACACCCCTGTGTGGCACGGCACTCCTTGCACTCATCAGCACTGCGCATGGGCCAGCTCCACACGGGTCAAGGAGGCCCGGGGCTTGAACCGCGGACCTCCCATGTGGTAGGCAGACGCCCTAACCACTGGGCCAAGTCCGCTTCCCTCTAGTTCTGTTTTAAAATCTTTGTCACCTCCTCGGGGAGCCAAGGTTTGGTTACCTGGCTCTTCTCAGAAGACCATGCCCCCAAGAGCAGGGGAAGTTGGTCCAGCCAGCTGTGGTTGCCATGGAAGCACATGTAAATTTCATTTTTTGCCTTGCCCAGCTAAGCTATCAATTCAGAGAGAGGGAGAGAAATTAGGAGCAGCCTCCTTCCCAAAGTAAAACAGAAAATGCATCCCCCAAAGTGAAAATAGAAGAAAATGCGATAAGGCAGAGAGAAACCTCTTTGGGAAAAAGACGGCACCGAGGTGAACTGTGCTGCCCTGCGGGGGGGTCAGCGGGGACAGCGGACGGTCACGTCGCTCCATCAACCTGCTGCACAGGAAAGCAGCGCACAGGCCACCAGATCCCAGCACCACGACACAAGTCATGGAGTGACTTTGGCTCTGGCCCATGGGTTGCCGCCTACCAGCTCTGTGATCTGGGGAGGTGACCAAACCCGTCTGCCCCTGTTTCTTCTTCTGTTTTCTTTAGTCTAGAGAAGTTGTGGGTTTACAGGGCAATCATGCCTAAAATACAGGATTCCCTTATACCACCCTCCTGTTTACACCTTCGTTGGTGTGGAACATTTGCTACAATGCATGAAGGCACATTTCTATAATTCTATTAACTATACACCATGGTTTAACTTAGGATTCATAGTTTGTGTCGTGCAGTTCCATGGATGTTCTTTTTAATTTTTTTCTAGAACCACATATGTAGACATATATACAACCCAACATTTCCTCTTTTAACCATATTCAGTTCTACCTTTCCATGCTGTTAATTATGTTCACAGCGTTCTTCTATCTTCACCAATACCCAATACCAAATATGCCATCATTCCAAAAGAAACTCTACAATTCCCTAGCCCTACCCCATACCCTGGTAATCTATAGTCTTGATTCTGACTCTATGCGTTTGCTTATTCTAATTATTTCATATCATGAGATCACACAATATTTGTCCTTTTATTTCTGGCTTGTTTCACTTAACGTGATGTCCTCAAGGTTCAACCATCTTATCACATGTGTCAAAACTTCAGTCCTTTCTAATGCTGAGCAATATTCCATTGCATATATAAACCACATTTTGTTGATCCATTCATCTATTGATGGACACTTGGATTGCTTCAATCTTGTGACAGCTGTGAATAATGCCACTATAAATACATGTGTTTGAGTCCCTCCTTTCAATTCTTTGGGGTATATACCTTGAAGTGGGATTGCCAGGTCATGTGGTAATTCTATACCTAGCTTTCTGAAGAGATGCCATACCGGCTTGCACAACAGTTGCACCATTTACATTCCCAACAACAATGAACAAGTGTCCCCATGTCTCCATACCCTCTCTAACACTGGTAATTTTCCATTTTTTAAATAGTAGCAATTCTAAGGGACGTCACAGTGGTTTTAATTTGCACTTCTCTAATGGCAAATGATGTCAAACAGCTTTTCATGTGCTTTTTGGCCATTTGTATATCTTCTTTGGAGAAATGTCTATTCAAGCTGTTTGCACATTTTTAATTGGGTTGTCTGTCTTTTTGTTGTTGAATTGAAGGATTTCTTCATATGTTCTGGATAGTAAACTCTAATTGGCTAGATGGTTTCCAAATATTTTCTCCCATTGTGTAAGTTGTCATTTTACTTTCATGATAAAGTCCTTTGAGGCACAAAAGTTTTTAATTTTGATGAGGTCCCATTTAATCTATATTTTTCTTTTGTTGCTTGTGCTTTGGGTGTAGAGTCTCAGAAACCATTTGCCTAAAGAAGATCCTGAAGATGCTTTTCTATGTTTTCTTCTAGGAGTTGTATAGTAGTGCCTCTTATATTTAGATCTTTGATCCATTTTGAGTTTATTTTTATATATGGAGCAAGGTAGGGGTCCACCTTCATTCTTTTGCAAATAGAGATCTAGGTTTCCCAGCACCATGTGCTGAAAAGACAATTCTTTTCCAATTGAGTGGTCCTTCTGCTCCCATCAAAAATCAGTTGACCATAAATGTGAAGTCTCATTTCTGAGCTCTCAGTTTGATTCCATTTGTCTATATGTCTTCCCTTGTGCTAGCACCATATTACTTTGATCACTGTGGCTTTGTAATAAGTTTTAAGATTGGAAAGTGTGAATCTTCCAACTCTGGTCTTCTCTTTCAAGATGACTTTGGCTAGTCAGGGCTCCTCCCTACCCTACTACACAAATTTGATGATTGGCTTTTCCATGTCTACAAAGAAAGCTGTTGGACGTTTTATTGGATTTCCATCTGTCAATCACTTTGGGTAAAAATGACATCTTAAAAAATGTTTAGTCTCCCAATTCATGAACACAGACCATCCTTCCATTTATTTAAGTCTTCTTTGATTTCTTTTAGCAACAGTTTGTAGTTTTCTGTGTACAAGTGCTTTACATCCTTGTCAGATTTATTATTGGATATTTGATTGTTTTAGTTGCTAATGTAAATGGATTTTTTCCATTTATTTCTTCTTCCAATCGTTCATTACTAGTTTACAGAAACACTACTGATTTTGGGGTGTTTGTCTTATACCCCACCAGTTTGCTGAATTCATTTATTAGCTCTACAAGCTTTGTTGTAATATTTTTCAGAATTTTCTGTATATATAGTCATGTCATTTGCAAAGAGGGGAAGTTTTACATTTCCCTTTACAATTTGAAGTTTTTTTCTTGCTTAGTTGCTCTGGCTAGCACTTGCAGTACCATGTTGAATAGCATGGAGACAGTGGCATCCTCGTCTTGTTATTGCTCTTAGGGGGAAGCTTTCAGTCTTACACCGTTAAGTATGATGTTAGCTGTCAGCTGTGGGTTTTTCATAGATGGTCTTTATCATGTGAGAAAGGTTCCTTCTATTCCTAGTTTTCTAAGTGTTTTTATGAAAAAGGGGTACTGGATTTTGTCAAATGGCTTTTCTACATCATTAGTGATGATCATTCAGGGCTTCGACCCTTCGTTATACTAATGTGGTGTATCACAGTAATTGATTTTCTCACAGTGAGCCACTCGTGCATACCAGGGATAGATCCCCTGGGTTACGGTGTATGTGCTTTTCATGTGCTGCTGGGTGCAGTTTGCTAGAATTTTGTTGGGGATTTTTGCATCTATATTCATGAGAGATATTGGTTTGTAATTTTATCTCTTGTAGTCTCTTTATCTGGCTTTGGTATGAAGGTGAGGTTGGCCTTGTTGAATGAATTAGGGAGTCTTCCCTCCTCTTCCATTTCTTGAAAAAGTTTTAGCAGGATTTGTGTTAATTCTTCTTGGAAAGTTTGGTAAAATTCACCATTTGAAGCCATCTGGTCCTGGGCTTTTCTTTTTTGGAAGGTTTTTGATTACTGATTCCATCTCTTTTTTAGTTATTGGTTTGTTGAGATCTTCTATTACTTCTTGAATCAGTGTACTGAATGTTTCTAGACATTTGTCCATTTCATCTAGATTATCTGAATTGTTGGCCTACAGTTGTTCACAGTAACCTTTTTTAGTCCTTTTTTTTATTTTGGTACTGAGTGCTGGAAATTGCCCCTGGGACCTCAGATGTGGGAAGCTGGCACTCAACCACTGAGCCACATCAGCTTCCCTGAGCTGGTTTTTTCATTTGTTTTGCTTGTTGTCTGTTTTTGTTTGTTCAGGAGGCACTGGGAAATGAAACCAGGACCTCCCATATGGGAGGCGGGTGCTCAACTGCTTGAGCCACATCCAATCCCCTCTTATCGTTCTTTTTATTTCAGTAGGGTTGGTAGTAATATCTCCTATTTTTCATTTCTGATGTTAGTCATTTCTGTCCTCTCTTTTTCTCTTCCTCAGTCTAGCTAAAGTTTTGTCAATTTTATTAATCTTTTCAAAGAACCAAATTTCTGTTTTGTTGATTCTATTTTTAAATTTTCTATTTCATTTATCTTTGTTATTTCATTCCTTCTGCTCACTTTGGGTTTAGCTTGCTCCTTTATTTCTGATTCTACCAGTTGTGAGGTAAGATCTCTGATTGAAATCTTTCCTCTTTTTTAATGTAAGCATTTAAAAGTATAGATTTCCCTCTCAGCACTGTATTCCATAAATTTTGGGATGTTGTATTTTTGTTTTCATTCACCTCAAGAAATTTCCTGATTTCTCTTTTGATTTCCTCTTTAACCCATTGACTGTTTAAGAATGTATTGTTCAATTTCCACGTATTTATAAGTCTTCCATTTTTCCCTCTGTTATTGATTTCTAGGTTCATTCCATTGTGGTCAGAGGAGATACATTTTATTATTCCAATATTTTTTAATTTAATGAGATTGTTTTGTGACCCAAGATATAGTTTATCCTAGAGAATGATCCAGGTGCATGCAATAATAATATATACTGTTTTGTTGGGTGAAGTGTTCTATATATGTCTGCTAGGTCTAGTTAGTTTAAAGTATCATTCAGGTCTTGTATTTCCTTAATGATCCTCTGTCTAGTTATTCTATCCATTATTGAAAGTGATGTATTAAAATCTCTTACTATTAATGTAAAACCATCTATTTCTTCCTTCAAATTTGTCAGTTTTTGCTTCCTATATTTTGGGGCTTTACAGTTAGGTACATATATATTTACAATTGTTACATCTTGTTGAATTGACACCTGCACCAGTATATAATGACTGTCTTTGTCCCCTATAACTGTATTTGACTTAAAGTCTATTTTATCTGATACGAGTATAGCTACTCCAGCTCTCTTTAGATTACAAATTGCATGGTTTATTTTTTCATCCTGTCACTTTCAACCTACTTATGTCTTTGAATTTAAGGTGAGTCTCTTGTAAACAGCATATACTTGACTCATGCTTTTTTCATCCATTCTGCCTATCTTTGCCTTTAAACTGAGGGGTTTAACCCACTTACACTTGAAGTACCTACTGATAATGCAGGGCTTTCTTTTGCCATTTTACTATTTTGTGTTTGTAAGTCTTACCCCTTTTTTTATTCTCAATTCTTTCATTATTGTCTACTTCCATATTTATTAGGCTTTTTGTATGATACTATGAGTTCCTTCTCATTTCTTTTTAAATATATTTTTCATATTTTTGTTTGTGATTACCATGGGGTTAAAATTTAGCATCCTAAATCCATAACAATCATATCTGATTTGGTACAAATTTGACTTCAGTAACATACACATACACTGCTCTTATACCCCTACATCCACCCATTTTAATACTTGTTAAAAAGTATATATTTGTACATTGTATGTCCAAAAGCCATGGATTTATTATTATTTTTAGGCATTTGCATTTTAGCACCTGTATGAAGTAAGGAGTTATGTTATATACAAAAAATATATACAGTAAAATAGTCCTGGGATTTATAATTGCTCAAATCATTACTTTTACCAGAGGTCTTTCTTTCTTTTGCCACTTTGAACCACTGTCTAGTGTCCTTTCCTTTCAGTCTGAAGGATCCCTTTTATCACTGCTTGTAAGGCAGGTCCAGGGGTAATGAATTTCCTCAGCTTTTGCTTATCTGGAAATGTGTCAATCTCTGCCTCATTTTCGAAAGAAAGTCTCCCTGGATATAAAATTCTTGGATTGGCAATTACTTTTGTTCAATATTTTAACCCACTGCCTTCTTATCTCGGTGGTTTCTAATGAGAAATCATCACTCAATCTAACTGTGACTCCCTTGTACATAACATGTTGGTTTTCTCTCGCAGCTTTCAGAACTCTCTCCTTGTCCTTGGCATTCAACAATTTGACCAATAAGTTACAGGGCATATTTTTCTTCAAGTTTATTTTATTTTGTGTTCTTTGGGCTTCTCGAATGTGCATATTCACATCTTTTGCTAAGTTTGGGAAGTTTTCTGTCAATATTTATTTGAATATTCTTTCTGACCCATTCTCCCTTTCTTCCCCTTCTGGAACTTCCATAATGAGAATATTGATACATGATAATGTCCCAAAGGTCTCAGACTATTTTCACTTTTTATAAATTTTTTGCTTTCTGTTATCTGACTCATTCCAGTTGTCTTGTCTCTGAGTTCACTGATTCTTTCTTCTGCCAGCTCCAATCTGCTGTTGAAGCTTTCCTGGGAATTTTTCATTTCAGTTATTGTGGTCTTCAACTCCAGTCATTTTGTTTGGTTCCTTTTAAAATTTTTCTGTCTCTTTATTGAGATTCTCATAGTGTTCATTCATTGTTTTCCCAAGATTTGTTAGTTCTCTCTTTGTGTTTTCCTTCATCTTCTTGAGCATATTGAAGGGCATTTTTTTAAGTATTTGTCTGTTATGTCCACACTCTCATCTTTGCTGATGTTTTTTGGATTTTTCTCTCATTCTTTTGAATGGGCCATCATTTCCTTTTTCTTTGTCTTGTAATTTTTAAATTTTTGAATGTTTACTCTGGGGTTTATTCCTGTGATGTCTGTTTCTTGATTTTGAAACCAATTGGTGATATGACAGAAATATTCTTGAGCTCCAGGCCTCTTAATTAGGAAGGTCAGCCCAAGAAGAGTGCAAAGCGCAGGGTTTTTCCTATATTTTGTGGGCCTGTTCTTGTCCTGGGCTTTGCTTGCCAATGGCTTATGAGACCTGTCTACAGGAGTTTTATTTCCTTCTCTAGTTTCCAGGAGACATGCCTTCTCCCTCTCCCATGTTTTCCTCTGCTGTACTTAAAGCAGGTAAACCTTTGCCCCAATCCATCCATCTCAGTTGTTTGTTACACTGCTTTCATTGTCTCAAGTTGATTTCTCCTAGAGGGCAAATTTGGGGAGGTGGGGGTCACACCAGAGAAGAGTTTCCCAAGTCAGTCTTTCCCACCCTGAACAAGGCCAGGGAACCAGAAAGGGAGCACCAACCAGCTCCAAACTGCCCTGGAGAGCTGTTGAGGGAGGGGCCAGGGAGAGTGCCAGGAGCTGCTTCCGTGGCCTCTCAAGGCTGCTAGACCTGCCCAGCAAGTGCAGCCCTTCAACTGTCCTCCATGGCTCTGAGAAAGCACAGCGTCTTTACATCTCCTTGGCTACCTTTGTCCTGGGCAAGTTGGAACCAAAGCCACCCTCAGAGCCAAAGTAGCCAATCAAAAGCTGTGATGCCCAGGTCCAGGAGAAGAGAGGAGCTCCAGCAAGCTATGTCAGGAGCCAGACCCCAGTGCTGCCTCAGGAGAGTGGGCGCTGGGCAGCAATAACCACCACACAAAGAAAGCAATTTACTGGCATTGACCGTAATTTACCAGCCTCTTCCTCCTGCTCTTCCTTGAATGCTGCAGTGTTCTCCTGGATGCCAGCATTTCTATATGGTTGATTCAGATGGTCCTTGCCTGTTTAATAGTTGTTCTGGTAGAGGAGGCTGATTACTGGAACTTCCCATTCTTCTGTCATCCTAGAATACTCTGAGCCTGTTTCTTCATGTGTTAAAAAAAAAAAAAAGTGTATAAAAATGCAATTTGATAGGCTTGTTCTGGAGGCAACATCACTGCCTTCATTCCACAGTCTCTTCTGGAAATTTCTTCTCCTCCTCTCTATCCTGAAATTCTTTCCACTGGTGTTATAAATGATTTTGATACCCAAAGAGAAGAACATTGTCTCCAGAAGCTGCTGTAGAAAAGTTTGATGTCATCTCTGAAAGAAGATTAAGAGGGACACTCTGAGAAGAAGGGACACAGGACAGGTAAGTTTTGATAGAGCAATCTGGAGTGGAAATCTGGAGCCAAGAAAGCAAGGGGAAAGGGGGCCATAGAAGGGTTAGGGTGGAGGAAATATTTTCCAACCCAAACAGAGCCCCATGTCTGGGTCCATTTCTGGAATGACTGAAGCAACTGAGCCCTCCCGCGAGGGGGAGCTGATGACACATGCCCCTCATTCTTTTAGGGATGCTGGCAGAGGAAGACCAGGGAAGTGGGCTGCCTTCTCACTCAGCTCTGCCCCTTGAGCTGTCAAGACTTAGTCCCCTGGGGTGATCCAACCTGCCCAGGCCCTACAACATGCCAAGGACACCCTGTCACCACACAGCCCTGGTGGCTGCACCCACAGAAACACTAATTGGAAAGTGAGACAAGCGAAGTGCCTTTAATGAGCTACCGTGTTGTAACTCTAACTCATCGGCGTTATTTACAGAGATTCTGCTAATGAGGTGCCTGTCAGAGGGGGAGCCCGTGCTGGGGGCAAGGGGGATGGATGGCGGGCAAGCCTTTAAGTAAAAGGACTTCCAATCCAGGCTGGGCAGACAGCTGGACCCTTCGGGGAACTGCCTCAAACAAGCAGATCTGCCCAGAATCACCCCTACCACCCCAGGGGTGGGAAGAGCATTTGTCCCCAGGAACACACCCTTGACTTATACCCAGTTCTCTGTGAGAGCCCAGACAAAAGCCCCAGTCGCCTTCAGCTCTCCTACAATGGTTCAAATACTCCATCCTGAGTTAATTCAGAATGGGCCAGGAGTCTCCCTGCCACCCTTCATAACCCTCTTCTCCATGGCTCCATGGTAGAGGGGGTTGCTATGAGCCATACACACTCTCTAGTCCATCCAACTTAGCTCCAGGGTCATGTATTTGGCTGCAGTTTATCTAGGCTAACCTGAGATAAGGATAGGGTTCAGCCTGGATGGGGCAGGGCTCAGCCTAGGTCATGGGCAGGGCTCAGCCTAGGTCATTGGTTGGGCTCAGCCTAGGTCATGGGCAGAACTCAGCCTAATCATGGGCAGGGCTCAGCCTAGGTCATGGGCAGGGCTCAGCCTAGGTCATGGGCAGGGCTCAGCCTAGGTCATGGGCAGAGCTCAGCCTGGATAGGGCAGGGCTCAGCCTAGGTCATTGGTTGGGCTCAGCCTAGGTCATGGACAGGGCTCAGCCTAGGTCATGGGCAGAGCTCAGCCTGGATGGGGCAGGACTCAGCCTAGGTCATGGGCAGGACTCAGCCTAGATCACGGGCAGGACTCAGCCTAGGTCATGGGCAGGGCTCAGCCTAGGTCAGGGATGGAGTTCAGCCTGGAGATAAGGGCAGGCTCAGAGTATCTGTCTGTAGCTGAGATTAGATTTTTCACCTGAGAAATGGGACTAATAAAACCTGCCTTTCTGGGGTGTCCTGGGATCCTAAGAGACCTTATTGAGGCTGCTATAAGCACCAGCCATCCAGGTGCTGACACTGAAACCAAGTCCCCCCGTTCGGGACAGCTCCCCGACTTATCCTCTCCCCCCGTCCATCTACGAGCTCCCCTCTTCCCTTCTCCATTCTCATTGGCACATCCCCTCTCCTCTCCTACTACCTGTCAAGATTGGCATCTCTTTAATTATAACATTTGTGTGTTTCTTTAGGAGCCTTGTAATTCCTCCTGACAGCCACCTATTTAAAATGAAAGTCAAACATTCAGAACTTTGTTTAAGAGTTGAGTCTTAGGGGGAAAAATTCATTAATTGCCAAATGTTGCTAATTTCATTCTGATCTGGTAGCAAAAAGGAATTATTATATATATATTTTTTTCAAGAGTACTCCTGAAACCAAGGATACCATCAGAATGTCAGAGCCAGAAGCTCATCTCATCCAGCCAAATCCCTCCCTCATTCAACACATGAAGAAAGTGGGGCCCAGAGAGGTTAAGTGACTTGCTCAAAGTCGCCTTTAGGCATTGGTGGCAGAACCAGGCCTGAGCACAAGCCTGCAGCTTCCGCGTGGCCTCTGTCCAGCAGCTGGTGGATAGGGTGGATAAAAGCCAGCCATTCTGCACTTTGGGCCATCTGGGGTGCTACCCCCCTTGCAGGGATGCCATGTTTGCAGGTGCTGCCTGCCGAGGGAATGTCTTGTCTAGGACAAGGGGCCTGGGGAGACCCTCCTGAGGCTGGGCCCTATCCCTCTGTAACCAGGACGATGGGCATAGCCCCACTGAGCACCCATCTGCAGCTGCTCAACGGTGGAACCACCAGAGCCAAGGCCCTCTGCCAGCAGCAAAGACTGTCATCCAAGGGACAGGGCTGGGGGAGCTCTGCAGCCACCACGGCAGCTTCAGAAGGCTCCAGCACTGGCCGGCCCTGCCCCTGCAGCATCTCTAGTGCAGAAAGGCAGCGTAGAGGACCTTCCCGGGGAAATGTTCTGGCCCCACCATGAAATGGATGGAGCATTATTTCTGAATTCACAACGAGCTATCTGTTCCCATCCCAGCCAAAGCCCTTCCTTGCTGGGCGACTTTGGCAAGCTGTTCAACCTCTCGCCGTTTCCATTTCTACATCTGACGGACACACTCCGTAGCATCAGTGGAGCAGAACCGGCGTTGGGGTTATTGAGTAAACGTGTGCCAAACATATTTGGTGAGCCTGCATGTGCTTTTCCAAAAATGTAATTTGAAGGCCCCGGAACAGGGCCTGGCTCCCCAGGATGCCCGGACCCCACTGCTCCCTGTGGGTACATGAGCATCTCCTGGAGAGTCCCGTACAGGCTCCAAAAGATGAACTGAGCCCCTGTGAGGAAGAAGGTCTATGCTTGTCCCCTCACTCTCTTCTCTCTCCCCACCAAAACCTCTTGCTGCTGTCACTGTCTTGGCTCTTATAACGTGGTGTTTAGTGGCCAATACCTATCTAGTTTCCCCATTGAATCAGGAGGATCTGGAGAATGGAGGCCAGGTCATGTCCCTGCATGAGAAGAAGTATGTCTTATTTTACCAAAGGCTGTCATTGCAAAAATACCAGAAATGGGTTGGCTTCTACAAAAGGGATTTATTTGGGGTAAAATCTTACAGTTCTGAGGCTGTGAAACTGCCCAAATCGAAGCATCATCAGAGATGCTTTCACCAAAGATCGGCTTCAAGCATGTCCTGGAGTCCCGCCACGTGGTGAGGCAAGATGGCAGGTCTGCCAGTCTCGCTCTACTTTCTCCTTGAACTCAGCAGTGGGCAATCAGGCATCTTTTCCCGGGCCTCACCTCCCTGAGCCTCTCCAGGCTTCTCTGTTTCTCTGCAGCTCTTGGCAAACCTAGAGTCCTCTCTCTCACATAGCCAGGTCAAAATGGCAGATCTCCCTTTCTGTGTCTCTTTTTCTCTGTGAGTTCTTAGTTTATGTAAGACCCAACAAGAGGGCAGAGACCCACCGTGGGTCATGTCTCAATGACATAGCCCAATCAAAAGCCCTAAGGTGACCCAATCAAGTGATCTAATCAAACATCCCTTAAATGAGTTTAATGCAATCAAAGGGCCCCACACCCATAAGAATGAATTCGTTCTAGAACATCTTTCTGGACATCACAAAGTTCAAATTGTCACGAGGTAATTTTTGGTTAATCAGTCAACAAAAAGGGCTTGAACGTTATTTTCTTCTAGACTCTGGGGACCCAACTGTGAACAGTTTTGTCAAAGGCCAAGTCTTCAGAAACATTTACATTATAATGGGAGAGAAAATAAAACAGGGTGATGTGCTAGACCAGAGTGTGGATGAATGAACAAATGAATGAACAAATAGTAACAATGCAAATTGCAGCTGAACAACATAATAGGAACATATGTAGTCTCCAACAGGAGCAGAGCTCAGTGACAAGCTGAATCTTCCAGCTTAATGGTTCAACTAATTCATTGTGTCTAGCATTCAACCCCTTCTTTTCACCCTACTGCTACCTCCCTGGTGGAAGCCCTCCTTGTCTCTCACTTGCCTTCTTGCAACAGCCTCCCTGATTCTGTCCTTGATCCCCCTACAGTCAATTCTCAACACAGCAGACACAATGGTCCTTATAAAATGGAAATCTGAGTCCTCATTCCTCTCTCAGAACACTAACTCAAGCCATGGCAAAGCTGAGGCCTTCTTATGACTTCCAAAGCCCTGCATGAGCTTACCCCCATCACCTCTCTGTCCTTAGTCCCCTCCCCCTTGCTCACTCACATCCCTCACAGTGATTTCCTTGTTCCTGGAAACTGCCAGGCATATTTCTGCCTCAGGACCTTTGCACCTGCCACACCTCTGCCTGGGATGCTCCCCTCCCCCAGCACCCCCTCCCCCAGCACCCCCCCCTCCCAGATATCCACATGGCTCACACCCTAGCCTCCTTCAAATGCTTGCTTGAGAGTTGTCTTCTGGTGACCTGATCTGAAAAGTTGGCACCCAATGCTTCTTCCCTGCTTTATATTTTTTTGTTAGCTCTTATCTTCTTCTAGGTTTTTATATATCGTTTACTATTTTATCTTGCTTATTATTTAGCTCCTCCACTAGATGGGAGATTTCTCTCTAACTTGTTCAGATACTTCTAACACAGAGCCTGGGACACAGGAGAAGTTCAATATATACCTGTTGAATAAATAGCTGATCTTCCTGACAAGGGAATGGAGGGGTCTGGAGATGGGCAGTGCCCATGCCCAACCACAGCATGAACTGTCGGCCATGCTGGGAATGGCACTTCCAGAACACGGATGAGGAAACACTGCATCTCATCTTTTGTTCTCTCCACCACCACAAGAATGTCTGAAGCAGGCTTTCTCCAGTGAGGGTGGGCTGACTCTGCATGGAGGCAGGAAGCAGGCTGACCCAGGTAGGGGTATGAAGAAGGCAGGAGCCATGTGCCTTGTCCACAGGCCCACTGAGCTCCCAGCCCCAGCTACCTTCTTCTCCCTCTTCTCCATGCTCCAGCCCTGATCTGAGGTGAGGATAGGGGGCTTCAGCCGTTCTTCTGACCCCCCAGTGCTGGACCCCTCCTGACCTAGAACCCAGCTCTCCAGCCTGCACACCTGTCTTACCCAGTGGCTGCGACCCTGTCCCAATCCCACATCTCCCTTGCTAAGATGGGATCTTTCCTTCCACGGCTACCGTTGCCTTCAGGATCAAGTTCAAGGGCCTCAGCCTCAGGGCCTCCAGGATCAGGTTTTCCCTGTCATTCTGGCCAAATCCTGCAGACTCTGGAAGAAGGCTGTGGCGTCCTGCCCCAAGCCCAGAATCCCATTTATTGCCTTATCCTTTTGAAGCCCAGGTCATAAGAACTACATTAATACTAAGTTGTATTGGGGAGCAGGTGTAGCTCAGTGGTTGAGCACCTGCTTCCCATGCAGTAGGTCCTGGGTTCCAGTCCCAGTGTTTCCTAAAAAAAAAAAAATTAAATCATCTCAGAAGGCGTTAAGAGCTTAACCTCTGGAATCAGCCAGCACAGGCTCAAATCCTAGATCTGCCAAGTTCACCTGGCAAACTTGGGAAAGTCACTTGACTTTTCTGTGCCTCAGTCTACCCATCTATAAAATGAGTCTACATCCGTGCCCTACTTTTAAGGATGTTGGAAGAACAAAATGAGTTAATACATGTAAAGCTCTCAGAATAGAGCCAAGTCTGTAACTAAATGCCAAAAGACATAAATAGGAGAAGAATGCGAGGCAGCTCACCACTGATGATGCATTTCCTCCATGCTGGGGGGTGTCATACTCATCTCATTCTAATCCACTCACGGCCCTATGCAGAAGGCATTTTCATACCCCCATTTTCCAGGTGAGGACACCTGGAGGTTGAGGGAAGCACCTAGGGTCTTAACAGCCTACCTGACCCCCAGGAGGAAGGATGAGGGACACACAGACTCCTCCAAAGAATATAAAAATTATCTAAACTCAGCCACCATTTTTACGTGTGTACACTGCCAGACGTCTTTACCTGCTGGACCCGAAATCCTCAAAACCACTGCCTGATCTTTTTAGAGGTGAGGCCATCTAGGCCCAGGGACTTTCCCAAGATCACCCAGATCCAGCTGATCTCCAAATCCTGTGTACTTTCCGAAACAGTGCAGGCCACAGCATGGTGCAGCACTGCCCTTCCAGAACCTGCCGTGGGGAGTGCAGTTAGCCCTGCCTCCAGCTGCCTTCCAAAACCCACCACAGCCACTGAATTGAGGCCACATTTCACCACCCAAAGCCTGAGCACAGCAAAGGTACAGAGCAGGGGCGATTCTGCTCAATCCAGGTGCTTTCTCGGCACCATCTTGCCACTGAAGGCTCTTCTCGCCCCTTTCTCTTTCGTCCCCTCTCTCTTTTCACAAAGGTCAGGCTGGCACTGCAGTCTGAGGCGCCGCCTTCCCACTTGCCCCAGAGAGACCCCTTATCTTTCACAGGCATTACCTGTGTGCATCTAATTCATTTGGCATCTGCTTTTCAGAGAACCCTAAATGGCCCAGGTCTCCATCAAACTGCAAGGAAGACCCTTGGGGTGGACCCGCAAGTGTAGAACACACCAGCGTCTTGAGAACTGGAGCAAACACCCGCTTTTAAGATCAGGAAACCAGGAGAGTGGGATTTTCGATTCATTTCATTAGAACCTAGACGATCAGCGTTGGAAAGTCTAGAAACATACTTTCATTATCCCAGTGGGGAACTGGGGCACAGAGAGGGAAAGGATCTCCGGCAAGCAGGCATGGCGAGGCGGAGGCTGAGGGCGGCCAGGGTCCCTTACACCCCCGCCCCAGAGCCCACCCACAGTTTTTGTCCCCGTTCAGCACCAGATTGGCATTCAGCCAGGGGACCCCATGACGGAGGGCCTCTCTCTGAGAACTGGGCAAAGGGGGGAGTGAGCAAGGCTTGCCTGGCTCCCCAGCCTCTTCCCTCCCGCCCTAGCCAGTTCCAGGTGCTGGGTGGGGGGCGAAGTGGAACCGAGGGAGGTTGGTGCGTTTTCATTAGGACCGTCTAAAGGCAGCCGGGGGAGTATCTCGGAGGAGGGAAGAAGCTGGAGGAGGCGGCCTGTGGCTCCCCTCCTAGCACCCCACCCCCACCCATCACTGCTAAGGAGGCTCCAGGACCAGAGAGAGAAACCAGCGCAGACACAAAGAGAGAGGCCGCCCGAAACGCGGGCACGCGGAGTCAGGACACCAGGCTTGAGTCAGGAAGCTGCAGCTGAGCGTGGAGGGGCCACAACGACTCGGGGGCAGATCCAGGGAGAGAGAAGCGAGGCGGGTGGAGGCGGAGAGACCCCGAGACGCAGAGCAGCGGGGGAGGGGAGAAGGGGCGAAGGGAGGGAGGGGAGAGCCACCAAGACCCCCGCGAGGAAGGACTCCGTGGCGCGGCGGGGGCCCGCGCCGACCCTGCCCCGGATCGTCCCGCGCCCGGGCCGGGAGCCGAGGTGGGCAGCCGGGGGCCCGGGGCTCCCGCCCGCCCCCAGCCTTTGTCCCCGCGCTGGCGCCCGATCCCGCGGGCCGGGAGCGCCCCCTGCCGCCCTCTCGAGGGTCGCGCAGCCGAGCGCGCCGTCGCCCTCCGCGCAGCCCAGGGCGGCCCCCGCCCGGGCGCCAGGGGCCGCGGCCTCGGACCAGTGTGGGTCCCCGAGGGCTGGGCCCTGGGCCCCCACCTGGAGAGGACACGGCCGGGTCTGCCCCGCTCGCGCCCCTCCCACTCCCCCAGCCCTCGCCCGCACCTGGGCGGGACTCCGGCGCCCCCGCCGACCGCGAGCACTGGGACGAGAGCCCCGTCGGGGCTGAGCCAAGGGACCACTGCCCCCCAGCCCCTCTCCCCGCCCCGCAGGCCCTGGCTCTGCTGATTTCTCCCTTTCAGCAGAAGCCTGAGAATTCAGATTTCCATGAGAATGTCCCACAGTTCAATCGCTTTTCAAAACAGCACAGGAAAAAATGGGGCGGGGGAGGGGGGGCGCTTTGACCCACAAGCCTCCAGTTGGCAATCCCCCCAACAAGGGGCGCCCTGAAGAGTTCTTTCTCAAATTTCGGTCCTTCCACCTCCACGATTGCCTTATGTAGGTATTTCCTTAATATTTTTCTTCACTATATACATTTATTGGAAAAGGAAATCCTACTGGTGGTAATTAGAGACCCGGTATCCTTTGCCATGAAAGCAAGGTAACCTTAGAAGTAAAATGGAACTATTAAAACAAAAAGGCTGGCCCTGTTCCACCTCGCTTCCCGTGAGTGTCCTCAAAGGGTCCGGACTTGGTGGGCTTATGGGTCACCTCTGACCTCTGGGCTGCTTGGAGTCACCTCTGACCTCTGGGGAGGGTGGGTTTTCCCGGTGGCCTCCAAGAGTCTGGGGAAACCTGGAGAAGCCGCAGAGTCCACACCCCCTGCTCACCCCTGAGGCCGCGGAAGCCCTGGGGGAGGGAGTGGAGCCCACCCACTGGGAAACCAAAGCAGCAGAAGGCGTCTGAGCTTGCCAGAAAGGAAGCCAGGGGACCGCGTGGAAAGGCAGTGACTCAGAGTGTGGGGCGATTCCAGAACCTTCCCAGTGATTCCCACAGTTGTAGCTCCAGGTCTTTGTTACTCCCTGGCTGCTTCCTGTAGGGATCAGCTGTGGAACCCCAACCGCCTGTGGGGAAGCAGCAGGAAGCAGAGAGCTGCAGTGGGGGACAGGGTAGGCGGTGGAGTCGGGTCAGCCCGGGCTTACAGCAGTGGAGGGGGAGAAGCAAACAGAGGGCTATGGGGTAGGAGGAAGGAGGCAGAACGTGGAGTGGGCAAGGGGAGAGGGTCCCAGGTTCTACGCTTCACATGCAGATCTCCCCAAAGCTCCCCATCCCTGGTCTGCAAAGAAGCTTCTTAACACAAATCAAACCTGCCAAGGCTCGCCCTTACTCTGGGGTTCAAAGCCAAACACCTCGCATGGCATTCGAGGCTCTCCAGGCACCCTCCACTCGCCGACCCCCCATGACCCCTCTGGCCTGTCTCCCACCCTGCCCCAGCCACCCGGTGCAGAGATTCCCAGAGGAATCTTAAGAAAGCGTGTGTGGGAGTGAGCCCTGAGAACAGGCTGGGCAGAGGGCAGAGGCCGTAGGAGGTAGGGACATGTGGGTGGCAACCTGAGGGGGAAGCCCGAGACACCAGGCACAGACCCCGGGGTGGATGTGGTGGGGGTGAGGCAGGAGCGACAGGCAGTAGGACAGCCATGCCATGATACAGTATGCGACCTATAAAAATTTTAATTAACTCTCTACCCAACGACTCGAAAGGATTTCTATAAGGTGTTGTTGAGTGAGAAAAAGCAATTTGAAGATAAATGTGTATAATATGATCCTATTTTTACAAAACAATGGCCTGGATACCCTATGAGTGTGTATGTATATCTTAGGTATGTTTGTATGGGATTTTAGTCTCACAAAGAAAAACAGATACCCGCCAGCGTGTTAACATGGATTTTGTTCCAGGAAAGAGAAAAAAGGATCTGAAACAAATCAAAACTGCCCTTAAAAACATGCATGATCACATCTGTGTTTGTGCCCCCACCTGCCTCATCCACCCATCACCAAAATCGGGTGCCTGGAGGCCATCAGGGCCAGCCCTCTTCATGGCCCCTGCCCTGCACTGCTTCCATTCACTCTCCACGCCCCTTTGTTTATCTTTCAGAAACAAAAAGCAAAACCAAGAAACCATGGGGGTTCACTTTCCTACAACCCCACGTAGCTTCCCTAGAAGTAGCGCTCCTGTCTGATGATTGCAGCATCTCCCTAACCACCTCTCCCCTTAGAGTCTCCAGTTCATCTTCCAGATGTCATCCAGGGCAAAAGGCAAAGGGTCGGAGAGTGCCCTTTGTAAAATCCCTCTGCTGGTCCCAACGGCTGGAAAATGAAAGCTGCCTCCCAACCTGCCTCCCAACGCCTCTTCTCCCACCCCGCCGTGCTCACTGCCAAGTTCTCCCGCTCCAGCTCCCGTGCTGTCCTCCAACCCTGAGCTGGTGGCGAGTCAGGGCATCTGACATTTATTAGATGCATTTAATGTGCACAATGACCCTATAAAAGAGTATCGGATTTTTAATTGTATAATATTTTGCAGATGGGATGACTGAAGCTCGGAAAGGTTTTTGTTTTTGTTTTTGCTTAAGGTCGCACAGTTAATGGTGGGAGTGGTTCCAGAGCCTGCACTCCTAATCACAACACAAAACCTCCCCTTGTGCCTCTTGTGCCTTTAAACTCACCGTTCCCTCTATCTAAAGCACTCTTTAGCTCCTCTTTTTCACTTGGCTAAGTCTTAGTAACAATTAGCTCATGAGATATATCACCTCTTCCAGGAAGCCTTCCCTGAAACCCTAGATCTGGACTGGGCTTCCTTCCTACATTCAATCCCACAGTTCAGCCAGTCCTCAGTCACAGCACTTCTCAGGCTGTACTGGGGCTGTTGGGTGTCCATGCTAGGCTGTGAGCTCCAGATACTGTGGCCTGATAGAACTCTCTTGAAGATAGGTCCAAGCATCCAGACCAATGCAGACCAATGTTAGAAACTCAATTAATGTCTTTTGAATTAAATAATGACCATCAGTGCATCAGATAGGCTACGATCCATTTGCTCCATCTGTAAGGGCCAGGGAAGAGGAAGGGACTGGAGAGAGGAAGGTTGTAGGCAGCAGTTCTGTTTCAGCACCAAGGACAGCTCCTTGGTCGCCCAAGGCTGCTTGGGTGAGGGTGTCACACAAAGTTTGCCTCTGTACTCTGCGCAGCTCTGAATTCTGGCCTGGACTGGACTCTCCAGCCATCAAGTGCTACCTGGTTTGACCAGGTAGGGGACCACTCCAGGTGGGGGGCAGGTGGGGAAGAACAGTTTTGGACAAGCAGCCCCTGAGCAGAGCACATCTCCCCACGCCCACCCCCAGGATTCTACTGTAAATCCTGCCCCGTCTCATATACACCTTTTTTTTTTTTAAGTTTTTAAATGTAGTTAGAGAGCCTGTTGGAAGCAGCACAGATCTATGTGTTTTCTCGAATTATTGAACTAGAAAGAAATGAAAACATCAAAATACTCTTTGTACCAGGCTCAAATCGAGTGGCTGCCTCATGCAGTCCATGTCTCGGCCTGACTGGAATGATGAAGCGGTGGAAGGGAGAGTGGATTGAAAAGGAACAAGCCTCAGCAGGGAACCTCAGATTGCCATTCGCAGACCACAGGCTTGCTCGGAATGAGCTCGCCCCACTCGCTCCGGAGGAGAAACGAAGAACAAGACTGGCAGGTGAGGAGATGGGGGAGGGCCAGGCCAGGCCAGCAAGTCTGGAGGGAGCTGAGATACAAAGACACACTCTTCTCTTCATCAGCCCCGCCGACACACGCTGGACGGCACCCAGGTGCCAGCCTGACCGTCTGGAGATGGGTCCCTGCTCCACCCCCACCCCTTGGCTGCAGTCTTGGGGGAGTTTGGCAAGGAGAAGACAAAGACAACCCAGAGAAATTAGTAATCTAATGGAAGAATTTGGAAGCCACTTGGCGGGAAGGCTCACCAATTCCCCCAGGCAGCTATGGGGACTCAAGAAGAGTCTGAAGGTACAAAGAAAGACACGTGAATAGCCTGTTGGCAGAGGACAACCCCAGCAAAAAGCAAAGCCAGAAAAAAAGCCCTGGGGTCCCTGAATGTTGCGGATGGCATGTTCCTGTTTGGTTGGCAGGCCTCCAGCCTTGGGAAAGAACCTGATATTAGATGGACCAGAAGTCTTAGCCATTCCTCTCTCAGAAATGCATCTTGAGGACCAAATCCTGTGGCTGGAGTTGCACAGTCATGCAACAGGCTTCTTTTTGGGAGGGGGTGGGTGGAGTGCTGTACCCAAGTGGCAAAGAAACACCAGCCTCCTGGGGTTCACTCCACCATCAGCTGTGCCAGTCCTGGTCCTGCAGGGCTGGGGGCAGCCCCTTCCAGCATGAGCCTGTGGGGAATGAGGTAGCCCCCAGCTGGTCTCAGCTGGAGCCTGCAGAACTGGCACTGCAAGGAGGTGGAAAAATGTGTGCGCCGGAGGCCAGTGAGTCAGATTTCAAGGCCAAGAAGGGGAGGAGGAGAGGCCAGCACTGATGGGGCACTCTCTGTGCCTGACTTTGTCCTCAGAGCATTGCACACATTAGCAACCTGAATTCTCACAGTGGCATTCAGAGGTGGGAGCAGCTACTAGCCCCAGAGTCAGAAAGGCAAAGCAACTTGCCTGAGGCTGCCCAGCAAATTAGCGTCAGAAATTATATTGGAACAGAATGCAGATCTTCTCGACTCTGGTGCATGGGAGCAGAGAACCTCTGCCTCAACCTGGATTCTCCTTTGTTCCTCAGCTTCTCCCACAGCTTCTCGCCTTGGATCATGAATACTGTCTGGCCTCGTGCTTGAGAGAGCTGCTGTGAGTGTGAAATCAACCCCTATCTAAGCTCCCAGTGGATCTGGGTTCCAGGCATTGGAGAGGGGGTCTCAGCTGGGGTGGGGGGGTGTCCTGTTCCTCCTGGTCCCTTTGAAGGAGCCAGGCACCCACTTGGAGGAAGTGACAGGCCAGCCCCAGGCCTGAGCCCCTCCTCCAGCTGTCCAGGGCTTCCCTCCTGCCCCATTTGTCAAGTCACCCTAGGTGCCACCCCCCAGGCTACCCCACCAGCCTTGACTGGTAAGCCATTCTAGACCCACTTTTCTGCCTCTAGCTGAGCATTTTGGGGTCCAGGCTTTGGTCCCACCCACCGTCATCTCAGAAGCAAACCCTTTCTAGCATGTACTCTGTGCCAGGTGCTGCTCTAAGCCTCCTCATATCTATTAGTTCATGTCATCCAGCAACCATCCCATATGACAGGTGGGAAAACTGAGGCAGGAAGTAGGCACAGAGCTTGGGAGTGCTGGACCCAGGCAGTGTGACCCCCAAGCTCCCTGCTCTTAGCTATCCTTGAGGTCACTCAGTGACATGTGAACGTCTGTCCACCAATCGGAAAGTGCTTGGGACTGATGACTGCCAGCCATCATAACACCACGTGTCAGGCAGTTGCACGTTCATTCACACTGAAGCAAGCATTTGCAGGTGGCCCACTCTGGGGGTGCAGTGATGGATCCCACAATCCCTGACCTCAAAGCCCACCGTTGGGGCAAGACCAAGTGAGAACAAGGCCCTTGTCCACACCAAGGGGTCAGCACCATGGCAGGGCTGCAGGACCCCGAGGAGGCACCTGCCCCACGAGGGAGGGCCAGGGAGGGCCTCCTGGAGGGGCTGTGACCTGAGCCCACCCTCTGCTGGATGGGCCTCGGCGGGATCGGGCCCTGGGCTGGGGGACCGAGCGTGCTGGCCTCGGGCTGCCTCTGCTGCACGGCAGGCTTGCACAGTGAAAGCTAATTCCTCGGTTGTAATGACTGGAAGAATTGCTGGCTTTTGACTCCTCACATAATTACCGTGAGACCTCCGTAGAGTAATTCACCAGATAATTACACGGTAGCAGGTGGGGGGTGGGATTCTTCTCTGGAAGGTAAAGAGGTAGCATTTAATTTCGAGGGGAATGCCTAATCCTATAATTACTCGGTAAAGTCCCATATTCTCACCAGCCTGATTCCCTGGGGCCGGCCTGACCTGCAGAACCAAATCAAGCTGGGGCTCATGCCCAAGACGGAAGGTTGGGGGTGGGGTGGGAAGGACGTTCCCAAGGACAGGGCCTACCCAGGGCATCTTCACAGGTGGACTATCATGCAGTCTCAAAATACAGCTGTAGAAATAGGGCAGGAGGTAGAACCTCATTTTGGATGTGGGAGTTGAAACTGATACAAAGGGAGGAATCCTGATGTCCAGACAAATAGACAGTGGTTCTTACAGGTTGGGGTTCAAAGTCAGCCAGGAAGTCTCAGGGCTACTCAACTTCTCTGAGACCAAGCAGGCTATATTGCGCCCATGACATCAGTCATCAAGGATCACACACATGCCACGTAACAAATAGCCATCTACTTAATGGCTCATACCTCTGCAGTGAGCTGGTGGCCAGGTTGAGAAATGACTCACTCCCATGTCTGCTGCTCTGGCTGGTTGTCTGCTGGGGCCACAGGTGCTCGGGCCATGTGTCTCATATCCTCCAGCAGGCTAGCCCAGGCTTGTTCACACGGCAGTGGTGGGAAGTTTCCGAAAGCAAGAGTGGAAGCGTGCAGGGCACCTTGAGGTCTAGCCTGGGAACCAGCAAGGTGTCACATCCACCCCATTCTATTGGCCAAAGCAAGTCCCAGGACCTGCCCAGATACAAGAGGTGAGAAAAATGGACTCTGACTCTTGTTGGGCAGAGCTGCACCGTCGCTTTGCAAAGGGCTTGGACACAGGGAGGGAACCATTTTGTAATCAACCTACCATGGCCTGCCTCGTCGAGTGACCGCAAGAGTTATGAGATGCAGCTCACAAGATATTTTGCACATTCTAAGTGTTCTGCTCATTTTTTTTAAGATTTATTTATTTATTTCTCTCCCCTTACCCCCACCTGCCCTGGTTGTCTGTTCTCTGTGTCTATTTGTTTCATCGTCTTCTTTGTCTGCCTCTGTTGATGTCAGCGGCACGGGAATCTGTGTTTCTTTTGTTGTGTCATCTTGTTGTGTCAGCTCTCCATGTGTGTGGTGCCATTCCCGGACAGGCTGCACTTGCTTTCGCGCTGGGCGGCTCTCCTTATGGGGCGCGTTCCTTGCGCGTGGGGCCCCCTACGTGGGGGACACCCCTGCGTGGCACGGCACTCCTTGCGTGCATCAGCACTGAGCATGGGCCAGCTCCACACGGGTCAAGGAGGCCTGGGGTTTGAACCTCAGACCTACCATGTGGTAGATGGACACCCTAACCACTGGGCCAAGTCCACTTCCCCTCTGCTCATTATTGAGAGTAATCATAAAAGGAAGTTAGTGCCAAAGACAGGCATGGGCTTACAGACCTCACTCCAGAGATGCTGGTGCAACAGAAATACAGCACAGACTTTGAGCTGTGTTTAGTCTCCCAGCTGCTAAAACCAATCCTGTGCAATGGGTTGGCTTAACAACAAGCATTTATTGGCTCAGGGTTTCAGAGGCTAGCAGGTTTGCTTCTCAGGGTCAGTATCTTCTGGGCTGGCCTGCAATCTCTGGGGTTCCTTGGCTTTTCCATCACGTGGTAAAGCACGTGGTGGATCCTCGCCCTTCTCTTCCTGGTCCTGCTGACTTCCAGCTTGTGGCTCCTCTCTCTGTTCAACTTTCTGCCTATCAAGGACTCGCCTGGATAAACGTCCAACCTGATCTAGTTGGGGCCACCCCACACCTAAAGGAACATCTTGAAGAGATCCTTTTTTACAATGGGGCCACACCTGCCAGAACGTGGACCAACGCCACGTTCAAATTCGGGTGCAAAATTCCATCCCCGGCAAGGTGGAAGAGCCTGGATTTGAGTCTCGGCTCCATCTGCTTCTCTCCAGCTGTGACCTGGGCAGCTGCTTTCCCCTCCCAGAGCCTCCAGGTGGGCACCTGCAAACTGGCGGTGACCCCGACTTCCCTGACTCGGCGTAAGGATCAGAGGAACATATGTTGCCTGCTAAGCAGAAAGTGGGCCCACGGCGGGATCCTTTAAATCCACGCCCCACCTGCCTGGAGGATTTTGTTTAGCTCTACTTTTTGTTGTTTTTTATTACAAGAAAAATAGCAAATTTCCTCTCACTGTCCAAATAATAAACATTTTATAACACAGAAATGCTTTCTCAGACTAGATTGTCCTCCATGGAGACTCCCCCCCCCCCACTCCCACCCCAGGAGGCGCCGTCCCCACATCCCCCTTATCTGAAAAGAACTACAATTTTTCTTTTAATTATGATTTCTTCATACGGGTAATTATACTCTCCTTTTGAACAATTAGAACATGGCAGATTAGATAACCCCCCCGATCTGCCCCCCCAATTTCAAATCCCCTCCCCAAACTCCACCGTCAATGCCGTCTTCACCTCCCTAAAATGTCCACAAATATTGGCACACCTGCCAGCTCTCCTGTCAGTTCACACCTGAGCCTGTCCCCTTAGAAAGCATATGCTCTCATTTTGCATTTTATTTTCCAAATGGTATGTCATATGTATTAATGTGCAACATTCTTTTTCACCCAATCTGTATTTAAGCTTCCATCTATATTGGTGTGTATAAATTTGGTTCATTCTTTTTAAATGTTGTATCACAGCCTATCCATTCCTTAGTTGATAGCAAGAAAAGTTGTACGCCAGCGCAGTTCTAAACAAGGGTTTGGAAGATGTACTGACTCATTTAAATCCCTCACATCAACCATGAGACAGGTCCTATTAGTATTTCCACTTTGCAGTTGAGGAAAGCAAGGCAGGGAGGTGAGTTGACTTACCCAAGGTCACACAGCAAATACGTGGCAAGGCCAGGATTTGGAAGCCAGGCGGTCTGGCTCCAGAGTTTCTGCTTTCTCAACCACCATGCTGTGCTGCCTCTCACAGTATCTGGTTTGGTTTGGATGGGTTGAGTTTTGCCTTTGCAAAAGTAGCCCTGCTGTTCTAATTCACTCCCAAGTCCATCTCTGAGAGTCTGCGTCTTCCCTGCGCGTGCCTGTCTCTTCGCACCCGAGGCCAGCTTGCGTCTGAGCCCTGCACTTCAACTCCCCCCGTGCCGCCTGGACTCCCACGGCAATGCCCTGGCCACCGGAGCCTCGCCTCTGCCCTCCAGCCCTGTCCCGGCTCATTCTTAGCCCCAAGCCTGGGAGGCAGAGCAGCCAGTGGTGACTGCGGGGTCACACCCCGCATGACTCTCAAACCGCAGCGCCTTCCCTCAGGCACGAGGGCCTGGCGCCCCGAGGAGCTCCGCGGGCTGAGGGCGCGCAGCTCTGCCCGCTCGCCGGGCTCAGCCTGTGTGCTCAGGCAGGGCCCCTTTAACGCAAGAAGGACGGCAGCCCTTCCTGAATATTAGCCTTCCTGAGATTCGAAATGCCGACCTAGGCTGGGAGTCATCAGCCCAGCTCCAAGTCAGGGAGAGGACACCCCTTCCACGACAAGACGGCCCCTCCTGCCCCTGCCCAGGCTGCGACCTGCCGGGCCCGTGGCTCTCTGGTCGCCCTCTGAGCAATGAAGCCACTGGGTCCTTGGACTCAGAGGGGCCACCCAGCTCAGGCAGGCTGGGCCCTCAGCCTACCAGCACCCCCCTCTCTGACGTGTGCCCACGTGCACACATCTGTACAAGTGTACACAGTGCCCTGCAGTACATACACACATGCACACGTACAGCCATGTACATGTGTGTGCACAGCTGTGCACACACATACTCGCATGCAAGTATGTGCACGTGTAAACACACACACAGGCACGTGCGTGCACACGCCTGTGGTTCCTAAGTGCCGAGAGACCCCTGCTCCCAAGCACAGGCTACAGCGTCACTCGGACGAGAGCCCCTCGCACACTCATGTCACAGCACACTCACACGCACCCTCGGCAGGCGCTCACGGACACAGCCTCCCACACGCGGGAGTGACACCCAGGCACTCGGAGGCCTCCGTGCAGTTGGAGACACAGGCCTGACCACACACGTCACACCTGCCACCTCAGGCAGCGTCACACGTGCACACCACGCACACGAGCTCTCCCAGCCATGCACGCGGGTCACACGCGCACAGCCCCGCGCAGGCACTCCCAGACCCAGCACCCGCACACGTGTGTGAAGATGGGCTGAGCTGGAGGCACACCCGCCTGGCGCCGGGACCCCCGTCCACGGACTCCGTGCTCTGGGCTTGAGCAGGCCCTAGGAGGAGGCTGTAGGTATGAACATCGCCGTCTTCATTCCTCAACCTTCCACAGCGCAGAAGCCAAGGGCAGGCGGCGGACTTGGCCCAGTGGTTAGGGCATCCGTCTACCACATGGGAGGTCCGCGGTTCAAACCCCGGGCCTCCTTGACCCGTGTGGAGCTGGCCCACGTGCAGTGCTGATGCGCGCAAGGAGTGCCTTGCCACGCCAGGGTGTCCCCCGCGTAGGGGAGCCCCACGCACAAGGAGTGTGCCCCGTAAGGAGAGCCGCCCAGTGTGAAAGAAAGTGCAGCCTGCCCAGGAATGGCACCACACACACAGAGAGCTGACACAGCAAGATGACGCAACAAAAAGAAACACAGATTCCCGTGCCACTGACAACAACAGAAGTGGACAAAGAAGAAGACACAGCAAATGGACACAGAGAACAGACAACTGGGGCGGGGGGTGGAGGGGAGAAAAATAAATAAATAAATCTTTTAAAAAAAAAAAAAAGAAGCCATAGGGCAGACGGAGGCTTGAGAATGAGCGTGTGCCTCTGTCTGGAACCCTGGCAGGGACAGCGCCGCCTCCGCCACCCAGGGCCCTGTCACCCAGGGCCCTGTCACTGAGACCCTGGACAGGTGTGGTGGCAGAACAGGGACCAGGCGCTCCCAGGCAGGTCCTGGTAGAAGCAGCCCTCCAGACGCACAGCTCGCCCCCTTGCCCTGAGGTCCCCCCGCCGGTCCAGCTTTGGACCCCCAGACGGGCACCTGGGCAGCAGCACCTCCACGCCCCCTGCTCTAGCGTGCACCTGCCACAGCCGAGAGTCCCGGGCATCCCGCAACCACCAGCGTGAACTTAAAGGGCTCCTCCATTTAACCAGAGCTCGGGCCAGCAGCCAGGAAGCCAGCCCCCCCCAATCCAGCCGCACAACCAGCAAAAGGGTGATGGAGCATGCCCACCCCAAATACCAGACCCCAAATACCAGAGAGTGCCAACAGCTACAGGCAAGACAGTTCCACCCGCTACCCCCCGGGATGTAAGCCCCCTTTCATGAGAAAGAGTGGGCTTCACCATCACAGTATTCTCAAGATGGAAGAATGAATCAATGTAAGGGGGGGTGCAACTAGGGACTAAAGTGGACATTATTATTCCAGTAATGGGAGAAATTGTAACACTGATATAAAGGCAGTGGCCACCAGAGGTTCTGAGGGGAGGGAGAGGGAAGAAGAGGTGTAGTAGGAGGGCATTTGGGGGACACTGGAATTGTCCTGCATGACATTGCAATGGTGGATACAGGCCATTACACATTTTGTCAAAACCTGTAAAACTGTGCGGTGCGAAGTGTAAATGTTAATGCAAACTACAGACCGCGGTCAGCGGCAGCGCTTCGATGTGGTCATCAACTGTGACGCGCACCCCACTAATGAAGGACGTTGTTAATGGGGGCAAGTGTGGGAGGGGTGAGGTATATGGAAATCCCCTGTATTTTTTATGTAACATTTATGTAATCTAAAGCTTTTTTAAAAATTAAAAAAAAATTTTTTTTAATCCTCCCATGAGTCCTGTCCCTTGCAGAATAAAATCCAAACTTTCCACAATGGCCTGCATTGAAGGTATCATTGGGGGATGCAAAATGCTGAAACAGAGAGACACCTGGCAGTGGGGGAGTGGGAGGGAGAAAGCACGGGCTGCCGAGAGCCGTGACCGGTCCTGGACATGAGACGGTGACGTGTGAGGAGATCCCTGCAACATGAGTCTCGGCCAAATTGCAGATATCCAGGGAAAGAGTTCTGAGCAGAGGGACAAGCAAGTACAGAAAACTAAGATAGGAAAAAAGAAAAAGTGACCACGTGCGTATCATAAAAATAATGTGGCAGAACACTTTCTCTTTCTCTTGCATGAACCTCAGCATTCCATCACTCGCTCTCTCTCCTTTTATCCTTGAACAAAAATCCTCTTGACACTTGAAGAAACCGGAACCCAGAGGGGTTAAAGGTACCTGCTCAAAGGCACCCAGCAAATCTGAGCAGAACGGGGCTGGGTGGGAAGCTAGATTTCTTGGCTTTGGAAATTGTCAGACACGGTAACCACCATGATTGTCACTCCTGCTGGAAAAGTTGCAGAAATTTCTCCTTCTTCGAGCCATGGAATGACTCAAGAGCCCAGGCTTCCTGGTTCAGCCTGAGTTGAAAGAAATGAACAGGCTGTGGGTGTTGTCTGCTGGCCCAGCCACACGGGTGGCCTGATTCCTTGGACAGGGTTAGGTGGGTAAGCTGTGGGTTGAGCAGGGTCAGTGCACTCACAAGCCTGAAGGCAAACATGAACAGGTCACACAGGTGAAGGACAAACATGAACAGGTCACGCAGGTGAGCAGCCTAAGGTGTGCTGAACACCAAAGGTGGGGGGGGGGGTTGCCTATAGGAGCAAGTGGGTGAGTCACTGGAACCCTGGGCAAGCGAGGACAGATATCAACATTCAAACCAAGAGGTCAAGGCTGGGGGCTGGGGCTCCCCAAATCACCCAAATCACCATGTCCTCGACAGAGTGAGTCCCCCTGCCTCCTACCCTCCCCCCACCATCTTTCTGAGCTGCTTCTCCTGTGGCCCCTAAACGCCTTTGCTTTCAGCCCATGCCCCCCAAGGCTGCCTCCTGGTAGGTATTGACATCCAGCACCTCATGCTCAAGCGCCACGATGTGCACGTCCCACACGACATCGTCACTGTCTGCAGGACCTCACGGCCACCTGTAGCGACACTCGAAGGAAGCGAGAACCCCAATGCCAAGCCCCCATCTGATCCGACCTGGGACTGCAGGAGCTCAGGGAAGGGAGAAAACACTTCTCTCTTTGGGGGTTTATGGAAGGCTTCTCCAGAGAGGGCCAGGAAGGCGGGTGGGCAGCGCACGGCTGGAGGAGCCAAGGCAGGTGGGAGAAGGCAAGCAAGGAGAAAGAGGAGCCAGAGCTGGAGGCAGGGAGGGAGGGCGGGGCGCCAGGCTGAGGGGTGCATGTTCAGCTGTGAGCCGCGCTGAGGGCTCCGTGCAACTTGGCCCGATGGGGAAGTGGGGAGGGAGTGGGGGTGGCACGGCACAGGCACTGCCCTGAGAGAGACAGGGAGGCCCTGCTGGATGGGTGGCAGGGGCTCGCCTGCGTGGAAGTGTCTGGGTGATGGGGAGGGGTGGGGGGCTAAGCTAACCCAGCTGCTTTGGGGGAGGATTTCTCCAGAGGAGGAAGGGGTGGGGGCAGGCATTTCTGAGGGGAGTGGGTGGCAGGTGAGGAGGCTGGAGTCAGGCCCCATTCCAGGAGTCTCCGGAGCCTCCACTGTGGGGGCGCACCTTGTGGGGTGGGCTCCCCCGCTGCCTGTTTCCCTGCCCTCTCCCTGGCCCCACCCACCCACCAAAGCCGCTTGGCTGCCTCCAGGAATTCAGCGCCTTATGGGTCCTGAGCCTGCTGGGAGCAGGAGTTGGAACTGGCTCCACACGCAGGGCTCTGCTAGCCTCTGGGAAGGGGGAGGCTGCCAGCAGCCCCGGGGGCACCCCAGACCGCAGCCCCTACCCCGAGGGTCAGCCCAGATGCACCTGTTGCTCCCAGGAGGTCCATTTCCACCACCCCATAGTCACTCCCTGCCAAAAAGGGAGAGAGGGGGAGTCCCACACACAGCAGGGGATTAATAACCACTTCTAAAGTGACCCAGGACAACAACAGCTAAGCCCCGAGGAGCGGGTTGGCATCGCGCAGGCTGTGGGCTGAGCCCCATCCACAGAGCGCCTAGGAGTCCCCGACCCCTCAGCCCCGCGCAGGGAGCGAGCACAGGGCTGGCCCCCTGTTCCAGGGAGGGGGGCGGCCAGGCCAGCCTAGCTGCAGGTGCGGCTCGTTAAACCCATGTCAGGCTGGCACTGCAGCCGCAGCACCGCATGGCCCGCGCCTGGGGTGCACCCCCCTGGAGCAGACGCTGGGACAAGGGGTCAAGTGCAAGTGGGTCATTCGGGAGATCAGTCCAGGGAGACGAGGCAAGGCAGGGAAGGAAGCCAGGACAGGGGCGTGAGGAGAGGGCCCGGGGCGGGCACAGGGGCCTCGCCCCCGAGGACCTCTGCGAGCACCGTAGAACAAGCCTGGGGAGAGGAAGCAGGGGCGTCGGCCGAGGCCTCCTCCAGGGGCCCTTACTCCCTAGCACCTTAGCCTGCGCACCCACCCACCCACTCTCACACACACAGAACAAGCTCCTCTGGCTAGGAAAAAAGCCCCTGGCCATGCTCCCAGGGCAGACGGTAGAAGCTGCCAGTGCAGGGGAACGGTGAGCGCGGGGCACCGTGGCGTCCGAGTTCGATAAATAATTGTCGAATGAATGGCTGCATACATGAGTGAAGGAATGAATGAATTGCTCTGGGGAGTCCAAACTTCCTGGGTTTAGAAGCAGACGTGGGTCTGAGTGTCAGTCTTGCCGCGAAACCTGCTGTGCTGTGTCATTAACTTCTCTGAGAGTTATGGCAGGATGGCATTGTATGGGTACCATCCTATCTGCCTGAGAGGATTTCTGATAGGTTAAAGGAAGTGCCTGACAAAAGCAGGAAGGGTCAGGCAGGTTGGGGTCCAGCCAGAGCCTCTGAGCACGAGGCTGGCCAAGCCCCAAGGCAGGGGTGCAGCTGACCCCAGGTTTGCTCGCCGCACCTCCAGCTGCCCTGCCGGTGGCTCTCCAGCCTCCTGACTGCCCCGTGCCATGCCGGTCCTAGCACGCCGCCCTCTTCGGGGCCTCAGGACCCCTCGGAGCCCCCCAGGCCACGGCTCAGGAGGGCAGGGATTTTCATCCTGAGCTTCACTGGCCTCTGAGGAACCAGCCGAAGGGTCAAGGCCAGCCAGCCCCGGCCACCCCAGAGCAAGGGGCGACAGGAACTCCACTCTCCTACTGCCGGCCACACGGCAGGGAGGCTGGGCTGTCCTGAGGAGGCACAGCCGGGAGAGCAGCCAGTCCAGGCAGAGGGCTGGCGTTCTGGGGTCCAGCCGAGAGCCTAGGAATTCAGAAATGGCTTGTGGAGCCGAGTCGACATCCAGACTCCATCCCCTGCCAGCTGTGTGACCTAGGGCATCTTCCTCAGCCTCTCTGTGCCTCAGTTTCCAATGGGGCAAATAACAGTATCTTCTATACATGAGTCAACCCATGTAAGAGATCCAGGCACACACTAAGTGCTTAATAGATGCTAGTGGATAGCGTTACACTAAAGGGAACAATCAGGGGTTCCAGACTGGAGGGGCTGAGGGGCAGGGAGGGCAGGGGTGGTGTTGCAGGTGACAGTGGCTCTAAAGCCAGGTGGAGACGGTGCTGACGTCGGGGCCACTGATTCTGCCAGAAGCTGACGCCTCCTCAGCAGCGGATGATGGGGTGGCAGGAGGCGGGGAAGAGGGCTCAGCCCAGACACTGAGCGAAGTTATTTAATGAACACGTCATGAAAACGTCACATGCCTGCCGTGGCTTGTCCCCCACCACCCTCAGGCAGGTCCCAGGCTCAGCACTGTCCTGTGGAGAAGGAGCCCCAGGCGCAGAGCTCAGTTCCTCAGCCAAGTCCCGGCCCAGGACTCGCTCCGGGTGCATTTGTAACTCCCCTGCCCCGCCTCAACCAGGGCGCCCAGGGGCCGTCTCCTCCCCGCTCACCCTCACCCCCAGGGCCGTCTCCTCCCCCCCCACCCCCAGGGCCGTCTCCTCCCCCCCCCACCCCCAGGGCCGTCTCCCCCCCCCCACCCCCAGGGCCATCTCCTCCCCCCTCACCCCCTCCCCCAGGGCCTTCTCCTCCCCCCTGCCCCTCACCCCAAGGCCATCTCCTCCCCCCAGGGCCGTCTCCTCCCCCCACAGGGCCATCTCCTCCCCGCTCCCTCCCACCCCCAGGGCCATCTCCTCCCCCCTCACCCCCACCCTCAGGGCCGTCTCCTCCCCCCTGCCCCTCACCCCAGGGCTGTCTCCTCCCCCCCCCCCAGGGCTGTCTCCTTCCCCCTTCCCCCCATCCCCAGGGCCATCTCCTCCCCCCTCAACCTCACCCCCAGGGCCGTCTCCTCCCCCCTCCTTACCCCCCAGGGCTGTCTCCTACCCCCTCCCCCCCACCCCCAGGGCCGTCTCCTCCCTGGCCCATCCCAGGCACCATCTCCTCCTTGCCTGTCCCACCCCCAAGCCAACTCCTCCTTGTCCCCCCCAGAGCCCTTCCTCCCCGGCTTCATCCCTCCCTGTCTCCCTCCCAGGATTCATCTCATCTTCACCCCCCCCAGGCTCTACCTGCTGTCTGTCCACCCTGGGGCCATCTCCTCCGTGCAGCCTTCCTTGACCACCCGCCCCAGCAGACTCTTGCATCTGGTGCGGGTCTCTCCGGCTTGGGCCCCTGGCCATGGGGGCCCTCATGGGGAGGGCCGAGGAGGGGCCTCAGGAGAGCCGTCCACCCCCCGTTCCTGGGGCTGCCCAGCTCAGAACCCCCTTAGCCGCCTCTGGCTTCCAGCCTGGGGCGCCCCCTTCCGCCACCCGCCGGCCGTGGACGAGGGGGGTCTGGCCGCCTGGGTGCGGAAGGCAGGGGTGGCCGGCGGGGGGCTGGGGGGCGGGGGGGCGGGCTCTGGCTCCCTCCGGGGCTGCGGCTTCCACATCAAACCCGTCCTCATTAGGAAGCGCGGCGCGTGCCAGGGTGACATCTTTATTCGCGCGCCCGGAGACTTCAAAGCCTTCAGGAGATCTCCTCGGTGGATTCGACATGAAGAAATGTCGACGAGGAGATGCAGCACAGACGCCGACGGCCGCTGCGGGCGCTAATTAGGCAGGGGTGGGGGCCGAGGGGCCTGGCTGCGCCACCAGGGCTGCCCAGCCACCAGCCTGGGGGCGGGGGGCAGAGGGTCCCCCTGGGCAGAGGCCCAGGCCCGCCTGCAGGCTCGGAGGCCGGCCACCCCGGGGAGACCCTCCCAGCCCGTGTCGGCCGTGGTCAGGGGCCCCCAGCAGAACCCCCTCTCAGGCAGACGTGGCTGCCGGACCCCAGCCTCTCCAGCTGGGCGGGACATCCGACCCATCACAGCTCCACATGCACTGGGCGCCAGTGGAGTGCGGGGCCGCACGGACAGGCCAGGCGGCTCAGAGGAGAGGAGGAAGCAGACTCTGACCACGTGCCCCAGGGGCCCACAGTCTGCAGGACAGACGGGAGCAGAGAGGCGCTCCTGGGGTCAGTGCCCCAGCAGAGGCAGCGGCAGGAGGCTGCGGGAGCCGGGAGGAGGCACTTGAGGCCAGCGGTGGGGTCCTGGGAGGTGGGGGTCTCAGCGCTGCAGAGCAAACGGCTCGAGGCTTGAGGGCGTCGTAACACGGCAGGAGACGCCATTCTCTGGGGGTGGAGGTGGGGGAGCTCCTGCAGCTGGAGGGGCTGGCAGGGCTGAAATCTACAGCGCAGGCTGGGAATTCGTTTGTTAAAGGGCTGCCAATGCAACGAACCGAGAATGGGCTGGCTTTTATCATGGGAAAATGTATTAGTGCAAAAGCCTACAGTTTCAAGGCCGTGAAATGTCTAAATCGAAGTACCCTTAGAAATGCTTTCTCACCAAAGTCGACCCCGGGTGATCCTGGCATCCTGCCACGTGGCGCGGCAAGAGCACAGCCGATCCCTGCCGAGGTCCCTGCCCGCCCCTCAAGGCGCACCATCTCCCAGAGCTCAGCGGCGGGTGCTAAGGCCCGTGGCTCATCCTTCAGCCTCGAGCTGCCAGGTGAGCTAGCCTCTCGGGGGCTCCCAGCTTAGCTTCCCCTGGTAGTGATCCTCAAGTCCTCCTCACATGGCGGGGTCAGTAAGGCAGCTCTCTTTTCTCTCTTCTTTCTCTCTCTCTGTGTTCTCAGTTTATAGAAGACCGAGCAAGAGGGCAGAAACCCAACCTAGGTCAGGCCTCACTGACGTAGTCCAGTCAAAAACCATCTAGTCAAGTGATCTAACCAAGGTCCCTTTACTGGATGTAATGCAATCAAGGGGTCTCACACCCCAGGAATGGCTTAGTAAAAAACATACTTTTTTTTTAAGATTTATTAAATTCAAACTGTTGCAGGCTAGAAACTCAGAGAGTCTTGAGGCAGAATTTCTCCTTTTCCAGGAAGCCTTGATTTTTGCTCTTAAGGCCTCCAACTGATTGATCGGGGCCCACCCAGTGTGGGGAGTCACCTGCTTTACTTAAAATTGAAAGGTAAGGAGGAGTTTACTAAGCAGGCTAAGGAAGAAAGGGGTAAAAGACATGGCATGTTCGGGGCCAGCAGAAAGTTCCCTCTGTTTAGAATGGTGCATTTGTGATGACAAGGAAGGAAAAGGGGGAAGAGCCAGATCATGAGAGTCATGGTGTTTGAGCCTTACCACAGAAGCCAGTGTTGCCCAAACTTCTCTTATTTGTACTCTACTTTCACCAATGAAGGCAATAATATATTTTTCTGAAACCGTGAGTTTAACTTACAGATATTAAAATGAATACCTATAAGTAAAAAAACAAAATAAAATAAATCTGACCATCAATGCTAATCCCACCTCCAGGCCAACACCAACACAAGCCAAGTCGCTGCATAAAATTCATCCTCACAGGTGGTCGGCATTTGGGAGGGGTGGCAGGGTCTGAGTTGGGTTTTTGAAGGTGGTTTTGGTGGTTTCGAGGTGAGGGGCCCCGCAGAGAGATTGGAGCCCGGAGGCCACTGCAATGAGACGAGAATCCCAAGAGGAGAGGAGGCCTGAGTGAGAACCGTCCAGTGAGTGGCGGGGTGGACCGTGGCGGGAAGGGGGCAGGTTCTCGGCCGGGTCCTAGGGTCGTTGCAGAGGTGAGGGGGCCGAGGAGGGGTGGGCAGGGGAGAGGATGTGGGGCTGGTCAGGGCCTGCTGGGATGGAGGGGCCTCTGGGACATTCCTGGGGCGATGAGCAGAAGGCGGGGGTAGCTCTGGGCTCAGGGAAGGGACAGGACTCACGAGCGGGTTGGTGGGGGCAGGGGGCCGGCTCACACTAGGTCCCAGGCCTGGGGTGGGGCAGGACCTCGACTGGGGCTTCCGCAGGGTAGGGGCCAGGACCTGGGAAAAGGGAGAGAGGGGCAGCCAAGGCCTGGAGGGGGCAGCCTGACCCCACGGAGAGAGACAGCAAGGGGCCCGGGAAGGCGCCCAGGGCTGAGGACCGACAAGAGCTTGGGTTCTGCAAAGTACAGCACAACTGGCTCCAAAGACCAAGTTTAGACGTGCCCCACATGGCATTTGTTCCATCCGCAGAGGGCAGAGGGCTCGGCCAGGACGTAGGATTCCCACTGCCCCTGTGCATGCCCCCCCCCCACCCAGAGTATTTCCACAGTGGGGCAGGAAGAGGGAAACCTGCCAACTTCCACTGCACCTGAGCAACAAACAAAGCAACTGTGAGCTTTCTTGCGCCAGTTGGATGGGTGAAGGGAGTGGGACGTGGTTCCTTAAATTCATTGTCCCTCCCGCACGAGGGTGGGACAGGGAAAATGGAGATATCTTTGGCCAATTTGCGGTGTTGACTTTATTTGGTGTGTCACCCTGATGACTAATGGAAAAATTTGTCTGCAGGTGGGTGGGCAGCTGCCCCCTGCCTGGCCCTGGGACAGCCACCCAAGGGTGAGCCAGGGAGTATCCACATAAAACGCCCACCCAGACCCTGAAGGAAAGGGTGCTGGTAGCTAAATGCTCTGCTTCTCTGGTCGGAGAAGGGGAATTCCTTCTCGTATGGATGATATCAGGTCTCCCCCCACCGAAGACAAGCTCACGTCATCACCCCTGTTCCTGTGGTTTTGAACCCATTTGTACCAAAGATCTTTGAAGATGTTATTAAGAAAGTGGATGTTGGGCATCCGTCTACCACACGGGAGGTCCCGGGTTCAGTTTCTGGGGCCTTCTAAAGAAGACGAGCCAGACGGTGAGCTGATACAACAGGCTGGTGTGGTGAGCTGACACAACAAGATGACGTAGCAAGGACACCCAAGGAGGAAACAAAGTGAGAGACACAAAAAGCAGGGAGTGGAGGTGGTTCAAGCGATTGGGCGCCTCCCTCCCACATGGGAGGTCCCAGGTTCGGTTCCCAGTGCCTCCTAAATAAAAAAAAGAGCAGACACAGAGAGCAAAAGCAAACAATGGGGGTGGGGTGGGTAGGAGAAATAAATTAATTAAATAAACCTTTACAATTAAAATGAAAACAATTTAAAACCTCAATTATAAAATTAAAATTTATTTTAAAAGATGGTATTAGTTATGATGAGGCCAAACCTTCAATCAAGGTGACTGGAAACCTTATAAGCAAAATCTGATGCATCGGCGGAAGGAGATGGGGGGACAGATGGTCGTGGAATGGAGGCAGAGGTGGGCGGCCAGCAAGCCCCTGCCAGAGCCCTTCCGGCTCCCGAGGGCGCGCAGGCTTCCCGTACCTTGCTGGTGGACCTCTCTCCTCCAAAACTGTGAACCAGTAACCCCTGCTGTTTAAGCCCCCCGGGAGTCCTTCCTGGGACCCCTTGCTCTGTGCTATTCGTTCCAGTGGCCCCGCCGCTGCTGCCCGCCTGGCCTCCAAGCCGAGCTCTCTGAGGCCAGGGCCCAAGCGTGGGCAGCTGTGGATTCCCCCTGCACCCCGTCCCTCCTCTGGAGACTGTACCCCCATCTTCCCTTGGGGTTCAGCCCCTCAGCCACCCCCCGGTCCAGTTCAGGTCGGGCTGAGGAGCCCTTGTCTTCCAATCAATCGGATACACCAGGCCTGGCCCCTGCAAGTCCAAGCCCCCCCCCACCGCGATGGGCTCAGGCGAGGCCGCGGAACCCAAGCAGAGCCAGCGAGCGGCGAAGCTGCCGTGTCTGCTGCACGTGGGAGGAAGAGCACTGTCTCCACAAAGGGTCACGGAGACGGTGGAACGTTGACGTGGAGACGGTAGCGTTCGCAGCAGGTTGGGTTCCCTGGGAAGTAGACCCTGAAATGGACTCCAGCCTGCAGGACGTTTCTTAAAGAGTCCCTTGGGGTCAGTCCCCCTGGGAGAGAGGAGAAGGCACAGGAGAGAGCAGCCTCAGCCCACCCCACAGGGATCCCCGGAGCTGGAGGGTCCCCTTAGGGGCTGCCCTGGCTTGGGCTGAGGTGGCCAAGCCTTTTCAAGTCCACGCCCACCGGTCACTTGGGCCACCCCAGGAGAGGGTGACTTTGGGCAGTTCCCAGCAGTTGAAGCAGTCCTTTAAGGGCTGACGGCCGCGGACGGCTACTGGCAGCCCATCCAGCAGCTCCTTGCTGGATCTGGGGGATCTGAGAACGAAAACCCGGAGGAAAGCAGAGCTGAGGTGAGACCTGAAGACCTGGCTCTCGCCCCAAGAATCCCCCGGAATCCTGGGCTGACCCAGGCTGGAGCTCGGTTTCCGCCCTGGCCATGGAGAGTGTGTGTTGGCAGAAGTCCAGGGGACGCTCAATCTGTTTGTCTTAACACTGGAAGGGTGGCATGGCCTGGGGGCGGGGGTCCAAGGCAGGCCAGAGGACAGCACCCCCGGGCCTTAGGTAAGGGGCCCACAGGATACAGCCAGGGCCCCCCAGCTGGGAGGGGGCGGCGTAGGGGAGTGATGTTTGTGGGCACCCCCCACTCCCCCAGCCCAGCCCCCCATGGCCTGCGAGGCGTTGCTGAGTGACAACCAGTGGCCACGGCGATGGGCTCGGGGGCGGGCGGGTCATCCCAGCAGGGCTGATCAGAGTCCAGGCAGCAGAGCGCCGGCTCCCCCGCACGGCGTGTCCACCTCCCAACCTCTCCAGCCCACCCTGAGCCGTCATCCTCTGCTGCGTCCAGCCTGTGCCCTTTGGGTCGAACCTGCCTGGCCCCGAGCAGCTGGAATCTCCTGTCGGGCAGAGCCACGTCTCCACCCATCCCGGGCCCATCTGTCACCTGCACCTTCCCAAGGAGCTCAGCAAACTTTGCACTCTCTGTGGGTGCGTCTCAACGCCGAGTGCCACACAGAGGCTCCTGGGCACGTCCTCTCGGCCCTGGGCAGATTCCCTGGCATTGCAGCTGGGGCCCCGACTTGGGCCAGAGCCTCCTGACCCAGAGCCTGAGCTACTCCCACGCCGTGCTCCAAGAAGCGGCGGCTGGAGTTCCGCAGGAGAGAGAGAAACACACCTGCAAGAATAATTTAGCCCCTGGTGAGTCCCCAGAATCACAGATGAGCCCAGCGGGCAGGACTGGCGGCCCATTGAGCAGATGAGGAACTGAGCCCCGAGCGGCCTGCATCCTCCAGTGAGTGACAACTGAGCATGGAGCCAGGGTCCCCCGCTCCTCCTCCTTCCACGCCGCCCGCCGCCCTCCCCCTTGGAGAGGGGGGAGAGAATTCTGCAGATAGCCCCTCTCACGGAGCTCTGAGCTGCCTTCCTTTTGTCCAAGCCCGTCGTCTTTTGTAATTAGAAAATAAATTACTTTTGCTCAAAGAAACATGCCTGGTTCTAGCTGTGTGGATAAAGGGGACGGGGGCGGCGGGGTTTGACAGGTGGGGAGCCGGCTCCGTCGTCCAGGTGGCTGCAGGCCCGAGTCGCTTGGCACAGAGGACAAGAAGGAATAGGAGGAGGGGAGGCTGGGGAGGGAGAGGGCGTGGAGGAGCCGGGGAGGGGGCGGGAGCTCGGCCGGCGCAGGGGCTTGAGGCGGGCGCCCTGTCCAGGCGCCAAGAAGACAGAATCCAAAGCCTCCAGCAAAGCGGGCCCTGCGGATCCTCGCTCTAAAGGTTGGGTGGGTTTAGAGGCGGGTCCTCTTGAGCCGCGTTTTGAGGCGGGATTACAGCACGCATTCTCAGGGTGGTGGTCTCCCTGCCGTCTGAAAGGCCCCGACCCACTGGCACAGGCTCCTCTCTGCCCTGCCCTCCCTGGCCCCAGCCTCAGGGGTCCCCCCATTCCCACGGCCTAGAAACCTCTTACATCCACACACTCCCCGCCCACACATCTGAGCCCCGACCTCCCCTTCACACCTCCTTGCTGCCCCGCCCCCAGCATGCAGCCCCTCCTCATATCCTGTAAAACTGTGTTCCACCCCCCCCCCGCAGCCCCCCGGGAATGGACTCTCTCCACCCCGATATTAGAACCAGGGCCAGCTCGGCTTCCATCCGGAGGCCTCTGCCCTGACCACGTGCTTTGGAGCAGGATCACCTGGGAGGGGATTGCTCTGCTGTCACCCCCCTTCCCGCCAGGTGTATCTGAAAGGCCCCGGACCCCCGGTCTCTGAAGCAGAGCGGAACACAAGGGGGTCCGGTGCCCCTTTAGGGCCCGGGAGGGAGATAGCTGGCGCCAAGTCCCCAGGAGAAGGAACCTTGGGAGGCAGGAGCCTTGAGCCCCTCCACGGCCAGCTTCGGAGAGCTGAGCTATGTCGGTTTAAGGAAAGTGCCAGAAATGCTGCTGATGCCCCACCAGTCCCTATCCCCCAGCTGCTGCGAAGGCTCGTGGACTTCTCTAGAGCAACACACCTGTGACCTTCTGTGGAGCGTTTCCCTCGGCTGATGAGGGTCCCGGGTAGAGATGCCCGGGTGTTACACCCCCTGCCCGTCGACCTGCTAGAGACCACGTCCTTGATTGACCTTGCCCCTTCCGGCTCCCAATTCCCACACTCCCTTGCGGGCGTCTCCTGAGCACACTCCCTCAGCAAGCCAGGTGCAGCTAAGTCCTCGTCTCTGCTTCTGGGAGCCCTCACCTGAGGACATGATGGATGTGTGGACCTCTCCCCCTTCCTGGGAATAAGAACCAGGAGCTCTGGACCCCTGGCTGACTGAGCCTGAGCCAGGGAGGGCTGGGGCGCAGAGGCAGGGCTGGAAGTTTCTCCATGGGAAAGAAGTGAGTCAAGACCTGGGCACAATGAGAGATGAGAAAAATCCATCAGGGACCCCAGGAAACCCCAGCCCAATCAGGCCTTTGAAAGCGTCCGAAGGGTCAGACCCCAGTAAATGGGTAGGTTTTAGCATCAAGCTTTGGCTTGAGTTAGGAATTCAAGTTGCCACACAGTGAGATCCTTCTGAGACATCACTAGTGATTCAGGCATCAAGGCTTTGGCCTCACAGGAACCCCTGAGCCTTGATATTAGAAAGGGCCTCAAATCCCCCAAGTGTCTGTTCTTGGAATTGTATGAGACTATAATCGCTGGGAAAGCTGCCAACTTCCCTGAATAAGGAATAATAAAGGGTGAGATATGACATTCTAAGGGCCAATATCCTCCACATATAAAGAGTTCCCACAAATCACTAAGAAACGCCATAGAAAATTTAATAGGAAAAATGGACAAATGTTAGGAGGCAGTTCATTGGAAAGGAAATAAAAATAAGGTCCAGCCATATTAGATATTCTTTATCACTTATAATAGCATGTACATAAATGCAACAATATGACATTTTTAATCTATAAGATTGGTGAAGTATCAAAAAGCTTGGTAATCAACCGTTTTGTGAGGAGGGTGCACAGACACTGCACCTCCATGCAGGGTGATTTGTCAATGTCTGTCAAAATTAACAAATGCACTTGCCCTTTGCCCAGAAATCCAATTCTTAGATGCTAACCAGTAAGTGCACTACTACTTGGACATAGAGATGTTTGTAAAGGATGACAGGGAAGCAGAAGACTGAGAAATAATCTCAGTGTCCATCAAAAGGGTGCTGGTGTGTGCATTCCAATGCTCATAGTGTCGTTATTCACAATCGCCAAATGATGCCAAGGGCCCACCCGAAGAGGGGATCAGCAGAACGTGGTCTATACCATGGAATGTGACCCAGCCGTGAAAAAGGAGCCAAGTCCTGACTTTAGCAATAACGTGGACGAGCCCTGAGGACATCATGCTGCGTGAAATAAGCCAGACACAAAAGGACAAAGATGGTATGATCTCACTGATGTGAACGCATTAGACTCTACACATTTAGAGTCAGAATCTAGGCTCTAGGTTATCAGGGCAGGAAGGGAAGGCTGAAAGTACAGAGTTTCTCTGGGGGAGGATGGAGAGTGGGTTATGGATGGTGGTGACGGGAGCACCAACTTGGCACTTAATTAATACCATTGAATTGTATATTTGAATGTGGTTAAAAAGGAGAGATTTTAGGTTATATTTATGTTACTAGAACAATTTTTTTAAATCCATAGAATAGCACAGCCTGAACAAGGAACCCTAAGTTAAACCATGGAATATATCGTTAACTGTGAAGTTATAAAAATGTGCTTTCCTCAATTGTAACAATGAACCACACCAAGGTGTTAACAGTCAGGTGGTATGTAAGAATCCTGTATTTTTGCATGATTGTTCTGTAAACCCACAACTTCTGTAATAAAAAAGAATAGAATGAGTAAAAGGGGTGCTGGTTACATAAATTATACTACATCTATATGGTACAATCCTTTGCAGCCATCATAAAAAGAAGGAAGCAGTATATATGTATATATGGAATAACCTGGCATGTAGCCTGTTAAGATAAAAATCAAAGGCAGAACACTCTGCATGACATGCTACTATTTGTGGAAAAACTCTGTGCCTATGCAAAACATGTCTAGAAAGATGCTCATAAAACTGGCAACAGTCGCTGCCTCTGAGAAAGGAAAACTGGGAGCAGGGATGGGAGAGACACTTACTTTTCACTGTTTGAACATTGACTCTCTGTTTGGGTGACCTTTTCCAGAAAGGAAGTTTTAAAGTGCAAAATAACAACAGATGTTTGCCTGAGGCCCAGGGGAGGGGCACGAGGCCACGGGGATGCCCCCCCCATGTACCTGGTGGAGAGGGTGGGGAGAGGAAGGGGCAGGGGGGTAGGAGAGGAGGGATCCTGCGTGGCCAGAAAGGGGGAGGGCTCTAACCACCTCTCCAGCTTCACCTGGAGCTGAGCCAGCTGAGGGGCATCCTCGTGCTCATCAGGGGGTATTTTGGGGGCCCAGCCACCCAGGAGGGTCCCCAGCAGTGGGAACCCAGGTTCATATGCTGAGGAGGGGGCCATGTCCAGCCTGATTGGCCTGGCTCCTCCTATCACTGCAGCCCCCCTCCCACCCACCACCCCGCCCCCACGAATGGGCCCCAGGGGCCTTGTCCTCGGGGCCACTGAGCCCCTCCCCCCCCACAAGGTTTTTGTACTTGCAGTTGTCTTTCTCCGGGAGGTGATTTCCCCACCCCTCCCACCTGGCCCCCCATCTCCTCGGTAGGGTCCCTTAGGGGTCCCCCGGGGTCCTGCCGCCTGCCTCCCCAGACTCTCCGGGGCCTCTGGCGGTTACATGTGCACTTGTGTGATTGCTTCTGTCTTCCTACACAAGGCCGGCAGCTCAGGGAAGGCGTGGCCACATCCTCGTTTTATGCTATTGAGGGATTACACACACGGAGACCCGCGCGCAAATCCTAAGCGAGCAGCTCAGGGAATTCTCGCACGGCGAATACACCCGTGGAGGCAGCGCGGGAGCCAGACCTTAGAAGAGGACCATGCTCCAGCAAGCCCTGCCCCCCAGCCCCCAAGGGCACCTCCATCCCGACTTCAGACCACCCAGACCAATAGAATCATCTGGCACTGCTCCTCTCAGCTTCGTGGCTGCCTGTCATCCATCCTTGCGGCTGTGGCACGTTCCACCGCGTGGATACGCCCAAATACATTTATCCGTCCCATTGGCCATGGGCACGTGGGTTGTTTCCAGTCTGGGGTTCTTATGAATAATGCAGCAGATCGTGGACATGCACATGTCTCTTGATAAACATACGTGCATGTCTCTGCTGCATGGAGACTGAGGTGTGGGATCCCTGGTACGCAGACGAAAGGGATGCTTGGCTTCAGTGAACGGTAGGCTGCCGTCCCGTCTCCCAGCGTGGTTGTCCCAATTCACGTTCCCACTGGCACAGTGTAGGAATCAGGGGCGTTCTGCCCCCCTTGTCTATTTCCTTCCTTTCAGCTGCTCTGATAAGCGTGACATGGTAACTCCTTGGACCACATCTATTTTTACTCGCTACTTACCTCCTTGCCTAGTACAGGGTCTGACACCCCATGTGGACATTCTGTCAAAGGAAGGTGTTCTAGTCTGCCAAGCTGCCAAAATACAATATACCGGAAATGAGTTGGCTGTTGCCATGGAGATTTATTAGCTTGCAAGATTACAGTTCTGAGGCTGTGAAAATGTCCAAATCAAGGCATCGAAGTGATGCTTTCTCCTTGAAGACCAGCTGCTGGTGCCCCTGGGCTCCTCCATCACACGGCAAGGCACATGGCGGCGACTGCTGGGCGCTCTCTTCTCGCCCCAGTTCCATTCATTTCCGTTCCCTGGCTTCCATGGTTTTTCTCGCTCAGCTTCGTGGCTTTCCTTCTGTCTCTCTCTCAGTGTTCATCCCATGTATACTCCTCCAGTGTGAGGATCAAGACCCACCCCAGGCCACGCCTTAACTGAAGTCACCTCATTGGAAAGTCCTACTTACAGTAGGTTTATACCCATAGGAATGGATTACTTTAAGAATATGATTTCCTGAGGTCCACCCAGCTTAAAACCATCACAGAAGGAAAGAGGGAGGGAGAGGAGGATGGAGGGAAGGAGGAAGGGAAGAAATGGAGCGAAGGAGCAGTAGGGACTGTCTCCTGCCATGGCCTGGATTCTGGCACTAAGCCCTCCAGCAGTTAAGGCAAAGCAGGAAGCCACCAACCGTCACAGATTCTACAGGAAAGTTGTCAACCCCAGGGACAACTCTTCAAGCAAAGATCACAAGTCTGGAACAACAGTGGTGCTTTGATCCTCCTCTCGCTGAGATGCACACATTCTCAGAGGGTTGGTAGGAGGTGGAAACCTCCAGACTAGCATGACAGCGCGAGGAAAGGAGAGAAGTCACGAGGATGAAGAGACACGACCCCCAGACGTCGCATCTCAGTCAGGCGAGCAAATGAAAGCAGAGAAGATCAAAGGCGCTTGGAGACCCCACGATGGTGTAGCCGAGCGGCTCGGAGCTGCCCGAGGAGACCGTGGCGGGGGGCGGGGGCCGCGGCGGTGTCATCTAGGTGCGCGTTCAGACCCAGCTCGCCCAGCCCTTCTTGAGTTGAGCAGAGCACAGCGTCCCGAGAGAGGGACTTCGGAAAGGAAGGACGTGCTGCAGGCCCCACATCAAATGAAGAGCAGGAAGGCGCCAGATGCGCATTTGTGTGTGTGTGTCTATTTGAGTTAAGCTCGAACAAAAGAAAGCAGGAGGCAATGTTGATATCAGGCAAAGCCAAAATACTAACCGGCCGTCAGAGGCTCAGTGTGTGCTAATAAGAGCAGCATTACAGTGATATCGTGTTCCCTCCTTAAGCACTTACTGTGGGCCACAGACCTTGCCCACTGCTTTCAGTGTGCTGACTCATTTATGCCACCCCATGCCGCGGACATTTAGGGGCGAGAAAACCGAGGGCAAAGACGTTACCCAGCCACCACCTGGGGGACCTAGCTTTAGCCCAACAGTCCAGCCCAGCGCTTAGAGCATCATAAAAAGGTTTAATTCATCATGACATTTCTTTCTTCTTCACCTATGATATACTAAACTACGGAACAATAACACACATTTTTTTAACATTAGAAATAAAAGGAGATAGGGAAGTTCAATTGTGGTATTGTTAGGCCTCAAAGCAAGGCCTTTATGAATAACCAGAGATGGCATGAAGAAAACTTCAACACAAGAGTTGGGCAAACTCACATTTACTACGTCTGCAGAGGTAGGAACCAAGGCCAGTCCACAGTGACTCAGGCCCGACCCCCGTGCTGCAGTTTCACTCTTGCTTAATTATCCAAGTTACTACTTAGCACTTGCTTTGATTGTGCATTAGTTTTTATACATATGGATGAACACACATAGCTGGTTATATAATTGTATGATTAGCATGTTCAGGAAATCACGCTTGCACATACGTTGCATGATCAAGAAAGGGGCGGATAACTCCACCCGTGGGTGGGAATTTTACTACGTTAATTAAGCAAGTTGAAGTGAGGACAGCAAGGGGCTGCTTCTGCACAGGTCCGGCCAACTGGTTGAAGCTGGTTTTCATACTTCATTGCTTCAACAGGATGTTCTTGACCACCAAAAGCAGAATTTGGCCCAAAGAGAGGGTTGCATTTCATTACCTTCTGATTTACATACAATTCTTTTCTTTGTATCCTAGCAACAGGGAGAGAAACAAGTTACTTTCAGGTATCCGGTCATCCTACATCCATCAGTGTGACATCTTCATTCACCAATACGCACTTATGAAATATTACCATGAATGAAAAGTAAACACTTAGATAATTTGATAATTATTAATTAATTATAATTGGCAAGATGGAATTAACATAGAAACATCTATTTTTATAGCCAAAAACAGAGAATGCACCAATTGTCCCAGGGTCCATGAAACGTCTTGTAAGCTGATCAGTCACAGTGAAAAGGTCAAAAAAAATTTTTTTGAACAGATCTTTTAGAGACCACAGTCTTGACCACAATATAATAAAGCTCGAAATAAATACTTTCTAAAAAAGGAAAGAAAATTGGAGATTTAAAACTACTCTCCCAAATAACATTTAGGTCAAGGAGGAAATCAAGAACTCAATAATACAGTACGCAGAAAATAATGAAAAGAAAAGCCCACATATCAAAACCTAAGGGACGGTCAAAGGCTCTTCCATAAATTTAAATGCTTTTATTGTCAAAACCCAGTCGTACACACAAAGGCTGCATGAACAGATGATGCTTTCAACCTCAGATTTTTAAGAAAAGAACAAACCCAAAGGAAAATGGGAGAAAGGAAATAATAGAGATAAAAGCAAATAAATAAATTAGAGAAACATGAAAGCAGGGAAAATCATAAATAAATACCAGACCTGGGTTTTTGAAAAGAAACTAATAAAAAAGAAAAGGAGGAAAAAATAAAAACACCTCCTGCAAATCTAATCAAGAAAAAGGCTATAAATATAAAGGCCTTCCCACTTTGAATTCGGTGCTGTTTAATTTTTTCGAGGAAAGCAGATTATTATGATAAGAAAATTAAATCTCCATTAAAGATGGTGAGCAGGCAAATGTCCTCTGCCCTCGCAGCAGCCACGGAATTGAGGGCATGAAGTTCTCCAGGTGTGCTCCTCTTGAATACAAAGAGGCTGCCATCACACTGGGCAATGTCTTTATTCTTGGGACACCTGTGCAAAGGTTTTGGGGGTGAACCGGCCTTCCACAGCTATGGAATAAGTAGAGTGAGTCGATTCTAGCAGCCCCTGAGCCCATTTGCCCACCTACGAAAGCTTAGGCTCAAATACGTTAAGAGGTGTCTCTGACCAGGTCCCCCCAGCTTGACAAAACTTTACGCAGCCTTCTTCCAGGCTTGCCTCCTTGACCGTCCTCTGCCGCCTGGCCCTGGCATTCCCCAGGCACCTAACCAGGGAGTCCCTGATCTCCCGCTCCCTCTTTGCCGGCCCTTACATGTGCCAGGAGGCCAAATCGCCGCCAAATGGCCCTAAGCGGCAGGCTCTGCAAATCACCCACTCCTCCCCGAGCTCGAGCCACAGCATCTTCTACACTTTCCCGTCAGCGCCCCTCACCCTTAAAGCCCCGCTGCCCCTTGTTTCAATGGCGTCGAGTTCAGACGTCGTTCTGCTCTCTCTCTACTGCCTGTTGACTATAATCCAGTGCAATTTCTTTATCTCAAAAGCCAACAGCACACTGGGCCACCCCCATGCATGTGTTCAAACCTTGCTCTCCCCTTAGAATGGGCTCCCCACACACATACACCCAAATTTCTTCTCCGTTCTTCATTTCCTTTGCTGATGAACCTGATTTCTAAGCACGGAGGCAGCATCTCAACAGATCCAAGCAGACGACGGGCACTTTTTGCCACTGCAGGCTATTTCAGCTGCCATCGTTTTTAGTTACTTAAAGCCCGAAGGTGAGTGCCCCCACCCAGTGCGACCTTCAGCAGGAGCCCGCGCCCACCGGGCCACAGGGAACCCCCGCCCCAGCTCAGGGCCCTCCCCCTGCCCCCACGTTCACCAACTCCGTCCTCACTAAATAAGTGAGAATTGTTTGCTTTCTTCCACAATCTATTTGACATATAGATTCAGTAAGTTCCCGGTCCACTGTTCCGAGCGTGGTAAGCGCAAAGTAACTAAGTATAAAGAGTTTATTTAATGGCTGCATTTATTTTAATGCTCTCACAAATCATGTTACTCTTGAACTGATAGCCTCGTTAATTTAACATTTTTACATAATTGAGTACATTTTATGGGGGATTAAGACGCAGATATTATGCCACTTACAACGTGAAAGTGAAAAGAACCCAACTCCAATCGGTTTCAGCATAAGGAAAAATAAAGTGAGCATCTTGGCTTCGGGCCTGGCCGGCCGCGGGGCTGAAGCGGTCCCTTCTCAGGCCTCCAGCTCCTGCTTCTGCCTTTCTGGCCACAGGCCTCACCCACAGGCAGGTTTCCCACACGTTCACAAGACCGACCCAACCCCGGGCTATGTGCAACCAGCTCGGCCCCCAGCAGGAAGGAAGAGGGGTTCCCAGGAGCCCCGCCAGACGCCCTGAGGAGGTGGGCCAGCCCTGGCCACCCAGCCCAAGCCCAAACCCAACGCTGCGGGGCGGATGCGGGAGCACCGGAGATCGCAGGTGCCATCCCTACCCACCCGTGCAGAAGGAGGTGGAGGCAGGGGGCTCCGGAAGACAGCTGAAGACAGAGAATATTAAGGTCTCAGGTTGTCTAGACAGATCCTCCAGAGATGCAGGCTGGAGTCACTGGGTGCCCTGCCGGGACAAAATGGGGGTGCCCTACCTTCAAAGAGCATGAGCAGACGGAGCGAGATGGAGCCACTGAGGCACCACCACAAGGACCCTTGAATCTTGGGAGCGCGCCAGCCAGATGTTCTTTCCATTTTTCTCTGTTTTAAATCTGTTCATAAGAAAAAGTGGGAGTGGTGTGGGTATAGCTTAGTGGTTGAGTGTGTGCTTTGCATGTACAAGGTTCCAGATTCAATCCCCGCAATCTCCTAAAAAAAATAAGTGGGAGAAGCCTTACCAGCTAAGATTGCTTTCCATCATAAAAATTGTTAACTGCATCACTTATACACTTATACATTTGCAGATTTATGTGCCTCAAACTAAGGCCGCTGCGCCCTGGGCGCGGTCAGGAGCCCCGTGCTGTCTCTGGTGCCCCTCGCCCAGCCCCACAGGAGGGTCTTCAGCAGACAGAAAAGGCCAGGTCCTCAGGCAGACCCCGCGGGAAAGACCCAGCCAAGGCAGTCCCAGGTCCCAAGGAGCCTTGAGCTCTTTGCACGTGGGCTGGTTTCCTGTGGGCACAGGGGCAAGGCCGGCGGGAGCAGCCTCTCTCCGCCCACGTTCTCCCCAGGCTGCAGGCCCTGCCGCTCTCCTCCACCACCCTCAGCCGTCAGGCAAACAAAGGAGGGGATTCTCTCCTGCTTGTTTACACCCCACAGAGGAAGCGGGAAGGAAAAAGGTCTCTTGCCATGAAGCAGGCCTTTTCTTCTAACAACAAAAAGTGGGTGTGCAGGGGATTTTTTAATTGTCTGGGAAAAGGCGGATGAGAAGGACAGGAATAAACATGTATTTTGAACTGATCCATCAACACTCGGATTTCATCCGTGCTTCTTTTTACAAAGAAGGGCAACGTATCAGAAAGGAAGCTTCACACAGAATGCGGGGCCAGATAAGGCTGGGGCAACACCCGGCTGCACAAAATACTGTTGGGTGAGCTTGGGTAACGGCTTGGCCAGTTTGCCCATCTATAAAACGAGCATGATGTACCTCCTAACAGAGTGTCTCTCCTTAGACAGCTCTTGGCGCGTCTTCCCAAGTTCTCTGCTGAATTGCCAACAGCAGCGGGTTAACTGCATCACTTAGCTGTGTCCACCCCGCCCCCAGGCCCCTCTCATAAGGGGCAATTTCCCCCTGAGGGTCTTGCCTTGTATGTTCACACCTGTGAGTTGACTCTTCCATGTTGCTGGGAAGAGACAGGCCCTGAAGATCTTGAGCAAGAGAGCTTGGCACAGTGTCAAAATGGGCCCAATGAGCCCCAACCAACCTCAGGGAGAACCAGAACCCAGACTGCCATCGTTTCACATGCATCCGCAGCCTCCGCAGCCCCAAGCGATGCGGACAAGTCCAAGCTCAAATTCCCTCGAGGTGAGAAAGTCAACACACACACACATACACACACATACATGCACATGCACACACACATACACACGTGCACACTCGCACACTCACACATGCACGTGCATACACATGCATGCACGCATACATGTCTATGCACATAAACACATGCATTTACACATATACACATGCAGGCACACATCTATACACACATAACACATATACATGCACGCACACGTGCATGCATGCACACATAAATATGTGCACTCATACATGCATATACTGTATACACATTGATATCATATACACATACATGCGCACATATACACACATACACACACAGGAAATAAAGACAACAGCAAACAGAGCTTTAAGGCACAAAAAATAACTCATCGTAGCCATAAAGGATTTCACAATCTATGGACCGCCCTAAGCCCATCATCACATTTGACTCTCCCACCCATGCTATGAGTTATCCCCATTTTACTGCTGAGAAAACTGAGGCCCAAATAGCTGTAGCTCTGGTTCCCCATTATCACCAACCTAGACTTCTGACTCTGTCCCCCATGCCTGACTTTTCACCAGGGGCTGCCAATCACTTCAGAAATGCCCTCCCCCTTTCCCTCCCCAGCCCCCTGGGGCCCACAACCCTAAATCCTACAGTAGTTTCTAGCTGGCTGCCCTGCCTCTCATCTCCCCAGCTGAGCAGACCTGGGCAAGGCTTGGTCCTTAGCCTGCAGGGTTGGAGGCCCCCAGAAAGTGGGCGGTGGCCCAAGGAACGCTCAAATCCTCAAGTCTATTGTTACAGGAGTGTGGGTTGGCAAACAGCAGGCCACGGGCCAACGCAGTCCGCCACCTGGTTTTATACAATCCACAAGCTAAGGGTTTTTACCTTTCTAAATGGTTGGGGGGGGGCACGGTTTAAAGAATATGATTTTGGGGCCTGAAAAAAAATTTATGAAATTCAAATTTCAATGTCCATAAACAAAGTTTTACTGGAACACAGCCACATTCATTCATTCATTTACTTATTGTCTTTTGCTGTTGTCATCCTGCAACAGCAGAATTGAGTAATAGTGACAGAGAACACATGGCCCTCAAAGCCAGAATTGTTTACCATCTGGCCCTTTGGGGAAAAGTTTGCCAACCCCTGTGTAGTTGTCCTCACACCTTCCGGTACCGACCAGGGCGAGTCTATTTTCACATCCAGGTTGCTGAGGTTGGCTTGCTTCGGCCCCGGGCAAGGTGAGCAGACCAGAAGCTGAGCGTGAGCTTTGAACCTGCGTGTCTGGTCGTTTTGCTCTTGTGCTCCTGCCTTGCAGTGCAAGAAGATGCCTCGGAAAACCACGGAGGATGAATGATATGTGGAGCCGAAGCGGAGCAACCTTCCGCCTCGAAGGGAGCCCAGCGGAGCCGAGCCTAAGTCGGCGGAACCATCAGCTGATTCCAGAGGCACGAGTGTAAATGAAACACTTGTTGTTGGCTCCTGTCTTTCAGGCCGGTTTGTTTGGCAGCATTATCATAGCAATAGCTGACCAAGACAATCCCTTGCCAACATCAATTAAAAAAATCACTGATACCTGCAGCATATGTTAAACTCAAGAGTTTGGCATCTCTACTAGTCAGCCAAAGGGGTGCTGATGCAAAATACCAGAAAGGGTATTTATTTGGGGTAGGAGCTTACAGACATCAGGACATAAAGCCTAAGTTACTTCCCTCACGAAAGTCTATTTCCACATGTTGGAGCAAGATGGTTGCTGACGTCTGGGAGGGTTCAGGCTTCCTGGGCTCCTCTGGGCTCAGCTCCTCTGTTTTCTCCACAAGGTCAGCTGTAGACTATGAGGCTCTCTAGGCTTTGCCTCTCTGCCAGATCAGCTGTAGACTATCAGGCAAACAGCTCTGTCTCTCTCCCCAGGGCTCCAGCTTAAGACATCAGCATCAAACTCCAATATCAAAACTCCGACAGTAACAACCCTCAACTCCGTCCTTTGCCGTGCCTTTTATCTGTGAGTCCCCACCCACCAAGGAGCCTAATGACGTGGCCCAATCAAAGCCCTAATCGTAACTCAATCACGCCCAGATACAGACCAGATTACAAACATAATCCAGTATCTATTTTTGGAATTCATAACCATATCAAACTGCTACAGCATCCATTTGCCATTTAATCCCCGTTTATGGGTAACAATCGTTTCAGAAATAGTGCTCCCACCTCGTGCCCTTGGCACCTGCAGTTCCCTCTCCTGGAAGGTTCTTCCCCTGGATACCCATGAGCTCATTCCCTCACCTCTTTCTATCGTTGCTCAAAAGTCACTTCTCAACAAGGCCTTCCCCCAACACCGGGTTTTAAATGGAAACCCCCATCCCCACTGGCACTTCCTGCTCCCTCTCCCGGCTTCATTTTCCTGCTCAACTTTTAACATACTGTATCATCCTCTTCTTTCGCATCTTTTCTCTCTTCTGCCTCTAGGACGGCAGTTCTGGGAGGGCAGGGATATTGTGTTCACTGCTGGATCCATGACCCTGGTCATGCTTCACCTCTGAGGGGACCCTCCAATCCTGGCTCAGCACATGCAGTGGACGCAGCCTCACGGGGGGCCGTCCTGCCCCATCGCGTGGCCTCGTGGACCTTGTCCTCGCGGGCTCCGCTTCCACCACCCCCGTCTCCACGCTGCTCCTCGAGCATGCCGGGCACCCTCCACCCGGGGCCTCTGCGCTGTTCCCTCCGCCTGAAACGCCTTTCTCCAGGTACCACCTTCTGAGTGAGGCCTTCCCTGGTACTTTATTGGAAATTGCAACTCCGCCTCTCACTCCCGCAGTCCCTGTCTCTCCCGTCCCCCATTTTATTTTTCTCCTTAGCTCTTGCCATCGTCTATCACACTCTGTCTTTATTTAATGTGTTTCCCGCACTAGACCAGCAGCTCCACGAGAGCAGAGAATTTTGTCTGTCTCGTTCACGGCCGCACCCCAGGACCATGACTAATGCCCTACACATAGTAGGTGCTCAATTTAAAAATGATTGAATAAGTAAATGGGAGGAAAGGGGGCACTGGGGAGGGAGGGAGGGAGGGAGGGAGGGAGGGAGGGAGGGAGGGAAGGAAGGAAGGAAGGAAGGAAGGAAGGAAGGAAGGAAGGAAGGAAGGAAGGAAGGAAGGAAGGAAGGAAGGAAGGAAGGCTTGAATGAACTGTTAGGTGAGATTTGGAAAAATCCCCCCTGCGGTGTCCCCATCCGTGGGATCCCCACTCTCTGAGATCCCCAGGTTGGCTTTATCTCTATGCCGGTGACCTCCCCAAAGCCTCCCCACACCAACTCAGCCACTCCAGGGTTTTACTTCTTCAGAAGCAGAAATGAGAAAGCTCTGTGTGGTTTGCACATGAGCACAACCAGATCACAAACAGCGCTCGAGCCTGGTGAGTGTGACAGTGTCAGTTGCTGAACCAGAAGCTTTTGAGTTAGGGAGGGAGGAGGCTGGCAGCCCAGTGACCCCGGCCCAGCAGGCCCCCAGGGCAGGAGGTCCTTCCGTGAACCTGCAAAGGAGAAGGGAGAGCGGGCGGCCTCGTCCACAGCTAGGAAAGGTGGGCGCCAAATGGCTTATTTCCTGAGCACCCCCGAACCACCCCTAGCCAGAAAGTGCTCCCTGGGAGCAAACACAGAGCCTTGGGGAGGATATCCTGACTTACCCTCTCACCCTCCGCATCCTCATCTGTAAGGCAGGCCACAGGGCTCCCAGAGATAACAATCAAGTTAACACTGAAGGCTTGCCTTCTGCTGGACACTGCTCTAAGTGCTCACGGTGCACTAACTCATCTCATCCTTGCAGCCACCTATGATGGAAAAGGATTAGCATCCTCCAGAGATGAGGTCACAGAGACCCAGAAAGAGTCAGTAACTTGCCCACAGCCTCAGGATGTGGATGCAGGGCTGGAGATCTCATTTCCACTCTTCTATCTTATCCACTCTTCTTTTAACAGCTGCTGCAAAGAAGTGCTAGCTATAAGCTGTAAAAGATTCAACTTAAATGTGGATAAATACTGAGAAGCTGGATCTCTAGAAGCTGGGGGATATTGTGTGACATCAAGACTAGGAGGGACATCTGCATTCTTGGAGGGCCAGTCCTGGGGATCATATCTGCTGGCCAAACACCCCCTCTGTTCCCAACACTGAAGGTCCAACCTCCCTCCTGGAGAAGTGGAGACTCTCACTGGACAAGTAATTCAGCTCCCCCTCCACCAACCCCCAGGGCCCTACGTGTTACCTTTTGTGGACCCCAGAGAATTATTTTCCTAAAGGGAACCTAAATTGTGAACCTTTGATTAGATAAGATCAGTTAAGGCCCATTTGGTTAGATTGCTCCAAAAGAGCCTAGCCCAGGGTTGGTCTTAATCCTTCTATTGGAATCCTTTATAAACAGAGAAGTAAATATGGCAGACAGGAAAAAAAGCCTCAGATAAGAGAGAAGCTTCCAGAAGATAGTGAACCCAGGAAAGAGAAAAGCCACAGATGGAGCAGCCTGAAGCTGAAAGCAATGAAGCCCGGAGGAGAGGGGAGAGACAAGTGGACCCTGCCTTGTGCCTGAGCACACATAGCCGAGCCTGGAGGGGAAGGCAGAGACTGCCATGGTGCCCTGCCATGTGGAAGGAGCCCAGGATCGCCAGCAGCTGACCTGCAGGGAAAAAGCTTCACCTAATGCCTTGAGATGGACATTTTCCCCAGCCTCAGAACTGTAAGTTTTTAACCTAACAAATACCCATTGCAAAATCCAACCCATTTCTAGTATATTGCCCTGATAGCCTTTAGCAAACTAAGACACCCTATCTTGGAAGAGATTAGCTAATTGTTCAGCAAACCCACTCCCTTTGCTCCCTGGGCCTGGAGAAAGAGCTGACAGCCACCTTCATCATTAGGTGTGGCCATCTGATGGGGTTCTGGCATAGAGAAAAAACTACACTGGACAATGTTCAACCGGCCTGGATAGCTTTCTTCAAGAGCTGCTGGAGCAGGGGAGAGAGTAGAACCCAACTCCACCAAAAGAAAGAACACAACGCTTTCTAAGGGATGGCAGTGGGTTGGAGGAGAAGCGCTGAGTGATTGATGAGGTGGCAGTTAGGACAGTTTGGTTCTGTGGAGATGGGTGTGGGGTTCACTGAGGCTGTGTTCAGGACCACTGGGCCCCAAATGTTTTCCTTTCTGATAAATAGGCTGCAGTCTGTAAGGGTTGGGAAAGAAGAAGTGGGAGATAGGGAGCTACCCAGTTAGGATCCTCTCCAAGACCTGGGCAGCTGGGGTTAAAGGGAGAGGAGACTGGGCAGTCAGGGGGCAAGACTGATATTTAGAAGAGTTAGGGTATGAGGGTGCCTCTTTTTCCCCTGCAGTCTGAGCTGTTTTTCTGTGCAGTCGCACAGTTGCAAGATTGGTTCCAAGATAGTCAGGGGAAGGGGAGGAAGGGGCAGGAGAGGAGAAAGGCTGGCAGTTTGGTCCAGAGAAAGACGACCGGTCTTTCTGTCCAGTGGATGTGGATGGAAATGAGGTCCACCGCATCAGACCTGGGCCTTTACAGAACAGCCTCCTGTGTGGCCCCCACCCTTTTTCTTCCCGTGTCCACCAGCCAGATATTGTCCCACAGGATGACCTTGGAGGCCAGGCACTGAAAACGGACAAGCCTCTATCGGCCTGGGTCCCTGAATGACCGCCTGGGGCGGAAATGCTGGCCCCCTCTCACAACCACTGATGGGCGTATACGTGCGTGAGACACAAGGGCTACCCAAATCCACCTACATTCCTCCTCTGTAAAATGGGCCAACTCCTTTGAATGTTCGAAAGCTGCTGGGTGGGTTAAATGAAAAGGGATGACGCACCGGCAGGCAGGGAGTCCTCGGCGAGCACTTCATTAAATGTCTGGTGGGCGTTGGAGCGCATCTGGGGGGCGGTTTGGCGGGCGTGTTTCCTGGGGAGGCTTTTGGCTATGAATGAGAGCATGCTGGGTGAACAGTTGCTCAAACCATAAGGACGCGTGTTGTTTGTTTAGCAAGTCATCTGGAGGCAGGCAGGGTTGGATCTCCATCCCTGGCTTGGCTATGTCAGGCCCCTTTCCCACCCTGCGCCTCAGTCACCCCCAGCATGACGGCTCGTCATTTCTGTGCTTCCCACTTTGCAGTCCCAACTGCCCACCATCATGTGCCCATACCATGTTCAAAGACAGAGCAAGAGGCAGGAGCCAAATGCTATCTCCTTGAAAGCCTCCTTTTTTTTTTAATGTGGGAAATAAGCTTTCTCCCAGAAGGCCCCAAAAGATGTGCCCCATCATCTCTCTGGGGAGAAGTGGCTCCCATAGCCGTCCTGCCTGTTCAAAAGGAACAGGCAGGGAAGTGGACCTGGCCCAGTGGATAGGGCGTCCGTCTACCACATGGGAGGTCCACGGTTCAAACCCCAGTCCTCCTTGACCCGTGTGGAGCTGGCCCACGTGCAGTGCTGATGTGTGCAAGGAGTGCCCTGCCACACAGGGGTGTCCCCCACATAGGGGAGCTCCACATGCAAGGAGTGCACCCCATAAGGAGAGCCGCCCAGTGTGAAAGAAAGTGCAGCCTGCCCAGGAGTGGCGCCGCACAGATGGAAAGCTGACGCAACAAGATGATGCAACAAAAAGAAACACAGATTCCCAGTGCCACTGATAAGGATAGAAGTGGTCACAGAACAGCGAATGGACACAGAGAGCAGACAACAGGGGCAGTGGGGAAGGGAGAGAAATAAATGAAAAATAAATCTTTAAAAAAAAAAAAAGGAATGGGCAGTTGGGTAGGCATTGAAGTGTCTGCCAAGATGGGTTAGAGCCCAGAGCTAATACATGCAACACTTAGCAAGCTTGGCAGCCAGCCGCAGCAGCTGTCCAGATCTGGAGTCCAGGGTCTAGGACCACCCCCAAGTCCACATGCGTGTCCAGGGGCAGGGGCTGAAAGAGGGGACCTCAATGGTCAAGAAAGCCCCCGCTTTGCTGGGGGAGAGTTTGGCTGTCTTTGGGTGTGGGTCTGAATTCTCTTTCAGTTGCAAACAAAATTCCCACTCAAACTGGTTTAAGCCTTAAGGACCATGGATTGTCTCAATAATGAAAACTCTTCCTACAGATCTGACTTAGCCAGATCTAGGGCTCCTGATGTCCTCAGGGCTCTCTATGTATCTCAGGTCTATTTTCCCTAAGCTAGCTGTATCCCAGAAAGTCTTTCCCCATAATGGGCAAAGATGACTTCCAACAGCCCCAAGTTATGTTCCTCAGCTAAGCAGCCCCAGCTGGAAGAGAGGACTTCTTCCCAATACTTTCAGCAAAAATCCTAAGAATTTACTCTGATTGCACCAGTGTGGTTCCATGTACAGCCCTAAGGTGTGGAAATCATCAGTGGATTGCTGGTATCTAAATAATGATCATCCTCAGGAGCATGGCAGCTGATGACCTTCCAGGCCTAGGTCATGGACTCTTCCCTTCCATGCCAAGTCCCTGGGAAGTCAGTGCCTCCACTGATGCACCTGCAGAAAGTTCAGCCCAAGACAGACACTAGAGACTCTCTCAAGGCAGGTCCCACTGCAGCTCACACACCGATGGAGTGAGGGAGACAGTTGGGGCAATGGGGACAGGCTGGCTCGTTCCAGCAGGCAGTTTCCCTGGAGTAGGACAGGGAGCCATAGCAAAGAGCAGGAAGCTATGGTCCATAGAACCCATATCCAAAGACAGTCCAAGAACCAGATCTCATAGACTGGAGCTCTCAATACCATGTCGTCTGGCCTGCCTGAGCGTTCTCTCCTCAGTGAATGATAAGCAACCAGTCAGCCTTGCCTTGACCGCCTCCAGAAGCAGGGTGCTCACTGCCTCCTCTCTGCATTAACATAATTATTGACCTTATTTTGTATCAAAATTCACCTCTACACTGATGATTCTCACATCTCCAGCCTGGACTTTCCTGGGAACTCCAGACTTTGTTGCATAACAGCCTACTCAACGTCTCCACTCAAATATCTAGAAGGCATCTCAAGCAATATGGCTGACACTTACTACTGACTTTCTCCCAAGTCAGCTCCTCCAACTGTCTTCTCAGTTTCAGGAAATAGCAACTCTATTCTCCCAGTTGCTCTGACCAAGAAATGGTCTCTTGTCTCTCATCTCTCTCTCACTCTCTCAACCACACACATTTATCTAACCCATAAGTGAACTCTATTGGCTCATCTTTTCAAATCTATCTAGAATCTATTCAGTTCTCATCATCCCATGGCTGCCACCTTGGTCCAAGTCACCATCAGCTCTTGCCTGAACAATTGCAACAGCCTCCTCCCTGGTCTCCCTGCCTCCATTCTTTCCCCCTCCTTCAAAAACAGCCAGAGTGAGCCTGTAGCATGTATGTCAGGTAATGTCTTCTGCCCCATGCCCCTCAATGTCTTTCATAATATGAACAAACCCCAAAGTGTTTTCAATGGCCTATAGGGACCTACATGATCTGAACCTCTCCATGACCTCATCCTCCACCACTTTTCCCCCACTCACTCTACTCAAGCCACACTGGCCTCTATGCTATTCCTCAAACACTCAAACATGCCCAAGAACATTCCTGCCTCATGGCCTTTGCACCTTCCACCTGATGCTCTCCCACTGCCACCTCCATCTTTGCATGGTTAGCTCAGCTCCTTTTCAGCACTCAGATCTCTTCTCAAATGTCAACCCCTTCCCCTGATCCCTACCCACTCCCTTCCTTATGCACAAGAAAACACAAATAATTTGCCCCCATGTTGCAGGGATTTTAAGGAAGGCAGTGGAGGGAGAATTTGGAAGTGTGAACATGTACCCAAAAGACACAGACACACACATACACACACACAGAAAGAGGAGTCGGAAGATGTGGAGAAAATTGGATCAGTTGTGGAGGAAAGAGAAGCTTTGTGCTACTGGGTTGTGATGTGAGTAAATCTGCAACCTCACTTCAAACCGTTCCACCTGCCTGGCCACAGTGATTAATTAGGCTGCCTGAAGCTGCCCAATCAGACCTATTTCCCTAAATTTTTTAGTTTAGAAACAGAAGCTATGAATCAAGGAGCTGCCAGTGGCTACATTTCTAGGGTAGTGGAAGAAGCTAGTCTGAGAGAATGACACTGGCATGGAGAGAGATGCACAGAAATCATATGTGAAGTGAATAAAAGTGTTGTCTACATACCTGTCCAAGCACTCTTGAGGTGAGCTACCCCTTGGCCTTCCTGATTGGGCTACATGAGTCAATACACTTTCCTCTTTGCAAGGTCAAGTTGGGTTTCTGGCTTTTGCAACAAAATGAGCCTGAGCATTTCTGTTACTGGACATGCCCCTTGCTGGAGTTTGTACAAAGCACCAGAGCTCAGGTGAAAGCCCAAGAGGAGGAGAGCTGGGTATCAATGGACGGACGGAGAAGAGACCCCAGGAAGAGAGAAGGATTATGATTTGAAGAGGATGGATGGAGGGAAGGCTGCTGCTGTGGTTCAGGTGAGGAGCAGCAGGTGTGTGAACTAAGTTAATGGCTTTGGGGATGGATGGAAGCACTTGACAAGTCATGCAGACTTGGATGGTCCAAAACAACCTCCCCTAAAAGTGGAAATGAGCAAGAAGATGGGGTTTGGGAGCCAGTCAGGCAGGTCACCTACAGAGGCTTTGAAAGTTGGTGTCTATGAGACCAATGGTCCTTCTCCAGGATGCCCCTCTGGCCCAGTGCTTCTGTCTCTGCTCCTACATCCCACACCCAGCTCCTGGCTCTGCTGAAGCTGCTTGGATAAACTTAACACTGGAACAGGAAGACAGGAGCTCCACACCCTGCATTTGAAATGAGGACTGCAGGAGTTGCCTGGCAAGTAGTAAGGATGGAGGGATTTGAGGATCTCTGACACCCTGGAATCCTTCAAACCTCACCCTCAAAGGGTCGCCATGCTCCTCTATGAAGCTACCTCTTGAGTAGCTTCATTCCTTACTTCAGGGACCTGAGGGGCTGATTCCCCACACCAGAAGCCATCTGACCTCTTCATCTATCCCTTCAAAGCTACTTGGGAACCCTTCCTTTTCCTGGTTTACGCCATGAGTGGTCACTGAAGAAAGCATCACATTGAACAAGCGTCGGATCCCAGCTCTGATGCTTCCTGTCTAAAGCCTTGGCTCACTTCAGCTCTGCAAAGGCCCCTAAGCCCTTCCTTGGTTTCAGGCACAGTTCTGGAAGCTAGGGTGTAGCGGGGAGTCAGAGCCAGGCTCTTTTGAGGCCAGAGGGGATAGAAGAAAGGAGGGCTCTCTGGATCACTGATACAGCAGGAGTTTCCCACACAGTATGCCCTAGTCAAGGTATAGATAATAAGGTGGGCGAGCTCCAAGGACAGTGGTCAGGGTGGCCTTCTTGGGCCATAGGACACTGATAAAGATAGGAAGTTAGAAGCACAGGGTTCGAGGGCCAAATAAACTGGTGTTGGGAATTGAATCACACCCTCCACAATAGACTTGTTCAAGTTTTAATTCCCATTCTTGTGGGTATGAACTCATTTGTAAATAGAACTGTTGAAGATACTGTTTGTTAAGGTGCAGACTCATTTGTGAATAGGATCTTCAAAGAGCCTATTTAGATGAGGCCCCATTGAATCAAGGTATGCCTTAGGCCATATAACTGGAGGCTTATAAGAAGAGGAAATTCAGACACAGTCAATCATAAGAAATCAGAGAAAGAGAGAGATCACCATGTGACAGAGGCAGAGATGCAAGGATTACAGCAAGCCAGGGCTAGAACACTAAAGATTCTGGGAGAAAGCATGGCCTTGTTGACAGCTTGATGTTGGACTTCTACTCCAAAACCAGGAGATAATAAATTCCCAATGTCCAAGGCAACCCATTGTGCAGTATTTGTCATAGCAGCTCTGGCAAACTAAGACACCTGGGTTCATATCTGCACATACTAACTGTATGGCCTTAGACAGGTTGTTTAACTTCTCCATATCTGCAGAATAGGGCTAGTCATAGCACCTGCCTTAAAGCCAATGGGAGGATTTGTTGGGCTGATGCTTAGAGCAGAGTCTGTCATGTAATAAGCACTCAAGGGTCAGCTGTTTCATGCAGATTAACATTTGCAAGGTTGTGTCAGGCAGAGTCTGGCAGAAAACAGAAGGCAAGGCTGCAAATGGGGAATGGGGGAGAGTATAATGAAGTGTCTGTGTGCGTGGGATTGTGAGTTCATGTGCGTGTGAGTGCATGTGTGTGCAAATGTGTGCCTGCATGTAAGTGTGCAAGTCTGAGGTAAAGCGAACCAACAGGGATGGAAAGCTCTCAAGAAATAGCCCCAGCAGGGATCCCTGTGCACCCAGAGACCCATGTATTGGAACCTAACAGGAGCTTGGAGCTGAGGAAGAGGGACCACTTTCCCCTGGGGGTGCAGCCACTGGTGAGCAGCACAGCAGGATGGGATCTGGGGATCACACAGCCCGACCTCCCTCCCTTTTACTCCCCCAGCCCCTCCCCCTTCCTCCCATTGGCCCCACCCAACAAGAAAGAACCTGTTGATTCTATCTATCATTCAACTTCCCTGAGTGACCAGGGGCAGAGAAGGGTAGACAGTGGACCTGGAGGGACAAACAGAGACTTTTCAACTGGATTCAAATCCTAGCTCCACCACTTACTGGCTCTGTGACTTCAGGCAAGTTTCTCAGCCTTTCTGTGCCTCAATTTTCTTACCTGTAAAATGGGCAATCATAAAAGTACCTATGTCAAAGAATTGCTCTGAATTTTACTGAGTTAATATATGTAAAGCACTTAGAACATCACCTGGGCGGCGGACTTGGCCCAGTGGTTAGGGCGTCCGTCTACCACATGGGAGGTCCGTGGTTCAAACCCCGGGCCTCCATGACCCATGTGGAGCTGGCCCATGCGCAGAGCTGATGCGCACAAGGAGTGCCGTGCCACACAGGGGTGTCCCCCGCGTACGGGGGCCCCACGCGCAAAGAGTGCACCCCGTAAGGAGAACTGCCCAACACAAAAGAAAGTGCAGCCTGCCCAGGAATGGCGCCGTACACACGGAGAGCTGACACAGCAAGATGACACAACAAAAAGAAACACAGATTCCTGGTGCCGCTGACAACAACAGAAGCGGACAAAGAAGACGCAGCAAATAGACACAGAGAACAGACGAAAGGGAGGGGGAGGGGAAAGAAAGAAAGAAAGAAATCTTTGGGAAAAAAAGAACAGCACCTGGACATAGTAAGTGCCATGTAAGGGTAGCATTTTTTATTCTGGAAGGGGCAAAACCAATATAACAAGAGGCCACTGCAGCTGGGGGCCCTGGAGGTGCAATGCATCAGCAGTGTCCCCCACTCAGCCTGGGTGGCCCAGCCAGTTCCACCAGAAGACATGTGCATTGACCAGAACATGCCTACAAAGACAAGAGCTTGAGCTTTTCCCCCGGGCAGCATAAAACACAGGAGGCCTAAACTCTAGTCCTCATCTTGAATGCCACCCTCCGGGTCTCGGTTTCCCCACCCACACCAAGGGGACATGGCAGAAGGGCTGATGGCGTGCACACCAGCAGGCGGCTGTGTCTTCGCCCTCCTGGAGTGGTCTCCTCCATTGTCATCCCCAGGAAGCCTGTGTCTGGTCTCCAAGGCAACAAGCATCTGAATCATAGAGCGAGCGTGTGCTGGGGATGGGCTTAGCATTGACCCAGGGTGGAGGCAGCACATCGGATCAATACCACCATCCTGGCAGTGCTTAGAGACTCCTTTCATGCTCCCACCCTACCCCCTCTATCAGGCACCTGCTCACATGCTTCCCTGCAGCAGACCCATTATCTCCACCCTGCTTCTCCCACCAGGATGGCCAGAGCTTCTGGGAACTTGGGGTCAGAGATGGCCGCCTCCCTCTCATTTAACTGTCACCTACCTGGAGCCTCCCACCACCAGTTCCTGTGAGAGAGGTCAGACGGCTATTCCCAGATGAAGGGATGGAGGCTCAAAGAACAGTGACTGGCTAAGGTCCCCCAGCTGCTAATTGTCTTCCAGCTCCATGTTCCTGGCCCTTTCTCTTCCCCAGGTTGCTGACCAGAGGAAAGCAGAGGATAAAGGACAGTAGGTTGATATCCAAGGGAGGTTTTCAGAGCTGCAGATCCCAGAGATGAAGCAGTTCTGGGTGAGGGAACAGTATAATGCAGGCTTAGAAAAACTGTCACATGGGCCACCATGCCCCACCCAAGCCCACACCAGACATTGTTAATCAATGAGAACATTCTTTCCTTTTGAGTGAAGCCTCAGAATCCTCAATATGGCACTCTACACAGCTACTTCCTATTAACTGGAGGTGGCAGCTAGGATGAATCCCATGTGCCTCCCCTCCCTGGTCTAAAGGTGGGAGGTTGTGGAGGTCTTAGAGCAGGGGTTCTTAACAAGGGGTCCATGAGCTTGAACTGAAATTCAAAAAGACATTATTCTTGTAGGGAAGTGTTGGTGCAGATATGATGTATTTATCAATTAATGCACAGTATAGTGTGGACTTAGTGAGGGGTCTGTGGTTTTCACCTGACTGGCAAAGGAGTCCAAGAACTCCTGTCTTTGAGCAACAGCCAAAGGACCTGAGCAGATGGCATGCTGAGGATGGTGGCAAGGGGTGGCCTGTGGTGTGCATAGATATGCACCAGCCAGCTCGCCCTTCAAGGAAGAACTTACAGGCCAGCTTAGAGAATACGATCAGCAGACAACCTCCAGCTGTCACCTTCTTTGGGATGACCTGCCTCAGCCACAGAGACACACCTTGATCAAGTTCATCCTCTTCCCAGGGCAATCAATTTCCAGTGCCTGAGTGAGGCAGGGATATAAAGACCCAATGCAGGACACCGTTGACGGGCAGTAGGCTCTTCAGAGCACCTTGCCACATTAGCCGAATCTTTGCCCAGCCTGCATTGTAGTTCTGCTTCCTCCTCTGCCCATCCTGCATCCTCCCCTTCCTTTCATGGGTATTGATCCCCACTAAGCATCTTATACCTGAAAATCTGTTTCAGTCTGTCCCAAGAATCCAATCTGCACCTGCTAAGGGAGGTGGGGGCATATATAAGGTAGGTCCTAGGATCATCAAGGATGTGGAGAATGGCTGGAAGCCTGGAGGTACTGGTGATGGGGCAGGGTGCAAAGTAGCGGAAATGGAAGGTGTGACCCTCGAGAGAGGAGGGGTGCACAGGTAAAAAAAGAAATGTCAGCAGCCAGACCTGCCCTGAGCATGAGGTACCACATGGCCAAGGGCAACCTGCTTCACTGATCTGAGCCTCCATTTTCCCATCTGTGAAATGGTTATATCATGGGGATCAATTGAGATGAGGGGAAAGAGGAGTGCTTTGTAAATGTCATATACCCTACCCATGCAAGTGAAGTGTTACTGTTGTCAGGTCTTCTCCCTGCTGCAAGGGGCCAGTGGAAGGTAGTGCAAGGGCCTGGAAGGTGGTCTCCAAGGTGAAGCAGACTGTACGGCCTTAGCATCCCCTCCAAGACATCACCAACCAAGGGGCATGGCAAGCTAAGCCATAGCTTACTTGCACTGGGGTCACAAGGAACACGTCCATTCACTTCTGGGGGATGGGGCAGTGAGGGAGCTGGCACAGAGGAGGAATCTTGTGGTAGAAACATCCAACAGGGGTGCCACATTTATGAAGACACCCCACCACCACCACCAGTGGTGCCCAGGGGTATGCCTCCAACTTCTTCATCTGTGCTTCCTGACCCTACAGCCAAGGCCGATGTTGACTGGTCCAGGGGTCAACTTGACCCAAAAAGGACCAATCGGAATTCTTCCCTGGATTTTTCCAAACTGCAGGTAGGGACAGCAATTCAGTTTTCACTGGTGTTGGGGTCATGGGAGATGTGGACTTGCATTAAAAGACACTGAAGCTAAAAATGTGAGAGAAAGAAAGACAAAGTTTAGAGTGTATTATTGGGATTTGATTTGAGATAAATTAAAACCCAAAACAACAATGTCTTAAGATGGAATTCAATTTTTCCTTCAAGTAGAAGTCTGGGCAGATGGTCCCAGGCTGCTGTGGTGTGGTGGTCCCTGCCAGCAGAGATGCTGGCTTCTTGTGTCATGTTGTTCCACTCTCTTTTCACATTGCTTCCCCCTGAAGTCCAAGCTCCAGCCATTGCATCCACACCTGGCCATCTGGAAGAACAGACGAGCAAAACACACCTCTTTCCTTTAAGGAAACTTCCCAGAAGAGGCACATACCACTTCAGTTTACATCCCATTGGCCAGAACTTAGTCCCAGGACTACCCTTAACTGCAAAGGAAGCTGGGAAATATCTATATTCTGAGATTTCTGGGCCCAGCCAATGCTTGGAGAATCTATCATCAAGCACAAGTGTGAAAACAAACATTGAGAAACAGAAGAGTCTCCACCACAGCAAAACAGCCTGTAAGATGCTGTGTCTTCCTCCTCTATGTCAAGGCCTATCTTCTCCATTAGAGTGTAGGCAGCTTGAAGGCATCGGTCAAGTCTTCTTTCCCATGCCCAAGGTACCCAACACAAAGCTGGGCACATGACAGGCATGCAGTAATATTTGCAGAATGAAATAATAATGTGACGGTGTGTTGTGAGTTGAATTGTATCCCCCAAAAAGACATGTTCAAGCCCTAACCCCCCAGTCCCATGAATTGGACCTTATTTGGAAATAAGGTCATGGCAGATGGAATTAATTAAGTTAAAATGAGGTCATATTAATCCAGTATGACTTAATCCAATATGATTGGTGTCCTTATAAGAAGGGGAAAGGAAACCCAGGCGTACATAGAGGAGAAGGTGAAGATGGGGGAGGCAGGGATTGGAGTGACACAGCTACAAGCCAAGGAAGAGCAAGGATTCCCAGCAAACACCAGAAGCTAGCGAGAGGCAAGGAAGGATGCTCCCCTATGAGTTCAGAGGGCGCATGGCCCTCCCAACACTTCATTTGGGACTTCTGGTCTCCAGAACTGGGAGGCAATACATTTCTGTTGTTTTACACCATCTGGTTTGGAGTACCTTGTTAAGGCAGTCTTAGGAAATGAAGACCCAGTGTGCTTCAGTTACCATTGCCGCATAACAAATCACACCAAAATTTAGTGGCTTGAAACAATATCCATTTTATCATGTGCATAGATTCTGTGGATCTACAATTCTAGGATGAATTCCCCTGGACAATTCTTACTTGGGGTCTTTCGAGCAACTGCAGACAGGTGTTGTCTGGGGTCAAAGTTGTCCGGAGGCTCAACGGGACTGGACATCCAAGTCGTTTTACTGACTTGACTGATAGGTGATGTTGCTCATGTGCTGGGGTCAGCCTACGCTCTGCTCTCTCATCTGTCCTGATTAGCCTCCAAAATTACAGTGCATCACTTTTGCATTAGTCTCTGGGTTGAAGGACAGTGACCTGAATTCACGGAAAGGGGCGCTAAGCTTCATTTCCTGAAGCAGGGAGTGCCGAAGTCACTTGCAGAAAAGCCTGTGGGAAGAGAGATGCAGTTGAGGCAAACTTTAGAAACATGCAGGCTGCACAAGTGCAAAACCCAGATCTAACCTATTAACAGCAACAGGGAAGAAAAATTCAAAAATCCATTTGTAACTTGTGTCTTGACGCTTATCCCCATTAATCAACTGTCTGTTTTCATTAAGATGTTGTGCTTAAGCTGCTGGTGGTAATGACTTGGTGTTTGATTACATCTCACAGTGGGATCTGAATAAGTTCAGATGTGCTGTGGGGCTAAGCAAGGAGAGGGCCCCCACATGGGGTGGAGGCAGATTCATCTACAATAGTGGTTCTTCATCCTGGCTGCACGTTTGTTCCCCTGGGGAGCTTTTGAAAATTCCCAGGGCCCCACCTGTGCCCCAGACCTTTAGGATGAGAATCTCCAGGAGTAGGGTCCAGACATCAAAGTTTTTTTGAAGCTCCTATGACTGGAAAGTCTAGTAGATGCCCCCAAATTTCCAGAGACCCCCAGAGAAGGCACTGGCATTCTTCTAGATGGTCTCCCACCCAGCTTTCTCCCCATCTCCTCAATCCACATGCTTCTGCCCCATCCCTTCTGTACCTCTTTATCCAGTTCCAGAACTAACTTTCTCTCCTAAGACACCAATTGAACAAGACTATTTGTGAAATGGAATTTTACTAAAGGTTTGGGAGGTAGGTAACAAGAGGTCACTACAGCATAGAGTAGGAAACCACCTCTATTAGACAGGGTTCTTTAGGGATGCAGAATTGACAGGCTATAATGTACCGATTATGAGTTTTTATAGGAATTGGCTCAAAGGACTGTGAGGATAGGAAAGTCTGAATTCTTTAGCGTGGGCTGAAAGTTGGGAACCCCAATGAAGGTTCTCAATGAATTCCCCAGGAGAAGCTAGCCGACTGAAGTAGAGATGGAAATTCTCCCTTCTGACTGCTGAAATCACTTCTCCTTTTAAGGTCTTCAGCTGATTGGATGAGACTTCTCTCATGGTTGAAGACAATCCCCTTAGTTGATCATAGATGTAATCAGTAACAGATGCAATCAACTTACTACTGAGTCAAGTCCATAAAATAGCCTCACAGCAGTAACCAGTCCAGGGCCTGCTTGACCAAAAAATTGGCCCCATCAAACAGATATGTGAGCTTAACCATCACATCACCTCAAACTCAATATCATTCATCATTGTTCCTAATATGAAAAGACCACTTCCAACCGTAGGGCATTTCTTACTGGAGGTTTCTCTTCATCCTCACCTGACACCATGAGGATGGAGATCCATTCCCCCCAAGGAAGAAATTTCTCCCACATTCTCTGCAAACTGTAAAGCCTTCATTCTGCCTCTTAAGCTGAGGTGAAACAAAACAAAACAATTTATTATCTTGGTATTAAAACTATTTACCTTTACCCTCCCCTTTATTTCAGCATCTTCCCATTCAGGCTTACCTAGATTATCCCTTCCTCTACAAAAGAATTATTAAGGTATATTCCTAAACAAAAGAACAATTTTGTTTACCCTGCCCCCAACCTCAGAACACATACATTGCTGTGTTTTGAAAAGACATCACCCCAAAACTTCTTCTTCTGGTGACAGTGCAGTGGACATAATAAAGCTAACTCTTCTGCTAAAGACAAACAGAAAAACTGAAGGATAGTTATTTTTATTCTACTGAAAGGCCTAATAAGCTAATGGGGTAGTGCCAAATCACCAACCCAGGATTCAGGAGAATAAAGAAACAGAATAAGCCCCTTATTTGAGGCTGCTTCTCCCCTGGGTGCATTTGTAATTCCATAAGAAGTGGGTGAGAAGGGTTTTTGGCAGCCTGATGAAGTCCAGGGCCCACTAAGATGGGGTAGACCTAGTAAACACCCTCCCCAAGCATCCTGAAGGGTAGAACTCTAGTAACAAATGTGATCCAAAATCAGACCAGCTCTGAGGCATCTCAGTCCCTGAAAGTGGAATGCATTAGCCAGTGCCAACAAATACCTGTAAGATGCCGGTGCAGATCTTCTTTGGAGGAGAATAATGTTATCCTAGGCCTGAAATTTATCTACTTAAAGTTTTCTGAATGCAATATCCAGAACAGCAGCAGCAGCAGTGCATCATCATAACCAGGTACATAAGGAGACAGAATAACAACAGCAGAGACAACTGACCATAAAAGCAGATCCACAGATGACCAAATATTGGAGTAATCACTTTAGAATAACTATGGTTATTATGCAAGACAAGATTGTCAGCAGCCCTGGAGATCTTTGTACAGGGAAGGGATAAAATGGGGGCATAGGGATACATTTGGGTGGGGCTTGAGGGGGGCTAGGGATGGGAGGGTGGGTAATATGGCCCAAGAAACTGGGGGGAGGGTGGGGGAACATATGAACATAGGAGATTGTCAAGTATGTGGTTGAGAGTATATTGTTGAGAAAACTTTTTCAAAAATATAATAAGGAAGGTTACCTGTTTAAGATGCTTAAAGGGGAGAATCTGACACAGGACAGGCTTCTAGGGAGTGTGCGAGTGCTCATTTTGCCATAGTGGGTTATGTCATTGGATGGAAACCCATACAATGAGAGTAAGATATACCCACATCCTGGGGAGGACTGATGTTCTCAAATAGAGGGAATCGTATCTCTCGAGAGAAATTGTGGCTCCCAATGCATTAGGGCAGTCGAGCTTGTCAAGCCCTCAACATTGTTGCAAGTATCTCTGAACATGGTCCTTCAAGCAATGAAGATTGATTGTCACTGTGGGCCCTGAGGGGAGGGGGAAAGAGGTATTGAATAGGTGGAATCAGTGTAACTGTGGGGCAATGGAAGTGTTCCACAAGATTACGCAAGGATGGATATAGAACATGTTAAATTACACCAAAAATGTATAGGGGCCTATAGGCTAAAATGTAAATCATAATGTAAAACATAAGATAACTAAAAATTTAGAAAATTGTATAGTCTAAAATATAGACCACAATGTAAACTCAAGTGTAACCTTGTTTGAAAGCTATTGTCTCAAAATCTGTACATCACTTGCAGTAAATATAGTATGAACATGTAAAAAGATTATTGCTGGGGAAGGGACAAAGTGTCTGATGTCGAATATGTGGGAGTATTGCATATTATATATATGAATTACTGTGGTCTAAAACTTTTGTGAAGACAAGCTTAATAATTAGAAGAAAAGAAAAAGAAAAAGAAAGGACATAGACCCTGAGGAAGAGATGGAAGAAGTTGCCTTGCCAATGTGCATACAGGGCAACACTTACTGCAGTGATGGAAGGCAAAACATCAAAAACAAAGCTTTTGCATTTTTAAATTTTTTGATACCCCAATTTATTTTTACTTTAATTTTTCTAAATTAGTATGTATTCTATATTTAACCTTTAAACCCATCACTATATTCCATTTTGTTATTAATGGAACCTGGCAATATATTGGGCTTCATTTTCAGGGAGGTTTTGGACCACAGAGGGGTTTGATGGTGGTGGGGGAGGAATACTGGTGTGGGGTGTTATTGGTGGGGGGCACATGGTTGGGAGGGAGTTCTCCAGGGTACATGTGTGGGGTGCATAAAAATGTGTGGATATTTTCATAGTGGTTACAGTTGGGAACGATGGCTGGGGGTGTGCTGAGCTGTGGCCAGGGGAGCTCTGTCACATTCCCTAATGGAACAGCAACAATCCTCTGAGTGCAATGGCTAAGACCAATAAGGAAGGATGATCCAACAATGAGCCCTTGATGCTAACGACTATGCTTGTGGGTCTGTGTGCCTGAAATAAGAACTAGGCCTAGAACTGCAGGGTGCCTAAGAGTTACCTCCTGAGCCCCTCCATGTTGCTCAAACGTGGCCAGTCTTGAAGCCAAACTCAGCATGTAAATGCATTGCCTTCCCCCCAAGCATGGGACATGACTCCTGGGGATGAACCTCCCTGGCACCAAGGGATTACTACCAAGTACCAGCTGATGATGTGGCTGGAGAATGACCTTGAATAAAAGGGTCAACTCAGACCAGCAAAATATCTCAGCTTACATGTATCAGGAATTAAAAATGTTTTTTGACCCTGAATAAAAAGAGGAAATGGAAAGGACAAATGAGTTTATATGGCTATGAGTCTCCAAAAAGAGCCGGGAGGTTATCAGAGGGGTCACCCTTACACACACCTCAGCAGAGTCCCAGAGACAGATAAAGTAGATACAATCCCACGTATTGGTTCTTCTGAGGGCTACAGAGACCCACAGTTTCTATGGTCATGGCAGATGGAGTTCAGTGCCATGTCAGTTGGCCCTACTTTGGAGTTTGTGGTCCTGAGTATGATGGAGCTGGACTCAGATGTGATATTTGTCCACAAACCTCTCCTGTTACTTTTACCAGATCTGTGGTTGGTGCCGGGGTTTAGTGTATACCCAGGGGACCTGAATCTTTAGACTGACCATGTGATAGCCAGGCCCTGAGCCTCAACAGACTTGCAACTCCTACACTCTGGTTTACTGGACTTACCCCACTCGGCTAGCATGGAGGTGAAGAAGGTCAACCACCATACCAGGGAGCCAAGAGTACCTACAACTGCAAACAGGAGAATTGTATCCATCATCCAAGTGGAATCGAAGCACCCTCTTCATACAAAAGTGGAGTGGACATAACCATCCCAGGGTCCACAGAATGGAGGAATAGAGCGTAGATTAGTGTGGACTTACTGATACTCTATTGTGGAACTAATGTGATTAGTAATGGAAGTAAATGTAGCACTGAGATGGAGAAAGTGGCCATGGTAGCTGCTGAGGGTAGGGAGTGGGAAGAAGAGATGTGATGTGGGGGCATTTTCAGGACTTGGAGGTGTCCTGGGTGGTACTGCAGGGACAGTTACTGGACATTGTATGTCCTCCCATGGCCCACTGGGTGGACTGGGGGAGAGCATAAACTGTAATGTGGACCATTAACCATGTGGTGCAGCAGTGCTCAGAGATGTATTCACCAAGTGCAATGAAAGCCCCATGATGATGGAAAAAAAAAACTTAGGAGAGAGGGTCAGAGAAAAACACCAGAATGAAGCACAGAAGGATAAAAGAATGGAAAGATAGGAAAAAAGACAAAGAATAGAAGGAGACGATACAACATATGTGTGATTGGAGGCCCAGGATAAAAGGACAAAGATAATGGAATGGAAGAAATAAATAAGTAAAATATTCCAAAGTGAGAAACACTGTGACGATTAGGTTCATGTGTCAGCTTGGCCAGGTAATGGTGCCTCATAGTTTGGTCAAGCAAGCACTGGCCTGATTGCTACTGTGAGGACATTTCATTGCATCTATGATTGATTACATCTACAATAAACCAAGGATATTGTCTTCAGCAATGAGAGACATCTCATCCAATTAGGAGAATGCCTTAAAAGAAGAAGTACTGATTTCAGCAACCAGAAGAAAGAATTTCCATTCCTAATTCAGACAGCCAGCATCTCCTGGGGACCTCATAGAGGAACTTTATAGAAGCTCCTGCCTTGCAGCCTGCCCTACAGAATTTGAACTTGTGCACCCCCACAGATGTATGTGACAGTCTTATAAAATCTTATAATATTTACAGATATCTCCTCTTAGTTCTGTTTCCCTAGAGAAGCCTGACTAATACAAATATCAAGTCACAGATTGAAGCAATTCTACAAGCCCCAAACATGATGAATAAAAGTAATCTAGATTTGTGCATATCATAGTAATTGCTGAAAACAAAGGATAAAGACAAAGTCTTAAAAGCAATTTGAGGAAACAGCCTGCATTGCCTTCAAAGAAGCAACAATTAGACTTACAACTGACTTTTAAATAGATCATATAGAAACCAGAAGACAAGGGAATGAGATCTTCAAACTACTGAAAGAAAATAACTTTCAACATAGAAATGTATTCTTGGAAAAATATCATTCAAGAATGAAGGTAAGAGAAAAATATTTTCAAACAAAAAAGTAAATAATCATCAATATACCTGTGCTAAAATAAAAGTTATACAGTGTTCAAACAGAAAGAAAATTGCAGATAGAAGATTAGACATACAGGAAAGAATGAAGAGCAATGAAAATGATAAATATGTGGATAAATCTAATAAATATTGACTGTTTAATACAAAATAATGTCTTTGTGAGGGTTTTCATATGGAGAGAATTAAAATACACAAAACTTAACAAATAAGTGTGGAGGTAGATAAATTGGTTGAAGTGCTCTAAGTTTTTGCACTTTCCAAGAAAAGGATAAAAGTTCTATGTATACTTTGAATGCTGTAATTTCTAGGTTCATCATTAAGAGAATAATGAGGGAAGCAGATTTGGCTCAACTGATAGAGCATCCGCCTACCACATGGGAGGTCCAGAGTTCAAACCCAGGGCCTCCTGTCCCATGTGGTAAGCTGGCCCACGTGCAGTGCTGATGCATGCAAGGAGTGCTGTGCCACACAGGGGTGTCCCCCGCGTAGGGGAACCCCACACACAAGGAGTGCGCCCTGTGAGGAGAACTACCCTACACAAAAAAAGTGCAGCCTGCCCAGGAGTGGCACTGCACACACACGGAGAGCTGACGCAGCAACAAAAAGAGACACAGATCCCCAGTGCTGCTGACAAGAATACAAGTGGACACAGAACACACTGTGAATGGACACAGAGAGCAGACAACTGGGGGAGGGGGAAGGGGAAATAAATAAATAAATAATTTTTTTTTTAAAAGAGAGAATAATGAAAAAAAATTTACAAATTCCAAAGTAATTGAGAGAAAATTGGAATAATAAAAAGTTCTGGGAAATCTAAAAGGAAATCAAGAAAATAGAGGACAGTAACAAGCAAGACAAAAATTATATGGTAGAATGGTAGATTTAAATTTAAATATTCACTAGTAAAATTAAATTAAATTAAGTGGCCTAAATGCTCTCATTAAAAAGTACAGATAGCAGAGAAACAGCAAGATGGCAGTGGAGTAAGGAGCTCCTAGAGTCAGGTCCTGCTACAGGGCAGTTAGTAAACACCCAGAGCTCTCTGGAGCGGCTGAGGCACCTGTCTGGGGGCTCCAGGGGGCCAGAAGAGCATCCTGCAACATCGTTGGGGGAGTGGAAAGAGGAGACTGCCCATCTGCAGAGAAGGCTCCTAAGTAGAGCACTCCACACCCCGGAGACCAGTGCCCATCCTCCATTGGAGGCACAAGCCACCTCGGGAGCTGTTCTGTAGCTGGAATTGAAAGTTCCACTCCCCCAAGACAGGGGAGGAAGAGACGGCTGGGCAGCAATTTCAGCTCTGATGAGGAAATCCAGTGGGCTAACAGTATGATCCTGAGACCAGCTAAGGTTTGAGTCTGTCCAGGTCAGAAAGGGGCTGGGAGCCGCCATCTTAACCCAGTGCCACCTCCAGCAGGGAGGAAGCTGCGGGCACCTGCGCCAGCCTCTCCGAGAATAACCGGCCAAGCCGCAGAGGCTGGTGATTATCCCACTCTGGCTGCTCTGTGATGGGAATTGGAAGCTCCATTTCCCAGAATCAGGGGAGGAGGAGGTGGTTGGCTGCCGATTTTGGCTACTGATTGGTAGACTCGGCTGGCTAAGAGATAACCATGGGAACAGCTGGGGTATGAACCAGCCCAATCAGAAAGAAGCCAGTAACCACCATTCTGACTCCGCCCAGGGAGAGGCTGAGGAGCCCTGCACCAGCCTATATAGGTAACTATAGGGAACTTTGGCTGGCCTAGACTGAAAATCAGAAGTCTACCAGGGCAATTGCTGTCATCTTAGGACCCACACTGCATAGATTACTGCCCACACCTGCAGCTCCATCCCTGCCCCAGGTAGGGGAGAAAGGGATGTGAAGCTTCATCAGTCTCTCTGGGCAACTACAGTCTAGGCCTGCAGGTGGATTATTCCACATAGCTGTGACTCTGTTCCTACCCCTGGCAAAGGACAAAGTTGGAAGAAGCTTCATTGGTCCCTAGTGCAATGAGGGCATCTTGAGCCTCCACAGCTTACAGCACCAACTACATGCATGGCTCCAACTGCACAACCAGCAAGGGAGAAATGATAGGAAGCCCTAAACGAGAGAGAAAAACTGCACCCAGAAAAAATACTCTAGTAAGCCAGATGCCAGGACACCAACAAAAAATTACAATCCACACCAAGAAAGGAAGCTATGGTCCAGTTAAAGGAACAAGATAAGCCTCCAGATGACATAAAGAGGTTGAGACAACTAATCATAGATGTTCAAACAAATCTCCTTAATAAATTCAATGAGAAGGCTATAGAGATTAAGGATATTAAGAAGACATTGGATGAGCACAAAGAAGAATTTGAAAGCATACATAGAAAAATAGCAGATCTTATGGGAATGAAAGGTACAATCAATCAAATTTTAAAAAACATTGGAATCATATAATAGCAGATTTGAAGAGGCAGAAGAAAGGATTGGTGAGCTTGAAAAAATGGTCTCTGAAAGTGAGCATACAAAAGAACAGATGAAGAAAAGAATGGAAAAAATTGAACAAGGTCTCAGGGAACTAAATGACAGCAAAAGGTGTGCAAACATATGTGTCTTGGGTGTCCCAGAAGGAGAAGAGAAGGGAAAAGGGGCAGAAGAATATTTAAAGAAATAATGGTAGAAAATTTCCCAACTCTATTGAAGGACATAGATATCCCTGTCCAAGAAGCACAACGTACTCCAATCCAAAAAATTCCAAATAGACCAACTCCAAGACACATACTCAGCCAAGACACATACACATACTTTGACTCACAATGTCAAAGGCCAAAGTCAAAGAGAGAATTCTGAGAACAGCAAGAGAAAAGCAATGTGTAACATATAAGGGATATCCAATTAGATTAAGTGCTGATTTTGCACCATAAATCATGGAGGCAAGAAAACAGTGGTCTATTATATTTAAGATACTACAAGAGAAAAACATCCAGCCAAGAACCTTATATCCAGCAAGACTGTCTTTCAAAAATGAGAGCGAAATTAGAATATTCACAGATAAACAGAAACTGAGAGCATTTCTAAGCAAGAGACCAGATTTTCAGGAAACACTAAAGGGTGCGCTAGAGCCTGAAAAGAAAAGACAGGAGAGAGGGGCCTGGAAGATAATCTAGAAATGAAGATTATATCAATAAAAGTAACTAAAAGTGTCAAAAGAGTGGTGAAAATAAATTATAACAGATAAAACTCAAATAGTCAGGAATAAACTTAACCAATGATGTAAAGCACTTGTATTGAGAAAACAGCAACTCAGTGTTAAACAAATCAAAAAGTCCTAAATAAATGGAAGACCATTCCATGCTCATGGATTGGAAGACTAAATATCATTAATATGTCAATTCTACTCAAATGAATATACAGATTTAATGCAAAACCAATAAAAATTCCACCAGCATTAAGGGAAAAATTGAAAACATGATCAGTAAATTTATTTGGAAGGGTAAGGAGCCCTGAATAGCCAGAAACATCATAAAAAGGAAAAGTGAACCCTCATCTCCAGACTTTAAATCATAATGCCTACCTATAGTGGTAAAAACAACATGGTACTGGCCTAAAGACACACACAATAGACCAATGGCACCAAATTTATGTTTCAGAAACAGACCCTCACAGGTTTGGTCAAGTGATTTTTGACTAACCTGTCAAACTCACACGGCTCAGGCAGAACAATCCATTCAACAAATGGTGCTGAAAGAACTGGATATCCATAGCTGAAAGAAGGAAAGAGGACCCCTATCTCACACCTTATCCAAAAGCTACCTCAAAATGGATCAAAAAACTAAAAACAAAACCAAGAACCATAAAACTTCTAGAAGAAATTATTGGAAAATATCTTCAAGACCTGGTGGTAGGTGGTGGATTCTTAAAGGAGATAAGAGAAGGACTGAGTAGCCTACTGATGTTTAATGTATGTAGAAGTTTTAATTAGCTTTACTGTAAAATTGTGGAAATGTATAGAGTGGATGGTAACACAGTGAGTAACAGCTAGTTTATAAATGGGGATGTGACTGAAAATGGTAGTCTAGTTATGTAAATGCCAATTGACAGATGCTTGAGAATAATCTAGAAACTGGATAGCACAGTAAACCAAGAGGTGGGTGAGAATTGTGGTTGGTGGTACAGATGCAAAAGTGTCCTTTGTGAGCTAGAGCAAATGTACATCACTACTGCAAGGTGTTGGTAATGTGGACAAGCATGGGAAAAATACAGCTGGAGTGACCTATGAACTGTGGTTAGTAGTACTAACATAATATTCTTGCATCTATGCAAAAGATGTACTGTGTTGATACTGAGGCAGTATGGAAAATGTGAACCAAATGTACACTATGGGCATGGCAATAATCAGATGATATTATTTTATCTGTAGTAAATAACATACCACATTGTGGTGTGTTGATGGAGGGGTGTTGCTTGGGAATTCTGCACATGTACATGTTAGGGTGGGTTGGGGGAAAAACACCCCAAATGTAAGAAAAGAACTATGATTAGTAGTAAGATTTTGACAGTGTTCTTTTTTTTTTTTTAAGATTTTTTTTTATTTATTTTTATTTCTCTCCCCTTCCCCCCACCCCAGTTGTCTGTTCTCTGTGTCTATCTGCTGCATCTTCTTTGTCCACTTCTGTTATTGTCAGCGGCACGGGAATCTGTGCTTCTTTTTGCTGTGTCAGCTCTCCGGGTGGGCAGCACCATTCTTAGGCAGGCTGCACTTTCTTTCGCACTGGCGGCTCTCCCTACAGGGTGCACTCCCTGCGTGTGGGGCACCCCTATGCGGGGACACCCCTGTGTGGCACGACACTCCTTGCGCGCATCAGCACTGCGCATGGGCCAGCTCCACACGGGTCAAGGAGGCCCAGGGTTTGAACCACGGACCTCCCATGTGGTAGATGGACACCCTAACCTCTGGGCCAAGTCTGCCGCCAACAGTGTTCTTTCATAGTTTGTAACAAACGTCTCACGACAATGCAAGGTGTTGATGTATGGGACCCCTGTATGATGTTATGCATGTTTGTTTTGTAAGTTCGCAACTTTTACTATACACTTAATTGTTTATGTATGTTCATATATAAATGATATAAAGATAATAATCAGATTGGTTAGGGGGAAAATACTTTGTTTAATAGTAATATTATGACAATGCTTTTTAATCATTAGTTAATAAGGTTTAAACAATGCAAGTTATTGGTGGTAGGGTGAGATGTTATGTATGTTTGCTTGATGTTATATATGTTTGTTTTGTAAGTTCACAATTATTATATATTTATTATTTATGTATGAGTGATATATTTCAATTTTTAAAAAGTACAGATAGCAAAACTGGATTTTTTAAAAATCTAATTATATGATGCTTATAAGAATAACATATGGCTACATCAGGCAAACTATGAAAGAATAGAAACATTTATAACATGTAAACCAAAGAAATCTGAGAGCTATATTAATATCAGATAAAGCAAATATAGAGATGAATAAGAATACTTTATAATGATTAAAAACTCAGATAATTAGAATGAATAACAATTCTAAATTTGTATGTACATAATCACAGGGCATCAAAATGTGTAAAACTAAACTTGATAGAACTACAAAAAATAGACAAATTCTACTTGGAGATTTTAACACATTTTCTCATATAAAAACATCAGCATTAGGTTCAAAAACATCAGAATTACTAGATTTGAATAATAAAATTAGGAAACTTGACCTAATAAACTTTAGCAATCATTGCACTAACAACTGAAGAATACACATCATTTCCAAATACATAAGGTACATTTATAAAGCTGAACTATCAAGCAAGTTTCAATAGATTTCAAGGAATGGAAATCATACAGACTATACTTTGTGACCACAATGCAAATAAGCTAGAAAGTAATAAAGAAAACAAAATTAGAAAAGTCTCATGTTTGAAATTTTTATAATACCCTCCTGAATACTCCATGTGTCAAAGAAGAAATCTCAATAAAAATTAGAAAATATTTTTAACCAAATGATAATGAAAATATTACATATCAAAATGTGGGGAGGGAAACGGACTTGGCCCAGTGGTTAGGGCGTCCATCTACCACATGGGAGGTCCGCGGTTCAAACCCCGGGCCTCCTTGACCTGTGTGGAGCTGGCCCATGTGCAGTGCTGATGCGTGCAAGGAGTGCCCTGCCACGCAGGGGTGTCCCCCGCCTAGGGGAGCCCCACGAGCAAGGAGTGCGCCCATAAGGAGAGCCGCCCAGTGCGAAAGAAAGTGCAGCCTGCCCAGGAATGGCGCCACCCACACTTCCCGTGCTGCTGACGACAACAGAAGTGGACAAAGAAACATGACACAGCAAATAGACACAGAGAACAGACAACCGGAGGAGGAGGGGGAATTAAATAAAATAAAATAAAATAAAATGTGGGGGGTGCGGCTAGAGCTATGCTTAGACATTTTTCAGAAAGAAAGTTTGAAAATATCAGTGACCTAAACATCTATCTCAAGGAGTGAAAAAAATAATAGCAAATTACAAACTAAGAGAATAGAAGAAAAGGAATAATAAAATAAGAGAAAAAATAATGAAGTAGACAACAAACATAAAATAGAGTATCAACATAATGAAAAGTTTTTGATAAACTCTTCATAAGACTGATCAAATACAAAGAGGAAAGGCACAATTAACCAATGTTGAGAATAAAAAAGAGAACATCATTGCAGATCTTGGAGACAATCAAAAGATAAATGTTATAAGCAACTTTTTATGCCAATGTATCTGAAATTCTCAAGGGAATAGGAATATTTATGAAAATACAATTTATAATAGCTGACACAAGAAGAAATAGAAATTTTCAAAGGTCCTATAACTATTAGAGAAATCAAAAAGATAATTAAAAATCTTTTCATAAAGGAAACTATAGACAAAGCTTCACCAGCACACTCCATCAGAAATTTAAATCTAGAAAAGAGAAGAAGAGGGAGCACTTTACAGTTTGTTTTACGAGGTACCAAAATACAATAAAGACCTTATGATAAAAGGAAATATCACTCAACTGAAAGGAAAAATCCTGAATAAACTACTATTTCAATTACTACATAAATAAACTACAAATTCAAAGACATATGAAAAGAATAATGTATCACACTAAGTCAGATGGTAGGTTGGTTTAATATTTGGAAGTCATCACATTAATAGGCTAACATAGAAAAAGCATATAGCCATCTCAAAAGAAAAAATATATATAAAATTAAATATCCACTAATAATTTTTTTAATCTTAGCAAAAGAAGGAAAATTTCTTAATCTGAGAGAGGATTTATATGAGAAACCTAGAGCAAGCATCATACTCTGGTGAAATGTGAGCTCTTTCCACTTGGAGATCAGGGATCAGTGAAGGGTGCTCATGAGCACCACTTTTTTTTTAAAGACTTTATTTTATTTATTTCTCTCCCCTTCCCTGCACTCCTCCCCCTCCGTTGTCTGCTCTCTGTGTCCATTCACTGTGTGTTCTTCTGTGTCTGCTTGTGTTAGCAGCACCCGGAAGCTGTGTCTCATTTTGTTGCATCATCTTGCTGCACCAGCTCTCTGTGTGTGCGGTGCCCTTCCTGGGCAGGCTGCACTTTCTTTCACGCTGGGCGGCAATCCTTACTGGGCACACTCCTTGCACGTGGGGCTCCCCTACATGGGGGACACCGCTGCATGGCAGGGCACTCCTTGCACGCATCAGCACTGAGTGTGGGACAGCTCATCACAGGGGTCAGGAGGCCTGGGGTTTGAACCTTGGACCTCCCATGTGGTAAGCAGATGCCCTATCCTATGGACCAAATCCACTTCCCAGCACCACTCTTTTTGGCACTTTATCAAAGATACTAGTCAGTGCAGAAAGGCAAGAAAAATAAATAAAAATCTAAGGAATAAAAAAAGAACTAAAACTTTAATTATTTGTAGATCTTATGATGATGTACATAAAAACACAAAAGAATCTCAAGGTAAATTATTGGAATTAATACAAGGTCAATATACAAAATTTGATTTGTTTGTATATATCAATAACATACAGAAAATATCAAGTACCTAGGAACAAAATTAAATAAAATCTAAGTAAATGAAAATATATATCATGTTCTTGGACTGTAAGACTCAATATTGTGAGACTCATTATGCAAATTCTCTAATATATAGTTTATGTGCAATCCTAAAAAAAACTCACCTAGGCTTTTTAGAAAATTAACAAGCTGACCCAAATACATATGTGAAAAAGCAAAAGGCCAAGAATAGCCAAGACAAGCTTGAAAAAGAAGAATAAACTGGGAGAACTTTCTCTACCAAGTATCAAGATCTATTACAAAGCTATAGTGCTTAATTGGTACCAGTATAAGAATAATTGCATAGGTCAATGGAACAAAAGGGAGAACCCAGAAACAACTCAGATCTTCAGATGCCCAGTTTATTAAAAGAAAAAAAGGGGGGATCACACATCAGAGCAAGGTGTGGGAAATTATTTTTAATAAATATTACTAAAACAATGGGTTAGCTATATGAGGAAAGCATTAAGCTCAATCCCTGCCTCACACCATATACAAAGAATCAATCCCGGGGGACTTGTGGATCTAAATGCGAAAGGTAAAGCAATAAAGCTTGTAGGAGAAATATAAGAGAATATATGATCTCAAAATTGAGAAAAAATTTTTTCATGAAATATAAACCAGCTACCTACACACACACCACACACAAACTGCTCCCCTTAGGAAAACACTGGAATATTGGAATCCATTGAAATTAAGAACTCGGATACATCAAAACACACCATTAAGAAACTTAAAAGGCAAGCCACAGAATGGGAGAAGATCTGAGTAAAGTATACAACTGACACAGAGCTCATATCCAGAATATGAAAAGAACACCTACATATCAATAAAAAATAGACATCTCAATAGAAAAACAATGGTCAAGAGACTTGAACAGGCACTCCACATAAGAGGACTTCCAAACAACTCACGTGCATGTGAAAAGGTGCTCAGCCTCAATTACAGTTACATAATGCAAATGGAAAGCACAGCAAGATGCCTTTATAAACCCATGAGAGGCGGCGGACTTGGCCCAGTGGTAAGGGCGTCTGTTTACCACATGGGAGGTCCGTGGTTCAAACCCTGGGCCTCCTTGACCCTTGTGGAACCGGCCCATGCGCAGTGCTGATGCGCGCAAGGAGTGCTGCGCCACGCAGGGGTGTCCCTCGCGTAGGGGAGCCCCACGCGCAAGGAGTGCGCCCGTAAGGAGAGCCGCCCAGCGCGAAAGAAAGTGCAGCCTGCCCAGGAATGGCGCCGCACACACGGAGAGCTGACACAGCAAGATGATGCAACAGAAAGAAACAGATTCCTGTGCAGCTGACAACAACAGAAGCAGACAAAGAAGCAGCAGCAAATAGACACAGAGAGCAGACAACCGGAGTGGGGGGTGGGGGGAAGGGGAGAGAAATAAATAAATAAGTAAATCTTTTTTAAAAAATAAGAATAAAAATAAACCCATGAGAATGGGCTTAAATTAAAAGGGCCAAAAATGCCAGTTGTTGGCAACAGTGGGAAACAAGCGGGATTCTTGCTGACTGCTGGAAAGAATGTAAGTTGGTACGATTGTTTTGGAAATCAGTTTCACACCATCTACTGACAGTGAGGATAGGCAGACCTCGGTAACCCAGCCATCACACTCCTAGATTTAGTCCCAATAAAAATGTGTGCACGCGTGCAGAAGAGTTCACTGCAGCATGTGCAAAACGTTCAAGAGAGGTACGGAAATGTTCAAAGCCCAGTTGTTCACAGCTGTTCCAAACTGGAAAAAACCTATATGTCCATCAACAGAAAGACATACACACACACACACACACATACATACATATATATATATACATTTTGATATATATATATTTATATATATGTATTGACCGTACAGCAATGAAAATGAATGAAAGGCAGCTACACACAATAGCATGGATGACTCTCACAAACATAATGCTAAACGAAAGATGCCAAACAGACAAACAAAAAAGAAAAGCTATATGATTCCATTTACATTTGTTTTAAACAGGTAAAACTAAACAATCATGTTTAGAATGAGTGCTTAGTGTAGTGGCAAAACCATAAAGAAAAGAGGAACGGTTTACCATAGAAACCACGACAGTGATTGTTTGCAGGGAGGAGGGAGGAGAGAGCAATTAGGACAGTGCACTTGCAAAGTTGGGTGGTTGGCGGCTTCACAAGCATTTGCCTTGTAGAAATTCTGTTGTACATTTCTGTTGGGTGCATTCACAATTCACAATTTAAAAAATTATTTTAACCACCTCTGTTTCTTTTTGTGTAAACTACATTTATATTCGTGTAGGTTCCTTTTTTATTATTATTATTAAATTGTCCTTTTTTTTAAAGATACATAGATCACAAAAAATGTTATAGTAAAAAATATAAGAGGTTCCCACATCCCCCACATCCCACCCCCCACACACACACACTTCTCCCACATCAATAACCTCTCTCATCACTGTGGCACATTCATTGCATTTGGTGAATACATTTTGGAGCACGGCTGCACCGCATGGATTAGAGTTTATATTGTAGTTTACATTCTCCCCGAGTACATTCAGTGGGTTATCGCAGGATATATAATGTCCTGCATGTGTCCCTGCAATATCATTTAAAATAACAGGAAGTCCCGAAAATGCCCCCACATCTCATGGCCACTTTCTCCAGATCAATGTTACAGTTTCTTCCATAACTAGTTACAATAGTTCTATAGTAGAATACCAGTAAATTCACTCTAATCCATATTTTATTCCTCCATCCTGTGGACCCTGGGCTGGTGATGTCCACTCCACCTCTATATCAAGAGGGGGCTTAGGGAAACGGACTTTGGCCCAGTGGTTAGGGCGTCCGTCTACCACATGGGAGGTCCGCGGTTCAAGCCCCGGGCCTCCTTGACCCGTGTGGAGCTGGCCCATGCGCAGTGCTGATGCACGCAAGGAGTGCAGTGCCACGCAAGGGTGTCCCCCGCGTAAGGGAGCCCCACGCGCAAGGAGTGCACCCATAAGGAGAGCCGCCCAGCGCGAAGGAGGGAGCAGCCTGCCGAGGAATGGCGCCGCCCACACTTCCCATGCCGCTGACGACAACAGAAGCGGACAAAGAAACAAGACGCAGCAAAAAGACACAGAAAATAGACAACCGGGGGAGGGGAGGGGAATTAAAGAAATAAAAATAAATCTTAAAAAAAAAAAAAAAAAAAGAAGAATTCCTTTAAAAAAAAAAAAAAAGAGGGGGCTTAGATCCCACATGATTGATGGATGTGATTCTCCTGCTTGGAGTTGTAGGCACTCTCAGTTCCTTGGTGTAGGTTCTTAATCTTACTCTTTGTTAGCATCTTACACCTTGTAAAAGTGTTTCGCACACATTAAACACCACACTAACAGGTAGCTGTTATTTTCCTTCTCTAGATAAGGAAACTCAGGGTGGGGAACGGGGCGTGGGGGAGACAGCTCTGACAGTGCCAAAGCATCTCCTGCTACAGGCAGCACGGAGCCGGAGCCAGAGCATTTCCTATGCAATGGATGTGTTGGGGAGAGGGCTAGGTGCAAATGACATGTTTGAAAATTGATTTCATTTGGAATGCACTGGGGAGCCTACCACTTAGAGAACCCGCAGAGCAAATTCATTCATTAATTGGTGCAGCGAGTATTTATCGAGTGCCTATTTTATTCACAGCACTGTGAAGCCCTTTAAAACCTAAAGTTTTCTTCCATAAAGTGAATAAATTCTTCCTTAACCTTTTGGTTGTACAAGTCTGTATATTCAGATATTGATGCTTTTTAAGATTTCATTATTATTATTTTTTTATCCCAAGAGTGGTGCATGTTCACTGTAGAGCAGTTAGAAAACAGGTAAAACCAAAGAGAAGAAATTAAAGGCACCTATATCCTACCACCTGGAGATGTCAACATTTAGTATATATCTCCTAATAGTTTTTTTTTTCTATGTGTGTATACATTTTTAATCAAAAATAGAATCATATTATACATTCTGGTTTTGCTTTTACTTTAATTCTTATTTTATTTTTTAAAATTCAGGGGAGTGGATGACGCTCAATCAGTTGAGCACCTGCTTCCCACATGGGAGGTCCCGGGTTTAGTCCCTGGTGCCTACTAAAAACAAAAGAAGGGAAACAGATGTGGCTCAAGTGAAAAGACCTCCGCCTGCCATGTGGGAGGACCCAGGTTCAATCCCTGGGGTCTCCTGGTGAAAAAAGAAGAAAAAGTGTGCCTGTGTGGTGAGCCACTACCTGCTCAGCAAGCCAGTGCCTGTACCATGAACCAAGTGCCCACGCGGTGAGCCGAGTGCCCATGTGGCGAGCCACGTGTCCATGTGAGTGCCCACGCGAGCTGAGAGCCCTCGTGGTGTGCAAGTGCCCATGCAAGTACTTGCATGGCGAGCCAAGTGCCCGCACAGTGAACCAAGTACCTGCACAAGTGCCCACATGGGGAGCCAAATGCCCACATGAGTGCCCATGTGGTGAGCCAGTGCCTGCGTGGGGACCCAGTGCCCACGTGAGTGCCTCCATAGAGAGCCAAGTGCCTGCGTGATAAGCCAAGTGCCCGCATGAGCGCCATGTGGTGAGCCAGTGCCCACGCAAGTGAGTCACGCAGCAAGATGATGATGCAACGAAAGAGAAACGAAGGGGAGAGTCAAGGTGAAGCACAGCAGAGACCAGGAACTGAGGTGGGGCAGGTGACAGGGAACCTCTCTCCACATCAGAAGTCCCCAGGATTGAATCCCAGTGAATCCTAGAGGAGAAAGACAAGAGAAGACAAAAGGAGAAATAGATACAGAAGATCACAAAGCAAATGGACACAGACAAAAAAAACAACGGGGGAGAGGGGAGAGGGGGGAGAAGGAAGGAAAGGAAAAAGAAAAAGAAATAAAAAAGAAAACAAACAACAAGCAAACAAATAAAAAACCCAACTCAGGGTTTCCGGTGTGGCTCAGTGATTGGAGAACCGGCTTCCCACATGCAAGGTCCAGGGTTCAACCCCTAGACCTAGTACCTCAAAAAAAAAAAAAAAAATCAGTTGGAGTCCATTGATGGATGAATGGACAAACAAAATCTGGTCTATCCATCCAGTGAATATGATTCAGCTGTAAAAAGAAATGAAGAGCTGATCCATGCTACAACATGGATGAATCTCAGAAACTTTATGCTGAGTAAAATAGGCTGGACACAAAAGGACAAACACTGTATGATTCCACTTGCATTAAATATATAGAAAAATCAAAGTCACAAAGACAGAAAGTAGATTAGAGGTAAACGGGCTGGTGGATGGGAAAAGGGGGATTTGTTTCTTAATGTGTGCAGAGTTTCTATTTTAGGTGATGAAAAAGGTTTAGTAATGGAAGGTGGTGATGGTATGACAATATTGTGAATGTGATTAATGTCACTTAAAAGTGGTTGAAATGGGAAATATCATTTTTTTAAAGATCCAATTGAAATATATGCAGTAAAAGCAAACAGAAGTTTCCCAAATACAAGAGTCATCGCCCTCGCATTTGGCTGGAAGAACAGTAATTAGATGTCGCGCAGTTAGAGAATGCAACACGTGTGGATGCTGGGGAGCCTGGGTGCTGAGACATGCCTTGGAAGTGGCTGCATGGTGTGCAGGTCTCGATGCTCCCCACTGTCACCACCTGAGCACAGCACAGGCAGGTGCAAAGAGGCATAGCCTCTCATCCCAGAGGGAGACCATTAGGAGAGAGCAGCCATGTAAAAGAACACGGGCAGATGTCTCCAAGTCTCCTTTGAGATTTCACCAAAGTTCTCCTCTAGCCTTTAGGTAAGCGTGGTTCTCTGCTGACCCACATGCCACCAGTGGAATTTGGCACATTCCACGTACAATCCTGTGGACGTATTATATCTCATGGAAAGAGTACACTACCAACCCAGGTTGTTGGCAGGATGTGGATAATTTTCAAAGAACAGAAAATTCAAAACTTTACACATATTCAAGGTTGCATGTAGCCAGAAAACGTCAGACGTGCTGGCCTTGTCCTCTCAGAAGGCAAGGCAGTAGGGAGAGCGTAGGGATAAAACAAACGCAGAGCATGATGGCAGACCTGTGGTACTCAGCCACCCAGATATCAACAAACCAGAACTGAGCAAACACCAGTGGGTTAATGTCCATGCTTTCTCCGCTCTAACACAGAAAAGAGAAACCAGAAAATTTGATTTTATTCTTATAGCATGAACAACTACCTGGGGAAAAGTCAGATATGGAACAAAACTATTCTTATAACTGAGACAATCACTGATTTGGTAGATGCAAAATAAATTACAAGTGAGGATATAAATCATCATAGTATGACGGGTTGGATTGTATGCCCCCAAAAAATAGACTCAGGCCCTAATTCCCAGTCTCACGAATGTGAGCCTATTTGGAAATAGGGTCTTTAATATGTGGTTGGTTACAATGAGGTCAAACTGGATTAGGGTGGGCCATTAATCCAATATGACTAGTGTCCTTATAAAGAGAGGAAGTTTGGGCACAAGGACAGGTAGAAACGATGAAGGAGAATGCTGAGTAACAACAGTGGCAGAGATTAAAGTGATGCAGCTGTAAACCAAGGGATCCCAAGTGTCACCAGCAAACCACCAGAAGCTACGAAGAGGTGAAGTCTTCCCTACAGACTTCAGAGGGGGAAGGGCCCTGCCGACGCCTCGATTTCAGTCTTCTCGCCTCCAGAATTGTGAGATAATAAATTTCTGTTGCTTTAAGACATTCTCCAGTGGTGTTTGATTACAGCAGTCCTAGGAAATGAGCATCTGAACCTTTTTTCTATGTTTGAAGAGATGTCACTGGAGAAGGAAGGGGCGTCTCCCTAAGATCCTCAGCTTGGAAGTGAACTCACATATTTTGGGACTTCGGGAGATGTTCTAGTTTGCTAAGGTTGCTCAAAGAAGATACTATAAAATGGGTTGGCTTTTAACAATGGGGATTTATTAGCTTACAAGCTTACAGTTTTGAGGTTGAGAAAAAGGTCCAAATCAAGGCAACATCAGATGATGCTTTTTCCCTAAAGACCAGTTGCCAGCAGTCCTGGGCTCCTCTGTCACGTGGCAAGACACATGGTGGTGTCTGCTGGGCTCTCCCTTCTCCTCTGGGTTTCGTTGCTTTCAGCTTCTGGGGTTTTCTCTCTTGGTGTGAATTCCATTCTATTATGAAGGACTCCAGGAAGAGAATTAAGACGCACCCTGAATGAGACGGGATACATCTTAACTTAAGATCTTACTCACCAAAAGATTCTACTTACAGTGGGTTGACACCCATAGAAGTGGATTAACTTTAAGAACATACTTTTCTGGGGTTTGTATATTTTCAAATGAATGCTTTTGGTTATAAGAGAGTTGTGCTGTGTTGGCAGCAAACATACATATATATTTAAAATTAAGTGAAAGTGTGGATAATGAAGTGTAGGCTCATGTGGCATAGAGAAAGGAAGGTGAAAACAACTCTTGTCTTTGTTTTGCTGCTAACAAACGAATCACCTCCTACGAGTGGGAAATCACCAGCTTATGAGCTTCAGTGGGAGGCAGATACCAGCCACGACTGCAGAAGCAGCTCAGAGCTGAGGCTCTTGGTTCCCATCCTCGCTCCCAGCTGGATGTGCATCCAAACCCCAGGCTCAGTCTGGGAATCAGAGGACCCTCATGCATGGAGTGGGTGGGGGACCTGGAGACCTGGCCAGGCAGGAAGCAGGATTTTGAAAGTAGTTTGCTACTTAGCCCTGAAAATGGTCCTTTGTTAATTCTGTAAGATACCTAATATCCCTTTTTTTTCCAAAAACTGTTATTGTGGATATATATATGCATATGTATGTGCATATATATATAATTTGCCATTTTACCCATTTTAATTGTACAATTCAGTGGCATTAGTTACACTCACAATGTTGAACTACCGTCACCACCTTTCAGAACCAAAACTTTTTCATCACACCAGCCAGAAACACTGGACTCATTAAACAACAATTCCCCATCATCCCCTCCACACAGGTCCATATATTCTCTAACCTACTTTCTGTCTCTAAGAGTTTGCTTGTTCTAGACATTTTATTTGAATGGAATTATACAGTATTTGTCCTTCTGTGGCTGGCTTATTTCACTTAGCACCATGTTTTCAAGGTCCAAGCATGTTGTAGCTTGCATTAGAACACCTTTCCTCTCTATGGATGAATAATATTCCTTTGTAAACCTATACTACATTCTACTTACCCGTTCCACTGTTGATGGACACACGGTTGCTTCCATCTTTTGGCAAATGTGACACTGGTGTGCAAATATCAGCTGGAGTCCATACTTTCAGTTCTTTTGGATACATAACTAGGAGTGGAATTGCCAGGTCATATGGTAGTTCTGTGTTAACCCTTTGAGGAACAACCAAACTGTTTTCCAGAGCAGCTGCACCATTTTACATTTCCACCAACAGTGCACAAGTGTTTCAATTTCTCCACATCCTTGCCAACATTTATTTCCCATTTTTTTAATATAGCCACCCTAGACAGTGTGAAGTGGTTTTGATTTACATTTCCCTGATGACTAATGATGTTGGGTAACTTTTCTTGTGCTTGGTGGCCATTTCTATATCTTCTTTGGATAAATTTCTATTCAAGTCCTTTGTCCATTTTTAATTGACTTGTTTGTCTTTTTGTTATTGCATTGTAGGAGTTCTTTATATATTCTGTGTATTAACATTTATCAAGATGGGAAGAGGATAGAGTAGAAAGCTCCATGAAAGAGCGCTTCCACTAAAACAACTATTAAACTGGTCCATCAAAACAACTATTAAATTGGCAGAAACTGTGTGAATCAACTATTTTTGAAACTCTGGAGTCAAGTGGAACACTGTGCAGCGTCCGGGGATGACCTAAGAGGCTGGTAAACTGCAGTAAATAGCAGTGAATTTCACCCTCCCTACAGCAGCTGCCCTTCTTCATTGCCCAGCGAGGCGGCAGGGAGCTGTGGAGACTATAATGAGAACTCCTGGTGCTGCTTGCCGGTGTCAAGATGTAACCTAAGGACCTAGTCTTCCAAACCCCAGGGAGAGTGACAGGATAGCTGACCATGGCTTCTGATCAGCTACTTCAAATTGTTAGGGGGCCGGTTCTGAGGGCAACCAGTATTCAAACCACCCTCAGGCAAAAACAGCAGAGGAGTATTATTGAAGAGGAGCACCTAGTTGTTTTCTTTTCTCTCTCATTTCCCATTTGGAAGTGAAAATAATTTGGAAAAGTCACAAATTGACCACTCCAGCCAGCCCTTGGCAACTCCAGTCAAAAAAAAAAAAAAAAAAACACAAAACCCGAGCAATCCCAGAAGAGTGGGAGAACTAGATTTTCAGAGTTATAGCAACATAAAACTTGGAATGACCAGTTTTCAACAATAACTTGAAAACACACAATGAAACATGAAAGTATGGGCCACTCATAGGGAAGAAAAAAAATTATTTTCTAGAAACCATTCCTGAGGAAACTCAAACATTGGAACTATTTGTCAAAGACTTTAAATCACTTGTATTAATATGTTCAGTGAGCTAAAGGAATCCAAATAACTAAATGAAATTAGGAAAACATTAACTAAACAAAATTAAAAGAGGGAAACTATAAAGGAACCAAACAGAAATTTTGGAACTGCAGTGTATAGTAATTAAATGAAAAATTCACAAGATGGACTCAATGGTATATCTGAACAGGCAGAAGAAAAGATCAGCAAACTAGAAGATAAGGCAATTTAAAGTATACCGTATGAGGAGCAGAAAGAAAAAAATAATGAGAAAAAATAAACAGAGCCTGAGGGACCTGTGGGATACCATAAAGCAAATCAATATATGCCTAGTGGAGTCTGAGAACAAGATAGAAAGGAAAGAACAAAAAAAAAAAAGTAGTTGAAGATATAATGGCCAAAAATTTTCCCAAATCTAATGGAAGACATGAATATATACATCACAGTGAACTCTAATCAGGATGGACTCTAAGAGCGCTACACCAAGACATTGGGGAAATGTTAAAATCCAAAGACAAAAAAAGGCAGGATTTTGAAAGCAGCAAAAGAGAAGCAACTTGACACATACACAAGATCCTCAGTGATATTAACAGATTTCTCATCAGAAACCATGGAGACCAGAAGACAATGGAATGATATATTTAAAGTCCTTAAAAGAAAAAAAAAAACTGTCAACCAATAATTCTATATCCTGCAAAATTATCTTTCAAAAACAAAGGGGAAATTACAAAATTTATAGAGAAACAAAAGCTCAAAGAGTTCATTACCAAAAGACCTGCCCTATATGAAATACTAAAAGAAATCCTTCAGGCTAGAAATATAAAGGACTTAAGATTTAAGAAAAAAAAAAAGAACATTGGTAAAGGTAATAACATAGGCAAATATAAAATCCTATATTATTGTACTTTTGTTTTGTAACTGCTCCCCCCCATATGACTCAAAAGGCAAATGTGTAAAATAAGATTTAAAATCTATGTTAATGGGCATACAATGCAAAAATATGTAATCTGAACCAATAAAAATATAAAAGAGGAGGAAAGAAGGTATATAGGAGTACAGAGTTTGTATACTGCTGAAACCAGGTTGGTATTAATTGAACTAGGTTGTTATTAGTTTAAAGTGTTCATTGTAATTACAAAAGTAACCACTAAGAAATTAACTAAAAAATAGAGACAAGGAAAGAAGAAGAATTGAAAGGATACATTACAAAAAAGCAACTAAATATCTTAAAAGCCAAAATAGATTAATTGGGGAAAAACATACAAGACATACAGAAAACCAGTAGCTAGATGGCAGAGGTAAATCCCTCCTTCTAAGTTATTATCTTAAATGTCAATGGATTAAACTTCCCTACTAAAAGGCAGAGATTGATAGATTGGATGAAAGAGCATGATCCACCTCTATGATGTCCACAAGATGCTCATAGTATGTACAAAGACACAAAGAGGTTGAAAGTAAAAGGGTAGAAAAAGATACCCCATGCAAACAGTAATCAAAAGAGAGCTGGAGGGAAGCGGGCTTGGCCCAATGGATAGGGCATCCGCCTACCACATGGGAGGTCCACGGTTCAAACCGGGCCTCCTTGACCCGTGTGTAGCTGGCCCATGGGCAGTGCTGATGCACACCAAGGAGTGCCGTGCCACGCAGACATGTCCCCCACATAGGTGGAGCCCCACGCGCAAGAAGTGCGCCCTCCCGTAAGGAGAGCCGCCCAGTGCGAAAGAAAGTGCAGCCTGCCCAGGAACGGCGCCACACACACGGAGAGCTGACACAGCAAGATGATGCAGCAAAAAGAAAACACAGATTCCTGGTGCCACTGATAAGGATAGAAGCGGTCGCAGAAGAACATGCAGCGAATGGACACAGAGAGCAGACAACTTGGGGGAGGGGGAGTGGGGAACGGGGAGAGAAATAAATAAAAAAATAATAAATAATAAATCTTAAAAAAAAAAAGAGAGCTGGAGTGGCTACATTATTCTCAGATGAAATAGACTTTAAATTAAAAATAGATTACAAGGCAGGAAGAAGGATATAATATACTAATAAAAGGTTCAATCCAGCAAAAAAGATATAATGATTATAAATATATATGCATCTCACAAAAGACCCCCAAAAATATATGAAGCAAAAATTGACATAATTGAAGGGAGAAATATATAGTTCTACATTAATCACAGGAGATGTTAACATACCATTTTCATTAACTGATAAACAGAAGATCAGTAAGGAAATAAAAGTACTTTAACAACACTATTAACAATGACACCAATGGACATTTATAACACTTCATCCAACAACAGTAGAACACACATTCTTCTCAAGTGCACATTGAAACTTTTCCAGGATAGACCACATGTTAGGCCAAAAATCAAATCTTAATAAATTTAAAAATATTGAAGTAATAGAAAATATCTTCTCAGACCACAATGGAATAAAGCTAGAAATCAATAACAAAAGGAAAACTGGAAAATTTATTAATATGGGGAAATTAAACCACACACTATTAAACAACCAATAGGTCAAAGTAGAAATCACAGAGGAAATTAGGAAATACCTTGAGATGAATGAAAATGAAGATCAACATACCAAAACTTATGGGATGCAGCAAAGAGATTGCTCAAAGGAGATTTATAGCTCTAAATACTAACATTATAAAAAAATAAAGATAACAAATCAATAACCCAACTTTACACCTAGGAAAACTAGAACAAGATGAATAAACTAAATGCAAAGTTAGTAGAAGGAAGGAAATAGTAAAGATTAGAGCAGAGATAAGTGAAATAGAGAAAGAAAACAGTAGAAAGAATCAACAAAACCAAATGTTGGTTTGTTTTTTTTTAAATCAATAAAATCAACAAACCTTTAGCCAGACTGACAAAGAAAAAGAGAGAAAGGACACAAATAACTAAAATCGGGAATGAAAGTCGGGGCATTATACCAACTTTAGAGAAATAAAAAGGATTATAAGAGGGTCCTATGTCCAATCACATGCCAACAAATTAGAAACTCTGGGTAAAATTGGCAAATTTCTTGAATATACAAATTAATTAATCTGACACAAAAAGATATTAGAAAATTTCAACAGACTTATGACAACTGAAGAGTTTTGACCACTAATTTAAAATCTCCCAACAAAAAAAAGTCCAGGACCAGATATTTCATTGCTGAATTCTACCAAACATTTAAAGAAGACTTAACACCAGTCCTTCTCAAACTTTTCCAAAAAAATAGAAGAGATGTGATTACTTCCTAACTCATTCTATGAGGCCAGCATTACCCTGATACCAAAGCCAGATAAAGAGAGCACAAGAAAAGAAAATTACAGACAAATATCTGCAATTGGGAATGTAGATGCAAAAACCTTCAACAGGATACAGGCAAAACATTCCACAAGTATATTAAAAGTATTATACATCATGACCAAGTGGGAATTATTCCAGGAATGCAAGAATGGTTCAATATAAAAAAATCAATCAATGTGATACACCACATTAATCAAATGAAGGAAAAAAATACATGATCATGTCAATTGATGCAGAAAAGACATTTGGCAAAATTGAACATCCTTTCATGTTAAAAAAGGAAACACTCAGAATACTAAGAATAGAGGGGAAATTTCTCAACATAACAAAGGGAATTTATGAAAAACGCACACCAAATATCATACTCAATGATGAAAGACTGAAAGCTTTCCCTCTAAGATCAGGAACAAGACAAGGATATCCACTGACATCACTGCTGTTCAAAATTGTGCTGGAAGTCTAGCCAGAGCAATCAGGCAAGAGGAAGAAAATGCATCCAAATTGGAAAGGAAGAAGTCAAATTATCCCTATTTGCAGATGACATGATCCTGTATATAGAAAAATATATAATATAACATTGTGTCAAAAGAATTGAGAAGAGGCTTAATGGAATACCTTGTAACAGCCCAATGTTTCCACCAAGATCAATTGGCAAAGCTACTTAACATCAGTCCTGAAGCAAATAGGACTAGAGGAGGCCCAAAATTCCAGAGGTGGATTACAAAGAGGTGAGCACATATTCCACAGCAGACACACTAGCTGGTGCAGCCACAGGACCAAAGAACACATCAGGCATTTAGTCAGGCATAAGCTTTATTGGGACCTATGGACAGGAGAGCCCCTCTGAGGGTGGCGGTTCAGAGAATGAAGACAGTGCTTCACAAAGAGGCGAGGAACTGCGGGGTGATATGTAAGGGGCTTCAGAACAAGGACGTTCCGTAGGGGGTGAGAACAGTTTCTGCTAGGGTCCCATGCCAGCACACATGGGGTGTGGTGACGTTTCCTTGGCGCTTGTAGGAAGGACATTTATCAAGGCCATTTACTGCTTTGGGAAGATTATAGTTTATCATACCATCTATGCATTCTCTCCCCTCTGGGGAGGGTTGTTAACCTTTAACTTATGTCAAGGTCGAGCAGGCAGCTATATACTGAGGACTTGGGGTGGGGGGGCCTGGGTCCCCACGATCCACCCCCATGTAGCAGCCCACATTGACCATAGGTCAAGCATTGCATCCACATTTCACAACCACAGTACAAAAGACAACAGCTGAAGCCACTGTGTGACTTTTCAGTGACAACTGCAGCTCCACCTGGCACAAAAATGGCCAATGGGTAGAACCACCAGGGTGCACACTTTATATCTAGTCTTGATAATAAAATTACAACTCAGAAGGTAACCCCACATTACCACATCACATAACCCCACACCACGTAACCCCACATCATGTAACCCCACATCATGTAACTCCACATCGCGTAACCCCACATCACGAATTCCCTGCTGTCATTCCATTCAGACAAGAGCAATGCTAACTACGGTGACAAGCTCAGCCTTTAACCTTCCTAAACCATCATATACAGCGTATCCCAATAACGACCTGGGCTTATTTACCTGTTCCTTTACAAGGGGAAAAAATATAATTACTAATTTCATTGAAAGATGACAGCTGGATCTCAGTCTCAAATTGAGAAGGTCTTGTTCAAACTTGTCAATAGGTGAATTCTGCCAGGCCAGCAAGATGCTCCATTCTGTCCAGTTTGCAAGAGTTACGGTCCAAGGATGGGAAGTCTGTGCAGACCCAACATTGGGTGTGAATGTGGGCATGGGTTACTGCTAGCACCCACTGGAGAAGGGTGATGGCTAGGGCACTACAGGAGAAAAGAAAGATATTTATGGGGAACTACAAGGGGTAGATCACGCTGGTCTAACAGTATACAAGCAACATTTCCATTGAAGATAACAAAGCAGTCCAGTACTTTCAAACTGGACCCCGTGGCCAGGGTCTTTGGTGGGTTTTATTCAGACCAGCTGCCTTCACCATTCTCTGTACTAACCTGCCTCAACCCCTCCTTGGAGAGTTCACACCCTTATTCTTAAGAGGGCACTGAAGGGTGATGCTCGTTCTTCTGTAGCTGTTTCCTATTGGTTAGGGGCAGAAGACACTGCATGACAAGGTGAGAAACTCTTTGGCTATTCTATTGAGGTTGAGGGAAGTCGAGTCTGGCACCATGGTTGGAACTGGATGAAATCCCCACATGACTAATGCCTTGTTCTGGAAGGCATTGATTCTGGAAAAAATAAACTTAGTTAGAATTTTGAATATGCATGGTCCTACTAAAAGGATAAAGAAAATAGTGGTACATGGCTCCAAAAAGGGGGCCAACTGGACACACTGGACCACAAGAAGAATGAGAAAGGACAGGTGCCTCCAGAGGCTACATCCTCTTGAAGTTGATGGACTTGACCTTGTAAGTTTCAAATGTGTCTAGGAAACTGCCACCCCCAGTCCCCACAGCAGTGGTTATGCCTAGGACAGCTAGGGGAGGTATGAGGAGAGGCACTGCCCTAGACATAAATTCACAAAGACAGTATAGGCAAGAGCAAGACAAGCATATGGCAAGCAAAATAAAGACAGTACTTAAGACAGCCATGCTTTTATCTTACATCACATTCATTAATTAGAAAATGAATTAAGTTTACAAAGACTTTTAACATGTTGAATATCCTTCTGCATATGATCTAGAATAGAAGAGAGATTATTATATTCATCAGGTATATAGGTATAGCACTTAATACTAATGAAGGCACTAATCAATGTAATTCCTCTTTCAGCTGCAGTTAATAGATCTAAGCTCCTGGTTTGCAATACTGCACATGTTGTCTCTCTATAAGAGCAGGCCATAAACCCAATTGTGTCTGTTTAGGTTCTACTCACATCACTCTGGTAATTATTGCTCCACTTGGTATGCAGCCAGCATGTTGCAGCACCATTAGCCCTTGGAGGAAAGTTCCAGGGTTTCACTGGCCTGGTGCATAGCACCCTTCAGAACTATGAAACAGAGCCGGCCTGGAGGCAATGTCCACTGTAAATCTGGCCCATGTCAAGCCATTGCCCACTGCTGAAGGAGTCCAATACTGCAGTGTACTTTCCATCTACGTCAGGAACCATGTCCAGAGATGTGGTAGACACTTTAATTGTTTTAGGGTTATATTGACCAACCAACCAATAACTCAAATGGAGAGGCACCATGCAGGGTACTAGAGGTCTGGTTTGAATGCACAAAAGAGTTTGAAAATACTGAAGTCTCTCTCTTAATTTTCTATACACTTCTAAATACTTCTGTTACTGGATTTTATTTAGGTTCTTGACTTATGCTGCAGAAATGAATTTAAGGAGCACATCAGGTGAGTTAGGCCAGCAATTTATTCAGGTAGAGAAGGAAGAGAAATGGGAGAAAATAACAGATCAGGAATCCCAGGTAGAGAGGAAGGGGGTGAAAAGTGATAAAGAGCGGGAAACGGACTTTGACCCAGTGGTTAGGGCATCCGTCTACCACATGGGAGGTCCGCGGTTCAAGCCCCGGGCCTCCTTGACCCCTGTGGAGCTGGCCCATGCGCAGTGCTGATGCGCGCAAGGAGTGTGGTGCCTCACAGGGGTGTCCCCCGCGTAGGGGAGCCCCACGCGCAAGGAGTGCACCCATAAGGAGAGCCGCCCAGCACGAAGGAGGGAGCAGCCTGCCGAGGAATGGCGCCGCCCACACTTCCCGTGCCACTGACGACAACAGAAGCGGACAAAGAAACAAGACGCAGCAAAAAGACACAGAAAACAGACAACCGGGGGAGGGGAGGGGAATTAAATAAATAAAAATAAATCTTTTAAAAAAAAAAGTGATAAAGAGGGCTGATTTACAGGCTACAATTCCCTGTTACAGGTTATAAATGCCTAAGTTTTACTTGTGTGGCCACATTACAGAGGAAAAACCATGAGAGCATTGCGCAGAGGGCAGGAACAGGTCCACAGGTGAGAGAGCGCACAAGAGAGTGAAGTCAGGCCTGGCACTGCTTTTTAAAGTGCTCATTATTCCGCCCCTTTGCAAGGGAGGAGTTCCAGCTGTTCACCACTTTGATTGCTTATTTCTCCCATCAATCTCCCAGAAGGGCCCAATGATAAAGCCCTTGAGGAATATCCAGGGCTTCTCCTGGCTTCTGGAGGAAATTTTTTGAGTGGCAGAATCTTGGGGAGGGTCTTGCAGCAGCTGGCCTGGGATTATTGGCGTCCACGTGCACTTCTTGCCAGGTTCCAGATCTATCTATTATTTCCCTATCTTACTAGCCTGCTGCACTTCCAATGCAATTTATAGCATATTAAGTGAACTTAACTATTTTTAGACTTCACTTTTTACTTCTATACCTTTACTGTGATTACATTAATTAAGGTATTTTACTTTAGTATAAAAACTTTCTCCATTATTTTATGAAAACCTGTGATTCCAAATGGAATCAAGATTATCTTCCCCCTACCACCACTTTAATATGCAGATTGCGGTGGCCTCTGACAGGTTTCCCTGTTATGAAGTTACTTTTTGTTATCCACGTCAATTCAGGTTTCTATTCCTGAAATTAGCCATTTAAATATTTCAGTTTAGAAAATGCTTTTACAAACTTCCTATTAACTATTCATAACCATATAGACTATAGTTACTTCATCTCACGACAAATTTCACTTTTACAAAACACCTTCCTGTACTTAATGCTACCTTCTACAATACATAACTTTCTATATTCAATTCAAGCCTTGTCTTATATATTTCCACCCCGATTTTATGAAAAACAGCCATCTTATCTTGGGACAAAACACATTCCCTTAAACAAACGTATCAAATTTTAGTCAGCATTGACTATGAATTCATACCCACAAACCTTTTACTTCTTTTGTATCTATTTAGGTTTCATACCCCTCATTCTGTTCTGTGGGGGAAAAAAACTATGCATTTCAATTTAGGCAAAAACATTTTTTCTCTTTATTTATTTTTTTAATGTTACATTCAAAAAATATAAGGTCCCCATATATCCCCCACCCCCCTCACCCCACTCCTCTGCCCATAACAAAAACCTCCTCCATAAAGAGGTTTGTAATAATTTCATTAGCCAAAAAGTTACAATTTTCATCATCTTAAAGGTTTAATATATATAATGCTAATTTATTTCCTTAGTATCCTATAAACCTAGGGAGATTACACACAAGCTAAATAAAACTGAAACCATTATAGTTTATGCAAGAAATGTTCTTTTTCCTTCCTTCCTCCACTGGAAGCCAAAACCTCTTTTTCATAAAATTCTAAAATTGTGAATAACCTCAAAAGCACACTGACTGCCAAGTTCTGTAATATATAATAATTGTTTAATTTGTTTTAATTATAATTTAGAAAAATCTTTCCATAGCTTTCAAGGATTTTTTCTTTACCTACTGAAATTTGGCCATTGGATTATTACTGCCATTTCAAAAGCTGTTAAAATTTAATTGGGAAGTCACAAGACAGACTATACAAAACAAGATTTATTCCGTAATATCCCCTCTGTCCCTATTACTTTAATTTCCAGGCAGAGCAGACAGAATTCTAGGCTAAACTACCTCTCCCCACCTGCCACAGCCGGCCCATCCCCTTGTTTCCTCAACTGGTTTATGAGTCACTGGAATTCAGTCAAGGTCAGGAGAAAACCCTGGGGCACGACAGACCATTGGAAGATCATGGGCGAATTCAGGATAAACTTTTTAGTTTCTTTCCTTTCAATAGTCTCTTTTTCAGATTTTATGTGACGTTTTATTCTGTTGACTTCTCCAGTTTGGGCCTCAGGAGTACTCATTTACCTATATAATTATTAGCAATTTGAATAGAGTTCTTCTAAGAATTTTCATTTGTTAATTTAATATTACCATCTGGGAGTATGAAAATACACACTGAACAAACAGACAAATGTAAAAAGAGTGAAGACACACCCACAGAAACAAAACTCACTAATTTGACTCACATTTCTCACGCCCTTGGTACGGCTGTGTCCAAGCTCTCCTACATTTCCCGTCTCTGATTTTTACTGCTTTTAAGAGCTCCTCTGAAATCAGTGTTGCCGGTAATAGGAAAGCTCATTCTTGGGAACACTTTTATTAACAACCAACAACCAGTTAGGAATACTTGAGCAGAATAAATGCAATTATGCACTAATGTAGCAGTTCAGACAGACATTTAACACATATATTCTGCATTACTCTTCAGGAGTACACTTAGACTCAAAGTTCAGGAGTAAGCTATTAATTCAAAACTGAAAGTTCTTTTTAACACCTTCATAAAAGTTCTGATCAAAATAAAATGTGAATAAAACTTAAAACATTGTCAAAATAACACCCCATTAAAGGCTCCCCTTTCCCTTCTTTAAGTGCAGCTGCTCTGCTGTCTGCTGTAGGGAAGCCAGCATACCTGCAGAGTTTTCAGGGCGTCCTCATATTCCCTCGGTGGTCCCCGCTCTTCCAGGAGGCAGTCATCCCTCCCTCAAGAACGTTACAGGCCAGCCTGGAATTTCCCCATGGCTTGGTCTTTCCCTGAGCTCACGCCGGCTGCTTCCACTGGTCCTTCAGTCTCCTGGCTCGTGGGTCACCAATTGTTACAGCCCAGCTCCAAGGGCACAAGGTGGTGCAGCCACAAGACCAAAAAACACACTGGCATTTAGACAGACATAAGCTTCAATGGGACTCACGGACAGGAGAGGCTCTCTGACAGCGGCGGTTCAGAGAATGAAGACAACGCTCCACAAAGAGATGAGACATTGAGGGGTGATATGTAAGGGGCTTCAGAGCAAGGACATGCCATAGGAGATGGGAACAGAGCTTCTGCTAGGGTCTCCTGCCGGTGCACTTGGGGTGTGGTGATGTTTTCACTACACTCACAGCAGGGGCGTTTACCAAGGACATTTACTGCTTTGGGCAGATTATAGTTTACGATACCATCTATGTTAATCTTTAAGGTGTGTCTAGGTCATGCAGGCAAGTACATGCTGAGAAGTTGGGGCAGGGGGGGGGAGGTCCCCACAGGAGGCATTTGACTATTCTGGGAGCAAGGCTAGAGGCTGAGAATCTGGGCTTTGCCCAGGTAGAGGACCGATGACTGAGTAAAAACGAAGCCGGCAGACTGTTAGCCATCTCACAGGACAAGGGAGATAAAATTGGATTCTTTTTTTTTTTTTTTTTTTTTAAATACAACGATGTATTTACTTTTTTCTTTTTTCTTTTTTTTTTTTTTAAAGATTTATTTATTTATTTTAATTTCCCCCCCTCCCCTGGTTGTCTGTTCTTGGTGTCTATTTGCTGCGTCTTGTTTCTTTGTCCGCTTCTGTTGTCGTCAGCGGCACGGGAAGTGTGCGCGGCGCCATTCCTGGGCAGGCTGCTCTTTCTTTTCACGCTGGGCGGCTTTCCTCACGGGCACACTCCTTGCGCGTGGGGCTCCCCCACGCAGGGGACACCCTTGCGTGGCACGGCACTCCTTGCGCGCATCAGCGCTGCGCATGGCCAGCTCCACACGGGTTGAGGAGGCCCGGGGTTTGAACCGCGGACCTCCCATGTGGTAGACGGACGCCCTAACCACTGGGCCAAAGTCTGTTTGCCAAAATTGGATTCTTGAGGGAATAAAATCCCCTTTTTAAGGGTAGGAAAACAGAGCCAGCCACGTGGTAGATTTCCCCTTAAGGAATGTGCTGATTTCTGAAATTGTGCTGGTAGGAGGCTAAGGTAGTATGATAGGCAGAATAATGGCCCATCCAACATGTCTGTGTCCTAATCCCCAAAACCTGTGAAGCTGTCATGTTGCACTACGTAAACGGCTCTGAAGATGTGATTAAGTGAAGGGTCTCAAGAGGGGGAGATGATCTTGAATGATCAGGTGGGCCAGTGTCATCGAAAGGTCCTTATAACGGGAGGCAGAAGGGTCAGAGTCAGAGAGATCTGAAGATGCTGCTGCTTTGAGGATGGAGGAAGGCGCCCCGAGCCAAGGAATGCAGGTGGAAAAGGCAAGGACGTGGATTCTTCACTAGACCCTCCGAAGGAGCACAGCCCTGCCACCAAATTCCTTTTAGCTCAATGAAACCCATTTTGGAGTTCTGACATCCAGAACTGTAAGACAAATTTGTGTTGCTTTTCTTTTAAAAAAAAAAAAAAAACCAGACATGACTTGCAATTATTTTCTCCCATTCTGTAGGTTGTCTTTCCACTTTCTTAATAATGTCCTTTGGTGCACAAAAGCCAGTATCCTTTTAATAAGCTCTTTTTCTGAGTAAATCAGCTAGAGTTGGTTCATGAGCTTTCCAACTAAGAAGCCAGATTGCCAGAGTATGAAAATAGTAACATGTCTTGCAGAGACTCAAACCACACTTTCTAAGGTGCAACAGCATCATTCGTATTTAACCTCTATGAACAACCTAGAAAATTATTCTTGAAATTTATATTTTTAAAGTCCTAGGCATGAGTTTCTCTTGCCAACCACACCACTTAAAGATAAATATATATTGGATGACACTGATTGGGAGCAAACTTATACGAAATTTTAAAACACAGGCAAGCCTTTTCAAAATGCTACATTTAGTTGACATTCTTCCCTTCTCACTGAAATATCTCAGGAATAGCAAGAAAAGCAAACTTCACCTTGATAAAATGGATTTCGATCAAGGATTTAAATGGAACACACACACACAAAAATGGGTGACGTATAAAAGCAGTAAAGTGTGAGCAGTAGTGCAGAAGGAAACAGAGAAAGCATCTACGGTTGCAGGTAAGGGACAGTGCTGACAAGGTACACATATCCAAGGGAGAACCCAACTCCTTAACCGTAAGCCCAAAGTCCTTTTTTTTCCTCTATTTTTTAAAAACTATCCATGTGGTACAGCAGTGCTCCAAAACATATTCACCAAATGCAATAAATGTCCCAAAATCCTTTTTGACAAAGGAAAAAAGTGCATTATCTTCCTTGTACTCAGTTTAGATTTGAAAAACAGTGGGTAGAGCTCTATGAGCAATCACAAGACAGAGAACATATTGCAGCAAAGTCACCAGGCCACGTGGCCAGAAGAAAAAGGGAAGCCCTACCCAGTGGTCAGACCTAAAACAACTGCATGTCCGTTATGGAGAAGCTGGCACTCCAGGATGGACACACGCTGATAACAGTCAGTCCTGGATATGACGCTGGGCTCGCCTCCTTTGATCCTCTACAAACAGAAAGTTTGTGGAAAACTGCTTTATTTGGAAAATGTAAATCATAATGTAAAACATAAGATAACTAAAAATTTAGAAAATTGTATAATCTAAAATATAAATCACAATGTAAACCCAAATGTTACCTTGTTTGAAAGCTATTGTCTCAATATCTGTACATCAGTTTCAGTAAATATAGTATGAATATGTAAAAAGGTTATTGCTGTGGAAGGGAAAAGGGTTTTATGTTGGATATGTGGGAGTACTCTATATTGTATATATGAACTACTGTGATCTAAAACTTTTATGAAGATAAGCTTAATAATTAGGGGGAAAAATCAGAAAAAGAAAGGACGTAGACACTGAGGAAAAGACGGAAGAAGTGGCCTTGCCAATTTGCATACAGGGCAACACTTATTGCAGTGATGGAAGGCAAAACATCAAAAACAAAGCTTTTGCATTTTTAAATTTTCTGATAAACCAATTTATTTTTACCTTAATTTTTCTAAATTAATATGTATTCTATATCTAACCTTTAAACTCATCACTATATTCCATTTTACTATTAATGGAACCTGGCAATATATTGGGCTTCGTTTTTTTTTTAATTATTTATTTATTATTATTTTTTTAATTACATTAAAAAAAATATGAGGTCCCATTCAACCCCACCGCCCCCGCCCCCCACTCCCCCCACAGCAACACTCTCTCCCATCATCATGACACATCCATTGCACCTGGTAAGTTCATCTCTGAGCATCACTGCACCCCATAGTCAATGGTCCACATCATAGCCCAGACTCTCCCACGTTCCATCCAGTGGGCCCTGGGGGGATCTACAATGTCCCGTAATTGTCCGTGAAGCACTATCCAGGACAACTCCACGTCCCGAAAACGCCTCCACATCTCATCTCTTCCTCCCGTTCCCCACACCCAGCAGCCACCATGGCTACCCTTCCCACACCCATTCCACATTTTCTCTGTGGACATTGGATTGGTTGTGTCCATTGCACACCTATGTCAAGTGAGGGCTTAGTGTTCATATGTTGCCCCTCCCTCCCACCTATTTCTTGGACAATATTACCCCTCTGCCCATCCCCAGCCCCCCTCAAACCCAGAAAACCCCACCCGAATGTAACCCCTTGCCCCCATTTTGTCCCTTCTTTGTGCTCATACTTACCGCCAGCTCATCACAGATTCCACCCCTGCAGACATTAACTCACGTCCTTCCTCCACCCCCCGATTTCCTGTAAGCCACTTTTCCAGACTCTAGCTCTCTGAGGCAGTTAACTTATTTCATATCATTGAGGTCATGTAGTATTTGTCCTTCAATGCCTGGGTTGCTTCACTCAACATAAGATTCTCAAGGTTCATCCATGTTATCACGTGCGATTGTAGTGTATTGGTTCTTACAGCTGAGTAGTATTCCATTGTTTGTATATACCACATTTTATTGATCCACTCATCTGTTGATGGACATTTGGATTGATTCCAACTTTTGGCGATAGTGAACAATGCTGCTATGAACATTGGGCTTCATTTTTGAAGAAGTTTTGGATCACAGAGAGGTTCACCAATGGCAGGGGAGGAATACTGTTGTGGGATGTTATTGACAGGGGACACACGGTTGGCAGGGAGTTCTCCAGGGCATATATCTAGGGTACATAAAAATGTTTAGATATTTTCATAGTGGTCACAATTAAAAACAACAACTGAGGGAATGCTGAGTTCCTAGCCAGGGGAGCTCTATCACAGTCCCTAAAGGAATAGCAACAATCCCCCAAGTGCAACGGCAAAGACCAAAGAAGAAGGAAGGTCCAACAATGAGCCCTTGATACTAATGACTATGCTTGTAAGCCAGTGCACCTGAAATAAGAACAAGGTCTAGAGCTGCAGGGTGCCTAAGAGTTACCTCCTGAGAGCCTCCATGTTGTTCAAATGTGGCCAGTCTCGAAGCCAAACTCAGAATGTAAATGTGTTGCCTTCCCCCCAGCGTGGGACATGATTCCCAGGGATGAGCCTCCCTGGTGGCAAGGGATTACTACCAAGTACCAGCTGATGATGTAACTAGAAAATTACCTTGAATAAAAGGGTCAACTCAGATCAGCAGAATATCTCAGTCTATATATAATACCAGGAGTTAAAAATGCTTTTTGACTTGAATAAAAGGGGGAAATGGAAAGGACAAATGAGTTTATATGGCTATGAGTCTCCAAAAATAGCCGGGAGGTCATCAGAGGGTTTGCCCTTGTGCACACCTCAGCGGAGTCCCAGAGACAGATAAAGTAGATACAACCCCAGGTATTGGTTCTTCTGAGGGCTACAGAGACCCACAGGTTCTATGGTCATGGCAGATGGACTTCAGTGCCATGTCAGTTGGCCCTACTTTGGAGTTTGTGTTTCTGTGTAATGGAGCTGGACATAGATGTGATCTTTGTCCACAAGCCTCTCCTGTTACTTTAACCGGATCTGTAGTTGGTGCTGGGGTTTAATGTATACCCAGGGAACCTGAATCTCTGGACTGACCATGTGATAGCCAGGCCCTGAGCCTCAACAGACTTGCAACTCCTACACTCTGGTTTCTTGGACTTACCCCACTCAGCTAACATGGAGGTGAAGAAGGTCAACCACTACACCAGGGAGCCAAGAGTACTTACAACTGAAAGCAGGAGAATTGCATCCAGCATCCATGTGGAAACTAGGCCCCCTCTTGATATAGATGTGGAGTGGACACAACCATTCTAAGGTCCACAGAATGGAGGCATAGAGTATGGATTAGAGTGGACTTACTAATATTCTATTCATTAACTATTGTGATTAGTAATCAAAGAAAATGTGGCATTGACATGGAGAAAGTGGCCATGGTGGCTGCTGGGGGTAGGGAATGGGAGGAAGAGATGTGATGTGGGGGCATTTTCGGAGGTTGGAATTGTCCTGGGTGGTGCTGCAGGGACAGTTACCGAACATTGTATGTCCTCCCATGGCCCACTGGGTGGACTGTGGGAGAGTGTGGGCTATGGTGTGGACCACTGACCATGAGGTGCAGTGGTGCTCAGAGAGGTATTCACCAAGTGCAATGAATGTCTCATGATGATGGAGGAGGTTGTTGTTATGGGGAGAGGAGTGGGGTGAGGGGGGTGGGGGGTATATGGGTACCTCATATTTTTTTAATGTAACATTAAGAAAATAAATAAAGACCAAAAAAAGTTTAAAAAAATAATTGGGAAGAGACATTTCTCTAAAGAAGAGATTAAAATGGCCAATAAATACATGAAAAGATGCTCAACAGCATTAGCCATGAAGGAAATGCAAATTAAAACCACAATGAGATACCGTCTCACACCCACAAGGATGGCTATTATTTTAAAAACAAAAGAAGTGCTGATGAGGATGCAGAGAAATTGGAACCCTCGTGCATTGCTGGTGGAAATGTAAAATGGTGCAGCCACGGTGGAAAACAGTTTGGCATTTCCTCAAAAAGTTAAAACATAGAATTACCAAATGATCCAGCAATCCCACTTCTAGATATATGCAAAATGTATGAAAGCAGGGACTCAAACAGACACCTGTACACCAATGTCCACCAATGTCCATAGCAGCCTTATCCACAACAGCCAAAAGATGGAAACAACGCAGGTGCCTATAGGCCTAAGCTGCCATCACAAATACCACCCAATGGGTTTTTATTGACTCAATTTTTGAAGTGGGAAGAAGTCCAAAATCAAGATCTAGGCAAGGCTTGCTCTTCATGGAAAACCGTCACGTCCTGGTGCTGGCTGCTGGCAATCCTTGGAGTTCCTTGCTTTGTGTCTCCGCCTCTCAGCACACGTAATGTCATGACTCCCCTGTTCTCTTTATAAGGCCTCCAGGAATCCAGATGAAGACCCCCCCCCCATTCAGTTGGACCACACTGTCACTAAGAATAACATCTTCAGAAAGTCTTATTTACAATAATGTAGATCAAGATTACAAATATGGTACAGACTTGGTTTTTTGAAAAAAAAGGTGCGAAACAAACGTGGCTCAACCAACCGGACTCCCGTCTACCATACAGGAGGTCCAGGATTCAATGCCCAGGGCCTCCTGGTGAGGGCAGGCTGGCCCACGCGGCGAGGTGACCCACACGGAGCGCCGGCCCATGTGGGAATGCGGCCCCACCCAGGAGAACCGCCCTGCCTGGGATTGCCGCCCAGCGAGGGAGAGCCACCCACGCAGGCGTGCTGGCGACGAGGAGAGCTGGTGCAGCAAGATGACCCAACAAGAGCCACAGAGGAGAGAAAATAAGAAGACATAGCAAACCAGGGGAGCTGAGGCGGCGCAAGAGAGTAATTGCCTCTCTCCCTCTCCAGAAGGTCCCAGGATTGGTTCCTGGAGCTGCCTAATGAGAATACAAGCAGACACAGAAGAACACAGAGAGCAGACAATGGGGAAATGGGGAGGGGAGAAATAAATAATTTTTTTAAGAAAGGTGTTTGTTAATCTTTGGAAATGAATGAAAAAGGCAAAAGCACGGTATCATAGTGTTTGTAACTAGCAGTGCTGTTATATGGGTTTGACAACGGTTGAAAGAGAAAGTCTAAGGTCGTGTGTATTACTAGAAGGAAAGCTAAAAATTGTAACGTGGGACTGTAGAGCATAGCGCAACCTCGTGAAATATGACGATGGGTAATACGGCATATATAAGACTGTTTTTCTTTTAAACTGAATAAATATATATTAATATTACGAGATGTTACTATCAGCAAAAATACAACCAAAGCAAACTATGGAGAGTAGTATATAATAATATATTAATAATCTTCCAGTAAGAGCATTAGTTAAAAAAAGGAAATATAAAATGTACTAAGGGAAAGAAACTAGACATGAGGTACTATGTATTGCTTGACTCCTTCTATATAAAATATACTTTTTTTGAGAGGTGATGAATTTTGAATTGATGAATGCACAACTATATGCTTATACCAAATACCATTGATTGTATACTTTTGATGGATTGTCTGCTTTATTAATATGTATGAGTAAAATTTATTTGTTAAAAGAAAGATTAAGAATATGTCTATGTTTAGATACATAATTCAAGCTACTGCAAAAGGAATATCCATACAATGGAAATTTATTCAATCATAAAAAGGGATGACGTGCTGGTATATCCTACAACATGCACGAACTTCAGAAACCTTATGCTAAGTGGAAGAAGTCAGATGCAAATGCACAAATAGTGTATGATTCCACTTACACAAAATATCTAGAACAAGCAAATTTGGAGACAAAGTAGATTAGTGGTTATCAGGGAACAGGAGAGAGCGGGAAGCCATTGCTTAATGAGTACAGAGTTTCTGCTTGTGGTGATGAAAACGTTTTGGCAGTGGATGGTGGTGATGGTTATACAACATTGTGAATGTAATTAATGTCACTAAATTCGATACTTAAAAATGGTTAAAATGGAAACATTTATTGGGTATATATATATACAGATAACCACAATAAAAATAATTAAAACTGGGTACCATATATATGAAGATATTACGATAAGTGAAAATAAGGAATGCCACAGAAAAACAAATGGCAGACAAATATCATTACTAGAAAAAATATCACTCCTGAGCAGCAGAATACAGATACTGAAAAGTACATCATAAATTTACAGAAACTTCACAGAGTCATTGCCAATGTAAAACAAGGGTAAAAAAGTAGATGCAAGAGCTCAACAAAAGTACAGAGAGACAAAGAAGACAGACCATGAACTGGCAGATGCCAGAAAAGGGGAAGATACATGATCATGAAGTTCAAAGCAGAAGGAGCACAAAAGATTTCCCACGATGATTTTATCCAAAGAATTTCCCTTCAGATAGAGTTCAGGTATCATTTTACATGTACTCTCTTCCACACAAACAAAACGTGGTGTATCCATACAGTGGAATATCATTCACCCATGAAAAGGAATGAAGTTTTGATACATGCAGCAATATGGATGAACCTTGAAAACATGATGCTAAGGGAAATAAGCCAGACACAAAAGAACAGACATCGTATGATTTTACTTATATGAAATATCTAAAACAAATTCTTAGAGACAGAAAATAGGTTAGTGGTTAGCAAGGGCTGTGGGGAGGGAAGAATGAAGAGTTATTGCTTAATGGAGACTTCTCCACATGAAGATAGCCAGGCTCACCCTCGTCAGTCTTTCTGCCTTCACTCCAAGGGATGGATCTTCATCAAAATGTAGTCCTCAAATGCACTGAATGTGCTACACTGATGAAAGAGGTGGTCAAGGTGGGAAGAGTTGGGGGATGGGGAGCAGGGTATATGGGAACCTCATACTTTTTAACGTAACATTTTGTGTGGTCTATGTATCTTTAAAAAAAGACAAAAAATATTTTTTTTAAATTTTAAAAACCTGCCCCACTTTCAGAAGCAGATGTGGCTTAAGCGATTGGGCTCCCACCTACCAAATGGGAGATCCATGGTTTGGTTTGTGGTGCCTCCTAAAGAAGACAGTGTGCTGGAGCGAGGGCAGATGCAGCAAGATGATGCAACAAGAGACACAAGAAGAAAAACATAATGAGAGACACAACAAAGCAGGGAGCAAAGGTTCATAGTGCCTCCTAGAGAGAAGACAGGCAAGACAGAGAGCTGACACAACGGGCAGACGCAGCAAGCTGACACAACAAGATGATGCAACAAGAGACAAAGGAGGAAAAGCATAATGAGAGACACAACAAAGCAGGGAACAGAGGTGACTTAAGAAATTAGGTACCTCCCCCCCACATCAGATGTCCCGGGTTCAGTTTCCAATGCCTCCTAAAGAAACAAAGAATGTGAACAGACACAGCAAACATAAACAATGAGGCCATGCCCTGTACACCTGTTTTATCATCTTTTTCCACTTAACACTTTATTGTAATATCTTTCTATGCCACTAAATCATTTCTCAATGGCTGCATAATGTTCCATGGTATGAATGTAAAATGTTGATTTAATCACTTCTTTCTTTCTTCCCCCCCAAGTTGCAGTGGTTTCTAACTTTTTGCTATTATAATTGCCCCTGCGGGGAGCGCTGTTGTAGCTAAATCTTTACTCACTTAATTATTACCTTGGATTAAATTACTAGAGCCAGAATTGTTGGTTCAAAAGGTATGCACATTTTAAATGCTTTTGATACATATTGCCAAATTGCCCTCCCAGAAACGTTCTACAAATGTGCACTCAAATCAGCAGGCTCTGAAAGTCCCCATTCCTCCCCTCCCCCCGCCCCCCCCAAACAGGGTCTTATCTTTTTGTTTTCCTCCTCTTATGCCAACAGCACTGGTTGTGGGGTTTGGGGTTTTTTTTTTTAAGTATCTTATTGTTGTTTGCATTTGCATTTCTATGATCGCTGGTGATGCTGAGCACTTGTCATACATTTATTAGCCACTTGTGGTTTCCTCTTTTGTCCACATCCTTTGTCCGTCTGCCCATCTTCTCCTTAATGGCTGATAAAAGCCCTGAGTGTACCTGCTTTCCTGAAGCGGGCCCAGCTGCGCTCGGCACCCTCTCTGGTTGCTATGCAGATGTGCCAGCGGCGGGACCAGTCGCCATGGCCACAGATGCCCGGGTCTCAGCGCGGAGCGGAACGGAGGGGGGAGCGTTGCCATGGCGATGGTACCCAAGCGGGGCCTGGCTCCGCGCCCGCCCGGCTGAGCCGCTTTCTTGGCCGCCTGACCGGCCGGTGCGGGGGCTCCACGGGAGTGGAGGGAAGGAGGGGGAGGGAGGTCTCCGCCTGAGAGACCCCGGAGAAGTTTCCTCCCGCGCACGCTACTGCTTCCTTGCGTTCCCCGCAGGTCCATCCTGGAAGGGTAGGGGGCCTCCTAGACTCAGGGTCCAAGGTTTGAACTTTTTACCAAAGAAGTTGTGGATTTACCAAACAGTCATGCATAAAATGCGGGATACCCATATACCACCCTATGACTAAGCCCTTGCTTGGGTGTGGCACATTTGTTACAATGGATGAAAACATTTTCATAATTGTACTATTAATTGTAGTCCATGGTTTACCTTAGGGGCCACTGTTTGTGTTGTGTGATTGCATGAATTTTTTACAATTTTTATCCTAAGACAAGCATTGTGTGATTAAAGGAAATAGTGGCTCTTTGTCAAACTTAAAAGTTGTTCCCCGGGAAGCAGACATGGCTCAACTGATAGAGCATCTGCCTACCACATGGGAGGTCCAGGGTTCAACCCCAGGGCCTCCTGACCCGTGCGGTGAGCTGGCCCGTGCACAGAGCTGCCGCCTGCAAGGAGTGCCGTGTCATGCAAGGGCACCCCACGTGGGGGAGCCCCACACACAAGGAGCACACCCTGCAAGGAGAGCCGCCCCGCGAGAAAAAAGCGCAGCCCACCCAGGAGTGGCACTGCACACATGGAGAGCTGATGCAGCAAGATGGCACAACAAAAAAGAGACGCAGTTTCCCAGTGCCACCGAGGGTGCACGTGGACACAGAAGAACACACATTAAGTGGACACAGAAGATAACAGTGGAGGGGGGTGGGGAGAGAAATAAATAAAATAAATCTTAAAAAAAAAAGTTGTTTTCCCTACCCAGACCAGACTGTCCATAAGGTACTAGATGAATATTTTATTCATAAAGCATATAATTATCTTATTAGCACAATTGTGGTGCATCATTTGTGGAATGGTTTAAGGTACCCAGCAAACATTTAAAATATAGTCTCGTTTTTTTAAACCTTTTGAGGCCTGTCTTCATTTTTTTTTTAATATGCCAAGAGCCTCAAAATAAAAACAAAACAAAACAGAGAAAAGCTGGAAGTAGGGAAACAGACTTGGCCCAGTGGTTAGGGCGTCCGTCTACCACACGGGAAGTCCAAGGTTCAAACCCCAGGCCTCCTTGACCCGTGTGGAGCTGGCCCATGCGCAGTGCTGATGCACGCAAGGAGTGCCCTGCCATGCAGGGGTGTCCCCCGCATAGGGGAGCCCCACGTGCAAGGAGTACGCCCCATAAGGAGAGCCGCCCAGCGCGAAAGAAAGTGCAGCCTGCCAGGAATGTGCCGCACACACTTCCCGTGCCACTGATGACAACAGAAGCGGACAAAGAAACAAGACGCAGCAAATAGACACAGAGAACAGACAACCGGGGGACGGGGGGAATTAAAATAAATAAATAAATCTTTTAAAAAAAAAATGGATTCACGATCTTGATTAAAAAAAAGAAAAGCTGGAAGTGGCCAGGGCAGTGCTCAGTCTCCAAGAGGGCAGGTTCCCCGTGTGCCTTCTCATTTCCCTTTGTTGACACCATGGTGAGACTGGTGTTATTACTCAGCCCAGTTATAATGGCAGAAGCCAGGATTCAGGAAGATTAGGGAAGATCTCCAGGAACCACAAAGAGGAAACTCAGAGTTGGTGTAGCAGTTTGATATTGTTTATGAATTCTAAAAATAGATATTGGATTATGTTTGTAAACTGGTCTGCTCCTCTGGGCACATTAGATTATACTGGATTCAGAGGTGTCACTTTTACTTGATTAACAATGATTAAGGCTTTGATTGGACCATGTCAGTAGGATGTTGAGTTCCACCAGGTTGGTGGGCAGGAACTCACAGACAACCGCACCACAGAGAAGGGAGGCTGGAGTTTTGAGGTGGTGCCCCAGGAAATAACACACAGGAGAAGAACACGGAGGAGTAGAGACAGAGCCATAGACACAGTAGAGACCCCAGGAAGAGAGCGAGCCTGATGGTCTACAGCTGGCCTTATGGAGAGAACAGAGCAGCTGAGCTGGAGAGAAACGAGCCCCAGCAGAGAGACCAGACTTATCCCAGCCTACAGCTGAAATTGGAAGAAGCTGGGACCATGGAGCTTTGGGAGAAGCAGGAAGGCTGAACCCTCACAAACACTGCCTACCAAACATGTGGCAACAGACTTTGGTGGGGGAAGTAACTTACGCTTTATGGCCTTGTGACTGTAAATTTCTACCCCAAAATAATACCCATTGTAAGAGCCAACAGATTTCTGATATTTTGCATCAGCACCCTTTTGACTGACTAATACAGCTGGGTTTTTACCACCACACATACTTTCCAAAAGAAAATTTTCCTAGGAGCTGGGAAGTCTGCACCATCCCCTTTGCCCCAGCTCTGAGCTGTCCCTGGTATAGTCTAAGTTCCTTCTGCCTTGGATTAGGGTGGGTTATTTATATCTTTTTCACTCACTTTTCCATTCATTCCATTACCTAACTCATATTTATTGAACAGCTCCTAAGGATCAGGCACTGGGACTGGAGGCCAGAATGAACAGGACAAAATCCCTGTCCTCATGGAGCATCCATGCTAGGGAGACAGACAATCCACAAGTGATCGAATAAATGAAGATCATTTTAGAGCATCCCAAGTGCTACAAGCAGAATACAACAGGGTGACAGGGCAGAGAGGGCTGGGCAAGGAGATCACTTTAGATGGGGTGGTCATGGAGGGGACATTTGAGCTAGAACCCAAAGGAGCCTTGTGGTGGCTGGAGGAGGAGTGGTCCAGGTGGAAGGAAAGGCGAGAGATGGTCCTTGAGACTGGAATGACCATGGGATGCTCAGGAACAGTGAGGACCTGACAAGCAAGGCATGGAGCCCCAGGAGATGCCCATGGGGCTGCAGACCACACCCAGGAGCCCTGTCCCCACAGTACCTTGCCTGATAACTTCCTCAGAAGCAATGTGGCGTGCGGAGTCCCACCTCCAGGCTCTTGATGTTTACCTCTGGGCAGTGCTCTGGGAGGCAGTCACAAGGAACATTAGAAAAACATGAATTTTGGAGACAGCTAAATTTGAATCTTGGTTTTTGTTACCAACAAGATATGTAAACTTGGGTAAATCATTTGGTAGGGGACACAACGACATAGCCCAGATGGCTACACTAGACCAGGGGTTGGGAGGCTAGAACGCTGATGGCTCACAGCTGAGTCCTTAGGAATTGCCCTCAGGTAATAGGAGATACTTTGTCCAAGGTCATGCCCCTTGGACAAAGCGGGACATCTCCCGTCCAGTGACTGGCTGATCATGGGGTCCAAAGGTCTGGCCCCCTTAATTAGGAATTAAGACAAAGTGAAGGACCCTCCCAGCTGGGACTGGCTGAGACCTTTGTCGTGGCTGTGTCACAGCTCAGCTTCCACCTGTCTGGTTCCCTTGTGGTAGTTTGAGGTTCTCAGAGACCCCAGAAAATTATGTTCTTAAAGCTAATCCACTTCTGGGGGTGTAGACCTATTTTAAGTGGGACTTTTGGATTCAGATACTTCAGCTAAGGGCCTTTTTATTAGATTGCTTTGGTAGAGTGTGACCCAGGGTGGATTTAATCCTCTTACTGGAGTCCTTTATAAACAAGATCAACACAGGTGGGGAGTGGGGAAGCCATAGGAGCTGAAAGAAAGCCACAGGAGCAAAGAGAGAGCCAGAGGAAGGCAGCAGCTGGAGGCAATGCCGCCCTGGACCTTGCCATGTGGCAGAGGAGTCCAGGATCCCCAGCAGCTGGTCTTCAGGGAGAAAGCTCTGCCTGATGCTGCCTTGATTTGGACATTTTCCTCAGCCTCAAAACTGTATGTAAGCTTGCCACCTAAAAAGTCTCCATTGTAAAAGTCAACCCATTTCAGGTATATTGCAATTGGGTAGCCTAGATAATTAAAACATTCCTTTGCTCCTTTTCAAATGTTGATCCCCAGGAAGTGGGTGTGGCTCATGTGACTGAGCTCCTACCTACCACATGGGAGGTCCCTGGTTCTGTTCCCACTGCCTCCTAAAGAAGACAGTGAGCTGGCATGACAGGCAGGTGCAGGAAACTGATGCAACAAGAGACACAAGAAGGAAAGCATAATGAGAAAACAGCAAAGCAGGGAGCGGAGGTTTCTGGTGCCTCCTAAGAATGATGAGCAAGACAGCAAGCTGACGTGATGGGCAGGTGCAGCAAGCTGATGCAACTAAACGATGCAACAAGGGAAAAACCCAATGAGAGACAACAAAGCAGGAAACAGAGGAGGCTCAAGTGATTAGGTGCCTCCCTCTCATATCGGAGGTCCTGGGTTTGGTTCCCAGTGCCTCCTAAAGAAACAAGGAAGATGAACAGACACAGCAAGGGCAAACAACGAGGGAGTGGGGAGCAATAAATAAATAAAATAAATCTTTGAAAAATAAGGTTAAGTCCGAGTCTACTTCCTAATAAACCGTCTGCACAAAAATCTCCCACTAGCGAGCAGATGTGGCTCAAGCAGTTGGGTGCCGACCTCCCACATGGGAAGTCCTGGATTCAGTTCCCAGTTCCTCCTAAAGGAAACAAACAAACAAAAAACAACGAGCAAACAATCAGCAAACAAAGAGCAAAAACAACGAGCAGATCGACTAGCAAACACAACGAGCAAAAAACAACGAGCAAACCAATGAACAAAGAGACAAGGGAGCCAATTCAGAGGAGCGATGTGGCTCAGAGGTTGAGTGCTGGTCTCTGGTATGCAAGGTCCTGGTTTCATCCCCAGTCCCAGGACCTCATAAAAAAAGATTAATTTTTAAAAGTCTCCACCTCAAAGTCTGTTTTGCAGGGAACTTCACCTAAGACACACTTCATCTCTCTGAGGTTCAGTCTCCTCAACTGTACAAAGGGCATACAATGGAAACAGTTAGAGATAATGTATGCACAACTCCTCACCTAGGATATAGTAAATCTTTAATATTTTTTCCCTTTTCTGACCTTTCTATGTTATGTAGTTTTACACATGCGTGTTTCCCTTTGGGCCTAAGCCAAGGCTTCCCACAGACTAGATGATCAGTACACTCTAGATTGACTCAATATACAACACACAAGAAATGCTGCCCTCATCACCTACAGTAAGGGACTAAAGCAAAAGAAGTAATTTATCAGAGGATGAGGCAGAAACAGTTCATTGTCCCCCCAGTATCCATTCTCAGCTTCTCTCTCAGATATTTTGCTGAGATACATAGGCTCCCAGAATAAAGAATACATTTTCCAGCCTTCCTTGCAGCTAGTTGTGGCCATTTGCTGGATCTAAATGCAAAAAAGTTTCCCCCTCAAATTGTGCTCTGCCAAAAAAGAAGCATGCTTTCCCCTTCCCACTGGCTGCAATGTAGAAGTGATGGCTGGAGCAGAAGCAACAATTTTAGACCACAGGTGTAGAGAATAGCAGAGCAACTATAAAGCTGTCCTATCTACCTTGGGCTGAATGCTCTTTGGCTCTGCTCATCGTGGGTGGTGCAATACATCTCTCACCTCAAGTGCCTCAGTGTGCTCATATGTGAAATGAGAATAAAACTCTAAATGAGAACATAGACAATGGAGGCTCATTTTACCCAACAATTGTATTTTATCAAGGGGGGGGGAATCCTTAATACTACAGAGCTTGGACTCTTAGAAATTCTTCATTTTAATTTAAGGTGATTAATTAGCCAGGGCTACTATAACAAAGTACCATGAACTGGGTAGCTTACAACAATAGAATTATGTTGTCTCACAGTTCTGGAGGCCAGAAGTCTGAAATCAAGGGTGGGCAGGGTGTGCTCCCTCTGAAGGCTCCAGGGAAGACTCCCCCCTTGCCTCTTCCAGCTGCTGGTGGCTCCTTGGTGCTCCTTGGCTAATAGATGCATCGCTCATTTTCCATCTCCGTCTTCACATGGCCTTCTCTGTGAGTTTATCTCTTCTGCGTCTTCTCCTCCTCTTAGAATGACACCAGTCATTGGATCAGTATGACCTCATCTTACCCTAACTAATTACATCTGCAAATGCCCCATTTCCAAATAAGGTCATATTCTGAGGTTCTGGGTGAAAAGAGTTGGGGGGACACTCTCCAATCCCGTATGAACTCCTTAACTCCTTTTGTCTCTGTCTGCTTTGGGGAGAGGGTTTTCCTTTCCCTGGGGTGGGTGAGACCTAGCAAGACCAGGGCAAAGACCATCAGGTAAAGAAACATTTCTCCCCCTCAAGGACTCATTGATTTCCTGTAAACTAAACTGTGGACCTGGCAGGACTCCAACCAGGCACTGAGAGGCCCCAAGGCTGTCCCTATGCACGTTATTCTGTGATTGTTTAAATAATGTCAGAACTGCAGGTTCCCGTGGGAAGGAAGTCTGTGACCCCGGGGTTGGGTCATCTCTGAGCGTAGACCAGAAAGAAGGGCTTTCCTGGCTAGCGGAGTGGCCTGGAAAAGGTGCGAAAGTGACCATGACATGGCGAACCTGGGGCAGAGTGGATCCTGGAGAGGCTGGAGCGAGGGTCCTTGGGAAGTGAGGGAGAGAGGTTGTGAGGACAGTTCAGGGTCAACGCATGGAAGGAGCATGAGTCAGATGAGCATGTCAGTGGATCCAGGACCCACTTGCATCTGCCCTGGACACCTGCCCCTCCAGACCTCAGTCTCCTCCTGAGTCTCCAGCCTACTGCCCTCGGGACCCCCGGATCTCCGAAGATCCTGGCCTTATGTTCAAACGCACCCCAGAGATATCACCTTGAGGTCATCTTCAGGATTTTCACAAGAATACTTTGGCACCAGAATTCAGGCATTTGGACAGCTGTTAGTATGAACAGCAGCCACGCATATGCTTGAATCTCAAAATATGTGGGGCAATGGAAGGTGTATACAAGCAATTTCTAAAAGCTTTGACCACTGGGGCTCCTGTGTGGGGAAAGATGTAGTAGAAGTGCTTGCCCTGTTCCTCCTGCAGAGTATAGCTAAAAACACTGGACATTTTACATATAAAACAAGGTGACTCTGAAAGGTGGAGCTGAGGAATAATGGTGAGTTTCCTGGCTTTTCTACTTGCCTCATATATCCAGGCTGAGTGCTGGGGAAGCCAACGACTGGGCAGGGTCAGGAAAAATAAAAACAATAAAACAAAAGCCTGCTCTCTCTAGTCAAAGGACCAGGAGAGGGACAGCCTAGAAAGACAGAAAAATCTTTGAACAATAACTGTTCAACACAGCCCAAAAAACATAGAAAAGACTGGTCCCACTCTCACCCTGGCCAGCAAATGCCAAGCAAGGAGCCTAGACTGACAGCCATGCTCTCCAGCTGTAATGAGGGGCCCCTCCCCTTCATGTGGGAGATATCAGAGAAAACCGACTGGGCGCCAGGACTTTCAGCACCTGTGATGATAGTGAAGGCCACTAGGAGGCACTGCTGAGGCTCCCTGTCCAGCCCAGCCAAGGAGATCTCGGTGGAGATCTAGTGGGGGGCTGTAACTCCCACCCCTGCACAGCAGTGAAAAGAAACACCTCCTCCTGTGGGTATTAAAGGAAGTCAAGTGGGGAACCTGGATTTCCACCCCTACCTGGAATTTCGGAGGCAACATCACACTGTACCCTTCAGAGCAGTGTGAGAGGATGCCAGTTAAAACAGAAGATATATGTAAGGTCCAAAGTCTCAAAATGTAATCCCTAAATGTCCAGATTTCAAAGGCAAATCTCTCATCAGACCAAGATACAAGGAAATGTCAACCTAAACGAGAAAAGGCAGTTGACAGAAACCAACCCATGATGACCCAGATGTCAGATTATCTGACAAAGATTTTAAAGCACCCATCATGAAAATGCTTCAACTAGAAGCATGACTGAAATAAATGAGAAAATAGAACGTCTCAGCAAATGATAGAAGTTATCAAGAAAAACCAAGTGAAAATTGTAGAACTGAAAAATTCAATAAAATTAAAAACTCAATAAATGGATTCCACAGCAGAATGGAGAGGGCAGTAGAAAGAATCGGTGAACTGGAAGATAAAACAATAGAAATTATTCCACCTGAACAACAGAGAGAAAATAGACTAAAAACGAGAAGATCAGAACCTCAAGGACCCATAGGACTATAATGAAAGATCTAATATTTGTGTCATAAGGATGCCAAGAAAAGAGAAAAAATGAGGGTGGGGCTGAAACTATTTCCAAAAAAATAACAGCTAAAAATTTCCCAAATTTGGCAAAAGACATAAGCCTGCAAATCAAGAACCCCAAACAGGATAAATCAAAGGAAATCTGACCAAGACACATCGTAGTCAAACTTCTGAAAACCAAAGAAAAGCAATCTATGTCTATAAGGAAAAAACTATTTGAATGAGAGCAGATGTATCATCAGTGATCACAGAAGCCAGGAGAAAATGGCATAATATTTTTCAAGTGCTCAAAGTAAAGAACTGTCAACCTAGAATCCTAGAACCAGCAAAAAACATTTCTATAATTTACTTCAGCTGATAAAATGTCTACTCCAGTAAATTGTGATAAGTTTTGTATGTATAGTGTAATACCTAGACTAACCACCAAAAAATGCTATATGAAGAGATACACTCAAAAGCATTATAGATAAATTAAAGTGGAATTTTTAAAAATTTCATGTCCCTGACAGGAAAGCAGGAAAATGAAAACAGAAATTAGAAACAGAAACAAGAAACAGAAAGAACAAAAGCCAGTCTTAAACCCTAACATATCAATAATTACAATAAATGTAAATGTTCTAATATATAAATCTTCAAGGAAGTCAGTGGATTAGAGAGGTGAAGTGATCACTTCTCTCTCAGAAAAAAATAGCTATAGGACAGGTGGAGACTGCCTGGAGGACTACTCTGGGGCTCAGGACACCATAGGAAGGTAAGATACCACCCAGGAGAGAGGGGGCAAAGGAAAGGAGTCTTAGCTGGGTGAAAATCCCATGAGTAGAGCTGCAAAAGCAGCAATAAGTGCCCTTCCCCCACCAATGGAGCAAATAGCAGTCTGCAGACTTCAGTGACTGTGGACTGCAATGGCTGTGGACTGAGGGGGTTGCAGGGTCCTCTTTTCCAAGGAAAGGGGAGAGCGGGGACACAGCTATAGCAAATTCAGATTTTGGCCAGTAAACTTGGTCTGCAGCATTTTTGGGGTCACACACTTCCAGGCCATGTGGGGCCTTGACATTGTTTGCCCTGAGAGCCAGCAGGGAGCTAAAGATAATTTATTTCCTCAAACACCTTCCCTGCTGCCCCAGACTGGTTGCTGAAAAGGCAGAATGAGAGAGGGGATGGTCGGCTGAGGATGGAGAATGCTGTGATGGTTAAACTAATGTGTCAACTTGGCCAGATAATGGTGCCCAGTTTTTGGTCAAGCAAGCACTGGGCTAATTGCAATACAAGAGAATTTCAGGGACTTTAATCATCAGTGAGTTGATTGCATAAATGGCTGATTACATCTACAATCAACTAAGGAGATTGCCCTCAGCAATGAATGACGTCTCATCCAATTAGCTGAAGGCTTTATAAGGGGAAGTGATTTCAGCATTCAGAGAGAGAATTCTCGTTTCTACACCAGAGAGTCAGAGTTTCCTGGGAACTCATAAAGACCTTCCTCAGAGCCCCTGGTTTGCAGCCTGCCCTGCAGAATTTGGATGCATCTCCACAGTCATATGAAAAAAATTTATGAAATCTCATACTATTTTTGGATATCTCCTGTCAGTTCTGTTTCTATAGTGAATCCTGACTAATACAAACAACCTCTAAGAAAGTTTGCTCCTGAGGCTTGGCCAGCCCTGAGGACATTGTTTCTGTACCACCACATGCCTGAGGGGTTATACTAAATACATTTCCCCTCTAGCACTTGTGGTCTCAGATGAGAAGCCAGACCAGAAAAGTATTTGAAAAATAATAATTAATAAAAGAGGCAAGCAGGTGCCTTTACTGTTACCCTATCCAAGGCTCTTGGAAACTGGCCTGCACCGCATTACTGGATCCCTAATCCTGATTTGAGCAGTTAAATGGCAATCCTAAATATCTAGAACAAATTGAACCAAGAGGCAAATAACAGTAGCAGCATACAGCTACTTAACAGTAAATCCCTAGGCAAGAAAGAGAAACTAAACATCAGAGTAAACTAAACTTGAGAATCAGATGCCTAGACATCAGAAAAAATTACAAGCCATACCAAGAAAAAGGAAGCTATGACTCAGGCAAAGGGACAAATCAAATCTCCAGATGAGACACAGGATTGGTAACAGCTAATCAATGAAGTTCTCACAAACTTCCTAAATCAAGTCATGGAGTTGGAGGACAAATAGCTAAAGAAATAAGAGACATTAAGAAGACACTGAGGGAAGCAGACTTGGCCCAGTGGTTAGGGCATCTGCCTATCACATGGGAGGTCCTCGTTCCAAACCCCGGGCCTCCTTGACCCATGTGGAGCTGGCCCATGCACAGTGCTGATGCACGCAAGGAGTGCCGTGCCACGCAGGGGTGTCCCCATGTAGGGGAGCCCCACGTGCAAGGAGTACGCCCCGTAAGGAGAGCCGCCTAGCACGAAAGAAAGTGCAGCCTGCCCAGGAATGGCACCGCACACATGGAGAGCTGACACAACAAGATGACACAACAAAAAGAAACACAGTTTCCTGTGCCGCTGACAACAACAGAAGCGGACGAAGTAGACGCAGCAAATACACACACAGAACAGACAACCGGGGCGGGGGGCAGGGGTGGGGGAGAGGGGGAAGGGGAAAGAAATAAATAAAAATAAATAAATCTTTAAAAAAAAAAGAAAAGAAAAAAGAAGACACTGAGTGAGCAAAAAGAAAATATTTGAAATCTTTGCTAGAAAAATAACAGAGCTTATGGGAATGAAAGAGACAATAAGTGAGATTAAAACTACAGTAGAGGCACACAACAGCAGATCTGAAGTCATGGAAGAAAGAAGCAGCAAAGTGTAGGACAGAACAACTTTAAATGAAAAAGAAAGAAGAACAGAGGAAAAAGAATGGAAAAAATTGAGCAGGGGTTCAGAGAGTTGAATGACAGCATGAAGCACAACAACATATGTGTTACAGGAGTTCCAGAAGGAGAAGAGAAGGGGAAAGGGAGGAAAAAGAGTGTTTGAGGAAATAATGGCTGAAACCTTCTCAACTCTCATGAAAGACATGAATATATGTGTCCAGGAAGCACAGCATACTCCAATCAGAATAAATCCAAATAGACCTACCTCAAGAAACATAATATACAGAGTGCCAAATGCCAAAGATAAAGAGAAAATTCTGAAAGCAGCAAGAGAAAAGAGAAACATCACTTACAATGGACATCTAAAACTTGGTGTGGATTTCCCTTTAGAAACCATGGAGACAATAAGGCACTAGTATGATATAATTATGGTACTGAAAGAGAAAAACTGCTAACCAAGAATTCTTTATCTGGCAAAACTATACTTCAAATATGACGGTGAGCTTAAAATATTCACAGATAAACAGAAACTAAGAGAGTTTGTAAACAAGAATCCAGATCTGCAGGAAACACTAAAGGGAGTTCTGAAGCCAGAAAAGAAAAGACAAGAGAGACAGGCTTGGAGGAGAGTGTAGAAGTGAAGAGTATCAGAAGTGTAACCAAAAAGGCAAAAAGATGGATAAAAATAAGATATGACATATGAAAGACAAAAGATAGATTGGCTAAAATAGTAATAACATTGAAAGTTAATGGATTAAATTCCCCAATCAAAAGACAGAGGCTGACAGAATGGATAAGAAAACATGAGCCATCTATATGCTGTCTGCAGGAAATTCATCTTAGACCCAAGAACGCATATAGATTGAAAGAGAAAGGTTGGTAAAAGATATTTCACACAAATAAAAACCAAAAGGGAGCAGGACTAACTATACTGATGTCAGACAAAACAAACTTTAAATACACACACACAAAAAGTGATAAGAAATGGAGAAGGCCATTATATATTAATAAAAGAGACAATACACCAGGAAGGAGTAACAGTCATAATATCTATGTACCTAACTAGGGTGCCCCAGAATACATGAGGCAAACTCTGGCAAAACTGAAGGAGAAATAGACATCTCTAAAATAATAATTGGACACTTCAACGTTACACTCACATCAATAGATAGAACAACTACACAGAAGACCAACAAGGAATAGAGAACTTGCACAATATGATAAATGAGCCGGGCCTGACAGCCATATATGGAACATTGCACCCCAAATCAGCAGATTATACATTCTTCTCAAGTTCTTATGGTTCCTTCTCCAGAATAGATTACATTTTGGGCCACCACAAAGCTCTCAATAAATTAAAGAAGATTTAAATTATACAAAGCATCTTCACTGACCATAATGGAATGAAGCTGGAAATCAATAATAGTCAGGAAAGGAGGAAGTTTGCCAGTATACAGAGGCTAATCAACACACTCCTAAACAATCAGTGGGTCAAAGAAGAAATTGCAAGAGAAATTAGTAGATATTTTGAGATGAACGAAAATGAGAAGACAATATATCAAAATTTATGGGATATAGCAAAAGCAGTGCTGAAAGGGAAATTTATAGTCCAAAATATCAATATTAAAAAATAAGAAAGAGCTAAAATCAAATAACTAACCAAACAACTGAAGAAGCTAGAAAAAGAACAGCAAAACAAATCCCAAAGAAAGCAGACAGAAAGAAATAGCAAAGATTAGAGCAGAAATTTATGAAACCAAGGGAAAAAAACAATAGAGAAAATCAACAAAACCAAAAACTGGTTCTTTTCTAAAATCAATAAAATCAACAAAAACCATTGCAAGACTAACAAAGAGAAAAAGAGATAAGATACAAATCAGGAATGAAAGAGGGGACATTATGACTGATCCCACAGAAATTAAAAGAATCATAAGTGAATATTATGAGAAACTGTATGCCAACAAATAAGGCAACTTAAATAAAATTGACAAATTCCTAGAAATGCACAAACAACCTATATTTACTCATCACGAAATACAGGAACTCAACCAACAAATCACAAGCGCTAAGACAGAATCAGTCATCAAAATTTTCCAACAAAATAAAGGCCAGGACCAGATGGCTTCACAGGGGAATTTATCAAACATTTTTTGAGAAGAATTAATACCAATCCTGTTTAAATTCTTCCAGAAAAATTGAACAAAATGAAGCCAATATTACCCTAATACCAAAGCCAAATAAAGATACTACAAGAAAAGAAAATTACAGACCAACCTCTCTAATAAACATAAATGTAAAAATTCTCAACAAAATACTTGCAAATTGAGTCCAACAGCATATAAACACAATTATACATCATGATCAAGTGGGTTTTATTCCTGGTATGCAGTAGTGCTTCAATGTAAGAAAATTCATTAACTCAATATACCACATTAACAAATCAAGGGAAAAAAACACATGATCATCTCAATTGATGCAGAAAAGGCATTTGACAAAAGCCAGCATCCTTTCTTGATAAAAATAGTTCAATAGATAAGTATAGGAGACAACCAGCAAGATGGTGGCTGAGTAAGGAGCTCCTAGAGTCAGCTCTTGCTACAGAGCAGTTAGTAAACACCCAGAGCTATCTGGACCTAGCTGAAGCACCTGTCTGGGGGTTCCAGGAGACCAGAAGAGCGTCCTGTCGCATCCTTAAAGGAATGGAAGGAGGAGACTGCCCATCTGCAGAGAAGACTCATAAGTAGAGTTCTCCATACCACGGAGGCCGGTGCCCATCCTCCACTGGAGGCACAAGCTGCCTCGGGAGCTGTTCTGTGGCTGGAATTGAAAGCTCCATTTCCCAAAAATGGGGGAGGAAGAGACAGCTGGGCACCAACTTCATCTACTGATGAGTAAATTCAGTGGGCTAAAGTATAATCCTGAGAAGAGCTAAAGTTTGAGCCTGTCCAAGTCAGAAAGAGGCTGGGAGACACATCTTAACTCCACACCTGGCACAAGGGGAAGCAGGGCAGACTGAAAATCCCAGTGCTGGTAGGGACCGGCTTCTTTCCATCCAGATCAGATTGCGGCTCTAGCTTAGGCATCAGTGCCAACTCCAACAGGGAGGAAGCTGTGGGGACCTGCGCCAGCCTCTCCAGGAAATTACTGGCCAAGCCATGGAGGCCAGTGATCATCCTACTCTGGCAGCACGAGCCACCCCAGGAGCTATTCTGTGGCTGGAATTGGAAACTCCATTTCCCAAAAACAGGGGAGAAAGAGACAGTTGGCTGCTGATTTTGGCTACTGATTGATAGATTCGGCTAGCTAAGATACAACCCTGGGAACAGCTAGGGTGTGAATCTGCCCAAGTTGGAAAGAGCCTGGTGGCCGCCATTTTCACTCTGCCCCCAGGCTGAAGGGAAGCCAGGACTGAAAATCACAGTGATGGTAGGAACAAGTGTCTTTCACCCAGATTTGTCTGCAGCCCTAGCCTAGACCTCAGCCCCACATCTGGGAAGGAGGAGGCTGGCAGGCCCTGCAACAGCCTATCCAGGTAACTGCAGTACCTTTGGCTGGCACATACTGAAAATTGGAAGTCTACTGGGGCAACTGCAATCATTTTGGACCCACACTGCTTAGATTGTTGCCCATACCTGCAGCTCCATCCCCGCCCCAGGCAGGGGAGAAAGGGGCGTGAAGTTTCATCAATCTCTCTGGGCAACTACAGTCTAGGCCTGCATTACTTGAGTTATTCCACACAGCACTGACTCTACTCTGTCCCTACCCCTGGCAAAGGAGAAAGTTGGGAGAAGTTTCACTGGTACCTGGCACAATGAAGGCAGCTTGGGCCTCCACAGCTTATAGCATCAATTACAACTTTGGCTCCTATTGCACAACCAGCAAGGGAGAAAGGGCAGGAAGCCCTAGACTAAAGAGAAAACTAGACTCAGAATAAATACTCTAGTAATCCAGATGCCAAGACACCAAAAAAATTACAGTCCACACCAAGAAACAGGAAGCTATGGCCCAGTTAAAAGAAGAAGATAAGCCTCCAGATAACATAATGGAGTTGAGACAACTAATCACAGATGTTCACACAAATCTCCTTAATAAATTCAATGAGATGGCTAAAGAGATTAAGGATATTAAGAAGACACTGGATAAGCACAAAGAAGAATGTGAAAGCATACATAGAAAAACAGAGGATCTTATGGGAAGGAAAGGTGCAATAAATGAAATTTTTAAAACATTGGAATCATATAATAGCAAATTTGAGGAGGAAGAAGAAGGGACTGGTGAGCTTGAAGAAATGGCCTCTGAAAGTGAACATGCAAAAGAACAGATGAAGGGAAGCAGATTCGGCTCAGCTGATAGAGTGCCCACCTACTATATGGGAGGTCCAGGGTTCAAACTCAGGGCCTCCTGACCCATGTGGTGAGCTGGCCCATGTGTAGTGCTGATGCACGCAAGGAGTGCCATGCCACACAGGGGTGTTCCCCATGTAGAGGAACCCCATGTGCAGGAGTTCACCCTGCAAGGAGAGCTGCTCTGTGTGGAAAAAAGCACAGCCTGCCCAGGAGTGGTGCCACACACACAGAGAGCTGACATAGCAAGATGATGCAACAAAGAGACACAGATCCTGGTGCCGCTGACAGGAATACAAGTGGACACAGAAGAACACACAGCAAAGGGACACAGAGAGCAGACAATGGTGGGGGGAGGGGAGAGAAATAAATAATAAATCTTAAAGAAAAAAAAAGAACTGATGAAGAAAAGAATGGAAAAAATTGAAAAAGATCTCAAGGAACTAAATGACAGCAAAAGGTGTGCAAATGTATGTGTCTTGGGTGTCCCAGAAGGAGAAGAGAAGGGAAAAGGGGCAGAAGGAATATTTGAAGAAATAATGGTAGAAAATTCCCCAGTCCTATTGAAGGACATAGATATCCCTGTCCAAGAAGCACAACATACTCCCATCTGAAAAATTCCAAATAGACCAGCTCCAAGACACGTACTCATCAGAATGTCAAAAGACAAAGAGAGAATTCTAAGAACAGCAAGAGAAAAGCAATGCATAACATATAAGGGATGTCCAATAAGATTAAGTGCCGATTTCACACCAGAAACCATGGAGGCAAGAAGACAGTAGTCTATTATATTTAAGATACTACAAGAGAAAAACCTCCAGCCAAGAATCTTATATCCAACAAGACTGTCTTTCAAAAATGAGAGCGAGATTAGAGTATTCACAGATAAACAGAAACTGAGAGAATTTCTAAGCAAGAGACCAGATTTTCAGGAAATACTAAAGGGTGTGCTAGAGCCTGAAAAGAAAAGACAGGAGAGTGGGGCCTGGAAAACCGTCTAGAAATGAAGATTATATCAATAAAAGTAACTAAAAGTGTCAAAAGAGTGGTGAAAATAAAATATGACAGATAAAACTCAAGTAGCCAGGAATAAACTTAACCAATGATGTAAAGCACTTGTATTCAGAAAAATGCAACTCAATGTTAAAAGAAATCAAAAAAGGACTAAATAACTGGAAGACAATTCCATGCCCATGGATTGGAAAACTAAATATCATTAAGATGTCAATTCTACTCAAATTGATATACAGATTCAATGCAATCCCGATAAAAATTCCATCAGCATAAAAAAAAAATTGAAAGCACAATCATCAAATTCATTTGAAAAGGATAAACAGTCCTGAATAACCAGAAACATCATAAAAAGGAAAAGCGAACCCTCATCTCTAGACTTTAAATCATATTACATAGTTAGAGTGGTTTAAAAAAAAAAAGCATGGTACTGGCATAAAGACAGACACTTAGACCAATGGAACCAAATTTATGGTTCAGAAACAGACCCTCACATGTATTGTCAAGGGGTTTTTGACTAGCCTGTCACACCCAAACAGCTCAGGCAGAATAGTTCATTCAACAGATAGTGCTGAAAGAATTGGATATCCATAGCCAAAAGAAGGAAAGAGGACCCCTATCTCACACCTTATCCAAAAATTAACTCAAAATGGATCAAAAAAAACTGAAAATAAGAGCAAGAACCATAAAACTTCTAGAAGAAATTTTAGGAAAATATCTTCAAGAACTGGTGGTAGGTGATAGATTCTTAAAAGAGATAAGAGGAGGACTGAGATGGACTACTGATGTTTAATGTATGTAGAAGTTTTAATTAACTTTACTGTAGAAGCGTGGAAATGTATAGAGTGGATGGTAACTCATGGTGAGTAATAGCTAGTTTATAAATGGGGATATGGTTGAAAATGGTAGTCTAGGTATGTAGATGTCAATTGACAGAATGTTAGAGAACTGAATAATACTCAGTTCTAGGAATTGAATAGCACAGTAAACCAAGAGGTAGATAAGAATCATGGTTGATGGTACAGATGCAAGAGTGTCCTTTGTGAGCTAGAGCAAATGTACATCACTACTGTAGGGTATTGGGAATGTGGAGAAGCATGGGAAAAATACAGCTGGAGTGAACTATGGACTGTGGTTAGCAGTAATAATATAATATTCTTGCATCTATGCAAAAGATGTACTGTGTTGATAATGAGGCAGTTTCTAAAATGTGAGCCAAATGTACACATGGACATGGTAACAATCAGATGATATTATCTTATCTACAGTAAATGTTCCACCACAGTGTGGTGTGTTGATGGAGGGGTGTTGTTTGGGAATTCTGCACATGTGCATGATTGTTTTATAAGTTTACAACTTCTGTCATAAAAAAATATATTTAAAAAATAATAATAGGGTGGGTTGGAGGGAAAACACACCAAATATAAGATAAGGACTGAGATTAGTAGTAAGATTTTAACAATATTCTTTCATAATTTGTAACAAACATCTCACAACAATGCAAGGTGTTGGTGGAGGGTTGATGTATGGGACCCCTGTATGATGTTAAGTATGTTTGCTTTGTAAGTTCACAACTTTTACTATACACTTAAATGTTTATGTATGTTCATATATAAATGATATAAAGATAATAGTAATAGGGTTGGTTGGGGAAAAATTACTTTGGTTAGTAGTAATATTTTCACAATGCTCTTTAATCATTAGGTTTAACAACGATGCAAGTTATTAATGGTAGACTGAGTTATGAGAGTCCCGTATGATGTTATATATGTTTGTTTTGTAAGTTGACAACTATTATTATACATTTACTGTTTATGTATATTTATGTATGAGTGATATGCCTCAATAAATTAATTTTTTTAAAAAAGGTAAGTGTAGAAGGAAAATTCCTCAACATAATAAAGGGCATACATGAAAATCTCACAGATGATATATTTGCAATAGGGAGAGGTTGAAAGCATTCCCTCTAAGATCAGGAACAAGAAAAGGATGCCCACTGTCACCACTGTTAGTCAACGTGGTGCTTGAAATTCTAGCTAAAGCAATTAGGTAAGAAAAAGAAATAAAAGGCATCCAAATTGGAAAAGAGGAAGTAAAATTTTCATTATTTGAAGATGACATGATCCTATATTTAGAAAATCCCAAAGTATCTACAACAAAACTATTAAAGCTATAATGAGTTCAGCAAAGTGGCAAGATACAAAATCAGTGCACAAAAATCAGTACTGTTTCTATACTCTAGTAATAAGCAAGCTGAGGAGGAAATCAAGAAGAAAAATTCCATTTACAATAGGAGCAAAAAGACTCAAATATCTGGGAAAATTTCAAAACACTGCTAAAAGAAATCAAAGAAGACCTAAATAGAAAGACATTCCATGTTCATGGATTAGAAGACTAAGCATCTTGAAGATGTCAGTTCTACCCAAATTGATTTATAAATTCAATGCAATACCAAACAACAAGTCCAACAGCCTACTTTACAGAAATAGAAAAGTCAATTACCAAATTTATTTGGAAGGGAAAGGGGTCCCAAAGAGAAAAAAAAATCCTAAAAAAGGAGAGCAAAGTTGGAGGATTCATGCTCCCTGACCTTGAAGTGTATTATAAAGCTACAGTGGTCAAAACAACATTGTATTGGCATAAATATAGACACATTGATCAATAGAATTGAATTGAGAATTCATAAATTGACCCCTTGGGAAGCGGACTTGGCCCAATGGATAGGGCATCCGCCTACCACAAGGGAGGTCCACGGTTCAAACCCCGGGCCTCCTTGACCCGTGTGGAGCTGGCCCATGCGCAGTGCTGATGCGCGCAAGGAGTGCCCTGCCACACAGGGGTGTCCCCCGTGTACAGGAGCCACACACACAAGGAGTGCGCCCCGTAAGGAGAGCCACCCAGCACGAAAGAAGTGCAGCCTGCTCAAGAATGGCGCCACACACACATGGAGCTGACACAACAAGATGATGCAACAAAAAGAAACACAGATTCCCAGTGCCACTGATAAGGATAGAATTGGTCACAGAAGAACACACAGCGAATAGACACAGAGAGCAGACAACTGGGGGCAGAGGGGAGGGGAGAGAAATAAATAAATAAATCTTTTCTAAAATAAATAAATAGACCCTCACGTCTAAGGTCAACTGATTTTTTGTAAGCCCACCATGTCTTCTTTTTTGGGACCAAACAGTCTTTTCAATAAATGGTTCTGGGAAAACAGTATATCCATAAGCAAAAGAATGAAAGAGGACCTCTATCTCACTCCCTATACAAGAATCAACTCAAAATGGATCAAATACCTAAACATAAATGCCAGAACCATAAAATTCCTAGAAGATAACATATGGAAACATCTACAAGAACTTGTAGCAGGTAGGTGTCTGTTAAACCTTACACCTAAAGCACAAAGAACAAAATAAAAAAAATAGATAAATGTAACCTTCTCAAAATTAAACAGTTCTGCACCTCAAAGGACTTTGTGAAGAGGGTAAAAAGGCAGTGTACTCAATGGGAGGAACTGTTTGGAATCACATCCAACAAGGGCCTAATATCCATGATATATAAAGAGATTGTGCAACTCAACAACAAAAAGACAAATGACCCAATTAAAAAACAGGCAAAAAAAAACTAATAGACATTTTGCTAATGAAGACATATAAATGGCAAAGGAACATATGAAAAAATGCTCAGCATCACTGGCTATTAGGGAAATGCAAATCAAAGTTACAACAAGATATCATTTCACACCTACTAGCATGGTCACTATTAACAAAACAGAAAACCACAGTTGTTGGAGAAGATGTGGAGAGATAAGAATGCTTACTCACTGTTGGTGGGAATGTAGAATGGTGCAGGCACTGTGGATGTGTGTTTGGTGGTTCCTAAGGAAGTTACCTGTAGATCTACCATGTGACCCTGCAATACCACTAGTAGTTATTGTCCAGAGGAACTGAGAGCAGGGACACGAACAGGTATCTGCACACTGATGTTATACTGACGTTATTCACCATTGCCAAAAGACAGAAACAACCCAGATGTCCATCAACTGACTGATGGATAAACAAGCTGTGGTAGAGGCACACGATGGAATATTATTCAGCTCTAAGAAGAAATGAAGCCCTGAAGCACATGACAACGTGGAAGAACCTGGAGGACGTTATGATGAGTGAAGCAAGTCAGGCACAAAAGGACAAATAGTGTATGACTTCACTGTTACGGACTAAATACAATGCGCAAACTCATGGAGTTAATAGCGAGACTGTAAGTCACCAGAGGAGAATGTGGTTAGAGAATGGAAAGCTGTGGTTTAGTCTGTGAAGAATTGGTAAAAAGTTGTTTGTAAATGCCTGGCAATTAATAGAAATGGTGAAAGCACATCCTGCAATTTGTAATTAGTAGCACTAGCATATGGTTATGAGAGTGGTTTGTTTTTTGTTTTTGTCTTTGCTTTTTTTTTTGGAGTAATGAAAATGCTCTAATATTGATTGAAGTGATAAATGCACAACTCGGTGATTATACCAAATGCCATTGATTGTACACTTAAATAAGTTGTATGGTTTATGAACAAAAAATTAATAGGGTGGGCTGAGAGGAAAATACAGCAAATGTAAGACACAGGCTACAGTTAGTAGTAATACTTGGATGATGCTCTGTCATAACTGTTGCGAATGTTTCATAGCAATGCCAGGTTATTTGTGGTGGGGCAGGGTATGGGAGCCTGTATGATGTTGTGCATGTTTGTTTTGTAAGTCCATGACTTTTATAATACACTTATTATTTAAGTATGTTCATGTATGAATAATAAATATACTTCAATAAATTGTTTTTAAAATGAAAAAAAAGCTAGAGCTTGGCAGAATGGACTTTTAAAAAACAGCTATATTCTGTCTACAATAATTCACTTCAAATATAGGCAGGTTGAAAATAAAAGGATGGGGAAAAAATATGGGCAATAACTAATACTGTTGAGGATGCAGAGAAACAGGATCTCTACTATATTGCTGAGTGGAATTATAAAACGTGTCTAGACACTCTGGAAAACAATTTGGCAGTTGCTAAAAATACTAAATATGCACTTATCATATGAGTCAGCAATCATTCTCCTGGGCATTATTAAAACTTAGATCCAAACAAAAACCTATTAAAAAAAACTATATCCTATAATAGATGAATGTTTAAACCAACAGCAATAAAAAGGGACAAACTATTGATACAAGTTAAAACTTGGAAGGATCTCGTGGGAATTATGCTGTCAAAAAAGTCAATCCCGGGAAACGGACTTTGGCGCAGTGGTTAGGGCGTCCGTCTACCACATGGGAGGTCCGCGGTTCAAACCCCGGGCCTCCTTGACCCGTGTGGAGCTGGCCATGCGCAGTGCTGATGCACACAAGGAGTGCCGCGCCACGCAAGGGTGTCCCCCGCGTGGGGGAGCCCCACGCGCAAGGAGTGCGCCCGTGAGGAAAGCCGCCCAGCGTGAAAAGAAAGAGCAGCCTGCCCAGGAATGGCGCCGCCCACACTTCCCGTGCCGCTGACGACAACAGAAGCGGACGAAGAAACAAGACGCAGCAAATGGACACCAAGAAGAGACAACCAGGGGAGGGGGGGGAATTAAATAAATAAATTAATTAAAAAAAAAAAAAAAGTCAATCCCAAAAGGTCACATACTGCATGTTCCCATTCATATAAGATTCTTGAAATGACAAAATCATAAAGAGAACAGATTAGAGGTGGCCTGGGGTGAGGGATGGGAAAGGATGTGGAGGACCGTGACAGTGTGAATTTTGTGAATACCAATAAAAGATGATGTTTTTGAACTACCCATTCCTGTGGGTGTGAGGCCCTTCTGACTGGGCTACGTCCATGAGGCAGGACTCAGGCTGTCTCCGCCCTCTTGCTGGGTCTAATAGAAACAGAGACAGAGAGAGAAAGGCAGCGGCCTTATCGTATTGATCCTGCCATGTGAGAGAGAGGACAGCAGGAAGACAGAGCAGCCCTCGGGGCTGAGCGGTCCTGGAGTCTTGAACCAACAGAGCACAGGGGCATGGGAAGAGGCCCCCGAGGGCTGGGCCCCCGGAGCAGCTCGGGCCCACGTGGCAGGACAGAAGGCGCACCAGTGGCTGACTTCAGTGGGAAAGCACCTCCGAGGGTGCCTTGATTTGGACAGAACGGTAAGCTTTTACCCTGAAAAATTTCCCATTGTAAAAGCCAATGCATTTCTGGTACTCTGCATTGGTAACCCTTTGGCCAAACAAGACAAGGATTGACTCACGACCCCCATAAAGGGCGTGTTGGGGTCCCAAGCCCTGGTCCTGTGGGCGTGCACCCATAGTAAGGTGTGCCCAGACTGCAGGAGGGTGGGCCTTCACCCAACACGGCTGAAGACCTTCTAAGCAAAGGAAATGGGACACAGAGAGGAAGCCATGGGAGTAGACAAAAGCCGGAAGTCAATGGAACCCAGAGAAGAAAGGAAAGGATGCCGCCATGAGCCAACATTGCCATGTGATGGAAAAGCCAAGCAACTCCAGAGATTTCCAGCCAGCCAGGAGACACCAGCCCCGGGAGGACACCAGCCGTCTAGACCCTGAAGCTGTGGGCCAGTTCCTGTTGCTAAGCCAGCCCGTTGCACGGCATTTGTTTCAGCAGCGAGGAAACGAAGACAGGGGTATGACTATAAAGCAGTAGCAAGTGCCTTGTGGAATTCCATATCTTGATGGCAGTGGTGGCTTCAAGAATCTATACATGTGACACAGTGGCATAGAACTATACCCAGACATCATGGCAGTATCAATTTCCCAATTTCAATATTGTACTACAGTTACAAAAGATGTTTTTATTCGGGGAAACTGGGTGGGAAGCGCATGGAACCTCTCTAGATTATCTTTGTAACTTCCTGTGGATCCATAACCATTTCAAAATAAAAAGTTAAGAAAAAGTTAGAATGCAAAATTTTATTCTTTACTTTGATTGTATCCACATCTATTTATATGGATAATGATTGGGAGAATGCAAAGATTTGTATTTAGTGCTTTCTTTTTTAAGTTTTTAGAGGCAATGTTGTTTTTATTATGTTTATTATTTTTTCAATCTAACACACCACTATTAAATTGGAAAAAAACTGATTCTGTTTGATATACATGTATATGAAAGCATGTTTGTCTTCATTCATTTCTTCCCTCACTCAGTGACTCAATAAGTATTTCTTGATACCAAAAAACAAAAAAATCTTGATCATCTTCAACTGTTTCTCCGCATTTTCCCAACCTGGGAGGCAACAGGGTCATCCTAGTTCTCTGAAAGGTGGCACTAAACCCCCAGCCCTTCCGGTGCCTTTGGAAGCCCCCAACATCCTGAATGAAATCCTTTGCTTCATGGGGGCAGGAGATGTGGGAACCGTGCCCCAGCGATGCTGCTGTTGTGTGCACACACCTGCCCCTGGGTGGGAGTCTTTGGAAAGCGCATCTGGTCACGTCGCTGGCCCTGGCCTAGGACCGTCAACGGCCCCTGTTTGCCCGCGGTTCCCCGGCTGGGAATCTGGCTCCCTGCTTCCCTGTCCAGTCTCCCTCCAAGGCAGCCCCATGTCAGGACCCCCGCATCCCGGGGTTGCCCCCGCTGCTCCCTCACCCGTCAGCCTTAGGGCAGACATCCCAGAGCAGACCCGGAGACAGAGGTTTAGGCACGTGACGCGTGGAGGCGGGGGCGCAGCAAGGGCCCGGGAAGGCGGGCAGGGAAGGAGGGAGAGCCCAGCACGGGCGCCAGCTCCAGCCGAAGCCTGGGCCCGCAGGGCAATCCCGGAGCGCCCTTTCTACTTCCGGGTAGCCCCGCCGGGGAGCTGCGCTTTGGCGCTCCCGCACCAGGCCACCAGGGGGAGCCCGTGAGCACCGGGCGCACCTTGGCGGAGCAGCTCCAGCAGCTCAAGCGCAGTCTTCCCAGGAAGAGTTGCAGGTGTGAGCTGTGGGACCTTCAGGTGGTACATATGTTACTAGAATTAGAACTTTTTAAAAAACAACATAGGACCGTACAACACGAACAGTGGATCCTGTTTGTCAGTGATGGATAATAGCACAGTCATAGAAATGTGCTTTCACCAATTACAACAAACGCGCCACGCTAATACAAGGTGTTAGTAATAGGGTGGTGTCTGGAAACTGTATTTTATGCATGATTTCTCTGTAAACCTACAACTTCTCTAATAAAAATAATAATAATCTTTTCCCATGATAATTCTTATTCATCATGGTCTAACACCAAAATAAATCTCTTTTGGAAGTCTCACAGAGGAGAAACGCAAGGATACTTAAAAATAATATGACAAATCAAAATGATCCCTCGGTTAAAAAATAATAATAAAGCACATGGGAGCCAGAGATGGTCAAAGGGGTCCCTCCAGTCCAGAGCAAGAACTTCCTCTACAAGCCCCCCTGGCTGGGGCACACCGCTCCCACCCCCCGCGCTCTCTCCACGTGCCTCTCTGCTCCCGGCACTGCTTCCATTGCTAATGCCAGGTTAGACGTGGGGCACTCCAACTTGGAGATGTATTGTTTGGGGGTTATTTGAACACCAGGAATGAAGAAACGAGTCCAAACAAGTGCCACAAGGCTGACTTTTTTATTGTCACGGACAGACTATATTTCATATCCAAAGAGCCGCCACCCGCAGATATTGTACCTTCAGGCATCACCCACAGGAGACAGGCAAGCCCGCGCATCTCCGCCGGGTGTTCCCGTTTTGATCTCGGGATAGAGAGAGACGGCTGGCAGGTCCAAGCGGGCTCAAGCACGTCCTTGAGTCTGCCTGCCTCTGGGACCCACATCAGAACATCGCTGGACGTGGATCAAAGACAAGAGCCCACTGCAACCTGCGTGACTGGTTAAGTTTCCACCTCCCGCCAAAGACAGAGCCCCTAGACCAGGGCTTGGTCAGATTTCTCTTTGTGCCACCAGACACCGGCATGGAAGCTGGCAGGAAGGAGGGATCAGGGCTGGTGGGTTTTCTTTCGTTCAGTTCTTGAGCAAGTCCTTTCTGCATGGTCAAACTGTTTACAGCAGAGCCCGACAACGCGGCTTCAGCCGGCAGCTTCCTGTCTCAAAGCCAGGGTCCTCCGGGCCGGGCAGGAGCCGAGCTGGATCCAGCAAGCTGGGCCGCCTCGCTGCCGCCTCCCTGGCCGGGGGCTCCGGCTCACCCCCAAAGCCGACGGACAGGGCAGTGCGCAGGGAGGAGAGCCGGTCCCCTCTGCCCGGTGCTGAGGGGACTCTCTCCTCACCTGCTACTTTCCCATTCTTTCTAGAATATTCCCTGGGTCTCCTCCATGTGCCAAGGGCTAGGAAAGTAGAAATTCCCTCTATCATTTGGGGCATGATATTAACCGCTCCTTCTGCCTCAGTGTCTTTGAGTGTAAAACAGAAATAATTATATCTCCTCCCTCTTGTGGTTGTCTGAGGGTAAGATAAGTTAAAATATATAAAGGGCATGGAACAGTGCTTGGCACATGGTAAGTGCGAAATAAATCTGGCTATTCTTAGCGCGGGGAGCGTATGTTCTGGTAGGGGAGACAGCCGACATCAGCAAGTCGGCGAGTAAATAGGATCGTTTTGGAGAGGGCCACCAGCTGCAGGGAACATAAAACAGGAGTAGCCGGGGAAGGGGAGCTGCTTCAAACTGGTGAGGCTCAGACTGAGGACAGAGACCCCCACATAGGATACCCCGGACTGCACGCCCACAGCTGCCGTCTTGGTGTTGCACCCAACCAGCTGAGGTCAGGCTTCCCTGGTTGGGGAGGGCGCAGGAGGGAACCTGCACCTCTGCTCCACAGGTTGCGTCTGGGAGCTGAAGGAGGAGGAAGGCAGCGCCGCTCAGTGACAGAGGAGCCGGTGGGCCTGAGGCACGAGCAAGGCTCCCGCTGGGCGCGGAGACCTGCTGCTGCCCCCGCCCCCCCCTTGTCCCTGCCCTCCTCCCCCTTCCCTCCCCAGCACAGCTCTTCCCTCACAGAGAGACCTTCTTTGTCTGCTGAGGCCACCGTGCTCTCCAGTCCCTTCTGTTGCTAGGTGATGAGAAGTGGGGGGCTGGAGCGGGGCACAGGGGCTGGAGGCGCCCCGCAGTGGAGGGGGGGGAGGGGGGTGCTGGTGAGGGACGCAGGGGCTGGAGGCGTCCCCCAGTGGAAGCGGGGCTGGAGGGGGCGCAGGGGCTGGAGGTGCCCCGCAGTGGAGGTGGGGGGGCTGGAGGGGGGCACAGGGGCTGGAGGCGCCCCGCAGTGGAGGGGGGAGGCTGAAGGGGGGCGCAGGGGCTGGAGGCGCCCCGCAGTGAAGGGGGGCGATTACCCAGATGCTCCCAGAGACGCAAACCACCCACTCAGGGCCCTGCAGACGCGCGGTGGCCCAGATCCCGCCCACGGCAGGGCCCGTCGCTCGCGGGCCCGCCCACACCCCTGCAGTCGTACCAAAACAAAACGGCTCGCACGCAAACACACACCCCACGCGCATCCAGCCGACGCGGAGCGCAGGCAGATGGGCTTGGCGCCCGCGCACACGCAGGTGCCACCCAGCCCTCGTCAGAATCACACCGCGCCGCGGAGGGAGACGGGGGCTTTACGAGGCGGCCCTGGCCAGAGACACATCAGGGCCCCCCGGGAGAGGGGTACCGGGGCACTGTCCAGCCCCTCCACACCCCCGTGCCCTCCGGGCACACCTGCCCACCCCCGGTCCTCAGGCGCCACCTGGAACGGCAGGGTCTGCCCGAGGACCCTGTCCAGTTCTCATCTCCCACAGCAGACAGACCTCTGGCCTCACCAGCCCCTCACTGCCCCCCACTCATTCATTTCCGCATTGCTTGGGGACACCTCTGTAGAGAAAACAGCCTTGCCCTGATCTCCTGACATTTAGGGCCTAGTAGGGGACAAACGCATCTTGTTTATCGCAGGAGGACCTGACTTGGTTGGGCGCGGATAACCTGGGGAGGTGACATCTGAGCTACCACGGCTATCTATCGTAGAGGAGAGGCACATTTCAAGCATGTGCAAAGGCCCGGGGGCCGAGAGGCTGTGGGGCTCCTGCGGGGCCGCACTGGGACGGGGTGGCTGGTGCACAGCAGGCGAAGGGATGAGGGCTGGGGGAAGGTCGGAGCAGCCCGCGGGGCCAGCAGGGAGGCGGAAGCCCTGGGAGGATTTTGAACAGGGCAGCAGGGGGAGGGTTGCTCCCGAGTGCGGAGGACAAGCCGGGGGACAGGAGGCCAAAGCACTGACCAGGCAGGCGTGCGTGGGGACAGGAGGCCAAAGCACTGACCAGGCAGGCATGCGTGGGGGACAGGAGGCCAAAGCACTGACCAGGCAGGCATGCGTGGGGGACAGGAGGCCAAAGCACTGACCAGGCAGGCGTGCGTGGGGACAGGAGGCCAAAGGCCAAAGCACTGACCAGGCAGGCGTGCGTGGGGACGGGAGGCCAAAGCACTGACCAGGCAGGCGTGCGTGGGGACAGGAGGCCAAAGGCCAAAGCACTGACCAGGCAGGCGTGCGTGGGGGACAGGAGGCCAAAGCACTGACCAGGCAGGCATGCGTGGGGGACAGGAGGCCAAAGCACTGACCAGGCAGGCGTGCGTGGGGACAGGAGGCCAAAGGCCAAAGCACTGACCAGGCAGGCGTGCGTGGGGGACAGGAGGCCAAAGCACTGACCAGGCAGGCATGCGTGGGGGACAGGAGGCCAAAGCACTGACCAGGCAGGCGTGCGTGGGGACAGGAGGCCAAAGGCCAAAGCACTGACCAGGCAGGCGTGCGTGGGGACGGGAGGCCAAAGCACTGACCAGGCAGGCATGCATGGCCCAGGTCGGGCGGTGGCACGGGAGCAGGAGAAGAGGCAGCCGTGAGAGCTAGGGGGGGCCGGGGGGCCAGGGGCTGGGGCGATGGGCGAAGGGGCTGAGGCTTGCGTGGGGACCCTGACTCGGCTGGGACGTCAAGCCAGGCTCCCTGGGGAGCAGGGCCGGTCACCCAGCGACTGGAGGACAAGCTAGCTGGTGATGGAGGACAGAGGGCTGGGGGAGGGCTTCTCTAGCACGGGACCCCACACGGAGCACCGGCCCTCCAGCGGTGTTCCGCGGACCCCCAAATGGAGCACCAAGCCTCCTGGGTGTGCAGGACCAGTCCCTGGCATCTCCCATGCTGAGCTTCTAGGCACCCCCAGGATGTGAGAAGAGCACATTAGAGAATGTTAGAACTTCTCTTTGTATGTTCCTCAAAAAAGGACAATATCAAGCTTTGCTGATATTGACTCAAAGGCCGACCCCGACACCCTCATGTGGTCCTTACGCCAAGACGCCCCCCTGCGCCTGGCCGGGGGGCGGGCGGGAGGCCTGGACACAGAGGCTGGCTCTCGCAGCTTCATTCTCTTTCAGCACCCCGCCCGGGTAAGTGGATTTGCGGATTATGGTCTCTGGTTTTAATTAAACTAACCCCAGCAAAATGAGCAAGTGGCTTAAAAAGTTTCCCGCAAAGGAAGTGGGGATTGGCGATAATGGAAACATGAGCTTAGAACAAGACCCGGCAAAGCTGAGACTTCTTTTCACTCCAGGAAGGAGCCGCACTTCACCAGGTAAACGCGGGGTCCGTCTAACCAGCTCTGGCAAGAAGTCGCCCCCCCAAAAAAATTACGAAATCATCAAGAAGTCTTTGCAATGAGGATTTCCATCCACAGTCATTGATCATGAGCTGGAATAACAGGTGAAAAAGCACGTGGCAGGAAAGAGTGTGCTTCATATCCCCTTTTGTGATAAAAACAAAGCAATAAGGATAATCTATGTTAATATATGCATGGCGGCTGGAAGGATCTACACCATCCATTCTACTTTGGGGACACTAGGTTTCTGGTGATTTGAATTATTCCCATGAGCACGGGTTATAATCAGAAAAACAATAGAGAATTTCTAAGGAGCTGGGTTTTTCTTTAAGCTTTTCATTCAGAAATCATTTTAGATTTATCAGAGTTGGAAAGGGTGTATCAAGTTCCTTGTACACTTCCACCCAGCTTCCCCGAAAAGTTGGCGTTTTATACGATCACAGGGACATTGGCCAAAACTAAGAAAGGAACACGGTTCAACATGAGTAACAAAACTGCAGACTTGGTTCAGATTGTGCCCGGTTTTTGCACTAAGGTCCTTTTTCTGGTCCAGAATCTCACACGGCGTTTGGTCATTGGGTCTTCTCCGTCTACTGCAAGCTGTGGCATTTTCTCCCTCTCTCTGTGCCTAGCATAGACTTCCTTTTTTTGTCTCTTGAATAGGTATTTTAGGCCATCCAATGACTGGCACCCGTATGTCAGTTGCTTCAGGGGAGCTCGCACTTCCTTGGGCAGCTGGCTTCCCTCGGGATAAGTGCACCTAGCTGGCAATAATCCCTTTAACCCTTTTTTTTAAGTCAGTCTTTTTTTTAATTAAGATTTTTATTGATTTATTTCCCCCCTGTCCCCCCGTTGTCCATTTGTTGTGTGTTCTTCTGTGTCCACTTGTATTCTCATCAGGCGGCACTAGGGATCTGTGTCTCTTTTGGTTGCGTCATCTTGCTGCATCAGCTCTGTGTGTGTGTGGCACCACTCCTGGGCAGGCTGCAGTTTCACGTGGGGCAGCTCTTCTTGCGCAGGGGCCACTCCTTGCATGGGGGCACCCTTGAACGGGGGCATCCCTGTGTGGGCTGGCACTCCTTGAGTGCAGCAGCACTGTGTGTGGACCAGCTTACCACATGAGCCAGGAGGCCCTGGGTATCGAACCCTTGGACTTCCTATATGGCAGGCAGATGCTCTACCTGTTGAGCCACGTCCGCTTCCCCCTTTAATTTTAGTAGCAGTTTCTGGTGGGGTTCAGGAAGCACGACTCACTTATTTTTCTCCAGGCAGAGGCTCGCCAAATGAAGACAGAGAAGCGCTGGATTCCTCTAGGTTCTTGGCTATGATGCGTAAAAGAATTTATGAACATGCCAGTTTAGTTAGGCCAGTAAAAAGAATTTATTTGGGAAAAGGGGGAAAGAACAGAGCTGGCTAAGAAATGGGAGAGAAAGAAGGAAATACACACCAAGGTTGGGTACAGGCCCCTCCAGGCAGAGAGCCTCTCATAGACTTTCGAAGAGTCCTGGCCGGTTTTCTTGTAGAATGTGACCCAATCTGGGTTCATCCGATATGCTGAGCCTGGAGTTAGGAGTCTGGGGGATGAGACCACAGAGGCTGAGCACCCTTCTCATCGCATCGTTCCGGGCAGTAGCTGGTGCCGCCGTGGCATCTCCATGGTGAGCTAACCTTGGCTGTTGGCGAGGTTCCTGCACCAGAAGGACGTGCCTGGTCTTTATGCAGCGGAAGGTTTTGCTGGGCAAGAGGGATTCGGAGCAGGGCAGGCCAGATCGTGGATGACTTTGACCATGGCACTTGGACCTTCTCTTGAAGGTGATAATAGGGAGTCTGAAGAGTTGGGGGTAGAGATGGGGGGGTCTGGGTTGAGGTTTTAAGACCCCCGTGGCACCTGTGTGGGAAGAGGGCTGGTGGGGGAGGGGAGACAAATGTGGAAGCAGAGGGTACAGTGAGGCCTGAACTCCACACCCAGATGATGGGGTGGAGCAGGAGAGAAGAGGACATTTCCAGGAAGGGAGGTGGCCAGGTGGAGAGGGCCTTTCCCAGGGGTGCCCCTCTCCCCTGAAGGGCCAGAAACTCAAGGCTTAGCTGGTGCTCTCCTGGGGGACACCCACCTGCCCTCTCAGCCCCACCCCACATTCTTCTGAAAGTTGGAGGCGTCTTCCAGGGGCTGTGAGCGTCCAAAGTGTCATACCCCAGCGGGTTGTCACCCAGAACAGAGAGAAGGCCTAGGAACGAGCTCCCGTGGATGGCACCCCTGTCCTGAGCAGGGGAACAAGAGGGCCTCATGACGTCCTGTTCGGTGGGTGAAGATACAGGAGCTCCCACTGACACAGGGTGCATGGCCCCTTGGGTGGGATCGGGCCTGGGTCATGGCAGAGTCCACAGCCCGAGCCAGCACCCCCAAATCCTCCAGGCCTTTTCCTCACTTAGAGCTGGGCAGAGGTAGGAGGACTGACTTCCTCCCACCCGGGTCGCTCAAGGTAGAAGCCTTGGCCCCAGGTGAGCAGGGGGGCTGCGAGCTGGGCTTCTGGTCTAGTTCTTTGCCGTGTAAAATGGCAACCGTGTTAATTATGCTCCGTGATTCTGCGAGTTGGGAATTCAGACCCACGGCAGGCGGTTTACCTCTGCTCCACAAGGCCTGTGGCCTCAGCTGGATTGGGGATTGATGCCTGGGGGGAGGGGGCAGGAGGGGTGACTCAAGGACGTTTTCCAGGGACTGGAAATCATCTCGAGGTGTTTTGGCTTCCAGAGCCCGGCGCCTGGGCTGGGACAACTCAAGGCTGAGTGGCTGACGGGAGCAACCCCTCCCTGCCGCTTGGGCTTCCTCCCGTGGGGGCAGCTGGGTTCCAAGGGGACCACCCTGAGAGGAGGCCCCCAGAGAACGGGGGTTCCCAGAGACCCAGGCAGCACTCACGCAGCATCGCTTCCAGCCCGTTCTGTGGATCACAAGCGAATCACTAAGGCCAGCCCGGAGTCAAGGCAAGGGCCCAGGGGCCAGGGGAGTTGGACATCGCCTCTTGAGGGGGCAGGGGCAAGGTCACACTGCAGAAGAGCCCAGAGGATGGGAGATGTCATTGTGGCTCCCTTTGGAAAATACAACCGGGCTCCCACGGCCCTCCAGCGCCTGTCTGGTGGGAGCCCGGGGTGGAGGCTCCCTACTCTAGGGGCGCAGAGCTGCTACACCTCCGCCTGCTCCTACCAGCCCTGCTCCAGCCTCAGTCTCCCCACTCGACTTTCCATCCCCCACCTGAAGGCTAGACCTGCCCCTGGCTGGTTCTCTGTATCCAGCTAGGGTCTAGCAGCCCCAGCCACCCGTGGAGGTGAGCCATGGGATCAGGCAGCCCTCAGTTTCCACTTCGCCTTGACCCCACCCTGCCACACTCCTTTTTCTCCAGGCCTCAGCCTCTCGGGTGCCAGGTGCAAGCCTGGAAGTGAGTGTCTCCGTCCACACAGCGCCCCACATGCCTCGCTTGCCTCACCCTAGTGCCTGCACCACACGCTGTCAACCCTCTGCTGAGCCGCCACCCCTCCCCAGTCCTGTAAATGAGGGTCCTGCTGTGGCCACTTGCCTGAAGGTCCTGCTTCCCCCAGGCCTCCCCGGGGCAGAAGCTCCAGCCCCTGCGGGCTGGTCATCCGTTCATTCATTTAGCACATGGGTCCTGAGGACACAGTGTGGACAGAACTGACAAAGCCCTGCCCTCGCAGAGCACGGCCCCCCACCCCAGGTCCAGGAGCAGGAGACTGAAGGAGAGATCATCAGAACAATAGATGAACGTCAGGTGCAGGGAAGGTGGCGTGGAAAGAATCCCAGCAGGGTGTGGGTGCTCACTGCCGCACAGCCGGGTGTTGGTTTGGGGAGCGACTCTGAGGCGCAGGAGGTGAACGGGGAAGGGGCCTCGGTTTCAACACAGAGGAAGGGAACGGCGGCAGGCGCGGCAGGGAGAGGGCGCGCTAGGATGCCATCCCCACGAAGCCTCACCCGACTCCACGGAAAGCCCTGGAGATGGGTGGCCCTTCAGAACTGGCCCAAGATGGGGGAAGAGTCCGTATCGATCTGTCATGAGGTGTGGGTGAAGACCTCGGGTGGAGAGGCTCCCTGCAGCTGGGGCAGGGGGCCAGTCCCTCGTTTCATCTGGGGGACGTGAACATCCATCCCAGCATGCCTCACGGGTGCCAGTTTAATCAGGAAGGCTTCCCGGAGGAGGTGACATTTGAGCAGAAGTCAAATGATGGGAGAGAGCAGAGCCATGCAGGTGTTTGGGTTCAAGGGTTCCAGGCAGGATGAGGGCTCAGGCAGTTGGGTGCTCGGTGCGTTCAAGGAAGAGGAAACAAGTCAGAGTGGCCAGAACAGGGCGAGGAGGGGAACGGTGGTAGAAAACTGAGTCGGGGCAGTCACCAGGCCGCAGGTGGTTGTGGGCTTTTGTAAACACGACACAGACCTGAAATTCTGTCCTGAGTCTTAACAGGGTTCGGAAGGGAAGTGGCGGATCTGATTTAAAGGTTTCCTCGGCACACCCGTGTTCATAGCAGCATTTTCCACAATGGACAAGAGGTGGAAGCGGTCCAAGTGTCCATCGCAGGCAAAGGGATACACAGAAGGTGGCATATACACGGCATGGGATAAGACTCAGCCCACGAGAGGAACGGAGGTCTGACCCTGCTACAACGGCACGAGCCTGAGGACAGCGTGTCGAGTGAGATAAGCCACACTCAGAAAGACAGAGGTGTGTGATTCCACTTAGAGGGACTGCCTGGGATAAACAAGTCCACAGAGACAGCAAGCAGAGGAGAGGACACCCAGAGCCAGGGGCCAGCAGAACAGAGGGTACAGCTTAATGGGTGCGCTTGCCATCTGGGGTGATGGAAACGTTTCGGGAGTGGATGGCGGTGAGGGTCGCACAACGTCGCCGAATTGTAGACTTGAGAGAGGTGAAAATGGAAATGCTGTGTTGCACATATGTATATAATGACTTTTTTAGTTAACTTAGATTAGAAAGCTGCCTTTGGCCACCAGGTGAAGAGCACGGACGGATGGGGACCTGGGGAGAGGCCAGTGAGGAGCTGCCTCCACCAGGTGAGGAGGATGCCGTTCAGAGGGTGGAGGCCGTGAGCACTGGCCTCAGGAGCACCGGGAAGGCAGTCAGCGGGTGTGGCCCGGCCTTGGAGCGATGGGAGGGGTCTAGAGTTTGAGCCTGAGCTCCTGGGACCGAGGACGGCCCGGCGGGAGGGACTCCCGCGTTTTCTCCCTAGCTCTGTGCCCTCCGTGGAGGCAGGGGCCCGCGTGGTCTGCCGGGCGCCTCGGCCAGCAGCAGGGGGTCGGGCTGGGGTCCTGCCTGGGCCCTGCCCCTGGTGGTGCCGATGACTGTGTGTCAGACTCCGCCCGGAGAGCCGGCAGCCCCGCGCCCCGCGCCTGGGGCTCAGGAGCCGGGCGTGGGGTCGCGGCCGCCCACCCCGCGTGGTGCCCCACGCAGCCCGAACGCGCGGGGAGGGGCCCGCCAAGGAGCAGGAGAAAGCACGGCGCTGCCTCGAGGAGCTCACGCGAGTGATGGAGATAAGGCGCAAAATAATTAGTGAGCGGAGTGTATAATTAAGTGCTAAATTGTGTGTTTCAGACTCGTGGAGCTGCGGGAGTGCGAGGCGGGGGGAGCCCCGCGGGGCTGCGGCGGCGTGGGGGTGGGGGGAAGGGGCGGGCTGGGGGGGGGCTCGGGCGCACGCTGAGGCGGGGCTGCCCGTGCCGGGAGGCCTGGGAGTGCACAGGCCACGTGGGGTGAGCCCTGGACTCGGGGGTCCCGGGGCTGGTCCCATTCAGCCAGCGATGGCTGTGGGACGCGCCCCCCACCCATCCCTGAAATGGGGAGAAGATCCCCTCATGCGCGGGGGGTGCCGGGGGTATCCAGCAACAGTTGTGTGCGCAGATCCTACCACCGAGCCTGGCACACGGGAGATGCTGGGAGAGACAGCTGGACTCACAGACAGGGACTTGCAGAGAGTCGGGGAAGCAGTTAGGCAGACACACAGACAGTGAAGACACGGGCGGACAGTGCAGGACAGATAATCAAGAGAGCTGGACCAGGCGGACAGACAGCTGGAGCCCCGCCTGCTGGCCCCGCAGCTCTTAGCCCCGTCCTGCTCCAGAAAGGCGGGAAGGCTGGGGCGCCCTGTGGCCCCCGGCGGAGTCCACAGAGGGGTTGCACCCGGGCTGGAAGGACAAGGGGCCAGGCCGGGGTCACGGCAGCCAGGCCGGACACTGGAGCAGGGACAGTGGGTCCCTCGCCCCCGCAGGGCGCCCAGCCACGGCGGGAGAGCCCCCTGCTCGGCAGCTCTGCGTTCAGCGCTGCTCAGCTCGCTGCAGCCTGCTAAACCAATATTGCCACAGGCCCCCTGCACGCCCCAGGGCGGCGTGGCGCTTGGCCGTCACCGAGGGCCGCCCAAACTGGGGACATTCCGCGCCTCCTTCCAACTCAGGAGCAAACCGTGCTGGCTAAACAAGCACCAGCTTGGCTGCTGCAAAGCGGTTTATCAGGCTCAATGAGGCACGGCCGGGCAGGAGACGAGGCATCCGGGCCCATGGACCTCGCGCGGGGGCTCCCATCGCAGACACCGAGAGCAGGGAGGCAGCCCAGCCTCGCCCAGTCCCTCCCGCCCCGCCTGCGTACTTCTTTAACTTTTTCTCAAATTTGCATGGGTATCTGCATGCCAAACGCTGTCCTGGAGCCAGAGATACAACAGGAAACAAAGTAGCCAAATGCCTGCCCTCGGGGAGCCTACATTCTAGTGGGAGCAGGTTGACTATAATAAACTAATAAATGCATCCCCTGTCGGGTGACAATAAAATGCTAAAGAATAAAAACCATAGAGGAAAGGGGATACGGGCGGGCGTGACCCCGAGAGAGTGGCAGGGAATGCCTCCTGGAGACTTTTTGAATGAAGGAGCCATGGGGGAAGTGCATCCAAGCATCAGGGCCAGCACATGCAAAGGTCCCGGGGCAAGGCTGTGCTTGGCATGTTCTGGCACGGCTAAGGCGATGCGTGTGATTGAAGCAGGGCCAGAGACCAGGCAGGGCCTCGCGGGCACGGTGGGCACAGGAGTTCTCCCCTGAGGAAGGTGGGAGCCAAGGAGGGTGGAGAGCAGAGGGTGGAAAGGACTCTCCTGGCTCTGGTTTTAATGGGACACCCCTGGCTGCTCGTGGGGGTAGGAGCAGAAGCAGGCGGGCCAGTGAGAAGGCTGCCGCACTAACCCAAGCGACGGAGAGGAGGCCATTCAAACCAGAGGGGCCCAGTCTGTGTGTATTCTGGAAGGAGAGATGCGGGGTTTCTCTACAGACGGGATGTGGGGTGTGAGGGGAGGAGAGAGGCAAGGAGGAGGTGGGGGGAGCCCGCTGGGTTCCAGGTGCCCCACACGCCGTCAATTCCCCAGTCGCTCATTTTTCTTTTCTTTTTGGCAGGGCTAGGGGAGTAGGGCAGGAAAACGGAAGATGCTTGTCGCAGCATAAATTGTAAGAGTGAAATTGGACACAGGCCTTACCAGTGGGGTAATAAGTAAATAAACTGTAGCTCAGCCATATAAGAAAAGAATAAGCAGCTCAAGTTCAGGTCTAGAGAAGCCTTTTTCCACTCCCAACCTGCCTAGTGGATGCAGACCTCGGCGTTGTGGGTTGATTTGTGGGCCTCCATCTTCATGTGACCCTCGTTTTAAAGAGGGGGCGGGAGGCATGAGTAGTTACGAGGAGGCCACACCGGACGGGGGTGGATCCAATATGACCGGGGGTCCTGAGGCCACCCGCGGCCTCTAAAGGACTTTCAAGGGGGGATTTTTGTTGGAGAAATTGCCCTCTGGCAGCTCTGGGGGCAAGTGGACAGAAAGGACAGAGAGCTCTGGGAAGGGGAGAGGGGAGTTTTTAGGGGATAGGGGATGTGACCTGCGCCGGGGCCGGACGAGGGCTAGTCTGTCGCAGTGACCCCAGGTCACTTCACCTGGGCCCTGATCCTGTGACCTTGAACAAGCCCCCTGCCCTCTCTGGGACTTGATGGAGGGGCTGAACCCCGGGCTCTCCAAGGGCCCGTCTGTCACCCTTGACGGCTCCTAATCTTGGACTAGCAGGTCCCCCACCCAAACTCCTCGCCGTTCCCCGCCACGCGGCCCGGACGAGCGCTGCAGCCCCGGGGAGCTGCGTCTGCACTGGTGGCAGCCGATTTTCAGCATCTTTAAACAAAGCCTCCAGATGGGCCGCGCTGCCGGGAGGGCTGGACGCCCCCGCGCTACCCCAGCCGGCTGCCACACCGGCACTCGGGGACCTTCCACTAATTGGATCCCTGGGGAAAGGGCCCGGGGAAGGAGAGCCTCCTCCCCCAGCCATCCCATTCATTCATTCATCCATTCACTAATTCCTTGTCTACAGTGCACCGACTGGGGGGGGGGGCACTGAGCTGGGCTCTGGGGAACCCTGGGGCGAGCAGGAAGATAAAGCACTACACAGATGGCGCTCACAGCCCCCAGGGGAAGGCCCGCGATAAACGCACGAGGGAGAGATCAGACGCACGGTGAAGTGGGAGCGAGTGCTGCAGGGAAGCTATTTTAGATGGCGAGGTCGGGGAGAGCTTCCCCAGGGACCTGGAAGCCGAGCTCTCACTGGCAAGACGAAGCCAGCCCTGCCGTCACACGGGGGAGAGGTTCCAGGCAGAGGAACGGCAAGTGCTAAGGCCACGGGGCGCGCTTGAACGTGAGGGGCCATTTAAAGAACAGCAAAGAGGCGTGGGAGAGCCTGCAAGGAGACTTCAGCAGGTGCCGGCCAGGTAAGGTCTTGTCGCAGAGGTAGGAGAATCTGGTTTGTGCCAAGTTCATGGGGAGCCTTGGAAGGCACGGAGGAGGGAAGGACATGAGCTGAATCTGCTATGAGTCGCAGCCCCTGCCGTGATGAGGATGCCACGTTCCCACCCTTGAGCCCACAAGGAAGCACAGCTGTGCCCATTTAATGGGACAGCAAACTGAGGCTTGGGGAGCTGAAGTGACGGAAGCAGGACTTGAGGGAGCAGGCATTCAAGTCCAGCCAGCCCAGCTGAAGCCGGCCCAGAGACAACTTCCGTTTAACCTGCATACTTTAAAATGTTTGAGGCAGTTGCCAATATTTAAGAACGGGTGGGTTTCGCATGGACGCTTCTTCAGGCTTTCCCGATTCTCTTGGAAAATCAGCCCATGGCGACCCTGGAGTTGGGTCCAGGGTGCCCCTTTAGACGGGCACAGGCTCTGCCCTTTGGCACGGCCCTGCCACCCCTCAACTCATGGTACCAGGCCGGCTTCTCTCTTGTGTTACCTGCCCCCGGCCGCATCAGAAGATGCCACCCGGGGCTGCCCCAGGCTGGAGCCCCGAGCTGCTCCGAGCTCTCCGCCAGCTGCAGAGGGGCGCATCTAGGGCTTCTCAGAAGCAGCTGGCCTCCACTCCAATCCCGTGACCGCGCGTTGTCCTGCCACAGGCCCTGACACATCCCCCATCCCGCCCCCAACCCCAACTTTCAAGATGTGCGTTCAGAGGCCGTCATAGCCAGAGACCAGGGTGGGGCCATCTGCAAAGGGGAAACTGAGGCCCAACTGTCATCCATTGTAAAGAAATTAATTCTTTCTAGAACCCTGGGCCAGAAGCCAAGAGCCCTGGCTCGCCTAACCGGCCCTGCCTCTGTTTAGCTGTGAGACTAGGGCAACAGCTCCCTTTTACCCCATCTGTTCACCAATGGGGTCAGCGTGATGCTCTCTGAGGCCCCTCTTAGCACATCATCTCGGTAGAAAAGCAACTTGTCTCTCTGGGTTGCAATGCCGGTGCTTCTACCTCTAGCTGTGTGACCTTGGGCAGGTGGCTTAACCACTCTGGTTCTGATGATCATCCTATAAGATGACTCACAAAAGCACCCAGCACCCAATCAGTGAATGTGAGCAGAGACAGTGTTGTCAGCTGACCCGTTTCCCCCTCGCCTAAGGTCATGCCAACGGGAGTGGAGCAGAGAATCCTGGTGGGAACTGACTGGGGACTCCTTCAGATCTGCAGGTCAGGGGAGACCTTTCCGAGGGAAGGAGCTCGGCAGGAAGGGAGGAGGGTTCCTGGAGGGGAGGGCATTCGCGGGTACAGAGGCCTGGAGGCAGGGGCAGCCTTGGCGCTTTGATGGAATGGAAGGAGGTCAGTGCCTGCGGCCTGCTGTCCCGGGGAGGAGGAGCAGGGTGTGTCCGCAGGTGGACAGGGCCTCGGGGCCGGCAGTGGGCAGCGATGCCGTCTCAGGAGTGACAGGCGCCCCTGCGGCTTGAAGTGGGGCTTCCCAGCCGGCTGTCCATTTTACAGTTCGGACCTGCGTCGGGCTCTGCAGCACCCGAGGCTCCAGGCGGGAAACAAGCGAGAAGGAGGGCCTGGGGGCCTGGGGAGGGGCGGGGGCCGCGGTCCGGGGCGGGTGGGACGGGACGGAGGCGGGAGCGGGGCGGTGCCGGCACGATCCAGAACGACCGCTCGGCCTGGGCTGGGCCGGGCAGCGGGGCGCCCGCGGGACCCAGGCCGCGCGCTCCGGGGAGGGGCCTGCGCCCGCCGGGACGCCCCCGCCGGCCTGCGCCCGAGCCCCGCGCCTTGGCCGGTGCGGCACCGCCCCCTGCCGCCCGCGCGGAGCACTGCAGCGCGCGGGCCCGGCGGGGGGGGAGGCGGGGGGGGGGGGCTGCGGCCGCGCGAGGCCCGGGGGGGGGGCCGCAGCGCCCAGACGTCGTAGGCGCCCCCCGCTGCCGGGAGCGCGGCGCGGCCTGGAGACCCGAGCGCGGCCTCGTCCTGGGGCCTGGCAGAGCGCCTCCCTTCCCGGGATCTCGCGCCCGTGGGACGCAGGCAAGGTCGCCCGGTGCGGGGTGGGCGCCGAGCGGTGTCCACGCGGGCCCGCAAAGCCGCGAGACTCGGCTTCCTCGTCTGTGAAACAGGAACCGGCGTGCCCGCTCCTGGGGTGGGATCTTCTCCGACCATGAAAATCTTGATGCTGCAACACTTCCTGTTAGTACAAGGAGCTTTGAACCACAGGGTCTGATATGTAGAGACGTGAAGCCAGCCCGTCCAAAAGTCAAGATGTTAGCCCTATTAAAGGATAACCATTTTTATAAAAAGAGAAAGTAGATGAGAGGTTAGCAGAGGCTGGAGAAGCAGAAAACGGGGAGTTGTTACCTAATGAGTACAGAAGTTCTGTTTGGAGCAATGGAAAAGTTTTGGTAATGGATGGCGGTGAGGGGTGCACAACATGGATGGAATTAATTCCATTGAGTTATACATCGAAAATGGTTAAAGTGGCAAATGTTATATGTGTTACCACTCTAAAATTTAAAAAAAAAATAAGATGGAGCAGATATGGCTCGAGGGGTTGAGTGCCTGCCTCCCACACGGGAGGTCCAGGGTTCGGTTCCTGGTGCCTCCTGAAAAAACAAAAACAAGCAAGCAAAACAAATGAAAAAACCAACTCAGAGAAGCCGATGTGACTCAGCGGTTGCGTGCGGGCTTCCCACATACATATATGAGGTCCTGGGTTCAACCTCAGCCCCTGGTACCTAAAAAAGAAAAGAAAAGACCAAAGAATTATCTTAAATTTAAAAAGCACATAAAGGGGAAAAAATCCAAATGACAAACTGGGAAAAATATTTGCAACTCAGGCACACAAATCTAGTCCAGGGGTCTTATAAACGTTTTCTGTAAAAGGCCACGTAGTAAATATTTTCTGCTTTCCAGCCTTGTGGTCTCTGCTAGAACTACTCAGCTGTGCTGTTGAAGCACAAAAGCGACCACAGACAGTGAACACAGCTGTCCCAGTAAAACTTTGTTGACAAAAGCAAAAAACAGGCACTGAGTCCAGTTCAGCACATGAGCCATACTTTGCCAATTTCTGGTCTAATCTAATATATAAAGAGCTCCCAGAAATCTAGAAAAGGGCAATAACCCAATTTAAAGTTGGGCAGGAAACACAAATAGACCGTTTACAGAACATGAAACTCAAAAGGCCTTTCTTAAACAGACGACAAATGCCTGGCTTCACAGGTAATAAGAGAAACGGAAATTAAAATGACACCACGACGCCACGTCTCATCTATCAGAAGGGGAGAGAATTCCCACACTTGCCGATGGCACGCTGCTGGCGAATCCGCAGGGAGACAGCCTTGGCACACAGAGCTGGGAGGAGCGCGAAAGGCACACCCTCCAGAGGGGAAGCTGGGTCGTCTCTAGAAGCATCCATTGTCTTTACCTGTGACCCAACCTCCCCTTCTGAGCCGTGGACCCAGCAGACCAGGTCCCATTACACGATGCGGATGCCAAGGCACACCAGCGGATTCACTGCTGCTGTGTTCATTAATAGTGAAAATATGGAAAACAACCTCCGAGGGACCAGTTACAGAAACTCTGGTTCAGGCACACGGTGGAATCTCACACACTGTTAAAGGGAATGAGGAGACTCCGTGTGCTGGCAAGGAAAAATCAAGGGAGAAATCAAACGACTGAGCGCCTGCTTCCCACCTGGGAGGTCCTGGGTTCATTCCCCGGCGCCTCCTAAAAACAAAAGCGAACAACAAGCAAACAAATGAAACATCCAACTCAGGGGAGCCCACGTGGCTCCACGGTTGAGCACCTGCTTCCCACATACGAGGTCCCAGTTTCAATCCCCAGCCCCAGGACCTCAAAAAAAAAACTACACGTGGATATGTTAAGAGATAAAAAAGAATATGCAGGACTGTGTATATGGCACAAGACCTCTGTCTAAGATGGATATGGGAAATAGGGAACGCCTATCTGTGTGTGTTTGTATTGGTATCAAGAAGCCCCAAAAGGATTCATAAGAAACCAGTGCAAACAGTTGCCTGTCAGGGAATGGGGAGAAAGAATTCTCACTATCATTCTAGATTTCAAACCCTGGGAGAATATGTTTTCTATCCAGACATTGAATTTTTAAAAATCACTGTATATGGCTCTGGCCAGAGATGAGGGAAAGGAAGCAAATGCAGAGAAGTATATCTAAAAAGCTACAAATTTGGGTGGGGAAAGGAGCATTTCTATATGTGAGGAGTGATAGCTGGAAAATGTGCTTATTAAAAATTTCTTTTTTTAAGCACCTCTGAACAATTCAGATATCTTAGTAGCTTACTCTTTGTTCTTAGTTCCTGGAAGGACAATAACCGGACTTTCCTAGGTCTACTCCCTGGAAACTCAGGAATAAGCTAGCAAAACCTCAGCGCAGTGCCAGGGCACCTTCCAGCCCAGGACATCTGTCACTTCCCTCAAGGACAAAAGGCTGTGAACTGGGACATCAGGCAGGAGTTTTGCATATAGGAGATAACGCAAGATTAAGAAATTTACCCACATGCCCCCCAGGAGACCCTGTAAAAAATTCCGGAGTCATCATACATGGTAGGAATGCATCACAGTCTCACTTGATCCTCCACCTCTCTTTCCCTATAAAAACTCCAGCTCCCGTTTTTGCTTTGAACGGGTTGGGGGAAGATTCCCAGTTCCCTGCTTGTCACTTGCAGTCAATCACCTTCTCCCTGAGAGATGTTTCCCCTAGGCAGTGCTGGATCGGGCGGGCCCTTCTGTTGGAAATAGCCGTGCTTACGGTAACAGGAGGATCTCTGCAAAGATATCCCCATCCCCGAGGTGAGAGCCTGTGGTTGTTATAATACAGCAGCTTCCCCCAAATGCATCTAGTACTGTGTCGATCTCCATTTAAAGACAGGGAAGTGAGGTACAGAGAGGTGAACTGAGGGGAAGCAGATGTGGCTCAAGTGATTGAGCTCCTGCCTACCACATGGAAGGTCCTGGATTTCTCCTGGAGAAGATGAGCAAAGCATTGAGCTAGCGTGACGGACTAGAGTGGCAAGCTCATGCAACAAGGTGATGCAACAAAGAGATACAAAGAGGAAACAATGAGAGAGACAACAAAGCAGGGAGAGGAGGTGGCTCAAGTGACTGAGCGCCTCTCTCCCATGTGGGAGGCTTCAGGTTTGGTTTCCAATGCCTCCTAAAGAGAAGATGAGCAGACACAGAGAGCACACAGCAAACGGACAGAGAGCAGACAACGAGCACAAACAACAGTGGGGGGGGGGATAAATAAATAAAATACATCTTTTTTAAAAAAGAGAGAGGTGAAGGGGCCTGCCCAAGGTCACGCAGTGGTGAGAGAACCAAGATCACTGGTCCAGAAGAGTGGGGGCTCTCAAGCCCCCTCCCCCATCCCCATCATTTGACTTGTCAAGTTGCCAAAAGGAGGTCATCAGATTCCCCCCAAGATGGCCCCCCCAGGCCAGCAGCTGGGAAACACTGACTCTGTCCAACACCTTTAAATGCTGGGATCCTCTCGACCGGTTGCCCAGCCTTTGCTCAAATACCTCCCAGGACGGGAAGCTCACCACCTTACAGGCGCCCATTCCATTGCCAGGTCGGGCAGGGTCACTTGTAACCTGCCTCCCTGGCCCTAGGTCTGCCAGGGACAGCCGCTGGTCCAGCCTGGAGCCCAGAGACCAGGACCGCTGGCGCCGTTCTCAGGGTCGAGCAATTGGGGTCACTCCCTTATCATCCTGCCATGAGCCACTGAACCAGAAGGGCTGGTCGTTCCCCGGGGAGCATGATTTCTTACCCCTCCAAGAAGGTAAGGGAGCTGTGCATCCCATGCACCCCCCTGGGGAGAGGCAGCACCCCGGGGGAGTAGGACGTGCCCATGCCAAGAGGCTCCCCCAGCCTGTAGCTGACCTGCCGGGGGACTCGGCTGGACTGTCCTCACCAGACGAACCTTTGTTCTGCTCAGGGTCAGCCAAGCCCAGGCAGACCTCAGGGCCTTTGCACTTGCTGCTGCCCCTGCCCAGAAAGCCCCCTCGCGTCGGGGTCTTCCCAACCTTCAGTTTCTCAGCAGCACTGTAACTTCCTCCAACAGACCTTTGCCCAGTCCTGCCATGACGATAGCGCCCCTTCCTTCCCTTTGCCGTCTCCCTGTTTCATTCTGAAATAGCCTTTCTTATTTGTGTCTTGGTGTATTGTCTGTTAGCCCTAGTAGAACATAAGCTCCAGGAGGACAGGGGTCCTCAGGCCCCAAAACGGTGCCTGGCACGTCATAGGTGTTGAATAAACATGTGCATGAATGAATGAACGGCCTCAACCACGAGAGTGCCGGGCCAGTCAGGAACGGCTGCGTCCCCGTGGGGCCAGGGGGCCGGGGTCCACTCTGGGCTCTGCCCTGAGCAGCTCCATCAGGCGTCCTCACTGCTATCACCACCGCACGGGGCAGAGGCGACACCAGGAGGTCGCCCTCCCAGAGAAGTACCAGGGTGCTAAATTCAATTTAAAACCGTTTAATTGCTTAATTGCTCAGCTCCTCGGTGCGGTTTGCTAGCTGAAGCGATTCTGCAGCAGCCGGGCCAGCCTAGCATAAAATTGACATTTCAGCCAGAGAGAATTCAAATGGCAGAGCACTGAACGGGCACTGCTCCCACCTGCCCCAGTGCTGCCCGCCATCAGCACCCCGGCCCCCTGTGGCCTTGCTCCCCTGAAAGCCTGCCCAAAGGAGGGGAGGGCTCTGCCACGTCCTCATCGGCACACACGTAGGTGAGGGGCAGGGTGGACAGCGTTTGTGCGTTTGGATGAGCAGGTGTTTTGCCAGACACTCTCCTTTGTGCTCACCTATGTGCATCTGTGCTTTCTTTATTTCTAAAATTCCGCTTTCAAATAGGGAATATGCGCAAATAATGTTTTAACTCAAGGTACAAAAAGGCTGGTGGCTAAAATAAACCTCACGTCCCCACCCAAACCCTGCTCACAAAACCACCACATCCCCTCCCCCGGACAAGCACAGCTCTCAGTGTCCTGTGGATATTTCCAGAGCTACTTCAAGTTTATAGAGGCATAAAACCATTTTTATACAAATGATCGCATACTGTAAATGTTGCCCCACACTCTTTTTTTCCACTTGATATATCTTGGAGACCGTTCCTAATCAGAGAGTGTATCTTGAGTTTCCTTGTTCTTTTTAATGGCTGCATAGTATTCCGTGGAATGACCAGACCTCAATTTCTTTCAATCTTGCTGAATATGAAGTTTGCTTCTGACTTTGTGCTTTTATAAACAATGTTGCCATCTTGATCTTTATATACGCTTCATTTTCACACCCATGAGGGTGTATGTGTGTGGAATTCATATTCCTTTTCAAAATGAAGTTGTTTTTTTTCCCACCCACAAAGCCATATTTAATTCCTTCAGGAACCGAAAGAGGACCACCATCCCAAGACTCAGAAAGGAATAAAAACAACCTTGGTTCACTCCAGGGTAAATCTTCCAGACCCTTTTCCATGTTGATTCTGACTTCTATTTTACATAGATGGGTTCATACTTTCCAGGCTATTTTTTAAGGGTTTTTTTTTCCCCACTGGACAATAAACGAAGCCCATCCTTCACGTGAACAAATAGTTCTGCATTATATTCTAAGGACTGAACAACACGCCATTGTGTTCTCCAACACAACAGACTTAAACGAACCATTCCCTGATTGAAATCTAGATTGTTGCCAACTTTCGTTATTACAAACTACACTGCTGGGAAATTCCTTGAAGCTAAATCTTGGCATACCATCCTTAATTTTGTCCTGAGGACAACTTCCCAGAAATGGAATTTGAGGTCAAAAGGCAAGTACAATATATATTTTGTTGTGGTGGCACATTTTTGAAAACCATCTGAAATGTCTGTGAGCCTGTACTTGTAGCTTCCTGCCAGTCTGTCGAGAGGCTTTGCAGAAATGGGCATGTGCTTTCTCTCCACCCTCGATCACCACAAGCCGCTCGAGCTGCGCCCCCGTCTGTCTAGCAGCTGGGAAATGCAGGGGTTTCCCCACGAGCCTGGGCCGGCTTCCTTCCCTCTAGGGAGTCTGCAAACCTCACCCTGGTTCCTGAGCTAAACTAGCACTCCTCAGCCCTGGGTCTTCTCAACAGCCAGGGTCAGAAACTCAGCCCAGATGGCCTTAACCAATACAGGAATCCGTTTGAGGAATTGAAAAGTCCAAACTCCAAGCCCCACTGGATTCAGCTGTGCAAAGAAGCCCGTGCAGAATCTCTCTGTTGGTGTTTTCACTCTCAGGTCCATCCTCCCCTCCTGATAGCGGAGGAGGCCTGCCAGTGGCTCCAAACTTGCAGCTTCTCGTTGATTCACTCCTTTTTCCCATCCAGGACTTGGACTTCCTCTGATTGGACCAGCTAGAGATCACCTGCCCATCCCTGCACCAATCACTGCATCCCAGGGACTGCAATGTTCTCATTGGCCAGCCTGGGGTCCAATAGCCTGGGCTGTAGACAGGGTTGGCCTTGACTTCTTGCCTCCACCCCTGTTGGACCCTCCCCTGGAGCTGCGCCCTGCTCCCCCCGCCCCCCAAAGGGCAGAAGCTTCCACAGGGCAGCAGCTGCAGCTGATACCACCTGTGTCCTGACTCTGGGTCTAACTGGAATTTTAGTCTCAATCCCTGGACCCTTCCCATCCGCCATTCCATCCCAGCACCTGCTTCCGCTCATCTCGTGTCAGCAGCCAACACACTTATGGGTAGAATTAAAGGAGACCTGCAGGGAAAAAAGGTGTCCTGCCAAAGGAGCGGAGAGGAGCCGGAGCCCAGAAGTCTCCATGTCAAGTGAGAGAGGTCCGAGGGAAAAAGGCTCGGCTTGCTCTTCTATGAAAGTCACTAACTCCATCTACACATTTCCTGGTGGCTGTTCCTGCTTTTCCTCTTTGTCGCTCCCACGCTGCATGAGGGAGGAAGCCGTTGGAGGCTGAGACAGTCTCCCCCGCAGGTGATGCTTCCACCTCCAGACCCTGTCAGTTTCTGTGCTAAGGCAGATTCCTACGCCTCCTTCAAAACCTGCCCCAATATGTGTGTTACAACCTGGATGAAACCTGGAAACATGATACTAAGTGAAACTAGCAAAATGACACAAAAGGGCAAATATTGTATCATCCCCCTTACATGAACCATCTAGAAAAAGCAAATTCATAGAGACAGACAGTAGGTTAGAGGTTACCAGGGCTGAAGGGAGAGGGGCTTACTGCTTCATTACTGTTTGGGGTGATGGGACAGTTTTGGTAATGGATGGCGGTGCTGGTAGCCCGAGACTGTAAATGTAACTAACACCACCAAAGCACACACTTGAAAGTGGCTAAAATGGGACGTTTTATGTTACTATGATAAAAATTTAAAAACTGGAACGCCTACCCCAGTGTCACCTCCTCGGGGAAGCCCTTGCCCGCTCCCTGCGGCAGGTTGGCTCTCCCCGGGCAGGTCGAGGGGGGCCCACCTCTGCTCTCAGAGCAGCAGTCCCCAGCAGCCCAGCCCTGGGCTGGCCTAGGGCCCCACCTGCCCCCGCCTCGTGCCCTTCATTCCTTGGAAGGGGAACTTAGGGGAGGGTGGATATTTTGATCACCAAAAGGGACAATCCTTGTTTCCATTCATTCGTTTAACTCCCACGTATAAAGAGAACGCAGCCCCCCAGGGCCCAGGCCCTGTGCTCGTGTCCCCCGGAGGTCACGCGCAGCCACACCTCCATTCACTGCACTTTGCTAGATCGAGCTCCGCAGACCCTGAGTTCCTGACAAATTTTGACTTTGTGGCCACCCTATATCCAGCAGGCCGGTCAGCGCCATTTCCACACAGCACGTGCTCACTTCGTGTTTCTGTGTCACATTTTAATGACGGTGGGTTTGTTGTCTTTTTTTAGACATAATGCTATTGCATACTTAATAGACTACGGTCTAGTGTAAGCATAACTTTTGCATGCGCTGGGAAACCAAAAAATGTGTGGAACTCGCTTTATTGCAATAGCCACTTTATTGCAGTGATCTGGAGCCAAACCTGAGGCAGGCTTGTTATCAGACGATCCCAGGAATAAATACGGCCTCTCGTGAAGTGTGGTGCGCCAAGGAGAGACACCCCAACACAGTGGCTGAAAGCAGAGCATGGACTTGGAGCCAGGGTGGCTGAGTCGGAATCTGCACCGCGCCACTTAAAAGCGGGGTGATGGGCTAAGTCACTAAACCCCTCTGAGCCTCAGTTTTCTCATGTGCAAAATAGGGAAGGTAATAGCTCCTGTCCCATCCCAAGGCGGATGTTTGGGCAGAGGCTGAAGGCTGAGTAGGAACGAGTACAGGAATGAGAGGTGGAGCGTTCCAAGCAGCGCGAACGCCACGTGCAGAGTCCCCAGCTAGCTGGTGCCCCAGACCTGGGCATCTGAGGCTTCTCCTGCTCTTTGCTCAGCCAGGGAAGAATGAGCTGGAAGGGGATCAGGAGCACCTACGCAAAGCCTGGCGAAAATAGGATTATGCTTCCCTGGTATTATCAAGTATGGCAAGAAGAATAAAAGAAGAAGTGTTTGAAGGTGATATTCAATATTGGATTTGCATTAAATTCCCAAATAAAAATAGTGTGGGATATGTAAATGAACCTGGAGCTGGCTTCAACAATGTAACTTTTTTCTTACACCAATATCTCAGGTTTTGTTTGAGCCTGCTAGGCTGCTGAAAGCAGTACCAGAAACAGGATGGCTTTTACAACGGGGATTTATTAGCTTGCGGGTTTACAGTTCTGAGGCCGTGAAAATGTCCAAATCAAAGCAGCGGCAGGCAACGCCTTCTCCCTGCGGGCCTGGGCTCCTCCGCCGTGGCGAGGCGCTCCCTTGCCTCAGCTTCTTGCTTGCCCGGTTCTCCCTCCTCTCTCCATGCTTCCCCGTTTATAAAGGACAACACTAAGAGGATCAAGACCCACCCTGGGCCACGCCATACTGAAGTCACCTGATCAAAAGGCCCCACCTACAAGAGGTCCACCACCACAGAAAGGAACCTGCTTTGGAACATGATTTTCTGGGGTCCGTTCAGCCTCAAACCAGCACCGGTTTCGTGCCTGAGATAGGAAGTCACAGTCCCTAAAGGAGAGTTTTTTCACTGACGAGCTCTTCGGGTATTTGACTGTCAGCAAGGATGGGTGAGAAGCTTCCTGGGCAGATGGTGCCAGAGGGAGGGGCGGGCCCACCCTGGGAGACTGCTGCAGGGGGCCCTCAGTGGCCGCCCCGAGAACGTCAACCCACGGGGCCCCAAAGAACATCTAGGTGCCCTTTCAACTCTTGTACATCTTGAGTGGTTGTATGAAAATGATGTCAAAGTTATGTGAGTTTACCACTGTATATAAATAATCTAGACCTCAATGTATGGCCGCACACGGGTTAGTGTGGGAAAGCTCAGGGCTGGAGAACGGAGAGAAGGGGGTGGTTGGAGTATAGACAGGGGATTGTGGGTCCAGACACAGCCTGGAGAAGGGGAGTCCTCTGGAGGCCTTGGTGAGGCTTTGGGACCCTGGTAGAGGAGAGCCGTGACAGGATCCGAGCTGCAGTTTAGAAGAGCTCCCTGAGCCTCGAGTGCACACTTCAAATGGCCGGCACAGAGCCTGGGACCGCATGCCACAGGGCAGCCGGCGCTGGGTGACGGACAAATACGAGAGCACTCTCTCGTGAACGATAGCAAATATATAATACTAAAATGGGGTGTCAATAATTGGGTGGGGTAGGAGAAAAATAGACAAATGTCAGACATGGGCTATCGTTAGTAATAATATTTTGACCACGCTCTTGAGTAGTTTGTAACGAATAGTTCGCAGCACTGTAAGCTGTTGGTGGTGGGGTGGTGAATGGGAGCCCTGCGTGATGATATGCTTGTTAGTTTGTAGATTCACAACTGTGACTATACGCTATTGTTTATATATGTTCTTGTACGAATGATATGCTTCAATTAAATTTTATTTTTTTTTAATCTCATCTTACCAAGGTCAAAAAAACGAAAGAAGAAGAGAGAGAGCGCTCTGGCTCCAGTCTGGAGAGGGGATTAGAGGGGGCAGAGTGGAAGGGACAGCTTTGGTCTGGATAAGAAGGAGCCGGGGGGGGGGGGGGGGGGGGGGACAGTGGGGGAGGGGCAGCTAGCTCGAGGCTATATTTTGGAAGTAAAACTCACAGGATTGGGGATAGAGTGGAGGTTGGGATGGGTGAGAGAGTGAGGGGGTGACAGGAGGACCTCCGGGACCTGGCTTCCAGAGGTGGGCAGGGGTCCCCGAGGGCCCCTGTGGCAGCAGAGCTCTCCTGAGCATCCAGCCAGCCAGGGCAGGCAGCGTGTCACAGGCACGCCCCCTTTTTCGGGGACAGTCCCAGCTGGTACCCGTTGCGCCCCGGTGATTATTAATTGTGTTCGTTTCACTCTCAAAAGTGCCCCTGCGTTCCTCTGAATAAAATTGGAATTCATGAATTCTCACTGGTACGAAGGAATGAATGACTGGGGGGGAAAGAAAGCTCTTCCTTCCAGTCAAAGACAAGGTGTAAATGTAGAAGGGGTGAATGATGGAACCGAAAAATCCCCATTTGGCAACCAGCTGGGAGCAATTGTTTGAGGCAAGAATCAAAAGACGCAGAAACCAGCAGGTGAAAGGCAGGCGGTGGGCGGTACAGGGGCAGCGTCTGGGGCGGGGGATGGGTCCTGCCCCCACGAGACTCGCCCTTCGCCGTCGTCTGTGCCCCTGGGGGAGTGAGCCTTTGCACCTGGGGCCTTTCGGAGATGTGACCTTTAGTGAAGCTGTGGCCGACTGGATGAGGGGGGTGCTTCACGTGGGCGCCTGGGGGCCTTGATAAAGAGAAAGCCGCAGTGACCGAGGCAGGGTCCAGGCCCAGGAGCCCCAAGGACGGCTGGCAGCCAGCCCCGGACAATCGCAGGCTCTGGGGAGCAGCCCACCCTGCGACCACCTCCGTCCTGGACTCCTTAACCTCAAAACCGGGAGCCGATAAACTCCCACTGTTTAAACCAACCCATCGGGGGGCATTTGTCTTGGCAGTGGAAAGCTTAAGTGGTGTATATATATGTGTGTGTGCGTGTGTGTATATATATATACATAGTTTCAAATGGCCTCTCCACTGGCAAAGGGGAGCAGAGCAGGCCCCAGGGGAGAAGCCTGGCAGACACCTGCTTCTCTTAGGACGTGAGCAGCATCAGCACCGCCGACCCTGAGTCCAATGTCACTGCGTGACCCCTGGTCAGGCGCCGGGGGAGGCTCGCAGCGTCCCTCCTGCGATGTTCCTCCCGAAAACACAGCGCCTGAATCTAATCACTAGGAAGCATCAGACAGCCCCACGTGGAGAGGCGTTCTTCGAAACACCTGGCGGGTAATGTTCAAAAGTATCCAAGCCCTGAAGGTCAGGGAAAGGCTGCGGCGCTCTTTCCGGCTTCGGGGACTCCAGCGGCCTGACCACTCCGTGCAGCGTGGTTCTGTCCTTGCCAGGAAAGGACATCATTGGGATGAACGGCCAAACTCGGATGGGGCCTGAGAGCCAGGTGGGGGCCTCCTGTCGGCGTTACTTTCTTGATCCGTGTGGCCGTGTCGTGGTCTAATAGAGAATGATTCAACTCGAGAGGAAGACACACTACAGGATGCCACGTCCACAGCTTGCTATCCGAGGGGCCAGGAAAAAAGGTCTTTGTACTATTTTTGGACTTTTGCTGTAGGTCTGAAATTTTTTCCCAAAATAAAAACTACCTTTAACATTCCACACGCACAAAAGGGTATTGGGCTGGACAATAAATTAGAGAGTCATCCTGGCCACGAGGCTTAGGCACAGCCTGCGCTCCCCTTTGACCCGGGCCTCTGGGGGTACGGGGGTCCTTGACACGCCTTGCCAAGAGGGAAGCACTTGCCACCCCTGCCCTGCCCCACCTGCCCCTCCTCTAGCGCCGGCTCCGGGGGCTGTTCACCGTCAGGCGCCCCAGATGGAGTGTGGGCCTGGGCTCAGCCCCCCGGCACGGGCTGCCCGGCCAGGCAGCGGCCACCTCGCCCAGCCCACCCACCGCCACCCCAGGGCACACTCAAGTCGTGCCCCCCAGTCCTGGTGTTGGAAGGTGTGACTGTCAAGATGAGGCCAAACTGGAGGCCTCTTCCCCTAATCGTGCCTGTGGATAAAGGGGAGAAGAGACATGGCAAGCACAGGAGAAGGCCAAGGGCAGAGACTGGAGTGAGGCATCTTCGAGCCAAGGGACGCCCAAGGAGACGGGGGCCGGGAAGCTGGAGGAGGCAAGGAAGGGGTTCCCCATACAGACGTCAGATTTCAGACCCGTGGCCTCCCCTGAGGCCATGTGTGCTGCAGTGGGAATGCCCCCGGTTTGTGGGACCTGGCGGCAACAGCCCTGGCCAGTTCAGAGCCCACCTCTGGCTGGGGTGTCTGACCCAAGACCAGTCCCCTACAGCCGGGGCAGCAAGGTCTCATGGCACAGAGAATACCCAGCCCCGGCCTCACTGGGCTCCAACCCCCCAGGGCCCTGGCACGAGGTTTCTCCCTTCCCCACGAGGCTTCTCCCTTCCCCAGGCCTCAGTTCTGCCATCTGCACAATGGACTCACCTCCACCTGCTCCGCGGACGTCGATGTGAAAATAGAAGTGAAAGTCCTTGAAAACTTCCGTGCCCTTCAAAAGGGATGCCCCTTCCAGGGTGGAATAGCTGTCTTTCAACAGGATTTAAATCGTATTGTATCAGTCAAGGCTCTAAATTGCCCCAGAGTGGACTCTGGTTAAAAAAAAATAAAAGATGGCATGGTTTATTAAAAGGAGGTTTAGATAAATATTTATGTGTTCCTATATGCAGACAACATACCTGAGAAGATTTCCTCAAAACTCACCGCACTGGTTGCCTCCAGCGAGTGGAAAAGGGAGGCAGGCGAAGGGCGGTGGGGTTTGCTGAGTCCCCTTGGCTGTCTTTTGAATTTTGATTTGAATTCATATCAAATTCACACACACATACTTATATATAAATATATATATATATACATACATGCATACATAGAAGAAAACAGATAAAACTGAGGGGTGGAGAAGGCTCTCGAGCACTCAGGGAGCCCAGACTGGAGCTCCGCTGCCCCGTGGCTGCCAGGGCACCCCACACACCTGGTCTCAGCCCCTGCCCCTCCCCGCCCCCAAGCTCTCTGCCTCGCCACCACTTCTGCATCAGAATCTCAATCACCAGCACCAGCACTGTCGCTGGCTAATCCCTCTGCTGCTGGAGCATGTGCCCTAGCAACAAGGGAAGCTGGAAAGCAAGTACCTGGCATTTTCAGCTTCTGTTGTGGAAACTGGTCTCTCCTGACCACCAAGATTTATAAGGGGGAGGCAGGATTTCCCAAACATAAAAGTCAGGCTCAGGGAAGTGGACTTGGCCCAGTGGTTAGGGCGTCCGTCTACCACATGGGAGGTCCATGGTTCAAACCCCGGGCCTCCTTGACCCGTGTGCAGCTGGCCCATGTGCAGTGCTGATGTGCGCAAGGAGTGCCGCGCCATGCAGAGGTGTCCCCCACGTAGGGGAGCCCCACGTGCAAGGAGTGCGCCCCGTAAGGAGAGCCACCGAGCGAGAAAGAAAGTGCAGCCTGCCCAGGAATGGCACCGCCCACACGGAGAGCTGACACAACAAGATGACGCTACAAAAAGAAACACAGATTCCTGTGCCGCTGACAACAACAGAAGCGGACAGAAAAGAAGAACACGCAGCAAATAGACACAGAGAACAGACAACCAGGATGGGGATGGAGAGAAATAAATAAATAAATAAATCTTTAAAAAAAAAAGTCAGGCTCAGATACTGGGCAGACAAAATTATTAAGAATTATCCACTCTATCCATTTATTGAGGCGCTACTATGCACCATAAACCCTGAGCTGAGTCCTTTCATGGAATGCTAGAGGAATGAATGTCTAATGGTTGAACGTGATGTTGAAGACAACTCACCTTAAAGGGCGGAGAGGCTGAGACACCATCGAGCCCAGCAATTCTGTTTTATAAATGAAGAAACTGAAGCCCAGAGGGAGTGGGGATGTACCGATTCCAAACAGATCTCCTGCCCACCTCCTGCCGCGAGGTTCTGAGACCAGAGCGTGAAGGAGAGAGGTGGAAGCAGTGAAGGGAGGCGGGCCCTCCCCACCGCGCTGCCCACGAGGTAAAGCCCTGGAAGCCCCTCGCCCACCCAGCAGCTGGGCTCTGCCTCCTGATTTCCCTGGAACCCAGCGCTGCCCCCACCTGGAGCCCCTGCCTCGGTTTCCCTTCTGCAGACCTGGTCTGACTTGACTTCTGTCACTGCGCCTCCGCAGGCAGGACGCTCCAGGTGGCCGCGCGTGCAGCAGCCGCCCACCGGGAGCCGGGCAGAGCCCCGGGTCCCTCTGCCTCTGCCAGCGTCCCCCCCCACTGTGCCATAGAAGGCAGGGGTGTCGGCTGGTGGCTGGCGGGAAGGCAGCAGATAAGCCCCCGGAAGGAGGGGTTCAGGCCGCGTGCACACACCCACCAGGGAAGGGTCTCCCCCCAGCTGCCTGCCCCGCTGGCTGAGGTTACACCCCGACTGCAAGGAATCCCGGGGATCTCGGCACCGCGTCCCGGTCGCCCGGGCTTCCCGTTTCCCTGCCCATCGTCAGGTGCAGCCTCCCCGCTGCCGAGCCGGGGTCCCCACCCACACAGCGCCCATGCAGTCAGCCAGTGACCGCTGAGCACCCAGTAAATGCCAGGCACTGGGGATGGAGCCGGAAACAAAACAGACCCCAAATCCCTGCCCTCGTAGCGTTTACCCTCAAGGATGGAAGATGCGCAAACGCTGTGCAAAGAAAGAAACCAATTGTGGCGCGGAAGTGCCCTCTGGGGAAACCACGCCAGGCCCCTGTGCTTGCGGGTCCCTCTTCACTGGTGCTTGCCCACCTCCACCGAGGGCACGAGGCTCCCCTTCTCTTCCTCGGGTCCATCCTGCAGCGTCACTTTGCCCTAAGCCTTCCCTGCCCACCTCATAGACACTTTTGGCCCCTGGGCCGCCTGCAGACTTCCAGCCTTCCCCTTCTCCGCTGAGTTTTCTCCTCCATCCTCAGCGCTCTCTAAGAGGCCGCAGACATTATGCAGACTCCTGGTTATTAGCTACCTCCTCCCACGAGGATATCAGCGCAGCAAGGCCGGGGGCTTTTGTCTGCTTAATTCACTACTGTTTCCCACTGGGGCCCCTGACACTCCAGAGAAGCTAGAGAAGTAGCTGCTAAACGAAGAGGGCTGCTTTCGCAGGGATGTTCGGGGGGGACCTCCTGGGGGAGGCAGCAGGAGAACAGAGCCAGAGCCAGAGATAGGAGCTGGTCAATTCAGAATTCCGTCTCGCGGTTGTCATCTTGCTCTTGCAGCTCAACTCTGAGACTTTCCCTTGAAAATGATCCGCTCCGCAGAGCTGCCCCCACCATCAGCTAGAAACTGGGGACCCCCAGCTTTTCTCTGAGCCAGGCTGCAGTGGCCCCTTGTGGGGTGGATCAGCAATACATACCCTGCCCCGGACTGTTTTTTCTCCAAGCGAAATAGCCACTTTCCGTCCTCCCCACACACACGCGCATGTCCAGTTCTCTAGACCCATCATCAGCTTGGACCTTCCATTGAAAGAGCCTGTGGCCACCTTGGACCCGAAGATCTTCTTCCAGAGGGAGCACTGTCTCGCCACACCTTCCCCATCCCGCACGAGGCCCACCGACGTACTCTAGAAGGGAGCCTCCGCCTGTCGGCCCAGCCTGCTGTCCTCCTCACGGCAGCCGACCCCTGGTGGACGCGAGGCTGGCACCACAGCACACACAGGTATTTGCGAGGTAACCCAAATGCTCCAACTTTTCTAGAGAGAACTCCTATTTCCGGAGAGTCCGATTTGAACTCGGCTTGTCCGACTTCTGTCCCTCACCCCCTCTGTTCAGTGTTGACCTTGTTGGCCTAGGTAAGGCTTCTCGGCACGGGGGGAAGTCCGCGAGGTCAGGGCGACGGAGCGCCCGGCACCGCGTCTGGGCTTGCTCGGCCGCTGTGACGCATAACCGCGCGGCGTGCGGCTGTGAGCGCGGCGGCTCCCGCGCCACAAGGCCAAGCGTCCAGCCTCGAGGAGGGGCGCCCACGCTCTCTCCCGGCCCGAGCGCCCCGGCACCGCCGGCGGCCGTCCTTGGGGTTCCTCGGCCCACAGCTCCCGCCCCGCTGTGTCTGCTCTTCCGGTTCCGCTGACGTCCAGCTTCCCCCGGGGGCTGCTCCAGCTTCCGGCTTCCGGTCTCCTGGTCACATCCTGATTCAGCTGGGCCACACCTTAACAAAAATAACTCCTTCCAAAGGTCCCACTTACAGGATTTGGATGAAGGGAGTGTAGACTGAGAACACACCTTTTGAGGGGGCTTGATTCAATCTGTCACAACCACCCAAGGCCCCCAGCGGGCAGCTTGCAGTGGGGCTAGAGGTGCCGGCTGGGGAGGAGCCGCTCCCCAGGAGAAGGCGCTCTCAGAACACGAGCCGCTCTCTGAGGCTCGAGCCGGGGGGCCAGCCTGCAAAACGTGGGTCTGTTTGCAGCTGCAGCAGTTTGAAGCCCCTTTGTCATCAGCGTCCCAAAAAGGAGAAGTGGGGAGAGGAGCGGGCAGAGGATGTGCAGCTGCCGCAGCCCCGAAACAACACACTCCTTTCCCTCTGAAGAAGTCGACCTGTCTCTCAGCAGTTGCTGTGGGTTGAATCATGTCTCCCAAAAAGATATGCAGAGGGAAGCGGACGTGGCTCTAGCGACTGGGCTCCCGTCTACCATATGGGAGGCCCCGGGTTTGATTCCCAGGGTCTCCTGGTGAAGGTGAGCTGGCGGCCGGTGCCGGCAGAGAGCTGGCACAGCAAGAGGATGCAGCAGAGGGAGACGCAGAGGAGAGACAGTGAGAGACGCAGCAGACCAGGGAGCTGGTGGCACAAGCCATTTGAGCTCCTCTCTCCCACACTGGAGGGCCCCAGATAAGCTCCCGTTGCCTCCTAAAGAGAGAAGACAAGAAGACAAGCAGACACAGAAAAAACAGTGAATGGACACAGAGAGCAAACCATGAGTGCAAAAGCAAACAGCAGTGGGCGCAGGGGCGATTGAAGAAACAAGTAAAAAAAAAAGGGGCGGGGGTGGGGGTGGGAAGCGGACTTGGCCCAGTGGTTAGGGCGTCCATCCTACCACATGGGAGGTCCGCGGTTCAAACCCCGGGCCTCCTTGACCTGTGTGGAGCTGGCCCATGTGCAGTGCTGATGCGCACAAGGAGTGCCGTGCCACGCAGGGGTGTCGCCCGTGTAGGGGAGCCCCACGCGCAAGGAGTGCGCCCTGTAAGGAGAGCCGCCCAGTGCGAAAGAAAGTGCAGCCTGCCCAGGAATGGTGCCGCACACATGGAGAGCTGACACAGCAAGATGACACAACAGAAAGAAACACAGATTCCTGTGCCGCTGACAACAACAGACGTGGACAAAGAAGACGACGCAGCAAATGGACACAGAACAGACAACCAGGGCAGGGGGGAGGGGAGAGAAATAAATAAATAAATAAATCTAAAAAAAAAAAGGCACGTTGAAGTGCTAATCCCCCCTACCTGTGAATGGGCCCTTATTTGGAAATAGGGTCATTGCGGATGGGACTAAATTAAAATGAGGTCGTACTGGAGTAGGGCAGCCCCTTAATCCAAAATGACTGGTGTCCTTGTTAGATGGGGAGAGGAGACACAGGCAGATGCCGGGGAGAAGCTGCACGAGCACGCGGAGGCGAGGGCCCTTCCACAGGGCGCGCGCGGGGCGGCGAGAGGCCGGGAGGGCGGCTCCCCGCGTTGCAGGAGGCGCCGAGCTCTGCGGGCGCCGCGGCCTGGGCTGCCGGCTCAGGGGGGGGCATCGCTGCGCTGCTTTGGGCCACCAGCTTGGGCCTGGCTCCTGCTGCCCCAGGAGCCTAAGAGCAGACAGCGCTGTGGCCTCAGATCCCCTTTTCACTCTTGTAACTTATTGAGGACCCCCTAAGAGCTTTCTTACGGGGGGTTTATCTATCAATATTTATCAAACTCGAAATTAAACGCACACGCGTTGGAGCAATGACGCCCTGACACACCGTGCGCGGGAAACTCCACTGTGCACTTGGGAGAGAACGGGTGTAAAAGACAAACAAGGCCTTCGCATTGTTAGGAAAATAACTTTGACCTCCCAGACTCCCTTAAAGGTTTCCAGAGACACCCCCACCCCCCAGCGCTCAGGGATCACAGTTTGAGAACCACCATATGACATCACTGCTTCACGTTCCGGTGAGTGCCGAACCACTCGGCAGTGAAGCTGGCAGCAGCGAATGACCTTGACTGTGTCCCTGCCTATGACCCCAGCAATTCTGTTCCTCCAGATACACCTGCTCAGGTGCACAAGAGAGTCACGTACAGGGGTGCGTCTAAATTGTGCTTTCACGATTCGGAAACAATCTGAATGCTGGTCAGTGGGGGAATTGATGAATAAATTATGCTCTGTTTATACAGGAGCTAAAAGTATCAACAAAGATAAGTCCCCACCCCAAAACTGAATGAAAAGAAAAACACAAACTGTAGAAGAAAATGATCAATACGCGCCCATTCGATTAACTTAAAAGCATGCAAGACAATGCTGCGCATTGTTTGTGGATGCAACATACAGAGGTTGTATCGATAAACACGAAGTTCAAGATCGCGGTGACCTCCTGGGAGAAGGAGAGGGAATTAGGCAGGGAGGCACACACAGCCAAGTTTAATTGTGTCTCCGATGTTTTAATTCATAAGACAAGATTAAAATGAATGTCAATGAAAATAATGCTTTGAAGGTAGGAATTTTTAAAAAGTTTTAAAATGCCAATATGAATAGCGATGGGAAATGTACAACTATGGCAAGTATGTGCCCAAGAATTCATGAACTTCTTCCTCATATTTTTTAGTTTGTGTAGCCCACCTAATACTCATTTTGTTTCTTACTTATTTGGGGGGTCAGGACACAATGTGTCCAGTTAAAAAAAATAAAATAAAACCTACGTTTTCCCCCCTCACTTGCAGAGTGTTGGTTATATGACCAATTATTGATCAAAAAGTGGAAGTTATTAAGTGCAGGGTGATGGTTAGGCTGAGGTGTCGACTTGGCCAGGTGGAGGTGCCATTGTTTAGTCAGGCAAGCCCTGGGCCAAATGTAATGCAAAGGACTTTAATCATCAGTGAGTTGACTGCCTCCTCGGCTGATGGCATCTGCTTTCATCTCTCAGGTGTCAGCAGTGAGGGACGTCTCATCCAGTTAGTTGAAGGCCTTATAAAGGGAAGTGATTTCAGCATTCAGGGGAGAATCCCCATCTCCACGTCAGACAGCCAGCGTCTCCTGGGAACTCAATGAGTACCTTCACTGGAGCCCCTGACTTGCTGCCTGCCCTGTGGAATCTGGACTCGTGCATCCCCACGGTTGTGTGGGACACTTTTATAAAATCTCATATTATTTACAGATATCTCCTGTCAGTTCTGTTTTCCTAGAAAACCCTGACTAATACAGGCAGTTTATGGGAAAGCACTTCATGCAGGAAAGGTGACACGTGACAGCACCATTTTTTTTACCCTTCACCACATCTTCCTTCTTCTTAGAACTAAGACATGATAGCTGGAGTCACAGCTGCTATCTTTTTTTTCTTTTTTTTAAATATATATATTTTTATTCATTTTTTAAAAAATATTACATTCAAAAAATATGAGGTCCCCATTCACCCCCACCGCCCCCATCCCACCACTCCCCCCACAGCAACACTCTCCCCCATCATCATGACACATCCATTGCACCTGGTAAGTACATCTCTGGGCATAGCTGCACCTCATGGTCAATGGTCCACATCATAGCCCACATTCTCCCACGTTCCATCCAGTGGGCCCTGGGAGGATCTACAATGTCTGGTAATTGTCCCTGCAGCACCACCCAGGGCAACTCCAAGTCCCGAAAACGCCTCCACATCTCATCTCTTCCTCCCATTCCCCACACCCAGCAGCCACCATGGCCACTTTTCCCATACCAATGCCACATTTTCTCTGTGGACCTTGGATTGGTTGTGTCCATTCCACATCTATGTCAAGAGGAGGCTCAGATTCCACATGGATACTGGATGCAATCCTCCTGCTTTCAGTTGTAGGCACTCTAGGCTCCGTGGTATGGTGGTTGACATTCTTCAACTCCCTGTTAGTTGAGTGGGGTAAGTCCAATAAATCAGAGTGTAGGAGTTGAAGTCTGTTGAGGCTCAGAGCCTGGCTATCATATTGTCAGTCCAGAGATTCAAATCCCCTAGATATATCTTAAACCCCAGCACCAACTACAATTCCAGTAAAGTAGCATGAAAGCCTTGTGAAAAGAGATCCCATCTGAGTCCAGCTCCATCACACAGAAACCTCAGCTCCAAAGAAGGGCCAACTGACATGGCAGAGAACTCCATTTGCCATGACCATAGAACCTGTGGGTCTCTTTAGCCCTCGAAAGAAAGAACCAATACCTGGGGTTGTATCTACTTTATCTGTCTCTGAGACTCTGCTCGGATGTGCATAAGGGCAATCCTTATGACAACCTCCAGACTCTTTTTTAGAGACTCATAGCCATATAAACTCATTTGTCCTTTCCATTTCCCCCTTACATTAGGTCAAACAGCATTTTTAACTCCTGTTATTATATGTAGACAGGGATATTCTGCTGGTCCACATTGAACCTTTAATTCAAGGTCATTTTCTAGTTACATCATCAGCTGGTACTTGGTAGTGATCCCTCGGTGCCAGGGAGGCTCATCCCCGGGTGTCATGTCCCACGCTGGGGGGAAGGCATTGCATTTACATGCTGAGTTTGGCTTCGAAACTGGCCACATTTGAGTAACACGGAGGCTGTCAGGAGGGAACTCCTAGGCACAGTGCTGCTCTAGGCCTTGTTCTTATTTCAGGTGTATAGGCTCACAAGCATAGTCATTAGTATCAGGGGCTCACTGTTGGACCCTCATTCCTTCCTGGTCCTTGCCGTTGCACCTGGGGGACTGCCACTGCTCCCCTAGGGACCACGACAGAGCCACCCCCCGACCAGGAACCCAGTACCCCCCCAGCTGTTGAGGCAACCTCAAGGCTAAGGATGGTGGGGCCCCTGCAACAGCCCTGGACTACCATCTCCTGGCTTCATGGTACATCAGGGGAATTAAACTTCTATTTAATTAAGCCACTTGGTCCTGGTCTTTGTTACCGGTAGCCACATGCCTTTGCACACACACCACTCTGGCAGAGCTGAACTATTGTTACTTCCCCAAACATGTTCAGTACACACTTTCTCTCTGAGACATGCAAAAACATATGCCCCAAATTCTATTTCTTACTAATTCCTATTTCGTTCTTTTCCTTTCCGTAGTCTAAGTTTTGAGCTTGTTAAACCTGCCATTTTTTCCCTCCCTCTTGGTGCCAAATAATGAAATTTCAGCATGCAGCCTTAAAAACTCTAAACCTTTCTTACTGTTGGTAAAAGAAATCTCAGCAAGATAAGGACAGAAAAATGTTCCTTCTTCCTTTACCACTGCAAAAACACAGACACTGTCTGGAATCACAAAGCTGGTTCCGATAAAGTGGTGAATCAAGAATGTTCACACATGCGAAAAAAGTATTCTCCTCCACACCGTGGAGACTGGTGTGAAAATGTAAAATCCTGTTCTATTTTCTGTTAGTAGAAAAGTGGCCTTAGAAGTGTTATTTGTACAAACGAGACTTTTAATCGGCCCGGACTCTGGGCCTTGCTGTCACACCCCATGAAAGGCGACCTACAAACCCCAGGAAGCCGCACCGCTGATTTCTTGCCCTGCTCTTGGGCACCTCTTATTTTCTGAAACTTCTTTGTCAGCCCATAAGAAGACTGTTGCCACTTGCAGAGACCATTGTAAATTAATAAAAAGCCATCACTCTGGGAGTTTCTTTATTTGAAGAAAGATTCCCAGGGTTTTTTCTCATTTAAATCAACACTAGTGTATCAGTGTTGCTCATGGTTACCCCCTGCCCAAACTCTCCTCCTCTCCCCGTTCTCCCTTTGCTTCACTAATGACCACTCACCAAACTCAACCCCAGTGGAAGCGATGGTCTGCCCACCCCCTCCCTGTCCCGGCAGAGCTCAGCCTCCATTTCCCTGCCTGCAGCCCCCTGGGGGTCCAGCCGCCATAGCTCTCCCACGCTCCTGCCAATGAGGGCTCTTCTGGTTGTAAGTGACAAGAGCCCAACTCAAACTAGCTTGAGCGGAAAAAAAAAAAAGGAGCCGTGCTGGCTGTGCTGCCTGAAACCCCAGCATGTGCTCTCAGGTGCCTGGTGAAGGAGGCGTGCGCCTCCCCCTGGATTGGCTTCATCCTCGGAAAGTCTCACCACCCTCCACCAGCTCAGCAAACCCTGCAGAAAGAGACGTGGTTCTCAAGAGTTCCGGAAGCAGCTAGGAGATTCTGATCATATCTTGAATCACATATGTGTCCCCAAACCAGTCGCCTCTAGGTAGGGGGAGAGTTGGTCCCATTCAAAGTGCATGGCCTGAGGAAGGGGGGACCAGCTCCCCGAAGGGAAATGGGCTGGTGGGGTGGGGGTGGGGGTACTCTACCAGAAGACCCCCACAAAGCTGCCCGCGGTTTCCCAGTCCGCCCGCCCTTCCCGGGCACTGCTGTGTTTGGAGCAGGTTGGGGACCTGGGAAGGGTCTTTGTGAGTGGGAGGGCGGGACGCGGCAGGGAGCTGTCCTCTGGGGTCGGGCAGGAAGTGCCAACTGTGAGCAGGGCAGGCGAGGGGCAGGGCTGGGTTTGGTCAAAACTAGAGCGAGAAAAAAACGCCCCAATATGGGAGGGTCAGATCTTGTCTTCGTTTTTTCAAGAAGCCAAAAATCTGGATGTGAATTCTTCTAATATTTAAATTCTGACAACTAATTTTTTTTTTTTTTTTAATGTTTAACATTGTGCAAACCAAAGACCGGCAAGCTGGAATTCCGCCCGGGGACAACTCGGTGGACGAGGTTGATGGGGATGAGAACTAGAGCAGCAGAGCAGAGCCCTCCCCAGGCTCGCCCTCAGAGGCACGGCTCCGAGGACGAGGCGAGGGCGCCTGTCCCCCAGGCCAGGGCCGCGGGGAGCCCCCAGCCCGTGGGGAGGGCCGCGGGAGGGGCCTCCTTAGGATGGCTCTCCGTCTCCCCCCTCGCCCGGGCCCCCTCTTCCCCAGAATGCCGCTCGCACAGCCGAGCGGAACTGATTTCGTCTCCCAGGGCGCCTCCGAGCACCTAACGGGATCTTGGCTGGAGCCGGGTTTAAGCATCCTTCACAGCAGGTGATTGGCTCTTGATTTGCTGTATGCGTTCAGCCGAGACACCGTCTCCAAACAATATGAGAAATAAAACGCCGGGCACGCTCGGGCGGCCAGCGGGCGCCTGCTGGTCTCAGCAGCAATTACCCGGGCCACCCCGCCACCCCCCGAAAGCAGGCCAGGCTCCACGCGCAGGTCCTGTTCAGAGGGGGGGCTGCCCCCCTCCGTGGATGGAAAGCTGGCTCGGTGCCAGGCCCCGCACGGGGAGGCGGAGGCCAGGGAGGCGTGATCGGCTCCAGGTTCATTACAAATGGGGAAACTGAGGCACAGAGCCTGAGGGACCTTGCAAGGTCACGGGTGGGGAAGGGGCAGAGCTGGGACTGGGAGCTGGATTGTCTGCTCCATGCTCGAAAGGAATGCAGAGTGACAGCTCGTCAGGGAAGAGGGACAAAGCTTCCTAAGCCGGCATTCCAGAAGGCAGCTCGGCTCTGCCTCTGAAGTCCTCTCCGTAAACAGCAGCCGTGAAGATGGGTACGTCCCCTATTTCACAAGCCAGCTCAAAAGGAAAGCCTGGGGAGCAAATGTGCTTCAAACAGTTGAGCACCTGCATCTCACATGGGAGGTCCTGGGTTTGGTTCCCAGTGCCTCCTAAAGAAGGCAAACAAGGAGCAGACAACAAGCAGATATTGAGCAAAAACAATGAGCAGACAACACTGGGGGAAAAAAACAACAAGGAGACAATGAACAAAAACAACAATGAGCAAAACAGCAAGCAGACAACAGCCAAAAAATCAGGCAAGCAGGGAGCAGATGTGGCTCAAGCAACTGAGCACCCGGCTCCCACCTGGGACGTCGTAGTTCAGTTCCCAGTGCCTCCGAAAGAAGACAAACAAGGAGCAAACAACAAGCAGACATTGAGCAAAAACAACGAGCAGACAACAAGCAGATGACGAGCAAAATTACCAAGCAAAATATAATGAGCAGACAATGAGTGCAAACAACGAGCAAAAACAATAAGGAAACACGTGAGGGAGACATTGGGGGGAGAATAATCCATTTTAAAAAAAAGGAAAGCCCGTATCACCCCAAGGTGGTCGCTCCTCCCCTGGATCATGCAGACCCTGCCTCCCAGGAGGTGAGGCCTCTGGAATCTGCCGGGAGGGGAAGGACTGGGGCATTTGGCTTCGGCGCCTGGTCCAAGCATCTGAGGAAGGAAAGCCACGAGTGAGAGGGAGCAGCTCTGCTGCAGAGCCGACGGAAAGCTCAGCACCTGAAAACGAGGCCCATGCGACCTGGGGAGGACGGGATGGACCGTGAGCCCAAGCCCCGTTTGTTTCCCCCAGGCCAGGCCATGCTTCCCCGATTTGTTAATTCAGCACCTACGAGGTACCAAGCGGTATATCTCCTTTAACCCTTGTATCCATCAGCATATGCTAGGAGGTGCTGAGTAACAAACACTCCCCAAATCGGAGCGGCTTAAAGAATGAGGTTTCGGGAAACGGACTTTGGCCCAGTGGTTAGGGCGTCCGTCTACCATATGGGAGGCCCGCGGTTCAAACCCCGGGCCTCCTTGACCCGTGTGGAGCTGGCCCATGCGCAGTGCTGATGCGCGCAAGGAGTGCCGTGCCACACAGGGGTGTCCCCCGCATAGGGGAGCCCCACGCGCAAGGAGTGCACCCATAAGGAGAGCCGCCCAGCGCGGAGGAGGGAGCAGCCTGCCGAGGAATGGCGCCGCCCACACTTCCCGTGCCGCTGACGACAACAGAAGCGGACAAAGAAACAAGACGCAGCAAAAAGACACAGAGAACAGACAACCGGGGGAGGGGAGGGGAATTAAATAAATAAAAATAAATCTTTAAAAAAAAAAAAAAAAAAAGAATGAGGTTTCTTTCTCATTCTGGCTACATGATTAGCTCTTCTCGCTGAGGTCTCTTGGGGACCAAGTGTGACACAGGCTCCATCTTGACACGTACTCCCACCAAGACCATGGCAGGACAGAGCAAAGTTCTGGCAATCAGGAGCTTTTACCTGGAAGTGACGCACGCCACTTCTATTCATATGTCATTGGCCAACGTCAATCACGTGGCCTCGTGCCCGTCTTCAAAGAGGGCAGGGACCTGCAATCCTACATATGTCCAGCAGAAGGACAGACAAGCTGTGACAGCCCAGGCGTCCAGGAGCCAGCTATGTTCCAGGACTCTGCTTGGTCTCTGAGTTGGCCCCACTCTGCCGAGCGGGTGGAAGATTCAACCACGGGCTTTCGTGGGGGTTCCTGCCTGTTCCACGGGTATATCTGGCCAAGGTGCCAGGACCTTGCACGGTGTCAGGAGGTCAGGGAGAGAGGCTCCCTAAGGACGTCGGTCATCAGAGCTCCTGGCCAAGTGCACCCTGCGGCCTCGGCGCCGGCCTCGGCTGGGAGACCCCGGGCCGGGGCCAGGGACACACCAGCCGGGCTCTGCCTCCCCAGACTCACGAGGGTGCCATCCTTCCCTGGAGCCTGGACTTGCCCGTGCTGAGTGCCCGCGGCTCAGGGCACAGACCTCCTCTCCTCTCACCCACAGGGACCCCCGCCTGCTTCTTCCCACCAGCCCCTTCTGCCCTCGGTGCCCTGGAAACAAGAGTCAGGAGGCCGAGGTAGCGCGACTACCCGCCGACTGCAGGCCGACCTGGAGGCAGGAAGCCCAGGACCAGCCTCCTGCTGAAACGGAGGGGGCAAGAGCAGACTGACATCTTGAAATAGTACCCAGCTTCCTCCCAGCAACCCCGTGAGGGCCCTGATGAGACGTGTGGACCCCAGGAGATGCTGGTCTTGAAGGTGGCACATGCTGTGGGTGTGGACGCGCTGCAGGTGGGATGTTTGATTAGATCACCCCAGCGAGGCGTGCCCAGGGGGGGTCTCACTCCTCTTGCTGGAGTCCTTTATAAACGGGATGATATGGAGAAAGAGGGCCACAGAGACCCAGGAGCACAGGGAAAGCCCCAGAAGCTGAAATCAATGGAACACAAAAGCAGGGAGCAAGCCACGAAGCGGGAAGCCGAAAGCCAGGAGGCCCGGAGGCAGGGGGGAGCCCGGCAGACACAGCCACGTGCCCGCCCGTGTGGCAGGAGTCCAGAGCGCCAGCAGCTGGCCTTCAGGAAGAAGACAGCATCGCCAGATGAAGCCTTGATTTGGACATTTTTCTCAGCATTGAAACTGTAAGCTTTTCAATTAATAAATCGCTATCGTAAAAGCCATTTTACAAGGCATTCCAGCAGCCTTTAGCAAACAAAAACAGGGGCGTGTTATTACCACCATGTGTTTGCCCTAAATAAAATAGTTTCTCTCTCATGTGAAAAAAAAAAAAAAAAAACCTTAGTGGTAGCATTCTAACACCAATATTAGAGGTAAGACTTGCTTTGTCTTTCCATTTGATCATCCTCAGTGAAGAGCTTCCCAAAATTGCCTCATCGTCCAAGAGGGCTGCTGGAGATTCTGTCCTCACATCTGCATTCCAGGCACAGGAAGGAGAAAGGTGTGGGGGGGGACAAAAAAGCACACCTCCTGGCTCCCGTAAGCGGCCTCTGATGAAGAAAGGCTCCCGTAGTTCTACTAACACCCCACGGGACAGAACATCGCACGAGCACCTGGCCGCAAGGAGTCTGGGAAATGCCACCTTTCAGCTGGGTGCCCCACCTGATCCGTGAAACGCCAGGTGTGGTTACTAAGGAGGAACGGACACCAGCCATCTGCCGCGTTACAGATAAGAAAACTGCGTCAGAGAGCAGGCGTGACTCGCGGAGGGCCAGTGGGCAGCAGCAGGGAGGCAGCACGAGAAGCCGGCCCACTGTGCTGAAGCGGTCACCCTCCTCGGGCTTCCAGAACCCTCCACGTCCTGCCGCTCCTCTGCGCGACGTCTCTGCCCACCCATACGCAGCACTGCGTGTAGTCCAAGCAGAGCAAACGTGAGCAAGACTCCCGTTTAAATAGCACGCAGTGGCAGTGAGGAGGTGCAGGTAGGAATTAAAACTGCTGCTGCCTCCTCTAAGGGTGAATTGGTTCATATTAGGTTCAGAGTGGTTTTTAAAAGATGGATGTTTATTTCTCTCACACATCCAAAAAGTTACCTGAGGGTAGAAAGTCCAAGGACATTAGGGATCACCACAGTGTCAGGGACACGGGCTGCTTCTGTCTTGTGCTGCCAAGAGAGGCTGCCATTCCCCAGATTACCCTACGGCCCAAAATGGCTACTGTAGCTCCAGCCATTACAACCACATCCCAGTCAGCAGGGAAGACTAGAACTTACCCTCTCTTTAAGGGAGTTGCAAACATGCTTACATCCCATTGACTAGAATTTAGTCACCTGGTCACACCTACCTGGCAGGAAGACCAGGAAATGGAGTCTTTATTCCATCACCTCTGCATCCAGCTAAAAATCAGGGAGGCTATGGCAATAGGAGAAAAGGAGAACAAATATTGGTGACAAGTATTAGGCTCTGCCAGTAGAGCTGTGTGCTCCAGCACTCCCACTTGCATGAGTTACCAAATATTTTGTAAGGCTATTTGTGGCTGCAATGTCTGCTGTTGTAAAATATATTACAAACAACCTACATGTCTACCATAAGAGGATTGGTGAAAAATATTGCTACATATCCATAATATACGCAGCTGTTAAAGAGTGAGGCAGCTCTCCCACCGTGACATGGAATGAGCTCCAAGATCAAACAGCAAGTGACAAAAACAAGCTACAGAGCATGTTTCTTTAAAAAAGGTAATCCATATACCGATGTGTGTACACACTCCAGATATCTCTGGCTGGTAGTTCAGGGGGAGGGAGAAAGGGAAACAGTGTCAAGGAAGAGGAGATTCATCTCCCACTGTACACCCCTTGTACTGTATGAAATATACCATGTATATATATATTATCTATTTTTTTTAATGTAACTTTTTGAAACAAAGGAAAATAGCAGACTTGTACCCACTTTCTTTTTTTTCTTTTTTCTTTTTTTTTTATTTAATTTCCCCCCCTCCCCTGGTTGTCTGTTCTTGGTGTCTATTTGCTGCGTCTTGTTTCTTTTGTCCACTTCTGTTGTCGTCAGCGGCACGGGAAGTGTGGGCGGCGCCATTCCTGGGCAGGCTGCTCTTTCTTTTCACGCTGGGCGGCTTTCCTCACGGGCGCACTCCTTGCGCGTGGGGCTCCCCCACGCGGGGGACACCCTTGCGTGGCACGGCACTCCTTGCGCGCATCAGCACTGCGCATGGCCAGCTCCACACGGGTCAAGGAGGCCCGGGGTTTGAACCGCGGACCTCCCATATGGTAGACGGACGCCCTAACCACTGCGCCAAAGTCCGTTTCCCCTGTACCCACTTTCATGGACATGTTCCTGCTGACTTAGCTCTTTCCTCAGTAATCACGCATTAAGCAAATCTAGGCTGCACTCCGACATCTGGAAAGAGAGCCGCCCGCAGGTCAAAGGCTGTTGATGGTGAGCCCACCTCTGGCATTCTCAGAACTGCTCAAGACTCTGCCCTCACAACACCCACTGTTTCTGCTCACGTACACACACCCCCAACGCCCTGCTCAGAAAGGATATAGGATTGCCTGCCCTGCCTAACTAGCTCCTACATAAGCAACGAGGCCCTAGCTAAGATGCCCTTTGGGAGAAGTCTCCCAGCAAACTCTGGCAGCCCCATCCTTTCCTCTCCAGTCCTCGCTGCCCAGGAGTTCAGCTCAGTTCAGGTCAGTGAAAGCTGCCCGTGCCAGCAACCTCTCCAGCCGGGAGCCCACACCTGCGGGCATCGACAGTCCTCGGGCACTGGACCCCAGGGGCTGGCACGCTGTGGTGAACAGGACCACAGCCGTGGGACCAGATCCCAGGGCTGGCCCTCAGTACCCCACCGCCCACCGAGCAGCCTCCTCTGGGAAGCTGGGGTGTGTCCCCCATTCCCTGCGGCTGCCAGAAAACTCCAGGCGGAACTGCAGGTGCAGCCTCTACGATAGCAAGATACCTTTCTCAGCCTTTTTACATTTTACAGACCCCCGGGCTTCATTCTCATTCATTCCCGTTTCAGCTCCTCGGCCCACCCTGGCTCTACACGTCACTCCCCAGGCCGCATGCGTGTGGTGAGTGCCTACGATGTGCCAAGTGCTAGACTGGGTGACAAAGATAAAGAGAGTTGGCGCCAACTGTTTCATTATCCAGTGCTAGTTGTCTCTGCTCTCCGTCTTCTGATCCTTACAGACTCCTTAAAACAGGTGTGCTTATCCCCATTTCACAGGCGGCAGAGCGGGAGCCAAGGGAGGGGACGTGCTGGGCCAAGATCACTGAGTGGAAGGGAGAGGCCGGGCCTGGGCTGGCCGGTCCAAAGCCCGTCTCCTTACAGGGCGGGGCAGGCCTCCGCCCCGAAAGCCGAGGCTCCCTCCTTCCACCGTCTGCTCCGCTCAAGCAGGGCCCGCAGGGCAGGGCTGGCCAGACCTGCTTTCCCCCCACCTCCCCCGCAGCCAGCCCAGGGCCCAGGCACCAGCGAGCATCCGGCAACGAAGGGACCCCCCGGCCTTTCCCAGGGCTCAGGACGCCGAGGGGCGTGCTGGGGTCCCCGGGATGCCACAGCCCTGAGGCCGCCCAAGGGAACCAGCCCCAAGTTCCATCCAAACCTCCACGTGGACGCTTCCTGCTCCTTTTCTTTTTATTAAAAAATAGATCAAGAAAATATACACGCTTTGGCCCATCAGTCACGGCGGGCTTCTGAGGAGGTCGATGCACCGTGGGGAGCGGGGTGGGGGGCGAGGAAGGCCAGACCAGTCCTGCAGGGCCACACTGGGGAGGGAGGAGGGGCCCTGGGGCTGCTGCAGCAGGCCTGGCCTTAGGACGTCAGGGCCCGGGCCGAGGTCCCGAGCAGGTGAGGGGCAGGGGGCGCTGGCCGGGGGCGGCTGGGCCGGAGAGGCCCGCAGCCTGGGGTGACGGCAGCCCGCGCCCCCGCCCTTCTCCGCCAGGCCCATGTGCTCCCCCGAGGGGCCTGCTCCCGCCAGCCGCTCAGGAGTTGATGGCCTTCCAGCGCTCACTGTCTGTGCTGTTGATGCTGCCAGTGTGGCAAGGCATGGACGCCACGTCGTCCAGGTAGGCCACCCCGGCCGAGTCGAACTGCGTGCTCGAGTAGCAGGCGGCCGAGGCCCCCCCGGCGCCCGCGGCCTCTGCGCCCTCCCGCCGGCTCACGGCATATGGCTGGGGCAGGTGCACGTCCGGCTCCTCCGCCTCGTCCACTTGGCACTTGTAGGAGAAGAGGATCTTGGGCTCCGAGCTGGTGGGGAAGAGGGGGGCGGCGGGAGGTGAGCTGGGACGGGGCCTCCCTCTGGGCGCCGGGCGGGGAAAGCAGTCGGAGGCCCACCCCCGCGGCCCCCGTGGCTTGGGCTTTCCAGCGAGTCAAAGAGGCCTCCTTCCAGGCCTGGCCCCTCCCGCTTCTGCCGGCGAGCTGGGGCACGTGGTGTCAGGTGTCTTCCCTCCCCAGCCTCGTGGGGCAGGGCGCAGTGGTGCAGGGCAGGCGCAGGCACACGAGGAGCCTCTGACCAGCGCCCCAGCGTGCCCACCGCCCCAGCCCCCCAATCACTGCGCACTCGGCGCCCCATCTGTCACTCAACAGGGAGGGTGGCACCCTTCTACAAAAGGGAACCTGCGGCTCGGGGAGAGAAAGGCGAGGGCCCCAGGTCAAGCCCACCAGGGCCGCGGAGGGGCTGGGTCCATCAAGTCCGCCCCCCACCCGAAAATCCGCACCCGCCCAGCTCTAAGGCCGCCTCGCGGCCCACGAGGGAGGCAGGCGCCCCCCACCGCAGCCTCAGGCCCGGCAAGCGGGAAACGAAGGATCTGGGGGACAAACTCCCCGGTGGAGTCTGGGAGCCAGACCCCCGCCCCGCGTTTCCGCAGCACCCCAGCTTCCCGGCACGCCCCCATCCCCGCGCTCATGCGTACGAAAGTGCACCCCCGCCCAACCCCACCTCCTCTAGTTTGCACTGGCCTTCCCACGCCAAACCCGCTCTCCTCCCCGGGCGTTCCCAGCTAGAACACGGGCCCCGTGAGGGCCAGAACTTGTGCCCACTTTCCCTCGCCGTGCCTGGCACGGGTGTGCAGGCTGCCTGCTTGCTGCGTGCGGGAGGGGATCCACGGCTAAGTGAAATGCAGCAAGGCGGAAGAGTGTGCAAGGCTGCTCCGTGGATTGCGTGTGCATGGGTGTGTGTGTACAGACACATGTACAGGTATTTATATACACACACCGCGCGCTCACGCCACCTGGCCCGGGCCGGCGCCGGGAGCCCCGCACGCGCGCGCACGCGCGGAGCAAGCGGAAGGTGCAGTCCCGCCGGAGGCCACACGGGGGCGCCGCGGCCATCGAGCCGGAGGGCGGCAGGGAGCAAGGACCCGGGCCAGGCCAGCACCCGCACCCCGTCCTTGGGTGGGGGAGGGGGGCTCACCCGAAGAAGCCCCGGAGGAAGGCCACGTAGATGAGGGGCGCGAAGAAGCTGAAGTAGAGGAAGGTGGTGGCGTCCACACAGCTGCAGGGTGGGGACAGGGGGCGGGTCAGGGGGCCCATCCCCATCGCGACGCCCCCCCCCCCTCCGCCCCCGACCACATACCAGAGCCCCTCGATGATGTCGGCGCAGAGCAGCGCGCTCCCCAGACCCTGCAGCAGGTTGAGCAGCGCCAGGATGCCCGCGTACACGTAGAAGCTTCTCCGCGCTGCGGACCCGGAGGGGAGGGGGCCGTGAGGTGCCGGGCCAGGCTCTGCCTCCCCCCGTCCAGCGGGGGATCAGGGACGCTCTCCGGGGTCCCCTGGAGGCTCCCCCACCCCCGCCCTGGCCGGGGTTCTCCGGCTGCAGGCTCCACGGCCCCAACGGAGCCCCCAGCCGCCCCCGCCCCTCCCAGAGCCACGCAGCAGCTCACACGGCAGGGAGATGCGCTCCTTCAGCGGGGTCCTGGGGAGCACGACCACCAGGGAGTAGACCTGCGGAGGCAGGGCAGGGCTCAGGGGGAAGGCGGGGGCACCCCAGGAGGACCCCAAGCCCAGGGCCAGGCAGCCAGGCTCACCCTGCCCACCCAGGCAGCCAGGCTCACCAGGGCCCCCCTCACCAGGAAGAAGAAGCAGGAGCTGACCAGCCAGAACTGGCGGCCCCCGTGCCCGTAGATGTTGAAGTCCTCAGCGGAGAGGTGGGCATCTGGGTACAGGATCTCCAGGGTGCCCTGTGGGGGCGGGCGGGGGGAAGGGCGAGGGGAGGGTGTGGCCAGGCCCTGCCCCCGGGAAAGGCCCCGCCCCGAGGGCCCCTATCCGCCAAGGCCACCCTTCTCGGCCTGGCCTTCCAGCTCCGCGGGGCCCGGCTCGGTTACCTGCCCAGCCTGCTCTCCGGCCAGGCCCTGCCCGCCTGAGTCACGCGTGATGGGGGCAGGGGGGAGCAGAGAAGGTTAAGGTGTGGCCTCCGCTCCCCCCTGAGAGAGGGGCCACCGGGCCCACGTTTTCACTGCCCGGATGGTTCCTGGACCCCACCTGGCCTGCTGGCTAGAGCCCCCGGGAGGCCTGAGGGCCCCCCCTTACCAGCACCCCAGGGGGTTTCTCTGGCATTCAGAGTCAGGAGCACTGCACCTGGTAAGCCCTCAAACCCGGGCCCCGCCCTCACCCGGCCTCAGCGGGGGGCTCGGGAGCACTCCAGGCCCCCGTCCCCTCACCTGGGTGACCGAGTAGGCCAAGGAGAGCACCGTGGTGATGGCCAGCACGCGCTTGATGCTGGACTTGCTCTCCAGGTGGCCTGGAAGGAACGCGCCAGTCAGCGGGCGGCAGCTGCCCGCGGCCCGCCGGGAGGGGCCGCCCCCGCCGGGGAGGGAGAGCGCGGGCCCCGGGCCCGAGCCCCCAGGGCACACGCACCGAAGGCCAGGCCCAGGATGACCACGCTCAGCTCGATGGCCAGCAGGAAGAGGCGGGTGATCTCCCACAGGATCTGGACACAGGTGGGCAGGCGTCAGCGGGCGGGCCGGCCAGCCCACGCCCCGGCACCCGGCGCCCCCGGCCGCGCCCTCCCCCGCGCCACCCCTGCGCGGCCGGCCCGGACGCACCTTGTCAGCCACGGTGGCAGCGTCCGAGGTGCTGACCGTCATCGACACCACGGCCCGGGCGATGCCGACCAGCGCCACCACGAACACCTGGCGGGCCGGGGAGGGACACTGGGCATCGCAGGCCAGACAGGGCCGGGGTGGGAGGCACTGGGCATCGCAGGCCAGACAGAGCCGGGGTTGGGGGACACTGGGCATCGCAGGACAGAGACGGGCTGGGGGTGGGAGGCACTGGGCATCGCAGGCGAGAGACGGGCTGGGGTGGGAGACACTGGGCATCGCAGGCCAGACGGGGCCGGGGGTGGGGGACACTGGGCATCGCAGACCAGATGGTGCCAGGGGTGGGGGACACTGGGCATCGCAGACCAGACGGGCTGGGGGTGGGAGGCACTGAGCATCGCAGACCAGACAGGGCCGGGGGTGGGGGACACTGGGCATCGCAGGCCACAGGCGGGGCCGGGGGTGGGAGGCACTGGGCATCGCAGGCCACAGGCGGGGCCAGGGGTGGGGGACACTGGGCATCGCAGACCAGATGGGGCCGGGGGTGGGAGGCACTGGGCATCGCAGGCCAGACAGGGCCGGGGGTGGGGGACACTGGGCATCGCAGGCCACAGGCGGGGCCGGGGGTGGGGGACACTGGGCATCGCAGGCCACAGGCGGGGCCGGGGGTGGGGGACACTGGGCATCGCAGGCCACAGGCGGGGCCGGGGGTGGGGGACACTGGGCATCGCAGGCCACAGGCGGGGCCGGGGGTGGGGGACACTGGGCATCGCAGGCCACAGGCGGGGCCGGGGGTGGGGGACACTGGGCATCGCAGGCGAGAGACGGGGCCGGGGGTGGGAGACACTGGGCATCGCAGGCCAGACGGGGCCGGGGGTGGGAGGCACTGGGCATCGCAGGCCAGACGGGGCCGGGGGTGGGAGGCACTGGGCATCGCAGGCCAGACGGGGCCGGGGGTGGGAGGCACTGGGCATCGCAGGCCAGACGGGGCCGGGGGTGGGAGGCACTGGGCATCGCAGGCCAGACGGGGCCGGGGGTGGGAGGCACTGGGCATCGCAGGCCAGACGGGGCCGGGGGTGGGAGGCACTGGGCATCGCAGGCCAGACGGGGCCGGGGGTGGGGGACACTGGGCATCACAGGACAGACAGGGCCAGGGGTGGGAGGCACTGGGCATCGCAGGCGAGAGACGGGCCGGGGTGGGAGACACTGGGCATCGCAGGCCACAGGCGGGGCCGGGGGTGGGAGACACTGGGCATCGCAGGCCAGACGGGGCCGGGGGTGGGAGGCACTGGGCATCGCAGGCCAGACGGGGCCGGGGGTGGGGGACACTGGGCATCGCAGGACAGACAGGGCCGGGGGTGGGAGGCACTGGGCATCGCAGGACAGACGGGGCCGGGGGTGGGAGGCACTGGGCATCGCAGGCCAGACGGGGCCGGGGATGGGGGACACTGGGCATCGCAGGCCACAGACCACCCCCGCACCTGCAGGAGCCACCCGTCCTCCAGCACAGGAGGATTTCAACCTAAACAGCCAAAAACCCGAGGGCACGTTGGTTCCAGGGAGGCAGGGAGGCAAGGAGGAGTCTCCAGGAGGTGAGGCTCGAACACCCTCTGCGGCCTCAGGACTGCCCGTTCCCGCCCAGCCCCCCGCCCCTCTGGGCCTCAGTTTCCCCACTAAGCTGACATCCTGGATCCCAGGCCGACGAAATGAAACAGGGGCCAGAAGGGGGAGGAGAGTTTGACGAGGTGGAGCCAGACTGCCGGGCTTCAAATCCCAGCTCTGTGGCTTCAGGCAAGTAAACTGCACCTTCGGGCCTCAGTTTCCTCATCTGTGAAAGTGGGGGTAAAAAGAGCACCTGCCGCGTCTGACTGCTGGGGTAGCAAGGGGGGAAATACATGCAGCAGGAGAGTGCCTGGCACCCAGCGAGGACTAAGGGCACGCTGGCCTCAGCGCTGTCACTGATGCGCTAATCCCGAGACAGGGGGCTGGGGAGAGGGCGGCTCTGGAGGGGGCCTTCAGAGGCCTCGCTTTTGTCCCTGTGCTTCCCAGCGAGCCTGGCCTTGGGAACGGGCCAGTTGGCGCTCGCCGCTCCCCTGGCCTCAGACGCGGTTCAGGGATACGGGGTGGAAGGCAGACCCAGGACATCCGGTGCAGCCCCGCCCCCCGTCCCTGGGGAAAGGAAGCTGATGGGGTACCAGCCTGGGACCCCTGGGACTGTCTTGCTGCCACAAGGGCAGCTTCTCAAAGAGTAATGTCGGAGAGAGACCCAGCTGAGAGGGAGATGGGCGCCCTGATGCGGCCAGGCCTGCAGCCCGGGGGCCGCTGTTTCTGCCTCAGTTCCTCCCCTCTGGCTTCCGTGTGGTTAAGCGGGGTTTCCCGGCATATTGAAACAAGAGCCCAGACTCATACGCCGCCCACCCCTTCGTGCCATGAAAACGGCAGCTGGGCCTTGGGGAGGCTGACAGCTGCTGAGCGCCACCGTCCTCCCGGCTCCCCTGAACGCCACCAGCTCAGGCAGGTGCGGCCCGTGACTCCAGAGCGGCCCCTGCCTGGCCTGCGGAGGTGCCCAGTGTCTGAGGAGTAAACACGTACACGAGGGTGTGGTCAGAAGGGCAGGAGAGGAGCAGAGAAGAGAGCAGACCTCAGTCCCCGTGCCTGCCACACCATCGCAGGGGAGGGGGTGGGAGGGGACTCCAGGCTGCCAGTGGCCCCAGGAGCCCCCACCCATGGCCGCCAGGGCCCCCCAGCCCCTCCCCTGCTTCTCTGCTCACCCACCACCCGCCTTCCGACCTGGGAAGTTCTGAGCCAGGCTACAAAGAGGGGGACCCTGGGAGCCGGTCAGCTCTCGGCCAGTGGTATCCACGGGTTCTCACCGAAGAGCAGGGGACACACATCCAGAGCCCGAGGACGGACACACGGGCTCACCCAACTGGAAAGGAGCCTGCACCACGAGGTCTCGTGGGATGTATAGATGGCTGGACACAGGGGACGGTGGACAGAGGGAGGCTGCACTGGACATCTCCCCCAGCCCAGCATCTGTTTCCCTTCTCTCCAAAAACAGTTTCCCCTGTTTCCTTTCCAGGCCCACCTGCCTCTCTCCAATGCGGTCCACCTGGTTTGGCTGGGCTGGCCCCACCCTCCGAGCCCCAAAAGTGCCCTTTTCCCTGTTGGTCACACTGGCCAGGCCAGGGGTGAGGACGTGACCCAAGCTGGGCCAGTCAGGGGGAACGCAGGGCCTGTACTGGCTACTGGGAAAGAGGTACTCTCTGGTAGCAGCAGGAGGGAGGCAGAATATTAGCCCCAAACTACTCTTGGCCATCCTTGACACCATACGGAAGAGCTCATCTGAGACAAGACCAGAGGAGAGCAGAGACCAGAGGGACAGACAGACATTCTCTTAATGGCATCATTTAACCCCCTGGATCCAGCCATACCTGAAGCTGGAGTTTTTCCATACACGAGGCACTTAATTCCCTTTTTTTTTCTCTTTTTTTCACTTAAGCCAGTTGGAATTGGGTTGGCTGCCACTGACTGGGATGGACTCACCAGGATGTAGAAGGTGATAAAAATGGGGCTGGAGGTGACGCGGATCTTGGCCCGAGCAGACGGAAGCTTCCAGAGCAGGAAGATGAAGAAGAGCACGTTGGGGACGAGCAGCAGGAGGTCCCAGTACCGGACCCTGGGGATGGGCACGGAGCTGGCTCAGCAGCGGGGTTACATGCGCACCCCACCCCCCGCAGCCCCCCGACACGCGCGCTGGGAAGCCCACGCGCGTACAGCCCAGCTTCCCGGCAGGGCCGGCCGCGCACCTGGAGGTGCCGATGTCTTCGTAGAGCAGCTGCAGGCACGGGTGAGGCACGCTGATGTTTGGCGCCAGGGGTGGGGGCCGCGTGGTGCTCCCGTTGGCCCGTGGCACCTCCTCCGGGGTGTCCATCCAGCCAGCAGCCAGCCCTGGGGACGGCAGAGCCACTCGGGTTAGTGCGCAGAGGCTGGGGGGCGGGAGCCAGGGTCCCTGGCCCCCAGCAGAACCCTCCCAGCCCAGGCAAACGCCCCTGACGCCCCACGGGGCAGTCCAGCTCCAGGGCCTGCTGGGTGCAGGGCGGGTACGGAGCCTCTGTGTGCGTCACCACCCAGTCCCCACGCAGTCCCTGGGCAGGAGCCCCCACCCTCCTCTCAGGCCCTGTCTCCTGACCTCCCAATGAAAACCGAAGCCACCACCGCTGACTGAGCATGCCCCTGTGCCCGGCACAGCGATCCAAGTTCCTTGGCGTCGCCCCCATTTAACCCCTGCGCTCCGGAGCAAGGGAGCGGCGTGGTTAGGGGCAGGGGCTCTGGGGCCAGCCCCCGGCTTGCGCCCCAGCTCGGCCCCCCACTTCCTGCTTCCCCCTGGGGAATGGTTGGAATGACAGTTGTCCGCCCCCCGAGGTTGCAGTGAGGGTCAGGTGGGCACCTCCGCAGCGCCCACGCACGTTAGGTTCTCGGTGGCCACTGGCTGTGGCCCCCTCCATGCGGAAGTGGGCTCGGCCAGCTGGCAGGTGAAGTGCCCCTCAGCGCCCCCTCCGGCTCTCCTCCCCCCTAGGCTGCTGCTCTGGGGAGGTCGACGCAGATGGAGGGGACGATGGCCACGCCTGGAAGATGCACACCAGGTCTCCAAGTGGGCGAGAGGACAGGGAACAGTGTGTGCAAAGGCCCAGGGGCTGCCCACAGGTACGTCCACTCTGGGATGGAGAGGGTCGGGGGTGCAGCCTGGAAGACAGGAGAGCCGAGGCTCTGGGGCCTGGGGGACTGTGCCAGGACACAGGGGTCCTCTCAGAGGACAGCAGTGGGGCTCCCGGCGGGGGAAGCCGGGCCAGGCCGGGGCGCCAGGGCTTTCCAGGTGCTAACGCTTGCGATGGGTGGCCTGAAAGAACGGGGGCCTGGTGACATGGCCCCGCCGTGCCTGACGGGGACGCACGTGCAGGGGCGCCAGAGAGGGCACTGGGACGGTCAGGGTCACCAGAGCCCCTCAGCTGCAGCATGCACGCGTGCACGGTGCTGAGCAGAGCCAGGCCCAGGCCCGCGTAGACCCTGGCCCCTCTGCGGAGGGCGGAGGCGGCAGTCCCGGAGGGAAGCCTACCATCGTCCGGCCTGGGCTGGGGGGCGGTGCCCAGGTGTGTTTACTGGGGGCTGATTCATTAAGCCACACACCCATGATGGGTGCGATGAATGAACAGAGAATTAAAACGCTGCACCCATGGACAGTGCAAGCCTCCCTGGCGGCCAGCGGTCCCAGGAGCCGAGCACCCTGTGGCCAGAAGAGCTGGCAGCGCCCCAGCAGGAGCCCTTCCCAGGTTTTTTGCTCACACCCAGCCCCGAGCAACAGCCCAAGCTGCACCAGGACTGCAGGAGATTTAGGGACATTCTCACGGCTTGACCCCAGGCAGGAAGTTGCTCGTGATGCCCACCCCCAGCTGAGCGCAGGAAAAGCCTCCAAAGAAGGGGGTGGGCTGGAGCCCCAGGGCCCAGTCAGCCCCCTCCTCCATTCTTCTCCCCCGCAGGGCCTGCGCTACCCGTGCGATTGCATCTCCCTCCATAGAATGAGGACGGGACACCTCCACGGGGGACAGGGAGCAGCCAAGAGGACAAGAGGTGCCTGGCGCATAGTAGGTCCAAAGAAAGAAGGTGGTTCATTCATTCATTCTTCCTCTCTGCAAGCCAGGTGCAGGTCTAGGTGCCGAGGCCAGACAAGGCCATGCTCACGGGCCTTCGCTTTAGAGAATGAAGCTGGTAACGAGCACGAAACCCCACTTACTGAAAGGCAAGTTTCTCCTGGCGATAAGTGCCAAGGAGAAAGTAAAACAGGAGTGGACCAGAATGGTGGAGAACACAGGAGAGACTGCTAGGGGTGCCCCAACGTCCACCTTTCCCTTAAGTAAAACCCTTGGATTTTAGCTGGCTCGTGGCTTCCAGGAATAACGACTGCTGTCCCCAGCTGCCCCTGCGGCTGGGTATGGCCACATGGCCAAGCTTTATCCAATGGGATGAGAGCAAAGTAACGTTGGCCAATTTCAGGTTGCACCTTTCTCCCTTTCCACTGCCTAGAATAGGCACTAGGATGTGGGGGCAGGAGCAGGAGCAGCCATTTGAGGCCACGAGACAAGCCATGAGTTGAGGGTAATAAGAGTATAAATTGTCTATGAGGTTAGAGAATGGAAAGCTGAGGGTTGAGCAGAATTGGTAAAAAAGATGTGTGTTAATCTTTGGAAATGAAAAGGTGAAGCACAACATAATGTTTGTAACTAACACTGCTATTATATGAGTCTGACAGTGGTTGAAAGGGAAAGTCTAAGGTCATGTATATTACTAAAAGGAAAGCTAAAAATGTAATGTGGGATTGTATAGCATAGTAAATCCTCATGGGAAATATGAACATGGATAATATAGCACATATAAGACTATTTTTCTTTGAAACCAAATGTATGTTAATGTTACATGTCAATATCAGACAAAAAAATTATTATGCTAAGCAACTCTGTTATATGATTCCGTTTACATAAATGTAAATATAAATCAATTTATAAAGATGAATTAGATCAGTGGTTATGTAGGGCTGAGGAAGGATAGCAGGATTGAGAGGTGACTGCTAAGGGATGTGGAGTTTTCCTTTTTGGAGTAATCAAATTGTTCTGAAGTTTTTGTGGTGATGAATGCACAATAGTGTGATTCTACTAAAAGCCACTGATTACACACTTTAGACAGACTGTACAGTATGTGAATATATCTCAATAAAACTGCTTAAAAAACAAAAAGAACAGGACCTGTGATATTAATTCTCTCTGGTACTGGTCTAAAGCCCACCTCCCCCAGCAGTAACAGTTCTAGAATAGCAACAACCAAAGAAAGTTGTCTAGGCCCCGACCTGACGGAGCTGTCATGCAAAGCCTGGGCAGCTCACAAGCAGGCTGTCACATCACAGACTGAAATAGCCTTCCACTTTGTTATCTCGGTCTTCCTTTCAACAGCTAAGCCCTAATCTCAACAGCTAAGCCCTAATCCCAATGCAGAGGCCAGAGGAGGCCTCTCCAACAAGGTGACATTTGATCTGAGATCTAAATAGTGGAGGAGCCAGCCTTGGAAAGACCTTGATAAGCTGCATTCCAGGAGGAGAATGGCAAATGCAAAGGTCCTGAGGTACAAACACTTTGAACCAGTGTGGCTGTGATACAATCAGAAAGGTCAGCAGGATCCAGGTCACGTGGGCCACATGACCCCACGCAGTGTGACTTAATTCTCAATGTAGCAAGAAGGCAAGTCATAGGTCTGATTTACCGGCGGAGAGGATCGCTCTGACTGCTGCGTGGAGGCCAAAGCTGGGAGGAGTGGAGGTCGGGAGACCCCTCCGAGGTGCTACTGCACAGGTCCGGGTAAGAGCTCATAGTAAGGAGCGTGAGCTAGTGGAGCGGCGCTGTGGGGGCTGGTGTGGGGCTCCTTTTGGAGGGTGGGCCAATGAGATGGCTGACAGATCAAATTCCGGGAGCAGGGGAGGATGATGGTCACAGGATTTCTGGTCTGAGCCACTGGATATTTTGAAACTGTGAGGATGCAGGTGGTGGTATCCCCACCAGACCCTGCCCCCCTTCTTCCTTGCTATCAAGCTGGTATTTTGATCAAGGAAATCTCCACAAGGCCCCACCCGGGCGTAGAGCTGACTCCACTAACCTTGTGTGGGGGACCAGGGCAGGCGTGGAGCAGCACCATCCACCTCTGGAAGGCAGTGTGACACGACTGCAGAAGCGGGGCAAGAGGGAGTGCAGCAGGTGTTTCTATTTCGCGTACAGGGCCCAGGGCTGCCAAACGCCCTGCTATTTGGGGGACACGTCACAAAATGAACCACCGTCCTTTCCCAAATCGCCAACGTGGGGCCCTGCAGAGAGGACCCGGTCAAGGCAGGGAGGCCAGCAGGTGCTCCTCCTGCCAGAGCAGGGGCCCGTGGCGCCATTCCGGCCAGGGAAACACGGTAGAAGGCTCCTGGAAAACGTGATTCCCCAGAGCAGAGACACCCTCAGGGAGAAAGGACCTTCCTCTCTGTGTATGGCCGTCTCCCTCTGGATTTCTGGGGACACGAGATGACCCTTCCCAAGTCACTTTGAGTTGAGAACATTTTTGACCCAAAGCTTCCTCCTGCGCGCTCCCCACCGCCCTGCGGCAAGGCCGAGCCTGATAGAGTCACTTCTGGGCCTGGCAGCCCAGTCGCCAGGCCTGGGGGACCCGGCCACGCACCCAACCCCTATATCTGGGCAGGGTTCCTGGGCCCCCAACCGGAACAGAGAGGAATCAGAGGCCCCTAAACCCGGGGGAGGTGGGGAAGCGAGGGAGCATGTCCAGAGGTGAGGGGCAGGGTGGGTCCTGCAGGGTGGGCCCTGCCGGTCCCAGCCTCCAGGGTTTGAAGAGCTGACTCCGCCCCCTCAGCCCAGGGAATGTGCATGTGACCCAAGACAGCCAATCAGGGGGCCCACCGCCCTGGGCAATCAAAGTTAGCCCTGGGGTTTCGGGTGAAGTTATGGGAAACAGTTACCCTCTGCTGAGATGGCGGAGGCGGCGGTCGGAGAGCCCAGCTGAGAAGAAGGCCAGCACGGAGGGAGTGGAACTGAGGGACAGAGGGGGCCAGGTCCCGGTCATCACATTGGCGCCCATGGAGCCAGCCACACCCGAAGCCAGTCCTACCGCCCGGAATTTTCACATATTTAACCCAACAAATTCCCCTTCCTGCTTCTGTCCGTTTGAGTCTGATTTTTCTAACTTACAGTGAAAACACAGGTCACAGAGTGGGGCAGACCTGGTTGCACTTCTGGCTCTTGCACATACTAGCTGTGTGACCTTGGGAGAGTGACTTCACCTTGTCCTGGGGACCAGAGCTCCTATCTAACCAGGTTGCTGTAAGGTGCAAACAAGACCCAGCAGTCCACGCCCGCAAAGCACCCCAGGTACCAAGGTCACTGCTGCTTCCAAAGCACCCCAGGTACCAAGGTCACCGCTGCTTCCAAAGTACCAGGGTCACCTCTGCCTCCTGCCAGCGCAGGGCTGGGGGTCCGTGCGGGCACTGGACCCACAAGCCCAAGGACGCCTTTCGAAGCCCCAGTTTGCTGCCGGGTGTGTGAGATGAGGAAGGAGGGGTGTCAGCCGCTCTCGGCCCCAGCCCACCCCCGCTGCTGATTCCACAAGAGCAGAGCAGGCGGTCAGGGGACCCGGCCCGGCGCACGGGACAAACAGCTGGATGAGGGAAGGCCTCATGGTACCCCCGCTGTACAGACGCTTAGACAGGGGGCATCACCGGCCCAGCCTGGAATCCAGTTTTCTGTCTCCAGAGGCTGCCGCCCATCCTCCCCCCATCAACACCTTGCCAGGTGCCCCGCTTTTGAGCATCGGTTTCTCCACCTGTGGGGTGCGGGCAGGCCCCTCTAGAGCTGAGGGGCCACAGGCTCAGGACAAGGGGGCAGTTGGGAGGGCTGGCTGAGGCCGGGAACAGGGAGCGGGGCAGCTAAGACCAGCAAGGGAAGGGGAAGTGGCCAGCCTCGAGGACACCACGTCAGAAAAGAAAGTCTCAGAAGCCGGCAGTGGGATGCAGGTGCACGGGGGACCCTGTGGGCCATGGCCGGACCGTCCCGTCCCAGGGCCTCCGCTTTCCTGTCTCTCATCTGTGCAGTGAGACTGAAACCCACCCCCACTCACCCAGGGCTAGGGGAAGGGAAAACCCTGGAGAAAATAGCAGAGGAGAGGGGCTGGACTTATTCATGGTGGCTGGATGGTCCCCAGAGAGAGGTGAGCTTCCGAAGCGTGGAAGGGAAGCAGGATGAAGGCGCCGCAGGACAGAGACCAAGTCCCCTGTAACACACACCTCCTTCAGCCGTGGGCAGGGGGGAGGCTGGCATGTCGTAGGAAGGCTGCTGCTGCTAGGTAAGCTGTGGGCAGCACAAGCAGGAGCCCCCCCCCCAGGAAGAAGGGGAGGCCTGGGCCCCTGCCCTTGGCCTTCAAGGCTCAGCCCCATTGGGCTGGCCCCCGCCTTGTTGCGGTCCACTCTCCAGCCACCAGCTTTCTCTTTGGCCTTCAAGTTTGCCACGCTCGTTCCTTCTCAGGGTCTCTGGGCTGGCTGTTCCCTCTGCCTGCCCCTCCCCCAGCCTTTCTAGCTCAGCTCTGTAGCCACCTCCTCCGAGAAGCCCTCCTTGACCATCACCAGAGGCCAGCCCACCCGTGTGTGTGTTCTCTGCCTCGGTCTGAAGTTGCCCTGGTTGTCAGTTCACCTGTTTACTGTCTGTCTAAATCAGACGGGGTCCTTGTCAGTCTTATTCATGAGCCCAATCCCCTAGGACAGGGCTTGGCACGTAAGAAGTTCTCAACAAAATGGGAAATAAGCTGTGACCAAATGAACCCCGAGCGCAGTGTGGCCAAGCCCTGCAGTAGGGCAAGGAGCTGCCTGGGAGCACCCCACAACTCCCTCCCCACTAAGGGGCAGGAAGGCACGGCCACCCCCCACCCTCCTGAGTCCTGCAGAAGCAGAGACCTTGAAGCCTCAAGATGGCCCTGGCGGAGCTGCAGCCCCAGCGGGCGAACACACGCCCACCCCCGCCCTCTGAGGTTGCCCGAGGCCACAGCGAAGCCACTGGCTGGGGGGTCACTCCACGGTCCCCAACCCGGATGGGACTGCAATTCCAGGGTCCCCTCTTCCTTGGGGTCCTCCGTTTCAGGTCCTCCTACCAGGGGCCCTCGGACCTCCCAGGGGTGTCCTCTGAGGCTGTGCAGGAAGGAGAGGCAACCGCTGGGCCCCCGTCAGCTGTGGGCTTATCTGGCTTATCTGGCGGCGGCCCCAGGGCTTCCAGGGAGCCTGGCGGGCTCTCCACCCAGCGCGGGGTGCAGGGGAGGGGGCGCCCTGTCGGCCGGGCTCCTCTCGCGGTGGGGGAGTGGGGGACGAGCGCCCCTCCTTACCCGAGAGCCCCGGGCGCGCTCAGGCCCCGCCGCCAGGGCCGCCCATCCGCCGCCACCGGCTCCGAGGACCCGCGGCTCCGGTCCCAGCGCCCGGAGGAGACGCGGGGCTGGGCAGCGTCGCCCCAGGGCGGCGGGCGGCCGGCTCCGCGGGAATTGGGGTACAGGCCGGGAAGGCAAGGCAAGGCGCCTGGACACCGGGCCTGGACACCGGGCCGCCCTTCCGGGCAGCGGCGACCCGGAAGGCAGGACCGACTTTTTCGTCCAGCCCAAATTGCGAAAACAGCCACAGTCCCCCGCCTCGTAGCACTCGGGCCCGCCCCGCGCCCGCCGGGAGCCTATAGGAATGGGCCGCCGCCGCCAAGAGGACGGAAGAAGCCAATCAGACTCGTAGGAGGCGGGGCGCCTCGCTGGCCTCTTAAAGAGGCCGCTTCAAAGCCCCGCGGGGACGGGAAGCCCCGGGAGAACCGGCAGGGAAGCGGCGGCGTTTCTCACCCGGAACGCGGGCCGGCATCCCGGGCCCTGGAGCCGAGGACGCTGCCAACAGCTGTCACCGGCCGGATCACTGCCCCTAGCGCCCCTCCTCCAGGAAGCCGGGCTGCTGCCGGGGAACCGGGCGGGAGAGGGAGTCGTGCCCCCAGAAGTCCTGGGAGGAGCCCCAGGGGACCGCCCCTCGCGTGCCGCCTGCCGCGCGGCACGGTGGCACCTTTCCTGGTGACCTGTGGCCGCGAGGGTGAGGGAGGAAGTGCGGGAAACCCTCCCTCTGGAGGAGCATTGCCCTCAGCGTGCCCACGCCGCCTGAGCGTCCGCCCCCAGGGCCACTCGCCTGCTTTCGGGGAGCACTCATCTTCACTACAGCCCTTCCGGGTGGTTTTAATGAGTCCCGTTTTGGAGGAGGAACCTGAGGCTTAGAGAGGTTAAATAACTTGCCCAAAGCCACTCAACTAGGAAGTGACAAAGCCAGGACGCCAGGGTTTGAAGCGCACACAATGACCACCCCAATTTCAAACTTCAGCCCTCCACTCCAACGCAACCGTTTGCGGGAAGCCTTCCCTGATTGACGCTGCCCTTGCCCCCCTCCCTTATCTATCCTACCCTCTTAGCTCTTCTCACACTGGCCCAGCAGGATCTGGCCCCACCTGCCTCTGAGTCCCTCTCTCCTGTCCGCCTCCTCCTCTTTCTGTTTCTTTTCCTTGAATACCACCAGCTAGTTCCTGCCTCCGGGACTCTGCATCTCCCCCCCTGCCTGGACCGTGTTCACACGGAATTCCCCAGGGCGGCCACCTCCATCTTGTCCTGCCACCCGTCCTCAAGTAGCTGTCCAGCCCCTGTCATGGAAGGCTCCTTTACTGCCTTCAGAGCACTTATGCTATCTAAAATGATGGTCTGGATGGATGTACTTGCTTCCTAGTTCATCCTCAGTGTTGCAAGGGCAGGGCTGAGCTTGTCTTACTCCCGGCCGCAGCCCAGGGTTCACTCAGTGTCTGTCACAAAGTGTAAGTGCCCGATTATGGCGGTAACCCGAGATTACACGCCTTGTGATGGCACATCGAGGCTGGAGTGAGAGTGGGCCCCAGTCTTCTAGCCCCTGTGCTCGAACGGGGAGGTTAGGATGCCACCCCCTTGTGATCTTTTGGGACTTGGTGGATCGGGGCCTTTTCCAGCCTGGATTGCAGTCAGGGGTGCGCTGTGTACGTTTCCGTTTCTGCGTTAGGCAGGGAAGGCTGAGCTCCCATCCATGCCTTCATGATCATCAAAGACGGCGGCCAGAAGTGGGCCGTGGGAAACCCCGGACGGCTCTTACAGCTGCCAGGAGGCTGCACGCCTCGGTTCTGTTTACAGTAACTGGCAAGAGCAAGTCAGATGGCCACTTCCAACCTCCAGGGGGCAGGAAGCCACCATGTTACCATGTGCTGGGAAAGTGGAGAAATATTTGTGACCACGCTTCACAACTGCCCTCTTGCTTTACATTTTAGAGACAGTACAAATTGCTATGGGTTGAATTTTGTCCCCCTAAAATGGAATTGTTAAGGTCCTAACCCCCTATTTGGAAATAGGGTCATTTCAGATGGAATTAAATTAAAATGAGGCCAAATTCGATGAGGATTGGTGTTCTCATGAAAAGAGGATTTGGACAAAGCAGCTGTGGCTCAATCAGTTGGGCTCCTGTCTACCATATGGGAGGGCCTGGGTTCACATCTTGGGGCATCCTGGGGGAAATGAATAAAAATAAATTTTAAAAAAAGAGAATTTGGACACATGCAGATATAAGACAGAATGCCACGTGACAAGTGAGGCAGAGATTGGCGCCTCCAGAAGCTAGGAAGAGGCAAGGAAGGATTCTGACTTCCTACAGATTTCCACCTTCCTTCTGGCCTCCAGAACTGAGAAAATAAATTTCTGTTGTTTTAAGACATCCATTTGTGGTACTTTGTTATGGAGGTCCTAGGGGGAAGGCACAGATTTCCTGGGGGTGGGGTGGGCGGAATGTTTTCTATGACTATTGCAGTACCCAAGCCTACATTTTATACTCTTGAATTTTGGACCTTACAGGTAGGTTTCTGGGAGCTTTTCTTGTTTTTGTGGAATAACCAAAGGTATCTATTTCACCCCCACTTGAGGGCAGGAGCAATGGCTTATTCACTGCCCTATCCCCTATACCCAGGACTGAGTGTGGTAACAACAAAGTTCATTCAATGGTAATTTAATAAACAAAGATTTGAGCCCCAATTTCTGTTCTTTGCCCTATACCAGGCTCACTGGTGGTCACCCTCTCCAGGCCCTAGCTGACAGTAGGAGCTGCTGCTACACAACTGTGCTCCCTGGTAGCACTGGGGATAATAGCAATGGAGAAATGAGAGGGGCCAGATGCTAGTGCTCAGCTGTCAGAAGCAAAGTGGATGCATTGTCTTGATGACCACCAAGTTCAAAATGGCAGCCGGGAAGGCTAATTATTTGGGGTGGATGTACTTGGTACCTGGTAGAAAGCCTACATTGGCTTCTTGGTCTGTGGTGTCAGAGTTCTCAATGGAAGCTTCTGAAACTCCCCTTACACACCTCAGTCAAGATAGTAAATGAAAAACAATATCCTGTGCCAGATGTGGTAGGTTGCATTAAGTAACTCAACAAACACATGTTCTTGATCTTACTCTGAGTCCCTGTGGGTGTGAACCCATTGTAATTGGGATCTTTTGAAGATGTTATTTTAAATTAAGGTGTGGTCATCAGAAGAAAGATGGGTCTTAATCTGGGTTACTGGAAGCCTCATAAAAAGAATCCAGAAGTCACAGAAGTGAGTAAGGAGGGGGCATGACCATGTAATGGGAGCCAGAAACGCATGCAAAGGAGCCTCAAGGCTTGCCGGCAGCCTGCACCAGAATGCTACCAATCCCAGGAGAAAACAGCCTTGCCAGTACCTTGACTTGGGATTTCTTGCTTCTAAAACCATGAGCTAATAAATTCTTGTTGTTGAAGCCAACCCACTGTGTGGTATCTGTCATAGAAGCCTGGAAAACTAAGACTCCAGGGAAAATGGCAGAGATTAGTGCCGGCTGTGAAGACCTAAAGCATGGGGATGGAGTGGGGTAGATGCATCATATCCCTCTTTAATACACCAGTCTGGCCTTTAAAAAATATATAGAGAATAGTCACAGATTCGCTGCAAACTTAGCCAACCATAGCCCCAATTATAGATGCTGTGCTGAATGTGGTGTCACTGCCAATGCAGATCACCACGGCCTCAGGTGCCTGAGTTATGTGACCATCAGTCTGACTGTGATTCCTTCTCACCCCTATCAGAAACCATTTGCATTCACACAGAGAGATGACAACAGGCATATGGTCTAACTCTGGGCCTGTGTTAACTCTCCCACCCTTTGCTTTATTATCCAGTCTGAAGGGTCCCCTAGACCATGTGGTCATTTCACAGAGCATAGCACTGTTTCACTCTATCGATGGCATCCTGCTCATTGGGCTGGAGGAGAAAGAAATGACAAGTAAATGGAGAGCTTCATGAGACATAGGTGTTCCAAAGGGTGGGAGATAAGCCCTAGGAAGATTTGAGGGCTTGCCACATCTGTAAAGTTTGCAGGGGCCTTGTGGTCTGGGGCATATGAGGACATCCCTCCAAATTAAAGGATCTTGCACATCCCATCACAGAAAAGGGAGCACAATGCTTTGTCTCTTTGGATTCTGCAGACAGCATATTCCATATTTGGGAATGCTGCTCTGACTCATATATCTCTGGGTGACATATAAGGCTTTCAGCTTTGAGTGATGGCTACAGAAAAAAGGGGCTGTCCCTTAGGCCACAGACCCACAGACTTTATGATATTAGAGGCATAGGTGGTGGCAAAACATACTGTGAGAAGTGTATCACAAGCCCTGGTGGAAAGCCACAATGTAGAGGCCTAGGGTTCAAGAGCAATGGCAAGCTATTGATAGAAGAGAACTATATACCATTTGAAGAGCAGCTCCACCATACTATTGGATCCAGTGGAGATGACCATGGGACATCAAGTAGCCATGAGATCAGAGCTGTCCCTTACAAACTGTGTTCCATCAAAATCATTAAGTTGTAAAGTCACCCCATTGTAAGATGGAAGTGGTACGTCTGGGATTGGGCATGACAGGGTGAGAAGGCATGAGTAAATTACACAACCAGTTGGCCCTGATCCCCATGTCATCTACCACTGTGTACTAGTACTTCTTTCTTAGTTTACACCTATGGTTGATTGAAAGGTCCCTTATAACCAGCTGACCAAGAAGAAAAAAGGCTGGGCTTGAATCAGAGATAAGTTGGCTCATTCTCTACATCTGGTGCATCTGGTCATCCACCTTGAATGGAAAGAAAAGTGACCCAAGGTATGAATGTACATGGATTCATGGCCAGTGGTGAATGGCTTAGCTGCTTGGTCAGGACCCTGAAAGGAGAAAGACTGGAGGATCAGGGTCAAGGAGGTTGGGAAAGAAGCATGTGGATGGACCTAGAGGAGGGGCACAAAGTGGAAGAACTTTGTATCAGATTTAATCCTCACTGTGGTAGATTGAATCAGGTGCCCCAACAAAACCTGTTCTGAATCCTAAACTACACACCTGGTTGTGTGGATTTATATGTAAATAGGACATTTCGGAGATGTTATTTTTGGTTAAGGTATGGCCAACTGAATCAGGGTGGGCCTTAGATCGTATGACTGGAGGCCTTCTAAAGAAACTGGAAGGCAGGAGCCATACACACAGGGAGGGGCAGAAGCCAGAAGTCAGCGGGATCTGGAGGAGCAGAAAGGAGAGGACAATGCCATGTAATGGGAGACAAAGATCCAAGCATCTCCAAGGATTGCCAGCAGCCAGCTGCAGAACGCTACAATCTTTGGGGAGAAAGCTAGTACTGCCGATATCTTGATTCTGGACTTCTTCAAGCCTCAAAACCATGAGCCAATAATTTTCCATTAGTAAAGCAAAACAAGTTTGTGGTATTTGTGATAGGAGCTCTGGTAAACTAAGACACTCACCAAAGAGCATTTACTACAGAACAGGTGTTAAGCAACCAAGTAGAAGGCAGGGCAGGCTTCAGCCAGTTAGGTCAGCCAGCCTCTGTCATCACGCCCCTGCCCAGTGCTTGCACAAATGGAATAACCAAGTGGAGCAAGATTCAACCAATCGACGTCAGCCAGACTCAGTCATCAGCCACCCCAGGGCTGGCACTAATAGAATGGCCATGATGGCAGGCATGCGGGTTATACATAGGCCCAAGAGCATGGACTTTTTCTAGGCTGCTCTAGCTACTACTATTGCCAAATGTCCAGACAACCAGCAACACACAGCAGTGATACCATCCCGAGAGGAGACCAGCTGTCCACTAGTCATTGGCAGGTTGACAACACTGGACCCCCTGGACGCTGGGCTGATTCATATTCATGTACTCATATTGGTTGGGATGGTTACATATCCTGGGTATGGATTTGCCTTTCTTGCCCCAGAGCTTCACCATGAGCCAAGGGCTTAGAGGATGTTAGAGTCATTGACAGAATCCCACGGAACATCAACTCAGACCAAGGGAACTGCCTTCCAGCAAAAAAGAGCAGCAGTGGGTGCCAGGGCCATGGGGTCCTCTGGTCCTATCATATACCTCACCACACAGAGGGTGTGATGGGATGCCCAGCTGCCATATTGTGAGCTGCCCCATGGAGAGGCCCACATGGCAAGGAACTGAAGGAGCCTCCACCAACAGCTGGTGTGGAACTGAGGCCCGCAGTTCAATAGCCTACGAGGAAGTGAGTCCCATCAAGAGAGTGAGCTGGGAGGTGAATCTGCTCCCAGTTGAGCTCTTAGATGAGACAGCAGCTCCAACCAACATTTTGATTTTAGCCTGGTGAGAACCATCACAGCAGAGGAGCTCAGTTAAGCCATGCCCAGATCCACAATCCACAGAAACTTGAGATAATAAATGGTAATTGTCATAAGCTGTTAAATTTGGGGATAATTTGTTACACAGCCATAGATAACTAATGCAATCCCGTCCACCATCTCTTCTCTTGCTTCCCCCTCAGCAGCTCCCGTGGTCTCCTCCTCTCCCTTAGGCAGCTCTGTCCCAGCATCCTTTGTTGATACCTCTTAACTGTTGGCTTTTCTCAGGTCCCAGTCATAGGTCTTCTCTCCTCGCTGCACATTCTCTGGATTATGCAATCACTCCCAAGCAATCTATAGCAATAGTCCTAACTTAAGCCCCAAACCTAAATATCCAATGGCTTGCTGGTTATGTCCAGTCAGGGCCCATATTCAACACAGCCAGAAAACAAACTCATCCTCTCCTCTTCCTTCCCCACCCCTCAGTTAGCTCCTCTCCTCCTGCAGTCCCTGTCTCAGGGATGGAGCCTCATCCACCTAATCTCCTAGCAGGATAGAATCCTAGTGCCATCCGCTATCCCTCCCATTGGCTGTTCTCAATCACCAAAGGTCTGTGGATTCCACCTTCTGGCTATCTCTTGGACATTTCCAGTCCTCACTGTCTCTTCGGTCCCCGTAGGCCAGGGTCTCACCCAGAGGTGTTTGTTCACTGCACAGAAGCACCTGGCCAATAGGGTTGAAATCCAGCCCTGCCTCTGCTCACCATGGGACGTGCCCAGTCCAGAGCTACCTATAATTGGAGGAGTAACCTGCAGTGGCTTCTTCCCTAAAACCCATCCTGGTTATGTCTCGAAATTTGCTCAAAACTCTTTTGTGACTCTCCATCGTCCTCAGGATACAATTCACAATCCCTTGACAACACTTGCGAGATCTTTTGTGACCTGGGCACTCCAACCTCAAGTCTTGTCCAGCTTTCCATCTCTTCACATCAAGTTCTTTCCGCTTGAACATCCTTCCTGCCTCCGCTCCCCGCTCGGAGAGGACACATCTACAGCTGCCTCTTCCTACAATACCGGGGCTCTTTCCGTGCCTTAGAGCTTCAGAGAAAAGTCGAAACTGTCCGCTCATAAGACAGCCCGTAGGCACATAAGCTTTGGTTGAAGGGATGGACCGCTCTGCGCTTCAGTTGCCTCATCTACAGAAGAGCCATAACTTGCCCAAGTCTTGGCGCCCCGCTCCAGACCCAGTTCCCAGACCGCGGCACTCAGCGCGGAAGCAGCGGCTGCGCCCTCGTGGCGGCGCACCTCGGCGCGGGGAGGCGGGGTCTGCGGGCCGGCGTGGGCGGGGCCGGACTCTCTGGCCCGCCCCTTGCGCGCGCCAGCCAGGCGGCCATGACGCCATGACGTCGTGCTCATTATTCATGACGCTTCCCGGGCTCCGACGGGTCACGTGGGCCACTTTTCGCGCGAAACTCGGTGGCTGCGGCAGGAGCAGAGGCGCGCGGCGCGGCGATGGCGGTGAGCGGGCGGGTCGCCGCGGGCCCCGCGGGGCTGGCACGGCTGCCCGGGCCGGGCGGGGCGCGGGCGCGCGGGCAGAGCCGGCGGGGGAGCCCGCGAGCGGGAGCGCGGGGCGCGCGCGCGTCCGGCCCTCCGGCCTTGCCCCAGCTCCTGCCCTGCCTCCTGGCGTCCGGGGGTGGGGTCCGGGCGGGGGTCCGGGCGGGGGTTGGGAACCTGCTTCTCGGGGACTCCCCTCCTGCAGGGTGTAGGACGCAAGGGGGTCCCGCAGCTGTGCCCCTCCCCCGCACCAGCCTGGGCGCGGGGCTCCGGTCCTTTCCTCCTTTCGCACATGCCTACTGGGTGCCGGCAGTACGCCCAGCCCTGGGCGGACACCGAACAAACTAGGTCCGCTGATCTTCCCGCACTTGCGTTGTACTGGTTTACTCTCCAACCCCTCTGTTAGTCCGCATGCTGCATCGCTGGTATGTTTTGGTCGCACTTGTAGCCCGTGACTTGTCGCGGTGCCTGGCGCATTGTGGGTGCCCAAATGGGTGAGAGAAATTAGACCAGACCCGGGCAAATAAACAAATGGCATAGCCTCAGTGGCTTCTCCCAGAGGTGATATTGGAGCTGGGTCCTGGATATTGAGACGCCAGATGCCTTGAGAGCCCCGGGGAGAGCGTGCCAGGCAGGGGAAATTGCAAGCACCAAGGTCTGGAGGCTGGCAGGGGTTTGGTGTGTTTGAGGATGGGGTCACCTGGCTGGAGATGAGATCCGAGGGGAGGGTCATCCCTAATGACAAAAGGGAAGCCTTGCCAGCCCCGCCTCGCCTGTTATTGACATTGGCTGCTTCTCTTACAGGAATCATCCGAGTCCTTCAGTGTGGCCTCCAGCCCAGCCCGGCGTCGGCGAAATGCTGACCCTCTCACCTCCAGCCCTGGCCGGAGTTCCCGGCGCACAGATGCCCTGACCTCCAGCCCGGGCCGTGACCTTCCTCCCTTTGAGGATGAGTCCGAGGGGCTGCTAGGTACAGAGGGGCCCCTGGAGGAAGAGGAAGAGGATGGAGAGGATCTTATCGGAGATGGCATGGAGAGGTATTAGAGGTCTTGGACTCAATAGATCGTTTTTATTTGCAGAGAGCTGGTTGTGTGCCCGGAGATTGGCCCTGGGTGCTGGGCAAGCAGGTGAATGAGATAAGCTCCTTTCTTGTCGCTGGGCGCAGCTTGATCCCAGAGGCTAGCGAGAGACAAGACAGGTTCATGGAGCCTCAGCATCGGTCCATTTAACTTGTTTCTGACTTAGCCTAAGGCCTGGGTAAGCCCCAATTCCCAGAGATCAGCACCCTGGAGAAATCAGAAGGGCCACAATAGGAGGTGCCAACTTTGAAAGACAGGATGTGGGCAACCAGGTATCTTTGCAACTTATCAAAGAAGCAGGGCGTAGGTGGGCCAGACCAAATGAGACCGAGATACATTCTAACAAACCTTTTTTGGGCCTACTCTGTGCCATGTCCCAAGTTAAATACTTTTCACATTTAGTATCTCCTTTAACCCTCTTAAGAATAAACCTGTTTACAAGGTTCTTGAGGCTTACTATTAAGAGAGAGCAAAGGGAAGCAGAAGGGACTCAGGTGATAGGGCTTCCGCTTACCCAGGTTTGATCCCTGGGACCTCCTGGTGAAGAAGAGAAAGTGTGCCAGCACTGCGAACAGTGCCCACGTGGCGAGCCAAGTGCCCACATAGTGAGCTAGTGCCCGTGCAAGTGAGTCATGTAGCAAGATGATGACACAGCAAAAGAGAGACAAAGGGGGGAGTCGAGGTGAAGCGCAGCAGAGACCAGGACCTGAGGTGGCACAGCTGACAGGGAACCTCTCTCTACATCAGAGGTCCCCAGGAGTGAATCCCAGTGAATCCTAGAGGAGTAAAATGAGAAAACAAGAGAAATAGATACAGACGATCACACAGCAAATGGACACAGATAGCAGAAACAGCAGGGTGTGGGAAGGGGAGGGGAAGGAAAAAAATTTTTGAAAAAAGACAGTAGAGTAAGCACTGCAAGTGATCAAGCTTAGATTTTGACTCCTTCCATAGCCTGTGTCCACTGCGGGGAATTGGTAGATATTTTAGTCACAGGACGGTGTGACTACCCAGGAACCTTGCGTAAATTCTCCTTTTGTGCCTTTCTTCACCCTCACTCCGGTTCCCAAACCTAGTGTGTATGAGAATACTGTGTAGGCCATGACACAAACTGGATGGTACCCTTTGCTGTGGGAGGGATTTCCACGGGCATCCTGGCCGTAGGGGGTTTTTGCTTTAAGCACTCCCAGTAGAACCTAATGCGCATGTGTATGTGGTGCTGGCCAGCTAGAGGGAGGAATGAGGAACCTCTGGAGAAATCAATCCTGGACTCAGGGTCTGGGGGCATCCTGGTTCTGGAGTTGTGGAGTTGCTTGAGCATGATGCCCCTCGCCCAACTTTTCTGTCCTGATCCTTCTCTTGGCTTCTTTTTCAGTGGTTCATGGAGAATAAGAGGCCTTAGTAGGGAGCCTCTGGATAGGAGAATCAGTGGGCTAGCTGGGAGAAGTAGATTTTGTGTGTGTGTGTGTGTTGTAAGATTCACCCTCCTGAGTGTTCAGTTCAGTGCTGAGTTGTGCACCCACCATTAGCCCAATCCAGTGTTAGAACATTTCTGTCATTCCAATAAGATCCTTTGTGCCTTTTGACAGTAATCCCCCACGCCCACCCCAGGCAACCACTAATCTACTTTCTGTCCCCATTGGGACATTTCACATAAAGGGAATCATACAATATGTGGTCTTCCGTAACTGGCTTCTTTCATTTAGTGTAATTTTCAAGGTTCATCCATGTTGTAGCATGGATCAGTATTTCCTTTCTTTTTATTGCTGAATAATAGTCTGTTTTATGGATAATAACACATTTTGTTTATCCATTTGATGAGTTGACGGCCATTTGGGTTGTTTCCATTTTCTTGCCTGTTAATGAATGAATAACAGTGCTGTGGATGTTTGTTTGCGAGTCTTTGGGTGGACGCATGTTTTCATTCTTGGCTATATACCTAGGAATGGAATTCCTGGATCTATGGTAATCCTGTTTAATCTTCTGAGGATCTACCGGAATGTTTTCCAAAGCAGTTGCACCTTTTTGCATTCCTTTAAAGCATTGTCTGAGGGTTCCATTCTCTGCATCCTCATCAACATTTGTGATTACCTTTTTGATTCTAGCCAGCCTACTGGGTATGAGGAGGTTATCTCATCACACTTTGGATTTGTATTTCTGTAATGACTGATGATGTGAAACATCCTTTCATTTGCTTAATGGCCATTTGTATGCCTTTGGAGAAATAGCCATTCTGATCCTTTGCCCATTTTTTAATTAAGTTGACTTTTTGTTACTGAGTTGTTTTGTTACGTATTCTGGATACTAGTCCTTTTTTAGATAAATGGTTTGAAATATTTTCTTTCCAGTCTGTGGCTTGTCTTCATTTTCTCATGGTGTCATTTGAAGTACAGAAATTTTGAATTTTGATGAAGTCCAATTTATCACAAAATTTTTAACAGATCAGTTTGTCTGGGGGCACTTCCTGTCATTTAAAACCCCTGAAAGGTCAGATAGGCAACTTACCCCGAAGGACATTTAAGAATTCTGAACCTTGTCAGCCCAGAAGTTTGCCTGGTTCTGGGTTCCATTTCCACCATCAGTATGGGGTGGTTTGTTCTCAGAGAGGAGTTTGATAGAATTTATTGCCACAAGTAGTACCTATTTACCAATGACCACTTACCTGAAAGAAGGGAGAATTCTAGAGTATTGTGTACCAGGAGGCTGCATGGTCTCAGCAAAAGACCATGTGGTTTGCTGGCTGACCACTGGCAGAAATCTTAGCACCTTCTCAAGCCTCAGTTTCCCACATCTTTCGGATAGTGTGATATTGTCCACCTCCCAGAATTGTTGGAAGGAAAACAACAGTTGTTCTCAGTGGGTTCCTTGTGAAGGCATTATTTCCCTTCAGATACCCAAAAGATGATGATGTGGAAAATGAGTACCTGAAGGTCTTGGCTCAGAGGGTGGAGACAGTGGGTTCAGAGAGGCTGATTGCTGCCGATGAATAGACGACCTTCCTGGATGTCAAGTTGTTTCATGGTGGCATTGCCAGAGGTGTGCAGGGAAACTCCTGCCCCGTGATGGGAGTGGAGCTTAGCTCTCTGCAGGTTTCTCTGGTGGTGTGATGCTTTCCCCGTTTCGTTTTTTCTGTAAGTCAGGTTGGAAGCTGCCCAGTTTCGGCCCTTTGCCTTCTGCCTGGCCTGGTGATCCCGAGCCTTCTGGAGTCCTGGAGGGAGTTGTTTTGGCACTAGCCATATCCGCTTTGGCTCTCCCGCAGGGATTACCGGCCCATCCGAGAGCTGGACGTCTATGAGGCCGAGGGCCTGGCTCCGGATGACGAGGACGTCGAGGAGCTGACTGCCAGTCAGAGGGAGGCGGCAGAGCGGGCCATGCGGCAGCGTGACCGGGAGGCTGGCCGCGGCCTAGGCCGCATGCGCCGCGGGCTCCTGTACGGTAGGTCCCTGGGGAGGGGCCTGGGGCCGGCTTCCCGGGCTCAGGGAATGTGGTTGGGAGGTGCAGCCTCCGCGCCGGGAGGGAGCTCAAGGAAGGCTGAAGGAGGAGTTGGGAAGGACTCCGCGCTCTGGTTTCCTTCGCCTCCCCAGACAGCGACGAGGAGGATGAGGAGCGCCCTACCCGGAAGCGCCGCCAGGTGGAGCGGGCCACGGAGGATGGCGAGGAGGACGAGGAGATGATCGAGAGCATCGAGAACCTGGAGGACCTGAAAGGCCACTCTGTGCGCGAGTGGGTGAGCATGGCCGGCCCCCGGCTGGAGATCCACCACCGATTCAAGAACTTCCTGCGCACCCACGTGGACAGCCACGGCCACAACGTCTTCAAGGAGCGCATCAGCGACATGTGCAAAGGTGCCACCTGCCTGCAGGATCCCTTTGCAGGGGGACAGCCCTTTTGGCCTTGGAACAGCTCATTTCCTGGAGAAGTGAAGTGCAGAGAATAGTACTTGTCTTGACAAGAGCTAGGCAGGAGCTCAGAGGTCAAGCCCAAGCCTCCTGTCCTTCAGATAAGTCCAAAAAGGGTCACAGGTCCACCCTTGGACTCGCTGTCGGCTGTCTGGAAACCACATCCAGCCCATAGAAGTGCTTTTTCTTCCTTTCTTTGATTTGCTCTTTTCTTTTTTTTCTTTTCTTTTCCAGTCAGTTTTATTGAAACATGCATAGACCATGCAGTCCACCTGCAGTGTACAGTGAGGGGATTTTGGTATAATCACAGAGTTGTGCATTCATCACTATAGTCAATATCAGAGCGTTTCCATCATTCCAAAAAATAAACCCCTTTCCCTTAACAGTCGCCTCCCAATTCCTCTGTCCTTTTTTGACATCTTAGTAAGGGGCAGATTTTGTATAAAAATTGGGATGGCGGCTTTCATTCAGAAGTCACAATGCTGCACTCACAATTTTACATTGACAGTGATGAGCGTTGGGAGGAGTCCCGTGGGTCGTGGTCTGTGCACTTCCCTCCACTCTTTTTTTTTTTTTTTAAGATTTATTCTATTTATTTCTCTCCCCTTCCTCCCCCCCTCCCCCAGTTGTCTGTTCTCTGTGTCCATTTGCTGTGTGTCCTAGTTGGGTTTTTTTTGTCCGCTTCTATTGTCAGCGGCACTGGGAATCTGTGTCTCTTTTTATTGTGTCATCTTGCTGTGTCAGCTCTCCGTGTGTGCGGCGCCGTTCTTAGGCAGGCTGCACTTTCTTTCGCGCTGGGCGGCTCTCCTCACGGGGTGCACTCCCTGTGCGTGGGGCTCCCCTACGCGGGGGACACCCCTGCGTGGCAGGGCACTCCTTGCGCTCATCAGTACTGCGCATGGGCCAGCTCCACACGGGTCAAGGAGGCCCGGGGTTTGAACCGCGGACCTCCCATGTGGTAGATGGACGCCCTGACCACTGGGCCAAGTCCACTTCCCCCCTCCATTCTCTTTTGTCTTGTATTTGATGCACTTCGCTCATGCACTTCCTTCCTGGCCCTGGGAGGCGGTTTGAGTTTGCAGCCCCTGCTGCAGTAGGCATTCTGTCCGTTACTTCGTTTCATCCCCTCCCCCCTTGGTAAGCTGTGTGACATACCCATTTCATAGAGTGGGAAACTGAGACTCAGGATATGTCCCAAAGTCAGAACGTGGCAGGCTGGGAAGTGCGAGCTGGGCGTTCCTGCTCGGAGTCAAGGCTTTGGTGGTGGCCTCCGCCTTTGCGGAGACATTGCTGTGAAATGGAAATTGCTCCTCTGGCCCTGGTCCCAGGACTGATGCCAGGTCTCTCCTGCCACGCCATCCCCCTGCAGAGAACCGCGAGAGTCTGGTGGTGAACTACGAGGACCTGGCCGCCCGGGAGCACGTCCTGGCCTACTTCCTGCCGGAGGCGCCGGCCGAGCTGCTGCAGATCTTTGACGAGGCCGCCCTGGAAGTCGTGCTGGCCATGTACCCCAAGTACGACCGCATCGCCAGCCACATCCACGTCCGCATCTCCCACCTGCCGCTGGTGGAGGAACTGCGCTCGCTGAGGTGAGCTGAGGGCCGGGACCAAGAGGCCCAGGCGGGCCGAGGAAGGCCCTGGCGGTGGTGCGGTCAGCGTGGTTCTGGAGCGCTTTGGCAGAAGGGGGCAGGGGCTGGGTGGGGGGGGAGATTGAGGGGATGGATCTGGTTGGTCCGGCTTCCTAGGTTGGGAGTGCTGCGCCCACTTTCTAGAATGCCCTCGCGAGTAGCCCTGACCTTGCAGGAGGACGTGGGTCAAGGCCTCCGTCGGCCCCTTCCTCCACAGACAGCTGCACCTGAACCAGCTGATCCGCACCAGCGGGGTGGTGACCAGCTGCACGGGCGTCCTGCCCCAGCTCAGCATGGTCAAGTACAACTGCAACAAGTGCAGCTTCGTCCTGGGCCCCTTCTGTCAGTCTCAGAACCAGGAGGTGAAGCCCGGCTCCTGCCCCGAGTGCCAGTCGGTGGGCCCCTTCGAAGTCAACATGGAGGAGGTGAGAGCCCGCGCCCCCTGCTCGTGGCTGTCCTCCCTGTCTTGGGATCCCGGGTCGGCAGGGCCCTTTGGACGGTAAGCGCAGGTGGTCTCATGAAGCAAAGGATGGAGCTGGTGAGGCCCACGTCCATCTGGCCAGCGTGTTTAGTGTGGCCCATGCAGTGTTTTCAGGAACTGGAGCCAGTATCTGAAAGCCAGCAAGACCTGGCACAAACGGCCCTGCTCCTTGCCTGGACACCCTGTGGCCAGGCATGTGCTTGGCGTGTGGCCACAGCACCACCACCCGGGGCACGCCGGCAGTCCATCCAGCCCTCTTCTCTAGACTTGATTCCTGGGGCCTTTTGTTAGGATTAGACTCCCCTTAGGTGACACTTCTGCATCGTAGTCAAGAGACCGTGCCTAAAGCCTCTGCCTTAAGACACAGCCCTGAGAACTTTGGGCTTACGTATCCTCCTTTGTAAACTGGGGGTGATGTAATGCTGGGATAGTCGCTGCCTGGCTGCCTTGGATACTGACTGCTAACATCTCACAACTCTACGTTTCTGAGGGTGACCTTAGCAGCAGCCACTGTATCAGGAAGCTTCTGGGAGGTCAGACTGGCATCCCTCTGCCAGTGACTGATAGAAAAGTCCAAGGCCACTCTGCCTCCTGGTGGGTCAGCCTCAAGGCTGGACATCATCTGAGCCCGTTCCTGCCCAGCATTTCTCCTTGCTCTCTCCCACTTCCCTTACTCCTTTATGGGTTTCACCTTCAGCTTTTTTACACAGGGGACCCAGTTTTAAGCTCCACTTCTAGGGAGCCTGAGAAATTAAAATAGAGGATTATTATTATCATAGCTGAGATTTCTTTAATAGAGGGCTATTACTATTATAGCTAAGATTTCTTTAATATTTTCCATGTACTAGGCAATGGGTAATATATGTTTCAGCCTTAATTACTCTTGTCAGGCAGGTACTATTGTTGACTCTTTTTTTTTTAATTTCTTTTTTTTTGTTTGTTGTTTTTTTTGTCAACTTCATTTTGCAGATGAAGAAACTGATGTTTCGAGTAGTAATTGAGGGAGGTTACCTGGCTAGAAATTGGCTAGTGGCCTTTGACCCAGAGCGTATGCTTTAAACTGCAGTATCACATCATCTCTTTTTTTTTTTTTTTTTTTTGAAGGTTTTTAAAGTAACATTTATTTTTTTTCAAACTTTTAATTGTGCAATATAGAAAACTGAAAAGCACAAGAAGCAAAGAACACAAAAGTCATCCAGAATCACAAGCAGACGATAAAAGAAATAATGGACATTCAAATGCATGGCACGGTGCTGGCCCATAACACTTGAACAGTAGGACCTGGTGCTCATTGTAGCTTGCTCTTTTATATGTATTTCTTGATTTCATCCTCCCTGCAAGGTTGTAGTTACAGTATTATCCCTGTTCTGCAGAGAAAACAGTGACAAAGTCACTTGTCCCAGGGTGACATGTTTAAGAGACAGAGCTGAGATCTGCTCTTGGCCTGGCTCCTGTTCCCACACTCCTAATTGCTCAGCTCTGCTGTTTGTAATAGGTGCTTTTCAATACCTGTTGACCGTCTAGTATAGGAAAGCATGCCAGAGGGATGGTGACAGCAGTGGGGACCGCCCGCTGGCTTGCTGTGTCATAGCCGTGTTTAGTTCTCCACGTGTGCCAGTGAATGGAAACAGTACCGCCTACCCCCCTCCTCGGGGCTGTGGTCGCGATCAGGTGACACGATCAGGGTCAGTGCTTTGAAAGTTCAGAGGTGGCTGCCCAGACCGGACTGTCTTTGCTCCCCAGAAAAGGACCCCTGTAACTGTCCACCTCGTCCCTTGCAGACCATCTATCAGAACTACCAGCGCATCCGGATTCAGGAGAGCCCAGGCAAAGTGGCAGCCGGCCGCCTGCCCCGCTCCAAGGACGCCATTCTCCTTGCCGATCTGGTGGACAGCTGCAAGCCAGGGGATGAGATAGTAAGTGGCCATGAGCAGGCCGGGAAGGAGCCAGGCTTTCCAGGAAGTCGGCGAGCGTGGCTGTGGCGAGGGGGCTTGGATTGCTGGTACTGGGGAGTTTGGGAATTTGCTCAGTTCTTAATTGACTGGGGCAAAGAACTTTTCCTCCTAAGCCGAGTGGCTAAGTGGAGTATTGGGTTTCAGAGTAGTTTTTCTTCTCTTTTACTCAGTTATGTGTGTTGGTGTCTCTAATATGGAGACCTTGGGCTGGAAATTGAGTGAAGCAAGCCTGGCGGTGGGGACCAGCGCCCATTTCTGACCCTTGGTAGTTCTTCTGAGCCAGTTCTTTTCCCTCTCCCAGGAGTTGACCGGCATCTACCACAACAACTACGACGGCTCCCTCAACACCGCCAATGGCTTCCCCGTCTTTGCCACTGTCATCTTGGCCAACCATGTGGCCAAGAAGGATGATAAGGTTGCTGTGGGGGAACTGACCGATGAGGATGTGAAGATGATCATCAGCCTCTCCAAGGATCAGCAGATTGGGGAGAAGGCAAGTGGGAGCTCGGGCTGGGGCTGCCTGGCTGCTGTGAGGCGGCGGCGAGGGACGCTCTCTGGGTGTTGTGGGCACGTGCACGTGTTCTCCAGGCGGCCTCTGGCACCTCAGGCTCAGTCCCCGGTCTTGGACGCTCGGCTTCCTTCTTTTACTTGCCCAGCGTGCCGCTCAGTCAGTCGCCTTGCTGGGGATGGCCATGTGTTATAGGAAGAAGAGCCTGAACTTCAGCGTCAGGGATGGCAGCTCCAGCTCCAGCTCTGCCGCTTGCTAGCTAGGTGATTCAAAGCTTGGATGATCTCTCTCTCGCTGACGCTGTGGAACAGGGACAAGAGGGCCTGCTTAGGACAGGGCTGTTAGGATTAAATAAGAGAAGAGTGCTCTTCTCTTGTCACTCAGGTGATGCTGTGAAGTACAGGCTTGAAACTGATATGAAGGCGGAACGTTAGGGACAGCTCGCGGCTGATAGGGTCTCCCTTGTAGTAAACTGCTACCAACAGGAATTGCTAGTAGAAAGGTTGCCTTAAAAGAGGCATTTTGTTTTCAGTTTATTATTTGATAACATGGACATTTTAGGATGGGGAGATGAGGATTTATGTTGCAGATATATTAAGTTTCTCCTTGTAAAATCCTCTACCATTTCTGTGACTTAGGCTCCAGCCCCCAGGTTGCTCATTGTTACTTTCAAGCTCACTGTTCTCTTCCTCCCTCCTTCCCTCTCTCCTCCCTCCTCCTCTCCTTCCCCTGCTTCCTTCTCTTTCCCCCTTCTTCCCAAAATCTTAACTTCCTGTTCAGTTTCTATGCAGAGCAGTTCAGCTCTGGCTTTTCCCCTGCTCTTCTGCTCTGGTAGAACCAGGCTGTCAGAGCAGCACACCTGGAATGTCCCGGTTGGCTTGTTCAACAAATTGGATCATTTCCTTTTGTGGTATGTAAATTCCCAAGCAGGGACCAAGTCTGACTTGTTCACCTCTATCCCCAGAGCCTGGCCAGAGGAGGCTCTCAGTAGATACTTGAGTGAAGAAAGATTGAATGAGGATAAAGCTGCATCCAGGCTGTGGACAAGCTGGTTCTGCCTGTCCCTCAAATCCCCCTTCCCTCGAAGCCGTGGCGCCTCTCCATCCCTCATTCCTTTTTAGCACAGCTGGTTGGTTCCTAACTCATGTCTGTGTTGCAGCTTAATATTCCCACCTGTTCCGAGCCTCTTCTGTTCCTGTCTCTACCCCTTGAGGAATCTTTTCAGAGCAGGCAGAGTAGGTTTGTGTCTCAGATGTGTGTGTTGTGTGCACTGTGAGAAGCTGCTGCTTAATTAGACAATAGCTCCAGCAGAAATTAAGCATCTGGTGCTGGCCAGCTCAACAAAGGTTGGTTTTACATTTGGGATTTGTCTGGGTTCTTGCCGCAGAAAATAAATTTTGAGCCTGCTCGTTCTCCTCCCTCCCTCATGCCTAAATCATTCCTCCCATTGTTGAGATAAATGAGAAAATTTATGTACAGTGTCTACAAGTCTCAGATACAGTAGCTGAATGATCATAGAGATGTGGGATTTTTTGGTTTTAATTTTGCATTACTGTTTATTTAGAAAAGCTCCAGAAATGCTTGGGAGATGCTAGTGCCAGTTCATCCCCAGCTCTCCGTTTGAGGATTGAGCTGGGCTGTTTCCCAATCTGCCAAGGTCTGGGGTTCCCACTGGAGAGGCAGTTGTTCCCAGCCTCGGGAGGACGAGAACTTCAGCTCAGCCTACACACATGCCCTGACTTCTAGGGCCGAGTTCTGGGGTATGTGGGGGTGGGGTCCAAAACGATGCTTGCCTTCATGAAACTCTTATTTTATTGTGATTCCCAACAATAAGAAAACAAAGAAACAAGGTAATTTCATGCAGTTTTAAGTGCTGTGAAAGCAGTCGCACGGAAAGAAAACTGTGACCAAAGATCCTTTGCTTCCCATTACCACCCTCAGAGGAGAATTGAGAATCTCGTGGAAGTGTTTGGACCGGCTATTTAAAAGGCTCCTCGTCCCATGGCAGGGCGTGACAGCAGGGCATGGTGGGATTTCAGCGTTTGTGGCGCGGGTGCTCTTGGGCAGGAGATCTTCCGTTTCCTGAGATCGGGGCTCAAGGGGAAGCTGCCTCCCCTCTTGGATCTCAAGTCGCTTGGCCTTAAGGACGGAGCTTCCCATCCCCACTGGCTCGCCCTCCCTCCTCGCAGGTCTTTGCCAGCATCGCTCCTTCCATTTACGGGCATGAGGACATCAAGAGGGGCCTGGCCCTGGCTCTGTTTGGAGGGGAGCCCAAAAACCCAGGTGAGCTGGGGCGGGCGCCACCCACCCACCCTCTGCAGTGCCTTTCCTGGGTTGAACTTCAGGGAGCCAGCGTCTGGGGGGTGGGCGAGACAGGGCTGTGTTTAAATTGCGGGCACCTGGGGAGAATGGCAGGACGGGCCCTGGGTCACCACGGGGGAGAATTGTCGCAGTCGGGATGGTGGGCGTCCTGGGTGCTGTGGTGCCAGCATTGATTTCAAGCTCCACAACTGTCTCATTCTGTGATTTGAGCACATTCTTTTTGGCTTCTCTTTTCTTTTACTTTTTGTCTTTTTTTTTTTTTTTAATTTTTTATCTGGTTGCATCATCATCTGTTTGGTGCGTCACTTCACCACGTGCGCCACGCAGGGGCCTGCACCTCTCCGCACAGGTCTGGAACACCTTTTTTCTTTTTTCACCAGGTGGTCCTGGGGATCAAACCCAGGTCCTCCATATGGTAAACGCTTGAGCCATAGCCACTTCCCTTTTTGTCCTTTGAAATACTCTAATTTGACTATAAAAACAATTTGTGGATTTTTATATTTCTATTACATCCTGTATAAAATATTTTGAAGGCTAAAATTTATGTTTATTTATAAGGCTAACATCACCACCAACCGTCATTTCCAACCCCATTCTGCCTCCCGGTTTGGTAATACCTCTTTGGTCGTGCATACTTCCAGACTTGTGTATGGGTGTTTACATCTACCTACACACATATTTCTACAGAAATACTGTTTTCATGACATCCATACCCATATTTATATTCTAAAATTTTCCCTGTACATGTGTGTAAGTGGTGTCATGTACATAATATTTTCCCCCTTTTCCCATTCATGTGCATATCTTCGACATTTTTACGTAATAGTGCATACAGAACAATTTCATTCTTTTATATTATGTGTAAAATTCCACATAGCATAGTTTCTTTAGCTCTCTTTCCATTTGGAGAACATACACAGTATTTCCTGTTTTCGAGATGTGCAGTGAACATTTGCTTCCTTTATGCCTGTGCAGGCACTTTCTCGGGGGTGTGCTCACTCAGAAGTGGAATGGCGGGTTACAGGGTATTGTGTCCCTTCTAGACAGAATCCCTTTGGTTTTCCTAATAACAGGTTGAGAAATGGGTGGCGATCATTGGGCTAACCTCTTCTATCCCTCGCCTCCTTTCCTTTCCCATTCCCTGACCTTCCACCTGCCGCCTCCAGGTGGTAAGCACAAGGTGAGGGGGGATATCAACGTCCTCTTGTGTGGAGACCCTGGCACGGCTAAGTCTCAGTTCCTCAAGTATGTCGAGAAGGTGTCTAGCCGAGCCATCTTCACCACCGGCCAGGGAGCGTCTGCTGTCGGCCTCACGGCGTACGTGCAGCGGCATCCCGTCAGCAGGGAGTGGACCTTAGAGGCCGGAGCCCTGGTGCTGGCTGACCGAGGAGTCTGTCTGATTGATGAATTTGACAAGGTGGGTCTCTGGGCCACCGGGTCAGTGGGATTCAGGGCACGGGGCCTAGTGTCCTCGGTGGGGGAAAGCGTCTGGTCATTGAGAGCACTGGGACCCAAGACGACGGGAGAGGCAAGAATTGAACTGAGATGGGCCTTGGGCTCTCTTGCAGATGAATGACCAGGACAGAACCAGCATCCACGAGGCCATGGAGCAGCAGAGCATCTCCATCTCCAAGGCCGGGATCGTCACCTCCCTGCAGGCTCGCTGCACCGTCATTGCTGCGGCCAACCCCATAGGTAGCCTGGGCACTCCAGAGGCCCAGGGGCCTGCCGCCTGTCCTGGGCGGGGAGAAGAGCCAGGCATCCCACCTCTGAATCAGGAGCTCACAGGAGCCTCCCACTCCAGTCACCAGGGGTGGAGGCCTCCTAGATGCAAACCTAAGGGAGGAGCTGGTCAAAAGAGAGCGTCCCTCTCCTCTACGCTTCTTTACAGAGGGAGAAAAGGTGGAAGTAGGACTGGCGACAGCTTGTTTTTTTGCTGAGCCATGATCTCTGAATGTGGCTGTTTTTCTTGGGAGACGTGGGAGGAGGATTGCAGTGCCTCATCTAAGCTGGGATGGAGTTGCTTGTTGTTCTTAGCCAGGAAGTGATTTAGGGAGTCCAGGCACTGTCACACCCCTTATTCTTGGTTTTCCCTCCCCGAGAAGCCATCCAGCTTTCTGCTTAAATGCTACTTCAGGCAATTGCTGGTGGAGAAAGCCTTTTTCTCTCTCTTATCTAGAATATTTAAGGAGTAGTAGGTGTAGAGTATCCATTATGTCTCTTTTCCTCTTCAAATTCCTTTACCCCTTCTGTCCTTTGAAGCTACTTGGGGTTGGAAAGAACTCCCTGAAGTTAAGAAGAGTCTGTGGCAGGGAGCTCTGGCGAGCTCTGATGGAGAGATACCTTTGTATTACAGGAGGGCGCTACGACCCCTCACTAACCTTCTCAGAAAACGTGGACCTCACAGAGCCCATCATTTCCCGCTTCGACATCCTGTGTGTGGTGAGGGACACAGTGGATCCGGTGCAGGTATGCAGCTCCCGTGTCCCCAGGGTGACGTGAGGGCGTTCTGAGGCCTTTTGGGAGGCTTGGAACTGTGTTGCCTTTCAGGACTCATCGGCTCGGGACAGGGAGGCAGGACCAGACTGGTGTGTCTGGGTTTTTGTCTTGTTCCCTTGGTCCCCTCATCCCTGAAGTCATCCTGGATTGCTCTCTCTTTCACCAGCACCCCTCCCCAGTGCCCCCTCAATCAATCTGCCGTAGAGCCCTGTTGGTGATACTTCCAAGTTACTTCCTGAGTCTAACCACCCTACTTCTCTGCCACAGCCCAAGCCCATGCTCTGTGTTTTACCTGAAGTGCTCAAGTCATCTGGTGCTGGCCCTCCTGGCTTCCACACTTGTTCCCACTTAGGTCCATCTTTTGAAAGCCTGACTCGGGTCTTGCCACTCCTTCTAAACAGCTTGCTAGCAGCTCTCCACTGATCCTTGCCTCATCTGTTGCTCCGACTTCATCTCTAACCACTCTTCTTGGTCCCTTCTCTTGACCTACACTGCCCTTCTTTCTTGCCCTTCAAAGTGCCAAGCCTTGGCATTTTAAACTTGCTATTTCCACTTCTGAAGTGCTCGTCTCCTCATGTCATGTGACTGTCTCCTCTTCTTCCCAGCTTAGATGGCTCCTTCAGAGAGAGACTCCCCATCTTCACTAGTGTAATCCCCTCAGACCCGCTGTCCCCTTGCCCTATATTTCTTATCACCTGTTATTTCTGTGCAGTAATTATTTGAAAACTGTCTTTGTCTTCTCCCCTCACAGAGGAAGCAGGCTCCGGGAGGGCTTGCCACGTTTCCCGGTCTCCCTGGTACCCAACACTGTGCCTGGCAGATCTGGGTGGTCGCCCGACCTTGTCCTCCTGCCATCTACAGCCTTCCATTTCTTCCAGCTCACTAGCCGGCCCCACCCAGGGCAAAGACACTAACCCTTACCACACGCCCTCCTGCTGTCTCCTAGGATGAGATGCTGGCGCGCTTCGTGGTGGGCAGCCACGTCAGGCACCACCCCAGCAGCAAGGAGGAGGAGCAGCGGGTCGGCGGCGGAGCCCCGGAGCCCGCCATGCCCAACACGTACGGCGTGGAGCCTCTGCCTCAGGAGGTCCTGAGGAAATACATCATCTACGCAAAGGAGAAGGTCCACCCAAAGCTCAACCAGATGGATCAGGACAAGGTGGCGAAGATGTATAGCGACCTGCGGAAAGAATCCATGGTGAGAGCCCCGTGGATCGAGCCTGGCAGGCGTGGGGGAAGGGAGGTGGGCAGGGCTGAGATGGATAGAGAAAAGCATAGGAGAAGCTTTCTCCATCTGTGCAGTTGGGGGTTGTTAGTTGGTCAGTTAATGCAAAAAGTGTTAGAGCATGTGATACTTAGGTACGTCATTTTGTTTTAGGTGAAGTGTAAGTGTACGTTTGTTTCTGTTGGTACAGGGCCAAGGTGTCTTTTGTTGTTGTTTTGGTTGTTTTTTGTTTTTTTTTTTTTAATCCCCTTGCGGCTCTTTTTTTTTTGGTGTGCTGTCTGCTCTCTCTGTCCATTTGCTGTACATTCTTCTGTGTCTGTATTCATTTTATTTCCCCTTCCTGCTTGCAGCTTGCTTGCTGTCTGTGCTCTGTGTCCATTTGCTGCGGGCTCTTCTGTGTTCTCGCTTGTCTCCCTTTTTGTTGCGTCACCTTGCTGAGTTGGCTCTCCGCGGCATCTGCGGGCCGGGTGGTGCTCCGCAGCGTGTGGGCGAGCTTGCCTTCACAGGGCGGCCCTGGGACACAAACCAAGGGCCTCCCATATGGTAGATGGGAGCTCATCTGATTGAGCCATAGCTGCTTCCCGCAAGGTGTTTTGGTTATGCACCATATCAACTTTGCCTAAATTTCACCCACATACATGATCTGAGATCTGGTTTGGATTCTTCTGGAGTGGAATGAGAATTTAGAGGCAACTTGTAAGCAGTTGGATTGCAATTCTTGTAGATATGTACGTCTCACCTATACCTAATCCAACAGCAGCTTTTTTTTTAACCTTTTAACTTTATCTTTTCAAAGCATTCAGTTAGTTTTCACAGAAGGAAAAACTTTGCTCACACTGCATTTGGTTATGCAATACTTGGCTACAGGACAGTAACAAGTACAGCTGGCAGCAGGTGCCAGCAGCTCTGCTCTGAGGCACATGTATAAGTTAGTGGTGGGAGCAGAATGTGCAGGCATGACGGTGACCAGCCAGGCACGTTCAGCATCGCGCTTCAGAGAAGGAATGGGAGGGCGAGTTCATCTGTTAGGCCAGTGAGCTCGCCAGGTCAGTTGAGAACTCCCCTCGGGTTGCAGGTGAGTCTTCCTGCTTCTGGCCGCTGAGCACTGCTGCCTCGTTTCCCTGCTTCTCTCTCCTCCACGAGGGTGGCCTGACGGTGTCCTCCTCTGCAGGCGACAGGCAGCATCCCCATCACGGTCCGGCACATCGAGTCCATGATCCGCATGGCAGAGGCCCACGCGCGCATCCACTTGCGGGACTACGTGATCGAGGACGACGTCAACATGGCCATCCGCGTGATGCTGGAGAGCTTCATCGACACGCAGAAGTTCAGCGTCATGCGCAGCATGCGGAAGGTGGGCGTGCGCCGAGGCGCGGCCTGAACCCCACGCTCTGCTGCTTCCTGTGGGCCGCACCGCCCTGCGCTGGCAGCTCTGAGCAGGTGGTGGAGGAAAGCGTGGCGAAAGCGGAGCTGGTGGTCTCTTAGTGGCTTCCAGCGTCCTGGTGAAGGGAGGGGTGTCGTTGACTTTGCTTTTCTCTTGCAGACTTTCTCCCGCTATCTTTCCTTCCGGCGTGATAACAACGAGCTGTTGCTCTTCATCCTGAAGCAGTTAGTGGCAGAGCAGGTGACTTACCAGCGCAACCGCTTTGGGGCCCAGCAGGACACAATCGAAGTGCCCGAGAAGGACTTGGTGGACAAGGTATGGACCTGGAGTGGGGGTGCCGTCCAGGCTTGCGGCCTCGGCATTGTCAGGGCCAGCTTGGGGGCTCGAGCACAGTGGTAGTAAAAAGTCCTTGCTCGTCCGTGAAGCCCCTTTGGGACCTTGGTGCTTAGAGGATGCTGTGCACGTTCCAGGTATTTTTAATCTTGGCGACCACCGAATAAGGTAGTTCCTGTTATCATCTTCCCATTTTACAGAGGAGGGAACAGGCACATAGTCACCGGGTAACCTGCCCATGCTGCGCAGTGACGGGCAGATCTAAGGTTTGGACCTGTTTCATCTCGCTCCAGACCCCTAGCCCACCACTTGGTGCCTGGTTTCCCCCCAGTGAAACAAGGTGGTATTTCTTAGGCTGCCTCTGGGGAGCGCAGTGTTTGAAAGTTCATCGAAAACTGCAGAGCTCTCCAGAAATACTGAGGCTCATTGTTCCCATCACTGTCGACTCATTTGATACTTGGTCGTTTTAGGCTCGTCAGATCAACATCCACAACCTCTCAGCTTTTTATGACAGTGAACTCTTCAGGATGAACAAGTTCAGCCATGACCTGAAACGGAAAATGATCCTTCAGCAGTTCTGAGGCCCAGGGCGTCCAGAGTAACTAGCTCTGTGTTCCTGATTTGGCAAGTCAGAAGCGAGTGTTCAGTTTCCTCTGTGCTTTATAGACTGAGCAGCGTCGCTGATGGACTTGGAAGTAGGGGAGGGCAGGGCTTTGCCTTTGGATCACCCCACAGCACCCTTGGGCTAGGCTAGGACTTGGATTGATAATATTTATATCTTGGGCTCCGTTTTTTGCTTCTCACCTTCTTGGGTGGGCACACTTGACCAGAATTTTTCAGCTGCTCAACAGCCTGATCACCTACAAGTAGTTTGTCTCTCTGTTCTTTGTGTTGAGGATGCTTCTGACAAGAGGTGTGAAATAACTTGAGCATCTGAGAATATTAGGAAAGCCGGTGCCCTCGTAGCATGAGCAGTGCATCCAGGCACCTTCTGCCGCCTGTGGCTCAGAGCAGGTTAAAGGTATTCATAGGCCTTTTCTGAACGCTGTCCTGTAGGCTTCTCTCAGCTCCTGTGGAGAGAGAAAACGTAGGCTGTGGGCAGAGAAGACCTCAGCCCTGCCGGCAGTGTGTTTGCTCTGAAATGACACGGCTTGGTGTCCCCCAGAGTTGGCGGGATTAGAGGAGTTGTCAGGCAGTGAGGATTATTGGATCGCCACGACTGCCAGTCACCATATTGTCTTAATCTGTTTTCTCCCACCTAACCATTTCCTTTTATTTGTTTGTACATGGAATTGCTTCTGTAGTTTTCATTTTTAATAAAAATTAAATAAAGTCTAACCACTGGTGTCTGCGGGTCTCAATTTTGTGTTAATATCTTAACCCCCAGACTTCTTAGCACTTGCTCTGAAGGCCCTTTCCCTCTTCGCTTTTGATTTTTCTGCAGGAGGTAGGTAGGTAGAAGAGCTTGGTTTGTTTGGGGATGTGGAGGACGCTGTTTGCAGTCACTGCTTAAATGATACCTCACTGGGCTCCATGGAAGTCAGACCGGGCTTGGACATTGGGAAGAGCTTTTGAGGTCACCTCGCCCAGCCTCCGTGGAGGAGGACTGCTGGACACTGTGTGCTGACATCAAGCCTCTGCCCGGAAATCCCAGCCTGCCTTAGGAGTTCCTGGACACCTAAAATTCTCAGCAAAAGTATTTTTCATATTTAGCTGAGAGGTTTCCTTGCAGCTTCTCTCTTGTGGGTCAAGTTTTCCCTTCATATGAAAGCTCCACGAAATTTGGTAATAACCTAGTATGTTTGACTCCCTCATTAAGTTCCCTCCACAGGTATTTCTTTTTTTCTTTTTAAAGATTTATTTTTTTAACTTTTATTTCTCTCCCCTTCCTCACCTCCCCCTGCCCCGCCCCCCAGTTGTCTGTTCTCTATCCATTTGCTGTGTGTTCTGTGCTGGCTTGTATCGTCAGTGGCATCCGGAATCTGTCTCTTTGTTGTGTCATCTTGTTGTGTCAGCTCTCCGTGTGTGTGGCGCCATTCCTGGGCAGGCTGCACTTTTTTCACGCTGGGCGGCTCTCCTTACAGGGCGCACTCCCTGCGCGTGGGGCTCCCCTACATGGGGTACACCTCTATGTGGCACAGCACTCCCTGTGCGCATCGGTACTGCGCATGGGCCAGCTCCACGTGGGTCAGGAGGCTCGGGGTTTGAACCTTGGACCTCCATGTGGTAGACAAACACCCTATCTGTTGGGTCAAATTCGCTTCCCCAAAGATATTTCTTGAGAGTATAGTAAGTGCCAGGCCTACATGTATGTGTTTCAGGGTAGACTTTAAATCGGTGAAAGAAGAGAAAACTCTGCAAGCCATGCCATGAAGAAAAGGAAAGAACTAGGAGGGAAGCTGTCCAATACCATGAAACCAAATTGGGGATGGAGGGTGGGAATTGCCTGAGTGAAGTCTTACCTAAGGAGGTTAAGTTTTTAAAGGTCACCTGAGGAATGAGAAGGAACTAACCACGAGGAAAGACTGGCTGAAACAGTGAAGCACAGAGTGGCAAAAGTTGAGGTCAGAGAGGCAGGAGTGTTTGACCTTTCATGTGCTTGTAGTAGAAAGCCATTGAGGGTTGTGAGCAGGGGAGTGTTGGGACTTTAGTATAGGAAGCGAGGTGGCTACTGTAGATTGTGAGGGAAAAGGGAAAGCTGTGGCAAGAGTCCACCCATGAGTGGTCCAGGGTGATGTCAGTGGAGAGGGAGAAAAGGACATGATTTAGATACATTTTGCAGGTGAACTAGACAAGATAATGACTGAGATGTAGAGATGAGGAAAAAGAAGAAACCATGTGATCAAAAATAGGTGGAGAACCCAGATTAGAGAAGTGGGTTTACAGAACAAACATGCATAAAATACAGGGTGCCCATATACCATCCTTTTAACACCTTGGGCTGGTGTGGCACGTTTGTCACAACTGATGAAAGCACATTTTTTAACTATTAACTATAGTCCATGGCTTAACTTAGGGTTCACTGTATAGAGCAGTTCCATGGATTTTTTAAAAAACTTGTATTCTATTACCATATATACAACCTACATTCAGTATCTATTTCAGTGCTGTTAATTGCATTCACAGTGTTGGGCTACTATCGCCACCGTCTATCACCAAAGCATCTCCATTGTTAGAAATAGGAACTCTGAATGCTTTAAGCCTCAATTTCCCATTCCCTACCCCCAGCCCCATCCCCCGGTAACCTATATTCTAGATTCTGACTATGAATTTGCTTATTCTGATTATTTCATGGCAGTGAGATCACATAATATTTGTCCTTTTATGTTTGGCTTGTTTCACTCAGCATGATGTCTTCAAGGTTCATTCATGTCACATGTATCAGGACTTCATTCCTTCTAACAGCTGAATAATATTCAATTTATGTATATACTACATTTTGTTTATCCACACATCAGCTGATGGACGCTGGGAATGCTTCCATCTTTTGGCAATTGTGAATTATACCACTATGAATATCAGTGTGCAAATATCTGTTGGAGTCCCTGCTTTCACTTCTTTTGGGTATAAAGCTAGTAGTGGGATTGCCAGGTCATGTAATTCTATACTTTCTGAGGAACCTCCAAACTGTTTTCCACAGCAGCTGCAATATTTTACACTGCCACCAACGATGAATGAGTGTTCCTGTTTCTCCACGACCTCTGCAACACAATTCTCTTTTTTTAAATAGCCATTCTAGTGGGTGTGAAATATGGTAATTTTGGTTTGCATTTCCCTGGTGGCTAAATATGTTGCACATCTTTTTGTGGACTTTGTGGCCATTTGTGTATCTTTTTTGGAGAGATGTCTATTCAAGTCTTGCCCATTTTTAATACATTTTTTATTAGCTTGCGAGCTTATAAAACAATCATACACAATGTGCAGAATTCCCATACATCACCCCTCCACCAACAATTTGCATTGTTGTGTTATGAAAGAACATCATGTTGCTGTTATATAATATTACTACTATGGTCTATAGCTTACATTTGGTATATTTTTTCCATACACTCTCCTATTATTAACACCATGTACTAGTATTGTGCATTTGTTTAGTTCATGAGAAAACGCTCTCATATTTGTACTATTAACCAAAGTCCATCACCTACCACATGGTTCACTGTTAAACAGTCCTATGCCTCAAACAGTCCATCCAAAGTGTACACTCAGTGGCTTTTGCCCATTTGTTTTCATTTAAAATTTTTTTGAAGTATATCATTCATCCATGAACATACATAAACAGTAAGTGTATAGTAAAAGTTGTGAACTTACAAAACAAACATGCATAACATCATACGGGGTTCCCATACATCTCCCCACCACTAACTTTGCATTGTTGTGAAACCATTCGTAAATTCGTAACAGGTTATGAAAAAGCATCATCAAAATATTACACTAGCTATAGTCACTATCTTACATTAGGTATATTTTCCCCCCAACCCCCCTATTCTTTTTTTGTTCATAAACTATATAATTTATCTGAAGTGTACAGTCAGTGGCATTTGGTATTATCACAGATTTGTGCATTCATCACTGCAATCAAAATTAGAGCATTTTCATTACTCCAAAAAAAGAAAGTAACAAAAAAAACCACTATCATACCCATATGTTAGCGCTACTAATTACAAATCCTATCATGTGCTTTCACCATTTCTCTTCATTTCTAAACATTTAAAAATGACTTTTTACCAATTCTGCACAGATTAAACCTCAGCTTTCCATTCTCTAAACACATTCTATTCTTGGTTATTTAAATTCTAAATATTAACTCCATGAGTTTTCTCATGATATTTAGTTCATAATAGCAAAATCATAAAATATTTGTCCTTTTGTGCCTGGTTTGCTTCACTCAACAAACACAATGTCCTCCAAGCTCATCTAAGTTATCACATGCTTGACAACTTCATTTCTTCTTACAGCTGAATAATATTCCTTGGTGTGTATATACCACAGTTTATCAGTTGATAGGACTCCTGGGTTATTTCCATCTTTTGGCAATTGTGAATGATGGCTCTATGAACATTGGTGTGCAGATTTCTGTTCATGTCACTGCTCTCAGTTCTTCTGGGTATATACTTAGTAGTTGTATTGCCGGGTCATGTGGTAGATCTATATATGACTTTCTTAGGAACCACCAAACTGACTTCCCAGGTGGCATGTACCATTCTGCATTCCCACCACCAGTGAATAAACATCCCCATCTGTCCACACCCTCTCCAACAATTGTAGTTTTCTGTTTTTTTAATGGTGGCCATTCTAGTAGGTGTAAAATGATACCTCATTCAGTTTTTTTAAGATTTATTTTCCCTTTTTTCTCTCTCCCCCCCCCCCCCACACCCTGCTGTTTTTGCTGTCTGTGTCCATTCACTGTATGATCTTCTGTATCTATTTCTCCTTTTGTCTTCTCATCTTTCTCTCCTAGGATTCACTGTAATTCGATCCTGGGGACCTCTGATACAGAGAGAGGTTCCCTGTCAATTGTAACACCTCAGTTCCTGGTCTCTGCTGCACTTCACCTTGACTCTCCCCTTCTTCTCTCTTTTGTTGCGTCATCATCTTGCTGTGTAACGCACTTGCGCAGGCACTGGCTTGCCACACAGGCACTAGCTCACCATGCGGGCACTGGCTCACCGTGCGGGCACTCACGTGGGCACTAGGCTCACTATGTTGTCACTTAGCTCACTGCGCAGGCACCCACATGGGTACTTGGCTCCCTGCACAGGCACTCAGCTCGCCACGCAGGCACTGGCTCACCGCGCAGGCACAGTTTTCTTAATTTTCCCCAGGAGGCCCCAGGGATTGAACCTGGGTCCTCCCATATGGTAGGCGGAGGCCTTATCACTTGAGCCATATCCACGACCCTTCATTTAGTTTTGATTTGTATTGTCCTAATAGCTGGTGATATTGAATATTTTTTCATGTGTTTTTTCACCATTGGTATTCTTTAGAAAAATGTCAATTCAGGTCTTTTGCCCATTTTTTAATCAGGTCATTTGTCATTTTATTGTTGAGTTGTAGGATCTCTTTATATATCATGGATATATTAGACCCTTGTTGGATGTGGGTTTTCCAAATATTTTCTTCCATTGAATAGGCTGCCTTTTTACCTTCTTCACAAAGTCCTTTGAGGTGCATAAGTGTTTAATTTTGAGGAAATTACATTTATCTATTTTTTCTTTTGTTGTTCATGCTTTGGGTGTAAAGTTTAAGAGATCCCCCCACCTACTACAAGTTCTTGTAGATGTTTCCCTACATTATTTCCTAGGAGTTCTATGGTGCTGGCTTTTATATTTAGGTCTTTGATCCATTTTGAGTTGATTCTTGTTCAGGGAGTAAGATAGGGGTTCTTTTTCATTCTTTTGGTTATGGATATCCAGTCTCCCAGCACCAATTGTTGAAGAGACTGTTCTGTCCCAGAAAAACAGACTTGGTAGGCTTACCAAAAAATCAGGTAACCATACATGTGAGGGTCTATTTCTGAACTCCCAGTTGTATTCCATTGATCAATGTGTCTATCTGTATGCTAATACCATGCTATTTTGACCACTGTAGCTTTATAATACACTTCAAGTTCAGGGAGCATGAGTCCTCCGACTTTGCTCTTCTTTTTTAGAAGCTATTCGAGACCCCTTTCCCTTCCAAATAAAGTTGGTAATTGACTTTTCTATTTCTGTAAAGTAGGCTGTTGGAATGATGACTGGTATTGCATTGACTCTAAAAATCAATTTGGGTAGAAATGACATCTTCACATTGTTTAGTTTTCTAATCCATGACATGGAATATCCTTTCATTTGTTTAGGTCTTCTTTGACTTCTTTTAGCATTGTTTTGTAGTTTTCTGAATACAGATCCTTTACATTCCTGGTTAAATTAATTCCTAGACATTTGAGTCTTTTTGACACTGTTGTGAATGGAATTTTGTTCTGATTCCCTCCTCAACTTGCTCACTACTAGTGTATAGAAACACTGCTGATTTTTCACATGTTAATCTTGTATCCTGCCACTTTGCTGAATTCATTTATTAGCCCTAATAGGTTTGTTGTAGATATTTCAAGATTTTCTAAATATAGGATGTCATCTGTGAATAGTGAGAATTTTACTTCCTCTTTCCCAAGTTGGATGCCTTTTTTTCTTTTTCTTGCCTAATTGCTCTAGCTAGAACTTTTAGCAAAATGTCGAGTAACAGTGGTGACAGTGGGAATCTTTGTCTTGTTCCTGATCTTAGAGGGAACACTTTCAACTTCTTCCCATTGAGTATGATATTGATTGTGAGATACTCATATATGCCCCTTATTATGTTGAGGAACTTTCCTTCTACACCTATCTTTTGAAGAATTTTTATCAAGAAAGGATGCCGATTTTGTCAAATATCTTTTCTGTGTCAATCGAGATGATCATATAGTTTTTTTCCTTTGATTTGTTAATGTGGTGTATTGAGTTCATTGATTTTCTTATGTTGAACCACTGTTGCATACCAGAAATAAAAGTCGCTTGATTGTGGTGCAAAATTATTTTAATATGCTGTTGGATTTAATTTGCAAGTATGTTGTTGAGAATTTTTGCACCTATGTTCATCAGATAGATTGGTCTGTAATTTTATTTTCTTGTAATATCTTTATCTGACTTTGGTATTAGAGTGACGTTGACTTCATAAAATATGTTGAGTCATTTTCCCTCCTTTTCAAGTTGTTTGGAAGAGCTTAAACAGGATTTATATTAATTCTTCTCAAAATGTTTAGTAAAATTCCCCTGTGAAGCCATCTGGTCCTAGCCTTTTCTTTGTTGGAAGATTTTTGATGACTGATTCAATCTCTTTGTGATTGGTTTGTTGAGTTCCTGTATTTCTTGTAGAGTCTGTGTAGGTTGTTTATGTATTTCTAGGAATTTGTCCATTTCAGCCAGGTTGCCTAATTTGTTGGTATACAGGTTTTTAAATAATATCTTCTTATGATCCTTTTTATTTCTGTGGGGTCAGTATAATGTCCCCCCTTTCATTCCTGATTTTATTTGTATCTTCTCTCTTTTTTGTTAGTCTTGCTAAAGGTTTGTTGATTTTATTTATCTTATCAAAGAACCAACTTCTGGTTTTGTTGGTTTTCTCTATTGTTGTTGTTGTTCTCAATTTCATTTATTTCTGCTCTATTTGTTATTTCTTTCTTTCTGCTTGCCTTGGGATTGGTTTGCTGCTTTTTTTTTTTTCTAGTTTCTCCAGTTGTTCAGTTAGGTCTTTGATTTCAGTCTTTCTTCTTTTTTAATATAGGCATTTAGGGCTATAAACTTCCCTCTCAGCACTGCCTTTGCTGTATCCCATGAGATTCGATATGTTGTGTTCTCATTTTCATTCGTCTTGAGATATTAATATTAATATCTACTAATTTCTCTTGCAGTTTCTTCTTTGACCTACTGATTGTTTAGGAGCTTGCTGTTTAGCGTCCATATATTTGCAAAATTTCCCCTTTTTCACCAATTACTGACTTCCAGCTTCATTCCATTACCATCAGAGAAGGTGCTTTGTATAATTTTCAATCTTCTTAAATTTATTGAGAGTTGTGTGGTAGCCCAACATGTGGTCAATCCTGGAGAAAGATCCATGAGCACTTAAGAATGTATAACTGCTGATATGGGGTAGAATGTTTGGTAGACATCTGTCAGGTCCAGCTCATTTATCATATGGTTCAAGTTCTCTGTTTCCTTCTTGATCTTCTGTCTAGTTTTTCTGTCTGTTGATGTGAGTGGCATGTTGAAGTCTCCAACAATTATTATAGAGTTGTCTATTTTTCCTTCCGTTTTGCCAGAGTTTGCCTCCTGTATTTTGGGCCACCCTGGCTAGGTGCATAGATATTTATGGCTGTTACTCTTTCCTGGTGGAATTTCCCTTTTATTAATATATCTTCTACATCTCATCACTTTTTTGCATTTAAAGTCTGTTTTGTCTGACACCAGTATAGCTACCCCTGATCTTTTTGGTTACTATTTGCATGAAATATCTTTTTCCAAACTTTACCTTCAGTGTATTTGCATCCTTGGGTCTAATGTGAGTCTCCTGCAGACAGCATATAGATGGCTTATGTTTTCTTACCCGTTTTGTCAGCCTATGTCTTTTGATTGGGACATTTAATCCATTAACATTCAATGTTATTATTGCAAAGACATTCCTTACTTTAACCATTTTTACCCTTTGGCTTTCATGTATCGTATCTTATTTTTGTTCATCTTGTTATCCTTTTGGTCACCCTTTCTGATAATCTACACTTCTACACTTTCCTTCAAGCCTCTCTGTCTTGTCTTTTCTGGCTGCAGAACTCCCTTTAGTGTTTCCTGCAGAGTTGGATTCTTATTTATGAACTTTCTTAGTTTCTATTTCTCTGAATATTTTAAACTCGCTGTCATATTTGAAGGACAGTTTTGCCAGATAAAGAGTTATTGGTTGGCAAAGTACCTTAATTATATCATACCACTGCTTTATTGTCTCCACGGGTCCTGAAGAGAAATCTGCATTGTCTTATTGGACATCCATTGTATGCAATGTTTCACTTCTCCCTTGCTGCTTTCAGAATTTTCTCCTTATCTTTGGCATTTGGCATTCTGAATATTACATGTCTTAGGGAAGGTCTATTTTGATTTATTCTAATTGAAGTATGCTGTGCTTCCTGGACATGTATATTCATGTCATTCATGAGAGTTGAGAAACTTTTGGCCATTATTTCCTTAAATACTTTCTGCCCCTTTTACTTTCTTTTCTCCTTCCGGAACTATCTGGAACTTTGATTTGTTCCTTTGCCTGAGTCATATCTTCCTTTTTCTTAATATGACTTGTGATATTTTGCTGATGTCTAGGCATCTGGTTATGATGCTGAGTTTACATTGATGTTCAGTTTTCTTTCTTTTGCCTAGGGATTTATTGTGAAGTACCTGTGTGCTACCATTGTTCTCTGACTCTTGGTTCAACTTGTTCTAGATATTTAGGATTGCCTCAGTTTAACTGCTCAAACCAGACTAAGGACCCAGTAATGGAGTACAGGCCATTTTCTATGTTCCTTGGAGAGGGGGGCAGGAAAGGCACCTGATTGTCTCTATCTATCTTATCTATCTATCTATCTATCTATCTATCTAGTGATCATCTATATTTTTTCCTCTTCATGCACTTTTCTTGTCTGCCAGCAGATGGCACTCTTTGACAAACTGCTCAGCTCAGACCCCAGGTGCTAGCAGGGAAGGCATTTATTGTTAACTTCTGGATAGGTGATGCAGAAGTAATGCCCCTTGGCTGGCTGTACCCTCCCACTCTCTGCCACCTTAACAGCCAGCCCAGGGTAGAAGGGAGGGTGTTTGAGGAGGCAAATTACCTTTAGCTCCCTATTGCTCTCAGGGCAAACCATGTCACAGCCACACCCAGTCTGGAAGTTTGTGACCCCTCCAAAGCAGTAGACTAAGTTCACTAGCCAAAACCTGGATTTGCTGTAGGCTGTGTCTCTCCCTTTCTCCTTTCTTGAGGAAGAGGACCCCTTGTACCCTTTCGGTCCACAGCCACTGCAGTCCACAGATGCTGTAGTCCACAGACTGCTGTTTGCTCTGTGAGGGAGGGGGAATGGGCACCAGCTATTGCTGCTGCAGCTTTATTCATGGGATTTTTCAGGCAACTGAGACTTCTTTCCTTTGTCGTTCTCTCTTCTGGGTGGTATCTCACCTTCCCCTGGTGTCCTGAGTCCCAGAGCAGCCCTCCAGACCGTCCCCACTTGTCCTCTAGCTATTTATTTCCAGGAGAGAAGTGATCCCTCTGCCTCTCTAATCCTCCATCTCTGGGAAGTCCTAACCATTTTTTAATTATTTTTTAAAGTTGAAAGATCTCTTTATGTATTCTGTATATGAAATTTTATCAGATATGTGGTTTCCAAATATTTTCTCTCATCATCTAGGTTATTGTTTTATTTTCATGAAAAAGTTCTTTAAGGCACAAAAGTTTTAAGTTTCGATGAGGTCCTATTTATCTCTTCTTTCTTTTGTGCGCATGCTTTTGGTGTAAAGTCTATGAAACCATTATTTAACCCAAGGACTTGAGGTGCTCCCCTACATTTTCTTCTAGGAGTTTGAAAGTTCTCATTCTATACTTAGGTCTTTGATCTATTTTGAGTTGATTTGTCTGCAAGGTAAGGTAGGTGTCCTCCTTTCTTTTGCAGAAGTCCAGTTTTCCCAGAACCATTTGTTATAGAGATGATTCTTTCCCAAATAAGTGGTCTTTGCCCAGGAGCTTTGTTTCTAAACATGTTGACCAGGAAGGCCCTTTATATTTTAAGTAGTAATGTTAATGGGCAGTCAGATTTGAGTCTGAAAGACTGAGTAGAGGTTGGGGATGAGATGGAATGATCTAGCAGCTCTCACCCTGGGACTGGGCAACAATACCTAGCAGGGTGCTGGCAGAAATGACTGCTCAGTGAAGGAGAATTGAGCCCCCAGCACTTGAAGTAGCAGAGGAAAGAGTGGGCAACAAGTAGAGGGGGAACTAGGAGGGGGGGGATGTTGATGGAAGCCAAGAGAGGAAAAAAAAAAGAACTTTGAGATCAAGTGGAGCCAATGTATCTGATTAGATCATGATTACATGCTGTTGGTAAGACATTCAGTTTAGATTGTGGTAGTTTGTGGCTTTTGTAGATCCCAGAAAATTATGTTCTGAAATCAGTCCATTCCTGTGGTTGTGACCCTACTGTAGGTGGGGTATTTTGATTAGATTACCTCTGTTAAGGGCCTTTTGATTCCATTATGTATGGAGCGCATGGCCCAGGATGGGTCTTAAATCTTCTTACTGAAGTCCTTTATAAATGGGATGAATATGGAAACAGAGGGAGCCACAGAGACGAAGAGAAACCCCTAGAAGCTGCGACAGAGGGTCCAAGAGGCCAGAGGCTGGAATCGGCAGAGCACAGAGGCACAGAGAGAGAAACCCCCAGAGGCTGAGAAAGTCCCAGAAGCCAGAAGCCGAAATCAACAGAACCTGAGAGAGAGAAAGCCACAGGAATAAAGAGAAAGCTGCAGGAAGTCAGAAGCTGAAAGCATCAGAGCCCAGAGAAGAAGGCAGAGGCTGGCAGATGCCACCATTGTGCCCTGCCATGTGACAGGAGTCCAGGATTGCCAGCAACTGATCTTCAGGGGAAAGGATTCACCTAATGCCTAAATTTGGACATTTTTTCCCACCTTGGAACTGTCTAAGCTTATAAGTTATAAATCCCCATTGTAAAAGCCAACCCATTTCTGGTATAGTGTTTTGGGCAGCTTTTTAGCAAACTAAAACAGAAATATTGGAAAACTTTAAAAAATGTGCATTTTAAATTGAAACCAGATTTTTGTAGTCATGTGGAGATTATTGGTAACCCTGACAAGCAGTTTCAATAGAGTGTGGTTAAGGACGGAAGACAGATTGGAGTGTGAGGAGAATGAATGGGAGGTAATAAAGTACAAAGTGTATATGTAGAAAATCCTTGAGAAAGGGGAGTAATGAAATGGGAAATGTGGCAAAATATATAGGATCAAGGAAGTGCTTTTTCAGTGGTATCTATTTGAAGATTATGAACAAATAAAACATTTTTTAAACAGATCAATTTTATTGATACGTATCAACAAAGCATATAATTCATCCAAAGTGCAGAGTCAATGGTATTTGGCACAATCACACAATTGTGCATTTATCACCTCAATCATCATTAGAGCATTTTCATTATTTCATTAATAATAATAATAAACCAAAAACAATCAAGCAAGAAAATCCATCACCTCTTGATCTCTGTTTCCCCTGCTGTCCACAGCTCCCATTTCTGGCTATTCTTGCACAATTACTTTTTTTATTTTTATAAATTGATTTATATCTACATTTTATAGAAATGGAATATATTTATATATACATTACACAATATATTTGGTTCAATCGTACTGTATTTGTCCTTTTGTATCTGAGTTGCTTCACTCAATATAATGTCCTCCAGGTCCATCCATGTTGTCATATGCTTTACGATTTCACTTCTTACAGCTGCATAATATTCCATTGTGTAAATACACCAGTTTTTTTTATCCATTCATTGGTTGATGGACACCTGGTTTGTTTCCAACTTTTGGCAATCAAGAATAATGCCACTATGAAGATTGGTGTACAGATGTCTGTCTATTCGTGTCACTGCCCTCAGTTCTTCTTAGTATATACCCAATGATGGTATTGCAGGGTCACATGGCAAACCTATATTCAAATTCTTTAGGAACTGCCAAACAGTCCTCCACAGTGGCTGTACCATTCTGAATTCCCACCAACAGTAAGTGTTCCTATCCTTCCACATCCTTTCCAACATTTGTAGTTCTCTGTCTTTTTAATAGTGGCCGTTTTGATAGATGTGAAATGATATCTCATTGTAGTTTTGATTTGCATTTCCCTAATCATTAATGATGTTGAACATTTTTTCATGTGTTTTTTTTTTTCATTTGTATTTCTTCTTTGGACAAATGTCTATTCAAGTCTTGCCCATTTTTTTAATTGGGTCGTTTGTCTTTTTATTGTTGAGTTGTAACATCTCTTTATATATCCTGGATATTAAACCCTTATTGGACATGTGATTTCTAAATATTTTTTTCCATTGACTTGGCTGCCTTTTCACCCTTTTGACAAAGTCCTGTGAGGTACAAAAGTGTTTAATTTTGAGGAGGCCCCATTTATCTATGTTTTCTTTTGCTGCACATGTTCTGGGTGTAAGGTCCAAGAAACCACCCCTACCACAAGGTCTTTAGGATGTTTGCCTACATTTTCTTCTAGTAGTTTTATGGTCCTTGCTTTTGTATCAGGTCTTTGATCCGTTTTGAGTTGATTCTTGTATAGTGAGTGAGGTAGGGGTCCTCTTCCATTCTTTTGGTTATAGATATCCAGTTCTCCCAGCACCATTTGTTGAAGAATCTGTTTTGTCCCGTTAACATGGACTTGGTAGACTGTAAAAAACTAGTTGACCATAGAGGTGAGGGTTTATTTCTGCACTCTTAATCCTAGTCCACTGATTGATGTGTCTCTTTACGGCAGTACCATGCTGTTTTGACTACTGTAGCTTTGTAATATGTTTCAAGTTTAGGCAGTGAAACTCCTCCCATGTTGCTCTTCTTTTTTAGAATGCTTTTGACTATTTGGGTGCACTTTCCCTTCCAACTGAATTTGGTACTTGCCTTTCCTATTTCTGTAAAGTAGGCTGCTGAAATTTTGATTGGTATTACATTGAATCTATAAATCAGTTTGGGTAGGATTGACATCTTCATGATACTTTGTCTTCCAATCCATAATCATGGAATGTCTTTCCATTTGTTTAGGTCTTCATTGATTTCTTTTAGCATTGTTTAGTAGTTTTCTGCATATAGGTCCTGTACTTCTTTGGTTAAATTGATTCCTAAGTATTTGAGTCTTTTTGTTGCTATTGTAAATGGAATTTTTTCTGATTTCCTCTTTAGATTGTTTGATACTTGTGTACAAAAACATTACTGATTTCTGTATGTTGATCTTCCTGCCACTTTGCTTTCTTATAGACATTTCAGAATTTCCTGAACATAGGATCATGTCATCTGCAAATAGTGACAGTTTTACTTCCTCTTTTCCTATTTGGATGCCTTTAATTTTTTTTTTCTTGTCTAATTGCTTAGCTAGAACTTCTAGTTCAATGCTGAATAACAATGGAGACAGTGGGCATCCTTGTCTTGTTCCTGATCTTAGAGGGAAAGCTTTCAACCTTTCCCCATCGAGTATGATATTGGCTGTGGGTTTTTCATATAAGCTTTTTATTATATTAGGAATTTTCCTTCTATTCCTATCTTTTATCAAGAAAGGAGGCTGGATTTTGTCAAATGCCTTTTCTGCATTGATTGAGATGATCATGTATTTTTTCCCCTTCAGTTTGTTATTGTGGTGTATTACATTGATTGATTTTCTTATGCTGAACCACTGTTGCACACCAGAAATAAATTCCATTTGGTCATGATGTATAAGTCTTTTGATATGCTGTTGGCTATGATTTGCAAGTATTTGTTGTGAATTTTTCCATCTATGTTCATTAGAGAGTTTGGTCTGTAATTTTCTTTTCTTGTAGTGTCTTTATCTAGCTTTAGTATTAGGGTGATGTTGATTTCATAAAAACTGTTGGATAATTTTCCAACTGAAGGTTTTTTTTTGGAAGAGTTTAAGCAGGATTGGTGTAAATTCTTTTTGAAAAGTTTGGTAGAATTCACCTGTGAAGCCATCTGGTTCTGGACTTCTCTTTGCTGGGAAATTTTTGATGATGGATTCAATCTTTTTAAATGTGATTGGTTTGTTAAGTTCTTGTATTGCTTGTAGCATTAGTGTAGGTTGTTTTTGCATTTCTAGGAATTTGTCCATTTCATCTAGATTGTCTAGTTTGTTGGTATACAGATTCTTAAAATATCGTCTTACAATCCTTTTTATTTCTGTGGGGTCAGTTGTAACTCCCCCCCCCCCTTTCATTTCTGATTGTATTTATTTGCATCTTCTCTCTTTTTTCCTTTGTAAGTCTAGCTAGGGATTTGTCAGTTTTATTGATCTTCTCAAAGAACCAGCTTTTGGTTTTGATTTTCTCTATTGTTTTCTTTTTTTATTGTTGTTGTTGTTTTTCTTAATTTCCTTTATTTTTGCTCTAATCTTTATTATTCCTCTCATTCTGTTTGCTTTGGGATTGGTTTGCTGTTCTTTTTCAAGTTTTCTAGTTGTTCAGTTAAATCTTTGGGTTTAGCTCTTTCTTCTTTTTTAATATATGTGTTTAGAGCTATAAATTTCCCTATCAAGCCTGTCTTTGCTGTATTCCCTAAGTTTTGAAAAGTTGTGTTCTCATTTTCATTTGTCTCAATATTCTTACTGATTTTACTTGCAATTTCTTTGAGTCACTGATTATTTAGAAGTGTGTTGTTAGCCTCCACACATTTGCAAATTTACTTTTTCCTGTCCATTATTTCTTTTAAATGTTCCCATTTATTTTTTTTAAGATTTATTTATTTCTCCCCCCCCCCCCCCCACGTTGTCTGCTCTCTGTTTCCCTTTGCTGTGTGTTCTTCTGTATCCGCTTGCATTGTCAGGTGACACCAGGAAACTGCGTCTCTTTTTTGTTGCATCATCTTGCTGTGTCAGCTCTCCATGTGTGTGGTACCACTCTTGGGCAAGCTGTGCTTTTTTCACAGGGGGCAGCTCTCCTTGCAGGGCGCACTCCTTGCACGTAGCAGCACTGTGCATGGGCCAACTTACCACACAGGTCAGGAGGTCCTGGGTAACGAACCCTGGACCCTCCATATGGTAGGTGGATGCTCTATCAGTTGAGCCACATCCGCTTCCCTTTTCTGTCCATTATTGATTTTAATTTCATTCCATTATGATCTGAGAAGGTGCTTTGTATAATTTCAATCTTCCTATATTTATTGAGAGCCGCATTGTACCCTAACATTTGGTCTGTCCTTGAGAAGGATCCATGGGCACTTGAGAAGAATGTATAACCCATCCCCTGAGTTTGTATGCAACATTCTGTATATGTCTGTCAGGTCTAACTCATTTATTATATTGTTCAAGTTCTCTGCTTCCTTGCTTATCTTCTGACGAGTTGTTCTGTCTAATGATATGAATGGTGTGTTGAAGTCCTCAATGATTATTGTAGAAATGTCTATTTCTCCCTTCAGTTTTGCCAGAGTTGGTCTCATGTATTTTAGGGCACCCTGTTTAGGTGCATATTTATGCTGTTATATCTTCCTGGTAGATTGTTCCTTTTATTAATATATAATGACCTTCTATATCTAATAACTTTTTTTGCACTGAAAGTTTGTTTTGTCCAATATTAGTATAGATACCCCTGCTCTTTTTTTGGTTACTATTTGTGTGGTGTGTCTTTTCCAACCTTTCACTTCCAGCTGGTTTGTATCCCTGGGTCTGAGGTGGGTCTTTTGTAAGCAGCTTATGGATGGCTCATGGTTTTTAATCCGTTTTGTCAGCCTGTATCTTTTGATTGGCAAGTTTAATCCATTCACATTCAAAGATATTACTGTAAATGCATTATTTACTTCCACCATTTTATTCTTTGGTTTTCATATGTCATATCGTATTTTCATCTCTTTTTACTCTTTTGCTTATCCTTTCTGCTATTTTTTCTTCTATACTTTCCTCCAAGCCTCTTTCCTGTTTTATTCTTTCAGGCTCTAAGACTTCCTTTAATATTTCCTGCAAAGGTGGGTTCTTTTTTTACTAACTCTCTTAGTTTCTGTTTGTGAATATTTAATACTCCCCTTCATATGTGAAGGACAATTTTGCTGGATACAGAATTCTCAGCTGGCAGTTTTTCTCTTTCAGTCTTCTAATTGTATCATACCACTGTCTTCTTGCCTCCATGGTTTCTAATGAGAAATCTGCACTAAGTCTTACTGGGCATCCCTTGTATGTGATGGTTTGCTTCTCCCTTGCTGCTTTCAGAATTTTCTCTTTTATCGTCAACATTTGTCATTCTGAGTAGTATGTGTCTTGGAGTAGGTCTATTTGGATTTATTCTTACTGAGGAATAGTGGGCTTCTTGGACACGTGGGTTCATTTATTTCATGAGAGTTGGGGAATTTTCAGCTCTCATTTCCTCAGATACTCTTTCTGCCTCTTTTCCCTTCTCTTCTATATCTGGAACTCCCATGACACATATGTTGTTGCATTTTTTGTTGTCATTCAACTCTCTGAGTCCCTGCTGATTTTTTCCCATTCTTTTCTCCCTCTATTCTTTTCTCTCTTCAATTTCAGCTGTTCTGTCTTGAGTATCACTTATTCTTTCTTCTTTCATTTCAGGTCTGCTGTTCTGTTTCAAATGTGTTTTTTATTTTACCTATTTTGTCTTCATTCCCATGAGCTCTTGTTACTTTCCTATTCAGGATTTCAAATTCTTCTTTGTGCTTGTTCAATGTCTTCTTCTTCTTTTTTTTTAAGATTTATTTATTTATTTCTCTCCCACCCCCCCTTGGTTTTTTTGCTCACTCCCTGCTTTCTGTGTCCATTCACTGTGTCTGCTTGTCGTCTTTTTAGGAGGCACCAGGAAATGATCCTGGAACCTTCTGGATTGGGAGCAATGTGCTCAATCTCTCGTGCCACCTCAGCCCCCTGGTCTGCTGCCTCTCTTATTGTCTCTCCTCTGTGTCTTTTTGTTGCATCATCTTGCTGCACCAGCTCTCTGCACAGGTCAGCACTCCGCATGGACCAGCACTTCACGTGGGCTGCACTCCACATGGGCCAGTTTTCCACTCAGGCCAGCTTGCTGCATGGGCCAGCTTGCCTTCACTAAAAAGCCCAAGGAATTGAACCCTGGACTTCCTATATGGTAGATGGGAGCCCAATCACTTGAGCCACATCCACTTCCTTCAGTGTCTTCTTGATACCATTCCTCTCTTTAGCAATATTGTCTTTCAACTCATTAATTTGATTTTGGAAATTTGTGTGCATCTCATTAGTTCTCTCAAATCCTCCATCTCTTCTGGGGCTTTGATATATTCCTTTTCCTGGGCCATGCTTTCTACTTTCTTAGTATGGCTCATAATATTTTGCTGATGTCTGGGCATCTGATTAGGATGTAGTTTACTCAGATGCTCAATTTTTTTCTCTTTTGTAGTTTTTTAGTGGTAGGAGGCTGTGTGTTACTGCTGCTCTTTGATTATTGGTTTTACCTGGGTTGTTAGGATTGTCCCTGTTTGTTGTCCCAAACAGAGTAATGGTTTGCAGACCTGCTTGGTCTGGAAAGACCTTGGGAGGGAGGCAATAAAGGTCAGAAAAAGCCCAAGTTATTTATTTTTAATTTCCTCAATGCACTACCTCAGCCTGCTAGGAGATGGCACTCTTCGGCAGCCCTCTCAGTTTAATGCCTGGTTGGAATGTTTGCTATAAACCAGACAGGATCAAAGTGATAGAGCTTCCTGCCTGGAGGCTTAGCTTTATAACTCAAACTTTCTCAGAAAACAGTTCTCCAGCCTTCTCTGTCAGCCCCCTCCCTCTTCCCTTTCTTTAGTTCCTTGCAGGCTCCCAAGGCAAACAATGGGCGGGCCCCACTTAGCCTGGAAGGGCTCTTGAGACACAGCAGAACAGATTTGTGGTTCGGAAGCTGTCAGCCTCTCTCCCCCTTTCCTGGAGTGGTGGGTCCCTGAAGTCCCTTTGTTTGTAGCTGGCTCAGAGGTCTGAGAATTTGAAGGTGTCTTTAGCATGGGGGACGGTGCCAGCATAGTAGCGACTGGTTTCAAGCATAGTTTTGCTGTTGGGATTCCCCTCCTTTGTCCCGCTCTGTTCTGGGCAGTGTCTATCTTCGCCTAGAGTCCAAAACCCTAGAAGATCTTTCTCTAAGCCATTTTAGGGTGTCCTCTAGCTATTTTCCTGGAGAAGAGAGTTGTGTCTTTCTAGACAGCCATCTTTCTGGAAATCCTAAAATTTTTTATGTACACAATGAAATTTATTAATGTATTAATCTGAAAGATCCCTTTTAAGTGGAAAATAAGATGCAAAAAGATGTGCCAAATAATATTCCATTGTTTGGATATACCACATTTTATTACCCATTCATAAGTTGATGGGCTTTTGGATTTTTTCCATCTTTTGATTATTAGGATTAAATCATGTTGCTATGAACATTCCTGTATGAGTTTTTGCATGTTTATCTCGTGCCTCACCACTTTGCTGTTTTTATTCTTTTTATTTCATTCTTAGCTATTTGGTATCAGGATTATACTAGCCTCAAAACTGAGTTAGGAGGAAGTGGATATGACTCAACCAATTGGGCTCCTGACTACCATGTGGGAAGCAAACCCAGGGCCTCTTTGTGAAGGCAAGCTGATGGCCCACGTCCATGGAGAGCTGACAGCCTGTGCCCATGGAGAGCTGGTGCAGCAGGATGATGCAACAAAAGGGAGACGAGTGGACATGAAGGAGCGTGCAGTGGGTGGCCACAGAGAGCAGACAGCAAGCAAGAGGCAAGGGGGGGGGGGATAAATAAATTAAAATAGATCTTTTAAAAAAAGTGAATTAAGAAGGTTTTAAAATTTGCTCTGCAACAGATCATATGTAGAAGATTTGATGGAAAACTTATTCCAAATGGCCCTTACGTCTTTTTTTAAGGATGTATCATGTCTTTTTGACTGGCTTTCCATTTTTTCCCCATTGCTATTGGGTTGTTTAGCTTTACTACTTATCAAATCAATGTCAGTAATTTGTATTTTCATTAGCATTCATTTCACTTAATTTTAAATTTTGATAAATTTTAAGTCAAGTGTTGCATATAATTTTTAAATCTTATTGTTTTATTTCCCTTTTCATTCCTAATGGTATTTATGTTTTCCTTTGTTTTCTTGATCAGACTTGTCAAATATTTGACTACTTTATTCATCTTTTCAAATAACTGGCTTCTTGTTTATTGATCAGTTCTGTGTTTTTGTTGTTATTTTAACAACAAAAATTTACCAACTCATTTATTTTCAGTATTTTCTTAAGCTTCTAAATTGAATGCTTAGTTCATTTAATTTTAATCTGTCTTATTTATTTTTTAAAGATTTTTATTTATTTCTCTCCCCTCCCCCCCACCCCGGTTGTCTGTTCTCTGTGTCTATTTGCTGCGTCTTGTTTCTTTGTCCGCTTCTGTTGTTGTCAGCAGCACGGGAATCTGTGTTTCTTTTTGTTGCGTCATCTTGCGTGTCAGCTCTCCGTGTGTGCGGCACCATTCCTGGGCAGGCTGCACTTTCTTTCATGCTGGGCGGCTCTCCTTACAGGGCGCACTCCTTGCGCGTGGGGCTCCCCAACACGCGGGACACCCCTGTGTGGCAGGGCACTCCTTGCGCGCATCAGGACTGCGCTTGGGCCAGCTCCACACGGGTCAAGGAGGCCCGGGGTTTGAACCATGAACCTCCCATGTGGTAGACGGACGCCCTAACCACTGGGCCAAGTCCGTTTCCCTGTCTAATTTTTAATAAATATATTTGCAGCTATAACATTTCTTCTGTGGATTGTTGGCTGCATCCCACGGTGTTGGATATGCAGTGTTTTCACATTGTCATTAATTTCTAAATGGACTAAAATTTATATTGTGATTTACTCTTTAATCTAAAATTATTTTTATAGGCATGCATTTTGGGCTATGGTTTTCTCCATCAATTATGTCTCATTTGCTTTTTTATTTTAAAGATTTATTTATTTCTCTCTCCTCCTTCCCTCCCTCCCCAGTTGTCTCCTTTCTGTGTCCATTTGCTGTGTGTTCTTCTGTGACCACTTCTATCCTTATCAGTGGCACTGGGAATCTGTGTTTCTTTTTGTTGCGTCATCTTGTTGTGTCAGCTCTCCATGTGTGCGGTGCCATTCCTGGGCATTCTGCACTTTCTTTCGCACTGGGCAGCTCTCCTTACAGGGCACACTCCTTGCGCGTGGGGCTCCCCTACACGGGGGATACCCCTGCGTCGCGTGGCATTCCCTGCGTGCATCAGCACTGTGCATGGGCCAGCTCCACACGGGTCAAGGAGGCCGGGGTTTGAACCTTGGACCTCCCATGTGGTAGGCGGACGCCTATCCATTGGGCCAAGTCCGCTTCCCTCATTTGCTTTTTACATTTTAAATTCACAAGTTGATCCCTTCTTGTTTTCCAGTGCTGTTTTGGACTTATTTTCATGTACATATCTTTTAATTCTAGGAGCCAGTAGCAGGAGAGCAAAGCAGGCACATATACTCAGTGTGCCAGAAATATGATCTCCTCAGGTTGTTTTATTTATTTTTAATGACAGAACATTCTCAATCATGTTTGAATCTAATGAGAATGATCTAGAAGACAGAGAGAGAGAGAGACTGATATTGTAGAGCAGAAAAGAGATAATCTAAAATGGACATCCTTGAAGAGGAGACAATGTGATGATGAGCTCAAGTGGAGGAAACAGGCCTGTGATAAAGACAGGAGAGCAGTGATGTGCCTAAATGCACCCAACGGTTGTTCCTCTTTTCCAGGCCAGACACCCTCAGTTTTAACAACTGTTTTTATGACATCTCCTGGTTTTCTCCTCTATTACTTGGTTCTTACTAAACAACATCATTAACTTCCTTGTTCTGGACACTATACACATTTTAGGTCCAAAATTGCTTTGCTTGCATTTTATAGCAATTACTTCAAGCTATTGTGCCCTCTTTACTTTAAAGATGTACTTTTTATGTGAAGTGTTATAAACTAGGTCTCCTCCAAATAGTACTTGCATAGAGAATAACTGCAAAAAAAACCCCTACAGTCAACACTACTCAAATCCACTCAATTAACAAGTCCTGTTAATTCTGTCACTTGAGTTTTCTCTCAAATTTAACCCCACTGCTACTCTTGCCCTCCTTTATCATTGGGACTACTGTAATAACCTCTTCACCTGCTGTTTTGCTTCTTCTTTCTCTAGCCCTTCCTCCCTGTTGGCCCATAGAACTGTCTATCTAAAATACAGACCCAATCCTGCTGTGATTCCCATATAAGGATTGAATTTCTTTCTTTTCTAAAAGATTTTATTTTTATTTTTTCCCCTCTCCCTCCCCTGCCCTGCTGTTTCTGCTGTCTGTGTCATCTGCTGTATGATCTTCTGTATCTATTTCTCTCTCTTTTTTTTTTTTTTTTGGTCTTCTTTTCTTATTTTTCTCCTCTAAGATTCAGAGGGATTCAATCCTGGGGACCTCTAATGTGGAGACAGGTTCTCTGTCAATTGCACACCTCTGCTGGCCTCTACTCTGCTTCACTTTGACTTTCCCCTTCATCTCTCTTTGGTTGTGTCATCATCTTGCTGCATGACTCACTTGCATGGGCACTGACTCACTGTGCAGGCGCTGGCTCACCATACGGGCACTCACGTGGGCACTGGCTCACCGTGTGGGCACTGGCTCACCACACAGGCATGCTTTCTCTTCTTTTTCACCAGGAGGTCCCAGGGAATGAGCCTGGGTCTTCCTATATGGTAGGCGAAGGCCTTATCACTTGAGCCACATCCACTTCCCTGGATTGAATTTCTTATAGGATAAAGTTCATACTTCTTATTATGACAATCAAGATCCTTTACTACAGGGTACTCACCTAATTTTCTAGTACACTTTTTTAGCTTTTGATTATCACACATATCAAAATGTGTAATGAATATTGCACATATTCATTTTAAGGAGCACATTAAAAATACAGATCTACCCAAACATGAAGCTAATGAGATAACCTTTCTTGCTTCCAGAAATTATATTAGTATAATGAATTTTAAACCTCACACTGAACAAAACACCCATAACTAACATATCCATAATATCCATCAAATAAAATGGGATATGAAGTTTAAATTGACCCCAGGCTAAGTGAACTGATGTAATTCTGTGAATTTTTTTTTAAATTTCTCTCCCCTTCCTTCCCCGCAAGTTGATGCTCTTCTGTGTCCATTTGCTGTGTGTTCTTCTGTGACCACTTCTATCCCTATCAGCAGCACCGGGAATCTGTGTTTCCTTTATTTTTGTTGCGTCATCTTGCTGTGTCAGCTCTCTGTGTGTGCAGCGCCATTCCTGGGCAGGCTGCACTTTCTTTCGCGCTAGGCGGCTCTCCTTACGGAGCGCACTCCTTGCGCGTGGGGCTCCCCTATGCGGGGACACCCCTGCACACTCCTTGCGCGCATCAGCACTGCGCATGGGCCAGCTCCACACGGGTCAAGGAGGCCCGGAGTTTGAACCGCGGACCTCCCATGTGGTAGATGGGTGCCCTACCCACTGGGCCAAGTCTGCTTTCCAGTTCTGTGAATTCAATAACAATATCTTCACCTAAGAATATAAATTTTGTTACTGCTTTTCATTATGTTCTTACACTAGTCACTTTTTCCTTGTCCTTCGGTTTCTCATTCATAATATAAGGACTTATTACTTGTATAGATTAACCCTAAAATCATTACGGCATTTAAGTAATAAATCACCTTTTTAACTCTTTTACCTGTCCTTTCTTCCCCTTTCCCACATCCTAGTCATGAAACTTGTCATTTCCCTAAGTATGATCTGCCATGCACCATCGTACTGTGCTACCTTTTGCTCATGTTCTTTCCTTTGCTAGGATCTACTTCTTCTCTAATGTCTTCCTCCAACCCCCCACCCCCAATTCCCATTTCTTCTTAATATTTAGCCCTGGAAGAGTCCTTTGAGATCATCTACAAAATCTAATGATTTATTCCTGGATAGAGTGGTGAGGGCGTAGTTTGAAAAATCATATTCAATATAATAATTGAGCATTTAAAATAAGTATTTTCCAATATAACATATATTACAATTCCACAAAATTATGGTTGCTGGAAATATATAACTTGCACTGATTCTAAAAGGATAGAGGCTTTTCTCTTTTCCTCAGAAAGAATCACCGATGCACTTTTCTGTCTGGAATGTTCTCTCCCAAACCCAGCCTCCTACTCAACACCCACCTACTCATTCTTTCAGGTTTCAGCTTAAATGTCATTTCTTCAGGAAAGAACGTGTAAAAGTTCCGTTCTATACTATCTCATAGCTCCTTGTACTTGATCTTAACAGAGCTTAACTACAATTGTAATTCTATGATTTTATGTGGGCTAAATTTTTTTTGAACGTCTGTCTTCTCCATTAGACTAAACTACGGGGGCGGCATGTGCCTGCTTTATTTACTATCACAGTGCTTGGCCCAGGAATGAATTTTATTTACCAAAACGGATAAATGTTAGTTTGCCAAAAAAAGCAGCACAGATTAGAAAAGTTAAGAAATACCGACCTAATAATCCAAAGCCCTCATTTAACAGATGACTGGGGCCCAGAGGTGAGAAGAGATTTGCTCAGGTCCTCAGAGCCAATGACAGTAACGATCTGAACTCAACTTCCCGGCCCGAAGTCCAGCTCCAGGCCTCACGGTTCTCTTATCTGGGCCTTCGAGGCTCATCCTACTCAAGTTCCCGCGTCTGAGGGGCTTTTCCCGGCCCCACTCCTCTCCCAGGGCCCTCGGCCCACCCCCCTGATGGACGATAACCAAGAACCTCAACGCGGCCATCTCCAGCGGTCACTTCTCTGTGCCCATCGCCTCAGTCCTGTTTGATACCACTGACCCCTCTGTGCTTCTTGGTGGGGGCTCAGGGAACGTTTCGGAGTGGACCAGTCGACGGGTGGCTGTCCGGCGCGCGCCCCACGACCGCAGCGCTGCTCGGTGGCGACAGAGGGTCAGGGCACCGCCGTCCGGGGGCCGCGGGCCGCCAGTCCGGGAGAGACGCGGGGCACGCGAGGTGCGAGGCCCAGGGGCCTCCGCGCGCCCCGCGGCCCCGCCCCGCGCGGGCCTCCTCTCGCGGGTGCTGATTGGCCGGCCGGGCTCTGGGAGGGGGAGGGGGGGGCGCCGCGAGGCTGCCGCCCGCGCTCCCGCCTCGTCGCCGCGGGGGCGCGCCCACGGCACGCGGCCGGGCGGGGCCGGGGCTGAGTGACGGCCGCGCGGGCCAATGGGGCGCGCGCGCGCCGCCGCCGCCGCCAGCGAGGTCCCTGACGCCGGGCCCAGCGCCGCGCCGCTGCGGCTGCGGGCGGCGACGGCTGCACCATGGGCCGGCTGTGGCGGGCCGCGGGGCTGCGGGCGCTGCGGCCGGCGCTGCTGCTGCTGCTGGCCGCGGGTGAGTGCGCGCCGCCGGGCCAGGGCCCGAGCGGGCCTGCGGGGCGCGCGGGCCGGCGCCCTGCCGCCCTCAGCCCCCGCGCCGTCGCGCGCGCTGCCCGGGGGTGTGACTGGCGGGTGGCGAGGGCTGTGAGGGGACGCGCCGCGGCGGCGGGGCGGCGTGGCCGGGCGGGCGGCGGCGGCTGCTGGACAGCTCCCGCGTGGCCGCCACACAAAGGGGTGAGGCGCGGCGGCTGTGTGCGTGTCGCGGCTTGGCCCCCCGCGTCTGGCCCCGACACATACGCGCGCGCGCGCTCACACACAGCGCCGAGTCAGGGCCGTGAGGAACGGACGTGCCAGCGCGGGTGCCGCGGGGCGCGAAGGAGGCGACCCGAGAGGGGGTGCCCGAGCCCCCCAGGCTTGGGGGCTGCGTGTGTGCGCGTGTCACGGCGGGCCTCCCCCGCCTCCCGTCCCCGCCACACACGCACAGGCACGGGCGGGGGGCGTAAATGCGACAGCGCGCGCCTCGGCGCGTAAAGGCGACAACCTGAGGGTGGCTTCTGTTCCCAGAGGCGTGGCACGGCGATCGGGGTGTGCTAGTGGGAGAGGGAGAGGGAAGCACGCTGCTGTGGCTCTCCCGGGTCCCCGCTCCTCTCCCCTCCGCACACCGGCGAGTGAGGACGTAAGTGTCGCCGTGTGCGGATCTGGGAGAGACCGTGGATGGCACCCATCCTGACAGCTGCTGCATCCAAGGGTAAAGGTGTGCCCGTGTCTGCAGGTCCGAGAGAACCTGCTAGAAGGCTCTTCAGCAGTCACACCGGGGTGAAGGGATGTGTGCATGAGAGGAGGAAAGGAAGCAAGTGTGTGAGGGAGAATGAGAAGGGTCCCTGCTGGCCAGCTTCTTTGCAACAGCCACCCAAGGCTGGAGAGACAGAATTTGTCCAGGTCCCATGTGGCTGCTCCACCAGAGTGGATGACTGGCAGAGAGAGGGACCCTGCCAACGCGCCTCCAGGCAAAGCTGGTAGGGGAGTGGGGCAGTGCACGTTTATGCATGCGTGGTGTCACTGGAAGAAGTGTTTGTGTCTGTGTGTGATTGTGAATGTGTAGCCTAGACTGTTGGGTGACCTAATTTGGAGCTGACAAAAAAGTACAATAGCAGTGGGAAGGTCTGTGTTGGTGACAGGGACACGCTGCAGCTGACACACAAGAGATGTGTGTGTGACAGAGATCCCCGGATACGTCTCTTCTATCCAGCAGCTGCACAAAGGCTTTAGGGGCAGGTGCCTGAGAGGTGGAGGAATGTGGGGCAGATGTGAAATGGATGTGTCTGTGTGAGAGAGAAAGAGACAGGCCGTAACGAACCACTGCTGGCAGACCCAGAAATTAGGTGGGGAACTGGTGTGTGTTTGTGTGCAAGGTTTGTGACAGGTTAGGAGACAGCTCCCATGTGAGCACCACGACAAAAATGAGGGCAGGGAGAAGGACGCCCCTGCAAGGACGGGTCAAATAAGACTATGGCTGAATGGCTTTTCTACGTGCTGGGCACAGCAGTGGGGGAGAGTGTGTATTTAAGGCCCGATTGGTGTGGATGGAGAGGAGCGCTAGGATGAGTGGTGTGTGCGCATATGTACATGTGCTCATTAGATAGCCCCGAGTAACTTTAACGGACACACAGGAGTATGTTTGAGTGTGTAAAAGACGCTTGCACATTGTGTGCAGATGTGTGTGAGTGAAGGAGAAACTTCTGAAGGGCAACAGTGTGGTCTGCACATGAGGGGAGGAGCAGTCTTTGCTTGATGGTGGCTGTGAGCTGGTATAGGGGGCCTTGTCACAGAGTCCCTAGTAATAGAATCCCAGGGAAAATGGCAGGAGGGGAAAGGGGTCACACACTTCTCTGTGTGTCCCGGGAAGGCTCCCTTCAGTGAGGGTTCATTTCCTCAATTGTCAGTCCAAGAATGGATAAAGGACTTCAGTGTGTGCACAGAAAAAAATGTCCATCAGGGTTTGTCTCTCTCACACACGCACATGTACGTAGAATCCTTGTATCCTTTAAAGCCTCTTTGGAAGAAGATGAAGTTCAACAAATTCAATATTGATTGGCCTGTTTTTTCTTTGTGTTACAGCCACACCACAGCTGGCCAGAAAAGTCTGGGCAATACCTGCCCATATCCTTATGTGACTAGCCATGGGTTGCCATCAGTGGCTTTGCTCCTTTGTACTTTCTCTCCCTCCTTCCTCTCACCCACACACACGCTTATTACCCTGGTGCTTGGAGGACAGATGTGTGTCTGGCAGTATGTCTCTTTCTTCTATACCTATGTGTAGAAACCTTACAAGGATCCTTTAGCATTGTTTCTCAGACACATACTGACATGCACATGAGTAAAGTGTGTGCGTGGTAGGGTGAGAGTACTAGACAGCTTCTGCTGTAGCCGACACTCAGAGATCTGGGGGCCGAGTGACAGATGCTGCTCGGCAGCTCCTGTACTCGTCTGACAGGAGCTTAGGGGGATCTGGATTTCAAAGCTGCAGATTATCGGAGGAGAGGAGGTGGAGGTGATGATGGAGATCAGAAAAAAAATGCTTGGATCAGGAGCAGGTTGTAGGAACTGATTTGGAAAGGGGAGATAAAATATGAGGATTGTTCTTTTCACCTAAGATATTAAGTCTACTTCCTCTACCTCTTTTTCTGAGCTTGTTGGGGTTGGATTTTCAGTTCTTTGAGGCTGATGCCCCAATTCCTTTCATGTGTCTTTTTTTTTCTCTCCCCCTTTCTGTTGAGGGTGATGAAGTAACAGAAAATTATAGGTGTTAGAGAAAAAGAAATCAACCACACAAAGAGTATAATTCTGAAATTTTAAGTCAGGTGGGATCTCAGTTAAGGCAGATTAATTATTAAGTGTGTAAAAGTAATTGTACATGGAGTGATTAGGTCTAAGCTACTATTTTGGTGTAATCTTATGGTGGGCTAGTTTGAAAAGAAGTAACCTCTCCTATTACCTAAATAATTACCCGCTGCCAAGGCCTTTGAAAATATCAAGGCCTGTATAAAGACAAAATAGTCATCATAGGGAAAGATAACTTTAAGAAGTTAAACTGTTTATTTGAGAATACCAGCCTCTGTTGAGGAATGAAAAATCCAGGAAAAAGCAGATTCCTTTTTTTCACACACATCTTCTCACCAGGTATCCAAATCTTTGTGAATTACTGCAGACCCTTGGCTAAAAGGAAGACCTCAGGGAGAGGGAGGGAGGTCGGGGGGAGACTGTGACTTCTCAATTTCACAGGTGGAGCAAGAGAGCTGCAGAGAATGGAATAACTAGCCTCAGTCATGGAACGGGGAAGAATAAGACAACACATTCGTCAGGCCACGGTCCTTCACAGAAAGAGTGCAGTGACAGAAAAATGTATCTTATCCCCTAGAGGTCAGAAAGAAGCAGGCCTTCCCCAAGTCAGACTGTGAGAGAGAGCAGTGGAAGTTTTTTTTTTAAACCCAGGCAGCTCTGGGGAGCCAGACCAAGACTTTGATGGCAGCAACTTCTCTCCTGCCATGCCCCAGTTCCGCTCTGAAACAGGTTAGAGGGTTTTGGGGAGGCAATGTGTGTTAGATCATTCATTGGTTGCACAGAGGGTGAAAGAACAAGAATTCTTAAATTCCCTTGGCCCTTTTCTAAAAAGGTTGAAGTAATAGGTCTTTCCCTATGTGCTTGGATAAATATCTTCATCTATGGCCCTCTCCAGGATGGGCTGCTCAGGTGCCCTGGGAACCTATACATAATTTCTTATTTAATTATTACAAACATTTCAAGGCCATTGATTTTTTTTTCCTGAGATGCTTTTATTGAGATTCAAGTTTCTTTTGTTTCCTTGCCAACCTCATCCCCCCAACCTTGGAGGTTCTGCTTTTGCAAAGAAGTAGGGCTATTAGATTAGCTGGTATCTTGTATGAAACACAGATTACATTTTCCAAAAGACTCAAACTTCCTTGAGGGCAGAGGCCTTGTTCATCTTTGTATCTCTAGGGAGGGCCATAATTTTCTGTGTAACTGAGAGTTGAATATAAATTTTGCCTTCAGTGAGACAGCACAGCTTGCTTAAAACCAAAGTTCACTTCTAATTGGCATGATATCTGTTTGGCATTTTTCTAAGACTCTGACTTTTTAAAACTTAGAAAATAACTATTAAATACATTTTTAGATGCAGCAGTATATATGAAGAGGCTTCTTGGTGATGAAAATGGTGAGAGCCACTTTACTGACAAGTTCTTTTGCAAGAGGGGGAGAGATTCCTGCACTCTGAAGCATCCTATGGTTTAGATTTGCGGTTGGGACCCTGAGCAGAATGCTAGAACGGAAGTCGTGTTTTTAGTCCTCATTTCTGGCTTCTTTCCTTGGTCCTTAAGTCCCATGAAATATATAAGCTATCTTGGTTTACCTTCCTTTATATATCCTTTGGAGGAAGGATACTTAGCCCAGCAAGTAATTAACTTTCCTTTCTTTCTTCATGGAGCAAATACAAGGTCTTTTTGTGGGGAGAAACCAGCTAATTACAGCTCTTCCATTAACTGGTGTTTGACCTTATTCCCATGAAGCCTCAGTTATTTCATCGATAAAACAAGAGCATTGGACCAGATTATTTATTCATTTCTTTCTTCAAGCATCTATTGGACCCCTATGGTGTATCAGAAACAGAACTAAGCCCTGAAATTACAAGGTTGAATCAGGCACAGGGTCCACCTAATTAAATGCTGACCATTTAGTCAAGGAGGCCTATTATAATTCAGTGAGAAAAGTATAGTCATAGTAATTTGTTCGGAAGGCTGTGGTAATAGAGAGGAATGGTAGTCAGGGAAAGCTGCTCAGAGAAGTTGAGGCTGGAAGCAGGAGTAAGAGCTAAGCAGGTCAGTAGTGGGACAAGAGAAAGATGGGGAGAAATGGGTGTTCCAAGCAGATGGAATAACATGCTTAAAGACACAGAAGGAAAAATAGGTTGTCACATTCTGGAAATCACTAGTACTTCTTTGTCAGAAGCCTAGAATATCCGAGGGGACTTGATGGGTAATGACTGAGCATCCAGAGCCAGTAACAGGTTAGTGTCCATTTATGAAAGGACCGTCTGTGCTATATTAAAGGATCTGACCTGTATCCTCTTGGTGATGAAAAACCATTAGAAGAATTTAAGCAGGGGAATAAGAAAACCAGATCTGCATTTTAGAAAGATTTCACTGAGCTTTGTGGCTCTGTGTGGGTCTGTGGACCAGTAGTAGCATCACTGAGACCTGCTGAATACAGATTCCAGGGTAATGTATATGCACGTCAAAGTTGGGAAGCACTGCTCCAGAGGTCAGGGGAGGAGAGATGGATGCAGGAGAAATTAAGGGATCCTAAAAGAGCCCTAATGTTCTTCCAGCTGCAAAATACTGTGAATACTTTGACAGGCCTCTTCCTAATCTATGTGCCTCTGTTTCTGTGATCATCTCTATTTCTTTGCTTTTACTGTGAAAAGTGGGGCATTTAGGCAACATGCCCCTCCTCCCCCCAATGTCTTCTCTAGAGAACAAGATAGTGAGCAAACATTCTTGAGTGCCAGTCGGAGCTTTGCTACTTTCACAGTGTCATTTCTTCCTTAGGCCTCCAGTCTTCTCTTATCCTGTCACGAGTCATGGTCAATCCAAAACTGTGAGTGATTCTGTTACTGCATCGCCTGTTAGGGATCTTGCTCCCTGCCCACCTTCTCTTATGTCCCAAGAGAATTATATACACTATTCCATGATTATTTGTTTGCTTTCCTGTTCTCTACTACTGACTGAGCCTTCTGGGAGCAGGGACCACATCTTTCTTATTTCCGTCTATGTGGCCTTGCATCACGCTGGTTAGCTAAAGTACCATTCACCAAAGGCCTTTTGGTTGAATGAATGAATGAGCAAATGAATGGATGGGATTTAACTATTCAAACACTATCTGAAAGAACTCCACTTATAATTTTTCTCAGTCTATCAGTTGGCTATTTCTGTGTAACAAATCACCCCACAATTTCATGGCTTAAAATAGTGGCTCTCAAGATGTAGTACCTGCCCCCCAGCATGGGACACGACACCCGGGGATGAGCCTCCCTGGCACCGAGGGATCGCTACCACATACCAGCTGAAGAAGCAACTAGAAAATGACCTTGAATTAAAGATTCAATGCGGAACAGCAGAATATACCTGTCTACATATAATAACATGACTTCGGGAAGCGGTTTGACCTAATGTAAGGGGGAAATGGAAAGGAGAAATGAGATTATAAGGCTGTGAGTCTCTAAAAAAGAGTCTGGAGGTTGTCAGAAGGAATAGCCCTATGTACAACTGAACAGAGTCTAAGAGACAGATAAGGTAGATACAACCCCAGGTATTGGTTCTTTTGAGGGATAAAGAGATCCACGGGTTCTATGGTCATGGCAGAAGGGGTTCACTGCCATGACAGATGGCCCTTCTTTGGAGCTGGTGTTTCTGCATGATGGAAATGGACTCAGAGGGGATCTCTTTTCACAAGACTTGCATGCTACTTTATTGGAATTGTAGTTGGTGCTGGGTTTAAGATATATGTAGGGGATTTGAATCTCTGGACTGATAATATGACACCCAGGCCCAGAGCCTCAACAGACTTCAGCTCCTACACTTTGACTTATTGGACTTACTCCACTCAGCTAACATGGAGTTGAAGAAGGTCAACCACCACAACATGGAGCCTAGAGTGTCTACAACTAGAAGCGGGAAGAGTGCATCCAGTACCCATGTGCAATCTAAGCCCTCACTTGACATAGGTGTGCAATGGACACAACCAATCCAATGTCCACAGAGAAAATGTGGAATGGGTGTGGGAACGGTAGCCATGGGGGCTGCTGGGTGTGGGGAACGGGAGGAAGAGATGAGATGTGGAGGCGTTTTCGGGACGTGGAGTTGTCCTGGATAGTGCTTCACGGACAATTACGGGACACTGTAGATCCCCCCAGGGCCCACTGGATGGAACGTGAGAGAGTCTGGGCTATGATGTGGACCATTGACTATGGGGTGCAGTGATGCTCAGAGATGAACTTACCAGGTGCAATGGATGTATCCCGATGATGGGAGAGAGTGTTGCTGTGGGGGGAGTGGGGGGCGGGGGTGGTGGGGTTGAATGGGACCTCATATATATTTTTTAATGTAATTAAAAATAATAATAATAAATAAATATTAAAAAAAAAAAAAAAAGATGTAGTACCTGGACCAGAAGCATCAGCATCACCTGGAACTTATTAAAATACAGATTCTTGGGCCCCACCACAGACCAGCTGGATTCAACACTGGGAGAAGGCTTGCCAGTTTGTGTTTTAACCAGCTCTCCAGGTATTTTGAGGCTGGCTTAAATTTCAAAAGTACTGGACTAAAACAACCACTTATTTAGCTCATGATTCTGTGGGTTAGCAGTGTAGGCTAGTCTCAGCTAGACTCCATCAAGTGTCTGTGGTCAGCTTTTGGTCAACTCTGCTTTCTCACATGTTGAGGCTTCAGCTGGGACAACTGAGCTGACTCAGTTCTCTTCTACCTGAACTCTCATCCTCTAGCAGCCTAGCCTGAACTACCATGAACCAAAGTACCAAGAGAATGGAAATGTTCAAGGCCTCTTGAGGCTTGGCAATGGCATGCCATCCTTTTTATTGCATGCTCTTGGCCATACTAACTCACAAAAGTAGCCCAGCGCCCCTGCATGGGGGTGCCCGCACATAAAGAGTGCACCCTGCAAGGAGAGCCGTCCCGCATGAAAAAAGCACAGCCCACCCAGGAGTGGCACTGCACACACAGAGAGCTGACACAGCAAGATGACGCAACAAAAAGGAGATGCAGTTTCCCAGTGCCGCCGGATAATGCAAGTGGACGCAGAAAAACACACAGCGAATGGACACAGAGAGCAGACAGTGGGAAGGGAAGGGGAGAGAAACAAATAAATCTTAAAAAAAAAAAAAAGTAGCCCAGATTCAAGATGTGGGGAATTAGACCTCACCTCTCTCTTTTTTAAGAAATTTTATTTCTCCGCCCTCCCTCCGTTGTTTGCTCTCTCTGTCCATTCTCTGTGTGTTCTTTTGTGTCTGCTTGTATTCTCATTAGGCGGCTCTGGGAACCAATTCTGGGACATTCCAGAGTGGAAGAGAGGTGATCATTCTCTTGCCCCACCTCCTTGGTCTGCTGTGTTTCTTATAATATCTCCTCTGTGTCTGTTTTTGTTGCATCATCTTGCTGCACCAGCTCTCTGCATGGGCCAGCTCTCCTGCATGGGGCAGCACTCCTGTGCAGGCCAGCATTCCATGCAGATCAGCACTTTGCGTGGGCCAGTTTGCCACACCGGCCAGCTTGCCTTCACCAGGAGGCCCTGGGTATTGAACCCTGGACCTCCTATATGGTAGGTGGGAGCCCAACTCCTTGAGCCATATCTACTTCCTAGACCTCATCTCTTGATGGGAGTAGCTGTAGAGACACATTGCAAAGGATGTGGATTCTTGGAGTTTATTAATTGGGGCCATCAGTGACAATCAATCTACCACACTACCTCAGGGAATAACCTTAAGAAGGTAGTCTTTCTGTGTTAGGATGCATTGCTCTGTCTCTTTCCCATCCATTATGAGATGAATATTGTTTTCCCTATATGTCAGGGTTAGAAATAAACCCACAAGAGTAGCTCCCAGGCACCCCCCCCCCCGCCCCCATGATGGAAAACGAAATTTGAGTAGAAGGGGGGTGATGGGAAGGCCTGAGCTAGATAGAATCTAAGATCCTCAATTCATCCTCTCCCAGGAACTAGAGGGATCTCCAAGAGAACTAGGCCCCAAGTTGACTTTCTCTGGCTTCTAAATACCTTTGTCTTTAAAAAATCACAAAATACAAAGTGCCTGTTTCCCTGTTTGATTCCATGATACTAATAAGTTGGCTTCAGCTTAGTGGACTGCCTAGAAGCAAAATCTTTGACCTTGGACATGGTGTCAAGGAGTACACTTACCTGAAGACTTTCTTTGTGGTCGGTGCCTACGAGTAGTCCGTTTGATCCAGTGACCACTCAGGGAATTGTGAAACATATTTAATCCCGTCTCCCCAGGATCACAGGGTGCCCTTCCTTGAGTTGATGACTTATCTTCATAAAGCTCAAAATTTGGCCCACGAATATCTTCTTGATTTCAGCACTTCTTGGAAAGAGAGACAGAGATGAAGAATTGTCGGACTTGTTCTACAGATGGAAAAGCTTAGTATGCAGAGAGGTTAAGAGACTTAATTTCACAGAGATAGAGGTGTGACCATAGACACAACCCAGCTTCTGGTTAAATCCTTTGAGACTCTGACACCTTCCTATGTTTCCACTCATTGCCCTAGTTTTTCCTTTGATGCCACATAGAACAACTTTGATCTTCATTATTCACATTAGCCTTTTATTTTAATGTATTTGGAGACACTGTCCATTGTCCCCCTTAAATATACTCTTTTCCAGGCCAATAACTTCCCCAGTTTTCTCTTCTTTATATATACTTACATTTGTAGAATATTCTGCAGTTTGTGAAGTTCTTTGTAGAGCAGTTTATACACGCTGCACAGAAATTACCTGGTGTGATACTCTGTGAGGACTGTAGAATTTATTGTTTTACTGATGAGGAAACTGAGGCTGCTGATAGTTAAGTAACTTGCCCATAGTCACTTGATTAGGGAAGCCAGAATATAAACCTTCTTTCCTGGCCCCAAGTTCTCTCTCCTAGAATATCCTTTTATCTCTGATTTCAAGACCGATTTATTTTCTTATGGCCACTTTTTATTTTGCTAAGTCATCTTTCACTCTACCCCAGAACATTTCCCTCAGGACTGGAGATAGTATTCTTAGTTAGACTAGTGCATAGTATGCAAAGACTCTGTCGCACCCCATATACTCACTGGATTTCTCATAGAACAGTCTGAAATGCTCTCATTTTGTCAATGACTGGCCCCTGTGTTGGCTCCTCCCAAACTTACAGCCTGCTCCTTCGAAAGGTGACTGTAAAGACTATAAATCAGATAATGCTTATAAAGCATTTAGCACATGGCACCAATAAATATTACCTCTTATTTTTATTATAAACATCACTAAACATTTCAATGAACTGCTGTCAAATCACAAGTCATAGTACAATGAGGGGTAGAGCAGTAAAGAGACTCCTGAAATTCTGAGGTGAATCTGATATTACCTTGTGGCTTTTTAGACCCCCTATTTCCAGCATCATCAAATGTTAGTCTTGGAAGAGGACTTGGAGGTCGTTTTATCCAACTTTCTCCTTTTATCAACTGAGGAGATTGAGGTGCAGGGGGATTAAGCAACTTTCCAGAAGATATATAACAAGTTAGTGGTAGTCATGCAAGTAAGTAATTATGTTAGTAAATTAAGTCATGACCTGGCAAATAGGGCTATTTTTTTTTTATTTCTCCCCCCTTCCCCCCCCCCCCCCCCGCCCGACCCCAGTTATCTGTTCTCTGTGTCTATTTGCTGCATGTTCTTCTTTGTCCGCCTCTGTTGTTGTCAGCGCCACAGGAATCTGTGTTTCTTTTTTGTTGCGTAATCTTGTGTCAGTTCTCCGTGTGTGCGGCTCCATTCCTGGGCAGGCTGAACTTTCTTTCGCGCTGGGCAGCTCTCCACAGTGGGGCTCCACTGCACGGGGACACCCCTGCGTGGCACGGCACTCCTTGCGTGCATGAGCACTGCGCGTGGGCCAGCTCCACACAGGTCAAGGAGGCCCGGGGTTTGAACCGTGGACCTCCCATGTGGTAGGCGGACGCCCTAATCACTGGGCCAAGTCCGCTTCCTGAGGGCTATTATTAAATAATGGTAGTGAGAGAGGGAAGAAAAGCCCACCTTTAATTGTTTTTTGCTTGCTTGTTCTGATAAATTAGGAGAAAGGATCCAGGATTTTAACCAAATATGCCAAATTATCGACCCTGAAAGAGTTTGACCCAGTGACTCATGTGCACATGGTTTTTTAAAAGAATATTTTCAGGATGCGATATTGCTGAAATACAGATATGTTCTTTACACAGTTAGTCATACTTGAGCATTGTTTAAAACCCTGGGAACAATGTCCACCCAGGAAGCTAGGTTCTTAAAAGTAGGCACCCTGTCTTCATGTATACTTACATGTCAGCACCTAGCACAGTTGCTGGCAAAGCATGGGTATTCATTCAATGTTTCCTGAGTGAGCAGATGACCAATGGAATGCTGATTCAGTTCATTCCTCACCATCTCCTGCCTGTATTCCTATTCCTGTCTCCCCATTGCCCTGCCACAGGAAGCACTAAGTAAGCAGTTTGGCCTTTTTGAAATGAAATGCGCTCCCTTGCAACCTCTGGGTGTTGAGGAGTGTCCACAGGGAAGCGGACTTGGCCCAGTGGTTAGGGCATCCGTCTACCACATGGGAGGTCCACGGTTCAAGCCCCGGGCCTCCTTGACCCGTGTGGAGCTTGCCCACACGCAGTGCTGATGCGCAGGGAGTGCCGTGCCACGCAGGGGTGTGTGCCCCGTAAGGAGAGCCGCCCAGCTTGAAAGAAAGTGCAGCCTGCCTAGAAGTGGCGCCGCCCACACGGAGAGCTGATCCAGCAGGATGGCGCAACAGAGAGAAACACAGATTCCCGTGCCGCTGACAACAACAGAAGCGGACAAAACAGAAGCAGCAAAATAGACAAAAAGAACAGACAACCGGGACAGGGGGGAAGGGGAGAGAAATTAAAAAAAAAAAAAAAAAAGAGGAGTGTCCACAAAGCCCCTGGCTTCTCTGTTGTTGGAGACTGTCTTAACCCTCTGCCTCTCCAATCTCCAGCCCTTGTCCTCTCCTGCCTCTTCTAACCATCAACTTTTGTATCTGTGCAGGAGTGTCCCTGGGTGCATGTGCAGCTGGGGCTGAAGAGCCTGGCCCTGAGGGCCTCACCTCCACGTCCCTGCTGGACCTTCTGCTGCCTACTGGCCTGGAGCCACTGGACTCGGAGGAACCCAGTGAGGCCATGGGACTAGGGGCTGGCCTCGGAGCCCCTGGCTCAGGCTTCCCCAGCGAAGAGAGTGAAGAGTCCCGGATTCTGCAGCCACCACAGTACTTCTGGGAAGAGGAGGAGGAGCTGAATGACTCAAGCCTGGACCTGGGACCCACTGCAGGTAGCTCTTCTTATAGAAGGGGTATGTGTTGATTGCCAGCGGAGCAGGAGACAGTCTCGGCAGAATGCCAAATGCCCATTTCTTTGCCTGTAATCACTCCTGTCTCCCCAGTTTTTCCCATGCTGCTGTCTACCTGCATATCAAAGCCAAGGCTTTTGAGTATCTCTGAGCCCAAGCGGCCCTTTTCTCTTTAATATTAACTGTTATTTAGTGAGTACTTACTCTGTCCTTATATAATTGAAACTAATCCTTGTAGCTTGTGAGATAAATAATAGTGGCCCCATTTTAAACATGAGCAAACTGAGGCTTAGAGAGGTTAAAAACAACCTAACAACTGTTAGGATGTTCCATCATGATTCAAACCTAGGTCTTCCCAAGATCTGTTTCTTCCCCCCTATTGTGCTATACAGTTTCTAATAAGGATCCCAAGTGGTAGGCTTGATTCTGTGATGCCACTTGGGTCTATCTGTTCCCCAGGCAAGGTATTCTAATTGCCCTTCCCTCAGTTTTGCCCCAGAGCTGGTTTTTGGGTTGACAGAGCATGGCTTTTTCGGTGGCTGATAGACATCTGTGTCCCAAAGCAAGTCTGAGGCATGAGTCCTGGGACTCAGAATTGGCATGCACAGCTGTGGGGCTGATTACAGATGCACCAGAACATGCTGGCAATGCTTCTAGCCACAGCAGCTGTGCAAGTGGTCTTGGCTAGCAGGAGTCCATTATTAAATGCTAGTCTGTTAAATTGGCATGTGTTTTTATGTGTGTGTAGGGGGTTTTCAGAACTTCACCATGATTTTTCTTTTTAAAAGATATGTAATATTGGACTTGTTTTTTGCAAGTACAAAAATAATACATGACATTGTAGATAATCTAATAAAGTACAAAAACAGTACAAAGAAGAAAATAAAAACCACCGAAAATCTCACAAGGAAAAGATGATTACTATTAACATTTTAGGATCTATCCTAGTCATTTTTATATGCAAAATTAGAATCGTACTGGACATATTGTTTTCATTAAAGTATTTCATAAATACTTTATAAATGTTTATAAATATTCATTTATAACCCAATTTTTAGTATGACAGAGTATTTCATAATGTGGGTCATCCTATGTATTAAGCCAGTTTCCTATTGTTGAATATTTAGCTGGTTTCCAGTTTTAATCATCCTAAAAAATATCCTTATACATTTTTTTTTATTTCTCTGATGATTTCCTTAAGGTAAATATCTCGAATAAAATTACTAGGTCAAAAGCTGTATCAGTCAGCATCCCACCCGGCCACAGAAAACACGTCCAATTAGGATAATCCAAAGAGGCTTTAGTTAGAAAGCAGCTCACTTCCAAAGGCATGGGCAGGTACAGGTGAACCTCCAAGGAATTCAGGACTAGCTGCAGTCGAGCTCTCACCCTCCCTAGCCCCTCAGGGACAAAGGAGAGAACAAGGAAAGAAACTTGCAAGTATAGAGAGGGGTATAGAGCAGGCTCCCTGAGAGGTAGGACACAGGGAATACATGCCATAGCGGCAGTCATTAATAAAGCTATCCTCGCGTCATTGAAAAGAATTCCACTTTTAACTTGTGTTAAATCATTTTGTGTCTTTCTGGGCTTTTCTTTTTTGTCCAGACTCTTGGGATTCTGGGCTAAGGTAAGCAGTTACCCAGAGAGCCTAGATCAAGAAAACAATAGTTATAAATGTAGGGCCTTCCTTAGGATCACACTGGAATGGTCCTAGCTTTTATTAGCTGAGATTTGTATTCTTCCCCCCAGGATTCATTTCCCCTTCCTTTTCTTTCACTTCTCTTCTCCATTGGCTTCTCTAGATCTTGTTAAAATAAAAATAGCCATTATTTGAGTATAAGCTATATAATTTGCATCCATTATTTCTTACCATCACTCCAAGTCCACAGGGTAAATCTGTTTCCTTAGTCCTTGTACAACAGCTGAGTGAGGGGGGCACTGAGTGTGCAGAGGAAGTGCAAGGAAAGACAGCTGCTTCTGTTGCCTCCTTGCTCATCTGACTGGTCTTCTGGTCCCCCAGGCCCTTACTTTTCTTCAGGTCAGTTGTATGCTCCCAACTATCCCCAATGGGAATTTTTGAAAACAAACCACATACACACCAAAAAAAAAAAAAAAAATACCCCAAAACTGGTGATTTCTATCCTCTTCTGAAAAACAAAACAGAACAAAATTTTAACAGATCTCCAATACTCACAGAATAAAGCCTTCAACCCCTTAGCCTAGCAGAAAAGACTCTTGACAGTCTGGTCCCACCCTGGCCTCATCTCCTTTCCCTTTTCCAGCATGCATCTGATTAGCTCATTAGTTTGTCATCATCCCTGTTAACTGAAGAGGAACTGATGCACAGGGAAGTTCAGTGCTTTGCCCAAGGTCAAACAGCTTGTGCACAGCAGAGCTGGGTCCAGAACCAGTGTCTCCTGAACTGCTGATGCCTCTGGGCCCAGATTCTGGCTATGGGAGTACATTGAAGATACGGTATGCATTGGAGAGAAAACCAGTACATTTTCCTTTACAGGAGGTGGAATCTTTTCCTTTTTCTTTTTAAACTTTTTTTTTTGGAATGATTCCAAACCTACAGGACAGTTGAAAAAGTAATACAAATCTCATACAGAAAATGCCAACATTCCCCCCACTCAGATCCCAGATCCACCAACTTTTGATGTTTTGTCTATCCATCTAGCTATCTATGTTTTCTAAACATTTGAGTGTAGGTTGTATACATCATGCTCCTTGAAAATTTAGTATTTCTGTGTACATAGAAACAAGGCTATTCACTTATATAACTGAACTAGGTAAGTACAGTTATCTAGTTCAAGAAACTTAACATTGATATAAAGCTTGGTCTCTATTCTAATTTTTTCATATATTCCAGTTGTGTCACGGTCAAGTTTTCTTTTAAAGGAGAGCTTCATTCCCCCTTTCCCCATGTACAGGAAGTAGAAGTGACATTTCATTGTAACTAGTTCTTTTTATAAATCTCATTTTTAGTTAAGTCAAAAAAAGAAATAGAACTAATGCTTTTCTTTTTCTGTAGCAATGATACTTGGGAATCTGAAGGAAAACAGGCTGGTTTGAGTTTCTGCTTGATCAGTAATGTGTAGTGCAACCTTGGATGGGTTTTGCTTTTTGAATCTTGGCTTCATTTTCTTTATCTATAAAATGAGGCCATGGGAATAATAGAATGAAGTCTTTTCCAACTTTAGCATATTTTGATTCTGTGACCTTTCAAATGAAAAGAGTAGACTCAACAAAATAGGGAAAAAGAAACAGAATGTGAATTGCCATTCTATCCACTATCATCAAGATAGCGAAAAGCCTGATAAATAAATTCACACAAAGTCGTTAATGATTAAGAAGTTTCTCAGGCTACCTATTCATCCCAGGACAGTTTGCTCCTACTGTTACCCTCCACCCCGTTCATTTTCCAAGCTCCTTAATACAGTTTTCTCTGCATACAGTGTTTTGCTTGTTTGTTTTAGAAAAACTTTAAGTCAACTTCAAAAAATAAAATAGACAAAAGGCAGCTTATCAAATTACGGAAGCATTATTTTAAAAATTCCTATTCAGGCACATTTATCTTATTTAATCCTAACAACACAACTCAATTGTTTCTCCGGTGTTCCAAAAGGTGAATAAATGAGCACATATTGGTTAAATGACGTGACCAAGATTTCCTTGTTAATGAAGGAAATGAAAAAAAAATGCTTGATCATATTCGCTTCTCAAAAAACAAAATTCCATGTTCTTTTTTTTTTTTTTTTTACCTTTAGCATTGATATAATACCTTCTTTGCATACAGTTTTAATTTTCCTAGTGAAGAAGCAAACTAACATGTTCTGCAAGAAAAGGGAACTCTTTTGGGTTGGCAAGCTATAGAGACCCAACTCAAACAGGCTCAAATAGACCTATGTAAAAGTAAGGGGAATTTATTGGTTCAATAAATGGAAAGTTCTGGGATAGATTTCCACCTCCAGGAATGGCTGGACCAGGTGTTCAAACAATGTGTCAGAACCTGCCTTGCTCCATCTTGCTTTGCTTTCCCCTGTGTTGGATTTGTTCTTAGGCAGGCTATACCCATATGATAGCATGGATAGCCACCAGTGACTCCAGTTTTGTAATCTCTTCAGCTTTGCAACTCTAGCAGAAAGAGAGCTTTGCTCTTTTTCAGTACTTCCATTTAAAGACCTAGAATGAAGGCTCATTAGTCTGGTTTGGGTCATGAGTCCATCTCTGACCCAATGCCAAGGCACTGGGGATGCACTTCTCTGATTATCTAGGATTGGGTCTTGAAGCCAGAGGGTAGGGCCCCATACTCCTGGACTAGAAGACAGGAGGAGTATCCCCTAAAGGGGAAGTGAGGTGCTCTTGACAGAAAAAGAGGGATGAGGTGATGGGTGGGCATAAAAAACATTGCACAATGAGAAGCAGATTTGGCCCAACAGATAGAGTGTCCACCTACCACATGGGGGGTCCAAGGTTCAAACCCAGGGCCTCCTGACCTGGGATGAGTTGGCCCACGTGCAGTGCTGATGCGCGCAAGGAGTGCCCTGCCACGCAGGGGTGTCCCCCACATAGGGGAGCCCCACGTGCAAGGAGTCCACCCAGTAAGGAGAGCCACCCAGCATGAAAAAAGTGCAGCCTGCCCAGGAGTGGCGCTGCACACACGGAGAGCTGACGCAGCAAGATGACGCAAAAAAAAAGAGACACAGATTCCGGGTGTTGCTGACAAGAATACAAGCGGACACAAGAACACACAGCAAATGGACACAGAGAGCAGACAACTGTGGGGGGAAGAGGGGGTGGGAAGGGGAGAGAAATAAATAAAAAATAAAAATCTTGCTCTTGCGTGAGGAACAGGTAGCTATATTGAACTCATTCATAAAGTCCTTATAATTTATAAATCATTTTCACATGGATATTTTTATAACAGCAACACAATGAGATCTGTACAAGCAGGCATGATTCTTATCTCTGTTTTATAGCTAACGAAACTGGTTTAGAAAGGCCTGAAGTTTTAAATTACACCTTAATAAGTGGCAGAGCTGAATCTCAACTCTGAGATTTCTGCTTTGAGATCTGGTGCTCCTTCTCCACATGAAGTCATTCTTTAGAGTACTTTATTATTGCCTGCAGTGAATTTTGAATAAACCAGATCATCAAAGCAGCCATCTGCTGGGACCTGGAAATTGTTTCCATACAGTGAATCCTTGTTGAGATTTTATGTTATAGAATGATTTGATTTGACTGTATGAATCGCTCTGCACATATCAGGCATGTTCACTAAAAGCTATGGACTGATTACCGGAGAGCCTGCCGACCAAAACACTTGAGAGAACACTTTCAACTGGACACTTAAAAAAAAAACCTGTAATTTTTGTTTTACACTAGTAATAAATATCATATCTATATGATATTTATGATATAACATCAGTTATAGGTTGACATGGCATACCATCGTATGGATGAGCCATCATTTATTTAGCCCATCCTGCTGTGTGAAGGCTGTTTTCAGTCTTTTGTTTTATGAACTGTGCTAGGATGGGAATCATTAGAACCAATTCATTCTGAGCATCCTTAATTGCTTCCTTCGGGTACATTTCTAAAAGTGAAATTGTAGGTTCAGAATGTTTGCTTTTAAAGCTTTTCATTTATAAAGTCCAATAGACTTCTAGAAATGTTGTACTGATTTCCATTCCCATCAGTAGTGGATTATGTGCTTATTTTCTGTACCCCATACTGGGTATTATCTTTAAATATACATATTGCCAAGTTGATAGTCCAAAAAAACTGGCATCTTCTTGTTTAGTTTATGTTTTTTGATGACAACTGAGGTTGACCTTTAAAACGTAGGTTTTAATTATACTGAAAGCATCTTCCCTTAAACTTCTGTTTTATTACAAGCCTATTTTAAATTTTGTGGGTGTCAGTTGAATAACTGTCTTTAGAGTTGGCCTCAGGGGACAGTTTTCAGTGATTTGACATTAAACTGAAGAGACATTTAAAGGGATCTTTCAAGGCCACTGGTCCTGATGCCTGTTTTAATTGCACGTTCTGAACAGAGGAATCAGTAGTTAATTATTTTAGCTGTTGCTCAAGGTCATCTGTGAGATTATGCCCACTCTGAAAGGCAGAAATAAAGTCCTGGGTAACCTTGACAAATTGGGGAAAGGGACCTACAAAACCAATGAAATATAGGTGGAAAAAATGCAATATGATATATTTAGGGTTCAAAAGCCAGCACCAGGGAGCGGATGTGGCTTAGACAATTGGGTGCCTGCCTTTCACATGAGAGGTCCCAGGTTTGGTTCCCAGTGCCTCTTAAAGAAGAAAGGCAAACAACGAGCAGACATCAAACAAAAACAATGAGCAGACAACAAGAAAAAATCAACAAGCAGACAACGAGCGAAAAAAAAACCCAAACAAAACCAACAGCCGGCAAACAATGAGCAGACAGCTAGCAAAAAAAAAAAAAATACAAGCAGGGAGCAAAAGTGGCTCAAGCAGTTGGGTGTCTGCCTCCCACGTGGGAGGTCCCAGGTTCAGTTCCCCTGCCTTCTAAGAGGAAACAAACAGACCACAGTTGGACAATGAGCAAAAGCAACCAGCCGGAACAATGAGCAGACCATAAGCAAAAACAGTGAGCAAACAGACAAGGGAGCCACCTTGGCAGGGGTGGGGGTGGAAAGATAGCACCATAGTGAGATTTTTTTAAAAAAGCTTGGAGACCCTAAGTTGTACAGAGAAAGAACTAGAACTTGATCGAAATGACCTCATCTGCATCTGAGCCCAATATCACATCATCATGGTGAAAAAGCAGTTTAATACTGTGATAAATTAAAATAAAGTTACATGAGTCAAGAAATCTTACCTTACACTTTACATTACTTAACCTCTTATTAGTGAATCTTGTTCAGTTTTCAACAAGGCAGTCAGCAGATATTTATTGTTTACCCCCACTGTTGATTTTGTAACCGCTATTAAAACTGTGGCAAATACAGAGTTTTAGCAAGAGAGGAAAAAGAATGACAACAGAAAGTGTTGAGAATAAGGAATAACTACAGTTGGTTAGTCCCAGGAAAAGAAGGCTAAATTGGGGCAACTAAGAGAATATGTAGATTTTTTTTCTGAAGGAGAGGCTTAGCAGGTGTTCTTTTTATACTAGATAAAGAAGAAATGGGCTTAAATTTTAAAAGAACCACCACACTTTGGCTTAAGGAAATTGAGCAAAAGAAAAAAAAAGCCAACAACACAGAAAATGACTCCCTCAGGAGGTCAAGATGTGCTCTTGAAGGGAATTGATAGCCCATCTTTCGTAGGATGGCCAGTCCCCTGCCAGAGGGCCCAGCCTCCATTGGATGTCGTACAACCTTGCAAGGGTCTCCTCTAGTATTGAGAGTCCAGGTTCCACAGGATCCCATTACAGTAACAACTCACCACAGACGTGCCTACTGTGGGCTGGGTTGTCTGGACTACTCAAAGGTGTGTAAGACAGAGTGGACTTTAAGAGATTAACTCTTTTTAGGGAGTAAAGAGAGCCTTCTGTGGGCTAGGTGCTTCATATTCATGATGTCATTTCATCTTTGTAACACCCAAGGGAGACAGATATTAAATCTCACATCACAGAGGGGTGTGTGGTGCATAGAGACAAGTGGGGACCCAAAATTCCAAACTGCTCCCCTAGAACTCTGAAGTTTTGCCTGGGACTCAGTGCCAACCACTCCAGTGAGTCAAGTCCAGCTTTAAAAAGCTTGACAGTGGTAACAGAGATGCAGGTGCACTAGGGAGAGGCCATGGTACTGCTTGTTAGTTTACTCCTGTCCCATCTCATGCAAAGCCTTGGCATGGGACTAAGTGAACAGGAAGTGTCTTGAAAGACACTGTCCTAAGCGTTTTACTGCTTTCCAACTATGACAAGTGTCTCTCTGAGCTTCTGTTTTCTCATCCTTAGAAGGAGAGAGATGGGCTCTTTGATGTCTCAGGGCCTCTATCTGTTTGTAATGCCTTGAAGTCTGGAATTTGAGAACCTGATTTTCCCCCAGTGCTCTATGGAAGGTGTAGCTTTCATTTACAGCCACCAGAGGGTACTGTAATTTCACAGTGCTATTCCTCAGCTCTTCAGGGAGGAAAGTTACTGAGCCTAGAGGGTAAGGCATTGGCCGGTAGGCCCCATTCTCCAGGGCTTAAACGTACAGCAAGGGGACTGCACTAGATGTCTTCTCAGTTCCTTTGTGGTTTAGACACTCTTTGACCTGCAGTGCTTTGAAGTTAAGCTCAAGCCTCTGGAGGGCCTGAGCTGGGGAGGATTTTTTTACATTTCTTCAGGGCCCCAACTCTGTTGCTGCTTTCCTGGAAACAGAAACAGACTTCCACGGAGCCAACCCTTTAATCGGCTTTCATACTATCTTTAATCTGTCTCCTGCATCTTTGTTTATTCAAATCTAAGACAACGCTCAGATTTAGGGCCTCTCTGTAGGTGGTGAGGAGGGTCTTTGAAGAGCTCTATGGGTAAGTCTTGATCCCAGACTTTCAGGGTTTAGCCACAAACTAAAGGAGCTGCTTTGAGGGACCCTACTAGTCCGATTCCAGATACAGACCAACTTCTTCATATGCATATTAAACATTGAAGCCCAGAAAAGTTAAGGGACTTACCAGTGCTTATACATGCAAGGTAGTGGCTAAGTCTTCTGACTTCCTGGTCACCAACAACCTGACTGATTTTGTTGGCCATCTCAGTGAAGGATGGAAACAGTTCAGGGAATTATGTCAAGAGCTGGGTTCTCTTTGGAGGTATAGAGACCCCTCCTTTTGGAAAGTCAGCATCAGTTTGTGTGGAGGGATTGTTTCGTCATCCTGCCGTCTTCGGGACTCCTGCACTCTGATAGGATTCTGCCCATTGAGTGCATTGCCACATACTGTGTTCCTGCCACATCATGGGCTATACCTAATCTAGTGGCTACTTCAGGTGCTTCTTGAGGGTTTCAAAACATTTTTCCTCTCAACTCCCATTTCCATTAATGGCATGGCTACTCTGGCAATCAGCCAGTGTTAATTCCCTCCTGTTAGTCAAGATGCTGCTGCCTCAGGTCATCTCTTGAGTCTTCTTTCGTTTTCATCGTCTTCACCCTCTTTGAGCTCTCCTAAACCATGGCAAAAAGCCTCCTAACAATTTTCTCCTTTCATTCATTCCCTTCTCCATATAATTCTTGCACATTGCTGTCAGGTTAATCATCTAGTAATGGAAGCTAGAATATCATGATTGTAAGAAATTTTCTGCGTTGTATTTCCCAACCACCCATCTGATTCTGACTCTTACTATATAGTATTCATGCCAAGTGATCATTTAGCCCATTTCAGTTATATTTTTATGTATTCCATTTCTATTTTGAACACATCTGGCTATTATAAAGTTCTTACTTACGTTGAGTAAAATATTTTGTATCCTTTCTTACGATTGCTTTATGGGTGTAGTTACCTCTAGAATCTCTCTGAGAATGTTAATAAGAAATTTTTCTATTGTGTACTAGATCAATTCTTTTCTCAAAGGTCATTTGCTTTGCTTGTTTACTCTTCTGCTTCTTCATAAGGCTGGCTTTTGTCAAATGTCTCCTGCTTCCTGATTTTTCTTTCCTATTTATAAAGGTAATGCTAGATTGGTCAGTACTGAAGGTTTCCTTATCAGTTATCATGATCACTGTTCCACTAGCAGGCCTCTCCACTTGTGTGGGTAATGGGTAGGCTCTATATAGAGTGTGTACAGGGGATAGAGGAGGAGGGTAGGATTTAAAGAGTATATTAATAATTAACAAAAGTAGTGTGGGTAGAATATCCTCATTTTATTTATTTAAATATTTAAAGTGGGCTTTCAAAGATTACTAAGACCACTCAGCTTTTAAATCATACTTTTTATTAGAGAACATCCATTTTTCCTTTTGTAGTCATTCTTTTCAGAGCCTTCTGGATTCCTATTTTAGTTTGGACCAATTGCTGCATAGATTCTATCCTGAGGTTATATTTATAACATTCCGATTTTAGGACCACTGTGTTTCTTGATTTCTCATGTCTTCCTTTTTGGATTTCTTGGAGAACATCCTTATAATTCCCTTAAAATCTGTGGGTAGTAAAAATTTTAAGTCTTTGCATGTATGACAATGTTTTTATTTTGTAATCACCCTTGAATGACAGTATTGTTGGGTATAAAATTTTGGTTTTGTGTTTCAAATTTCAATGTTCCATGACCTTCAAAATAAATTTCCCTCAGAAGTTTGAATGCAGTTTTAAATTTCCTTCTTATGTTGCTGTTAGAAGCTTGATGATAATAAGATAATCTGTTTCTCTTTCCTTTGTAGGCAACCTGTTCTTTCACTGAGAGCTTTTAGGATTTTCTTTTTTTTTTTTTAAACATTTATTTTCTTCCCGTTCCCTTCCCCTGCCCTTTTGTTTTTGCTGTCTATGTCCATTTGCTGTGTGATCTTCTATATCTCTTTCTCTTTTTGTCTTCTCTTCTCGTGTTTCTCCTCCAGGATTCACTGGGATTCAATCTGGGGACCTCTGATGTGCAGAGAGGTTCCCTCTCAATTTTGCCACCTTAGTTCCTGGTCTCTGCTGTGCTTCACATTGACCCTCCCCTTTGTCTCTCTTTTGTAGCATCATCATCTTGCTGCATGACTCAATTGTGCGGGCACTGGCTCACCATGCAGGCAGTCGGCTTGCTGGGTAGGCACTCAGCTTGCCATGCGGGCACTGGCTTACCATGCAGGCATGGCTCACCACGTGGGCACTCAGCTTGCTGCGCAGGTGCTTACACAGGCACTCAGCTCACCGTGCGGGCACTGGCTCACCGCCCGGGCACTGGCTCACCACGTAGGCACTCACATGGGCACTCAGCTCGCCATTTGGGCAGTTGCGCGGGCACTTGTCTCACCGTACACTCAGCTTGCCATGCAGGCACTGGCTAGCTGCACAGGCATACTTTCTCTTCTTTTTCTTACCAGGAGGCCCCAGGGATTGAACCTGGGTCCTCCCAAATGGTAGGCAGAGGTCTTATCACTTGAGCTACATCTGCTTCCCTGGATTTTCTCTTACTCCTTAGAATTCTGAAATGTCATGAGAATGAACCTAGGTGTGAACATTTTATCATTCACCTTGATTATATATTAAGCTTCAGGTTATTCCTGGGAAATTTTCTTCTTTGATATTTGTGTTAGTCAGCCAAAGGGCTGCTGATGTAAAGTACCAGAACTCTGTTGGCTTTTATAAGGCTATTTATCTGGGTAGGAACTTAGTTACCAAGCCCTAATAATTCCAACTCAAGGTACCATAAGAAGTACTTTCTCATCCAAAGTCTGTTGCCACATGTTGATGCAAGATGGCAGGTGATGTCTGCAAAGGTTCAGCTTTCCTCCTTCATTTTAAGACTCCATGGTCCCAAAATCTTCTGATCTCAGCTGTAGGCTGGCTTAAGGCTCATCACTCTTCCCAGGGCTTGTTTCTTTCCGGGCTCAGCTTCTCTGGTCTCTCCAAAAGGTCAGCTGTAGACTGTCAGGCTCATCTCTCTTTCCAGAGCCATGTCTATAGAGCACTCTGTCTTCCTGTTTATCTGCTTCTGTGTATCTGCTTCCCTGTGAGAGTCTGTTTTATCAACCCAAGGGGGATTGTACTCAATGCTGAGTCACACTCTAATGACGTTGTTGGATCAGAGCCCTCGTCTTAATATAATTTAATCATATGTCCCAGCTGAATCTAATACAATCAAAGGGTTATCATACCAGAGAAACTGACCAGTTTACAAACATGATCTATATATTTCTTTTTGGAATTTATAAATATATCAAACTGCTACAGTATTTCATTCTGTCCATTTTTGGTTCTCTGTTTCTAGAAATCATATTAGGTAGCTATTACACCTCCTTTGGACATCTGTCTTTTAACATTTCTCATCTTTTGCTTTGGAGGCTTTTTTTCAGAAACCTTTATTTTGAAACCCTTTCAAATTTACTGGAAAGGTACAAAAAAACAATACCAACCTCATACAGAAAAGTCCAACATACCCCTATGCCCACATATATAAAGATCAACCAATTTTAACATTTTGCCACATTTGCCATATCATTCTATCCATGAACCTATCCGTCCTTCCATCTGTCAGTCTGTCCATCTGTCTATTGGTTGATCTATCTGTATTTATCAATCCATTTTCTGAACACTTGAATGTAGGTTTTTTATTCATGCTCCTGAACACTTAATATTTCCATGTATATTTCCTAAGAACAAGCATATTTACTTATGTAACCATCTTAAGTACAGTTATCAAGTTCAAGAAATTTAACATTGATATAAAGCTACAGTCTATATTTCAATTTTTTCATATATTCCAAAAATGTCCTTTGGGGCCTTTTCTCCATTAGATCCTGTCCAGGGTGCCTTATTACATTCAACTGTCATTGTTTCCTTAGTTGTTCATTTTTTTTTCCTTTGTAATTGTGGAAACATATTCAACATAAACTTTTCTATCTCAGCCATTCCCAAACATACCAGTCAGTGGAATTACTCATATTTATACTGGTGCTGTACCCTCACCACCTTCCATTACTAATATTTTTCCATCTCCTTCTAAGCACGGTTCTTAACCTTTTTTGTTCTACAGACCCCTTACTAAGTCCACACAATACTGTGTATTATTTAATAAATACATCACACCCACACCAACCCATCTCCACAAGAATAATGGATTTTTTTAAAAAAAATTTCAATTCAAGCTCATGGACCCCTTGTTAAGAACCTCTGCTGTACAGAAACCCTACATTATGTATTTTCATCCCTATGAGTTTGCATATTCTCTGATATTTTCTTTGTAGTTACCATAAGGCTTAATTTAAATATCCTATCTGTAACACTCTCATTTATTTAGATACCAGCTTAACTTCAACAGTATATACAAACTATCTTCCTATACCATCTGTACCTTTACCTTTTTGTAGTTCTTGTCACAAATTACATGCTTACACATTGTGAGTCCAAAACCACTGGTTTTTCATTACATTTTATGCATTTGCCTTTTAGATGATGTAGGAAGTATGACTGTATTTTGGGTTTAGAGCATTTGTATTTACCCATGTCATTACCCTTACCAGAGATCCTTGTTTCTTCATGTGGCTTCGGTCTTTGTCCAGTGTCCTTTCCTTTCTACCTACAGCATTCTCTTTAGCATCTCCCATAGGGTCACCAGTCTAGTGGTGACGGGCTCTTTCTGTTTTTATCTGGGAATGTCTTAATCTCTCCCTCATCTTTGAAAGACAGTTTTGTCAAATATAGATTTCTTGGTTAGCAGTTTTTTGCTTTCAGGACTTTAAATATGTCATCCCACTGCCTTCTTGCTTCTCTGGTTTCTGAGGAGAAAATGGCACTCAGTCTTATTGTGGCTCTCTTATACATGACACATTGCTTCTCTCTTGTGGCTTTCAGAATTCTCTTTGTATTTGGCCTTCAACAGTTTGATTATGATATGTCTTGGTGTGGGTCTACTTGGATTTATCCTGTTTGGAGTTCATTGAACATCTTGGATGTGTAAAACATATCATTTATTAAATTTGGGAAGTTTTCAGCTATTATTTCTTTGAATAATCTCTCTTCTCCTTTCTTTTTTTCTCTGGTATTCCCACAATACTTATATTGGTGTACTTGATGGGTGTCCCGCAGTTTCCTTAGGCTCTGTTCATTTTCTTTCATTTTTTGTTCTTTCTGTTTCATTAACTGGAATATTTCAATTATATTCAAGTTTACTGATTTTTTTTCCTGCCAGCTCTAATTTGCTGTTGTAATCCCCTCTAGGCAAAAAAAGATTTTTTTTGAGGTATCGGAGGCTGAGATTGAACCCAGGACTTTGTATGTTTGGGAAGCCAACACTCAACCACTGAGCCACATCAGCTTCCCTGAGTTGGTTTTATCACTTGTTTTGCTTGCTGTTTTTTTTTTTTTCAAGAGGCACCAGAAACTGAACCCAGGACTTCTCATGTGGGAGGTGGGCACTCAACTGCTTGAGCCACGTCTCCTCCCATAGACAATTTTCAGTTCTGCTACTGTAGTCTTCAGCTCTGTTTCGCTCCATTTTATAATATCTATCTATCAATAGTCTCTATGTTTAGCTATCATTTTCCTGATTTCTTTTAGTTCTTTGAACATATTTAGGATGATTTTTCAAAGCCTTTGTCTGGTATGTCCAGGTCTGTTCCTCCTCATTGATGGTTTCTAATGCTTTAATTTTCTCCTTTGTCTGGGCCATCACTTCCTGTTTCTTTGAATGTTTTGTAATCTTTTGATGAAACCTGGGCATTTTGATATTTCAGTGTGTTATTGCTGGAATTTAGACTCTGAGACCTCTGTTCCTTAACTTGTATCCAGGTCATGTTACCAGAGAGCTTTACTTGAATGCCAGGAGCTAACAACAACAAAAATTAAAAAGAAAGAAAGAGAAATAAGAAAACATCTTTGCTAGTCTTTACAGATCGACTGTGGGAATGCTCTCCTTCAGGTCTTATCCATACACTGAGTTTAGAGACTAGCTGGAGACCCAAGTGTGGGGGTTCCCCTGATCCTTTCTGCACGTGAATCTCATTTTGGGCACATGCATGTGGCCCTGGGAGTTCCACGGTTTACGTGGGCATGAAGATCCCCCTCTTCCCTAGGAAACAGTTTCCTCAAGGTCACTGTATTGTTTGTCCTACAGTCAGCAGTCCCTTCACAGCGCTCTGTAGGAGAACCTGGTGAGCTGCCTTCTACATGCAGGGCAATTCTGGGATGGCAAGACCTTCGGCCATTACCAGACAGATTGGGCCAGACATGCATGCTCCCAGTGTGTGCACAAGGGACCAGAGAGCCACACTGGGAGCATGGCCGACTCCACACTGAGCCTAGTGAGGGAGTGGAGGGGGACCACAGGATCCTGCTGCTTGTAAGTAGCCTTCTTTGGCACTCGCCTGGTTACTGCAGTCCTTTAACTGTTTTCTGGAGCTTTGAGAATAATGTTTTTCTGTGAGTTGTTGCCGTTGTTCAAAGGTTCTGTTGGGGGAGAGAGCCCTGAAGTGCCATACTCTGTACTTTGGAGACTTTTCCTGGACTTTTTCTTTCAGCTTTTTCATTGAATTTTAAAATTTCAACAATTGAATATTTTTATTGCACCAAAATACACATGTGCAATATACCTTTAGTGAATTTAGTACATTCACAGTTTTTCATAACCGTCACTATTAAGTTCCATTTTCATTACCTCAAAAAGAAATCCCATACCCATTAAGCGTTTATTCCCCATTATCCCCTGCACCCATGGCAGCCCCTAATCTGCTTCTGTCTGTGGATTTGCCTCCTCTGGATAGTTCATGTAAATGGACCATACAGTAGGTGGCCTTTTGTGTGTGACTTCTTTCCCTTTGCATGATGTTTTCAAAATTCATCCACATTGTAGCATATATCAGAGCTTCATTCTTTTATATAACTGAATAATATCCCATTGTATAAAGAGACCACATTTTGTTTACCCAGTCATCAGTGGATGGACACTTGGGTTGTTTCCACCCTTTGGCTGTTGTGAATCATGCTACTATGAACATTCATGTACGTGTTTTTAACACTTGAATTTTAATTTCCAAGAACTTTAAAAAATGTTGCTCTATTAGTAGCGTGTTCTTAATTTTAGGAATATAATATCTTCTTGAATCAATCTAAGGAAACTAATTAGACTTTTAAAGAACATCTTTTGTTTCCTGAACTTTCTATGTGCTATGTCTTTGCCAATTCCACAGTTGTACTTTTTCTTTAACTCTGCTGGTAAGAGAGCCTCCCTCCTCCACTGCTAACTTATCTTGTATTTATTTTGACTGAGGGGTTATCTGTTCTTATGAGCTCATCTGCTTTCACTTTTCCCAGAAATGTATCTAAATTGTGTATTCTGTCATGTAACAGAAACTTTGGAGGGTAGGAGATAAATGAGTAGGCTCTACTTGACTATCTTACACTATTCCTACATTTCTAAAGAGTATTTTAAAGCACACTTTGATAACCATTATTTTGAAGCAAATTACCAGCAAAAAAGTTACTATTTATATATTGCTTCTAATATTTTGAATGACTTTCCAACAAAACTGGTCTGTAACTTTCATATGTAGTTATCATGAAGAGGCCTGGGGTTCTTAGACTGGCCAGTAAATGGCCTGATCTCTAGCATTTCTCCCAATTTCTCTGCTTCAAAATGTAATTCTCAGGAGTAACAAGAGAGAATAAATATTGCCTCTGCCACTGCAACCAGTGACCCTCTAAGCTCTGAAAGACTAGAAATCTCTGGGCTCAACCCCTGGCCTCAGCCCCTGGCCCCTCTCTCTCTTCTTCATTTCCTCTCAGGACCTAAATTAGAGAAAAAGGGCTCAGCTTAGAAACAATGGTAATCATTTATGCATCTCACCTGTTTCTGTGATGAGTGGGTCCCAGACCTCATTTAGGGATTTCACCAAGAAAACCCCCATAACATCCATTAAAAAGGAGTAAAGGTTATCCAATATGAAAAATAATTAATAAGAAAAAAGTAAAACAGATGATCAATAAACATATAAATCCCTTAAACCTAGTAATAATTAGAGAAGTAAAAATCATAATAATACTGACATATCAGTTTTTGCTCATTGAATTGAGAAGTTTAAAAAGGATAGAAACCACTCTATATTGGTGAGGGCCTAAGGAAACAGGTTCTTGTTACTGCTGGTGGAAGTGATCCTTTTTAGAGGGCAATTTGAAAAAATAAACCAGAGTTTAAAATGTGCAGCAATTTGGCCTACAAAAATAATTGCACAAGTGTTAGATTATATTTATATGGAGGGATATCCATTGTAGTGTTGTTTGTAATAATAAAAATGGACACAACCTATAACAATCATAAGTAGAGGATTGATTTGTTATAATTTTTTTTTTTTAAAAGATTTATTTATTTATTTAATTTCCCCCCCTCCCCTGGTTGTCTGTTCTTGGTGTCTATTTGCTGCGTCTTGTTTCTTTGTCCGCTTCTGTTGTCGTCAGCGGCCCGGGAAGTGTGGGCGGCGCCATTCCTGGGCAGACTGCTTCTTTCTTTTCACGCTGGGCGGCTTTCCTCACGGGCGCACTCCTTGCGCATGGGGCTCCCCCACGCCGGGGACACCCTTGCGTGGCACGGCACTCCTTGCGCGCATCAGCACTGCGCATGGGCCAGCTCCACACGGGTCAAGGAGGCCCGGGGTTTGAACCGCGGACCTCCCATATGGTAGACAAACGCCCTAACCACTGGGCCAAAGTCCGTTTCCCCTGATTTGTTATAATTTTTAAAAGTTGCAGAAACCTTAAAATCCATCTGAAGGGTTTGATTTAATTTTGGAACATGTGTACAATGTAATACTACATACATATTAAAAAGAGACGTATGCCTATATATATGTACTAACCGTAGGAAAGTGAAACCTATATATTACTGCATGAATTAATATCATTTTAGTTTTTTTAAATCTCTCTGACACAAAGCACACACATACAGAACACAAACACATTATAAAAACAGGGGAGAAAGAGATATATCAAGCTGTTAACAAAGGCTAACTTTGGGGGATGAGATTATGTAAAACTTTTACCTTTTACTTTATACCTTCTGGCATTCATTGAGTTAAATGACTAATTTGTACTATTTTTATCATAAAGGAAAGAATGAATAGCCTCGCTCTCGTGTTCCTTCTCCCATGCCAGCCTTATTTCCCATTCGTTTCCAACCTGCCCAGTAGTCCAGCCACCCCACTGTTCCCCATGAGCATTATATGGTTTTTGGTATTAGCTGCTCAGTAATACTGAGCCATTCAGTGAATGATGAAGCTAGTGAATGGAATTTTCATCTCTGTCCTTAGACTATGTTTTTCCAGACTTAACTGAGAAGTCAGGTCCCATAGAAGACACAAGCCAGGCCCAAGAGGTGACAAGCCTCCCTTCTCCCCTGCCCAAGATGAATCTGGTTGAGCCTCCCTGGCATATGCCTCCTGAAGAAAAGGAAGAAGAGGAAGAAGAGGAAGAGGAAAGAGAGAAGGAAGAAGAGGAGGAGGAGGTAGAGGAAGAGCTGCTCCCTGTGAATGGATCCCAAGAAGAAGCCAAAACTCAGGTCCTTGACTTTTCTTCCACCAGCAGCAGCCAGCCTCCAGGACCCACCAAACATAGGCATGAAGATTCTGGGGATCAGGCCTCCTCAGGTGTGGAGGTAGAAAGCAGCATGGAGCCAAGCTCATCACCACTCTCAGTCACCCCAAGTACAGTGACCCTGGGGCATCAGGCTTTCACCAGCCTTGAGGAAGGGGCCACGATGCTGCCAGCTGCAGGATTTGGGGTAGAGTTTGAGGCTCCTCAGGAAGGGGGTGAGGAGGCCACTGTGGGAGCAGCCAGTTTGGCTGGCAAACAAGGGGAGGTGCCCTCCTTGGCATCATTCCCTCAAACAGAAGCTCCAAGTGGGGTCGAAACCCCAGATGAAGATCACCTTGACCCTAGAACCTCAGCCTCTTTCCCACTGGCCCCCCGAGACATGGAACTGACACCTTCCTCTGCTATTTTGGGACAAGAAGACTTCACCCAGCAGCCACAGGAAGGGCAGGCAGCTGAAGCTCAATCCAGAATACCCTGGGATTCTACTCAGGTAAAGTGAAGGTGCCTATGGGCCGTCAGTCTGCTCCTTTCTCAATAGAGTCTGGCTGGTGCAGCATGGTGGGAGGATCTGCCGGGCTAAGAATGGAGGCCCTTTCCATAGCTCCCATAACCCCAAGAGAACTGGTTTTTTTTTTTTTAGATCTCTATTTCATGGTCCAGGAATGGGTGTTCTTGCTTCTATAACATGCAAAGACCCTTTGAGAGCTTGGAGTTCCCAGCCTGGTTTTCCTTTGTTCAGGCATTCTGCTGCCACCCTAGGCCTGACCCATTTTCTCTCCCATCCCCATCTCTACTCCCACCACCAAATGTGCTAGCTGCTCTCTGGTCTCCTCCTCCTCCTCCTCCCCACCCCCACCCAAAGAGCAGTGCTTATACCCATAGAACACCAGAAGGAAAGGAGTCCCACGATGTCACCCTCTGGGGCTGGCCCACAGGTATGTTTTCATTTGGCCTGCAGAATAGTAAAAAAAAGATATTGTAGTTATTCTGACCTTAGATGGGGCAGGCCCTCTGCAGTCTGGCCCCTTTGACACAGTTTCCCACTTCCTTTAGATCATGCCTGATCTTTAATCCAAGGCATTCTTTGCTTGGTCCCTGAAAATATTTGGGTTTGTTGACCTTTGGTTAGATCCTTGATATGTCACCTTCCAGAGGTTGCCAGCTCTGCCTAGCTATAATAAACCTACACCTGGCCTTTATCTTCTAGCTTCTCAAAAGGTTTCCATTCCATTTCCTCTCCCTGCTACTTTTCCTTAGGCCTTGGTAATCGCCCTTCTGTTTGTTTCGTTGTACAGGTGATCTGCAAAGACTGGAGCAACCTGGCTGGGAAAAATTTTATCATTCTGAACATGACAGAGAACATAGACTGTGTGAGTGCTGAGCCCAGCTGGGGACCACAAGCAAAGGCTGGAGGCAGGAAGGCAGGCTGGTAGCAGAGGGAGGGCTCTCGGGGGAATGGGGAGTGAGGCTGAGGACCTCGGATGGGGTGGAAGGCTTGGTCTGTAAATCAGAGAGGAGCAACCTAACCATAACCTAGGGTATGAAACAGCACCCACCAATGTTAAAAAAAAAGAAACGAAAAAAGAGTGCTTTCATATTTTTTAATTTCTAAGGGTGTTTTTATTGCCCCCCCAACCCCTATTTTTAATTTAAAGGAATAGTTTTATTCATGGATGCAATATCTTACCTCTGAGAGCACTGAAATTTTTTAAAGTTGTTTTCTGCTAGAGTTTTCCTCCAGGTTAATTTTCCCTGCTTGTTTTGGTCTCAGTTTTTCATAGACATGCTTTCCTCAAAGGTCTGGTGGTGTCTACTCATAGATATTTAAGGAGGACTACCAAAAAGCTGGTTGGAAGCTTTGAGCTTGTTGGTGGGGTTCGTTAACTGAGACTTTTCAAAAGGGGCATCTGGCTAGACTATTTCATTTGAAAATCTCTAATGTCAGCATCTTTAGGTCAGCCCTCCTGGGGTTTTTAGATTCTTTGAAAAATGGACTTACCTTCTGCTGGGAGTATAAAGGGCCTGTTGCCAAAGAGCTGGGAGCCAAAGTGGAAAAGGCTGAGTGTCACAGTAAATATGTATGCATAAATGCAATTATAAATATTCATTTGCTCCTCCTGTTTGCAGTATGAACCCCCTGCCTCAGTTGTACCTGGTCTACTCTAGTTCAGAGACTCTGTTTTACTCCCTTTGAAGAATAAACTCCTAGTCTTCTGCCAAGGAGAAGGGATATTTGTTAACCATGCAGTGTTTGGGGAGAGGAAATATGGATTCAGCTGCTTCTTAAATACACTTTCAACCAGTTCTCCTGTTTTTAGTGCCATTTTCATCCCCTCTTATAAGGGTAACAAATGCTGCTTATTTCAGAGCTTTTGGAGAGTTCAGTATTTTAAATCTGACTGCTTCTCAGCTTTCCTCACTGTTGGCCTAGGATTCAGCTCTTTGGGGTTTACTAAATCAGGAGATTCCTACTCATCCATCTGCTTCCAGTGTCCAAATTTTATTGCTCTTGTCTCCTCTTCTGGTTTATTTATTTATTTATTTATTTTTAATTTTTTTATTTTTTATTGACTTTGTAATAATATTACATTAAAAATATATATGTGAGGTCCCATTCAACCCCACCCCCCCACCCCCCCTCTCCCCCCCCCAACAACACTCGTTCCCATCATCATGACACATCCATTGGATTTGGTAAGTACATCTTTGGGCACCTCTGCACCTCATATACATTGGTTCACATCATGGCCCATACTCTCCTCTATTCCATCAAGTGGGCCCTGTGAGGATTTACAATGTCCGGTGATTACCTCTGAAGCACCATCCAGGGCAGCTCCATGTCCCGAAGACGCCTCCACCTCTCATCTCTTCCTGCCTTTCCCCATACCCTTTGTCCATTATGTCCACTTTTCCCAATCCAATGCCACCTCTTCTATGTGGACATTGGATTGGTTGTGTCCATTGCACCTCTATGTCAAGAGGAGGGTCAGATTCCACCTGGATGCTGGATGCAATCCTCCCATTTTCAGTTGTAATCACTCTAGGCTCCATGGTGTGGTGGTTGTCCTTCTTCAACTCCATCTTAGCTGAGTGTGGTAAGTCCAATAGATCAGATTGTAGGTGCTGGAGTCTGTTGAGGCTCAGGACCTGGCTATCACATTGTCAGTCTTCTGGTTTATTTTTGTGTCTTATGGTTTAAGGCCTTAAAAAAATTATTTACTCTTGTTTTAGTTGGATTGGGAGAAGAGTGAAAGTACATGCATCACTGATCAGTGATCAGTGAGGTGGTTGTGTTTTTTATAGTATCATTATAAACGTACAGATCGTAACATCATTGATTTGTTGCAGTTATGATTCTTACTAATGCTCAGATACCCCATCTTTAGTGAGTGAAAGCTTTCCAGTTGACTTCTGAGTCCTTTTGACAACCTATTAGTGTTTGATAATTCCCTTGCCTTCTGATATATCAAGACTTTTCAGTTTATCTTGTACAACCCATTTCCCTGAATTAGAATCAGTCTTTCTCCAAGGTGTCCTAATTCCTTTTATTTGGAAATAGTACAGTATAGATGTCTGGGACCCTTACATTTTTTGTAGGCATACTTGAGCAAAGTCTAAAGTCAATCTTTCTTCTCTTTCCAAACAGCACATAGATATCAAAATGCTTTTCTTCTGCTTTCCCTGTTTTAATCTACTGTTACTTTTACTTAATATTTGACATCCACCTAATTAGTTACTGTGATCAATAGTCAATGCTTATTTAGCTTTATCAGTGTTGGTTTCTTTGCTCACAGTTCTCACATCTACTTCCTTTCTTCTGGGTTTAACTTCCTTTCTCCTGAAATATATCCTTTAGTAACTCTTTCTGCAAGGATCTCCAAGCCTTTACTTATCTAAAAAATGTCTTTAACTTTCTCACATGCTTTTCTTTTGTAACTTTTAATTTTGATATAATTTCAAGCTTACAGAAAGAATAGGACAAAGAACTCCCACATAGCCTTCATCCATTCGAGAGTAAGGTGAAGGCATCATTCCCATTTACCCCTACCCGAAATACATCGGTGTACATTTCCTTCAAACAAGAATATTCTTTTACGTAACTATAGACAATTGTCAGAATCAGGAAATTAACAGTGGATTATTATTTAATCCAGAGACCTTATTAAATTTCACCAGTGGTCCCAATAATATCCTGTATAGCTGTTTTTCTCTTGGTCCAGGATTGTTTGTTGCCTTTAGTTGTCTGTTCAGTCTCCTTTAATCTGGAACAGTTCTTTAGTCTTTGTCTGTAATGACCTTGCCCTTACTGAAAAGTACAAGGCATAGTTTTTATAGAACATTCCCAGGATGGGCTTGGCCGATGTTTTCTCACGATTAACTTTAGGCAGTGATACCACATGAGTGCTGCCACGGCTTCCTCAGGGGGTCAGACCTGGAGGTGCGTGATGCTGGCGTGTCTCATTACAAGGCCACATCACTTTGATCTCTTGGTTACAGCAGTGTCTGCCAGCTTTCTCCACAGAAATATTACTGTTTTCCCATTGTCATTAATACTTGAGACTGTAAATATCTTGTATCTCATCAAACTTTTTCTCATTAGTTTTAGTATCCATTGATCATTCTTGCCTGAACCAGTTATTGGTAGGATGGTTGCAAAATTGTGATTTTCTAACTCTTATCACTTATTTATTTATTTGCTGGTATTCTACTGAAAGACCTTTTCCTTGGTATGCATATATGTGTGTGGATTTGTATGGATTCATGGGTTATTGTTTCATTGAATAGTTTATAATTCATTACTGTCATTATTTATTTTAATGCTCAAATTCTTTTAATATAGTCCAATAATTTTTTAACACAGCAAGAGCAAATTTATTGAATAAAGATTTTCTTGGGACATAAAAAAGATCATTATGCCATGCCACATATCATTATTTACAAAATTCACTTTAGATTTTATGGAAAAGTACATTATGGGGAGAAGAGTTGCCTTATATTTCTCACTAAATTGAACATAATCACTTTCTTCCCTACTCTTTTTTTTCCATCTACCTGTCTTGCAGGATTGAATATAGAGGCCTCAAACAATTTTTAGTTTATAAGAGCTAAGCATCATCAGTGCCTTGATTGCTTCTAGTTCTTTTTCTTCATTGGTATGCTGGTTTCATCCTGCTTTGGATTTTTGGTAGATGGTCCCTCAGAAGTCTATCTCTTTAGAACCCTGAATTATTCTTGGCTTCGATTCATTATCATTCTGGTTGTGGCTTAGCCTTTTGGACAAAGTTTTACTTTTTGATAAAACAGTATTTTCCAAGGGTTTCCTTTGTCTTCATTTTGAACTCAACTTCTACTGGTTTCCTTCAGCATTTGAACCAGTTGGATTTTTCTTCTTTACCATAGAAAGCAATGGATCACTAATGTTCAGCCTCAGTTGTCTTATTTTGATGGCTAGATCTTAGAGATACAGTGCTTGGATCAGCAGTTTTATTTTTTAAAGATTCATTTAGGAAAATCTACATGATTTTCTTTCTCATCCTTTCTTTGATTTGGCAACTCTACAGCCTCAAAGGATTAGCTCCTTGTAGCTCTGTGTCAGCCTTGTTTCTGTTTCTAGGTCTTGCTGATCCAGTCATTTGCACTGGCATACTCTTTCAGATTTTTCACTAAAGGACTGTCACTGTTTTTCCCCTTCTTGTCCTGGAGAAATTCTCTGTGCTGTGATAGGCAAAGAATCAGATCCTTGCATCTCAATAGCTAGGATTCTTTTGCCTTCAAAAACTCAACAATATACCTCTTGATTTACTACTACTCTATCTTTCTGCTTCCTACCCTGGATTTTCCTTGTAAGCTTCTTTCCAGTTTCCTCTGTGAGTATTACCTATGATATGTTGGGTAAAAACAGGAAAGCAGGTGACTCTACATTGCTTTTTCTAGATCTTGAGGATCAAATTCCTGGAACTGTAATTCTACCTTCCAAGACTTTCCATGAAGGATTGTCATTACTTTTCTCCTTATCTTTTCCTGAAGATGTGTTTTCTGCATAGCCCTAATATGTTTTATGCACATTCTTACTTTGAGGCCCAATAAGATGTTCCAGGCTTTCTTGTACTTTCTCTGCTCCATCCCTGGAATTAGCCATTTTCTAAGGAGCCCTAGTTACTTTTAATGAGGAAGGTATTTAGAAGCCAAATTCTGGGTTCCAGATTTGCTTATGGTCCCTGGGGTATCATTGCTTATAGACCCTTTTAGAGGAAGACCTGAGGGATACTTATCTATATTTCTCTCTCTTTATAAATGTCCATATATAAATATATAATACCTGTACCTGTATGTTTATATATGTACATGCACATATTTAAAACTCTGAGTTCACACCGATACTTCCAATTCAAGTGCATCACCATTGGGTTCTTCTAGCCTTCCTCTGTTCCACATTTGTATCTTCCTTTTCTCAGAAACTTGACTCCCAACATCCTCAACATGTTTATTAATTTGTTCAGTTCTATAATACACAAAAGTAGCTGAAAATTGTTAACCCATACAGCTGCAAAAAAACTAACCTACTGTGTAAACATCAATATTTGTCTAAATTTCTTTTATCTTTTTATCTTTAGGCTGTTCAGAAGTTACTTCAGTTCTCTTTTATGCTTGTGGTGTAATTATGTTACACATTTAGATGTAGTTAGATTTATTTTTTTGTTTGTATTCATTTTTAGGGTTCTTTTCTCCATCCCTGTTGATTTATTAAAACACTTTTTTATTTTGAAATACTTTCAAATGTACAGTACAGTTAGAAAAATACCAACTCCATACAGAGAACTCCAACATACTCCCCCTCCATCCCCACTGATTACCCAGATCTACTAATTTTAACATTTTGCCACATTTGCCATATCATTCTTTCAGTCCATCTGTCAATCAATCCATCTTTCCCTCTCTGTCTGTCTGCCTTCCTGTTTGTCTATGTATTTACCAGTCCATTTTCTGAACATTTGAAAATGTATTACTGAACATTTAATACTGTCCTGTACATTTTCTAAGAATGAGGATATTCACTTACATAACCAACTTAAGTACAGTTAGGAAGTTCAAGAAATATAACACTGAAATAAAGCTCATAATCTATATTCCAATTTTTTTTTTTTTAAGATTTATTTTATTTATTTCTCTCCCCTTCCCCCTCATCCCGGTTGTCTGTTCTCTGTGTCTATTTGCTGCATCTTCTTTGTCTGCTTCTGTTGTTGTCAGCAGCATGAGGATCTGTGTTTCTTTCTGTTGCATCATCTTGTGCCAGCTCTCCGTGTGTGCGGCACCATTCCTGGGCAGGCTGCAGTTTCTTTTGCACTGGGCGGCTCTCCTTATGGGGCGCACTCCTTGTGCATGGGGTTCTCCTACACGGTGGACACCCCTGCGTGGCAGGGCACTCCTTGCGCGCATCAGCACTGCGCATGGGCCAGCTCCACACGGGTCGAGAAGGCCCGGGGTTTGAACCGCAGACCTCCCATGTGGTAGACGGACGCCCTAACCACTGGGCCAAGTCCGCTGCCCCCAGTTTTTTCATATGTCCCAACAATGTCCTTTTTTTGGGGGGGGTGGGCAGGCAGGTACCGGGGTTGGGTACTGAACCAATAATGTCCTCTTGAGCCTTTCCCCCTCCCTTATTAGACCCCGTCTAGGATCCCACATTGCATTTAATTGTCATTGTCTCTTTTGTTGCTCTTTCTTTTTTTTTTAATTGCAGGAACAGATATACAACATAAACTCTTCCATCTCAACCATTCCCAAGCACACCATTCAGTGGAATTATTCACAATGTTGCCAAATTCCATAACTAAAACTTTCCCATCTCCCCAAACAGAAAACCTACACACATTGTACATTAATTTCTTCTTCCTCCTGCTCCCCACCACTGCAACTGTACTTTAATTTCTATCTCTATGAACTTGCATAGGCTTTGATATAGTCTCTATAGTTACAATGGGGATTGAATTTAGCATCCTAAATCCGTAACAATCTCATTTGCTTTGATACCAACATAATGTCAATAATATACACATGCTAGGGAGTGGATGTGGCTCAAGCAATTGAATACCTGCTTTCCACATGGAAGGTCCCAGGTTCGGTTCCCAGTGCCTCCTAAAGAAAATGAGCTGATGCACTGAGCGGGTGCAACAAGATGACGTAACAAGATGACACAATGAGGAGACACGGCAAGAGACATGATGATTAGGAAACAGATGTGGCTCAAGCATTTGGGTATCTCTCTCCCACATGGGAGGTCCTGGGTTCAGGTCCCGGTGCCTCCTAAAAAAAAAGAAGACCAGCAGACACAGCACACAACAAACAGACACAGAGAGCAGACAGTGAGTGCAAACAACAAGGCAGGGGGAGGAAAAATAAATAAATAAAAATCTTTAAAAAAAAAAAGCTCAGGGGAGCCCATGTGGCCCAGTGGTTTAGCGCTGGCTTCCCACATATGAGGTCCCAGGTGCAATCCCTGGACCCCAGTACCTCCAAAAAATATTAATATACATACACTATGTTCCTATACCATCTGTACCTCCATTTTTATGTTGTTCTTGTCACATATTACATGTTTATACATTGAGTCCAAAACCACTGATTTATTATTACATTTTATGCTTTTTTAAATCTTGTAGGAAGGTCAAAGTGGAGTTACAAACCAAAAATGCAATAAAACTGACATATTTTCCCAGGTTTCCCTCACCAAAGATCTTTATTTCTTCAAGCAACTTCTCTCTTTTGTCTATTTTCCTCTTCTTTTCACCTGTAGAACTCTCTCTAGTATCTCCTGTGGGGCTGGTCTAGTGGTGACAGATGCTCTTAGCTTTAATGTGTTCATCTCTTACTCACTTTTGAAAGGCAGTTTTGCCAGATATAGAATTCTTGATTCTTGGTTGGTTGGCTTTTTTTTTTTTTTGCTTTCAGTACTTTAAATAAGTCATCCCACTGCCTTCTTGCCTCCATCATTTCTGATGAGAAATTGGCATTTCATCTTATTCTGATTCTCTTGTAGATAAGTTGCTTCTCTTTCGGCTTTTAGAATTCTTTCTTTATCTTTGGCATTCACGGTTGGTATGGCTAGGTATGGGTCTGTTATCTGGGTTCCTGTTTGGAGTTCACTGAGTGTCTTAGACTTGTATATTCATGTCTTGTTAAATTTGGGAGGTTCTCAGCTGTTGCTTTTTAAAATATTCTCTCTGACCCCTTTTCTCTTTTTTCTCCTTCTGGGACTCCCTCAGTGTATAGATTTGTGTACTTGACAGTATCTCACAGGATCCTCAGATTCTGTTCAATTTTCTTCATTCTTCTTTCTGCTTCTTAGACTGAATGATTTTGATTTTCTGATCTTCTGATCTTTAAGTTCACTGATTCTTTCCTCTGCCAGGTCCAATCTGTTGTTGAACACCTCCATGGAATTTTAATTTCTGTTGTTGTAGTCTTCATTTTTGTTTGGTTCCTTTTAATAATTTCCCTCTCTCCATTGATATTCTCTTTGTGTTCTTTCATTTTCCTGATTTCCTTTAGTTCTCTGTCCATGTTTTCCTTTTATCTCTTCGAGCTTATTTAGGACCATTTTTTTAAAAAAGCCTTTGGTATTGTTACTGGATTTCTTTTAGGTTCTTTGACTATGATGGAGAAATGAATTTCAAGAGCATGTTGGGTGGGTTAGGCCAGTAATTTATTCAGGTAGGGAGGGAAGAGAAATGAGAGAAAATAGCAGAGCAGGGGTCCCAGGTAGAGAGGAAGGGGCTGAAAAGTGATAAAGAGGGTTGATTTATGGGCTACAATTTCCCATTATAGGTTATAAATGCCCAGGTTATACTTGCGTGGTGATTCAAGTGGGGGAGAAGCAGCTGGAGCCCAGGTCCAGAGGCAAGAGAGTATGAGAGAGTGAACTCAGACCTGGGCTGCTTTTTAAACTGCTAATTATTCCACCCCTTTGCTAATGGCAGGGGAGGAGTTCCAGCTGTTCACTGGTTTGATTGCTTATTTCCCCCATCAGTCTCCCAGGAGGGCCCAATGATAAAGTCCTTCCGGGAATATCCAGGGCTACTCCTGGTTTGGAGGAGTTCTTCTGAGTGGCAGAATCTTGGGGAGGGTCTTCCAGCAGCCATCTTGGGGTTATTGATGTCCACGTGGACTTCTTGCCAGGTTCCAGATCCATCTCCTGAGTCCCTATCTTACTAGCCTGCTTCAGTATGTCCCAGGTCTGGTCCTCCTCAATGATATTAATAGTTTGTCATGTTTTAATCTTCTCCTTTGCTTGGGCCATCACTTCCTGTTTCTTTGTAAGTTTTGTTATCTTTTGTTGAAACTTGGACGTTTTGGTATTTTAATGTGTTACCACTGGAATTTAGACTTTGAGGAGTCTGTTCCTTAATTTTTTAGCCAGGTAGTGTTATGGCAGAGCTTTTCTTGAATGCCAGGAGCTAACAACAACAACAACAAAAAAAAAAAAAAAACAGGAAAAAAAGAAAGCACCATTTCCAGTCTTTGCAGATTAACCTGTGGAGGGCTCTCCTTCAGACCTTATCCATACAAAGAGTCCAGAGAAGAGTCTGAGCCCAAAATGCAGGGCCTCTCTGGGCCTTTCTGCCCATGTGTCTGGTCTTATGTATATACATGCAGCTCTAGGAATTCACCTTAGGGGGATACAAATGTCCCCCTCCCCTAGGAAACGACTTTTTTTTTTACAGTCCCAGGCACCATACTGTATGTCCTACAGCCAGGAATCCCTTACCCAGACCGCACAACCTGACTGCTCTCCCACAGCCATATTTGGAGCAGCCTTCTCCATGTAGGGTACGTTCTGGGATGGCGAGTCCTGCAGGGAACCACCAGACAAATTGGGCCAGACATACAGGCTCCCAGCATGTGCATGAGGGTACTCTGCTCCCTTGGGAACCAGGACCAGGGATCAACACTGAGAGAACAAGCTGGCTCCTTGCCGAGCTGTCGAGGGGTGCCTGGGTAGCAGCCCAGCCAGGGCACCACGAGATCCTCCTGCCTTTAAGTAGTCTTTTTCTTGATTTCGCACCACTCTGTTCCTGCAGTCCTTTAACTGTTTTCTAGAGCTTTGAGAAAGATGTTTCTGCCAGGTCTTGCTGGAGGTTCTATGGGAAGATGGAGCCTTAAAATATCTCACTCTACAGTCTTGATACTCTAATTGTATTTTTTGAGTATGTGAAGCATTAATGTGGTCCTACATGTCTAAATGATACAAAAATTTATCCTTAGAGAATCCTTACTCTCTCTCCCCACCCCATCTCTTTCACCCATTCTACCCTTTCACCTTAGGGAACCAATATCTTTAGTTTCTGATTATCTTTTCTGTGCCTTTTTCTTTCTACAGAAATAAGGAGGTAAAAGTATAGTTTCTTCTTTTCTTTCTTGCAGAAAAAGTAACATGCTATTTATATTCTTTTGCCTTTTACTTCTTTCCACTTAACAGTATATTTTGGAAATCACTTTTACAATTGAATAATACTTCATATGTGTGTTTTCCATAGTTTAATCAACAAGTCTCTTTCCTATGGACATTTAAGTTGTTTCCAGAATTTTGCAATTACTTAAAATGCTGCAGTGAATAACCTTGCATAGCTATATTTTCATATTGTTGGAGTAAATTCCTAGAAATGGAATTGTATATGCAGTTTGTTAGATATTGCCAAGTTTCCATTTCTCTGTCATACTTTTTAGAAATTTGGTGGGTCTTAGTTTTCTATCCTCAATGTCTCTTAACCTTTTTATCTTTTTCATCTCTTTAAAATCTCGATGATGCATTCTGGGTGATTCCCTAGCTGTGTCTTCCAAATTAATAACTGTATTCACTTGTGTCTAATATTCTGTTTAACCCATCCATTGAGTCTTTAATATAGATGACTGTATTTTATTTTTAGAATTTCTACTGGTTCCAGATCTGTCCCGTTCTTTTTTCTCTTTTGTCAAGGTTTCTGTTCCTTCCTTTCTCTCTTTGATTGTTTTAAACATTTATTTTTATGATCTCTTTCAGATTGTTATAGTAATACTACATCTTGGGGTATCAATTCTCCTTGTCTGTTGCATTTACAATGTATTTTCTGGTATGTTTTGTGATTTATTATTGTGATATCCTCTTCAATCCCACATCACTGAAAGAATTCTACAGTGCAGTTTCAGGGAATCTCCAGGAATTCTAGTAGTTTTAGACTTCAACAGTTTAGACTATATACCCAAGTAAAATGCAAGCCTGGGTTTTTTACTTATCTTAGGTAAATTTTTCCCCCTGACTATGCGCATGGGCAGATGACAAACTTCCTTCTAGTTCCTCCAGTTGAGTGGGAAGTTTTTCTAGGCCCCAGTTCACTGTCCTATCTGTGAGTCCTGAACCCCCAGGAATTTGCTGTGCAGTTTTACTCCTGCTTACTCTTCTAGCTTTGAGTTTCCTCTCCTTCTCCCTTCTTTGAGCTTGGGCTTAGCTATGTTTTTATTTTTATTTATTTATTTTTTTATTTTTAAAAAAGATTTATTTATTTATTTAATTTCCCCTCCCTCCCCCGCTTGTCTGTTCTCTGTGTCTATTTGCTGCGTCTTGTTTCTTTGTCCCTTAGCTATGTTTTTAGAATCTCTTTTGTTTGGCTATATTTGCCCAGAAGCCTATGTGTTTGTAGCAAGGTGGGAGAGGGGGTATTCAAATCCACTCCATCTGCTTTGTTGCCAGAAGCTAAAATGATCTGATTTGTCCCTTCTTGTTTGCCATAGGGCCTATCCCAGAAGCTCCAAGGGTTGACTGTAACTGTTGGGCCTTTGAAATGGAGCCCTTGGAGAGCAGTAATGGTGCTGGAGCTAGGGTGGAACAAACAGTGTGACGTGCTAGAGGGATCACATGCACGTGAGTCCGCAGGGGAGGCTGTTAGCACCCACCAGCTCTGCACTAGGACACGCAGGGGAGGCTGTTCGCACCCACCAGCTCTGCACTAGGACACGCAGGGGAGGCTGTTCGCACCCACCAGCTCTGCACTAGGACACGCAGGGGAGGCTGTTAGCACCCACCAGCTCTGCACTAGGACATGCAGGGGAGGCTGTTCGCACCCACCAGCTCTGCACTAGGACACTTGCTTCACTTAACAGAGATTTAATGGACGTGTAATATGTGTCTGGACGGTGCACAAATCAGGCATATAGCTTGACGGACTGCTGCAAACTGTCCACACCCATGTAACTAGCACCCACATCAATAGAGAAAACATGATCACTGTCTCCCTAGAATCCTTTTCACACTCCCTTCCTGACCCCAGTCCCCAAGGGGAACCATTTTATTGACTTGTAGTACCAAAAATTAATTTTGCATGATTTTGACCTTGATAGACATGGAATCGTTCAGTATCTATTTTGTCTGGCTTTTTTTGCTCAATATTCTGCTTGTGAGATTCATCTACATTGGTGTGTGTAGTTGGCATTTCTTCATTCTTGTTCTGTATAGTATTCTATTTGTTTATCCCTTTTACTGTTAAGGGTCTTTTGCGGAGTTTCCAGTTTCAGGCTATTGTGAATATGCTGCTGCAGGCGTTCTTGGATGTTTTTTGGGGAGCATGGGGGCACCTTTCTGATGGGTAGATGTCTAGGAATGGGCTGGCTGGGTCCCAGTGTATATGTGTATATTCAGCTTCAATAGATGGAGCCCAAAATTCTTCCAGAGTGTTTGCACCAGTTTTACTCCCATCAGCAGTGTTTGGGAATTCTGGTTCTTCTACCTCTTTGCCAACCCTTGGTATCGTCCATCTTTTTCATTTTAAAAATGGAAGGTAGGTAGTGATACCACTTCATTTTCTAACTGAAAGGTAGATAGTGATATCACTTTGTGGTTTTAATTTGCATTTTCCTGATGGCTAATGAAGTAAGAGTACCTCTTCCTATGTTTTTTGACCATTTGGATAGCCTCCTCTGTGAAATGCCTTTTCAAGTCTTCTGTCCATTTATCTGTTGGGTTATCTGTTTTTTTCTCATTGATTTCTATTACTTATTTTCATATTCTGGATAAAAGAATATATTGGATATTATTATAAATATCTTTCCCCCCTCTGTGGGTTGCCTTTTCACTCTCTTAATGGTATCTTCTGATGAAAGAAGTTTTCAAAATTTTAACTGGATCATAATACAGTACAGTTTATCCATTTTTTCCTTACGGTTTTTGTGGTCCTTTTAAGAAAACTTTGCCTACTCCAAAGTCACGAAGATAGTCTTCTATGCCTAATTCTAAATGCTTTAGATCTGCAGCCCACCTGGAAATGATTTTAGTATGTGATGGGAGATGTGAGCCAAGATACCTTTTTGTCTTTTCCATTGGGATATCCAGTTGATTGAACAAGTACTTTATTTTTGATTCTCATGGTAAGCTTTGGGTGTTTAGGACCATTGCCCATCTTTTCAGGTGAGGAAAGTGAGACTCAAAGAGGTACAGTATTTTGTTTTAAAGTCACAGAGCTTGTAAATGGATTCAAACCCAGATTGATTTGATTTCAACGCCAGGGCTCCCCTTGCCCCTATCACTGAAATTCCATTTTCCCATCTATAAAACAAATGGCATGAAAACCCAGCCATACAGAGCCTCCCAGGTCTGATGTTGTGGGTCTGTGGGCATCTTGACCCAGGAGTATGTGGGGAATGCATATGTGGGGCAGCACAGGCTGCAGGAGAGGAGAAGGTGCATCTTATGGCAAGAGTTGGCTGCTTTGGTCAGTCACCCACTCTGGGCATGCAGCCCTTCCCTGCGCGCGCACACACACACACACACACACACACACACACACACACACAATCAGTCAAGAAGGTAAGAACCATTTCAGAAACTAGGTCTTTCCTAGCTGCTGTGTACCTATCTCCAAGCACCCACCAGTCATCTCCCAAATTTAGAACTGAGTTTGGCTTTCTTTCAGGCCAGTGAGTGCCAAGGCTTGAGCTGGCACTTGCCACAGTAACAGGGAACCGAGGCACAGCACTTTAATCACCCTGGTGACCTTCAGGTTGGCATGGCAACTAGGGGATAGGTCATTGGCTTGGCTATAGCTGAAAAGAGGTCAGGAGTGGCAGGAGACCCTGCAGGGGTGAAAAGCCTGTGCCCTCCCGGGCAGTCTGGCTCTCGGTCCCACAGCAGGGCACCCACAAGACAGCCGAGCACCTGGGAGAGCAGTGTCCAGCTGGGAGCTGTGGAGGCGGGTGACCAGTGGTGCCACGTGCACATGAGGACAAGGCAGCTGGAGAAGAGCCAGTGGTGGGGAGGTGCCATGGACCAAAGTCACACAAAGCTACCGCCCCACCCAATGGCCAGTCACACCCAAAGGCCCAGCTCCCATCCTCTCCAGTGGTCCCCAGAGCTTGCCGGACAGCCTTTCTCTGGGAGTAGCTAGATCACCTTTCTAAACGTTTGGCTGCTGGGCCGAGGTTGGAGTGGGAAGCTAGACCTGGAGGCAGAGGGGTCCAGCGGAACCTTTCTCCTTCACTGAGGACGGGCAGGGGACTCTCTCTCTCCTTGTAGGAGGTGTTCCGGCAGCACCGAGGGCTGCAGCTCCTGGCCCTGGTAGAGGAGGTGCTGCCCCGCCATGGCAGTGGCCGCCACGGGGACTGGCACATCTCCCTGAGCAAGCCCAGCGAGAAGGAGCAGCACCTTCTAATGACCTTGGTGGGCGAACAGGGTGAGTGACAGGAAGGAGAGAGTCGGTGCCTCTGGAGAGAGGGCCTGGGCTGGCCGCACTACACCAGCAGGCATATCCTGAGGCCAAGGGCGGTCACCTGCAGAGCCATGGGGAAGCACGTGACGAAAAGAACTTCTGAACTTGGGCTCAAGGGCAGGAGGATGAGCTACTGACAGGACCCCAGTTCAGCATTCAGGGGGTACTGCGAAGCTTGGGTTCTGGAGAAGAGGAAGAGGGTGTGGAGCTGGTTATTGGGAGCAGGAGTCAGGGTGGGTGGGTGTGGTTTCAGCACAGGCCTGAGCTGAGCTGGGCACTGCCCATGCTGTGTGGGGTGTAGGGGCGCGTGCCAAACGAAGCCGCGTGGGCTCGTCACAGTGACCGTCCAGTGTGATCCCTGTCCTGCCGCACTGGAGGCATCCGCTACGTATTTTTCAGTAAATCAATTCAAGGGAAAACAAGTACAGGTGAGACTGGGAATAGCTGTAGCATGAGGATCTGTATAACTGCGAGCCAGGAAGTGAGGCTAAGGAAGCTCAGGCTGGAAGCTGTCTGAGAGGATTGCTGGGCGTCTGTGAGGGAGAGCCTCAGTCGCCGAGGCTGTGCTGATAACAGTGTCTTCTCCCTCCCCCCCAGGGGTGGTGCCCACTCAAGATGTCCTTTCCATGCTGGGTGACATCCGCAGGAGTCTGGTGGAGGTAAGAGCTGTAGGCCTTAGGACCAGTTACTGCTGACACTCCTCCCCCCAGTTCCTTACAGGAACCCTCTGGAAACAGGACTTACCTCTCTCCAGGACAGGAAGCTGCCTTACCCTGTGGTCCAAAGGGGCAGAAGACAGAGTTTTGCTCTTGGCAGGCTCCTGGGTTAGGGAACTCAGACACAGCTCCAGTGGGAAGATAGAGCATATGGACAAGTAACTGCAGAGCCAGGCAATGCATCTCCCAATGGGAGAGCACAGAGTAGGTGCAGTCAGGGGCTGCAGAGGGAGCCAGGCAGTGGTAAGAGAAGGGGAGGCAGGAGAGGACTCAGACAGGGAGCTTTCTGAGGGCAATTTTTATGTTTAAATGGGAATTTTCTGGGGAAACAGTGGGAGAAACACCCTGTCTGGCCAAGAGGATTGAGCAGAAAACCCGTAGTGGTCGTAGAGTGTGATGTGGTTCCTGGAACACAGCGCAGGCCTTCAGGGAGAGCATGAGACAGAAGTGCTCCATCAACCACCGACCACCAGCTCTCTAACTGGAGGCTACTAGTGCTCATCCACCCAGGCGCCCCTTGGGGGTTGGGAGTGGGGGCCTGGGGGCTACCGTCCTGTGAGGTGTTTGACCCAGGGACAGGCTGTAGCTGCCTGGCCGTCCTGAGACACCTGGACCGAGGGGAGAGCCTGGCTACCTCTGCTCCTGAGCTGCTGCCTCCACGCAGGACTGCACAGAGACAGTGGCCCAGGGGGAAGCCCAGAATCCTCTTCTCTTTCCTGCTCCTCACACCACCTGCACCACCTTAACTCCCCTCTGACCCATACAATTAAGAGGACAGCCACCATCTCCACAGCTCTACCTCTACGAACTGAGAAACCCCATGCCCTAGGAGCAGTCCTTTTCAGTCTTGAGAGCTCTGGGGTATTTGACAGCAAAAATGGGCTGTGTGTCATCTTGGGCCCCTGCTTCCTTATCTATTACATGCAAGGCTGAGAGGGCTTCTGTTGTTTTCCCTTTGATAAGCCCACTGAGTGTGTGCTATGTGCTGGACTCTGCCCTGGGTTCTCTCACTTTGTCCTCATCTGCATCCCACCAGGTTGTGAGGGTTAAATCTGGCACCCCACCATGTACTGCTGAAAACCCCTGTAAGACGAGAGAGGGCTCAGGGACCTGCCCGTGACTGCACAGTTAGTAGGTGGGAGAGCCAGGCTTGGAGCTTCCATGTCATACTGGCCAGATGGCCACTGAGGGCCTTTCCAGTGCTGGAATTCTGGGTTTAGGAACACTGGGGCTGGGGAAGCTCGGGCTGGCTTCATCCTTTCTTTCACAGAGGCAACTCAGTATTCATGTGGGAGCATGGGGAGAGAGGAGGGCACTCAATTCAAACTGACTGATCAAAAGGCCTCCTGGGTCCTTGGAAGTAGACTAGTAGGTGAATTTAGTAAGTTCATTAGTGGGTGAATCTAGCAAGGAAAAAATGACCCTTAATAGCTTCAAAATGAATACTGGAACTATACAGGGTGAGTCAGAGAGCCCAAGGAAGAGCTGACCCCACCTTAGAAGGCCCCCGGGCAGCGTGGGGTCTCTGCATCAGGAGCCAGTGGAGGCCGTCTGCACCCTGGCCCTGCTGCTGTCCTCGAGAAGCACGTCGCTCTCCTTGCTTCCTCTGCCTGACATTCTGATCTGTGGGAGAGTGGCTCTGCCTGGCCCAGTGGGGGCACAGCAGCCACTTGGCCACAGGAGGCAGGCCCTAGGGCAGCCCCGCCGGGGCCACAGGCAGGTGGGGAAGGGTGCTGGGCAGCTCAGAGCAGGTGGTGCCCAGGGGGAGGAGGAGGCCAGGTGGCCCTGATGCACCTTTCCTAGGGTTAGGAAGCCTAGACTACTTCAGCACCCCTCCCCACGTGCAAAGGTGGAAGCGTTTGCAGGAGCCTGATCCCGTGAGTGGGTGGGTGCTGGGTGTGTGGGGAGGGGCTCACACTACCCTTACTTTTCCCTTCTTTCTTTCCTTTACCATCAGTGGAAGTGGGGCTCTGGGCTCCGTCTAGATTGGATAATGCCTAGCAAGGGTTGGGGCAGAAGTCATGGTGGGGCTGGAGGGTGGGAAGGTGGTGAGGAATGAGGATGTGGGGAGTAGGGGGCTTGGAGTTGCCCTCAGGCTAGTGGGCTGGCCAGAGCAGAGAGCCCTGATGGGTGAAGGTGCAGGTGCAGGCCTCTGAGGGAGCGCCGGGGCCTGCGGCCAGCATGTGCCAGCACCTTTAAAAGCTTGCCCCAGGCCCTGAGCCCCTGGCCTGTGGACCCAGGACACAGCAGAAGCTTCTGGCTGCCCTCCCCCTGCTCCCAGATCGGCATCCAGAACTACTCCATGACCAGCAGCTGCCAGGCACGGCCCAGCCAGGTGCGCAGCGACTATGGGACGCTCTTCGTGGTGCTGGTGGTCATCGGTGCCATCTGTGTCGTCATCATTGTGCTCGGCCTGCTCTACAACTGCTGGCAGCGCCGGCTGCCCAAGCTCAAACACGTGGTGAGCGTGGGGGCATGCGGGCAGCAGGGCCCCAGGCTGAGTGGGTGCTGGAGGAGCAGAGTGCCCCACGAGCTCCCCTGGCCTCTCAGGCGCCGCTTCCTCCCCAGTCAGCTGGGGTGTAAGAACGGCCCTTGGCTCACACAATGGCAGCTACTTGTACAGGGCCTGGCACCCCAGAGCTGCACCTCCCTGCAAGCGCCAGCCCGAAGGCAGGTGCTGGACGTGCAGGGAGAGAACGGGGTGCTGGCTCGCTGGGTCTGGGGGAACTAGGGGAACCCTGGAACTGGGTTTTCTGGGGGCACCAGTGCCAATTCCAGGCAGGAGGGGCCTGCAGGGTCTACGCTTCCTAGAGGGGCGCCTGGGAGGGCTGAGGCCGGGAGGCTGCCCAGGGAGGAAGGAAGCAGGCTCTGCTGACCCACCTCAGCTCTGCCCACCTCCAGACGGCCGGTCTGCGCTGACTGCTCTTCTGTAAAATGTTGGGAGGGGTCAGATGATATCTAGAAGGCAAAGGATTTTAGAATTATTTTTAGAAAGGTCTAAAGCTCTGGGACCAGAAGAGCAGGGATCCCTGGGATTTGTTGTCTAGGGATTTACATACTAGGAAGGGAGACATAAATGACTAGATTACGGCCACAAGACCAGGGAATTGTGGAACCCAGCTCAAGCCGGAAGGTGCGGCTGTTGGGGGCAGAGGAGGGCGTGGGGGCCGTGGCCGCCCAGCGCGCCTGCCCAGCGCCCCCCTCCCACCCATCCGCAGTCGCACGGCGAGGAGCTGCGCTTCGTGGAGAACGGCTGCCACGACAACCCCACGCTGGACGTGGCCAGCGACAGCCAGTCAGAGATGCAGGAGAAGCAGCCCAGCCTGAACGGCGGCGGGGCCGTCAATGGCCCGGGGGGCTGGAGCGCGCTCATGGGGGGCAAGCGGGACCCCGAGGACTCGGACGTGTTCGAGGAGGACACGCACCTGTGAGGGGCGCCCGGCTGGGACGCGGCAACGCGGGCCCGAGGGAGCCAGCCTAAGCCGGTCGGCGGGTCCTGGCTCACTGGGCCCCCCGGCCGTCCCTGCGCGCCCGCGCTGGGCACGAGGGCGGACCCCGCGGAAGCCCCGCACCTTCCTGCCCTCCCGGGTTTCTCCCGCCGCCACCCCGCAATGTGGCCCTCCAGGCGGGGATTTCTCGGCTTCCCGCCAACATTACGAAACAGTCTTCGCACAGATCCGCTCCCCGCTCCCGCCCCGCGGCCCTGAGCATCTGAGCCCGAGGCTCAGGCACCGCCCCGGGGCCCCCGCCGTGGCACTGAACCCTGCTTTCCCGGCCCCACTGAACCCCGGCTCTGCGGCCCGGTGCAGTCGCTGCCTCTGACCCTGTCCGTCCGCCCCTGCTCAGAGTGCGGGGAGCGCGGGCGGCGAGTGCATCCTGCACACCGGGACCCCCATTAAACCCGTCCGGGAGGCGAAGCTGAGCCCAGCCCGTCCGCCTGCCCGCCTCGTTCTTCCAGGGTTGGGGTGTCTGTGATGGAGGCGGGGGCCGCGAACTCCCACTGTGGAGCAAAGGGAGGCCTGGGCGGCCGCGACGGGGGTGGGGGGCCGTAGGCCGGCGGGGCGTGGTGACTGGAGGCTGAGAGGGGTCCGGGCCGCGGAGGTCGGTCCTCCCGGCGCCAGGCGCCGCTGCGGAGCGCAACTCGGGTCGGGGCGGCCCCGGGGGCGGGGCCAGCCGGCGAGTGTTTACATCCGGCCCGGACGCGCCGCTGTCGCTGCCTGGGGTCTTTCGGCCTCAGGTCCGAGCCGCCCGCGACATGGACACCAGCGACCTCTTCGCCAGCTGCAGGAAGGGGGATGTGGGCCGAGTGCGGTGAGAGGCTCCGCAGTGCCGGGCCGCGGGAGGGGGCGGAAGACCTCTGGCCGCCGCTGGCTGGGAGATGCTGTTGGACGGCCTCAGGGAAGGAGAGCACCGGCCAAGAGGCGCCCGGGGCACAGAACCTGAGTAGAGCTGGGGGATGCTCAGGGGCCGCGCAGCCTTTGGGACGGGCGTGCTCAGGGGAGACGCGTGGGGGATGACTGACTCCGGGTGGTCTGGGAGGGCTTTCTGGAGGAGGGGATGGCTACGCGAGGGCCCGAAGGAGAAACTAGCAAAGAAGAGGGGCAGCTCCTCTGAGCGAGCAGGGCCCAGATGCTCGGGCCCTGTGGAATCCAGACATGGATCTGTTCTCTGACATTTCTTGGCCTGGCGCAGGGGACACAGTATCGGCCTGCGGTACCCAGGAATTCAATTTTCAACAGCCCCTAACTGCAGCTAAAGCAAGTCTGGCGCTGAGATCGCTGTTTCCGTGGGGCAGACGAGGGTGGGTGTGTGCCCGTTGGGATCTAGGGCACCTCTCTTCCTTGGCTGTCCTCCTTGGTCTCCTTTCTCTCTGCCTTCCTTTCTCTTGCCCTGGCCCTGACCACCCATGGGGCGGTCCAGGCTTCCTGTGGTTTCTCCCTCCTTTAGACTCCCTTGTCCTATTCCCAGCATCAAGAAGCCACACAAGAGTTGATGACCCCCAAAGCCATGTAACCCAGAGCACTCCCAGGTCTAACTTGTAAATCCTGGACGTCTCTTCTGGGCTGCCCCTACCTGACTCAGACATTCATGTCCAGATTGAAATTCTCACCTTCCTGTATACCAGTGATGGCTTTCCCGGCATCATTGCTGACTCCTCTGACTTTTTACCTTCTAGAATCTGTGCATTCTCTCCACACCTTATCACCTGGTCTATACCACTTCCATACCTGCCATGCTGCTGCCTCCTTTTTTGCTCCCGTACTCCTCCCCAGGTCTCAGCCTCTTCTGCTCCTGGGCCTGGCCTTTGCCCCTCCAGCCTGTCATTCCTCTGCCACCTGCCGTTGATGTTCCCTATCTCCTGATGCTTTCCTTTCTCCAGACCCTTGTCTTGTTTGTCCCTTTGTCTGGAAGGCTTTTCTTGCTCTGGCCTGCCTGCCTCCCTTGCCCTCCCCTAGAGTCTCCTCTCAGACCACGACCCGGTCCTGACCCAGGCCCCGACCTCCTCCCTGCCCAGGTACTTGTTGGAGCAGCGAGATGTGGAGGTGAATGTGCGGGACAAATGGGACAGCACGCCTTTGTGAGTGCCGGTGGAGGGTGGGCAGGGTGGGCAGGGGACAGCACCCCTTTGTGAGTGCTACCTAGGTGGGTGGGATGATCAGCGCAGACTGGGGGTGGCCCTTTGGCGCTGACCACTGCTTCATCACCCTCCTTCCCTCCTTCAGATACTATGCCTGCCTGTGTGGGCATGAGGAGCTGGTACTCTACCTTCTGGCCAATGGTGAGAGGAAGGGGCAAGGACACTGTGTGCATGTGCACGTGTGTGTGTGTGTGTGTGTGTGTGTTTACATCTGCAGATACCCAGGAGCTCCCTTGAGTCCTCTTTTTATTACCCTCACTCCCACATCTAACCCCCAGACGTGGGAGTGAGTCCAGTTAGCGCTACTTTTGATCTGCTTTCTCCTCTTCTTCCTCATCTCCATGGCTACCTCCTAGGCCAGGCTGGTGGCGTCAGCATCTCTCTCCTGGATGCAGTTCTCCCAGCTTCCCCTCTTACCCCACCTGCAGTCTGTTCTCCATATCGCAGGCAGGGCGATAGTCACATAACAACCCTGATCTGCTTAAATCCTCTGATGCCTTCCCACAGCATTTAGAATAAAGCTAGAATGCCTTCCCGCACCTGCCAGGTCCTACCTGACCTGTCCTCTCCTCTCTGGCCTCATCCCCACGCGCTCTCCCCTGTGCTCACGCCTTCCAGCTGCGCCAGGCCTTCTTTATGCCACACCTGCACTCCACCCTGGTGCCTGCCCCGATACTGTGCACTTGCTGTTCCTTCCGCTCGGACTGCCCGTCCCCCAGGTCTTTGCATGGCTTACCCCCTCCATTCAGGACTTTGCTGACTGCCACCATTGTCACCTTTTGCCTTGCTGTATTTGTCTTAGTAACCACTGGCTTGTTACCAGATGTTATTTGTCAACTTGCCCAACACCCTTCTCCCCCACTGGACTGTGAGTTCAGTGAGTGTGGGAACCTGCCTCTCCTGTCATGGCTGTGTCCCCAGGGCCTAGCACAGAGCCAGCCACAGAGTCTGCTCTCATTTGCCATGTGGGTCGATGAAAGTGTGCCTAGTGAGTGGAGGATTCGCGTGTGTCTGGGTCCCAGGAGGGAGGATGCCAGGGTCAGAACAATCCAGGCGACTTTGGGAAAGGGTCTCCAGAGCTACGGGCCCCTTGTGAGTGGAGGTGGAGAGAAGGGGCAGGGAGACTGGAATTCTCCCCAAGCTGGCAGAGACGTGGTCCCGGGCTGGCCTGAGTCCGAGAGGCAGCCGCACCCACTGCGCTCCAGACCCCTCCCCCGCCTCAGGGGGCCGGCCCAGGCCCCGCTGACTGAGCCCTGCCCCCCCCAGGAGCCCGCTGCGAGGCCAACACCTTCGACGGCGAGCGCTGCCTCTATGGGGCGCTCAGCGACCCCATCCGCCGGGCACTCCGAGACTACAAGCAAGTCACGGCCTCCTGCAGGAGGCGGGATTACTACGACGACTTCCTGCAGCGGTGAGAAGGCGTCGGGTCCACACAGGGTTGAGAGCTCTCTTTCTGGGTTGGTGACGGGAAGGGGGAAACGGAGGGAGCAGCCCTGCTGAACGCGCCTTCTCCCCCGCCTCCACCCGCACCCTCAGGCTCCTGGAGCAAGGCAGCCACAGCGACGTGGTCTTCATCGTGCACGGGAAGCCCTTCAGGGCCCACCGCTGTGTCTTGGGTGCCCGCAGCCCCTACTTCGCTAACATGCTGGATACCAAGTGGAAGGGCAAAAACGTCGTGGTCCTCAGGCACCCACTGGTGCGTCCTCCAGCGTCCCCAGGAGGAGCCCCGGGCCGGGCTTGTGTCCTCCAGCGTCCCCGGGAGGAGCCCCGGGCCAGACTCGTGTCCTCCAGCGTCCCCGGGAGGAGCCCTGGGCCATACTCGTGTCCTCCAGCGTCCCCGGGAGGAGCCCCGGGCCGGGCTCGTGTCTTCCAGCATCCCCCAGCGTCCCCGGGAGGAGCCCCGGGCCGGGCTCATGTCCTCCAGCGTCCCTGGAGGAGCCCCGGGCTGGGCTCGTGTCCTCCAGCGTCCCCGGAGGAGCCCTGGGCCGGGCTCGTGTCCTCCAGCATCCCCCAGCGTCCCCGGGAGGAGCCCCGGGCCGGGCTCGTGTCCTCCAGCGTCCCCAGGAGGAGCCCCTAGCCGGCTCGTGTCCTCCAGCATCTCCGGGAGGAGCCCCGGGCCGGGCTTGTGTCCTCCAGCATCCCCCAGCGTCCCCGGGAGGAGCCCCGGGCCGGGCTCGTGTCCTCCAGCGTCCCCGGGAGGAGCCCCGGGCCGGGCTTATGTCCTCCAGCGTCCCTGGAGGAGCCCTGGGCTGGGCTCGTGTCCTCCAGCGTCCCCGGAGGAGCCCTGGGCCGGGCTCGTGTCCTCCAGCATCCCCCAGCGTCCCCGGGAGGAGCCCCGGGCCGGGCTCGTGTCCTCCAGCGTCCCCGGGAGGAGCCCCGGGCTGGGCTCATGTCCTTCAGCGTCCCTGGAGGAGCCCTGGGCTGGGCTCGTGTCCTCCAGCGTCCCCGGAGGAGCCCTGGGCCGGGCTCGTGTCCTCCAGCATCCCCCAGCGTCCCCGGGAGGAGCCCCGGGCCGGGCTCGTGTCCTCCAGTGTCCCCGGGAGGAGCCCCTAGCCGGCTCGTGTCCTCCAGCGTCTCCGGGAGGAGCCCCGGGCCGGGCTCGTGTCCGGGGGCTGCCTCTGATCCCCCGCTCGCTCTCGGTCCACAGATCAACCCGGTGGCCTTCGGGGCCTTGCTGCAGTACCTGTACACAGGTGACCCACCCTGGGCGCGAGTGCGGTTGGGGAGGGGCTGCCCTCTGGCCAGCAGTAAACCCAGGAGCGGCTTCTGAGGGTGGAGCCGCCCATAAGCTGGCGTCGCCTCCCCTGAAGGCAGAGGAATTCCAGAAGCAACAAGGGTTGGGTTGTGGGACTGTGGCCGGTGTCTCCGCACCCATTCTGCTCTGGAAGAGCTTATCCCACCCACATCCCTGCCCATCTGACCTTGGGACCTGAGGCTCTTCTTGATGAGGAACCCAGGCAGCAGGGATCCGAGGGGCCCCCACCCTGCCTCCTGCCTGACCGCCAGGCCCTCTGGTCCCTGACCACCCGCCTGGCCCGCAGGCCGCCTGGACGTTGGCGTGGAGCACGTCAGTGACTGCGAGCGCCTCGCCAAGCAGTGCCAGCTGTGGGGCCTGCTCAGCGACCTCGAGGCCAAGTGCGAGAAGGTGTCCGAGTTCGGTGGGTGCAGGGTGTGGGGTCTGGGGCATGGGTGGGAGCTGGCAGTGCCAGCCTGGCCCCTGCATCTGCGCGCACCCCCCCCCACAGTGGCCTCCAAGCCTGGCACGTGCGTGAAGGTGCTGACCATCGAGCCGCCCCCGGCCGACCCCCGCCTCCAGGAGGACCTGGCCCTGCTGGCTGACTGCGCCCTGCCCCCTGAGCTGCGGGTGAGTGTGGGTGGGCCGGGCCACCTGCCGAGGGGCGCCAGCAAGGGGAAGCACCACTCACTCCCATTCAATTCCTGACCCTTCCTTTTTCTGAGCTAGTTGTCGATTTTTCTTATTGCTTATTTGGTTTGTATTCAAATCTGAGAACAAGGCTCTTGGCCCAGGGCTGGCTTCTGTCCCCACCTCACCCACTCCAATGGGGCTCCTCTCTCCCTCTCTCCGCAGGGTGACCTCGGGGAGCTGCCCTTCTCGTGCCCGGATGGCTTCAACAGCTGCCCCGACGTCTGCTTCCGTGTGGCTGACTGCAACTTCCTCTGCCACAAGGTGCCCACTCCCCGCCCCCCGCTGCCCTGAGCCTTCTGTCGGCTCCTCCAGGGACAGGGCCTGGCCTGGCACCCCCTGAGCCTGGCCTTCCCCAGGCCTTCTTCTGCGGCCGCAGCGACTACTTCCGGGCCCTGCTGGATGACCACTTCCGGGAGAACGAGGAGCTGGAGGCCTCGGGGGGCCTCCCGGCCATCACCCTGCACGGCATCTCTCCCAGCATCTTCACCCACGTGCTCTACTACATGTACAGTGACCACACAGAGGTGGGGCGCTTGGGAGGGGGCTGCCTGCACTGGGTCCGGGGACGGGGGGCGGCAGCCCAGGTTGGGTGCACGTCCCCCTGGAGATGGGCTCCAGGGAGTGCTGGGGCCCCGGTCGGGGCCTGGGGGAGCTCTGGCTGGCTCCGTGAGGCTGTGGAGGATGGCTGCAGGACCGTTTTGGATATTTCTTTGAGACAAAGGGTGCCTTGTCAGGTTCCAGATCGGGAGCAAGTGACAAGACGCATGTCATGAGTGCTTGCCACTTAGGGGACTCTGCACCCTGCACAGGCTTGGGCCAGGGCCCTGGAATCCCAGGCTCTCCAGCTGGAGAGGCAGGCAGGGGCAGTAACCCTGAACCATCCCCATCACTCAGCAACCGGAAGCCCTGGGCCTACCCCTGGGTGACTGCAGATCCCTGAGGTTTGTTCTCGTGTCAGCTCTTATCCCGCGATCTGCCTTTTTCTTCATCTGCCCCCAGATGTCACTGACACAGGGCCATGGGGACAGCTGCCATCAGTGCTGAAGGCTTTCCCTGCTGGAGTGTATGTGTGTGTGTGTGTGTGAAGGCCATGCTGCTGTAACAAAGAGCCCTGAAAACGTGGCAGCTTAAGGAAGAGAGAACTTTGTTCCTAAACTTCTGAGATGAGTGCCCTAGGCAGGTTTGTGGGACCCCAGCTGTCCCTTGGTCTTGTCGCCCTGCCTCACCCCAAAGCAGGGTCGGCCAGCTTCTTCTGTCAAGGGCCAGGTAGCAGATACCACACAGTCCCTGTCACAACTTCTCACCTCGGCCCTGTAGTGGAGAAGCAGCCTTGGACAGAAAGGAACGGGCCTGAGTGTGTTCCAGTAAAATGTGTCTCTACAAAATCAGGTGGAGGCCAGCGTCCAAGGGTGATGGTCTTCTCTGCACCCAGAGCTTGGGCCACAGGCAGGGTCGTGTTCTAGAAGAGGAGCAAGAGGAAAGCAGGGCACGCAGCTTCCTTTGTCATAAGCAGCGTGGAAGTTGCATGGGCTGCTTCTCATCTCACACCGGAGAGAACTCAGTCAGCGGCCTCGCTTTCCAACAGGGAAGAGACGAGGTCTGCGGCGGAGCAGCCGTGGCGGAGCCATCCCCCGTCACTGATGGAGGGGTCAGTGCATGTTGTGGGCGGCCCTTCGCTGGTGGCCTGGGCTCCGTCCCCCTGCCTCCCCTCACCCCTGCCCGCTTCTGCAGGTGGTCCGGCTCTCCCTCCGGGGCCCACCTTTGCCTATGCAGGGGCGGCTGGAGAGGCAGAGTGGTTCCACGGCCTCGCGCCAGGACTTTGGGGCAACCCAGCTTGACTCCTGGGCTAGCCACTTCTGAGCCATGCAGTGCTGGGCAAGTTACTTAAAACGCCTGGAGCCTTGGTTTCCCCATCTAGAAAATGGGGGTGACAGCAGGACCCGCGCCCTTAGGTCTCTTGCAGATGAAACGCGTCGTCCCCGGCCCCTTGAGGGGTTGGGACTGCGCCCGTAGTGGGGGATGGACAGTGCGCGCCGGCCTCCAGCGACGGCGGCGTCCATCCTGCAGTTGCCCAGCGCGCCCTGTGGGGGCCAGAGCCTGGGCCGAAGCTGGAAACCCGTCTCCCAGCTCAGGGTACGGGTGTAGGTGCAGCTCCAAATCCCCAGTGACGGTGTCGGGATTCAGGTCTCTGGGACCTCAGGGCTCGGGCTCTGTTTCCTGGGGCTTCCCTAGAACACGGTGCCACAAACTGGGTGGTTTAGAACAACAGGACTTCGTGGTCTCTCAGTTCTTGAGGCCGACAGTCTGGAATCAAGGTGTCGGCTTCCTCGGAAGCTGTGGGGAGAGTCCTTCCTGCCTCTCGCAGATTCTGGTGGTGCCTTGGCGCTCCTTGGCATCCCTTGGCACCCCTGGGCATCCCTTCGCACTCCTTGGCACCCCTTGGCATCCCTCGGAGCCCCTTGGCTTGCTGCTGCAGCACGTCAGGCTCTGCCTCCACCACCCCGTGGTCTTCTCCCTGTCCTGTGTCCTCTCCCCTTGTAAGAACACTACTCATGTTGGGCTAAGGGCCCACCCACCTCTTGTATGGTTTTATTCTCACTTAGTCAACTCCATTTTGGGGGTTAGGATGACAACAGACCTTTTTGGTGGGCCAAGGTCAACCCATAACAAGCTCTCCCCTGCCAAGGCCCCGTCCACTCGGATTCCGGGGCTCTCAGCCTGGCAGAGGCCCAGGAAGCTGTCTCAACCCTTGCTGCCCCTTGCGGGCCCCTTGGATTCCAGGGAGTCCCGGTAGGGCCCCGGCTGGCCTGGCAGGGGGCGCTTGGTGCCCACCCTAGGGTCCTGCCCTCTCCCAAGCAGGTCCCAGCCTCAGCTGCTGGCACCTGGGAGGCCCCGGGTGACCTGGGGGCGCCCCCACCCCCTCTCTGCCTGCAGCTGCCACCTGAGGCAGCCTACGATGTGCTGTGCGTGGCCGACATGTACCTGCTGCCGGGCCTGAAGCGGCTCTGTGGCCGCAGCCTGGCCCAGCTGCTGGACGAAGACAGTGTGGTGGGCGTGTGGCGCGTGGCCAAGCTCTTTCGCCTGGCGCGGCTCGAGGACCAGTGCACCGAGTACATGGCCAAGGTCATCGAGAAGGTGGGCCAGCAGGGGAGGCCAGGGCGTGGTGTGTGTGCGTGTGTGCATGTGTGTGCGTGCGCTGGGAGTTGCGGCATGATCCTGCCTGCCCCGCAGTTGGTGGAGCGTGAGGACTTTGCCGAGGCCGTGAAGGAGGAGGCGGCAGCCGTGGCGGCCCGGCAGGAGACAGACTCCATCCCTCTGGTGGACGACATTCGCTTCCACGTGGCCAGCACGGTGCAGACCTACAGCGCCATCGAGGAGGCGCAGCAGCGGCTGAGGGCGCTCGAGGACCTGCTCCTGTCCCTCGGCCTGGACTGCTGAGCGGGGCGGGCGCTGGCTGCGGGCCACTGCCGTCCTGCTTCTTGCACACTCGTGGGGAGGGGCTCCGTGGGGGAGCACCAGGGGACGGGGGCCCCGCCCCCAGCACAGACTAGCCTGGCGCCCCTGGGGCTGGGCAGCACTCAGGGACACCCACCGGGAGGTGGGCCTTGGTCTCCCCTGCAGCGCCCAGGACCCTCCCAGCCAGCCTCCCGTCCCGGCTTGCTCCTCTGAGCCTGGCTTCTCCCATGGCACCGACCAGGCCAGGAAGGGGCAGGTGGGCATCTGTGGGTGACAATAAAGCTTGAATCCACAGTGGGGAGCCTGAGCCTTTGTCCTGAGAGCCACGGCAGCCTGCAGAGGGTGGGAGCTGGCCCTGGGGGCTTCCTGGAGGTGTGAGGGGCAGGGGAAGCAGCAACCTCTCACCAGCCTCCCCCAGAGCTTCCAGGCAGCACCCGGGCAGTGAGGGGCCCGGCAGGGGTTCACCCAGTGCCGTCGTCACCTTGCGGCTGTGGGGGTTCTCTGGAGCTAGAGTCCCAGCAGCAGCCCCTCCTCTCCCAGGTGAGGTCACCCCACTGGGTCATGACGCACCTCAGGCCCAGCTGCCCCCCTGGGCTCCACTTGGCCAAGTAGACTGACCTGACCCCAGAATTTCAGGTGAGAGAAGGCTCTGAGGCTGGGCTGGCTCCCTTCCTTCCCCATGTATGTTTCCAGCGCTTACTTAAAAGCACCTGCCATGCACAGAATGCTGTTCATGCAGTCCTCGTGATACTGCGGAGATGTGGTGTCACCTAATTCTCCCCACCTTAGGTTTCACAGGTGTAGGGACTCGGCTTGGCCACATCCAGGGCAGCCCTGGGACAGGGTCAAGGAGGAGTGGGAGGCAGGCATGGGAAAGGGGTGATAGCCCAACTCCCCAGAAGTCCAGGTCCAGCCCTGGGGGTCTGCTGCCTTCCCTCAGAGCAGCCCCCAGGCTGCTCACAGCTCCCCCGGCCCCCCGGCGAAGGCTCAGGAGGGTGATGGCCAGGGAGAACCCCAGGCCACGTGGACCAGACGCCTCTGATCCCACCCCAGCCTGGCAGAGCCTGGCTCCCTCCACCCCCTTACCCCCCAGCTAATTCTGAGAGAGAGGCCAGCGACTAAGTGAGCCGTTTTGGTTTGCTAAAGGCTGCTATCACAAAAACAGCAGAAATGGGGTGACTTTTACAATGGGAATTGGTTAAGGTAGAAGCTTACAGTTACAAGGTGTGAAAATGTCCAAATCAAGGCATCAGCAGAGATGCTGTCTCACCAAGGGCCAGCTGCTTGATTCTGGACTCCTGCCGTGTGGCAAGCAAAACGGAGGCCGGTCGCTGCCTTCGCCAGGCTCACGTGCTCCCTGAGCTCAGCGTTAGGCGATGAGGCCCCTGGCTTGTCTCTCCCCTGGCCTTGTCTCTGCAGCCGTGGGCCGCTCTGCTGATTCCAGCCTCCGGCCCCTCTCTCAGCCTCTCGGGGCTTCTCTGTGCAGCTGCAGGTGATCCCGGAGTCCTCTCAAAAGGCAGGTCAAAGGGCAGCTCTCTTTCTCTGTGAGTCTCTGCCTTATATGAAACTCCACTGAGAGGATTAGGACTCAACCTGGGCCCCACAATCTAGTCAAAGGCCCTTAACCAAAGTGACCTAATCAAAAGTGATCTAATCTAAAGGTCCCGTAACCAAATCCAACCCAAAGGCCCCACATATGACAGGCTTACATGCACAGGAATGGGGTAGCTTAAGAACACAACTTTCTGAGGTCCACAGAGGACTCAAACCAGGAGCCAAGCATCCCCCCTCAGCCCCAGCCTGCCTCCCACAGGCTGTGATGTCATCAGGTGGCACGCCTTCTGCCTTTCTGGGCTGCGCCGGGCCCTGGGAATGGCGCACACAGCACAGCCTTGGTGGGAAAGGAGCACTTCACGGGTCCTTCTGAGGTACCACTGTGGCCCGCCCTGCAATTATTTCTCAGTTCTTTATGCAGTTTTACTGTTATGGGTCAGTTCTCCAGAACTTATGGGGTCTTCCTCCCCTCTGTCTTGTTCTTCTGTGTTTGTCACATGGGGGAAGCTGTAAGGTCCTAAGTAGCAGTCATGGGTGGCCGGTGGGGACAAGGGAGCTAGCCGTGTGGAAGGGAGTGGGGTGGTAGTAAGTTGGAGGTGTCCCAGGGGAGGGGACCCTGAAGTAGCTCAGAAGCAGATTGAGGAGCTTGACAAACTGATGCATGCAGGGTCTGCTAGGCCGGGGACACAGTGTACACCAGAGACGCGAGAATCAAACTCAACTGCCGCTGGGATGGGGAGGGGTCAGCGGGGCCAGGTGTGGGGACCGAACTCAGGGCCTCCCACTTCAGCTGCACCTCTTGTGCTGGTGGCCGCCCAGGCTCGGCTGGCCTTCCTGTGAAGTGGGGATGGCTCCCTCCTCACTCAGCTTATCAAGAAAGCTGTTGTTTGCCAAGACCTTAAAGCAGTACCTGCCTTCTAGGAAGCCTGCTGGGATTGATAACTGTGGGCAGTGAGGGCCAGGCAGGGGTGAAGGAAGTCAGACCTTGTCTGACTTGCAGATTTGCAGATTTGCAGATTCACTCGGGCTTTCCTGCGGCACAGGACAGGAAGGGCGGGACAGAGGGGAGGGCCTGGCCCCAGCAGGTCACACCTCGGCTCACACCCACCCCTGGGGATGCTGAGGTAGGTCAGAGAGCTATAAATCGTTTTTAAAATACATGTGTAAATTCTAATTACTGTGCAATTCCCCTTTTTACATTTTTATTTATTAGAGTTGTGGGTTTACAGAACAATCTTGCATAAAATACAGGAGTGCCATATGCCACTCTGTTATTAACACCTTGCATTGGTGTGGAACATTTATTACAATTAATGAAAGCACATTTTTATAATTGTACTATTTACTATATGGTTTAACTCAGGTTCACTGATTGTGTTCTGCAGTTCCAGGAATTTTTTTAAAAAATTTTATTCTAGTCCCATATATACACCCTAACATTTCCCTTTTTAACCACATTTAAATATATAATTCAGTGCTGCTAATTACTGTTACAATACTGTGCAACCATCACCACCATCCATTACCTAAACATTTCCACCCTTCCAAGTAGAAACTCTACATTTTAAGCCTTAACTTCCCAGACCCTATTCCCACACCATCCCCTAGTAACCTATATTCTAGATTCTGACTCTGAATTTGCTTATTTTAATTATTTCATGTCAGAGAGATCATACAATATTGCCCTTCTGTGTCTGGCTTATTTTACGCAACCTATTGTCTTCAAGTTTCATCCACGTCATCACATGTATCAGGTACATCATTTCCTTTTACAGCTGTATTGCGTGTATATGCCACATTTTGTTTTTCTATTCATGGGTTGCTTCCATCTTTTGGCTATTGTGAATAATGCCACCATGACCATAGATGTGCAAATATCTGTCCCTGCTTTCAATTCTTTTGGGTGTATTCCTAGAAGTAGAATTGCCACCAGATCATAAAGTAATTCTATACTTAACTATCTGAGGAACTGCCAAACTGTCTTCCACAGAAACTGCACGATTTTACATCCCAACTAGCAATGAATGAATGTCCTACTTTTCATATCCTCTCCAAAACCTGTAATTTTCCATTTTTTAAAACAGTAGCCATTCTTGTAGGTGTGGAATGGTATGTCGTAGTTTTGATTTGCATTTCCCTAATGGCTAATGATGGTGAGCATCTTTTGATATGCCTTTTGGCCATTTGTATATCTTCTTTGCAGAGATGTCTATTCAAGTCTTTTGCTCATTTTTAATTGGGTTGTTTGTCTTTTTGTTGTTGAGTTGCAGGATTTCTTTAAATGTGCATTTCTCTTAATACAGATTAGGAAAAAGGGAACTAGTACATTAAACCTTTGGTTTTTACAGATACTATTTGAAATCGTTAAAAGTTTCTGTTTACAACTGGTTTTAATACAAATGAAGGGCGTTTAAGGACAAATACCCTGGAATTGATATCTTAGTGGTTCACTGCCAAACCATAAAAACGGTGGCATTCACGCTAGGAGGAGACTACAACCCCTACACTGCAGTCCCCAGGAGGGAGGTGGAGGTGGAAGTGGGGCTGGCTTCTCCACCCACACAGTTCCTCATTTTCACAGCTACTTTTAGAGTGTAAGGTAGAGAAGCCAGGCAATGAGGAAATGCTTTATGTACCAAGATGTTCAGTGCAATTGCCTATAAACAGGAAACCTCACGAACAGGTTTAGCCGGCAGAAGCAGTGCGCTAGGGCTTCCCAGAAGTGGAAGGAGGGTCCCGGTGGCACCTTCACAAGGAAAAGGCAGAGGCGTGCCAGCTGCAACTCCGTGAACGCCTCCGCCCATAGTAAACTCTCCCAGCAAAGAGCGAAAGAAAGACTTGCTGAGCCATTGACTTGGGGGGAGGGGGAGGTGGGGGACGACAATCTGTCTCCATTGAGTTTCTATAATATGGTTGTATTATTTTTAGAATTAGACAGTACCACGATCCCTTAACAATTTGAATTTGCTCCTGCCTCTAAGTGAAAACGTTGTTAAGTGGAAAATATATGTATTTCCATCAGTTTTAGTGGGAAAGATCATCTGCATTCTATATTCTGGCTCGGGATCCTCCCAATTTTTCACATAGATGAGTTGCACCATGAGAAGCTAAACAGCAATGGAAAGGAAAGTAATAGTTTTGTACGTACAACATGAGGCTTGAAGGTTAGTCGCTCCCATGGAGAAGGAAAGGGGGCATGAGAGTCGGTGATGGGTGGTGGCAGACAGTGGGACGTCATTCTGGGAAGGTGCATTCTTTTTCTCAACTATTTTCTTCCATTTTTCAACCTTTTGGGGAATTAGAGTTTTCTAGCACTTAAAAAAATACCTCTAGGGCAAAATAAAAGCTAGACACGAAGGTGTGTCCGTGTGGTAGAGATCATCAGTGGTGCAGCAGATCGCAGCCTTGAAAGGCAGGCTGCGGAGCTACCTCCGAGCAGGCTGTGCAATTCCAATTTGTTTCACACAATTTCTTGGGGAAATCGATGAGCGCAGCTTTGCCTGTCAAAATATCACTGTTTGTATGGAGTATTTATCCAGTGTGGTTTGGCTGAAAAAAAGTAATTATACTGAAATAACAAGTTGTCTGAAACTGATGTACTTTTTCAGGTGCTACAATACCAAAAAAGAAGCCAACCAGAGCTGAGACAGGTGAGGTGAGCTAGGCACACACCTCCAGTGCAAATTTTAAGGAGGTGCGAAAAGACAAAAATCAAGATAAGTAATGTTAATACAATATTTTTAAAAATCAAAATAGATGCAGACCATCCATGATGAACTCTAACCTTACACAAAACTTAATAAATTTACCATAGTTAATTCTAATCTCACCTTAACCCTAACCAACCATAACCCTAAAACTAACCTAATCTGAAACTCATGCCTAACACTAGCTGTAACCTAACCCTAACCTTGTCCCAGCCCTAGTCATTAATCTAACTTTAACCCTAACCTAACCCTAACCCAACCCCTTACCTTAACCCGAATCCTAGTTTACCTGCCACCTCATCCTAATCCAGGCCTAATCTAACCTCCACGCTCACCCTTCCCTGGCTTTGCCCTCACCCTCACTCGTGGCTGAAGCCCTGGGGAGGCGGCCCCAGCCACAGCTGCCCGCCGGCTGAGTTACCCCACGGAGCTGGCCTCGGAGTGTCAGCCCCCGGCTGAGTCCACCTGCTCGTTTTCACTTCAGCACTTTTCCCTGGCCTTGATCTGTCTTCCTATCTGATCGCATCACGAGCACTTTCAGTGTGCGCTGTCCTACACGGAGCACAACGGAGACATGCAGGGGTTCTTCCACTCCCGGACACGCCCGCTGCCCTCTCGCCTGCTGCCACGGGTCTCGGGAGCAGGACACTTGCCGCAGCACGCCTGGCGGGAGGGCTGGAGCCCCCTCCCTTCCTGGTGGACGCCCACGAGGCGGCGTGCTTCCCGCACAGGAGGCTGCCTCGGTCCTCCGCGCGGGGAGTGTGGGTCACTCGGGCTTCCAGGCTGCGGACGGGGAAGCCGGAGGTTTCGGGGTCCTCAGGCCTCAGAGCCCAGAGGCCCCCGGAGGCCACGACAAGGCCCTTCTGGAGGGTTCCATTAGGCCTAAGGTTCCTTGGCGGCTGCACCCCGGGCTTTATCAGCACCCCCTCCCTTCTGGGTGGGGCAACTGGGGTGGGACCCCTATTGGCCTTCAGTAAAGCGCTCATTCCTGGGGGCCTCAGTTTCCCTGTACTCTAAACAGGAGCAACACCCCAACTGCCCAAAGCCAGGGTGCAAATTCAATGAGGTACCCCCGAGGAGGCCCCCAGCAAGGGGGGGCAGGGGTGGGTGCTCAACGCAGGCGAATTCCAGGGACTTCCTGGGAAGCACAACGCAGGCAGCCAGGGCCTGCTGCGTGACCTTTCCTCGTCTGTGGAGTTCTGGGGAATGCACGCATGCGTTCTGTTCTCATGTACACTTGTTTGGTTCTGATGCACGTGTGTTCTGTTCTCATGTACACTTGTTTGGTTCTGATGCACGTGTGTTCTGTTCTCATGTACACTTGTTTGGTTCTGATGCACGTGTGTTCTGTTCTGATGTACATGTGTTCTAGCCTGATGTATGCATGTATTCTAATGTACATGTGCTGTTCTGATGTATGCGTGTGTTCTGATGTACGTGCGTTCTAGTCTGATGTATACGTGTGTTCTGTCTTTTTTATGCATGAGTTCTGATGTACGCATTTTCTGTTCTGATGTATGTGTGTTCTCTAATGTCACATGTGTTCTGTTCTGCTGTACGTGTGTTCTAGTCTGATGTACGCCTATGTTCTGGTCTGATGTACCTGCATGTTCTGTTCTGACGTTTGTGTGTTCTGTTCTGATGTATGCATGTGTTTTATTATAATGTATGTGTGTGTCCTAGACTGACGTACATGTGTGTTCTATTCTGATGTGCATCTGTTCTGTTCTGATGTACATGTGTGTTCTAGTCTGATATACACATGTGTTCTGTTCTGATGTACACATGTGTTCTGTTCTGATGTATGCATGTGTTTTATTATGATATGTGTTGTTGGAAACTGAGGCACAGTGGCCTCACAAGGAGAGACATGCTGTCTCCATGGCTATGCTTGCACCCTAAGGAATGCGGTAATTAAGAGTTCTCGGCAAATGGGATGAAGCTGTTAAAGGCTGAAAGAAAAGATGAGTGCATACCTTTTGTAGTGAACAAAACACTTAGACTTTGTACCTTGAGATAAGATTTTTAAAAATTCCTTAGACTATGGGTAATACTGATAGTTAACTGCATGTTGCTGCTTGATGTCACGTAGGCTACATGTTCCTGCTTGTTGTCACGTAGACTGGGGTATAAAGAGAGTCCCTTGTAAACAATAAAGTTGTCTGAGGAGTTATTACTCGCAGACCCCTTGATCCGAGCTCTCTCGTTCATTCCTTCCACTTTTTCTCTTTCTTTCATTCCCGATACCCTTCGGGTCCAAATCTCCAACAGTGTGTGTGTGTCCCAGCCTGATGTACACATGTGTTCTGTTCTGATGTACGTGTGTGTTCTGGTCTGATATACATGTGTGTTCTGTTCTGATGTACACTTGTGTTCTATTCTGATGTACACATGCATTCTAGTCTGATGTATGTGTGTGTTCTGGTCTGATGTATGTATGTATTCTGGTCTGATGTATGTGTGTGTTCTAATCTGATGTACATGTGTGTTCTGTTCTGATGTACATGTGTGTTCTAGCCTGATGTATGTGTATGTTCCAGTCTGATGTATGCATGTGTTCTGTTCTGATGTACACGTGTGTTCTGTTCTGATGTATGTGTGTGTTCTGTTCTGATGTACATGTGTGTTCTAGCCTGATGTATGTGTATGTTCCAGTCTGATGTATGCATGTGTTCTGTTCTGATGTACACGTGTGTTCTGTTCTGATGTATGTGTGTGTTCTGTTCTGATGTATGCATGTGTTCTAGTCACATTTATATGTGTGTTCTAGTCAGATGTATGTGTGTGTTCTGTTCTGATGTACACCTGTGTTCTAGTCTGATGTATGTATGTATTCTGATGTACGCGTGTGCTCTGTTCTGATGTGTTTGTTCTGTTTTGATGTACATGTGTGTTCTGTTCTTTTTTATGCATGTGTTGTTCTGATGTACATGTGTGTCCTAGTCTGATGTATGTGTGTTCTAGTTGATGTACGTGTATGTTCTGTTCTGATGTTCTGTTCTAATGTACACATGTATTCTGCTGTGATGTACGTGTGTGTTCTGTTCTGATGTATGCATGCTCTAGTCTGGTATATGTGTGTTCTGCTCTGATGTACACGTGTGTTCTGTTCTGATGCATGTGTGTTCTAGCCTGGTGTACATGTGTTCTGCTCTGGTGTACACGTGTGTTCTGCTCTAGCATACACGTGTGTCCTGCTCTGATGTACGTGTGTTCTGCTCTGATGGACGTGTGTTCCAGTCTCTCCCAGCCCCTTGGCCTGCTCACTGATTCTGTTCCCGCCTCTGGCGTACACCTGCCTGGCGCTGGTTCAGGCTCTGCGTCCCTTTCCCCATGCTCCTCCCCGACCTCCCCAGGGTCGCTCCGGGACCCCTCCTCTCTTAGCTCAGCACTGTCTTCCAGGGCGGGCCTCTGAGCCTCCCTTGGGGAGAGCCTACTAGATCCTGCACCAGCCTGGGTTCTCCAGAGCAACAGACCCGCCAGGGTATCTATATATAAAGAGGCTTATTTTAAGGAATTGACTCACGCAACGGTGGGGGCTGGCGAGTTGGGTCGGTAGGGCAGGTGGCAGGCTGGGAACTCGGGGATTTTTATGCAGTTGTCTTTTGAGGCAGACTTTCTTCTTCTCCAGGAACCTGTTTTCTGCTCTTAAGGCCTCTGACTGATAGGATGAGGCACACCCACACGACGGAAAGTAACCCCCTTTATTTAAACAGATGCTAAACCCACCTAAGAAATTTCTCCACAGAAACAACAAGGCCAGCGTCTCACCAGACATCAGGATGCCATGGCCTCGCCAAGCCAAGCTGACAGGAAAAATCAACTGTCACAACTCCTGTGACAGAACTTGCTGGTTGTTCCGGTATCCCCGTTGCCTTTAGGCATGGCTGTGCAATCAAGTTTTAGATGTGAGCAGAAATGATAGATAGGATTTCTGGTTTATTCCCTGGAAGGGAGCATGCCTGCCCTTTTCCTTTCCTCTCTTCCTGCTGGCTGAGATGAGGAAGTAGTGGCAGGAGCTGCAGCAGCCATCTTACACCATGAAGCAGAAGAAATGTGCTCAAGATTGCAGAGCAATCAGAGTACCCAGGAAACTGGAAAATGGGAGGAGACCAAGTTTGGAGGCAACTCTTACCCTGCTAGCTTCCATTTTGGTCATGGTTACATCCGTCCTCCTATGGCCACGGCCCTGACAGGTGGCGCCTCTCCCACAGTTGCAGTTCGCTGTGTTCTAGTGACAACCTTTCACCCCTGGCCCTGCAGGCCTAGGGGGTCACAGCCCAACCCTACTGCTAGTCTCAGGGTGCCACACACCATCCCCAACTGGCCCTGTAACTCTCCCCACACCCCAGTACATAGCCCTTTTCCTAAACTATCCCCAGAGAAGTTTAAAACAAAAATAATTTTTTTTTTTTTTTTTTTGCCTGAGATTTCCAGGAGACATCTGGAAGGGGAAAAGTGAGGTAGAGGCAGGCGTGCGGTTGTAAAAGGAATTCGCCTGCGCAGGGGCAATTAGGGCGGTTGGGGGAGAATGATGACGAGGCCGTTGAAGTGGGTGTCCTGGTTGGGAGGATGGAGAGGAGGTGGGGGGGGGCGCGTGGAGGAAGCTAAGAAAAAACAAAACAAAACTGTCAGGCTTAAAGAGACACAGTGACACAGCGTTTATGTCTGCATGGGAAATTAAACAGGTGGGCAATGCATAAAGCAATTAAATTAAAAATGTGAAGAGAAAGGAAACTCTGTCCTGGTCATGCCCCTCCCAGCCCCTCCGTGCTGTCCCCAGCCCACACCAGGCCCCTCTGTGCCCTAGAACCAGTCAGTTTCCTAACACAGCCCAGACTCCCGTCCTGGTGCCGAGCCTCTGCCCGCGCTGCTCCACGCCCGGGGCCCCTTCCATCTTGCCATCGTGCCGTCGTGGCTTCTGAGGGTCCCCGAAAGCTAGTCCTCGGGTCTCGAGAGCCAGGCGTGCGCTGAGCCCAGGGAGTGCCTTCTGTCTGCCAGGCATGGGGCGGGCTTTGCAAACTGCTTCACTGGCTTCCCCCGCGCCCAGGCCGGGGGCTGCTCACGCCACGGGCCAGCTCCTCCACCCAAGTCTGTCTCCCCTCTGGACCCCACAGCTGCACTGGATTCAGTCCAGTTTGCAGAGGAGGATACTGAAGGTCAAGTGGCAGGATAAGGTGCCCCAGAGCATGGAGCTTACTGGGGCAGGACTCGAATCCAAGTCTCTGGCTCCAAGGCCCAGGCTCCTTCCCCATCGCAGGATGTTCCCCTAAGAGGGAGGCCAAGGTGAGGATTTGGTGCAGGCATGGACGTGTGGAGGTGAGCCGCTCCCCTCTCAGGCAGGTGCTTTGCTCACACATGCTCCGGGGGGAGCGGCTGGGAGTTGAAGCAGCTGCGATGGGCCCTGGAAAGAGCCAGCGCCCCCAGGCTCCCCCGCTCGCTGCCCCCCTCGCATTTACCTGCCTCCTAAAACACACTCTTCCGTGGGGCCGTCCTGACCTCCCTGCCTTCCAGGGAGTGAAAAAGTGCAAACGCGGCCGCCCCTGGGGCAGGCATGTAGTCACCTGGTGGGGCAGGCGCCCCTGGGTCCACCTGACTGCTATAATTTTTTAAATTAATTTTTATTCTGATAACACATACATACGTATAACACAAAATTTCCCGTTTTCATCATGTTTAAGTGGACGATTCAGCAACACTCCTCGCAGACACCATCACCACCGTTGGTTACCAAAACTCGTCTATCGCCCGAACAGGGGCTCTGGGCCCACTAAGCGCGGCGCCTTCTCCCTCCCCCAGGCTCGTGTCTGACAGGGCGCCCTCTGCTCCCTGCAGGGACCTGACCGGCCCAACCGGGGCCCCCAGAGCTCGTTCTGTCTCCGGGTCCCCACCTGCAGTGCCCTGCTTCAGACCCCGCCGTGCCTGCCCACCGCCCCACGCCCCGCTTCTCCTGGCTGCCGCCTCCCCTTTCTGGGTGAGAGACAGGGCTTCCCCCGCAAAGCTGCGCCGACCCCGCGCTGGGCCGCCTGGCCGGCGCACGTGTCTTGTACCTCCCCATCGTGCTGTGAAATCTGTGGGGCCGTGTCTGCCTGCTGGAGGGTGGGCCCACGTCTTCCTTGCTCCCCACTGAATGCCGACCCCGGGCCTGGCCCGCAGCAGGTGCTCCGCAGAGCATTGTGGAGGCGTCGGTGAGGTCTGCAGAGGCAGCCGCCTCACGTCTGCTGGAGGTCTGCCGGGCTTGCGCATGGGGCTGACCCTGGTTGGCCGTGTGTCTTTCTGATGCCCAGGGCCACCACGGGAGGCTGGGCGAGGTGCCGGGCCCTCGGCGGCGGTGGGAGCTGGCTCAGCTTGCCCGCACAGGCCCGGCTGCGCGTCTGTGGGGCCAGGGCAAAGCGAGAATGTGGGGCCCCTGGTTCAAGAATGATGAAGGATTTCAAGACGGCAGCGGCGCGTCGCCCCACGGGGGCACCAGGCCCTTCTAGGCTTCAGTGACTGCGCAGGTCACACGCACGTGACGTCGCTCCTGCAGCCGTGATCCTCAGGGCAGCTCAGTGCTGGCCAGAGAAGGCATGCCTCCCCTCGCCCACCCGCCTCCCCTCGCCCACCCGCCTCCCCTCGCCCACACGCCTCCCCTCGCCCACATGCCCTCACTCGCTCACACGCCTCCCCTCGCCCACATGCCTCCCCTCGCTCACCCGCCTCCCCTCGCCCACACGCCTCCCCTCGCCCACATGCCCTCACTCGCTCACACGCCTCCCCTCGCCCACATGCCTCCCCTCGCTCACCCGCCTCCACTCGCTCACCCGCCTCCCCTCGCCCACATGCCCTCACTCGCTCACACGCCTTCACTCACTCTGAACTCATGCTTTCCTCGCTCACCCACTCATTCCTCAGCTATTCATTCATTCCTCACATATGCATTCATTTGTTCATTCCTTCCTCAGTGTGCTCATCCATTCATTAATTCTTCACTCACCCTCTCATTCATTCACTGCTCACTCACCCCTTATTCATTCATTCCACTCATTCACTTATTCACTACTCACTCATTCATCACTTCCTTCATTGATTCCTAATTCATTTACTCACCCACTTATTCATTCATTCATTCATTATTCACTAATCAGTCATTCAACAAATCTTTACTGGGCACGAGACAAGGCTCTAGACCCTGGGCACACATCCTGCTGGGAGGAGACAGAGAGTGACGAAATGAGCAAGCAAAACTGACAGCATGTCAAACAACAATAAATGCACTGGGGAAAAGTAAGTCAGGGCAGGGCCCAGGGTGTGTGCGGCCGTCTCAGATAAGGGGTTGAGGAGCAGCTTCACTAGGTGACATCTGGGGAAAGACCCGAGAGGAGGGGCGGGAGCCCGGCCGGCAGCTTGTGGGTGCTGAGGGGGGCCGAGTGCACAGGCAGGGCCGACGCCTGATGGGGCCTTGGTCTTTCTCTGAAGGAGCTGGGAGCCACGGAGGCTTTTGAACAGAGAAGAGGCATAATCTGACTCCGATTTTAACAGCGTGCTCTGGCTACGGAGTGGAAACCGAGTGCAGGGGTGCAAGGGAGGAGACGGGCCCGTGGAGGAAGCCGCTGCTGTTATCCAAGCGTGAGACGGTGGCCACAGCCGTGGGGCCAGAGCGAAACGACCCGTCTCTGGTACATTCCGCAGGTGGAACTGCCGGGCTCTGCGCACGGACGGCTGTGGGCGGGAGACGGGCCAGGGAGGGCGTCGCAGGTTCTTGGGCCAAGCAGGAGGGACGATGGGGCTCCAGGTGCTGAGCTGGGGCAGGCCCGGGAGGGGGTGTGAAACAGGCCCCAGGACCGCGGGTAAGCAGCCACGGAGCTGGGGCAGCCAAGGCCGCGGGTGCAGACAGGAAAGTGGAGGCAGGAGGGAACTCCAGTCCCCAAAACAGGCGAGAGAGAAAATGAGGCTCACACTCAGCGGCCCGGACCCCGGGAGATCCTCTTGAGTGCGTGTCCAGTGACTGGCGTGGGGAGAGCCCGGGCTCTCCGTCCTGTCTGCAAAAGCACCTGCCGTCTCCTCTGCAGGGAACACTAGCGTCCAGTAAGCAGGCAGACCACATTCAGAAAACACCGGTTTATTAGGACTAGCTGGAGTGTACATGGGTCCCTTGAAGAGCGCTAGACGGATACCACGCTCCCCGCCAGCAGGTACACGCAGGGGTGTGGCTGACAGCAGGGCAATGCCCGGCAGGTAAGCTGCCTGGAAACATAGCCGTGCTCTGCGGAGGTTTTGTTAGCAATCGGTGAGAGCGAGCGAGTGGGGAGCGTGAGAGCCACGCAGGCCTGGAGACGGGGAGCCTGGCGGGGCCAGGGGTGCCCGGGGCACCCTTTAGTGTTCTCGAGGTGGGTCCCAGTGCTATTGGGAGGCTGGGAGGGAGGTGGGGTGCTCGCTGCTGGGTGGCAGGACTGCCGGCTGCCGCTCCCCCTCCCCGCTCCCTGCAGAGGAGGCGGCCCACGGAGGGGGGAAGCAGGGTCCCCAGGGGGCCGGGGGTGGGCGCGCCGCCAGCGGCAGGCACGGGAGCCACTTTGTGTGAATAGCTGGGCTCTAGGGCTGACGCGCAGGGGGGCTCCTTCACACCAGGCTCCACGAAATTGCCCCATTAGCTGTGTCCTTCTCCCGTGTCCCCTCCCTGGCCTGCACCAGCCCCTCCCCTTCGGGGGCAAGTTGTGTGTGACCTAGGAGCCCCGAAACCCGCGTCCTGACCGGGCTCGGGCATGTCGGCACGGAGCTATCTACAAGAGCAAAAGCCACCTCCAGCACCCGAGGGCCCCAGCAGCAGCGGCTCCCTGCTGGGCGGGCGGCGGGGCCCAGGGCCTGTGATGTCACAGCGCCAGGCCCTGGGAGCTGGGCCTGCGGGTGGAGCTCCTGCTGCACCTTTGCAGAGACGCAGAAGCGTTCTTGCGGCTGGCGGGGGCTGATCTTTCCTCCCGCCTTAAAAAAATTTTTTTTAAACTATTTTATTTTATTTTACCTTTTTCTCCTCCCAAGAGGAGCCAAAAAAGTAGGTGGAGACTGCTCTGGGTGGGGATCTGGGTTCAGTTAGCACCCTAAGTGATCACCTTGCCCGCTCCTGGGGAACTGGGGGGGCGGGGGGGCAGTGCCCAGCCTCTTTCTGGGGCAGAATGCAGGGGGTCACCAACCCCACGCCCCCGCCCCCGGGGCTCAGCCTCCTTCAGTGGGGGGCTCCAGGCCCGTCCAGGGTGCCCGGCTCTCTTGGGCCAGCTGGGGGAGTAGGGGATGGACGAGCGCCTCCCCTCCCCGGGGACCCAGAGTCAGCCTTGGGTGACAGGCAGCTGCTGGGGGCGGAGGTGGGAATTTTCAGTCCAGCCCCCCACTCCTGGCCTTGGGGGCTTGGGGAGGGGCAGCTCTGGGGCCCTCGGGTTTCGCTCTGCGTGGGGTGTCAGTGGATGCACTGGTCTAAAATCCAAAGGGGTGCCTGGCAGGGGGCTCGGCTACCCCCCCGGCCTCGTGGCCACTAACTAGCCTCGTGAGGTAAGAGGACGTCCCCCTGGAGAGCCAGCCCCGTTTATTGCTGGCCCTAAAAGTGGGCGGAGGCAGGGCAGGGGTGAGGCTGGCACCTGAGAGCAGCAGGCGGGGCTGCGCTGGGGCCGGGGAGGGCCGCCCCCGCCTCCGTGGGCCGCGTGGGTGGGGACTCCAGGAGGGGGGTCTCGTCTCTGCTCAGCCCCAGCCCTCGGCGTGGCGCCCCCGCGCACTCCTGGCTCTGGGCTCCACGGGCAGGGCGGGCCCGGCTGCCCGGGTCAGGGCTGGGCAGGGGCTCCCCAGTCTGCACCCCTCCTCAGCCAGAAGCCTCCAGCCAGGCCACCCCCGGCTTGGGTTGGGGGGCTTGTGCAACTTAACCTGAGCCCACGGGGTCCTCGCCGTCCACCCAGAGGCCAGCCGCCAAGGAGGCCGGGACCCCCTCAAAGCCCAGAGCCCGGCGTGGGCTCCAGGGCTGCTGAGCTGGGCGGGCGATGCGGGCCCGGAGCCCCCCCACCTCACGTTCCCCCCAGCTCCCCCTGCCCTCAATAGTCTATGCTGTAGAATATATAATATATATTAAACATTTCCTCTTCAGTACAGGTTTTCCTCTCCTAGTGTCAGGCAGCCTCTGCTCAGGGGAGGGCTCCCCTCTCCACGCCCTCATCAGGGGGAGGGAAGGCAGAGGGCGGGCAAGAAGTGGGTTTCCTGCCGCTTTCTCCTTCCGGCTAAGCCACGTCCCCACCCACAGGGGGACCCACCAGCCTCCTCTTCACCCAGAGAAAGGGCCTCCGGCATGGTCGGAGGGGCGGGGGTGGGGGGGTGGGCAAGGAGCTATCGTGTCAGAAGGGGAGACTCCTCTAATTATTGCGTCTGGTACCCCGAAGAACCCCGGGAGTTCCTGGGAGCCTCCGTGGGAGCCAGTAGAGGCGGGGCAGAGGCTTTGCATTTTTCTTTTTTTTCCCTCAGATGTCTCAGCATATTCCCCCTCTTAAAAATGGCCGGTGATCCTTCTTCCTTTTTGCATAAAGTGTCTACCTCTTGAGGCAGCCCAATGGCTCATGGCCCAGTGCTTGCCATGAATGTCTATTTTTTTTTTTTTTTTAGGAAATTGTGCTAGGGATTCCTCAATTTGAGATATGTATCCGTGTATTTTTTGCAAGCCACACCTTCTGCCCTTCCTCTGCTGCTTCCCCCAGGCCAGGAACCGGCAGCCGGCAGGTGGGTTCAGGGCGGGGACCTGGCTCCTGCCGGAGCTATCCTCTGAGACACCCACGTGTTTATCTCCTGGAAGACGGAGTTGGTGACTTCGGGCAGCTCTTTGTGGAGAACGTGGTAGGCACCTTCGTAAATCTGCAATCAGAAGAAACGCAGGCCGTCGGGGGCAGCAGGAAGCTGCCGGGGGGGGGGGGGGGGGCGCCGGGGCGGGGGTGGGTGTCTACGGAGTCCTCTGTCTGCGGGACTCTGCCTGCCCCCCGAGCACCTGCTGGTGGCTTCCCCCCCTACGGCCCGGGCTCCCTTGGATCCTGTGGTGGTTCACGGAACTTGAAACGGGGCCCCACGGGCTCTAGACCCTCCAGCTCCAGATGGAGAGACCCACCCACTGGCCTCCGGCTCAGCCCACCTCCTCCAGGGGACATGTGCATTCGCGGGCCTCGCTCCCTTGCCTTCCGTCGCGTCCCCAATTCACCCCAGCCCGGCCTTCGCTCTCCCCAACCCAAGGACGCCGTTCCTGTCAAGGTCACGCATGACCTTCAGGCTGCCACACCCTGTGGGTGCCTTTAGGCCCTCGGCGTGATCCGACTTCTCGTCACCCCCCAAGACCGCTGAGCCGCCTGCCATTATCTTCCATTGCAGAAGCAGCCTCCTCCCGCCGTGCCCGGCTCTCGACGCCTCCCGCCCCGCTCGCGGTCCTCAGCGGGGCTGGTTCTGCCGCTCCACGCCCCTGCACGTTGGGGGGCCCCGGGGCTGCGCTTGGCCCTCTTTCCTTCTCTGCCCCGAGGATCTCCTCCACGGTCCCGTGGCTTCAAAAACCATTCCTGAGCTGACGGCTTGGGGATTTCCATCTCCAGCCAGGCCTCCCTTCACGATTCCATCTAATGCGGGGATCCAACCGCCTCATCGACACCCCGCCTGAACCCCTAAGAGGCGTCTCCACAACTGTAACGGACGTACGGACGTCTCTAAGAGGAATCTCCACGTGGAACTCAGTGGTTCTCCCAAGCTGCTTCTCCCCCAGGGTTACCCACCCCAGAGCGCCACACACTCTGCACAAGCCCCAACCTGGCAGCCGGCCTTTCTCGCGTACGCCCCTTTATCTCACTCCCTCGCGTCCAGTCCTGCCAGCTCTCCCCTCTGCCTCGCTGCCACCGCCCTAAGCCACGCACCGTCTCCCCTTGGCGCCACCCTCCCCCCGGCCCTCCTGCTTTCACCCGTCTCCTGCTGGCTGCCTTAAAACTGAAATCACATCCTGTCACTGCCTGGCTCAAAACCATCTGGTGGCTTCTCATCCATCATACTAAGAGCAAAATCCCAACTTCTGGTGACCAAGGCCAGCGCGGTGGAGCTCCCGTGCCTTGTCCCTAAACTTATGGCACACTTTGCCCCTGCCGGTTCACTCCCACCTCACGGGCATCCTTCTGGATGCTTGCAGAAACCAGGAGCCTTCCAACCGCACCTGCTCCTCCCTCCTCCGGAAGGTTTTCACTGGCTTTTTCCACTGTCAGACCTCAGACTGGCCTGTCCAACCTAGAGTGAGCTTTATCCTTCCTCCGCTGCTTTTGGAGCACTCTGCTAAACTTCCTTCAGGGCACGGATCACGCTCCCTGGTTTCCTGATCATGTGTCTGTCTGCCTGCTCGTTTTCCACCAGGTTACAGGGTCCACAGGAGGCTAGGGATTTGGCCTATCTCGGTCAGGGGCAGGGCACGAAGTCCATGCCAATAAAGATTTGTTGAATTAAAAAATCAATGAATGGATGGCTGAGGGAGTAAATGAATGAATGATCTCAGTGGGATCCTTCTGTAGGGACAACAGGGTTCCCTGCCAGGACAGGATGAGACGCTTTCCTGCAAAGCGCAAAGCGGCCTCTTGTGTTTTTATGCTCTCCAGCGTTAACGGGAGTTGGCTTCTCTTTTTCCTGCCTTATTTATCTATTTTTTCTCTTCTTTCCAGCCAGCCCTGAATCTGTACCTGGTAGTTGGTGTGGGTCAGAGTCTGCAACTCAGGAAAGACAGGAGGGAAGCACTCAGCAACTTAGCGGGATGTGCGTGTCTGCCGGGCAGCGTGGGTGGGAAAGGGCACTAAGGTTGGAGTTAGATCTGAGTTCGAATCCCGCCCATCCCGGAAGAGGTGTGGGATTGTAAGCGAGCCACCTGCTCTTTTTATAACCTGGTTAAATCAATGGCCTCGGACCCAGGGCCCCGCCTGTGCGCCCATCACGGGGCCATGGATGCAAATGGCACCCTGACTCGTCAACCACAGAGGCCAGTTTGAAGGGTGGAACATGGCGTGGCCTGTGCTCAGAGAAGAGTCGCCCACCGCTCCCGCACCGTGCGGGAGTCCTCCCTGGTTCAGTCAGACAAAGCGAGCGCTTTCCGTCTCCCGAGATGGCGCGTCCTCCGGGGGGGGCTCCCTGGCTAGTCCCCTGGGGCCCCTGCGCCCCCCGTGCCACTTGAGCAAGCCCAGGGCTTCTTCCTGAAGCCCTGTGTCTCGCCAAGACGCCCCTGCAGGTCCGGGTGCCGCTCGGCGCCCCCAGCCCCTCGAGCCCGGAGGACACGGCGTGCGCCCAGGCCAGCTGGCGCAGGGCCGCTGGGCACAGAGTGCCAGGAGCAGGGCGGCCGGGGCTCCTCTCCCACCACCTGGAGATTTCTTTACTCAAGGCCCTGCTGTGGGCTCTTTTGAAGCCCCCAACCATAAAACCCTCCGATCACCCTCTCCTTCCTGTCCAGCTCGTCCATCGGCTGGTGCCCCCAGCATGAATCAGACACCTCGGGGGCCCGCTCGCTCTTTCCCCGGGGCCACCTGGGGGGCGGTCCCTGGGGGCGGGGCAGGTGCGTGGGCGGGGCGCTCACCTTGAGGGTCTTGTCCTGGCTCTTGGCCGCCTCCATGAGCAGGTAGGCCCCCCTGCTGTCGCACAGGCGGTCGGCCGAGCCCTGCAGCAGCAGGACGGGCAGCGTCAGCCGGGGCAGCGCCCGCTCCACCCGCGACACGGCGTTGAGCAGCTGGATGCCGAAGCACACCTTGAGGCCGGCGCGGCAGATGAGCGGGTCCGCGTTGTAGATGTCCACCTGCGGGGACAGGGGCTCTGTCAGCGGGGGGGTGTGGTGGCCACGCGAGGCGGGACCGCTCCCCGTGGCCTCGGCGTCCATCCTGGCCCGGGGAGCGCCGAGTCCACACGCTGCGCCCGCGCAGGGCCCCGTAGCACCCAGGGCCTCTTGGCTTGCCTTTCGAATTGTTATTATTTTTTTTTAAATTTTATTTTGAAATAATTTTAAACGGGCAGGACAATTGCAAAAACCGTCCAAAACGCACCCAGAGGACGCCCCCCCTCTCCGGAGAAGCCGAGCACCAACTTGGAACATTTTGCCCCACTTACCACATCTTTCTAGCTTCCATTTCTATCTTTTAATTAAGTTTTTTTTTTTTTTAACATTTGTATTTTACTTCATCTCAAATCTCATTTATTTTTGTAAGAGGGACTATATTTATTTACATGGTTCAAAAAACCAAATCTCATGAAGTGATTCTATTCTTTTTTTTAAAGGCAGTGTTACCAGCTACATCTTGAGTCATTTTTTTCACACACACATATATTTTTTATTAAAGAAGTTGTGAGTTTACCAAACAGTGGGCATGACCACGGGATGCCTGCGCAGCGTCCCACCACACCGCCCTGCGCTGACGTGAAACACCGGCTGCGAACGATGAAAGAGCATTTTTGACGTATTCCAGCTCACTGCCGTCCAGAGCTCACATGGGGTCTATTTCCCCATCAGCCACCCTCTTCTAATTAAGTTTTATCTGCACAAAGGCCACAGCTAAAGCGCGAGTCCCTCTGGCCGCACCCGCCTGTCCCTTCCTCAGGGGACACAGCGTGCCCTTCGGCACGGCCCCCTTGCCGTGAAAGAGCACCAGGGAGCAGGACCAGCTGTCGGGCAGGGAGCCCTCTATCCTGTGCTCCCCTCTTGGGGGAGGGGAGGATGGACCCCCCAGCAAGGTGAAATGAAAGCAGGAGAGAAGGCCCCGGCCCAGGGGCGCTGCCAGGCACCAGACCTGGGCAAGGAGGCCGAGGGAAGGGGACGGCCTGCCTGGGGGCATGGGGTCGGGATGCGGGGGTTCCCTGAGGGTGGACTGCAGGGCAAGGGGACCACGCCCCCACGGAGGTGGAGAGTCGCAGGCCTGGGGGAGGGGTGTCAGGACGGGGAAGGAGCCAAGTTAGCACCAGATTTTCCATATTGGGGACAAGATGCTGAGCTCATCCCCAAAACTCCAAAGAGCCAGCACCTGACACCAGCTGGAGGCCCTGGCTGCAGGGCAGTGCCGGGCCGTCACCCCCAACAGGAAGCTCAAAACTCAGTAGGGTAAAAGATTTCAACCTTCCCCCAGTTTCTCTTCTCTCCCCAACACCTGAGAGCCAGGGGAGAAGATGAGACAGAGGTTCCAAGTAGTCCCGCCATGCTTTTCAATACCCCAGCCCTGTCGACAAACTGGATTTGCCCCCTTTGGGCGCCTGTCCCTCCAGGCTTTGTTCACTGGGTTTCACATACATCCGCATGCCCGGAGAGAAGGGCAAGTGGTAACTGGGGCTTTGGCACGTAAACAGCATCACCCTGTCCACTTCCTCTGGCTCGAGGGCAGCTGGGAAGCTGTGTTGGTGGTGGGGTGTCAGCCCCCTGCGGAGTCTGTTTCCTCTGGTTGGTCAGGGTGACGTGGGGGAGGGGCACACAGTGACCTGCCCAACTAGTGGGGGGCCATCCCGGGAAGTGTGGGACCCGTGCGAGGAGCCCCCAAATGTCTTGGGCAGGACGGTGACCGAAGGGCTTCGCAAGGAGCCAAACTGAAGGGCAGCTCCGGGCTCGGGGTCTCGGGCTGGAGAAGCTGTGTGTCCCTCTGGCAGGGCGCCGGCCCCCCTGGCCGTGTGGGGGCTGCCTCGGTCCCCAGCGCCGCTGTCCATCCCCAGCTGTCCCTCAGCTAGTGGCTCTGAAGGAGGCTCAGCCCCCGGGGGCGAGGCTGGCACCCGTCCTCCTCCCCCTGGCTCAACTCTGGTTCCTGGCTTTGGGCTTCTGGCCGTGGTGGTCACCACTGCCCCGAGAGGATGCCTGAGAAGGGCCTTTGGCCCCACAGAGTCTGGGTGAGGCGTTTTTAGAAATCCCTCAGGCCCAAGTGGGCAGCGGTGAGGCCGCAAAGCCCCGGGGTCCCCGTCTTGGCCAGGGCAGCCGGTGGGTCTGAGGCTGGCCAGAGAAGTGCCACGTGGTGCTGGGCTGGCGAGGACGGGAGCCGCGGGCAACGTGCGGCCATCGCACTCTGACTTCTCCAGGGGCGGCAGCTGCAGCCCCCCTCCGGTGCCCTCCCCCTCCGGTATTCCAGGGTTCTGGGCCCAAGCCAAGACGACACAAGCTGTCCTGGGCTCACCTCCTGGGCTCCCGTTGCTGGATCCCTTCCCAGGCTGAAGACCGACCCCTGCAGAGCAGGCCATGTGTGGACAGCCACACGAGAGGGCACGGCCACTTCCTGCAGCTGGCGGCCTGGCTTCCAGGCTCGGCCATCTGCTCGGCGGTGCCCAGAGCCTGCCTGTGGACTGAGGTTGCAGGGGGGCTCGTTCAGGCTCCGCAAGGAGAAGCTGGGGTGCCCATGAAAGAGCACTGGACTGGGGGTCCACTGAGCCCTGACACTGACTAATCAAAGAAGTAACCTCTTCCGCACTTTATGGGACACACCCCAGTCCCCACTCGGTGGGTGCCGGGGCTTTAAGTAACAGGCTCACATTTTGCTATTTTGGTAAGAGTTAGGGTAACACCTCTCCTGGCTATAGATTATTTTACATTGTGGAAATGGTTAGGCTATTTTGCCTTTAAAAAAAAAATATTGTATTGTGGTACACATGTACAACGTAACATTTCCTATTTTAACTACTTTCAAGCACATGATTTGGTGAGGTAGGTGCTATTCTCCCCACCGCCCATCACCAAAGCTTCTTCAGCACCCCAAACGGAAACGCTGCACCCATTAAGCAGTAGTGCCCCAACCCTCCCTCCATCCCAGCCCCTGTATCCTCTGGTCTATTTCCTGCCCCTGTGAATTTGCATGTTCTAATTATGTCACATCAGTGAGGTCATACATGGGTCCTTTTGTGTCTGGCTTCTGTCACTCAACATGAGGTCCTCAAGCTTCATCCTTGCAGTCACGTGTACCAGACCTTTTCCCCTTTTTGCAGCTGAATAATATTCTCCACGGTGCGTTTGTGTTTTGCTGACCCATTTCTCTGATGATGGGTGTGGAGTTGCTTTCTCCTGTGGTGGATGATGCTGCCATGATCCTTGGCAGCCAAGTATCTCCTTGAGTCCCTGTTTTCAATTATTTTTGGTAAATATTATAGAACCTCATTTAACAACAAAGATAAACGCAGCTAACATCTCTGTGCTCTTCCTCCTTCCTTGGCTCTCAGTGCTTTCCATTAAGTGAGTCGCCTGCAAAAGCACGCTGTGAGAAACGGCCGTTACCACCTTTGTTTTACAGATGAGGAAACAAAGCCACAGAGAGGGTTGATGACCTGCCCAGTTCCCCTCGGCCGCAATACACCCTCAGTTTTCACTTGGGTACGTGTGGCCCTGGAATGAAGACTACATTTCCCAGCCTCCCTTGCAGCTAGGTGTGGTCACGTGACCAGGTTCTAGCCAATGGGAAGTGAGCAGCGGGGCTGCCCCCACATCGAGGGCCTGCACACCTCTCCCGGCTTCCGCTTCCGCTTCCGCTGGCTCCGGTTGGTGGAAGCACGTGGATACGGGCAGCACGTGGGAAGGGCTGGGCGGCCTGGGGGCTTCCAAGCCCACTGTCGAGAGAGGCCGGCTCTGTCCGGCGTTCCGGCCCGGTCCCAGCAGCCCCACGGCCCGTGGCTGACGGGTCCTGCTCACGCCCAGTGCGGGGCCTGTCTCCTCAGGGGGGCTTGCCCCGAGCCGTGCCCGGGGACCGCTGGGAGCACAGTGCGGGCTAGACCGCCCCGCCGCCTCGGGGTGCGCCGCCTTCCCAGTGCCCTCTGCCCGGCTGACCCCGGCCCTCCACGCGCGGGGGGCCCTCTGGGACCTGCGCTCCAGCTTAAGTGCCCGACAGCCCCTGTGGCTTCCTGACCTCAGTGTCACTTCCACCTCGTGATGAAGTGGGCCCTGTGCACACAATGGCCTGCCTTGGGCCGAGGTTCCAGATGTCTGGGGGAAAAGGCAGGCTCCTACAGCACTGCAGCCGCGGCTAGGTGAAGGGGCAGGGGCGGAGGAGCCTGGCCAGCGGCCTGCCATCTACCCTGCCAACCGGGGAAACCGAGGCTCCGAGGGCCCGAGCCTTCCCCACAGTGGCCTTTGTTTCTGAGAACATAAGCTCTAAATCCGGGCAAAGTCCTCTTCGTGGGCAGAGTCCCAAGAATGCAGCCTGCAGCCACGTGGGCAGGCCTCCCTCCCGAGGGAGCCAGGCCCGGAGCTCTATTTAGCAAAACAAGCCCTTGAAAAATCAAGAGGCAGAAAGGCCAGCCCCATAGGTCACACGCCATGGGATTCCTTTTATAGAACGTTCTTGAAATGACAGAGGAGTATAGAAACGGAGGAGCGGTTAGAGGTAGCCAGGGCTCAGGACGGCAGGGGGTGGGGTGGTGGGGGTGGCTGTAAAGGGGCAGCAGGTGGGGTCCCCTGGTGGTGGGATGGTTCTGTGCCTTGACAGCACCGGTGTCTCTACCTGGTTGTGATATGGTATGTATTTTTGCAAGGTGTTCCCTGGGGGTGGGGTAGGGGAACTGGGTGAAGAGTATACAGGATCTCCCTGCATTATTCTTTCAACCGCATGTCAGTCTACAATATGTCAAAATTAAAAGTTTAATAATAATAAAGATTATGTCTTTGGCACTAGTTCTTGCTCTCGCTTCCTCCCACCCTCCACCCCCACTTCTGGTCTTATTCGGGCCAACACCGCCCCGCCCGCTGAGTGAAGTAATGAAGGCACGTGAAGCAATGAGGGACACTGTCTGCTGGGGGACACTTAAGTCAGAGCAGGGCCCCCAAGCTGTGGGGGGTGGGGGCTGGGGCCGAGTGACCGCGTCTGCGCTCTGGCTGTCTTGACGTTTGTGGATGTGCCTCCATGGCGGAGACTTGTCATCTCTTTTCTTTTAGAAAGTCTGGGGACGCCCACCCCGACATGCCCAGCTGGTGTGATCTGGTCAAGGCTCCTAGACTGGGTTTGCTGATCGGCGAAGTGGGGGCGATGGTGTCGGTGCCCCTAAGGAGGCGGGTGAGACGAGGTGAGACTGTTGCCGGCGCGGCCGAGCCGGGTGTTTGGCCCCAGGGCGCCTCCCAGTGGTGCGTGGTGGAAGCGCCGCGTGTCCTCTGGCAAAGCCCCGTCCCCTCTGCAACGCCGAGTGTTTCAGCTGTGACCAGCTGCGACTTCTCCCGGCCTCCCTGTCGTTTCTAGCTCTCTGCTGGTGTCTTCACCTTTTCCCTGGGGCTCTGCGGCCTCAGCAAGGGTGAACTTGACAGCCTGTGAAGTGCCAACTGGAGTGTGGAATTTCCTACATGGTGTGTCTCTGTGGGAAGAAACTTTGCACTAAAGCGCATTAAATACAGCTGCAGTCTGCAGCTGGGAGTTTTCTTAAACTCTTGGTGGAAGTGAAATCCAGCAGTTGAATCTCTTGACCTATTTTTTTCCCCCAGTCTGTTCCTTGATGAGATGCAATATTCCACTTTTAATTAGAATACTATTAAAACGCACTGAGCCCCGAGCTCTGTTCCAGGCCCTGTGCCGCCTGCTTTGCTTGGATCGGCTCGTTTCCGTCCTCACAGACGCAGTGTAGGGACTCTTGCTGTTATTACCATTTTACACATGAGGAAACTGAGGCCCAGAGAGGTTAGGCGATTCAACCGAGGTCACAGAGCAAGCAAGGGCCAGAGCTGGGATAGGAACCCAGGCAGTCTGGCTCCACTGCTGCTCTCATAGCCTCCCACCGTGCTCTGCTACCTGAGGAAGACAAAGTCAAGGCCAGCCTGTGGTCCTAGACAGCCAGGAGTGGTGGAGGCAGCAGGGGACCACCACCCAGAAGAGAATGGGGTCCCTCGTGAGGACTGTCCATATTTGTGCCAGGCAGATGACGTGACTTGGCAGGTCCCAGAGGGTGTCACCCTTCACGGCCTTCCAAAGGAGAGGGGGTCCTGCTTAGCCCCCACAGGAATGCTCCTTCCCAGGGGCCGCCTGTCACAGGAAAACACAGCCCCCAGCGGACCCTCCCCAGTGTCCTCTTAGCTTCCAGGTGCCAGGCCTGCCCGCCCCCCTTCCATCCACTTTCGCGCCTTCTCCTGCGCAAGCCCCACCTCCCACCTCCCACCTCGGCTTTCCAGCCTCCATTGTTTAGATGCCTCTGTAATCCACCCATTTTCTCATCGTAGAAAATTCAGGCCCCTGCTAGCATCCTGGAGATGCACCACGGCTCTCCCTCCGCGATCTCTGTGCAATCTAGAAACCCGTGGAACTCTACAAACAAACTGGCGGGTCTTCACCTCCCACCTTCGGAACGGCAGGAGCCGGGGCTCATGGCAGAATGGAGGAGAGAAAATCCTCTCCTCTCCCGGGCGGCTCTTGCGCCCTCAGGTGGCCTGCCCAGCCCCTCGCTCTTGGTCCACTTACTCTTCCCACGGGGCTCAGCTCAGGCCTCACCCTGCAGGCCAGAAGCAGTGCCCCCTTGGCTGTCCGTGCCCAGGGCCCTTGTCCCTCCCGGCCGTCACCTGGTTTGCCAGCGGGCGCGCGTTCGGGGTTGTCTGTGCCCGCGGGGCTCCGTGGGGCCCGTCTTTGCTGCGTTTGTTGAATGAATGCACGAACCCGTCTCTACCCCAGCCCAGAAGAGACACGCCTGGGCCTGGGAGGCCAGCTGCAAACGCCGGCGCCAGCCCTGCCGGCTGAGCTGGCCGAGGGCCTGCTCGTAACCTGGGCGACAGCCCCCAGCGTGGCCTTGGAGGAAAAGATGCCTCGCTACTTCCTTCAGCAAAAAATTATGGGGCCTGACAGCGGATAAGCCCCGAAGGTCAGCTCTTCGGAGCTCGCCGGCCTCGGCTCTCCTCTGCAGCTCATCAGGCTGAGTGCCCATGACCGGCGGGCCTTCCGGAATGTTCTAAATGCAGATGAGAATGTACTGTGGGAAGCGGCCTGAACACTGGGTGTGCTGGACCTGGAGGGCGGCCACGATGGGCTGGGGGCAGCGATTCTCTCTCTCTCCTCCTGGGCATGGCCGGCTCTCTCCCAGGCCCTGGCCACCGGCCCTCAACTGGCTCTCAGCCCTCGAACCCCCTCCACGGTGAGGCCAGGGCGACTTTCCAAAACAGCAGGTCCCTGCCCGGCCTGCCCTGCTCAGCCTTCACGACCCCCCTTGGCTGCCTGTGGAATTTCACTCGCCTGAGCTGATGCTCAGCTCAGCTGCCTCCTCCTCCAGGAAGGCTTCCCCTCCTGCTCGCAGGCTCCCTGGCGGCCACGCCTTTGTGTGTTCCTTTCCTGTACCTGCAGACGGGCCGCCCCAGGAGGTCCCGTGCCTACCCCTTCCTCTTGTCTGCTGCCCCAACACCAGTTCTCCCCTCAAGACCAAGTTCAGACATTTCCTCCTGGGACGCTCCCCTTGCTGGTGCCTGTGCCTCTGCCGACGCCCCCTTAGGCCTGCGTCTCCCAGCGCCGAGGGCGCCTCCCCCCGAGGCCGCGCCGGGGGTGCGCTGGTTGGGTTTGCGGATCTCGTTGACGTCTGAGGATGGGTGACACCAGGCGTCCTTCCCGAGGTCAAGGGCGGACGCTGGCTTCAGACTCGGTCCTTTTTGCTCGCACAGCTGTTGATCCGCCTTCGTGCCCCTCTGCATGGTGACTCCGGGAAGGCCGGGGTGACAGGGCACCCGGCGCTGTCCCCAGCCCCCCGGCGCTGTCCCCAGCCCCCCCGCTCCGGGCCTGGCGGGAGGTGGGGCGGGACGAACGCTCGTTTACTTGCGGCGCCGCCTGCGGGCCGACAGGCGGAGGTGGGGGCCTCGCGGGGGCCGTCAGTCCCAGCGCAGCCCGGGTGGCGCCTGTGCGTGGCCGCTGGAGCCGGACCCGGCCGCCAAGGGGGCCTCAGGTTCGCGGCTGGGACCTCACCGTCCCCTCTGCCGGCCGGGGCAGGTCCCCAGCCTCGGTGGCTGAGAGTCCTGGGCCAGTCAAGGCCCGTTCAGAAGTAAGGCCGTTGCTCGAGCATCTCCCCCGTCCAGCCCTGCAGTTCCATTCTGGGTGGAAAGAGAAGGAATCGGATGCGCTGGCATTTGGAGGCGCTGCTCCGCGTGGGTGTGCGAGCGGCTTCCGGCTCGCGCCTGCCTTTCTGAGCAACGAGCTGGGCCGGGCCCGGGCACCGCACGGCTCCGTGCACGCGGGCACCGTCGGTTTGCACACACGGAAGGAGGCGCTGCGGGCGTGCTCTGGGGTCTGAGGTGTTCTCACAGCTGGCAATGATGCCAAAAGTGACCCCCCACGGGCCTTTGGAGAGGAGGGTCCTGGAGCGTCGTGCTGGACACAGAACTGGCTCCCAGGGGCCCCGGCGGCAAGGACTAGGCAGCTGCCCGCCCTCCTCTCCCAGGTCCAGGAACGGAGGAGCTGGTGAGACGAACGAGGAGCCACCCCAGGGTCCACAAGGACCACGCACGTCCTGGGGGGTCGGAGAACCCCAGTCAGCAGTCTTGAGATCAAAAGTTGGCGACAACCGGGGAAACTGCAATACGGACTCAATGGAGGACTACGATTGGACTGACGCGCTTGGTCCTTCAGTGGGATACGGTGTGGCGGCTGGAAGGAGAGTGGCCCTGCCCTGTGTCCCCACTCCTGGGTGACTCCTGCCGAAGGATTCTGGAATTGAAGGTCATGGTGCCTGGAGCTTCCTTTCAAACCATTCAGCCAGGAAGAGCTTCCGCTATCGACATTTTCATCTATAGGCACAGCTAAAAAGATCGGCGACTCTAGGGTAGGGCATATGCTGTCTGTTGCGCTACCCTTGCAGCTTCTCTGTAGATTGGAGCATTCACAATTAAAAGTGGAGGCAAAAGCTGGTGGCCGAGTTTGGTCTCTCCTTTGCCCCTATGTTGTAGTTGGCTAAGCTGCTCAAAGCAGATTCAGGAAATGCACTGGGAATTTGTTAGCTTACAAGCTTACAGTTTCAAGGCCGAGAAAAATGTCCAAACCGAGGTTCAATAGGAGACACTTCCTTCCCAAAGACCAGCAGCCAGCGACCCTGGGCTCCTCTGTCACACGGCAAGGCGCGGGGCGGCACCGCTGGGCTCCCCCTTCTCTTTCGGGGTTTGTTGCTTTCAGCTTCTTGCCTCTCGCTTCTTGCCTCTCTCTCTCTCTCCATATTCATCCCATTTATAAAGGACGCCTGTAAGAGGATTATGACCCACCCTGGGCCATGCCTTAGCTGAAGTCACCTCATCCAAAGGCCCTACTTACAATAGTTCCACACCCACAGGAACCGACGCGCTTTGAGAACATGATTTTCTGGGGTACCTATAGCTCCAAACCACCACATCCTAAATCCCTGCTTTTTGTCAGGCTTCTTGCCCTCTGACCCACTGAACCTCATCACACCTTAGCTGTGAATGCTCCCCCCACACCTGTATTTTTTTTTTTCTCCTTAAACATTTAATTCCTGTTATAGAGGGGTTTCTTTTTTGTTTGCTTTTTTCCAGTCACGTGGAGCGTGGTTGAGGAGTGCCGAATCCGTCACTGCTTCGATGACACAGCTCTCTGCTAGGGGTCGCGAAACCCTCCCTTGGGCAGGCTTGGGACAGAAAGAACCTGGGGCCAGCGTCCCCGGTCTGTGGTTTGTGTCCGACACCACCTTTGCACTACGACTTGGCAAGTTGGTTACCTCTCGAACCTCAGCTGCAAGTGGGGGTCCATCCTTAGCTCCCCAGATCGCTGCAGCTTTCCCCGGTGGGAGCCCCGCTGAGCATCTCCTTTTCCCCTCGACGGACAAGGCCCCGGCCCCGCGAGGCACTTGGGCCAGAAGCTGAGCTGGGCTTGGCCTCCTTTGCCTTGTTTCTTGCTGCCAGCTCGGGCTCTGCTGACAGCCTCTCTGCAGAGCGCCTGGCTTTGCCACCGTGGTGACGGCTTCTCTGGCTGCTTCTATCCAAAGGCAGCAGTGGGAAGGGGGCAGGCCGTGAGCGGAAAACAGCCAGAGGAGGTGGGGACTCGCAGACCTCTTCGCCACCCCCGTACGGAGCTGGACAGGCCAAGACATGTCTTTTTTTAGGCCCTGGTAAATGGTGGCTGCCTCAAGCCCTCTGTGAATGACGAGAGTTGCGAAATAAAATCGGACCAGGCTTGCTGGAGAGCTAATCACCCGTTCTCGGAGGGGCGGCCGGCAGCTGTGTCCCGGGCACCCGGTGGGTGGCTGACGTCTATCTTTAGCCGTGCTTGCCATTAGCCAAAGGCCTAAATGTGGCCAGGCTTTCAGCTGCCCGGCGGGGGCCTTCTGGGCCAGTACGGCTGGAGGCAGGACGCTCGGCTGCCCCAGGCGGCGGGTGGGGGGCGGGCAGGGGACAGGGAACACGCCCTGAAGCCATGCAGGAGGGGGTAAGGGCGCGGCACCCCGCCACAGAGCTCGCGCAAGCCCAGTTAGCAGCCCAGGAGCGTTGATGGCCATATGGCCTCCCCGCCGTGAATATAAACTAGCCGGGAGGCGCTTGGAGGCCGTCCCAGGGTATTTATAGAGAACAGAGTTGGTTCTAGAAGACAAATTGCCTCCCTCTGTGAGCAGCGGATGTACGCGGTGTGCTGGGAACCGCGCCTCCGCCGGCTGCCGTCCACAGGGCGCGGAGGCCGGGCCCGGGTGGGGGACCTAGAGGGCCCCCGCCGCACGGCACGGACTAAAAGGACACCTCTGGCAACCCCTCCCCAGCGCCCTGGTCAGGAGAGCCGTTTAGAATCACTCGAGGCCTTTCTCAGGGGCGAGGGACGTGTCACATCCCCAAAAGCCCAGGGTTGGGGGTGGGATGATTAATATGTAAATATTTTGGCAGCCCATATATGCAGACAAATACTAATAAAGGGGGAAAAAGTCGGAGGAGCAACTTCATTATCCCAAGGGATTTACTGCCAAGAGCCCTTGGCTGGAAGCTGAGGGATGTGGCCTAGGATCCTTACTGAGGAGCTGTGTGTCCTTGCGTCAGTAACTTGCCCTCTCTGGGCTCAAGCTTTGGAGACGGCAAAAACGCTGGCCAGAAGAGCAACTTCCCACGGCTATGGGGAGCCAGAGGGCTACGGGGTCTGGCACAGAAGAGCACGCTCGCACCAGGCACAGGGTCACACTGAGACAGGCTAAGGCTCTTTCTGTCCCACGCAGGCCCTGGGGATTGGCAGCTGTGAAGCGACGCCCGTGCAGGGGGTCCTCGTGCTGGCAGCCCTGGGGACCCCAAACACGCACCCCGCGTTCGACGGCCCAGCACCTGAGCCCCCGCTGCCCAGAGCCGCGCTCCCTGCGGGCTGCCCGCTGCCCCAGCCGCCTGCCCCTCGCGCCCTGCTCAGGAAGCTCGGTGGGCAAACGGCCTTTCCTTTTTGGGGGCTTTTCGAGCTGCAGGGCTCCACGGGAGCGATCTCGGCTGAAGACGTGCCTCGAGACACCCGATGCTCGATGGGGGTGCCGCCGCCGAACGCAGGCCCCCCCCGCGGCGCTGTTTCTAAGCCGGGAAGGATGCTCCCAGGGAGCCGGGCGGGCCAGGGCTGGTCCTCCCGGCCACGCAGGCCGCTCCCGCCCCAGCCGATGCCAGCAGGGAACTGTCTCGGCCTCTCTCAGGGTCCTGCCGTCACCTGACCTGCCGGACGCCCGTCAGGTGAGGGCGCAGCAGCGGGAAGCAGGCGGGGCCGGGCGGAGGGTCAGGCCTCCTGGAATTTTCCACCGTGTCCAAAGTGAGAGACACGCTCTGAGATTGGATACTCCAAAACAATGAGGGCTTGGAGGCCTCTTAGGATCTTTTTTCCCTTCCTCTTTGCTCAGACCTCTTGGATTTGTACCTGGATGTTCTCAAGACTCTCGAGGGGCGGTTTCCCGCCACTCCTCCCTTCCTTCCTTCCTTCCTTTTTCATAAAGGCCCCTTATTGTCCTAGCACAGCTGCTGCCAAGATAATTGGTTTTACTAGAGATCGCGCCACCAAGCACGCGCCGTTATCGAGGAGGCTGGCAGGTGGAGGGGCCCTGTCCGCACTGCGTCCCCACGATACGCAATCCTGCGGAGAACAACGCCCGCCCCTCCCCCACAGGCTGCAGGGACCACGACTGTTAAAGGAGGAGGGAAGGGCGCCCACGGGTCACGGGTGAACAGCGAGGGGACGCCAGAGCACGGGCTTTTGAACCAAACTCGACTCAAGTCCCAGTTCTGCCTCTCGCTAACTGTGCAGCCTTGGACCAGTTATTTCACTTCCGTGAGCCTCAGTTGCTGCTGCTGTGAAATGGGGTGGATGTCGGGATCATTCAAGTCAGGGTGTAATGTAACAACCTGTTTGCCTTCGGTCTTCTGAAGTCGTACCTTTTTCAGTGCACAAAGCTGCCTTTTGGAATTGAAAACTTCCTTCTTTTTCTTCATCCCAATATCCTTTTGGAAAGACCAGGTGCAGCACGCCGGCTCCGTGGGTCAAACCTGGCCCTAAGACGTGGGTTTGGGAGGCGCTGTGGGCGTTTTACATGAAATGAACTTTAATGTTTCAACTGAACGCGCTGCCTGGGGCGGAGCGCAAGCCTCCCTGGCCCGCAAGCCCCACCACTCCTGCATGTCTCTCACCTGCCTGCAGTAGGCGTGGGAGGTTTTGAGCGCTGTCCTAGCAAGCCCCCTCCCTGCCCTGCTGAGGGTGGTGCCCACTGAGGCGCGCTTGCTAGAAGACATGGGGGGCCAGGATGGGCACTTTTTTAACACTTTATTTCTACTTCAAAAATCAAAACAGACAAAAGGCATCTCAACAAATTATGGACCCATCACTTCCAAAAATCCTGTCTAGGAGCACCTGCCTTATTGAACGCCAAGAGCAAGTTCACCTGCTGCCCCAGTGTTCCAGAAGATGAATAAATGAGCACAGATTAGTTAAATGGCATGACAGAGGCCTCCTGGCTAATGGAGAAAAAAAAAGTTTGATCGTATTCACATCTCATAAAGCTAAATCCCATTTTTTTTTGACCTTTAGCATTGCTAGAGTACCTTGTTTGCCTTTACTACAAAAATATTACAATATTACTGTTGACTGTAGTCTGTGAGTTACGTTAGTTGTACTTTCCCCATATAGCACCATATTCTTTTTTTTTTTTTTTAAAGATTTATTTATTTATTTTAATTTCCCCCCCTCCCCTGGTTGTCTGTTCTCTGTGTCTATTTGCTGCGTCTTGTTTCTTTGTCCGCTTCTGTTGTCGTCAGCGGCACGGGAAGTGTGGGCGGCGCCATTCCTGGGCAGGCTGCTCTTTCTTTTCACGCTGGGCGGCTTTTCCTCACGGGCGCACTCCTTGCGCGTGGGGCTCCCCTACGCGGGGGACACCCTTGGGTGGCAGGGCACTCCTTGCGTGCAGCAGCACTGCGCATGGCCAGCTCCACACGGGTCAAGGAGGCCCGGGGTTTGAACCGCGGACCTCCCATATGGTAGACAGACGCCCTAACCACTGGGCCAAAGTCCGTTTCCCAGCACCATATTCTTAACACCTTGTAACAGAGGACCCTTCTTGTACTTGTTCTATTAACCGCACTCCTCATCTACCACCAAAGTCGTCACATTACGGTCCCCAGGTCATCCTCCAGCTGTCGCTCAGGTAACGTCAACCTCCGTAGACTACCCTTCCAGCCAGAATCACGTGTGTCAGCCAGCAGTGCTAGTCATGCCGTCACAACGTGCTACCCTCAGCTCCGATAGTGAAGCGAGCGGCTGACCGCTGAAATCCCACGGAAACCAGAGGGATGCCGGGGCACGCCGCTGCACTTCCCAGGGCTCACGCGGAGCTAGTGATGTAGTGGCTTCCGACTCCTAGGGCGAAAGGGGAAATTGAGGCAGAAGAGTGGCCAACGGATTTGCTTCATCCGACAATAATTGAGGTAGATTCCGGTGCCTGGTGCTGCTCTCTGTCACCTAGCAAGCCCGCCAGAGGCTCTTAGCCCCAAGGTGGCGGCTGGGGACCTAGCCCGTCTGTGCCCTTGGGCTGGCTCCACCGAGGGGCGACCCCAGCGGGCCCCTCGCCGCACAGGCCTCAGCTCCTCCTCTATAGTATGGGCTGTTAATAGAACACCTCCTGCACTGGAGGCCGAAGGGGCGCCAGCCCAGGCCCGGCCCAGCCTCGGGGGCGGCGAGCCAAGGGCCGGCTTGTACAGAGCTCCCGGGTCCTGAGTGGGAAGTGGATTGGGCTGCTGAGCTGCGTTTTCATCGACCAGCCGCCATCTCTGGGGTGTTGGATCCTGCTCCAGCCCAGCACTTCAGGCACGCGGTTGACCTTGCCCGTGACCTTCTATCCCTGCTGACTGTGGTGGCTGGTCCCAGCTGATGGCACAGCATCCCGTCTTCTGAGCCCCTTCCTCTTCTGAGCTCCTTTCCGTTGTTTTGCTTTTGTCGAAGGCAGAGCAGCTCCCTGGGGGCTAGGACGTACTCTTGGGAAATGGGCTTCCAAGGAACTTTATGATCTGACCTCAATTTACCTCCCGGAAGATCACCTGCCAGTTGCCTGCTGCCCGCAACACCCTGGCCAAACCCAACTTTTGCTGTTCTCCGAAAGGGCTGTACTTCCTTCAGGCCCTCTCCTTCCCAGGGCTGCTTCCTGCACTCGGCGCCCTCTTCCTCGCAGGGGCACGTGATGTTTACTGGCCGGTTCCATTCTTCCTTCCTCTGCTACCGCTTGAGGAGTGGGTTCTTGATACCTCCCTGTATGAGTCAGCCAAAGGGGTGCTGGTGCAAAACACCAGAAATCGGTTGCTTTTTGTAAAGGGTGTTTACTTGGGGTAGGCGCTTACAGATGCCAGGCCATAAAGCATAAGTTACTTCCCTCACCAAAGTCTATTTTCACGTATTGGGGCAAGATGGCTGCTGATGGCTGCGAGGGTTCAGGCTTCCTGGGTTCCTCTCTTCCCGGGTCTTGCTTCTCTCTGGGCTTAGGGTTCCTCTCTTCCTGGGGCTTGCTTCTCTTTCCTCTGGGAGCTTAATTCCCAGGGCTCCATCTTAAGACTTCAGCATCAAATTCCAACATCAGAAAACTCCCAACTCTGTCCTTTGCCATGGTTTTTATCTGTGAATCCCCAGCCACCAAGGGGCGGGGACTCAATGCCCTAATGACGTGGCCCAATTAAAGCCCTAATCATAACTCAGTCAGGCCCAGGTACAGACTAGATTACAAACAAAATCCAATATCTATTTTTGAAATTCATAACCATATCAAACTGCTACACTCCCTTTTCCAGGTTTCGTAGTAGACCAAATAACCCCAGCCTGAGAAATGACATCATCTAATAAGAATCAGCCCTGAGACTTTTGCTGGGAAGAGGGTCTCTCTCTCCACTGGGTTTGCTCAGGTAAAACTGCTGGTGGCCATCTTTGCCTCTCCTTGCGGAAAGGCTGGGAATGAAGCCAAAATCAGAAGACATGGGTCCTGAGAAAGAGTTTTGTGCTCCTGGATCCAGCCATGCCCAAAACCTTTCATTACACTCACCAAGAAACTCACCATTCTTTTTGCTTATACCACTTTGCTTAGGTTTCTGTCACTTGCAACCAAAAAGGATCTGCCTGATACGCACACACTACCTTCATCTGGTCAGCGCCTTTGCATGTTGAGGGCGCGGCTCAAACACCACTCCCGCCCCTTGTCATCTGCCCAGCCCTGAAGCCAGAGGATGTTGGAAAATTACACACACACACACACACACACGCACACGCACACACGCACACACACACACAGAGGCTGCTGGCGCATCTTCCTCTCCCCGTCACAGCGCGGGGCCTCAGCCCAAGTGTGGCAAGTTGCCTGGAGCCGAAACTCGGCTTTCTCACGGGCCCTGGCTTTCGCTCTCCCGCCCGCCCCAGGCTGCCCCCCCCCCCCCCCCCCCCCGGTTTTCAGAAGCCTCTCACCTCCACCTTGTTCCGGGACAGCACGCTGGAGTCGATGGGCCCCAGGGACAGGTTGGGCAGCACGAGGTTCAGCACTTTGGCGGCGAGGACCTGCCGGGGGGGGGGAACACACGCGTGAGTGCGGGTGGAGCCTGGCCCGGGGAGGAGACACACGCGTGAGTGCGGGCGGAGCCTGGCCCCGGGGGGGAATCACACGCGTGAGTGCGGGCGGAGCCTGGCCCCGGGGGGGAATCACACGCGTGAGTGCGGGCGGAGCCTGGCCCCGGGGGGGAATCACACGCGTGAGTGCGGGCGGAGCCTGGCCCCGGGGGGGAATCACACGCGTGAGTGCGGGCGGAGCCTGGCCCCGGGGGGGAATCACACGCGTGAGTGCGGGTGGAGCCTGGCCCCGGGGGGGAATCACACGCGTGAGTGCGGGCGGAGCCTGGCCCCGGGGGGGAATCACACGCGTGAGTGCAGGTGGAGCCTGGCCCGGGGGGGGGGGAACACACGCGTGAGTGCGGGCGGAGCCTGGCCCCGGGGGGGGAATCACACGCGTGAGTGCGGGTGGAGCCTGGCCCGGGGAGGAGACACACGCGTGAGTGCGGGCGGAGCCTGGCCCCGGGGGGGAACACACGCGTGAGTGCGGGCGGAGCCTGGCCCCGGGGGGGAATCACACGCGTGAGTGCAGGTGGAGCCTGGCCCGGGGAGGAGACACACGCGTGAGTGCAGGTGGAGCCTGGCCCGGGGGGGGGGGGGGAACACACGCGTGAGTGCGGGCGGAGCCTGGCCCAGGGGGGGGGGGGAACACACGCGTGAGTGCGGGCGGAGCCTGGCCCGGGGGGGGGGGGGGAACACACGCGTGAGTGCGGGCGGAGCCTGGCCCCGGGGGGGGAATCACACGCGTGAGTGCGGGTGGAGCCTGGCCCCGGGGGGGAATCACACGTGTGAGTGCGGGCGGAGCCCATAGCCACGCTTCCCAGGGGCAGGCAGAGCAGACCCAGCGCGACCCCCCACACAGCATCAGCCAGCTCACTTCCAAAGCCTGGGGCCTCGAGGCCCAGCGCCCGAGGCTCTGTGTTCTGATTCAGACGAGCACGAAGGAGCCCCGTGGCTGGCGGCAGGAACGCCAGCTCTCTCTTGGCCCACTCTCGTTCCGTGCCGTGGCCCTCCCCCGATCGCTCACGGGTTGTTGGCGGTTGTGAACTCTTTGCAGGAGCTGCCTGGACCTGGACACAAGTCCTTTCTCTAGGGCTGCTAAAAAAAAGCCTGCAGGGACAGAAGCCCCAGGCCACCCGAGGGGGAAGCTGGAGAGCGGGGAAGGGCCTACCCTGATCAGAAAGAATCTGTGAATCCACTCGGTTTCTCTCGAAGGGCAGTAAAAACAGTCCCAGGCTGCCTGTGGGCCTGAGGAAAGAGGCCTGGGTTTGCCGGCCTCGTGAGCTTGGACAAGGGCCCTCCACGTCTCCGAGCGCCCATTTCCTACACTGTGAAACGGAGGCTTCCAGCGGAGCAGAGAGGATACCGCGGTCCAAGGTGCTCGATTCCCGGTCAGCGAATTCGAGCCTGGAAGCAAGCTCCCCCCCGCCCCATCCCTCTCTCTGGACCCCAGGTTAACCAGGAAAAGAGAACCCGGGTCTCACACTTGTGCCTGCAGGAGGAGGCTGCTGTCATTTCTGGAATGGGCACAGACACTCCAGAATGAAAGATGCTATTTCGAACGTGAGCTGTGAGATGCTAGAATTAGCACGCCCTGGAAGGGGGCAGGCTGGGAATTCTGGGGACACGTTGGGGCACAGGTTCCACAGCTGAGGAACCATATCCCATGGGGACCCTGCGGGCAGGGCGGGCACTCGCGTTAGGCTGAGGGACACTGGTCTTTGTGGGCTGGGCATGGCACCAGGGGCTCCATCTGTCCCCCTTCCCGGGCAGTCCTGTGAGGAGGGCCTTTATCCTCATTTCACGGAAAGAAAGCGGAGAACCAGCAGCACCTCCCAGGAGGCGCGGGTCCGGGGCTGCGGGCACTGCCTCCTCTCTACACGGCCTGTACTTACTCTCTCTCTGTCCCTCGTCCTCCCTTTACGATGCACCTGCGAGCTCGAGCCTTTCCTACGTGTGACTGAAACCAGCAGCCCCTGCTCTTCTCCGCGGCGACACTGTGGCTGGACTTGCCCCAACCCTCCCTGTAGCTTCAAAGCCACGAAGGGCTCTGTCTCCTAGGCCTGCGCAAGCAGGAACGGGCTGCAGCCGTCGCGAGGGGTCCCGGGGAGACCACCAGGGCTCAGGTGAGGAACCCACGTACACGAACCCTGTCCGAGGCGCACGTCTTCGAGGCCGGACTCCTCAGGGATAAGAGCCCGTGAGTCCTCAGTCCGAGAAGCGGCCCCTGCCCCTAAGAATCGCCGAGAGCATCACAACTCGGCCTTGGACTCCAGGCGAGGAAAGCTCCTGGGAGCCGCCCCCTGTGGCCACCGGCCGGCGTGAGGCCCAGCCCTGGGTCCTGATTTTGGGGACCTGCCAGCCTAGCAGAAAACTACAGAGAGCGCCAGCTTGGAGCGTGCCCACCTGATCTGAAGCGCCGGGGCAGACGTGGCACACCGGAGACGTTCGAGGACCGAGGTGGCCATGGATGGGCTTGGCGGAAAAGCCCAGGAAAGGAAGGGCCTGGAATGCTAGGGACTCTCGTGGAGGATTTGGGTTCTTTTATCTGTGAACTCTGAGGACTGGGACTCCCCTGGGACCCTAAATTCAGGAATTGGGGTCTGTGCTTTCAAAGGCTAAAAAATAAAAAACGAGAAAATTCAGGGGGCAGAGAGGCTGCATGTCTCCTACACCGCCAGCCGATGGGCTCCAGGCACACGAAGGAGAGTGCACTTGACTTGGGAACAACTGCTCCATCTTCTCCAGCAATCGTGGCCCAAGGGCAACGTTGTTAGGGGTAAAAAAACAAAACAAACAAAACCACCTCCCTATATATTCCAAAGTTGTGAAGAACCGTCTCCAGGGAGCTTGCTCTTCCCACGCCTCTTGCCACTGCCCTTGGAATGGACTCAGGAGCCCCCGGGTGACTCACCCACGCTCAGGAACGGTGCGAGGGGACAGAGCACAGCTCCCAGGCTCCCCAGCGCTGCCCCCCAGCACGGCCTGCTGCCCGGCCCTCCCAAGGACACGGCTGTTTCCCTGCCAGCCCATCACCCGGATCTGACGTCCGAGAGCCAGAGAGAGGCTCAGGCACGGAACACCTCGGGACGTGCCCCCAACGCCAAGCCAAACGCGAGCCCGCTCCATTTCTTCCGGGCCCACCCCTGGATCGCTCTTTTGCCAACAGTTGATTTTTTGGAAGCCCCACCACCTGATTCTGCACGGACCCAAGGACGAGGGGCTGGTCAGTTGTCGTGACTGGGCATTTGGGAAGTGACCTACTTATCTGTGTCTTTGAATCTACCTTCCTGTGGCTGGGACCTCCTTAAACCGAAGTGGGTGGTACCCACAGGTGCTGGGCCTCTCTGCCCGGGCTGGTGAGAGGATGCTGGCAGGTTAGGCTGTCAGCTCAAGCAGGGGCAGAAGAGACCGCGCTAAGGCTCCCACCGGCTTTACTCTGGTTTCTGGGGCAGGAGAAGAGGGATTCACGAAAGATCTCCCTCTGGGAGAGAATTATAAGGGGAGACTCGTGCAGTCCCTTCTCCAAGGTTGCCAGCTTTTCTTTCTCCATTGAACTTCCTGTCACTAAAGGAAGCTTTTAAGAAAACAGGTTCAAGGGAAAAACAAAAGAGGAGAAGAATCTACATTACCAAATGAATAAGGCAAGGAGTGTCTCCTAGAGGGAACTGAAAAAATTAATGGCAGCGACTTTCCCTTCGCCTTCCAGATACAGTAAGCCACGTTTCCCGCAAGGGCTCTGCCACCTCCAGCTGCCAAAGGCCTATCACCAAAAGTACAAGCCGGGGGAGAAATGGCATGTACGCGTCATGCTTGGGACAGGAGGTGGAGGCATGCAGCCCTTTACCCCTGCAACCGGGAGTCACACGGCAGCCACTGTCCCTCTCCCACGGGAGCCGAGGCCCATAGGCTCAAGGTGGGCAAACTGCAGTAGCTGACCACGCAGTGGAAGACACTGTGTCACAGCACCAAGAACCAATTGTCCAACGACAAATGTACAGGAGGCATCACATCCCCGCCTGAACAGTGTGCAGGGAATGCGGTCGGGGTGGGCGGTTGGTTGCAGTGCCTTCGGGACGCCACCCTGAGAGCGGAAGGGCCTTGGTGTGCAGGCAGGGAGAGCGCCTGGGGAGGGAAGGGGCCAAGGGCACGGAGGAGGAGAAAGTAGGAAGGGGCTTCTCCAGTCCAGGGATTCATGGGGCGTGGCCACCTGCTTCCTTGCACTTGGTTTTCCAGGGCCTGCCCCTAAACCCCGGGGGCCTGCTGGGAGGCAGCACACTCTTCTCTGCCCCACCCCTCCCGGCTCAAAGTGTGGTCCTTGCACCAGCGGGACTGGGGGCGCCTGGCCTCCTGGATCGGTGTCTGGATTTTAACAGGCGTCCCAGGGGATTTGTGTGACGGGTGAAGCTCGAGGGGCTGCCGGACCTGGTATGTACCTGCCAATCACCCAGGAAGCTTCGCGAACGCTCCTTCCCAGGCCCCATCCTGAGAGATGCTCAGTTAACTGCCCGAGGTGCTGCCCTGAGGCGGTTCCCAGGCGAGGCCGATCTGCACACACAGATCCCAAGCAGGCACGCGTCCCCGACACCGCCGTCCAGCCATGAGCCCGTGCTTTCTAAGGAGTCACGCTGGGGAACGCTCGGACGTCCCGGACCATCAGCTACTTTTCTAAACCTGCAGGCCACGTTCCAAACCACATTTCCAACGGGACTCGGCTGGAGAGAGGTTCGTCTTTTCATTTGTTTGTTTTGTTTTTAGGAGGTACCAGGGATCAAACCTGGGACCTCGTACAAGGGAAGCAGGCCCTCAACCACTTGCGCTACAGCCGCTCCCCAGAGGTCCATCTTTTGATGACAATGTCGTGGCGTGAAAAGAAGTCTCAGGCACTAAGCCCCTTCCCCACAAAACAGCCAAGAGAGCGAAGACAGCACTGGAGCAGGGGCAGGATGCTTTGAACAGGTGCAAAAGGCATTCCCTCCCCCTGCTGGCTATGTATCTACCTGTCTATTTTTAATGTTTGCTTATTTCATTAGCATGACGTGGAGTGGAGGAAGAAAGAGGGGGGTTGGAAAATAAAGAACTAAGGAGAGAGAGGGTGGGGTCACCAGGTGAGGAAACAAGGTGGGAGGGAAGTTGGGGAGAGGGCCTGGGCCGTCCCGTGACAAGGAGGGACACAGCTCTGGCAAATCCCCCTCCCCAGAAGGAGCAAGCTGTCAGGTCGACCGACGGCTTCGGCTTCTGCTGCTGCCGGGTAATGCGCCTCCGCAGCCTCCCCCATCGCTGGGAGGGGCCCAGCTACACAGCCCCAGAGGAGGACGGCGGTGGTGGAAGGAGGGAGGCGGCCCACCCAGAGGACGTGGGGTCCTACAGAATGCCTTCCTGTTGCCCTGTCGGTCAGGTCACTCCAGCTCTTCGCAAATTCCCGCGGGAGTGTGTAAAGAGCCCGGAATCCACCTCAGGAAAGGTGGCCCCCAAGACGGGTCCCCTGGAGGTGAAACCCCACCCTCAGACAAAATCAGATCTGTGCAACCAAAGAGCTCCCAAAGATGTTCTCAACAGGTACCCAGGTCTTGTCACGAGAGGATAATCTGGGGACTGAGCATAAGAATGAGTATGTAATTCCGTGGCCGTGACCCTGGAAGAGGGAGGCGGTGCAGCAGGGAAGACAGACTCAGAGCCTTTGCAGTCAGGCAGATTCAAATTCTGGATCTGAATCCTAGGAAGAGTTTATGAATCTGTTTTGCCATCTATAGAATGGGGATGATATAACCCAGCTCCACGGATTTCTGTGACGAAATGAGAGCTAACTCCTACAGAACACGTCTCCTTCTTGCTTTCTGGCTTTTGCCCCTGAGGAGACGGTTCAGAATAAACGTTTGACAGTTGACTGAATGACTGAACAAATGAAAATGTCATTCAACGTAGAGACATCAGGGAAAGTGGCTTCACAACAAAGGAAGTGACTGCAGCCAGAACCCCAAATTATTTTGCCCCCAAAGAGGACAACTCTTGCATACATGAACCCGAGATGCTGAGGGGCAGGAGATGCACGCTGGCCTACCCTCGATACATGCTCAAGGCCCTCCTGCCATTATCCGAAGCTCCCATCACTGCAAATAACTCCAGACGTTCACAAATGCCCTTATTGATTGGAAAGGTTTTAATGGCTCTCTAAAATCATTTTTACACTTCTCCCAGTGAAAGACTTGACAGGAGAAAGGTAATTACAATTGCCGTGTTCCAAAGTGGTTTTAGCAAGTCGACCCACGCAAAGGAGGCTAGAATCCCAGGCCTTTCGTGGGGCGCCATCACGGGATGGCCACAGCGGTGATGTGGCAAGGACCCTTGAGGTCGCTCTGGGTTTTCTTGGGTGGGAAAGGACACTTGAAGGCAGACGTAAAATAGGACGGCCTTCTCCCATGAGGTGTCTTGAAAGAGCAGGGCCCTGGGGCTTACTGGCAGGAGGGCCTGGGAAGGGCTGGACCCCGAGAAGGGGTGCACCAAAGAGCTGTTGAATAAACGAACAAGGGCAGGGACTCTTTGGGAAGATGAATCCTTCCTGGAATCTTAAGACTTCCAAGCCTCTAGAATTCGGAATCCCAGCCATTAGACAGCAGGCACCTGTAGGCTGGAGGTAAATTGGCTGCACATGGGCCCAGCGCGGCGGCCAAACGGTCACGGCTAAGTCCCCAGGCTCCTAGGTCTAAATTTATTTGAGTTTGAAAGAGTGTCAGTTTTCCACCACCACCCCTCCCATTCCGTTTCCTCTCTTCTCGTCCCCCACCCCGGCCTGTTTCCCCAAGGGCCTTCTGGACTTTAGTGATTAAAACAGGCCAGCAACATGCGGATGGGAAGTGGGGTAAAGTTAAGGGAAGCTGATCTCAGGGTGAGAGGCACCTCCCACCGCACCCACTGGCCTGAGCGGGGGCGCAGGGTTTCTTGATCAAGGCGGTAGGCCTCGTTTCCTCATTTGTAAATTGGGAATGATTTTTCTCTACTTGCAGGGTGGTATCAAAGATGAACAGAGACAATGTACGCCATGCACCTCAGCCGAGCGCTTGGCTCATAGGGAGCTCCCCTCCCTCCCTCCCTGCGTTCCCGGACTCTTCTGGAAGCACCGCGCGGGCTCCAGCCTCCCTGCCGCACGACCCTGGGGGCTAACTTCCAGCCTATAGGCAGAGAAGCGCATGGAAACTAGCTGCCCTCGCCGTCGGCTGCGCCCCCATTCCGCTGCCCACCCTGCTGTGCCCAGGGGCGCGCCCCGGCTCTCCCGCAGGGGCTCCTGGGGAAAGAAGCAACTCTACAACCCTCTGCAGATTTTCCTGTGTTCCATCCCTAGAAAAGAACAAATGAGGACACCGAGTTCTAAATGAGATTTTTATCCTCTGCTAGTTGGGCGGCCATGGGTTTTACCTCTGCACAGGGTATCACGCCAGCCCTGCCTTCCCCGGGGCGGGAGATTTTGTGAGAACTTCCATGAAATGACACATAAACGGCCAAGACTTCGTCTAACACATGGAGTTGTTGTTTCTAAATCTCTGCTGCTGTGATTTGCTTTGCGAAACCGCAGTCTCAGCAGAGACGGTGTTTGCGGCCCAAAGCCTCTGTCCTCATTGCCTCTTCCCCAGGCTAAATATATCTCAGCCTGTTAGAAAACAGACCATCTAAGTAAGAACCAGATCTATGTAAGAACCAGATGTGCTGGAGACTGAGATTTAGGCGGTGGGAGGACGTTTGGCTGGGGGGGCGGGGGGGGGGGGGAGTAGATGTGATAATCGTCCAGGCTCAAAGACTTAGGGACCTCACGTTGCCCCCTGCAGGGACTGGGGGATTGCCCCAGGATATACCCCATGCCATAAAGCCAACCCTTGGATGGTGTGATGAAGGGAGTCCTGGGCAAGAAGCCACGAGATGGGTTGTGACCTACTCGGCCACCAGCTGACCGTGTGACTCAGGGACGTCCCTCCCCTTCTCCGCCTCCGCGCTCTCCTCCATCAACCAGGAGGGAAGAGGCAATCTCGAAGACTCTTTCCACCCTTGAGGCTCCCAAGAGCAAACCATTGGCCCACTCAGAGGTTGATCGGCAAGGAAACGTCTTCGCCTAAACCAAGATTTCTCCAGACTCTAACCTTGGGAGGTCCTGATCGGAAACAAGCACCCAGGTACACCGCCAAGCAGAACAGTAAGGCTGGAATCCCCACAAAGGCCGGTCAACCAACGCCAAGACCAAGTGCCAAGGGCAGGCTTCCCATTTGTGAAAGAGAGGAAGAGACGGAGTCCATGGGTCGCCTGCTTGTCAATGCAGATGCGATGTCTGGAAGGGTGGTGGAGAGGCTGGCCCCACTGGCCGCCCACGCCGCCCCCACCTGGGGAGGGAACTTCTCACTGGATATTCTGTTTCACCTTTTGAATTTTGAGCCCAATATATATATTATTCTAAAAAAAATTTTTTTTTAATTATATTTTAAAAAAAGATGGTGAGAGACTCTTTCAGGAAGGTTGTTGGGCAAGACTAGAAAATCCGTGGAGGATACCTGAGTGGCCCGGGGGTGTGTCTGACGAGTGCGTCATAGACTCTGGCCGTCAAAACTGCCCAAGATTCACGAGCAGCACCAGGATTCCGGGGGGGAGGGTGGACCCTGGGAGGTCTGAGGGCAAAGGGAAGTCTAATTTGTCTTGGTTAATAAGGAGCGACTCCCCCTCCGGGGACAGCTGGCTTCTGATTTGAGGAGGCGGGCTCTTAGCACGAGGCCCTGAAAGGTCTCGTTGGGGACCTTGCCCCGAAGTCACGCCTTGCGGTCAGCGCGGAGCCCGGGGGGCCTCTGGGAGATCGCGCTGGCTCTGCCTCCAGTCCCAGCTGCCCTCATCCCCTCCTCCACTTCATCTGAAAGTCTCCAGGGTCCCTGGCTTTTCTTAAGGGGAAACATCCATGGCGGAAAACATGCATTTTCTTCTACGAGGAAGACTTCCAGGTGGAGAGGGGATGGCCCTGGATTCAAATCCACCGCACAGGTGCGAGCTGGCGGGCGCCTCACCGTCTCCCATTCACAATGCACTGGCAGCGCCGGCGAGAGGAGCTGGGTAAGGCGACGCACGTGAAAGCACAGCCCAGCCCTGCCCTCGCTGAGCTTTCTAGATGTCCCAAAATCACAGCATATTGACCACAGAGGCGACTGCCCTTTCCAAGAGGGTTCTGGGCTTATTTTTTCTACTTGGGGAAGAACCCTGGAACGCCTTGGCTCTGCATTATGTAATCATTGCCCCTACGGGAGAAGTGAAGTCAGCACGCTCCCTCCTGCACACTTAAGTGATTAAGAAGTAACCTAACCCTCAACTTCTCTAATAAAAAATAAAGAAAATAAATAAAAAACAGTAAAAAAAACAAACCCACAAAACTCATCCAGGTGAGAGGCCCCTTAATAGTCCATGACAGAGGCAGGGTGGCTCTGGGATTCTGCCTGTACATCATCCCAAAAATTACTAATGAGAGAAAGTGGACAGAAAATGAGATGTTCTGACTAAGTGAAAGCCCAGGCAGGGGGGCCTCATCCTGGGAGCCCGGGGTCCGGTCTATGGTTAGGGACGATCAGAAACTCTTGGAGGCATAAGCCAAGGCTGCGACTTACCTGGCCCCTCTGTCTTTTGGTGTGAGGCCTGGGAAGAGCAGGGGTGAGGCACCATGACCCACTTCCTTTGAGAGGCCCAAGGACTGGCTCAGGTAGCAGCGCCCGTCAGACCCCTGGCCAGCCCGAGGGTGAGGGCACATACTCCTGGGGGACATAAGGAGCTGGGGTCCTTCACCCTCAATGGGGGTTGTGCGTCTCTCTTAAAACTCATATCCCTCAAAAACGGGTCTATCTCAAAAACTCCCCAATAACCCACCCTCGCAATTAAGCATCCTTGCCAAGACCACTGACTGCATCTCCTTTTGAAACCACAGGCAGGACCGACCAGTGCATGGTGATATCCTCTGTTCCTACAACCCTTTCTCTGGCTTGTCTGACGGCAGGTCATATAACCTGAGCATGCACAGAAAGCACTGACTCTCATCCTTTAGATGACCTTTGAGACACCAGGCACAGAGGTCACCTCCCCGGGGACCAATATTATGAGGGCAGGGAGACATCAGAAGCAGGTCAAACATGAGAGGTCCTTCAGGAAGGACGATCTGGCCTCAAATCCACTCTACCGCAAACAGGCAGCTCTATAATCAACCAACTGGACTGTGCCAGGTCAGACCTCCCCACTTCCGTGCCCGCCTCTCACCTCCCGTTTTCATCAAGTCTCCCTCAGTGCTGAGATCAGGGAGACAGATTTGAGCCATGACTCCTGTCTCCATGTCGGTCAACTTTGCATTAAAGCTCTTTCTTCTCTCAAAATCCCAATGCCTCTGTGTACCTCGGGCAGGGAGCCCTTGCTGGATACCAGTTTCTCAGGGAGAGAAGGTACTGCGGTCTATTTCTAGTTGTTACTTATTGGCTCATATGCCATGTTAAAGTAGGTGAAAGCTCCAGCATCAAAAGGGAGTTCCATTCAAGTGTGTCATCATGTAACATAACCAGAAAGACAAAATGATATGTTTGGCAGAACTGGAGGTGAAAGGGCTTAGAAGAGAGTAGTGTTACAAAGTTACAATGAACATAGACTCTGTGTTCCAATTATGAAAAAGCGGCTTGCCAGAAATGTTATCTTGATGGCCTGGAGTTCATTCCATTAACTATTCTTTTGTTTTTATTTTTGGCTGAAGTTGGCAAATATTTGATGAAAAACAGCTCAAACCTTGCATTTGACTCGTTCATGAAGGATACTTCCCAGGAAACTTTATTCCCTTGAAAACCCACAACAAAGCATTCACAAACAGGAAGTCATTTTCTTTTGTCTTTGGCAAAAAGAAAAAACAAAACAAAAAGACCCCAAAACACTGCATGTGACTTGAGAAATTTTGGAGTCAAGGTGATCAAAATATTTGAGGTTTTTCCACATCTTAACACAATAGCGCCTGAAGTCAAAGAAAGGACTTAGACCCTTTGCTCCAAATTCTGGCTCTAAATGGACGCCTGGTGGCCCAGGGAACCTGCAGGAGTTGCCAAGAACCAGGTGTCCGTTTACCTTGAAAGTTGTCGCGGACTCAGGATTGGCGAGAACCAACGGTGAAATCAGGATCATTCCAGAGAAATGGTTCGGCTTCTCCGCGGCTGTGAGGATGGCAATGGCTCCTCCCTGCAAGAGCAAAGCAGAGCGGCTGCGTCCCCCTCGGCCCCAGCACAGAGGTTTCACGAACATGAAGAAAATCCTCCCCAACTGCCCTTCTGGCCGAGAGACCTGAAGAACCCAACCTTGGAATGGGAACCATCGAAGGCTGGATAAACGCGATCTGCAATTATTTTATTTTATTACAAATGTTTTTCCGAGAGCAAACGTCGTGAAGGGAGAGAAATAAGGTTTCTGCTTGTGGGCTGCAAGTTAAAGAACACATTCCTGCTTCACTGCAAACCCCAACCCGGAAGTCCCCCAGTTCACCTATTCCATCAGTCTTAATGGGAGTCGGGGTTCTTTTCCTTCCTCCCTTCCTTCCTCCATCTGATCATAAAAAAGAGATTGTTATACTCTTTCCTGGTTCAGGAAGGAGTCCAGAAATTTAGGTTCCAAGGAAAATACTTAGTGAATTTGGATGATGCTGAAAATGGAAGGTAAATTAAACCAAGGGTTGAAATCTCGAACGCTCCTCAGATGCTTACGGGGTGCCGGCAGGTGATGGAAAAATGCACGAGAGGAGCCAGGCAGCGACTCCTCGCAGCGCAGTGAAAAGCCCCCCCCTTCCAGGCCCTCCCATTCAAGCAGTTAAAACAGCACCGCCAGCCAGCTTTTCTGGTAGGTACATTCCGCCCGGGAGCAACCCCCTCTGATTTAAAGATTACACTTGGTTGCTTCTGAGAGGTTTTTTAAAAGCATTTAAAAGGTGAAAAGGATTTTGAATCCCATTTAGGGATTTGTTCCCACCAGGGATTCTTTGTCCCCGCCTCCCGCTGGTACTGAACCTTTCTCAAACAAGCACGCAGGGCTCTGGCACATTTTGGGGCGCCTCCCTCCCTGAGGTGCCTGTCCCCTCCCAAGATGTGGCTCTCCAGGGACCAGAAGTGCCCTCCCAGCTTTCCTAGGAAATAGCCCCGAGGGCCCAAAGGGGTTGGGTGGGGGGATCAGCTCCCCGCAGGCCCCACGTGCTGGCGAGTTCGCTCCCCCGAAGCTCTCCGTACCTCCTCGGCTGGTCTCCAGCCTCCCAAGCACTAACCGGCCTGGGACGGCACGGCGCGCGCCCCTTCTCCATCGCGGAGCACAGTCCCGCGTCCTGAGCGGGGCAGGGCTGCCTGCCTGCGCCCCCGCGGCCCGCTTACCATGGAGTGGCCCAGCAGGAAGACGGGCAGGCCGGGCTGCGCTTACCATGGAGTGGCCCAGCAGGAAGACGGGCAGGCCGGGCTGCGCTTACCATGGAGTGGCCCAGCAGGAAGACGGGCAGGCCGGGCTGCGCTTACCATGGAGTGGCCCAGCAGGAAGACGGGCAGGCCGGGCTGCTCTTTCTGGACGGCGTCCACGTGCTGTAACACGTCCCTGATGAAAATGTGGAAGTCAGACACGACCATCCTCTCCCCCTCGCTCTGTCCGTGGCCAACTGGAAGGGGACGGAAGAAAGGGAGGACGTCAGAGGGGTCGGGAGGGTGACCCTGCCCCAGCTCAGGGGTTTCCGACCACTCCTGAGACCTGGGATTCTTCTCCCCTTTCTACAGATGAGGAAACTGGAGCACAGAACGGTTAAGGCATTTGCCTGAGATCACACAGCCAGGAAGCTGTGGGCCAGGAGGTACACACTGCAAAGCCTGTCCACCCAGCCTTCCTCGCAGCAGTCACTGAGGAAGAAAGAAATGACAGGCACAGAGAAAGCCTCTGCATGCCTGGTTTCCTGCAAAGTGGCCGGGAGTAAGACAAACGAGACTGGAATTTTCCCGGCTTCTCCCAGTTCCTTGATCCTCACAACGGTGTTTCAATATTAGCCTTTCACCGGGAAAGGCTACATTCTGCATACAGCTTTAGGTGAATATGACACACATATAAAAGAAAATAAAAAGCAAAATATGACAAGACATGACATAACATAAAGGATAAAAATATCCACAGTCAAGTGTGCTTGCTAGGAATCGTCTCGACTGCAGTAAAACTAGGTCACCTTATGTCCCCTTGGATTTCTTTTTAGATATGTCACATATCTGTGCTGTTCACATCCCCTTTGTTAATTTCTCAGCATCCCCCCCACTTTTCCCCTCTTTGAAGCACGTCAGTCGCTATAGAAACAGTGAGCTGGCTGCTGCTTCCATATCCATATGCTGGCAGAGGGCGGCCTATGGGATGCTTTGAAACCTGCAAAAAGGAAAGCACTCAGAGCATGGAGACCACACAGCAAGAGCATCTCTGCCCAGAAGCTTTCCTGCTGAGGTCCTGACATGGGCAAGGAAAGGTGTCGGCATGAGGTTTCTCCATGAGACCCTGTGCCACCTGGCAGAGGACGCTGGGGCCGATGGGCTGCCCGTACCTCCAAGCCTGAGGCTCTTTCTGAGCACACGTGCCTGTTTCCAGCTGGCCCCCTCGTGCTTGCCTGTCACCCCGGCTGGCCCACCTTGTCCCTCTGACACCCCTGCCCACCTCTTGGTGGCAGCCTCGCTTCCCGCGCCCGGCTCAGGGCGGACTCCCGTGAGCTGACCCCGTCCACTCGGACTCCGTGAGGGCCGAGTCAGCCCCAGAGCCTCATGTCAGCCCCTCTTCCCAAGGTCTCCAGCCTCCCAAAGCTCGCAGACCCACCTCACGACTCTGAGCGGATAACGCCAACGTCACATTTTGGAAATACGGAGCCACCCGACACAGCCCTCTTCGACCTCCGTCCCTCTCCCGCAGAGGCGTCCTCCAGCCGCAGCGCCCGCGTTTCCTTCCCATCAAGGTCAGCTCTTCAGGACGCAGTCACACCTGGCCCAGCTCTTTCCTCCCACTTTTCTCCCTCTACTGGCTCCATCCCTTTGGCTCATTAATGTGCTCAAATTCCTCTCTGGGGAAGAGGTCCTTTATTCCAGCCTTCCCACCACCATCTTCTTTATCCCTTTCCTCCTACACTTTATTTAAATTATTGGATTGTTTTTCTACAAATTTTATTGTGGTAACATGTATGTGTAATGTAACATTTGCCATTTCAACCATTTTTCGGTATATTAGTTACAGTTACAATGTTGTGCTGCCGTCACCACCATCCAGTCCCCAAATCTTGTCATCGCCCCAAGCAGGATCTCAGTACCTATTAGACCATAACTCCCCGTTCCCTCTGGTAACCTCTAATCTGTCTCTCTGGCTTTGGTTACTGTAGCTATTTTTCTGTCTCTCTGGCTTTGGTTACTGTAGCTATTTTTCTGTCTCTCTGGATTTGGTTACTGTAGCTATTTCATTTAAATGGAATTACTCACAAAGTGTCCTTCTGTGTCTGGCTACTGTCACCTAGCATCGCGCTGTCAAGGGCCCTCCGTGCCATCGCCTGCTTCGGCACCGCCCTCCTTTTTATGGCTGAATGGTATTCCATCGCGCGCAGACCCCATTTTCCTTAACCATTCATCTGGGGATGGACGTGTGGGTTGCTTCCACCTTTTGGCTGCTGTGAACAATGCTGCTGTGAACACTGGTGTGCAAATGTCTGTCTGAATCCTGTTTCAGTTCTTTGGGGTATATACCAAGGAGTGGAATTGCCAGATTCCACTTCCTCTTTAAAGCGTGGTCCATGGGCACCGTCCTCCGTCCGCCACCCTCCCCCTTCCCCGGTCTCTCCCTAACCCAGCGAGGTTCTGCTCCACCCCTCAGCTGAGACACCAGGGGCCCACCTGGCCACACCTGATGGCCTTCCCTCCAGCTTCCTCTTTTTCCTTCACACTTTCTTATATTGTAACGTGGCTCCCACGGCAGTGAACTTCCTCGCATTTCCTCCTACCTCTCTGACTTTTCTTTCCCGGCAGACTTTTTTCTGCCATTCATTCATTTCAGTGTTAGAAATTGCCTTTTTAAAAGACTCCGTTCACATGGTTTAAAAAATCAAAGTGGTAGAAAAAGATAAATATTAACAGGTTCCTTTCCCACTTCCATTCCTGTCCATGTCATTTCCCATCTCCTGCTAAGTTCTTCTCGTAGCATCTCCTATATCCTTCCAGTGCCTTTTTACAAGCAAATGTAAATATAGATCTTTAACTTTATCCCTCTCGTAAACACAAAGTAAAATACAATGATTCCTGATCTGCATCTTGCTTTTTTCACTTGACATCATATTCTGGAGATATTTCAACATCTGAACTACAGCTCCTATCCAATTTCTTTTTTCTCCAACTTTTTACTATGAACATTTTCAAAAACACAAAAAAAATTTAAAGAATAGTACAATAAACCCTTTATAGCTACTGTCTTTATTCGACAGTTAGTATTTTATTTGCTTTATAAAAGTACAAATTGATAAATTTTTAAAAAATGGCTAAATCTTTTAAAAGTAAGTTGCACAATTTAACAACTTCAAAAGTGGATAAAGGTTATATGGGGTTCTTTGTACTATTCTTGCAACCTCTCTGTAAACTTGAAATTATTTTGAACTCAAAGTTTTTAAAAGTTATAACTATCATGACACTTTACCCTAAACACTTCGGTACGTGTCTCCTAAGAAAAAGACGTTCTCCTCATAACTACAATGCTATTTTAACACCTATGAAAATTAACAATAGTTCCTAATATCATCTAATATTCAGTCCAAATTCAAATTTCCCAATTGTCTCCAACTGGCTTTGGAAAAGCAGGATACAAGTTCACACAACACATTTGTTTTTAGGTCTCTTTAGTCTCTGTTAATCTAGAACATTCCCCTCACTTTTACTTTCAAGAGACTAGGACAGTAAAATGGCCTTCATTCTGGACCTATCTGTTCTTTTTCCTCCCTTTTGGTACACTTGCTTGTTCCTGTGTCCCCATTATTTGCCAGGCACTTCTTTGCTTTCTGGCACAAGTGCCCCAGGCTCACCTTATACGTTCCCTGCCCCAGACCTGGAATTAAGGCCTTCTCCAAGGACCGCCATTCTTTTTGTGTGGAATGGTATTTAGATACCAAGATTTAAGTGCTGGCGTCCTTAGTGCCAGTGGGGTGCCACTGCTTCCATGCCCTCTCAATAGGCAGAGGGAGGAAACTTACTTTTTAAAAAAAACACCCTCAAAGCAGGTGCATTTTCTTTTTTCCTTTCCATAGCCCCAAAGCCATTGGTGTTTCCATCACATGTAAATTGATTTAAAGTCCTTCTCGCCACCTCTCTGGTACCACCATTTCCTTGGCAACCGAGGGCACCCACAGACAGGATGACGACAACTTGGGCTGGTGGGTAGAAGCGGCCCCCTGTGCTGGAGGGGATTCCAAGGCTGGGTCTGGCTGGGCTTGGCAGAAAGAATGCTGGAAACGATTGGTCATGTCTGCCACGGGTGCAGGCGGAGGTTCTGAAGGCCTGCGTCCTGACCCTTGTTTGCCAGGGCTGTCCCCGAGAACAAGGGGAACAATTTATTCATCTGCATATTCCTCAGGGCCCCTTGCATAGGCCTGGACAAAGGTAGGTTCTTTTATAAATGTTCAGATGGGGCTGAAGGCACTATTTCTATGACATCCACTCACCAAAAAGATTCAACTCCGTCACTGCAGCGATGGCTGAGATGAGTTTTCTTTCTCATCATTTATACTGAGTCTACTGAGCAATAGTTCTGCCCATGCAATTAAAATTCTTCTTTTCTTTCTGTTTTTTTTTTTTTCCAGAAAGAATCCTGCTCCTCAAGCCTCAATCCAACATATTTTTAGTTTTGTTTACCCCAATTCCTCTAGCACTATATTTGACACAAAATAAGCACTTAATAATGATTTGTGGTCTGGCTAAGCCATCCCAGTTTTGTCTCAGGAAAAAAAATTTCTACCTGAAAATATCTTTCTGTGCTACTACCATGTGCATAAAAAGAGATTACTGGGAAGGATCCAGAAAGCTGCTGATCCTGTTAATTCCACCTCCCTCTTCTCAGGGCACTAGATCTACTTGGTATTCATGTTCTAACAGAAGCTGGGAAGAGACAGCCTTCTCCTTAGAAGGAGAGAACACATCTCAGCGCCGTAATAACAACACCTGATGCTTCCGCAGCACTTTACAGTTCTCCAAGCACTCCTTGCAGAGCTGACTTCGTTTGATCCTCATCCCTCTGAGAGCTGGGGATTCTTTCCCCCATTTCCTAGCCGTTCCCAGTCAGGCTTTTGACAGGCAAAACGCAGGCAGCCAGGGAGCACTGGGGGGTTGAAGCCTGAAAAGCAAAGCTCTTCCTTATAAGGATCAAGAACCTGCTGTGAAAACCCAGTCACCAGACCACGGGGGCGAGGGGCGGGGGGCGAGGGGGCGAAGGGGCGGGGGTAGGGGTGGGGCCCGTGCACAGAAGCTGCTCATGCCTGGGGTGAGTTTTGGGACTAAGGGGACCAGGCAGCTCTCACTGAGACGAATTCGCACTCGCCATATGGCCTGGCTCTAGTGAGTCTGTAGATATGGGGGGAAAGGGGGAGCCTCTGGGGCGTGGCCTTTTGGAGCTTTCACAGATCTGTGAGTACCAACCACCGGGGAATGGAATTAACTGCCACACGCAGCAGCCAACGCGCTCCGCAAACCAGATCCACAAGAATGTTCTCCACGTGCAAGCACCTCGTGCACTTGCATGCTTTTTGCTTTTTACAGACGTGAAGGAGTGAGGTCTGGGAGGCTGAGCGACTCGCCTTGAGGAAATGCTGTGTGAGCAGAGATGGGAAGAGCTGGGAGGACAAGGGAGCAGAGGGGCTGGGAGAGAGCGTTCCAGGCTCAGGGACCAGCACGGGCTAAGGTCCCGAGGTGGGAGGAAGCCCTGGGCAAGCCGATGAGGCCACGGGGGCAACCCAGGCAGGGGCTGAGAGCCCCCAAAGGGCTTCATACAGAGTGAGCGCATGGCATCTGCTTTTGTTTTGTTTTTTACCTCTCCCCTTCCCCCCCCCCCCCCCGGGTTGTCTGCACTCTGTGTCCATTTGCTGTATGTTTTTCTGCGACCACTTCTATCCTTATCAGTGGCACTGGGAAATCTGTGTTTCTTTTTTGTTGCGTGTCATCTTGCTGTGTCAGCTCTCCGTGTGTGTGGCGCCATTCCTGGGCAGGCTGCACTTTCTTTCGCGCTGGGCGGCTCTCCTTACGGGGTGCACTCCTTGCGCCTGGGGCTCCCCTACACAGGGACACCCCTGTGTGGCACGGCACTCCTTGCGTGCATCAGCACTGCGCATGGGCCAGCTGCACACGGGTCAAGGAGGCCCGGGGTTTGAACCGCGGACCTCCCATGTGGTAGGCGGCCGCCCTAACCACTGGGCCAAGTCTGCTGCCCCCATCTGTGTTTTTAAAAGCGTGGTCTGGTTATTGCTTTCTCTGCAAGGTCATCATGGGCAGTCTTGTCAAAAGTTTTGTCCACCAGTTCCAACTTGGTCTGCCTGGGTAGGAAGGCTCAGGCTACTAGGAGTTAGACGGTGAGGACTCTGCCTCAGAACTGGGTGGGGAGAGAGCTGCAGAGCCTGGAGGCGGCGCCTGGGGTGGGGTGGGTGTTTGTTTGCTACGGCTGCTGATGCAAAATACCAGAAACGGGTTGACGTTTATAATGGGAAATTTATTAGGCTAAAGCTGACAGTGCCGAGGCTGTGAAGATGTCCAAATCAAGGCATCATCAGAGATGCGTCTCAGAGTTGGCCGCTGGCAGGTCCTGGGCGCCTGCCACGTGGCAAGGCAAGATGGCGGCTGACCTATGGAGCCCACGCTCTCACGTGGCAGGGCCAAAATGGCGGCTTCCTTTGTGGGTTTCTGCTTCTAGTTCTCAGTGTATGTAAGACTTCCCATGAGAGGGCTGAGACCTGACCTGGCTCATGCCTCCCTGACATAGTCCAGTCAAAAGCCCTAAAGTTATTTAATCAAAAGTGGTATAACCAGAAGCTCCCAGAATTGAATCCTAATGCAATCAAAGGGTCCCACACCCTCAGGAGTGGGCTAGTTTTAACAACGTGATCTTTTCTGAGCTTAACAACAAACTTGAAACTGTTGTAGTGAGTGATGAGATATCACATAAGAGAGGTCCCTAAATGAGGCCGGACTGACTCCTCTAATCTTACGGTCAACCACTAAACACATGAAACAAAGACAATAAGGTCCTTGCTACCAAGGCTGCCAAAGGCAGGCCCTCGGCTCTGCAGACTCCAGGCATGGTCAGCTACTTTCCCAGCACATGAAGAAACTAAGGTCCAGAGAAGTCGAGAACCCTGTGTGTGGCGCTACAGAGGTGGAGCCAGAATCTGATCTAAGGAGGACTAATTTCTGGGGTCATCAGCTTAACCCCACATGCAGCAGCTGCCTCAATGCTTTTCTGTTTTTTTCTCCCAGATATTGACCAGCCATTGCTTGTGTCATCAGAGAAAAGATGCGGCAAGTATTATTTGAAAGGTAAGCAAATCAGTCCAGTACATTTCCTCATCGGTTCATCTATCTCATGAAGGATAAATCTGCCAACCAGGCACATCTAGAATGACGGAGAGTTTCCACAAGACATCAGGACGTCTAGCTTCCCGTTTTGCCATCTTCCCTGCAGAAACACCGTCCCCCATTGCCTTCTCTGCTGAGGAGGTCTCTAGTGGGTGCCCTTGGCTGCATTTTCCTAACTCCTAACTGGGTGTTTCTTTACAAGGATTGCCTGTTTGCCACCAGAACCTTCTCATCCTTTCTCATACCTGCTTCTTCTTTGGAGCCAACTAGACTGTACTGTCCTTACCCTCGAGGTGCGAGGTGGCCACCTTCCAGTAGGCCCCACTGGTGGCCTTTGAGGATTTGCTCACCCAACCAGAGAAGCAACTCAATCAAAAGATGGAAGAACTAATTTTGGGAAAAGGACTCTCATTTTGGCTTTGTCCCAACTCAATAACACCCAGATGGAGAGACCCAAGGAGCAATAAGCTCTGTAACAGGCTGCTGAAGTCACTCATGTCCGCCTGACAAATGCCCCCTTTCCTGATGTCCAGGGGATCCTTCTTCCTAGAGTCAAGTGGACAGTGAGAGTAGACGGACAGGGTTGGGATGGAGTGGAGGCTGGGGAGCTGCCTCCAGTTTCCTCAGGAGCTTAGGCCTTTTATGAGGACAAAACTCTCCCTCCGTCACAGTTATGGCCTTGGCTCTGCATTCGGGCTGACCCACAGGAGGCTTAGGAGATGCCAGCAAGCACTCTTACAGAGCATGCGGTTAAGGCCAATGGCGGCTGGGGAGTCTCTGGTCTCAAGAAACACATGCCTGGACAGCGCAGGAGCCAGAGCCAGATGTGGGAGTCATGGCTAGTGTGACAGTTTGAATTCTGTGAACCCAGAAAAGATCATATTCTTAAACTAATCCATTCCTGTGGATGCGGGGCCCTTTGATTGCATTAAATTCAGTTAAGGGGCCTTTGATTATATCACTTGGTTTTGATTGGACTACATCAGAGAGGCTTGAGCCAGTTTGGGTCGCTGCCTTCTTGCTGGTTCTGATATAAATGGAGACACTGAGAAAGAGAGAGACAGAGAAAAGAAGCCTCCATTTTTTGCCCTGCCATGTGAGAGAGGACTTTAGGGCTGTTAGCAGCCAGAGCTTAAGCATGAAGTCCCCAAGGGCTCATGCTTAAGCTCAGGGCTGAGGAGTCAACCCTGCCATATGCCTGATGGCCATGTAGCAGGATGCCAGGATCACCAGTGGACGACTTTGGTGAGAAAGCATCTCTGATGGTACTTTGATTTGGACATTTTCACAGCCTTGGAACTATGTTTTTCCCCTAAATAAAATCCCCGTTATATAAGCCAGCCAATTTCTGGTACATTGCATCAGCAGGGCGGTGGCAAACTAAGACACTCACTAAAAGCCCAAAGGAAGGATAAAAACTGCTAGTGGATGAGCAAGAGAGTAGAAGAAACCATTGCTTTAGAAGCTGGGAGGAAGACCTCATGTAGTCTCAACTGCTAGTCTGTGACTAGCAAGTCACAAACGCATGCCTACGACAGGCCGGTGAGAAACCCAGACAGCACTTGGGAAAACAACTTGGCATCTCGTAAAGTTGAGTTGCCATATGCAACCACTGAGCAATTTCACCCCAAGGTCTATGCCCAAGAGAAGGTCTCATACCTTGCTCCAAAGAGAGACAGAACATTATAGCAAGAAAAAATGGTTCAAGGGTCCATGAACTGGAGAATGGGTGCACTGTAACCAAATGGATTATTATATTGAAATGAAAAGTGAATAAAGTTACAGTATGCATGATGTAGCTGAATCTCAGAAACAAACTATAAAGTGCAAAAGCAGGCCATTGGAGGCTACCCTCAGTGGGATGCCATTTTATAATGCTAACAAAGAGGCAAGACCAAACAATACATTTTTAGAGACCTATACCTATGTGATAGAAACATAAAAGCAAGGGAATGAAAACACTAAATTCAAGCTAGTGCTTACCCCCAGTCCCTTCCTCTTTTCGAGCCTCAGTTTCCCTGTCAATAAAATGGGGAGACATCTCATCTCACAGAGATGTTGGGAGAATAAAGGAAATAGCAGAATGCACCCAGAGTGTAACAGGTCTTGAGCAAAGGTTAGTTTCCATTTCCTTTGCCCCACTCCTTCTCTTATTCCCCAGTTTCAGAGAAGCAATGCCATAAAGTCATAAACTATCTTGGGATTCAGCATTCTTTGCACACAGAGACTCTTCTACCTCTCTGACCTCGAATCCTCACATGTCAAAGGGTTTTCTCTCCCTCGGTCTGAATCTTCACCCTAGTCACAGCTCTCTTAGAGAGAAGCGTTACATTACCTTTCAGCTTAGTTTCCTTCAAACTAAAAATTCCCAGATTTAACAGGAACAGACCATTTTTTTCCTCCAAAAACACTAAGTTGGCTCTGCTGTGTCCTCCAGTGGATGACAGAAGCTCCCAATTCATGTTATTACAGAAGGAAAATACAGGCTCAAGTTTAACTTGTGTTGAAACTGTAGTTAATGTTACTTCTAAAAATAGAGAAGATTGCACATGGTACGGTTAACCGCTTTGAGAAGAAATGCAGATTCATCACTCGGGGATGTGTGACGTTATATTTTTAATTATTTAAGAAGTGGAACTTTCAGAAAGCTGAGAAAATTCAAGCAGTAGAAATCTGAAGTCAGGATCCCAGACCTTTCAGAAAAAGGTGGGTCAGCGTTTTCTCAAGCACAGAGAGAAATGGGTCTGGTCATTCAGCAAACACGGAGCTGAGGAATGACTTCTGATTCCAGAGCTCAGGCTTCCCTTCAACAGAGGAAAAAGCCTGCCCAGTTATGCCCGGTCAGTTCAATGAATGAACGCGCAAACACTCTTGCCAACGCAATGTCAACTAACATGTTATAAAGGCAAAAAAAGAAACCTGTTTATTAAGCACTGACTGTATACCTGGCCAATGGACTGGATTACTACTTGCTCTTTGATGATCAAATCGATAGTAACAGCCCCGACAGGGAGGTGGGAGTCACCACCCCAGTTTAACGACGAGGAGACCAGAGAGCCAGGCCGAGGTTCAGGACGGAGGTCTTTCCTGCCACCACCGTGGGACTCTGGGCAAGTGACGGCCTCTCCTGAGGGCTCAGCTTCCTCCCCTGGCAACGCAGGGTAATCAAGCACAACCCAGGCCATAGGGTGCTGGGAGGATGGAACGGGAGCGTGGGTGCGAGGTGGCCAGCCTAGGGTGCGGCATACAGCAAGCACTCAATAAGTGCTCACCACCAATTTGAGTAAGGCAGGGACTGCGATCCCTGCAGCGTACCGTAAAATCAGAGATGGGGGAGGCTGGACCGCCTGTCTGCCCAAGGTACTTTCAGCTCCGGGACATTCCCGACGACCTCTGGGACGTGGGGAAAGGCTCTTAACACAACAGGACGCCCCCTGGCCTCTGGTCTGCATTAACATACGGCACACGGTATAGGATGCGCGTCGGTAAGGAGAACGTCAGAAGCGCTCTGTGATTCCTGGAAACTGGGAAAGGGGATCTAGAGTTTTCCATCAAGCAGACTCCTCAAGCAAACGCAGGAGCGAGCGGCACCCGCGGTGGGCAGATGACACCCAAGGGTTGGGGGTTCCTTGTGGTAACGGGGGAGCTGGGAGGCTGGGTCCCTGGGTCTCCGCCCGCTCAGTCCCAGGGAGGCAAAGAGAGGCGTCCTGCTAGCCCAGCCCCCGCCCCCTCCGGCCCTGCCCACGGCGGTGCGTGAGCCTGGCCACCTGGGACTCTGGGCAGCTCTTTAGCACCGAAAGATGGAGCATCGTCCCGTGGCTGCTGCTCCAGCCCCACGCAGGACAGAACATTCTGGAGTCTGTGGGCAGGTGGGGCAGCGGCCCGGTTTCTGCCAAGAAGTCACCGAAAGCAGGCAGGAGTCCTTGGTACCATCAGCTGCATGGCAGCGGGTAGCGGGGCGGCACCCAGGTGCGCTGTCTGACACGGCGACCGCCAGCCCCCTGGGCCCACTTAAACGTAAAAGTAAATGAATTAAAGTACAGGATATTGAAAACTCAGTGCCTCGGTCTCCCTGGCCGTGTTTCAGGTGCTCTGTGGCCCCCTGTGGCCTGTGGCTACTCTCTTGGACAGTGCAGAGAACAAGCACGCCCATTATCGCCAAAGGCTCTACTGGGACACGGAAAATACTTTCTATTCAGGAGCCAGATGGCATGGGGACAAATCCTCGTGTGCATTTGCCTACATTTTAAATAATACATGCTGCCTGTTTTCTGGTCCTAGAAGGAATACACGGTCAAGTAGCTCTCTGGGAAAAAAATAAAAAGGCATCCGGGCAGCCGTTGATGTGGGGTTAAGTGGGAGAGTCTGGAGAGAGGGCCGTGGCTTGGATTCTGCACTCCTGCAGGGTCCCTGACACCTTGGGGCCTCAGTTTCCTTGTCTGCAAAGTGCCTGCTTTCTTGGGCTGTGGCTAAGATGCAAAGCACTTAGGACAAAGCCAGGCACAGAGGAAGTCACTGGTACATACTACTGCAGAAATGCAAACGGGAACAGAAGCCACTCCTGCCCTCACCACCCAGAAATAAATACTGCTAAGGTTCAGTCTCATGTCAGCAGCCTGCCAACGCAACCAGGCCAAAAGGGACTGCTAACTCATGTCGTTAGGAGAAAAAACTCAAATTGCTGAATGATGCCTTCCTATCTGTTGTGGGTTTTGTCTTTTTTTAAAGGCGGTACTGGGGATTGAACCTGGGACCTTGTACATGCGAAGCACGTGCTCAACCACTGAGCTACACCCGCTCTCCTCCATTCCTGTTTTCTAAAGACCCACAGAACAAGAGCATTTTCTGTGGTTCATATATAATGTATATCAAAGCTTAGAGAAAGTTCTCAGCAAAGGGCATGATTTTTTTATTATCTTTTTTTTAAAGGACACAGAGATCATACAAAATATTACATTAAAAAATATGAAGTTCCCGTATACCCCACTGCCCACTCCCCCCACTCCCCACATCGACAACCTCTTCCATCATCGTGGCACATTCATTGCATTTGGTGAATACACTTTGGGCACTGCTGCACGGCATGGATAGTGGTTTACATTGTAGTTTACACTCTCCCCCAGTCCCTTCAGTGGGATATGGCAGGACATACAATGTCCTGCGTCTGTCCCTGCAATATCACTGAGGACAACTCCAAGTCCTGAAAATGGGCAGGCGTGGATTTTGATAGTGATGTTCAGACAGGAAGAGACTCTTGTTTTTCACACTTGTCTGGGGGTTCCTAGAGGCCCCAGAGACCCTTCCTCTCTTCGTCTGCAGGCACACATGCGTCCCTCCCACCGGCACGTTTGAGAAGCACCCGGGGGCGCTGCTGACATCCAGGTGCAGCACGTGGAGATTCGGAAGGCCGAGGCTGCGCCCCACGGACGTCCACGGCGTCACGTGTGTGGGAGGGCAGCATCCCCGCGTCCTGGGCGGGCAGGTCACTTCTCCCGGTGGAGCCAGCCAGGCGGGCATGGCGGGATCTGGAACTCGGCGCCCACGGCGGCGGTCGGGCGGGGTGCCCCAACGATGGCACGCACTCGCGCTTCGGCGTGTGAAACGCACCTCGGGGAGAAACTTCCAGACTCGGCACCTCGGGCCGGGACAAGGCGGGGCCAGGAGCGTGGCTCTGAGAGCCCAGGGGTGAACGGCGGGCACGCTCCCTCCCGCCCGCCCTGAAGGGCCCTCCAGGCGCCTGTGTGGCCAGCGTGCCACGTGGCGCGCCGACAGTGGGCTGGGTCCCTCGCCGGCCCCCGCCCCGCGTGCTGCCGCGGCCCCTCCGGCTCGCCCAGGCCCAGCTCCAGTCCTCGCAGGAAAGACGGGGCGGCCTGGGCCCACCCTGCTCTGCCGTCCTCGGGAACGAGGCCAGTGCCAGGAGAGCGATGACACGGGCCGTGACGGGGGCCCAGAGGCCCCGACGGGGGCAGCCGGGGTGGGATGCAGGCTCACGTGCCATCCGGCACGGCCACCATCTGTCCCTCTGGGGCCTGAGGGGCACGGCTTGGGGACAAGGCGGGCAGAGGCTCAGCCCCCGCTGCCGGGCATGTTCGTCTGGCACACATTTCCTGAGCACCTCTGCAAGGCACGGAGGCGTCCCAGCTGGTCTCCAGCGAGCATCGGGGCCACACGCGCCCCTTTCCCACGCAGTGGCGTCACCCATGCTTGTGCTGACCCCGACTGCCGTGGGACGAACCAGAAGCCACTGGCGATTTCTTACTGTCGAGCGCTGAGATTGCCTTCAAGTTTTTTCACTATTATAGAGGAATTCACAGCTATTTCTGGACTTCTTCGGACCAACTTCTAGATCAAAGGACAGGAGTATCTGGCTAGCCTTCATTTGCATAAGTGAAAGTTATTTCCAAAAGGACTCAGCTAATTTTCGTCATCCCTGGCAAAGTGTGGGAATTGGAGTCTCACCATCGCATCAGTTGAAATGTCTTTTTTGTTTAGTGGGCGACAAAAGCCACCTTCTTTCCGTTATGCTCCTCGGTTTCCATCTTCTGGCCTGAAGCATCCGTGCCTCCCGTCCCCTGCCCCTCCCCGATTAAGGCAAACGTTTCTCCACCTGCGGCAGGGAGGGCGCCGTAGACAATAGAAACGCAACCCAGACAATGAGTCTTCCAATGATCCGGGTTTTGGGGCCGACTTTGGAAGCCCTGGCTGCGGCCGAGCCTGTGATGCTGGAGTCAGCGCCACGGCCTGGACGACGGCAAGCCAGCCCAGGGGCCGCCCTCTTGCCCGCTCCCCCGGCTCGCTCCCTGTTCCCCGATCCCAGTGCGTCACTTCAACGAGGCTCTGCGCATCTCCTTCCTCCTTTACGCGTCAGCCTGGCTGTCTCTTTTAAAATTTGGACATCCCGGTTTCAACTGTGGTTTCCCGCAGGCTCCCTGAGATCCGTCTACACCCAAGAGCGTGAAGACCTCCACCACAGACTCCGCCTACCATGGCGCACAGAGGTAAGACCAACGACAAACCAGAGTGAAGGGGAGGTCAGACCAACGACAAACCAGAGCGAAGGGGAGGTAAGACCAACGACAAACCAGAGTGAAGGGGAGGTCAGACCAACGACAAACCAGAGCGAAGGAAACGCGTCCTCGGGCTGCAAGGCCGGACCCGCACCCACGGCTGCCCCCAGGACGAGCGTGCGGTCGTCACCGACGTGGCCCACCAGCCCCGAGCGTCCTTCTTCGCTCCCCGGAGCTGGCGGCCTGGGAGCAGAGGACAGGTCGCAGGGCCGGGGGACTCGAGGAGGCGACGTGGCCCTGGGGCTAGACACGGGCGGCCCGCTGCCCACGGCGCGCGTCCTGCCCCCACGCCGGGGCGAGGGTGGCTGTGCCACCAGCAGGCGCTGCTCCTCGGCCTCCCGCTGCCTTTTGGGAAAAACACGCATATGGCAAAAAGTCCAGGGTCACAGCTTGTTGTCCTGGAAAACAGTTTGTTTCCCTCAACAAAAGCCATTTCCTCTTCTGTCTGCCGATGTCCCCATTTCCATCCACGGACACTTGGTCCAGCATGTTTTCATCTCCCCAGCTGCCCCCGTGAGGAGAGGGACCTTCCGCCGACCAAAACCAGCCCCCTGGGGTCCACCTCCCGGCCCGAGCCCGAGCCCCGCGCTACCAAGGGGGCAAAGCAGAAATGAACTCCGTTACTAATTGACAACTGCTTCAAAAAAGGTATAAAGGTGCCAGGAGCCAGCACACGGCTGCGGAAACACGTTCCGGCTCAGGTGGGTTGGTTTGGGGCTGTTTGGAGCACGCTTTATGACGTAACCAATGACAGGCTGCGAACAGTGCGGCATTTTCCAAGTAACACATTCTCAGGACTTCTGATTTAGAGGATTTATTTGAAAACATCCTACTTGCCACTGTATAAATAAGAGGAAACACACGGGGCCATCACCACGGTTCTTGGCATTTAGCAAGAAGGCCTTCCTTTTGTGCCGTGCTCCAGGGCGGTAGTTTGGATGCTGGAGGACGGAGGGGGCTGGCTACGTGAGATTTTAGTTCCCAAGTGTCCCCCCTGGGGCGAGACATCCTTCTGTCGCTTTTCTCTTTCGTGCAATGGGGCCCTCTGGGCCGTTCTGGGTTCGCCAGAATCCTGAAACGCCAGACCTTTCACCCTGATCTTTCCGACCAGAGTCGCATTTAACAGAAAGCGCCTCTGGCTTGTAAACAAGCAGCAGCTGTGCGGAGGGGCACGGCATTTTCCATTCGCCACCTGAAACTTCCAGGATGCGATGACATCAAGGAATTAAAAGTCTGCAATGAAATAACAGGATGCTCCGCAGACTCCAAATAATGCTGGAGGCAAATTGCAGGACTCCGTGAGATTGGCAATCCCAAGCATTTTTTTTAAACTTCAGAAAAATTAAAACAACCAAATAAAGGGACAGTTAACAATCTGCCAAATCAGAGAAGTCACTGGCTTAACTGGGATTTTTTCAGAAATTACTTGAACTACTTTCTTTGTGTCCTTAAGATCACTATTCTGGGGTTGTGTTTCCCCCCAAAAGACAGGGCCGTGTCCTAGCGCCCAGCCCACGTGCCTGGCCTTTTTGGACACAGGGTCTTTGGAGATGTGATTAGGGAGGATGGGGACAAACTGGATGGGGTGGGCCTGACCCAGCACAACCCGAGTCCTGATAAGGAGGGGAGGACTGGACACCGACAGAGCGACGGGCCAAGGCCGTTTTGACCACTGAGGCAGAGAAGGCCATGCACTGCCATCAGGCCACCTCCTGCAGCCAAGGAAGAGGCATGGGGAGACCCCCCCAGTCCTCCGAGGGAGCGCAGTGCTGCCAACACCTTCATTTTGGACTTTTGGCCTCCAGAACTGAGAAAATGAATTCCTGTTGCTTAAGGCCCTAGCGGGAAGCAGACTTGGCCCAGTGGTTAGGGCATATGCCGATGACATGGGAGGTCCGCGGTTCAAACCCCGGGCCTCCTTGACCCATGTGGAGCTGGCCCATGAGCAGTGCTGATGCGCGCAAGGAGTGCCGTGCCACACAGGGGTGTCCCCCCCATAGGGGAGCCCCACGCGCAAGGAGTGCGCCCCGTAAGGAGAGCCGCCCAGCCCGAAAGAAAGCGCAGCCTGCCCAGGAATGGCGCTGCACACACGGAGAGCTGACACAACAAGATGACGCAACAAAAATAGACACAGATTCCTGTGCCGTTGACAACAACAGGGGTGGACAAAGATGACGCAGCAAATAGACACAGAGAACAGACAATCGGGGTTGGGGGGGAAGGGGAGAGAAATAAATAAATAAATCTTTTAAAAAAGAAAGGACCTTAAATGACAACCCTAGGAAAAGACTACTGCATTTGCTTCTATTCCTTAAACACCCTGACTGGCTGAGTTTCTGGAAGGTAGCAAAAAGAACAAAGGCTTTGGCATCTGATCTGGGTTGAAATCCTGCTGCTACGTTTTAGCTGTGTGACCTAGGGCCACTGTGACCCTTCGTTTTCTCTTCAGATAATTTTCTTCCCCTCGTGGGTTGCTGAGAGCAGGTAAAAGCTCCTTGCACATAATAGGTGCCCAATAAATGTTGGTCTTCCTTCTCCCAACCTTTGTGCTTAGGGTGCAGGCAGTAACTCTAGGAAGAGAAAGTCTGTTTTAAGACACTTGAGTCACAGTGTAGACTTTGTCCACCTCCCACAGTGCAGCCTTTCCCTGCTCAGGCCAAACAAGACTTTTCCAAAGGCTGCACCCAGAACCAGGCCCAGACCCGTCCTGGCTGCTCGTCCTTGTGAGCAGCAGTGGACAGCGCAGGGGACGGCGGAAGGAGGAGGCCGAGCAGCTCACCGACCTCTTCCCTACAAGGCAAGCTGGTGAAATTCGTATTTTTGCATCCTATATTAACAAAAGTTATTTGGAACGTGTGGAGATTTGGCTTGGGGCCCAGGGCAAGGGGCAGCACCCACGCCCCCCTCCCCTGCCTCTGCTCACGTGTCCTCATGGAGGGTCCAGACACGGTGCACCCTTAGCCGCCCACCCATGCTTTTCCCAAAAGATTTCACTCTTGTCCCCATCCTGGGGCCTGGCACACGATCTCGCTCCATCTGGAGCCCTCCTCCTCGTGGGCCCCTCGTGGAAGGCCAGCTCTTCCTGCCCCAGTGCTGGGAAGCCTCCCGCAGGCGAGCCCACGGGCCCTGGCTCACCACTGCGGCGTTGGCAGGGAACGGCACATCGACACGTTCGTGCCACCAGAACGTGCCTCCAGAGGGCAAGTGCCTTACCGCGTCTCTGTTTCTCCAGCACCCAGAAAGGGCCAGGCCCCAGCAGCCTCCCAAGAAGAAGACAGGAGCGCCAGGGAGAGGCTGTGCTGACCGGCTCACAGGGGGGAGAGGCTTGCTCCAGCCTGGCACGGAGCTCGCCGGGCCTTAGAATGGGGGTCCCCAGCCCGGCCCGGCCCCCCAGGAGGGAGTCCTGGCGCGTTTCCATCAGGCGGCGGGCCGGGACCGGTGAGCTGGAATCTCAGTGTCCCCCGAGGCAGGGCCTCCACCTACCACCGGCATGAGCTCCTCGATGGCGCGTCCAGCGACAGCCTCGGGAACTGGCCTGGAGGCCGTCGCCCACCCCAAGGCCTCAGACAGGGTGCCCCCGAGAAGCCCGAGCCCCCGGCTGCCAGGGCCTGAGCACAGCAGGGGGGCAGGCAGGGGTCTCCCCTGGGGCAGGAGCTGCCCGCAGCCGGGACCCACCCTGAGAACCGCAGCAGACGTGGGGCCTTACGCCCACGGGGAAGGAGCCCGCCCTGCCAGCAGAAGGCGGAGGAATTGATAAGGAGAGGCAACTAACAGGACCGAAATGACAAGTCCTAAAAACACTTTTAAACAAGCGTGGACTCACTCGCAGCTATACTTGATGGCTCTCGGCAGAACAGGAGACGGGGGCTGTTTGGACATTCTTTTATTTCCGGTTCTCTCTCCACCCCATGAAGAGGCACCTGCCATTCTAGGGCACACCCCGGTTCTTCTGAATTCCAGGGTGTAAAGCAGACACCGGGTGGCAACTTTCCTTGTTCAATAACTCCTTGGGGAACACCGCGACGCTCCGACATGGCGCACAGGGCCCTCGCGGGCCGTGCCCCACTGGTGCCCTACTGCCGCCTCCATCGCTAGGGACGTGCGGTTTCCTCCACGCATCCCACATCGGAGGACTCAGTCCTTTTGCAAAGTTTAATTCTCTTTGCTTAAAAAGTCACCTCCTCTGCCAACTACACCAGCTTCTCTTCCACCTTCAAAACCCCTTGTGGACACCACCTCCTCCGTGCAGCCTGGCTTTCCCCTCTGCCCTCAGGCAGGCTGCTGTTCCCTCTGCACCCGCAACACCCGACCACGCTCTCCCCAGCCCTCTGCAGCCTGCCTGCGGCTGTTTGTGGAGGGGCCTGCGATTCTGGTGCAAGCTCTGAGCCCTTGAACAGAGAACAGGGGCTTCTCTCAGGCCTGGCTCCAGGCCCAGGGTGCAGCGAGCCGCTCATCACACGGGCGTTGCATTCAGCTCCACATTTCTGGTCCCGATAGGACCAGAAACCAGATATTCTGTATTAATTCAAATTGTCAGCTATTCTGCCTTGGCTTCTGGCTCAGAAAACATGACCTGGACCCACCCTACGACCCTGAGATAAAGCACATTTTCTCCCCGCACTGGGCAAGCGCAGCACCTGACCAAAAGTGCTGGCTCTTCAAACAAATACTATTTGCTCATTAAACAGGACCGGAGGAAACACTGCCAAGCTTCCCTGCTCCAGCGCCTTTAGCACGAATCAAGTCGTTTGGAAGTCCGTGTCCCTTATTTCCAGTCCTCCTCCCTCTGAGCTTCTATTCTTCTTCCATTCTGCCAGACATTCACCGAGCGCTTGCTACGGGCCAGGCTCCGTGTCCGGCAGTGGACGGGGCTGGCCCAGTCGAGCTCTCGGCCCCACAAGCATCCATCATTCTAAGGGGTATCGGATGTTCAGCACAGGTGGGCAAGTGAGAGTAAAGAACACCTAGCGGTGGGACGGGGGCGAACGAAGCTGGGTGGGGAGCCGGGAGCGTGTGTGTGGCACGGGGTGAGGAGCTCAAGTTAGAACATGGCAGTGGGAAAGGGCCGCACTAAATCAAGACGGGCAGGAGGGCCGGAGGCGCCGCAGAGCCCTGGGGAAGTACGTTCACGGCAGCAGGTGCCAAGGTTCAGGGGCGGGTGCTCGGTGTGTGAGGAAGACGGGCCGGAGAGGTGGGGCCGAGGGAGCCAAGGGGGAAGGGGAGAGGGTGGAGGGACGGAGGGGCGGCTTTTGCCCTGGGAGGTGGGAGCCATAGCGGGGCATGGAGCAGAGGCGAGACCAGGTCTGACTTGGGTTTTAATAGGAATGGCAGGGCAGGGGCAGGCAGGAGAGCCATGTTCCGTTTGTCTCCTGGTAGGATTCTCGGCGCTGTTCTCTCCCGGGTCTGCTGTGGAGAAGACAGCTGGGTGACGAGGGGGCTGCAGAAGGTGGACGAGGCGCCGAGAGCCCCCGTTGTGCCCCCGGATTGCCAGGCGGGGTCATGCAAGAGGCCTCCCTCCCCAGGCTTCGCCGCCTCGTCTGTGCGATTAAGGGACGGTCTCCAGAGCTACTCCCGTCTGGCTTCAAGACGCTGTGCTCTTGTTTTCTAATTTCAGAAGCAACTTGAGAAAAAAGCCAAATGAACAAACAGAGGGCACTGCAGGCAGGAGGGAGAGGTCCCCCGTGAAGGAAACAGTCCCCGGCAGTGGGTGGGGGCTGCCACTTCAGCGCCACCGGGGGAAGCTTCTGGCCATTCTGTGGCAGAACCACGGGGCTCCGTCACGTCCACGTACAAGGACTGAGGGGCACGCCAAGAACGGGGCACTGGTTGTCTCTGGGTTCTTTTAAGTTTTTTGAACTTTTTCGTATTTTCCAAAATTTCTGCAATGAACTGTTATTTTGTCATCTGGGGGAAACAAATAAAGGCTGTTTTTTTGTTTTCTTTTTTAAATAAATCGTACTTGTTCATATGTACAGATAGGCAAGAGAACAAAATCATCCAGCTCAGCAATCAGCCTCAATCAAATCCGCTCTTGAGAAATGGTTGTGATTGGAGTACGTGCATGCAGCACAGCTGAAGATGAGGAAAGGAGGGAGCTGGGGGGGGGGGCTTGGGGGAGGTGAGGAAAGGAAGGCAGTCTACCTGGCGAGGGCTTGACCGACCTCTGCTGGCCTGAATTAGAGCCATCAGGACCACCCCCCAGTCACGTCAAGACATCCCTCTGATAGGAAAAAGCAATGATCAGGACCAGCTGCCGGAAATGCTGTCCATTCCACGCGCCTCCTCTGCCCTCTGGGATGCATGCCTGGAGCCTGACCCCGGTCAGCGTGGACTCCAAGACGGGCGGCAAGCCTTCTCCATGCGAGGACGTACCCCTCTGCCAGGGGAGGCTGCAGCTGCCCACAGTAAGGTTTGCGCCTGGGCTCACGCCTTGATTTGACCAATGGGAGGCAGCGGGAACGAGGAGATGCTGCTGCTGAGCCAGCCGGGAGCACGTGGACAAGCCCAGCTAGCCTGTTGGGTAACTGGAGACACCTCCTTGTCCTCCCTCCCTCCAGCCAGGAGACAGACAATCCCGGACACAGAGCTGCCTGGCTGACCTGCAGCTGTACGAGATGCTCCAGAAAAACCACCCGGCTGATGTCAGACTGACTCACTGACTCACGGGCTCATGAGTAAATGGCTATGGTCTTAAGTCACTGAGTTTTTGGGGTCATTTGTTATGCAGCAATAGCTAACTGATAACCATCACAACTGTACCTGTGTATTAGTCAGGGTTCTCTAGGGAAACAGAATCAACAAGAGATATCTATCAATAGTATGCGATCGTATTAAGAATCTCTCGCGCAGCTGTGGAAATGCACAAGTCCAGGTTCCACAGGCAGGCTGCAACCAGGGGCTGCAATGAAAGTTCAACGAAGGTTCTTGATGAGTTCTGGGAGATGCTGGCTATCCAAAGACAAGCTGGGAAATTCTCTCCCAATGCTGGAATCACTTCCCCTTTTAAGGCATTCAACTGATGGGGACAAGCATCACTCACTGCTGAGGGCCATCTCCCTGATGGATGTAATTATAACCAGCTATGATTTACCACTGCAGTAAAGTCAATGGTGACTAAACTCCATCAATGCCCTTGTATTACAGGGAGCCCAGTGCTTGCTTGACCAAACAACTGGGCACAATTACCTGGCCGAGTTGACACAATAGCCTAACCATCACAACCTGGGACAGAAAACCTTGGCTTGGTTTGAACTGTCCCTCAGGGAATTGTATTTGAGAATGTGAGGCTCTGGCCAAGAGACTTTTTCTGCTGTAATGGAAGTCTGGTGGTCTGTGAACCAGAGTTGGGGCCTTTCCAAGGTGAAGACCTGTAAATAATACTGAATCAACAACCATCACCTATGTTGATTTTTAAATTTCTTTTTCAAATTCCAAAAATACACACACACAGCTTTACCCTCCTCTCAGATTTGCTGACTCCATCACTTTGGTCTATATTTTTCTAGACCTTTTTTTCTTTTGTTCAGGCTCCTAGGTCCATACCTCAGTATAATTTTATCTTGTGGTTTTCTGTTTTGTTTTTCCCTACTTAGGCAGAAGACCTTTGCACGTGGCAAATGGCAGATCTGGCTCCTTCTTTCTAACGGGGGCCAGGTATGGGCAGCAAACTGGGGTCTGCTGGTTCCTCCGTGGAGGGGTGTGTGGGTTGTTTCCAACTTCTCGCCATAACAAGGTTCGGGTCAGCCTCCCTAGGGCCCCCAGCCGCCTCGAGTGGGTGTCTTAAAGGAAGACGATGGCAGACGGAGACTTTCCAGGACCCCGGAGCAGTGAACCGACACTTCCCTAAGAAAATGAGCTGGGCTTCTCTTTGCCCAGTACAATCTCCACGTCTCCCAGGCTCTCTTCCTTTTCCCTCTTCCCACAGTCTTAAATATACACAACACAGGACCAGTCGACTAGAGTTTTATCTCTCCTGCTTTGATCTAAAAAGCACATTTACTGAAGTTGTTACATTTTTTTAAGTGAGGGAAAAAATTACCCTAAATATAGTTGTTCTTGTTGGGCCCTCGACGCAACTTTTTTTCCCATGAGTCAATGGTCTTTCATAGAAAAATAGAAAAAGATTTTCTACCTTGCATTAGAGAATAAACACCAGATTCTCGTGGGAAGAGAAATATAAGGAAGCATTACAAAAATGGGAGGCGCAATATCCAAAGGAGTGAAAATACAAAAGGAGCCTGAAAAGAAGAAGAGAAAACCACAGAAGAGAAGAAGCAGAATAGCAGATGACGACAGAGCAACTTCACCCTGTGTTTTTAACAGCCTGCCGCCTGAGTAATCCTGTTTCCTCGCTGGGTAAGCATTCTGGACAAGTGAGGGTTTCAGATGCTGAAGGCAAATTCCCTTCCATATCCAAAGAAGAAGATGCTGGAGACAATGTGTGTGCTAGCTGGAGGCTTCTATGAACCCTGGAAGATCAGGTCCTTGGCACCAGTCCATTCCCGTGGGTGTGCACCTACTGTCGTGGAGCCACTGGATTAGAGAACGTCAGTGGGCGTGGCCCAGGGTGGGTCGTAGCCCTCTTACTGGGGTCCTTTACAAATGAGATGAATACGAGAGACAGACAGAGAAACCCACAGAAGCACTGAGAGCCAGAAGAAGCCGGAAGCCGAAGCAACCAAACCCGGAAGAGAAGGGAGAGCCGGGCAGGCGCCGCCAGGTGCCGGGCCCTGTGACAGAGGAGCCCGGGATCGCAGGCAGCCAGGCTTCGGGAGAAAGCGCTGCCTGGGGCTGTCTTGACTTGGACGTTTTTCTCAGCCTAGGAACTGTAAGCTTACAATCTAATAAATCCAACCTGTGAAAGTCAACCCATTTCTGGTGTAGTGCATTTTGGCAGCCCAGCAGCCCAGCAAGTGAACCTTCCCTGATGATTCTGGGCCACTGACGGGGTCATCTTTTCATTGTCTCTCAGAGCCCAGTCATGCTTCAGGGGCTCCTTGTTTTCCAGTCACATTCACTGCTCTCCGCCAGCACTGGCTGCGAACACAGCACGTGCTGACAGCTGCCCGGCTGAGTTCGCAGACATTGCTTCATCAGATCACCACCTGACCTTCCTGGGCTCGAGCTGCCCTCTTCAGAACCGAGGCATAACGAGGTCAGCACTGGGTACACCGGGAAGAAGCTCCTTGTGCAAATCAGCGCGTGATTCCACCAGGGGCCGTGGCTACTGGACGGCAGAGTGGAACCTGCTCCCGGGGAGGCGCAGGTTGTTTCCCGCACTGCCCACTTGTTAGTCTCCGTTTCCATCCCTGCTCCGGCTGCGGGGGGGTGGAAGGCACGAGTGGCCGGCGCGAGCCCTGTTTCCTCGCAGGTGGGGTTGTGCCCGTCTCCTCCCAGCCTGTGGTAATCCTGGCATCCTGGGAACGTTGCGGCTATTCCCACAGCTGGGCAGCTGCCTCTGCAGACCCCCGTTTCGCCACGTGACGCGGCATTTGGTTTCGGGGGGCGCATCCTTGCGGCCCGCCCAAAGTCTGCTTTCACTCTGCCTCTGCACTTCTCCTCGAGCCGGTCCTTCTCCATGAGCTCAGTCCCCAGCCTGCAGGGGCGCCCCCAGCTGCCCTCTGCGTCCCATGACCTGCCGGGCTCCGCAGCCCAAGTTGACCCCAAGTTCACAGCAAGTTCTTCAAATCCCCTTCAGGGAAGGGAGGGCTGAGATTAAACGAGAAGATCTCTCCTTTTTAGGGAAGCAGTCACGCTGTGTCACCCTCACAGCCTTAAAGGCAAAATAAGGAGAATTTTCAAAAAAAAATTATATATATACATTAAAAGCTCCATATCACTATGCTACAGGATTGCAGGAAGTCTTCGAGCAGGTTCCTTCACTTCTGTTTCAGTTTTCTCAACTGTCAAATGAGAATTTCAAAACTTCTTACTGGGAGACTTAAAAATACTGTATATCATGAGTCTCAAACCCTTTACATGAATGCAACAAATCCTCACACCAGCCCAATGACACGGGCACGAGCGCTGATCTCCGCTTTACAGAAGGGGAAACTGAGGCACACGGAGGTTGAAGTGTTGGGCAGAGTTGGATCCACATGCAGCCTCCCCCGGAGGCTCTTTTTCCGAGTAGGTACCCCGGCCGGGGTGGCTGTTTTTAAGTCTCTCCGGGCTGTGGGAAAGCAAGCGATCCAGGAGACAGGTTCTCCTGAGTCAGGGCAGATGGGGAAACGGGAAGGAGCCATGCAGGATTCTCAGAGCTGTTGTCCGCTCGGTGCCTTCTGCCGAGGAAGCGAGGGAAGTGCACGTGCTTCATCCCGCACTTTCAACGGATTTCTCACTCTCTTCCCCCAAAATGCTAGTGCCCTCCCCCACACCCTCCACCCAGCAGCTGAGGAAGACAAACTGAGGAGGGGAGAGAGAGGGGGGAATGGCAGAATAAAACGGTGTTTTTTCTGGTTGACAACTTAGCTGTCATTTTAAATCTGTGTTTGCATGTTCGTGTACCCCACATCCTTTCGATGGTAGCATCCCCCAGGCTGTGTGTGCATTTTGTTTTAAAAATTCACCTGGAGCACAAGCGACAGAGCTGTGTAGGAGGAATGCCATGCTTTGATAAGACTGTGGGGTGTTTTTTACTGTTTGTTTGCTTTTGTCTGTGTTTCGGGGATATCCCCGAATCACTGAATACTGGTACCCGAGTGTGGCATCCAGGGAGGGCCGCGCTGAAGAACGGCCCTCTCAGACTGGGGCTGGGGGGCACTGCCCTTTTAGCAGCCTTCTCTACCCGGGGATGCCCCCAGACATTGCCCAACCTCAGACAGAAAAGGAGAAGATAAAACCTTCATTCAACCAATTTCACTTCTCATTAGCCACTGTGACCTGGAATTTAGGGAAAAGCCCAAGTCAACACTGGGTCCACATTAGCGAGACGCAGGGCTCTTGGTGAAAGGGGGAGGAGGGCATTGAAGAAAATAAGAAGGTTTCCACACTCGTCCCTGCTTTAGGGGGACAACACGTGGCCCCCACCCAGCCCGTCTTCCTGTGCCTCAGGCCCTCTCCCACCATTCTGCCACAGTTGTCTCCCACCACCTGTGGGAGTGATACAGGATGCCAGGTGTATGTCAAGGATATTTTTGTGAGAAGAGGAAAGGAGAGCTGCCTGCTCCGGAGCATGTGCAGGTGGGCGGGCATCTGACGCTGTGCCCAGTCACGAGGGGCAGCCCAACGTGCCGGCGGCGTGAGCCGGTCCGGCCAGGGACGCTGGTGGGTTTGAATGGGTGTGTCACTGTAGCTTTGAACCCAGGCACAAACGCATCAAATCGGCTGCCCCGAACCCCAGCCACAGGAGTCGGAACTGCCCAGTCTTTATTCCCTGGGTACCACCATCACCGTTTTGTCCTCGCCACACACTAGTCATTGTATTATTCACCTGATAGATTCCTTTATTACCCTGACTCACTCTTTAAAAATCAATGTATTTATCAAAGAAACTTTCTATCACTCCTGTTCATAAGAAACCAGTCACCTCCCATAAGCAGAGAGTAACTGGCAGACACCACTCTTTGCCTACTCCGAGTTTCCATTCACTCGCTTCCTCTTCTACATAACTTACACCTGACTTACGTAGACTGGCGATACAGCCCATCAAAGCGCGCTGTCTCCCAGCTCCTCTCGCAATGGGGGTGGCCATGGAACGAAGCTCTAGCCACCAAGATATAAGAGGAAGGTGATGGAAGGAACTTCCATAAAAGCTTTCTTAAAAGGAAGATAAGTATTATTTCTGATGCCTGAAATACGGATGTCGTGTGATGGTGGGAGCCCGAGCACCCATCCTGGACCATGAGGGAGGCTTGAGGCTGGGTGCTCTAAGGGTGGTAGAATAGACACAAGAAACCTAATTGCATGAGAACGAAATGGAGCCATCATTCCATGGCCTGGACCATCTCGAGCTTCTTTTCAGTGAGAGAGAAATAAGTCTTCTGACTTAAGCCACTGTTACCACTGGTCTATTTCTAGCAGCCCGGCTTGATTCCTGATATAGACATGATAAAATAAATGTGCGCCACTTAAAATGAGCTGATTGCCTATGTACTGTCTAAAATCACCTGGGGCTCCGTTTTTCTGGGGTAACCTCCAAGTCAACAGCGAGCTGCTCTAGCAGTCAGTGCATTAGACGCATTTCTTTTCCCAGGCCTTCCAGCCCCTCCCTGCATCCACGGCTTTCACCACATGAACACTGCAGTTCCTCTCTCCACTTAAGGAATAGACTGCCCGACCTCGTTAATGGTGGCCTTGGCCATGTGACTTGCTTTGGTCCATAGTGACAGACGGAAGTGATGACGGGACAGTCTGAGCCCAGGCTTTAAAAAGCATCACAGGGAAGCGGACTTGGCTCAGCGGTTGGGGCGTCCGTCTACCACATGGGAGGTCCGCGGTTCAAACCCCGGGCCTCCTTGACCCGTGTGGAGCTGGCCCATGCGCAGTGCTGATGCGCGCAAGGAGTGCCCTGCCACGCAGGGGTGTCCCCGCGTAGGGGAGCCCCACGCGCAAGGAGTGCACCCCATAAGGAGAGCCGCCCAGCTTGAAAGAAAGTGCAGCCTGCCCAAGAATGTGCCATGCACACGGAGAGCTGACACAACAAGATGACGCAACAAAAAGAGACACAGATTCTCGGTGCCGCTGATTAGAAGCGGTCACAGAAGAACACACAGTGAATGGACACAGAGAGCAGGGAGGGGGGGAAGGGGAGAGAAATAAATAAAAAATAAATCTTTAAAAATAAAATAAATTAAAAAAACATAAAAAAGTAAAAAGCATCGCATGATTCCATTGTCCTCTTGTGCTCCTTTCACTACCCTGAAGAGAACATGACTCAGCTAGCCCACAGTCCAAAGGGAGATGAGAAGCAACCTGGAGCTCAGCCTAGAGCAACTGACCTATAGCTAGATACATAGGAAAGAATAAATCACTGTTGTTTTAAGCTAATGAGTCTTTGGTTGCTTTGTTACACAGCATTACTGTGACAATTGCTGACTGCTTCATAAGTATTGATTCCTTACTACTTGCTAGAAACATGTGCTAGGCATTGGGATATGTATGGATCTATATTCAGTGACCTGGCTCCTGCTCTCGATGAGTTTTATTTTTTAGCTTTGGAACTTTTCTGTTTCAAGGACTACTGGGGTTAGCTGGGTTCCCAGTTGCAAACTCTAGCAGAAATTACACTATTGCTCACCAGAAGAATTGAGTCTGCAAGAGAAAGAAACTCTTGGGACAAAACTAAGGAAACTGTGACAGTGTCATGTAACTGGAGGGACCTGCTAATGAGAGAATACTCCTTGACCCCAACCAGGGTAGATCCAAATCCAAATTCAGAGTCACTGCTGACTCAGCTGTATTCAGCATGTGCCATTGACACCCTGCAAATAGAGCGCTAATTTTCACTTTTCATGTTTGCTCAATTTGTTAGGCACTTACTGTATGTGAAGGTACTTTGTATGTGTTATCCCATCAAATCTGGATGACAGCTACATGGAGTCTTTTTTTTTAAGGTTTATTTATTTATTAACCCCCCCCACCCCGCCCCCATTGCCTGCTCTCTACATCTACTCACTGTGCGTTCTTCTGTGTCTGCTTGTATTCTCATTAGGCAGTCCTGGGAACCCATCCTGGGACCTTCTGGAGTGGGAGAGGGGTGCTCAGTCTCTTGTACCACCTTGGCTCCCTGGTCTGCTGGCCTCTTATTATCTCTCCTCTGTGTCTCTTGTGGTTGCATCATCTTGCTGTGCCAGCTCTCCACTCAGGCCAGCTTGCTGCCTGGGCCAGCACTCCACAGGGCCAGCCCTTCCCTTGGCCTAGTTTGCTGCACGGTCCAGCGTGCCTTCTCCAGGAGGCCCTGGGAATCGAACCCTGGACCTCCCATACGGTAGACGGGAGCCCGCTCACTTGAGCCACCACCTCTTCCCTACGTGAAGTCTTTTATATCTATTTTACGGATGCAGAAACCAAGACTCGCTGGGCCCCGCAGGATTGGCTCCCTGTCGCCTCTGGCCTCATCGCCAGCCTCTCCCCCTCTTTACTCTGCCCCCAGGCTCCCCAACAAGCCAGGTACACTCGTACCCCAGGGCCTTTGCACGGAACACTTCCCCCAAGCATCTGGGTGCCGCCCCCTCACCTCAGTTGCCACTTTCTATCGCCCTCCTCCCTGACACGCCCTGCCCCTCCCCTCTTTGGTTTTCTCCTTGACACTTATCTCCACAGGACACCCTCTGCAGTCACCCATTTCTGCTTCCGTCCCCCTCGAGGGTGTTTTATCTGTCATGTTTCAACTGCGTCTCCTGCGCTTGGAATCAGGCCTGGCCTATGGCAGATGCTCAATAAGTGATGGAAGGAAGTAAGGAAAGAGGGAAGGAGGGAGGGAGGGAGGGAGGGGCCTGGAGATGTGAGGGAACCTGCAAAAAGTCAACAGCTGGGAGTCTGCCGAGCTAGCCTGAACCAGGCCTGCCTGTGCTCCTCCCAGCCGCCCCACGCCGTCGCGCGCTGAAACACGCCGTCAAGACCTCTCTCTCCTGGCACGTTCCACTGGCAGCTCTGGAAGGCAAAGTGCCAATCGCTTTTCTTAACAATTGTGTCGTAGGGAGTGAGGAGGATGGAGAAGTCACCTACACTTTCCTTTTCTCTCTTGCTCTTTAAAAAGGCCTTTCAAAATCAGATCTATTTTACTGAAAAACAATGGGAAAACCAGTCGATGGAGCATGTCAGTGACAAACTCCTGCTCAAGGGGGGAACGAGCGTTCTTGAAAACGTGCAGAAGTGTGCAAGCTGAGGTTGTCAACGCTGTCTTTGCAGGCGAGGACGACTTAGGAGGTCCCTGACAGCTGTTTCTGGCAGATTCCATCGTTATAAACTGGCGCTCCACTCTGGCGGCTTCGGTGGCCAAACGCCCAGCAGGAAGGTGAGCGCCTGGTGTGTTCGGCCAGGCCACCCTCGGCCCTGTCCCCTGGCAGCCGCGCGGCCTTGGCCGGGCTTGTCCCCGCCTCCTGGCCGAGGCTCACAGCCCTCTCTGCACACACGGGAAGTGCTCACTGACAGTGAGTTCAGCTCCCTTTAGAGACGCCAGCTCGACACGGACGCCTGCCGTCCCCTTCTGTCACATAGAAATTCCTGCCGTGGGCAGGTTCCCACCATGTCCCTGTGCTTCTGCAGGCACAGCCCTGCCTGGAGACCACCGCTCTTGGGGCAAAAGGGCTCGGCCCGGAACCCCGCCTGCGGAGGGACAGCCCACTCTCTCCTCCCTCTCAAGGCCTTTGGAGCCTGTCCCTCTGGCCTCCAGATGAAATGCCAAGGCTGATTTTTTTCCTTTCTCGGTGAGAGACCAAGTTTCTACCGAATAAACCCTCTAAGCAGTTTTCCTGATCTGGTGACATCTGCAAGATAACTAGGGAAAGAATTACTGTTATGGTCCCGAAACGGTCAAGCGCTGCTCCTCAGCTCTGGGGAAAGGCGCGGCTGGCCCCGTCCTCTCGCACCAATGTCCTGCGAAGACGGCTTGCTGCGTAGGAGACAGGCAAAGGTGGAGCTGCAGACGGGGCACCTGGTGAGATCACCACCCTTCCCAGGAAAAGCAGCTAGGCGGAAGAGCTGGCGCGCTCGGGGCCAGGGGCTGGCAGGTGCCGCCGGCTGACACGGGCTGGCTCCTGTTTTACCAGGTGCATCGTTCAAGGAGGGAATCGAAGCTCAGAAGGTGAAGTGGCTTGTCCGGCCCACACAGCAGCAAATGGCAGGGCCAGGTTCTGGGCCCGAGTCATCCTCTGTCAGGCAGAGAGAGCTGCGTAACAGAAGGTCCCGGGCAGAGCCCGACCTGGCAGCGGGCAAGCCGCTAGCCGCCAGGCGCAGCTACCCGCTGGGGCGTGCGGCGCTGCCTCTGCCCATGCAGGTGCTCGTGGGTGGGCGAGAGAAGACCGAGCGCCTGGCCCCGACGCTTTGGCTGGGCTCGGGTGCCACCTCGGGGTGTCGGAGGCTTGGCAGTAGGCGCACGGCGGGAAACCGGCCCCACGCTGCCAGCAGAGCTATTCCCGGAGCCCCGGTGGCCCTTTCAGCCTCTCTTGGGGCGTGGCTGGTGTAGGAACCCCGAGCCCCAAGCCAGGTCCCTTAGAGACACGGCACCATGAGGGGTCAGACAAAAGTGCAGCACCCACCCCGGAGCAGTTTCCCCAAAAGTGAAAAAATCACAGCAAGGATGGGGATTTGAATCTGGCTCTGCCGCCCAACGGCTGGGTGGCCTTGAGCAAGTTACCTGACGTGTCTGAGCTTGCGTGCCAGATAGGAACACCCGCCTCATCGGATTCAGCCGAAACCCTGCTTCTTCCAGGGCTCCCTAGGGCCGCCGTGTGGGGGCTGCCAGTTAGGTTTCGGGTGGGTGCGAGACGCTGTGAGGGACTGCGGGATCTCATCTTTCTGCCGACTGGGAAAGAAGGTACGGAGGATGCAGGCCACACAGCTCATCCCTGGCAGAGCTGGGGCGAGAGGCCGCGCACGCCACCTGCCTGGCCCATCTGTGCTCAGGCGATTGGCTTGCACGCACCCCAGTTAACCAGCAGAGCTCTTCGTTCCGGACACGTCCAGGCAGGCATATGTGTAACACGCCCCAGGGCTCTGCCGATGAGCTCGGCCGCCTCAGGGCATCCCGTGCGAGGGCTGGGACTCAGGTGGCCTCTGTGTTCAGGAGGTACCAGAGACTGAACCCAGTACATGGGCAGCAGGTGCTCAACCACGGAGCTGCAATGCGCTGCCCCCCGTGGCCTTTCATTTTATTTTATTTTTTCAGGAGGCACCCGGGTTGAACCCAGGACGTCATCCACGCGAAGCAGATGTTCCACCAGCGAGCTCCAGGCGTGGTGCAGCTGTCATTTGGAATTTCAATCTTGGCTCAGACCTCTCACTTTACGTGGAGTGGGGAGCCCGTGGACAGGGTGCCGTGAAAATGCAAGAAGTTATTATTTCCAAGCCGGTGATAAATATAGTTTTTAAAAACGCTACCGAAGGGGCACACGCAGCTCCTCGTCTGCCCTCCCGGGGGCTTTCTCGGGGGCCCCGTGGGACCGCTCTGTCCTGGCCCCCACGGATGGGCGTGGGGGGTGGCAGCCTCTCTGATGGCAGCTGTTTATTTTTCGCCTCCAGTGGGCCGGCCGCTTGCTGGTCACGGGGCTGGAGCTCCCACTTCGGAGGGGCTCGGCTCACAAACAGCCCGCGCCTGCCTCTCTCCCTGCAGGCGGGCAGCCCCGCGGCTCCCCGCGGCACCTGGGGTGAGCTGGCAGAGCCACGGGCCTTTCTAAGCAACACATTTAAATGCGACCAAGTCCAGGCCCTACCTGTTTTAACGTTCTTTTGAATAGCTCCTTTTCCTAGTTCATATGCAATTATTTGGGATGGTCATTTTTTTTACAGTGTATTTTTTTGTTTAAAAAATCTTTGTGAAGTCTATCAGTCACACATGAACATCCATAAACAATAAGTGTATAGTAAAAGTTGTGAACTTACAAAACAAACATGCATAACATCACAGGGGGCTCCCTGGCCAGACCTCACGCCACCACCAGCACCTTGCATTGTTGTGAAACATTTGTTACAAACTAGGAGAGAGCATCATCAAAATATTACCGCTGGCTATGACTGTGACACCAAATGCGAGACAGGGGCGGTAATGTTAACAGGGAAGGCAGCCCTTTCCGAGCCTGCGGAGGACGACGGGACGGGATCCCTGCGGCGTGCACCTGCCAGGGACCTGGAAAACCTCGCCCCCTTAAAAGGAGGAGACCGGTGCTTCCTGCAGGCTCGCTGCGTCAGCGAGGGCGAGCGACGCCAGCCGTTCCAGGGGCTCGTCCAGCATCGCTCCTGATGTGCCCGCCCGTGGGCTCACAGCCCCCGCCCAGGTTCTGTCATGAGCCCCTGAGCGACGGCAGCTCATGCCGTTCCAGGAGCGCTCTGCTTTACTGCCACCATCAAACCGTCTCCACGTCACGGGGCAGAAGACAGAGGCAGCCAGGGACACGGTCTTGCGGCGGGGCCGTGGGGTCCAGAACCCGCCTCCCCCCCTTGGGGCACGTGGTACGGAAGCCCTGGCTTCTCTCCCCCTTCCCCTGCACTTTGACGTGTGCTCGAAGTCCTGGAAGAGTCTGCACGTCACACTAATTGGTGACAGACGGATAATTCACCTGGCTGGAAGGCCTGGAGGGGAAACGTTCAGAGTGTGTGGATGGGAAAAAGAAATCCAAGGTAATTGCTACCCAACGAGGCCTGACGTTGTTTAACGCCAGCAGGTGTCTGGGGCTTGTGGTGGAGCCGGTTCACCTCCTATGTTCCAGGTAGCCGCTGGGGCCCGCGGAGAAAAGCTGTGCCGGGAGAGGGGAGGCTCACGGAGGGCGGCAAGGGGTCCCCGAGCAGCTTTTCAAGACACCGGGGAGGGCATTCGCTGGCGCATCTCCCGAGGGCATCCCAAAGCGGTGAAGCCGAGCTGGCACTGAAAACGCCTGGACTGCAAATGGGGAGTACAAGAGTGGGGCTCCCTCAAGTTCAAGGTCCATCAGCTCACCCGAGGGCCGCAGGCGTGGGCGCTGCCCCTCAGGGCCTGCCGCGGCCGAGGTGCCTCCCGCGTGGGTGCCTCTGCCCCCACGCCAGGCCCAGCTGCAGGCGTCACCGCTGTTGCCCGGTCGCACGGCCTGCCCGGACGTGTCCCGCAGCTGACCCGGCCCGACCTGAGCTCAGGTCGGTTTCTCCCTTTGCTGGAAGCTTTGCCTGTGAGCCCACCCTTTGCGCTTCCTTCCTTCCCTTTCTCTTGTTGCTTTCAGTTAGAAGAGACATCCCACCCCAAAATTCCTGGGGGAGATGGGGGCTAAGTCAAGGGGCCAGGCCTTGTCCTTCAGGCGCTCCCAAGCCTGTATTTCATGACTGGTCACGACACCCTCCCCTTGGGGACCAGAGTCTCCGCTGGGAGCTAGGGGATGCAGCCTAAAAATAGGAAATAAAAGACACACTTGCCAGCATTTGAGCTCCGAGGCTGGCGGGGCTGTGAAGGCGTGCACACTAGTGGAATCCACTGGGTGAAGAGGGCTACCCTCCAGCAGGTGAAGGCGGCGGCAGCGCGTGGAGGAGGGTGAGGCAGACGGGGAGCGGCCGAGAGCCGTGAGAGCAGCCCCAGCTAAGGGCCCCCAAATCCAGGGGGCGGGTGGCCAGATGGACAAGCCCCTGGAGCCGGGGGCACTAAGTGGGTGGCTGGATGAGGGAAGAGGATGGCCCTCAGATCAGAGCCTTCCTCTCTGCCCCTTCCTGGACGTTTCGTGTCATCTCGAACGTCCGCCGTCCGGGGCACCCAGAAGCCGGCTCCAGCTTCCGCACTCCCCTTCTCTCCTGTCTCCTCCTTGGGCCACCGCGGGCCCTCGGGGGTCCACCTGGGGCCAGGGCCTCTTGCTGCTCTGGAGCTCAGCTTCCCGCTTTAAGATGGGGAGGGCGCACCCACGAGTCAGGGGAAGGTGTGAGATGAAATGCTGCAACTCCGCACCTGCTCGCCTCGGCCACCCTGCACGGGCGCCCCGGGGGCCCTCGCTGTGCCCCCACTTTGCCTGGGAAGTCCCAGTCACATTTCAAGCCTCAGCTCAAAGGCTGCCTTCTCCATAAAGATGTGGAAGCCCTCCCCTCACTCCTGCCCGCAGTGGGAGTCCATTTTCTCTCCCTCGGGATTCTCTCACTTGCTCGCCAGGCTTCTCCCCACTGCACGGCTGGGGACCCCCACCCCCACCCCGACTGTGGCTCTCCAGTCCTCACACAGGGCCCCCCAGGTGGGCACTCGAGGCCTGCTTGCGAGGGCAGCGGGATCCCTTGCCCAGGGGTGCTTGTCCTCCTATCTTCTCCTCCAGCCATCAGAGCTGGAGGAAGAGCAGGAGATGCGGGGACCGGCCTCTGGCGTGGTAAAGGACGGATGAGGGAGAATCCGCTTTCCCTGATGGACACTCGGTCAGAGCACAAACCCCTGGGATGCGTGCTTGCTCTGGAAAGTCAGGTTGTCCCCGAAGGCCTGAGGGAAAGAGCTTCGTGTCTCATTCTCAGGAGAAGTAGCCTGGGAGGGCAGAGAATGAGGCTCTGGGGCTGGAGACCAGCAGTGCAGGGGTTCCTGGCTGGCCTCTTCTTAGCTCCTTGTCTGGAAAATGGGCAACGTCAAAAGTTGAGGCAGTCAAAGCGTTCAAGGAAAATGATGTATCCATTTAAAAAAATGTAGACAGCTAAGTAGATAGATAGGTAGGTAGATAGCTAAATGGATGGATGGATGGATGGATGGTAGGCAGAAGGGTGGATATAGATAGATAAGTAGAAAGATAAGCAGGTGGATAGATAAATAGATGAGCAGATAGAATGACATGGAAAAAGTGGCAGAATTATGGAAGTGGGTGCATCTGGGCCAGGGTGAGGAGGATGCTGGAATTCTCGGAATGGGTTTTTATGATTTTTGCAGCTGTCCTGTATGTTTGAAATCATTGCAAAATAAAAACTTTTGAAAAAACTCTAGGTCATGGATTTGTTATGTAGAATAAATAAGATAAAAGATGGCAAATGCCTGGGAGCCTCTCAGCCCCGTTAGTGTCCAGAATACCATGTTGTTGCACTCTATGTTGGAAGAAGGTGTGTGCTAGGAGGTGCCCTTGGCTGTGATAATAACTGAGCCCACTCACATCAAGATCAAACTAGGCAACATGTGAAGAGCTCTTTGATTGGGCTGTCAGCTGTTCAATAAATACTAATAAATATTAATTAAAATATTATTTCATCCTGTGAGAATCCTTATCAGTAAGTACCCTGGGAGGTAAGTAAACTTACATCCACTTTTTAAAGTTGGAAACCATGCTGGTTAGGATGGAGCTGTGCCTGGCAGCAAATTCAGGTTTTTCTAAGAGCAATCAGCAGTCACCCAGTCATAGCCGATGCATACGGAATAGCCTGTGAACTTGGCAGTAAGCTAAGCACTCTACCTGGAACACCTCATAGAATCCTCCTGCTAACCCTATCAGACAAGAAGAGGCTTTTATTATTCTCTTGCTGCAGGTGAGAGGTTCACACAGAGAGGTTAAGTTACCTGACCAGGGCCACACAGCTAATAAGTAGCTGGGCTGACTCAAGCCTGGTCTCTGTTTTGGTTCTAGTTTCAGCTGTAACCTATGCATACAGTATAATTAGGCACATTTTTTCTCAGTTTCTGAATCACAGTAAATAGCATTCATGGTATTGAGAGTTTCCTTCCCCAGAATTATTCAGTCTTTCTTTTTAACTTTAACACAGCATCACAAGTAAGTAATTTGACTTTTTTCTCCTCCAACCAATGACTCATTTAAACACGGAAACAGCTTCTTCTAGAGACAGAGTGATGTCTGTTTTCTTCTTATCAGAAACCCTTAAATATTTTCGTCTTTGGAGCCAGATGAATAATTTGGAATGAACACCCCTTTGGGGTAAATTTCGTTTGAAGGACAACCAGGTGGCAAATTATCAGGGCTGCACCAGCACTGAAAGAGGCAAAGATGGCACTGATTTCCAGAAGCACCCATTTGGCTTTTAAAGCCCCTGACACTCGTTCAGGATTCAGGATTCCGACTGCGCATTTGCTTATGGCCCTCAAAAGAGCTACAAGTTTGTGGCGCTTCAACTAAGCTGAGTAAACAATGTGCCTGATTCATGCGTGAATAACTCCGCGTCCGTGCTGTAGCTTCCACAGCAATCACTTTTTAAATTTCTTGAAAGACAAAATCAACAGTGGGTGAAAGAACCAGCCGTCGTCAAAGCGAAGCCTCCCATGCTGCCAGAGGCTGCCTCTGTGACATTTATGCCCATGGGCTGAATCGCTCTTGGATTACATAAACTGGGAAGTGGGAGCCACCTTCTGCAGCAAAGGTGGGAACTGTCTATTGAAGAGGAGGGAACCAGGAAAAAAGAAGTTTCTCTTCTCAAAGATAGTGTCCAATCTGTGGTGAAGAGAAAAGGGGTCTGTGGGTGGGGAGAAGGGCAACATGGATATTCACTGGGCACCCATGGGTGCCTGGGAGGTTCTCCAAGCAGCCACCAGCCTCATTCAACCTCACCCACAGATCTATGACTCAGTTACAGGCAGGAAAGGGAGGCTCAGGGAGGGCCAGGAGCTTGTCCAAGGTCACAGCGTCCTGTCCTCTACAAAGATTCCCAGTACCCCTCCCCAAGGTATACCTGGCCCCCTCCTCTCACGTACACTTCTACAGGGCCCCTGGAATAAGCCTCTCCACTAATTTTCCTTTGAAAGCAAGTCTATCTCCTTCATTGGACTGAGGTCCTTTGAGGAAGTTGCTAAGTCCGTGTCATTTCCATATTCCCACACCCTGTACAGAGCCAACACGTAATACCATATGAGATGTTGGTTGAATCTTTTTATTCCAGATATTGGCTCTATCTTTTCGATTTTAACGACACTACACTTTATTTAAAGTAAATTCTACAGAAAAGAATTGACGGTGGCCTGTGGTGACCCTGGAGCCCTTTCCTCTCCTTGGAATTAGCCAGATCCATCTCTCTCCCCTTCCATCCTCTTTCTCAGTCTTGGAGAGTACCTAGATTCGAGTCATTTCTCAGCTGACTGCCCCCATCGTGATCTCTCCATCAGTAAAGCAGGACCTGCCTGTTTGAAAGGCACGGCTACAGGACTGTGCCCTCAAGAAAAGCGTTTAAGAAGTTAGAAGAGGGGGGTGGGGGTGGTGGGGTTGAATGGGACCTCATATTTTTTGAATGTAATATTTTAAATAATAATAATAATAAAAAGAAGTTAGAAGAAAGCAGCTTTATTGGTTTGTTCTGGAGGATCCTGGAAGTGTTTTGCCAAACCATGTGGCAGGAGGGCTTTGTGGGGGTTATTTTCTTTCAAATACAAAGTCGAAGTTTGCTAAAAACAGCAACACATATTTAGGAAATGTTGAACCTTCTCTAAGCCTTGTATTAGCCTTATGTTCTTCATCCTCATCCTCACCATCACCATCATCACACCACGACCATCATGCCACCACCATCGTCATCATCACCATCGTCATCGTCATCATCACCTTCGTCATCGCCAGCATCACCATCTATGAGAAGCTATCCCGGATCCTAGGCTAATAATCCCACAGAAATCCTACAAAGTCGGTACTATCGCAGCTGTTTCATAGACGAGGCAATGGAGGTTGACAGGTGACAAGAAACTCTCCTGAGGTCCCTTAAGCAATAAATGGCAGGGCAGAGCTATGGCCTTGTCTGTCCGGTTCCAAAGACTATGCACAGCTTATTAGTCCAAGCCAGCCATAAAGTTCCACACTTCATGGCTCAGGGCAAGGATCAAATAATTGGAGAATTATTTCTTATCTATAGATGGGAGCTGAGATTGTACGATTCTCAAGGGCAGGGGCACTACCTTCCCCCCACCCGGCCACAGGAGGAGCAGGTGGCAGCACGCAACAGATGTTTGACTGACTGGACTGATGAAGAAAGAATCGACTGTTAGGGTCCCCAGGGACCTCTGTTCCATCACATGGAAAACGTTTCCAGCAGAGATGTTGAAGTCCTCAGTGTGGCTCCAGGAACAGAACGGATGCCAGCATTTTGTGAATTTATAGTCTTGGAATGACTCTTATGACACTATCCAATTTAGACAAGTTTCACCTATTAAGAAATAGAATTCGGGCAATTTTCAGTGTGTGCCTTCAGCAAGTAACTGAAACGTGATCTACGGTCACTGATAATAATAAGTAACAGTTGAGTGCATGCTACATACCAGATTCTTTGCTAAAAACTCCATCTCAGTGGCTACTTAATCCTCGTGAAAACCCTATGAGGTAGAAATTTTAATACCCTCATTTTACAGAGGTCGGGACTAAGGCATAGAGATTGTATAATAAGAGGACATCACGAACATGTTTATGCCAATAAATTTGACAGCTCAGGCGAAATGGACAAACACCTCGAGAAATACAACTTAATGACTGACACAAAAAGAAAAACAAAATTTGAATAGACCTTTCTCTATGAAATCGAAGTCATGATGAAAATCCTTCCCACAAAGAAAACTGCAGGCCTTGATGGCTTCACTGGTAAATTCTACCCAATATTTTAGGAAAAAAAAAAATACCAATCTTATACACTTTTAGAGAACAGAGTAAGAAGGAACACTTCCAAGTTCATTTTACCCGCCCAGCCTCTCCCTGGCACCAAAACCTGAGAAGGACGTGGAAAAGAGAAGTGCTACAGACCAAGCCCTTTCCCACACCCACCCCGACTCGTAAATGTTTGAGCCAGGATTTGAAACCATCTCTGACACCAAAATCTGAGTGTGTAACCCTGCCACTTTTCACGCCACCCATTCCTGCACTCCTGGCGAGCCCTGATGTGGGGATGTGTAATGAGTCCAGAGTCATAGAAATAAAATGTTAAGAAGCAAGGCCTGGGATCCAGGATCACTAAATAAGGGAATGCTCTCCCAGCAGCGCGCCGTCCACTCCCACTCTCCTCTCTGGCACGTCTCTGCTCCCTCTGCACTGAAAGCCCCCTCCTCTCTTCTTCCTCCGCTGGCGCCTTGTCCTATCCCCCCTTGCCCTGCCCAGGAGCAGGCTCTCCCGGCCCCCAGAGCGCGCCTCTCTCAGGACAGGTGTGGCTGCCTCAGTGCAGTGCTTCTCAGATAAGAATCACCTGGAAGGCTTGCTGAGCACCCCTGGTCCACTCTGATGCTGGGGCAGGGCCTGAGAATGTGCGTTTCTAGCCAGTTCCCAGGTGGTGCTGATGCTGCCAGTCAGCTGAGAGCCACTACCAGAGCAAGCCCCTTAGACGGGGGGATTGTGCCTTCCTTCTCAGGGCCTAGATTGCTAGACACTTAGTTTACGAGACTCAAGTGAAAAGTCTCCTACCAAGAATCAGGTGGTCCTTAAGCACAGGCTTCTTCCAAGTCAATTTTTAAATATCTCCCTCCTCCCTCCCCCATCCCATCAAAAACCAGTGTTTCAAAATTCGAGTAACCTGTATCACCTAAACACTGCCCTAGGTGCCCTCCTGCACAAATTTGTTCCTTTGGCCCAGACTGCAACCCATGAGGGGGATATGATGGTTAATTTCACAGGTCAACATGGCTAGGTCAAGGTGTGCAGTTAGTTCAATCCTGCACTGGCCTGCTGTTCATATGAGAGCATTTCAATCGGGATCCGCATCTACGATCAGTTGATTGCATCTACAATCAACAAAGGAGATTGCCCTCAGCAATGTGGGGAGTCTCTTCATCCAACCAGTTTCCAGTCTTAAAAGGCAGAAGTGAGAAGTTCAGGTCAGAAGACGTTTCTATCTTGGTTCGGCACTAGCCCTTGCTGGAATTTCCAGTCAGCCAGTTTCTCCTGGGGAAGTTGGACTAAGAACACCAGTATCACCATTACTGGAATTTCCAGCCTGAGGTCTGCCCCAGAAAGTTCCAGTCATGTAAGCTAATGGCTCATAATAAATCTCTTAACAGATATGATGATAAGAACTCTCTTAACACCCATCCTGCTGGTTCTGTTCTCTGGAGAACCCTGAGACAGGCTCTCCCATGAAAAAGGCGAGGCCCAAGATGGCCGTGGCACTGCCGGGGCCACAGCTGGTGGGGGCGCACCTGCCGGCCGCTGCGGGGGTTCTCGTAAGTGCCGCAGGCCCCGGCAACGTGCCGCACTCTTCCCTGTCCCGGCCACCTCGACGCTGTCCCTCGCCGGGCCACCGGCCAGCCCCTCCCCAGAGGAAATAACAAGAAAGCGCCCCTTTCCTATTTGCTCAACCCTTCCCAGTTCACAAAGCACATTTACGGCTAGTTTCTTGTTTAGAATCAGAGAATTTTAGATCAGGCAGGCACTTCCTAAATTACTCAGTCCAGTAGTTTTTGAAAAAGTTTTTTTTTTAAGTAAGAGAATCCTTTAATCAAATGAAATCAGCAGACAAAGAGCTGGGGGCTTCTACTTGAGGTGGGGAAAGAAGGCAGAGCCCTGGGCTCCTGGGGGTCCCCATCCGGGCAGCCCCGAGGAAACCCCCGGGGGCCGCCCAGAACCCAGGCTGAACTCATGCCACCTGGCCCAGGCCTCTGCACTTCAGAGAACTAAGGTGCCAGCAGGGAGGGGGACGTGCCCACGGGCGAAGGTGATGGGGTGTTCAGCTCTCTCTCTGTATTCGCTGGTATTCTCTTTAGGAGACAGTGGGAACTGAATCCAGGACCTCCCATGTAGGAGAGAGGCGCTCAATCGCTTGAGCCACCTCAGCTCCCTGGTTTGTTGGGTCTCTCTCACTGTCTTTCCTCTTTGTGTCTCTTAGCTGCATAATCCTGTTGCATCAGCTTTCTGCACCTGCCCACCATGCCAGCTCACTGTTCTGCTCGTCTTCTCCAGGAGGCACCGGGAACCAAACCTGGCACCTCCCATGTGGTAGGTGGGAGCTCAATACTTGAGCCACATCCACTTCCCCCTCTGTAGTATTGATGGGAGGTGTTAGAGTGGCAGAACACTTAGAAAAATATTATTCACACGCTTCCATGAATTTTACATCTTTACCTTGTTTTACTTTTGACATATACTCCTGAATATAATCTACTAATAGTCCCATGGCTAAGTCCTTCCTCTCCGTCAGATCAAATGTCATTTCCTCAGAGATACCCACCCTGGCTGAGCTAGTGCCCACTGTTACTGCGACACGACCCTTTCCACTTCCTCTGTAGCATTTAACATGATTTGTAATTATTGCATTTGCTGTTCATTTGTGTATTATCCCCTCCAGAATGTAACTGACATAAAATCAAGGGCCATGTCTGTCTTCTTCATTTATTTCCAATGCTTATGCCAATTCCTGATAGGAAGGATTTTCTGAATGGACAAAAAATTCCCGTGATTGGAGCCAACCAGTGCATGTCCTATTTGTCATAGCAGCACTGGTAAACTGAGGCAGCCTCCCTCCTTGTTAAGCTGTTTGCCCCTGGGTAGGCCCCAGAGGTCTGCTCCAAGCCCCTAACTGCCCACCAACCTCATTCCCACAACTTGCCTTAACCTTCCCGTGTAGGCAGGAGCGTCCTCACCTCCCTGCAGCAGCACCCTGCCCCTCCCCCCATCCTGCCTTCTTTAAACAAGCTTCTCGGACCAGCAGGGGAAAGGGCAGCTCGTCCCTCAGTGTCTTGTATATATCACATCATGTTTCTGCTCTGTTCTCACTCATTTATTTCCTTTCATTTCTTTTTCAGATTAGCTCCTATCTAGGTATATTTTGTATTAGAGAAGATGTGGGTTTACAGGATTCCCTATAGCCAATAAAGGTTTACTCTCCAGAATATATAAATAAATCCTTCAACTCAACAACAAAAAGACTACCAATTTTTTTTTAAAAATGGGCAAAAGACTTGAAATGACATCTCTCCAAAGAGGATCTACAAGTGGCCAACCTGGCCATGAAAAGATGCTCAACATCATTAGCCAGCAGGGAGACACAAATCGAAACCACCGTGAGCTACCACTTCATGCCCACTAGAACGGCTACTATTTCACAAAATGGAAAACAGCAAGCTTTGGCGAGGATGTAGAGAAATAGGAAATCAGCAAAAGCATCCTTGTATTTTTAAATGTGTGAATGCCGTCTGAAAGAGAACACTGGATTTCCCCCCACGGCTCTGCCACCGTTCAGGACGCATCCGTTTAGTACCATAGGTGTCATCTCCTGTCACGCATATATCCACGAATGGCAGTGACGTCCGGAGAACAGGCAGGTGCTGGGGAAAGCCTGAGTGGGCAGGGTGAGCCCCACTCGCGCCCGGCCACTATGGGGTCTGGCTCTCGGGACAGCTGGGTTTAGCGATTTCCATAGATTTCCTCAAAAGGCAAAAGAGATGTCGTAGGAGGAAGAAAGCAAGACTGGGTTTATCCAACACCAGGGCTCGGACTCACCCAAGCTCACCTCAGTCCTTCCTGGCAGCCCCAGCAGGAGAGAGCAGTGCTGCTGCATCCACCCGAAGGCAACCCGACCGCGTTGAAACAGGCCGAGGCCGCGGACCCAGCGAGCGAGAACACCGTGCGGCCTCCCCCGCAGAGGCTGCGGGCTGCATTCGACTTCCGGGGCTTGGCTGGATTCTCACACAGCAAATCCCACACGTCTGAGTATTGTCAGCCCATTTTCCAGAAGAGGAGTGCCAAGTCCAGAGAGGCTAAGTAGCTTTCCAAGATCACAGAGTGACGTCAAACCAACGCCTGTCTCTCTAAAGCTGGGGCCATTTCGCTTTTGTTCGCAGATGGAGGGAAGGAAGGACCAGTGCGAGCCTGGGGGGACACCTCCCGAGGTTAGGCATCCTCACAGAGGATTTATTCGAGAGGGGCTTTATTATCACCTAGAACAGAAGGGGAAACTGAGGTTCCAGCACATGAAAGGATTGTTCAAGCCGTCCTGGCAGCCCGGTAGAGGTCCTGGCTTTGTAGCCAGCTGTGAACAACTCCAAACCTGATGCTTGAAGACAAAAACACCCAGATTCCAAGCCGGGCTGCCTCTTCCCTGGGTAATTGATAAAACCAGATGACACGATGTTGTAGAAGGGCTCTTTTAAACTGTAAGAGGCTGTGCTTGCACAGCATGCTTTTACCGCTTTCCAGGGGCCCAAGAGTGCTGCGGGCCTCTGTTTACAGGTCAGGGCCCTGGCCCCCCACCAAGGTGGGCGACAGGTGGTAATCAAACAGCTAAAGAGGCAGGCTCTAGAGCCTGATGGCTCGAATTCAAACCTAGGCTCTGCCCCTTTGCCGCTGTGCGACCTCAGGTAAGTATCTTAACCCCTCTGGGCCTCGGCGTCCTTGTCTGTAGAGGGGGATCATGATAGTACTTGCCTCGTGGTGGTGCTGTGAGGGCTCTGTGCATGTAAAACACTAACAAAGTGTCTGGCACATGTTCGGTGAGCAATGAGTGCGACTATTACTCTCCTTACGATTAATATTACTGTTAATATTGGGGATCTCAGCAAGAAGGGCAGAGGCCTAAGCAGGCATGGCGTGGAGGCGGGGCAGCGCCTGCGTGGGCTCCAGACCCAGACAGCCCGCCGGGGACCCGCTAAGGGGCGCGTTTCTGCTCCCGCACTGCCAGCCGCAAACGGCACCTGCACCGGGGATCTCCAGGAGAAATCCCCAAAGGGGCAGGAGGCCTGGAGTCCAACGCCCCTGAGGACTGCAACGCCGAAGGCAGGGGTCCCCCCGGATGTCACAGCCCCCTTTGGTCCCCTTGCATCTTCCCTGGTTCACACCTGCCGGCCAAGTCCGGGTGATTCCACCTGCACCCTCGGCTCCGATCCTGACCTCAGGTGAAGTCTGGCTGCGCCTCCCCACGAAATGCACCTGCTTCGTCCCACAGCCACACCCCACGTGGACCAGCCAGGACCACGCGCTGGGCAACGCATCCACGCCCTGACCGCGCCCTGCAACCGTGCGCAGCACCCCAGGGGGTCTTTCCAAAGGGCGCGCCAGCCCGCGGCGCTCCCCTGCCTGCAGCCCCCGGGCGGCTCCCCGCGCCCCGGCCCCTCCCATCTCTCCCGGCTGCTCTCCCCGAGAGGGCACCCTGGATGCCCGGGCTCGCTGGCGAAGCTGCGGCAGCCCCGCGGGCGCAGGGCCGTGGCTTTCTCTGGCTAATCCCTCCTGCCGTCGTGAGCAGGTCAGAGGCAACAGCACGTCCTCAGAAAGGCTTCTCCACCTGCTCAAACCCAGGCAGCCTCCCGCGCCGCTCCTGCTCAGCACGTCAGAGCAGGTGGCAGGCACCGGGTCTGCCTCGTGCCCTGCGGGGTCCCTTGCGCCTAGGACGGCGTCTGGCTCACAGCCAGGCACCAGGTAAACACTGAAGACTAAAGGAATACCCCTCCCCCAAATACAACCCCCTGGGCACTGGAATGTTCTCTCCCCACATACTTGCTCACATCCCACCGCCTGTAGGAAAGTGCCCTTAAAAACCCTCAGACGGAACTGTGGTAACTAGACTTCTTTCTGTAATCGTGCTTTGCAGATCCCACGTCGGCGGCATTTCTAGGGGGTGTCTCGTAAACCAGGTGTGGCCCCTGGCTTGCTAGGAGATATCGCCTGGTTCTCAAGGTGGGGCTCCAGGACCAGCGCCGCCAGCCGCCTGGGGAGCCTTGAGAGCTGCAGGCTCCCAGGCCGGCCGCTGGGCAGCTGCATCGGGAACTGGGCAGCGGTGCCAGCCCCCATGGTCCTCGAGCCGAGTCTGGGGACCCCCGCTCTATCTCCTCTTACCCCCCGGCCTCACTACAGCGTCATGATGCTCTCATTTTACAGATGAAAAAACAGAGGCACGTGGAGGTGTCCGCTGTGTTCAGGAAAGGCGCACAGGACAAAAATAAACTCCTATCGGAGATGGACAGCAAAAAGAAAGGCTTGGGTACGCTTAACTGTGAATAAAAAGGGAAAAGGAGTGGGGAAATGAGAGGAAGAGAAAGAGGAAGGGGACGGCGGGGCCTCCGGGGCGAGGGGGGCTCCGCCCCTCCTCCCGCACCTCACTTTTTGCAAGTCACGACCTTGCAGTTTGGCCCTGACGAGCTCTTGAAACCTCAAAGGGCAACGCACGCGGTTATTTTTCAGTCTTCTATTTACCGAGGCAGGGAAACTTGCAGACACATTTTTCGAACATTTCAAGCAAAAATATATTACCGTAACGGATGGTGAACTATTTTCGAACACACCCAGCAAGGGACCTTGACTCAAATCCGTCTCCCTGCATGGAAAGTACACACGTAGAATCTTCTAAGTATTTTTCCTGGATTTTCTGAATAGTTTTCTTCTGACTGGGTAGGGCTCACTCCCCATCGAGAATTGCACGTAACTGCCACCCACAAACATCCCCTCCACACTTGCTTTTCTCACAGGCCCCAGCTGAGTTTTTAAAAAAAATTTTTTCTCCCTTTAACACTTTCCCTCAAATATTTGCAGATAATTAATTCACTGTTAATCAGCAGAGAATAATTCCTTTATACTTAGTAAATAAAGAGAAGGTCTCTGGCCTGGCAAGCCTATTTTTAGAGGAGCCGTGCTAAGTGAGGGGCTGCGGATCCGCAGCACGGCCTCCTGCTGCGACGGGCTCTAAATGACCATCCTCGGGGATGGAGCGGCTGTGGCTTCCCGCTGTCGCCCTGCTCAGGCCCCGGCTGTCCTCCCCCAGCTCCTCCCGCTCGCCCTCTCCGGCTCCGATTGCTCAGCGCAGCGAGCATGGAAGGCCAAGGAGTTTCCCGTGAGTCACCGCCAGCAGCTGGGGAGCCGCGGCACACAGGCCACCGTTTCCTTGAGGGCTAAATTTAGATGTCACAGAAAAGCCCTTTTTCTGCGGCTTCCACCTGCTCAGACGTCAGCCGCCGGCGCCCCCCCATCAGCGCGCCCGGCCCGGCCCCTCTCCCCAGGGTCCCAAAGCCTCCAGGCTCGGGCGCTCCTCCCGGCGCCGTCCTCCCTCTGCCGACACGTCCCCGCGGAACCCAGCAGGGTGGGCGGCAGACCCCCGAGCTCCGCGTGCCAGGGGCTCGGTCTCCCTCTGGCCTGGGCCGAGCCTTCAGGCCCAGCCGCCTGGAGCTGGGCGAGTGCCTCTACCTGAACAGGACACCAGCACGTGATGTTCATATCAGGCAAAAAACACGAAAAACAAAAACCACAACAAAGCAATCCTCCCTGTTTCTGCCTGGTTTGGCTCCTGCGCCTAAAACGGTGGCTCCCAGCCCTGGCTGTACTTAAAATATCCCCATGCCCAGGCCGCACGAAAGAGCAGAGAAATCAGAGCCTCTGGGGTGGGCCCCGGCTCCCGTATTTTCCAGATCTCCCCCAGCGATTTCAGGGATGAGACAAGACTGAGGATGACGGCTCTAAGAGACCGCTTGCCTCTCTCCACACTCTTCCTCTTGGCAAGCTCCCAATTACCCCAAGGAGCCTCCCACCGCAGTCCCCGCTGCCCCCGCAGCTCTGAGGCCCCGCTCCCCTGCCTCGGCACACCTCAGCCGCCGGCTCTCCTCAAGCACCACTTGCGTGGCTGCAAAGCTCCCTTGACAGCTCCCCGCCGTCCTGGCCACAGACTCCAAGTTCCAAAGGGCCCCTCGCCAGATCCTCTCCACCATGATGAGCTCTCACAGTCTCCTGCTAACTGGGGGACTGAGATGTGGCTGTTCTTCCACCTATATTTAAACGTCCGCCTACCACACGGGAGATCCAGGGTTCAAACCCAGGGCCTCCTGACCCATGTGATGAGCTGGCCCACACGTGTCCTGATGCGCGCAAGGAGTGCCCTGCCACGCAGGGGTGTCCCCCGTGTAGAGGAGCCCCATGTGCAAGGAGTGTGCCCCGTAAGGAGAGCCGCCCAGCGTGAAAGAAAGTGCGGCCTGCCCAGGAATGGTGCCGCACACACGGAGAGCTGACACAGCAAGATGACGCAACAAAAGGAAATATGGATTCCAGGTGCCATTGACAAGAATACAAGCGGACACAGAAGAGCACACAGTGAATGGACACAGAGAGCAGACAACTGGGGAGGTGGGGACGGGGAGAGAAAGAAATTTTTTTAAAAAATCTCTAAAAAAAAAAAAAGGTCCGATCTGTTCTGGATTACGGATGCCTTCATTCAGCACACAGCGGCCCTGCCTCTCTTCTCTGCTCAGACCCCGGCCTCGCGGAGGAGGTGAGGAGCTCGCAGAGGGAGAGAGGAGAGCAGAACACACAACGCAAAAGGACGCAGCCTTGGCCTGCCAGGAGCTTCCTGCGCAGACCACTGCACGTGCGTGCTCATGACCCCACGGAGAAGAAACACCACCGCCAAGCTCTGCACTTGGAGTGGGGCTGCTGGCCTTCTCCGGGGCCACAGCTCACTCTACCCTGAGGATGACGGGCCTGGGTTCGTCAGAGCTGAGCTGTGCTTCCCAAAAAGACATGCTCACGTCATGGCCCCGTCCTGTGAATGACAAGCTGTTTGCCAGTAACTGTTGAAGATGTTCTTAGCTATGATGAGTCCAAACTGGGTTAGCCTGGGCCCTAATCCAGAATGACCGGTGTCCTTAAAAGCAGAGGAAATCTGGACACACGGGGAGAGAGACAGCCCGTGGCAGAGGCCGAACCACACCACACGAGCCGAGGCACACCGTGGCCTGCGGCCACCCCCCAGAAGCCAGGAGGGCGTGGAGCGGATTCGCCCCCTGAAGAGGAAGCGCCGACACTCCAGCTTTGGACTCTGAGTCTCCAGAGCTGTGAGGCAATGCATTTCTGTTATTTCAGCCAACGAATCCAGGTACTTTTCACAGCAGCCCTGGTAAATATGACTTCAGGTCAATACTACTGACGATGCGAATAACAGCCTTCACACCCGAACTTCACGAGAGAGCACAGGAAGGCAACACTGTGAGTTAGCTGTGCTATACCCCTCAAAAGTGCGTAAAGGAGAAAGGGCTGGGAAATGCTCGTCACAATCAATGCCGTTCCGGGAGCGTGGTGTGGCAGAGGCTGGGTTGGTTACTGGCAACATCCAATCTCTGCTTCTTGCTTACTTACAGAACCCTGTTTTGTTTGAGTCAGCTGATGTCCACTTCAAGAGGGACATTTCTTGATGTCCACTTAAAGAGTGACATTTCTCTGCCTCCCTTGCAGCTAGGGGCAGCCACGCAATGCACCACATGGAGCTGGGGTCTGCCAGGGAGCACTAAGAAGGGCTTTTCTTTCTTTCTTCTCTCTATTTCTTTCTCTCTTTCATATATATGTGTGTGTGTGTGTGTATATATATATATTTCATATACATATACCATAAAGTTTGTCATTTTAACCATTTTTCAGAGTACAATTCAGTGGCATTTATTACATTCACAATATTGTGCTACCATCACCACCCATTTCTAAAACCTCTTCATGACCCCAAACAGAAATTCCGTACCCATTAGGCAAAGCTCCCCACACCCCCACCCTTCTGGCCCTGGCAACCTGTTCTCTACTTTCTGTGTCTATGGATTTGCGTATTCTAGTTATTTCACATCGGTGAGGTCATACAGTATTTGTCTTTTTGCATCTGCCTCATTTTGTGAAACATGATGTCTCCAGCTTTTTCCATGTTGTGGCAAGCACCAGAACGTCATTCTTTTTTCCACTGGAGTAACAGTGCGTTGTTGGGATAGCCCACATTTTCTTTATCCATTCACCTGCTGAGTAACTCTCAGGTCATTGCCACCTTTCGGCTGTCGTGAATGACGCCGCTATGAACTCTGGCATGTAAGTGTCTGTTTGAGTCCCTGCTTTCACTTCTTTGGGGTGCATACCTAGAAGTAGGATGGCCAGGTCAGATGGTAAGTTTACGTTTAACTCTCTGAGGAACCGTCAAACTGTTTCCCGCGGTGGCCGCACCATTTTCCACTCCCACCCCAACATTCAAGCCTTCCAATTTCCTTCTCAGCATTCTCGCCAGCACTGGCTACAGCTGGCTTTCCTGATCGAAGCCGAGCTCCCTTTTCCTTGTTGCTTCCTTCTGCTCCCCGCTGGGAACATGAGCAGCTACCTGTGAGGAGGAAAGCCAAGTGCCAAGAAGAAGAACTGGGCCAAAGTCCAGCAGGGGCCTCGGGCGCTGACGAGGGCGACAGTACCGGACGGCCCCAGGAAGGCGTCACATGACATGAGAGAAAATTAAGCCTCTATTTGTTAGCTATTCGAGTCAGGTTTCTGCCCCATGCTGCCAAACCACTCCCCATCGAGATGTGTGCGTCGGTGGCATGAAAACGGGCTTTGGAATCTCCAGACTTGGTGAGAATCCTCAGCTACCTGGCCTCAGATTTCTCACCTATAAAATGAGGATAATACTATTAATTATTATGAAGCATTAGTGATAAAGACCTGGCATGCAGCTGGCACTCAATAAATGGCAGGAATCTTAATCCTCATGGCTAGAAAGTTGTTTATACCCAGGAGGTCAGGCGCTCAGCCTGTACTGTTCTAAGAGTCAACTGACCAGCAATGCTGAACTAGATACTTACTGACCACCACCCTGCACAAGCCAGTCTACCGGGCGTGCTGAGAAAAACAGCCAGATGGCCATGGCGGCTCTAGATTTCCATTTGAGCAATGAAATCCTAGAATCTCTTTGAGAAACGAGGCCCATGGTATTAAAGTCAGTTAGCATCGGATTTATCTGTGTTATAGAAACTGGCAATAAAAACCACCTTGGGTAGCTCTCATTTCCTTTGTGAAGCATTTCCACATCGATAGCTCCCTTTTGTCTCTGCGCCACGCTCTGAGTATCTGGGAGATTACAAGGCTTGTCCCAGAGCTGCAAAGCCAGGACCAGAGCCCAGCCCTCTTGAGTCCTCAGGTTTGTCGGCACCCCTAAATGGGACCCCTGAGAAGGTGCCCACCCACGGATCATCCCAACGACATGGCTCAGGTGATGAGGTTTATGGTTGAGCTGCAGAGTGGCCTAAGCTACTAAGTGCTCTGCCAGCTACAGGAAACCAAACTGGACAGAGCACTCACAGAGGCCTTCAGGGTGGTCAGCGGGCCCCTCACAGGCTAGGGGTCACCCACACTTTAGCACATGGCACACTGCGTGGTCTACATGATGGACAGGGTGCTGGGCGCTCTTTATGTATCATCTCACAACAATCCCCTCCTGTGTTATGTGTCATCTTGCCAGTTTGATAGATGAAAACGTTATGGCTTGGAATGGGTGAACTCTACCTCCGAGACCCTGCAGCTTAGAATCCCAGGCAAGTGGGGAGTTCAGCCCAGGTGCATCAGGGTCTGGGCTATTTGGCTCTCTGGGGTATAAGGCTCCAGCATTGCGGCTCTTCAGACACAGAAAGGATAACTTTTGCAGAGTAAAAAGTGACTAAATGCAGATGCGGTTTGGACTCTCCTGGTACCGGAGAAGGAAGCCATAGCCCCGTTAGCAGCTGCGTCCAGCTCCTTATGTTCAGTCCTTAGTGCATCTCCAATTGACACACAAAAAAACCCCGGGCCTCCTTGACCCGTGTGGAGCTGGCCCATGCGCAGTGCTGATGCGCGCAAGGAGTGCCCTGCCACGCAGGGGTGTCCCCCACGTAGGGGAGCCCCACGCGCAAGGAGTGCGCCCCGTAAGGAGAGCTGCCCAGCGCGAAAGAAAGTGCAGCCTGCCCAGGAATGTTGCTGCACACACAGAGAGCTGACACAGCAAGATGATGCAACAAAAAGAGACACAGATTCCCGTGCCACTGACAACAGCAGAAGCAGACAAAGACGACGCAGCAAATAGACACAGAGAGCAGACAACTGGGAAGGGGGGAGGGGAGAGAAAAAAAAAGACCCTGATGTTCTCCTGTTTACCTTACATTTAAGTAAAGTAAACCTTGGGAAAGGATTACACCTGCACATGTCTCTGTACAATTGCATGCACGGATATGTCAGTGTAGGGAACTACAAGGAGGTCAAGCTTCAGAACCGCGGTCTTGGGTTCAAATCCTTCCTTCACTCACTACCACATTTCTCAGCAAGAGGAAAATAAAGGCAAGATCACTAACCATCGATAACCCAAGGCACAAACTCACCCCAATGGCAACCCCCTAAGCTTTCTCCTACTATGTAAGCCACAATGATTTTCACCTTTAGACAATGAAAGTCACACCCACCTTCAACTGGGGTCATTTCTTGAATAAAACACCTCCCTTAGGCGTTTCCCAGAGATATGTCTTCCAATGAGTCATCAGAAATGGATAAATCAGGGAAGCGGACTTGGCCCAGTGGTTAGGGCATCCGCCTACCACATGGGAGGTCCGCAGTTCAAACCCTGGGCCTCCTTGACCCATGTGGAGCTGGCCCATGCGCAGTGCTGATGCGCGCAAGGAGTGCCCTGCCACCCAGGGGTGTCCCCCATGCCCAAGGAGTGCGCCCAGTAAGGAGAGCTGACCAGTGGGAAAGAAAGTGCAGCCTGCCCAGGAATGGCGCCACACACACGGAGAGCTGACACAGCAAGATGACGCAACAAAAAGAAACACAGATTCCCGGTGCCGCTGATAAGGATAGAAGCGGTCACAGAAGAACACACAGCGAATGGACACAGAGAGCAGACAACTGGTGGGGGTGGGGGGGAAGGGGAGAGAAATTGAGAAAAAAAAGAAATGGATGAAGCATGGAACTCGAGACAGGTGAGCACAACCAACCTTTTTCCTCACTATATTTAGAATGTCACAGAGAGCTATGCCTCAATTTTAGGTGCTATTCTGGAAACATTAAAAGGTGGGTTGTTTCTTTTTTCCCTTTTACTCTAAGAAGAGCCTTTTTTCTTATTGTGTTTCAAAGTGCTACAGTCAGGCAAAACAAATAAGGTACAACATCTACTTAATCCCATAGATTTGGTCAGGATTATCTGATGAGATGGTGGCAGATGCAAGTATGATAGAAAATAGAAACGCAAATACTTGTAGATGTTTAGCATGTGTATGACATAAATATCCTTTTCTTTCAGGGTTTCCCTATTTTTTTTCAGGGAGGTAATAACAATGACAACTGCAACAAGTATAAATGAAGACACAATAGAAAAAAAATCACACCTATCTTGAGTCATTACACAGCATGGAAAGTGCCCAACATAATGACACAGTCCCACAGCTAAAGCAGGATAAGCTTGAATATTATTTCTCAAACAGTTGCACAAACATCACAACCACAGTGGGAAGGAATTTAGCCAATATTCCCAATTACAAGGAGGTCTGCACAGATCTGGCTTGAAAAGGGCACTTGGCAGACGCAAACCAAATTTGCAGTTCTCTACATACAGGCTTTTTATCCCCGGCATTAGCTTCTGTATATATGAAAAACAGCTTTCCCTCCCGTTTACAAGGACACCTAACCCACATCACAGCTCCCCCGTCCCTGTTTTCAGCACCATCACTTAATTATCTACTTTTCAAGTAAAATAAAACAGAAGCAACATTTCTGCATCTGGGCCAGGATGCTGGAATTATATGCCGTGGCTATGGAGAAATCACCATTTTCATTTTGAAGAAATGAAGGAACTCTTCGTTTTAAAGACGCTCAGCTGAAATATCTAAATTGGGAGTTTTACCAGCCCTGGAGAATATCACAAAGATGACGGAGAAACGACATACTGACCTATCCCACGAGCACCAAGGTTTGACGGCTACTGTGGATTTTATTACAGGACAAAGAGTCAAATGGAATTGTCTACTCCGCCTGAGGACCTGTGTGAACGTGTGCATGTGTGCATGCATGTGTATATGTGCATCTGTGTGGACACGTGTGCACATTCGCAGCGTGCACGTGTGTATGTGCGTATGAACATGTGTGTGTGGGTGTGTGACTGTGTGTGTGTGTGTTATGTGTGTGTGTGTGTATGCCTATTGTGTGTATGTTTGGGGTTTTCTGGTGACCAGTGCGGCTCTTTGAGATGTTTCCTATTCTTCTGGCTTGAAATGCTTTGTAACCCTCTTCTGGTTAAACGGGTTTAATTTGCGCTTGAGCTGACGACACCACATCCATCTGAAGTCCCTTGGGAGAAAACTAGGGCCCATTTGTACAGAAACACTTTAAAAATGGAAGGCATCATTGCTTGACCCCGGAGGAGGTACTTATGTAAACGCACTCTGCCTGGGTTCTCTCCCGCTGCAGTTTCTAACCAGCCTGCCTCCAATCCCAGACTCAAGAGAACTGCTGATTGAACTATTTTTTTGTTTCAATAATTACTTTTTTTTTTTCACTTAGGCACATTATTCGAGAACATCTTTTTCCAGTTTCGCTGCAGGAATCGGAATGGAATAATTGAGGAGGAGGAAGGACGGGGGTGAGACGAGCCGGGAAGGGCGGCCTCGGAGCAGCCGGGAGCCAGCCCGTGGCGCCCACCCTTCTCGGGCACTCACCGTGATCGTGGGCGAACACCAGCAGGTCCAGGCCCGTCAGCATCTGAGCCAGCTCCTCGTAGCGCCCGCAGTGCTCCCCGGCTCCGTGGGAGACGAACACGAGGGCCCTGGGGGCGAGAAGGGGCAGCCGGTCAGGACAGGGACGCGCAGGGCAAGGCACGTTAGCAAGGTGGACACGAAACCGTGGTCTAAACGCTCCCTGGACCCAGAAGGGCTTGGCGTTACAATACTGGGCTTCGACAAGGGGGCGTGCAGGCCCGATGCGTAGGGCAGCGTGGGCGAACCTCGGGGACCTCGGGCGGAGTGAAAGGAGCCAGACACCAAGGGACAGATTTTGTAGGGTTCCACATAAATACCTAGAATAGGCAAATCCTTAGAGAGAGAAAATAGACCAGGGGGTACGAGGGGCTGGGGGGGGGAGGGGAGTTATTGCTATATTGCGCAGAGTGTCTACTGAGGAGATGAAAAAGTTGGTGAGGGATGGTAGTGACAGCAGCACAACATTGTGGACAAACAAACACGACTGAACAGTACACTCACAATGGGTAAACTGGAAATTATATGTTATGTATATTTTACCACCATATATATGTATATAAATGTCTATGGCTATGTATATATGTGCATGTGTATATATATGCATGTGTCAGTGTATATATGAATATATGCATTTATATGTGCATGTGTATATAAGTATGTGTATATGTATACATGTATTTTTGTATATATGTGTATTTGCGAATATATTTATGTGTATATGCACATATATATAGCTGTGTGTATATATGTATGTATATGCATGTGTGTATGTGTATATGTATTGTGTATATGATGTGTATACGCATGAGTAAGTATATATCTGTATATCTGTGCCTGCCTATATGCATACGCATGTGTGCATGTGACAAATATTCTCACTGAAGTCCTTCGGCCCTGCTGAGGCCCTCCTCACACGACGCTCGGAACCGGCTTTACACACATCACAGTTCATCTTTATTTTGCCTATTTTCTGGCTTACTTGTTTCCTGGCTTTCCCTTCCACCTTGGGGTGGGTGGGGGAAGTTTCAGCTCTAGAACGCAGCCGGAGGAAGCCCCAAAGCTGCATCCCCAGCCTTGAGTGTTGGATGAGTCAATGCCCCACGCAGGAGCCTGAGTCCCTTCTCCAAGTCCTCTCTGCCACACCGAGAAAAGTCGCAAGGGCATCCGCGGGGCTCACTTTGCTACTCACTTTCTTCTTCGAGTGGTGCTCAAGGTAACAGCATTTGCCTAATTTCCAAAGTCACCCCTGACAGCTGTCCTCCCTGCCCTTTTCCTGTAGATACAGGAAAAATATCTCACACCTCTTTCTTCACTGCTTCACGGAATGTTCAGCCTGCACCGGTTGCTCAGACATCAATTTAAACAAACGACGCCTGCCCAACTGAGCTTTCTCGGGTGGGCGGATGGGTTTTCTTTTCTGTTTCTCCCTCAGCTCTGGAGAGGCGTGCCTGGGACCTGTAACAGCCATTTCATCTCCCATCTTCAAAAGTGGCTACACTTCCAGAAGGGATGTCTCGAGTACTTTAAGGCCCTGCGGGGATATGCATTTAGCACAAGGCTAATGCAAACTGACAAGCCATCCAGCCCAGCAGAGGAGGGCCTCAGCGTTTCACCGAGTGTCCAAGGGAATAGCACTGAGGCACGCTCACTCTGCCCGGAACCCGTCCCGCTCCCCACCCCACCAAGGCAACAGGTGAAAAAAATACTGGCACCCTTCCTCTGTGGACATTTCTTCACCTTCTCATCCAGTGGATCTCAACCTCGGCCACACACTGGAACCATGCAGAGTTTTAAAAATACTGATGCCTGGGCGTCCCCCCCAGAGGTCCTGATTTCGTAGGCCTGGGTGCAGCCTGGGCATCTGGAGTTGTAAAAGCTCCGAAGTGGTTCTTAGGCTCGGGGAAGGTGGAGCAGCACCTGCTCTGATTGCAGTTTCCAGCTCTGGCTGGCTGCGGGATTGGGAGATGGAACTCCACACAGCGGGGCACACGGAAACTTGCAGCCGCTTTGGAGCCATGGATCTCCCTGGAGGCTATGCTGGGCAGGACGGTGTGACGCTGCACGGACCCCAGGAAAGCATGCTCTGAAAGCTAATCCATTTCTGTGGGTGGAGACCTACTGTAGGTGGGACCTTTTGATTAGGTGGCTTCATTTAGGACATGGGCCAGGGTGGGTCTTAATCCTCCTTCTGCAGGATGAATGCAGAGAGGGAGTGCGCGCCACTGAAGCAGGGTGCTGTAGGCAAGGAAGCCCGGAGGAGAAGGGAGAGCCCAGCAGACGCCGCCATGTGCCTCGCCATGTGCCAGAGGAGCCCAGGATGGTCAGCAGCCGGTCTTCAGGGGGAAAGTATTGCCTGATGAGGCCTCGATTTGGATATTTTCATGGCCTCCGAAATGTAAGCTCATAAGCTACTAAATCCCCGTTGTACAAGCAGACCCATTTCTGGTCCACCGCTTTCAACAGATTAAAACACTGGGCAAAGGGAGTGGATTGTAGCTCAAGTGGTTGAGCACCTGCTTCTATATATGAGTTCTGGGTTCAATCCCTGGTACCTCCTAAAAACAAACGAAAAAGCCAACCGTCACTGGGGAGCTGACATAGCTCAGTGGTTGGGCACCTGCTCCCCATGTACGAGGTCCTGGGTTCAATTCCCGGTACTTCTTAAAAACAAAACAAACAAACAAAAACCACTGGGCAGAACACGGGTTCTATCAGCCATTCCTTTGGAGGTGGAGCTGACCAGCCTGGCCATCTCACTGCAGACGGCGGAGGCCTCTCTGCCACGTGCAGCTTGGCAGCACTGCCCTGCCCAGACCCGGGCCAGGCGGCCCCGGAGCCACGAGCTGACCCTGGCCTCGTTCTGGTCAACAGCTTCTGCTGTTGCTAAGTGGGTTTCTCCTTAGTTCTTAGAGTCACATTTTGCTTGGACCTTCAGATAAGGCCACCCCCCACCCCCCGTCCCATGTTTACGTGTTGCCCAGACCTGAGTCTTGGTTTTGCACAATCTGTCTGGCTACGTGAAAATCACATCCTGTTATCCCTCTGCTCAAAACCCTTCAGGAACTTCCCTCTGCGGCCAAAAGCCTGCCGGTCTCAGGAATCACCCCCTCCCCGCTTCCCTTGCCCCCCACACGCAGGCAGGCCTCCTTTGGATGCTCAGTGGGGCCAGGCGGGGTGTGCGGGGCAGACATCTGACCCCAGGAGGGGGAGCTTGCTGCGTAAGCGCGCTCGCCGCGGGCCTAGAGCCCTCCTCGTCTGTCACGAAGGCGCAGTTGAGGAGCCGTGCTTTCCGTCGGCTGGCTCGGCCGGCCTGAGCCTGCTGCTGGCCTCAGCACATTCCCACCTTAGGGGCTCAGCGGCTTCCACTGGAGACACCCCAACCTTGTGGGCCTCTTGGGTCTCCAGCTCCAAGGGGCCTTGCCTGACCGCTCAGTGGAAACTACCCCCTCAGCACCAGCCACTCTCGAAAACTCCTGTGGTCGCTTGACACGCTTTCTCTGGTCTTCCCTGACCAGAACGCTCCGTGCCGGTTCTGGGGCATCTTGTTCGCTACGATCATCCTCAGCTGAGAAAACTCCAGGCACACAGTAGGAGCTTCATCAGGACTGGTTGACCCACCAGCCGACCCCTCGCTCAGGTCTGGATTCCTCTGCCCTGTGCAGCCCCCCGGGCCCAGAGCCCTACCCCCCCCACTCAAGTCCAGCGGCAGGTGCCCCCTGGGAACAGCCTGATGCTAGTTTTGGAGCAGCGCTCTGCTCCACCCACCAGCGCTCTGCTCCACCCACCAGCAAGGACACGCCGCTGCCCTTGCCACTCCTGCTGTGGACAGAGCTGCCACCGTCGTCGTCCCGGCCTGTGGCCTAACCCTGGAGCGGGGCCGGTCCCTCCAACGCCTTCCTGCCCTCAGCCCCGTCCACGTCCAGGCCCCTCCTGCCCCCCTGCCTCGGGGCCTTCACCCGGCCACATCCCTGGATGTGTGCGTCCAGTTCTGTCTCTCGGGGGAAAGGGAAAGCCCCCCAGGGGGCCCTCTGGTGGGACTTCCGCACTGACCCTGGGCTCTGGTGGTCCCTAGGAAACTTCTCCTTTGAGGTTTCACAGACCTTGGTGCTTACATTTCTGCTCTGAGGACGTCCATGGCCGAGCCCCGGGGAACCAAGCATTGACCAAACAAACAGAGAGCAAACCGGGAAGTGAGGCCTACGGGGTTCAAGTCCTGATGTCCCCCCCCGGAGCCAGGGGCCAGTCCCAGGACGACTCGGAGCCTCCATTTGCGCAGCGCTAAAATAGAAACAAAGCGCCGTCCACCTCGCCACCTCCCTTCCACTAAGAGAGTCCAGGAGGACCGCCGGGAGCTGACGACGTGCAGGCCCTGGGGCACGGAGGAGGCCAGAACCACCGTCCCTGCCCGCGCGCAGCCCGTGGTCTACGGGGAAGGGCGGACGTGCAGCAGGGAATGTGCCTGAATAGTTAGTGTGGACAGTGTCGCGTGCACAAAGGGAGAGAGCCACGGGCACGCGCGTCCTGGGCGGGGAGAGGGCTGTCGGGCCCGGGAACCTGTCCGAGAAATGAAGGGGTGCCCATTGCAGGCCACGGGGCCCCGTTCCTAGAAGCCTGCGCTGGAGGCAGGATGGGGCCCCCAGGGCCCCCGAGGCGGTGGCGCGGGGCGGGGTTTTGGGCTAAGCGGGGTGGGGGGGAAAGCCTCCGAAAGGTGCGCAGTGCGGCGAGCCGGCCTGGCGAGCTCTGCCCCGGTGGCTTCTGCAGAGAAGGCAGCAGGGGACAAGAGCGGGTGTCGTCTGGTGGCCGCCACGGCAGGGCCGCCTCTCCTGGCGCGCTGCCCGCAGCCAGCAGCAGCGGAAGCCGAGCTGTTCATGCAGACGGGGCGGTGCCCGCAGCAGCAAAAAAATTAGGTGGCAGGAGGGGCTGGCGCAGACCTTCCTCCTGGAGCTCCTGCCCCGGCTGCGGCCGCCTGGGAGCCCGTCGTTCAGAGAGAAGGCAGTGACTGTGGGGTCGCGGGCCCAGGAGCAGATGGCTCGCCTGACGCCAGCCCCAGAGGGCGGGCCCGGCGAGTGCAGCCCCGGGGAGAGAAGAGGGTTTGCGAGTGGGCCACTCTGTCCACGCCCCAGCTTGGCAACCTCCCCCTCCTTTGGAAACTTAAGTCTCCCTTTACTGGGCCTCTTTGGGCCTCAGTTTCCCCACCTGTAATGTGGGGATAATCACACTGCCGCCCTCACTGCGAGGGTAAATGAGAAAAACGTGTTGAAAGCGCCGCAGGCCTCGCCTGGCACAGAACGGCTCAGGGGAAGCGCCTTCTCCAGCGGCACAGATGGGCTCGCAGCGGGGAGGCGGGAGAGGAGAGCTGCTCGCAGTCTGGGGGCCTGCGCGGGAGCGCCAGCCGTTCCCGGGGCAGGCTCCTGGATCCCGCGTGCCTCCATTTCTCTCCTCGGGAAACGGGGACGCCCGAGCCCCCACACAGCGGGTTTTGAGGTGAAGCGAGACGAAGCACAGCCTGCCTTCCAGGCTGCCTTGATGATGAGAGGCTCGTGGTCACGCACAGCCGTGCTCACGTCCACTGCTGCCCACAACCTGCCTAGCGCGGCACGCACGGGGACCCCTGGAAAAACGGGGGGGAGGCATTCCAGCAGCCATCACTGCCTTTAAAGCAGGGGTTCGTAACCAGGGGTCCACAGAACCCCAAAGGGGTCAATGGAAAGATTTCAGGGGATCCCTGAGCTTGAAGTGGGAAAAATCAACTTATTATTTTTACTTTCTCGGACCTCTGATGTTGAGTGTCATAAAAGTGCCATTACATTTTGAGAAGGGGCCCGCGGTGTTCAGCTGCCTGGCAAAGGGGTCCGTGGGACAGAAAGGGGTCCAAGGGACAAAGAAGATTAAGAGCCCCTGCTTTACAGGCAAAGACCAGCAGTGAGAGGAAAACAACGCACCTCCACCTGCCAGGCATCACCCTTCCCTTACCGGTCTTCACACCTGCTCGTGCTCTCTCTGTCTCCGACTGTGCACCCGTAGAGAGCGGATGACAGTGCCTCCCTCTCAGAGTTGCTGGGAGAATAAAGCTGCCGGGACAGCGTGGCACCAGGTCTCTGCTGGGGATTGTGGGGGCTGTCCAGGCCCGTGGAAGGGAACTCATTTGTAACAGGACCTTTGACGATGGTGTAAGTCGAGGGGTGACAAAATTGAATGAAGGTGGGCCTTGGTCCCAAACGGCTGAGGTCTTGCTAAGCAAAGGAAATTGGACGCAGAAGGAGAAAGCCGAGCAAGAGACAAAAAGAGACAGATTGCCTGCCATGTGACAGAGGACTGCCAGAAAGCCACCGCCAGGCTTTGGAGAAAGCCTGGCCTCTCAGCACCTTGAATTTGGACTTCTAGCCTCCCAAACTGTGAGCCAACCAATTCCTGTTGTTCAGGCCAGCCCAGTGCGTGGTGTCTGTATATGGCAAACTAAGAGCGCGTCCTTCCTGCTTGCCCTTTCCCAGGCAATGCCAGGCTTATTAAAGGAAGAACTGAATTCCCAACTAAAGAAGTTTTCTGCTCATTTAATTAGGAGAAATCTGCAAAGCTCAGCGTTTGGGGGGAATGCTCGGTGGAAGGGAAAGAGGGAGGCGGGGATGTCGTTTGACTCAGGAAAGGGGACAGTTTCCACGGGCGCCAGCTCCGCTGACCCTTGCCTCGGCCTCCAAAAGTGGGGGCTGGGCGGGGCTCCCTGCCTTCTTGGAAAGCGTCCCATGCACGCGGCTGGGTTGCCCATTTTATCACCCACGTTCACCGAACTCCTGACTGCTAAATTTCATGACTCTAAAGAACTGGCACGGCGCGTCTGTCGTCAGCCCGCCTGTGGGGTGGGGGGGCCGAGCTGGATCCCTTTCCCACCGGGAAGCAGAAGCATTGCGGGCTCTGGTGAAATCCAAATTTAACTCGCCTCCCCCCTTGGAAAGTTCCAGGAGGACTTGGATTCCTCTGCATCTCTGGCTGGGCTCCGGCCGCATGAGCAACGCGGGGGAGACAAAAATAGAACGAGACATGTTAAAGGGGCTTAAAATTTCGTAGAGGGAGCCGGAAATAGACCTCTCATTTGTAATGGAGATCAATACTGCCTGTCTCGCAGGGTCTTTGTGAGGACTGATTGAGAGAATTTATGGAAAATAACCCAGCACAGTGCTGGCTGCAGAGCTAGTTGTTAAATAATAGCCGGTCTCGAAGGCATCGTGTTGAGTGAAAGAAACCAGATGCAAAAGGACACATATTGTATAAGATCTCACATATATGAAATAATTAGAATATGTAAATTCATAGAGTCCAAAATTCAGATACAGATTACCAGGGGGTGGGGATGTGGCAGGGGTGGGGAATGGGGAACTAATGCTCAATTGGTACAGAGCTTCCATTTGGAGTGATGGAAAAAAAAATTTTTAATCATTAAAAAAAATAATAATAACAGCCAGTGCTACCAACTAACACCTACTTTAGCCAGATAGTGGTCTCAGTGTGTTACATATAACTTGTTTCGCCTTCTCTATAACCCCATTTTATTTTCCCCATTTTAGAAGTAGGTAAATGTGGTCCAGAGAGGTTGAACAGCTTGTCTGAGGTCACACAGCTAGGTGGTGGCAAGAGCAGAATTCGAAACCAGGCAGTCTGGCTCTGACATGTGCACACTTGCCCACCCCGTATCTAGAGGAAGGGGAAGATGACGTGGAACCATATCACAGCGTGTGGTGTGGTCGGATCACGTCCCCAAGGCCCTGCTGCCCTGGTCAGCTCGGCCGTCTGGTCTCCTGCCCCAGGCCCCCATTTCTCCCTCCCTGTCACGTCACAAGGAAGGGCGTGCAGTGACTCCAGCCCGCTTCCGCCCAGGATGCCTGCACAGGGCTCAGCAGCTTCCCCTCCCAGCCCTCCATGAGAAGCGCCCGGGGGCTCGCTGGGCACGGGTGCCTTGTTTTGTTGAGTCCTCCTGGTGTCCGTCTCTAGCAGGACTGTCCCCGTCTGCCCCTGCTCCATCACTGCTGAATGACTGTGTGCAGGCAGTGAATGAATGAATTTATGCTGCTAGGGGCTCAGAGAAGGCAGAGAAAACTGTGGGCTGAAACAGCCAAGGGACCATTCTCAGACGCCTCACATCACTCCTGCAGCCCCACCTACTATTTTGAAAGCACTTAATCCCTTTTCACTTTGCCTGGCTAGAGAGGCTTCTGGTGCCTGCAACTAAATCCTGGTTGATATAAATGCTTCAATCAGGGGGATGGAAATTCCACTGGGCCCAAAGGAAGAGGATATGAGGACAGGCTAGCAGGACCTGAAAAGGGCTTTCAGGGTGAGCTAGGAGATGTACACGGCGCATTGGCAGCCATGGTGGACTCATGAGGCTCTGAGGACTCTTGCTGGCCAGAAAGGAGACTGTGTAAGCAGAGGGCAAAACTTCACAGAATAGGTGAGGAAGCCAGGCCAGAGAAAAGCCCCCATGCAGAGAAAAAATCGTTTATCAAATCTGCCAGGGCTTAGGCTGGGATGTCACAAGATACAAGAGACTAATAATCTATGGCTGGAAGGAAGATTTAAGAGGAAGGAACACAAAACACAACAGAAATTAGACTAATCATCTCTAAAACCCAACCCCATCAGTTTGTTTTTAAAAGGAAGATCTTCAGTCGAGGCATTTTCCAAGGAGAAAACAAAATGGTGAGAATTTTTAAAACCCCAGAGAAAGTTCCCTAAAGCATTCATCCATTGAAGACACTTTCAAGAAGGGCCCAGCTCCCAGCCCAGAACAGCCGTGCATCCAGCCTGCCACCTCAAACGTTGCTGTCCACTCCCGAATCAGATTTTTAAAAAATTAACATCCCAACGATCAAGGGGAAACAGAAGCTGTTGGCTACACCCACTTCTTCAGGTCGCACAGCTGCACCCAAACGGGTCTGGGCAGATGTCGAGCAGCACTCGAAACAGACTGCCGAAGCCAGGCACACTGGCAAGCGCCCCGATGGGTGACAGCGACGCTAACGAGCACTTCCTGGAGGCAGCACGTGCCCCGACCCGGCTCCCGAGCCGGGGCTCCGCACCTGCCCCTCTCTCGCTGGCCGCCTTGGGCACGTGGCAGCCGTCTCTGGACTCAGTTTCCTCATCTTTGAAATGGGGGTTCATACTGAACCTTGCTCACAGAGTGGCGAGGATGACGCCGAGGACGAGACACCAGCCCAGGGCCTGCAGGCGACGAGCGCGCGACACGTGCGAGCCGATATTCTCGGCGTGCCAGCCATCGTGTCGCAGCCTCAGAGTTAAGCGAAGGCGACCTGCTCTTTTACGGAAGTAAAAGATCTGACTTTGGAATCCTACGACTTAACCGAGACACTAAACTGCTCGTGATGGGAGCTCTTTCCCTGAGGGGCGAGGGTGACGGGTGACGGGTGGAGCAGGGCTGTGGGGGTGGCTCTTCCTAGAGGCCATTCATGGCCCCAGAATTGGTCTGCTTCTGTTCCACGATGCTGAAATAAACCTACTGAGTCACCCCTTCATTCATACACTCATTAGCGATTTACCAAATTTACACGTCAAGGGACCCAGAAATGAATGAGACACGCCCCATGGCCCTCCAGGTCACGGTGGAAGCCACTTCGTCCAACTCCTGATTATGCAATAACGCACACCTGGCTCCAGAGCCTCTTGCCCCACCCCGGGTCGAGGCCCAGCCTCCTGGGTCCATGCCGGGCCTCCCGGGTCCATGCCCGGCCTCCTGGGTCGATGCCCGGCCTCCTGGGTCCGTGCCCGGCCTCCCGGGTCCATGCCCGGCCTCCCGGGTCCATGCCCGGCCTCCTGGGTCGATGCCCGGCCTCCTGGGTCCGTGCCCGGCCTCCCGGGTCCATGCCCGGCCTCCTGGGTCAGCGGCCCTCACCTCGGCCTATACCGCAGTCTGCTGCCCCCCTCCCGCCAGGCCTCGCCTGGGGGCCTGGGGTCTCTCTCCCCTGCCCTCCCCACCCCCCACCACTTCCGCTCGCCTCCGTGCCCGCACCTGCTAATGAGCACGCTGCCTGCTTGGATGGTGGCCCAGGGTGCACCTGGGCCACAGCTGGGTGACGCCCCTCGTCCCGCATGCTGCCCCTCTCCCCCGCCCCACGAGGTCCCAGCCTCCGGCTGCTTGCCCAAAGTACAGGCTTGGCATGGGGCAACCTGAGGCTGGGCTCCCACTTCCTTTCGGTGGTGCACACGCCTGCCCAAACTCACGCAAACAGAAGACAGGCAAAAGTGAAAGCCAGTGAGATCTGCTCCCACATTTCCCGTGTTTTACTTTTGGTTTTGTGGTAAATTATTATTACTATTTTTTTGGCCATTGTCACCATTTTTAGGTGAAACGATTCCGTGGTATTAATTACTTTCACAGCGTTGTGCCACCATCACCACCCTCCGTTACCAAAACCTTTTCTCCTCCCCCCTCAGCCTCTGGTAATCTCTAATCTTTCTGTCTCTCTGAATTTGCCTGTTCTAGATGTTTTACGGAAGTGGAATCACACAATGTTGTCCCCTTGTGTCTGGCTTATTTCACTGACAAGCCTTTACTTTCTCTCCTGAGCCTCCTGAGGCACCACGCTAAACAGCACCATTCTAGAAGAGCCTGAAAACTCGCCCTCTCCACAACACCTGCCCTAGGCACTGGAAAGCCTCCCTAGTCCTCCCTCCCTTCCTTCCTTCTGTTTTTCTCCTTCTTCCTGCCTTTGAGCCATCCTATTTCTAAAGGGATCTGAGAAGAACCTGCAGCCTCCAAGGTAACCACTGCCCAGCCTCGGTTAGTTAAAATTCCACTTCCTGATTACTCCACGCTGTTGTTGGCTATTTCTGTGTTTCTATTGGAAGTGTCTGTGCATGCTTGGTTACCTCAATATACAAAAGGGAAGAAATTCTTATTTATTGAACTAGGCACTTTACATATGTTAGGCTGCCGAATAAGCTCTTTGATTCTGCCAGCCCCAGCCTCTTCCCAGAAACTGGAAGACACTCAAACACCAATGTGGGCAATTTATCCCAACCTTGAACTCTTGAGGCCAGGCCTTCTTCCTCACCTTTCATGCAGAATTTTTTTTTTCTGTAACTGGCTCCGTTCGCTCCTGTTCAGCCCCTCAGTGAAAAGGAGTCTGGGGCCTTTTCCCTTAACCAGCATTGTGCCAGCCCTGGGAGCCACTCGTTAAACTTGAATCTCTCTATATGCATATACATAGGGAAAGATTTTCTCTCTATGACTTTAAGAAACTTGTATCAAATCAACTCCTTTCGCTTCATTTTTCTCTCACAGACCAGTAAGAACAAAAGAACCAACCAAACAAACAAAAAAACAAACAGACAAAAAATGAAAAAAAAAAAGATGGCTAGAAAGGGATTAGAGGCATGGAAAAAGGGCAAGCTTTGAAAGTCAGCCCTACTTGGCAGGGGGGAGCCTTCCTTTGACACCTGAGAAGGTCGCCCGCAGCCTCATGTGCCTGATTTGTAGAACGGGAGGTGCTTTAAGGATGAAAGGAGGATGACGCGGTCTTGAAACGTCCAGTTCTGCACCTCCGGCATAATGCATGCCTGATAATGCTGGTCCCCTCCCGCCCCTCGACGGGCGCGGCAGCGGGCAGCACGCGGAGGGGCGCGCGCACTTCAGGAGGCTGGGATCCGGCGGGCCACCTCCGGGGTTTCTGGTCTATGTATCTGGGTTTTGTACATCGGCCGCACACCTGTGCCCGAAGCTGACCAGTTCCCGCCCAGCCCGGGGTCCACGACCTGAAATATTTTTCACTTGGGAATAATGATTTTGATAGCCCGCCTAAGCCCAAAGGAAGTCTCCACTCCCCGTCGGCTACAGGCCGGGTGGAGCCCTTCCCAGCTCCAACCTGCCAAGGACAAAGGCTCCCACCGCGAGTCAAAGCAACAGCGTGGAGGCAAACGGCGGGCGCCCTGGAACCGCCTGGCGCAGCAGCAACGGCAGCCAAATGCAGGACTCCGTGGGCAGCCCTCGCGTGTCCACAGCGAGGTCGAGAAGAACCAGCTTGGGTGAATTACACAGATTTGAAGGTTGAAAAAACACTTAGCATAACTCCTAATAAACTAAAGCTATTAAAGCATTAGAAAAATAGGTTACATATTAGTATATTTTTCTCTCGCAATATAATAAATATAATTTTATTTTAAAATTACAGCCAGGTATTTTGAGTGCCTAGGGGTCAGGTACTGAGCTAAGTATTAGGCGTGCTCTCGTTCCTCCCACCGGCTGGAAAAGCTCTGGATCCCTTGGAATCTTTCCAGAGATCATCCGCTCCTTCCTTCTTCATCAGCATCCATTCCTATTTTACAGAGGTCAGGACTTCTTGAATCTTGTGGGGAGGGATTTGAAAACTTCTAAAATTTCTTGTAGTAATGGCATTTTACAGAAAGTCATTTCTCCGACTCCTTGGGTTTCCCTTCTGGGCTGCTGAGTTTTCCTGATTTCCGGTGATGTTTCATTTTTTGCACAGCCTTTCCGAAGAAGGTCAAGGTTTATCTGGTCTTAGAAACTGAGGAAGTTATTGTGAGGGTATACCAGCCCAGCTCTTTTAGCCCGGTTAAAGTGGCTATTAAATATAAAACCACGGAGGAGGAGTAATTACTGTGTCTGGTGAACCTATTAAATTTATTAAATTAAAAAAGAATGCCACGCCATTTCCATATGTATATTAAAAAAATACACCCACTAACACGTGCAGAGCTATGTATTTTTAAAAAGGAATATGTGTCATTGTAGAAAAATAGAAAACTACAGACAAGAATAAAGGGGGAAACAAAAATCCATCCATCCTCTCCCTGCCAAGGGATAACCATTTTGAACATTCTAATATATTTCCTTCTGAGTTTTTTCTCTCCATATATATTAAAATGCATTTGTAATTATTTGTAACTAAATTATGAATTTATAATTTATGATGACCACGTGTAATTGTAATTATGAAAAAACTGTATGGGAGCATATGCACTGGATCTTACATTTGATCCCTTAACATCGGGCCACGCACATTTCCCCATGGGAATAGTACCACCATCTACTTCCAGAGTGGCTGTGAAGGTGAATGGAGAGAACATTTGAGAAAGCCCCCAACACAGCACCCAGCACCTGGGAGGTTCCTAGGAAAAGAAAAGATGACAAACACATGGCACCTGGGCTGCCATCCCCCCCACCCCCGCTCCTATACTCAGAGCAGACATTACTAATCAATCACAGTTTCCTCTTCTGCTGAACCCAGGACGCCTCTGAACCTTTTTCGGCACGAGGCCTTAGACAGCTACATTCTATATTCCTGCAGTGGGCCCTGGCTTTGAAAAGACTGGCACTGAGTAGTTTCAACTCACAATTTCCACCCAGGACTAGTCATTCCTACTTAGAGCACAACGGACTGTTCCTTACCGACCTTCGCACCTCTAGTATAGAAAGAATCTACGGTGGGAGCTTTTATATTTAGTTTGGGCGTCCACTAAAAAAGCACAGTGGTGCTCAGGCATTAGGGTTGCCAAGATCAGGGTCTGGCTTCAAAACCTCAGCAGAGGAGAAACTTCCCTGCTGCATGGTTAGTTACAGGGTAGAATTCAGTGTGGGACCAGTTTGTCTTGATCCCTGAAACATCAAAAGAACATTATCATACGACCCGCAAAACAGCACTATGCTGAAGTTGATGGCGTCCCTGATAAGTGTCACAAGACGTCTGGAATCGTCCACTCTCCTAAGCACTGAACCTCAACAAAGCTCTCCCAGTGTAAAGATAATTAAATTCCAAAGTGGGCCTCCCCTGAAGTTATTCAACTAGAAAATTGCAAGCCACAGCAAAGATGTATTTCCATATAAATGTACAAAAGCAAATCCAGCCTGAAACAGAGGGGGTGAGACCATTTGATGCATTTTAATACCTAATTTATCATACTGCTAAATATCTCACTTTTGGTGCCTATCGCACTCCCCCAACCCCTGCCCCTGGGCCACTGGAATGCCTGCCTTATCAGGCCTGCTAAGCCAAGAGTTTCTCAAAGGCAGAAACCTTCCCCTGGCTGCAGAGCCTGGTGAGAGACCTGAGATCAACTGGTCTACCAGCAGTCACAGATGGAAATAGATGCTGAGATGCCACGGAGTGCCCCAGGCACGGGTGGACGCACATGGTGGCACGGCTGGCTGAGTGACTACGTCAACTGCAGCCCCCCTCCCTCATCTTTCTCCTTGGTTCTCTGTGGAGGGCAGGTCAGCTTCCGGAACATTCATCCCTGGTTCTCGGCCAACCTCCCCTTTGCTGACTCCTCTCGTTCCTCCTCCCCACATGGCTGTTCCCAAGCTGCCCTGAGCCAGGTCTCAGCTGGTGACAGCGGGACAGGCCAAGGCTCCTCCTCAGCCCACAGTCACCACAGTACCCTGTCTTCTAAAGAACATTTCCTCTTGACCCCTCAGGACTCAACTTCATCTTGCGCTGCACATAACCTATTTTCTGAGATAGAAGTCTTCTGAAAATGGAAACGCAGAGCAAAAAGATGGAGATCTAGCACAACTTTTCACTATGGGTATCTGTAATTCCTTACTTACATGCCTAAGATTTTATATACCCTGAGTATCACTATAATATCCTAAAATATTTCAGATTAAAAAAATGCCATTAAAAATTCTTTGTACAGCACAGGAGGGCCTCCCAATGTGCTTCCAACACACCTCTCCAGCCACATCCGCGGCCTAAATTCCACCTGCCCTTGGATCAGTGCTGCCCGGAGTGGCAAGACTTGAGTTACTTTCTCATTGCAAAGTATGTCACGTGCGTGTAAGACGTAGGTTAAATAATCATAATAATAGAGTAGGCTGCGTACCTACTGCCCAGTTGAAGCAGTAGAGCATCGCCCAAACCTCAGAAGCAGAAGGAACCACCTATCCTGACTTCTGTGATAATCCTCGCTTGCTTTTCTTCATATTTTAACCACCTATAGTGAAATGACAATCTGTTTCATTTTGCCTGTGGAACCTTTATGTAAATCCAAGCATTGTTTTTCCAGGTCTTGTTTCTTCTGTTTAATATGCTTTGGGGAAGCATCTGCTGGTATGTGTGGGAGTCGTGCATTTTTTCATGACTGTATAGTATTCCACTATATGATTCTTTCAAAATGTATTTATTTATTCATCCTTCTGGGGATGGGCATTTTGCCTGTTGCAAGTGATTCTGCTACATACATCCTGGGGTTCACAGGCAAGTGTTTCTCTATGGTTCATGTTTGCCAGTAGAATCACAAGATAGAAAATGAACATGTTCAACTTTACCAGGAATGAGAAATGATTTTCCAAAAGAGCTGGACCAGTTTACACCGCCACCTACAGTGGATAAGCATGCCTGTGCCCCAGCCTCACCAGCACTTGGCAATGGCAGACCTTTGGATACCTGCAATCGAAAGGGTGTGAAGCAGGCTGTTGGTGAGGTTTAACCCCCACTGCTCTGAGTCGATGAGGCTGAGCATGTAGCTGTGCATTCGTGAGCCCTCTGGACTGTGCTGTTTTGCATCACGAGTGTGTGCTTCCCTCCTCTCTGCCTGCTGAGCTCCTACGTGCTCTGCAACGCCTAGTTCAGTGGGGCCTCGGGGTGAAACTGGCCTTCCTCGTGGGTTCCCACAGCCCTGGGCGTGGTTGCCTCACAGCTGGCACACGCCCTGACCACCCCGGGGCAGAACGACCTGTTTCCTTTTGTTTCTGCAGACAGAACACCGTCCCCCAAGGCAGGGAGGGCCCCTTATTTTTCTCCGTTTCCATTGCTCAGAACAATGTCTGGCCCAGATCAACTACTCACTGTGTTCCCAGAATGATTGCATCAGGTTTAGGGATAAACTTAACTCTTTTCAGCAGAGAATAGTTTGGGTTCAGGTGTAGAGAAAGTTCAGGTTTAGATAAAAAGACAGAGCTGAACCTCTAGCCAGCTTTCCTCATACATTCAGACGAGTCTACAAAGCCCATCCCTCTGGGCCTCCAACTGCCCCTTTCCGCCTTCGGCTTTGCCCTCCCCGAGCTCCTAACGTTGCCTTGTTCTTGCCTCCGGGAATCACACTTGCCCGGACACTGAGTCCCAGCATCCCTCCCTCAGGCAGGCCCTTCACCAAGTCCTTGCCTCTCCTGCGCTTGTTCTTTCCATTCCCTGTGACCACCCCTGGACCCTGACTGACCCGGACCTGAACTACGACAGCAGCCTCCTACTTAGACGTCCTGCCCCTGGTCGCCCCACTCACATCCATGCTGGCAGAGACCCCACCTTCGCCATGGGCCACTGGCCAGCCAAAGGTAGTTCGCGGCTCTCCTCGTACGCCTGACTCATCCGTTTCCCACACCTTTGCCCTGTCCCCAGCCTCCTCGCCTGTGCAGAAGTCCCCCCAGTGTAAGAGGCTCTGCTCGAAAGCCTTCCCAGAGGGCTCCAAACACTGGGACTCTATTGAAGTGTCCACGGATGATGTGGCCAAGCTGGAGAGAACCAAGAAGAAACTGAGGGCAGAACAGGTAGGAGGTCACAGGTGGGGTAAAAGTATCAAGGGTTAGGACAAGAGAAAGCAGCTCGAAGTCCCAGGAGGAAGTGAGGACCAGAAAGGCTGTTCTAGTCTGGTAGGCTGTTGAGATGCAATATACCAGAAATGGGTTGGCTTCTACAATGGGGATTTATTATCTTATAAACTTACAGTTTCAGGACTGAGAAAAACGACCAAATCAAGACATCATCAGGCCACGCTTTCTCCCTGAAGACCGGTTGCTGGTGATCCTGGACCCACCTGTCACATGGCAAGGTCCATGGTGGTGTCTCCTGGTCGCTCCCTTTTCTTCCAGGTTCCACTGCTTTCAGCTCTGGCTTCTGGGGCTTTCTCTCTGTGCTTCTGTGGGTTTCTCTCTGTCTCTTTCTCCATATTCATCTCATTTATAAAGGACTCCAGTTAGAGGATTAAGACCTACCCTGGACCATGCCTTAATTGAAGTAATCTAATCAAAAGGTCCCACCCATAATAAGTTCACACCCACAAGAATGAACCAGATTTAAGAATATGATTTTCTGGGGTACATATAGTCTCAAACTACAAGGACCTGAACACCAGAGGGAAAGGCAGCTTGCCTGAGTCTCTAGCTCCAATGTTCTCACTGTGAATTCTTGGGACATCACGGAGCATGTGGTACAAATTGTCAGGGACCAAGAACTCTGAAGAAGCCAGAAGGGAAAGAAACACACCCATGGAGCATCTACTTTCCCTGCAGACTCCATGACCAGCTCTGTCTCATCCATTTTCTCAGTAGCTCCTCCTAGTAGTCCTCTGGCATAAGAACCCTTACCACTCATTTTACAGATGAGGAAACTAAGTCTCTAAGAAATGAAGTTATTTGCTAGTTATCAGACGAGTCAGAACTAGCGCTTGGATCCACCTGACTTAACCTGTCTCTGCCCCGAGAAGTCGTGCTCCTTATCCTGGCTTCATCACTCACCAGCCATGTGATTTTAGGCATCTCAGTAATCTCTCTGAACCTACTCTGCCTCCCTTCTAGGGTGGACAAGAGGATGAAAGAGACGATGTGTGCGGATAGCGTTTTTCAAATATAGGTTACTGCACATGGATGACCTCAAGTCCTTTCTTAGAATGAGATATGAGTGAATAAACAAGAATGAATGAACGAGTGGAATCCTCAAATCAACTCTCTTTTACCCTTTCCTGTTTCATTGGCTGATTTCTCATCTTCCAGCTATGTAACAGGCATTGTCAGTGAGTTATGCTTCTTGGCAGTCTCCAAACTGCTGGCTCCAGTGGTACCCACAAGGGAAAGGCTGAATCCTATCTACTGAATGAATAAATGACTGCATGATCATAATTAACAGACACAGCACTTTCCCTGTTACAGAGCAGCATTGACATGCATGAAAGAGGAGATGGTTCTTTATGGCAAGCTAGCTGTCCAAAGATCCATTCTCCCCTTCTTCCACAGCAACAGAATTTTAGCTGGACAGATGGCTGCCCAGATATAGACCATATTACCCAGCCTCCCTTGCAGCTAGGTGTGGCCTCATGACTAAGTTACACCAACGGAGTGGAGCAAACTCATTCACGTCTATATGAGTGGATGTGAATACTGATGCAATATGAGACATCATGGACATTGATGGACTATAAGTGGATGTGAACATTGATGGAATATACATGGATGTGAATGCTGATGGAATATGAGTGGATGGGAACATTGATGTAATATGAGTGGACGTGAACATTGATGGATATAAGTGGATGTGAATGCTGTCGGAATATGAGTGGACTTGAATGCTGAGTGGAAATATGCCATTTCCACGACACTTCTTAAAAGTAATTTGCTTGCTTAGACTTTCTCTTTCTCACTCCCATGGTCTGGTACCCAGAGACGGCAATATGGCAGTGACCCAGCTTTGGTCGTGCAGAGGTGGACCACACCCCAGGGGATGGTGGAGCACCAGGCCCGGAGAACCCGGGTCCATGAATACCTGAGTGGAGCAGTGACGCCACCAACCTGAACTGCTCACCTCTGGACTCCTGAGTGAGAGAGAAATAAACCTCTGACTTACTTAAGCCACTACATTTTGGGCATCTCTTGGTTATAGCACTCAGCCTAGACCTTAACAAATACAGAATCTCGTTAATAAGCACCCTCACGTAAGAAGGAGCCAGTTGACCCGGGGTTCAAATCCAGACCCTGCTACTTCCCCCTAACACTATGACCTTGGGCAAGTTCCTGAATTTTCCTGCTTCCCCACCTGTGAAATGGGGATAATAATAGGACTTGCCAATCAGGATGGTAGTGAGAAATGACAAAGAATGTAGATGAAGCTGACTATTGTTCTTATCACTAAGCCAAAATGTTTTCCTGCTGGAAGAGTCCCAGCTGGGCCACCCCTGCTTAAGTCATCCTGTAACAGAGAAGCTGGCTCTTATGTTGGTCCCCTGTGAGGTTAGCTCTGTGTCTTCCTGCCATAACTGGTTTTACCGTCCTCAAGCTCATTTTAATGCAAAATCCATGCTGGTTGGGACTGTCCGACTGGCTGGCTCCAGAACTTAACGCAACAACAGCAGGCTAAGAGGCTGTGCTCCCGCCCCTCAGGGTGTCCAAGAACTGTAGCTAACAAAACATCCTCCCACCTGTACTTCCCCTCCTCTAAGCTCAGCTCAGCCCCCCATACTGCTCACCAGGGGCCAGGGCAGCTAATGAAGAACCAGATTCTACTTACATTTACAGTCCAGGGTAATGTTTCAGAGTCAAGTTCAGATGTGTGGAGCAGTTCCCAAAGCATCTCTTTCCTTAAAGCAAAATACATCTCTGGCCTAGACAACACGCAGTCCCAGGAAGGAGGTCAGGAGGTGGCTACGGTTCCAGTGTTGACCACCCAGCCCTTGTGGGCAGGAACGCAGGTCGCCAGCCTGACCCCCCATCTTGTCTCACTCCTTGGCTTCTTCGTTAGATAGTTGCTGAGTGACTTGTCTGGGCTAGGCACTAGCTGAGGCTCTGGGGACACATCTGCACTAGTAAAGTCCCTGCCTTCGTGAAGCTTCTAGTCTAGCACAGGAGCCAACACAGTTAACAAATGCATACACGCCAGGCTGTACGGAGGGCTATGGAGAACAACCTTGACGTATCAAGGTCAGGGGACAGAGATAGTCCCCATCCCTCAAAACACAGAAGCGCTTCCTACAAATACCGGAGATCCTGGAGTCTAAGAGTTTGGTGAAAGGTAACTTCACTAAATTAAGTGCACATCTTACTGCTTCCAATAAAATGCAAAAAGGACCAAACCACAGAGATGCACCCAGCAGTCCTTTTGGGAAAACTGCAATCATGAGCAAAACTGCAATCCCGGTTTCCCTAATTAGGTTTAATTAGGCTCTCCCACATTTTCCTTTCCTCCTGTAATCTCCTCGAGGTGCAGAAAATATCTGTCAGTTCCAGGGAAGTGAGATGGATAATTGCTTCACGAAAACTAGGTTAGAAATGTACATGGAAACGCTCGTTCCTCCACCATCGGCTATCTCCTGCCTCAAAATAGTTTCATGTGTTTGGGGGGAAGGCAGCCTCCAGGAATGATTTATTTTTTAATCGCAAAGCAGTTCTGGGTTGTAAAAGGCCAGGAGATTAAGGCCCTTTATTAACATGCGTAATCTCTTCAGGGGCCTCTTCTTGGCCTGACCAAGCCGCCTCGGAAAAGGTTCTTATGCCAAAGGGTTCCTCGGAGGCTGGCGTCCAGATCGATATTTGGAACTGGCCTTCTGGGAAATCACTAATGGGCTGTGGAAGGCACATGGTGTGACTTTTAGGGTAGATCATTAATGAAGAGCATCACAGCTGTCCCCAGGTTCTGGAAAAGGCCAGCCGAGGGGCCGGAATTTGGTACAACCAACTCTCCTTACACAAAAGGTCTCGGCGCTCTCTTGTAAGACGCTTTTTGTTTTGTTTTGTTTTTGCTGCACACCAGGAGGGCTTGTGCTCCCGCAACGTCTGGAACGACGGGGAGCCCACCACCTCCAGGCCACCTGAAGATGGAGGCAGGCAGGATCTGACTCCAGCTGCTCAGGCACCAGTGGACGCACAGCAAAGCCACAACCCAAGCCCCCCGGGCAGGGGACACCCAGGATGTTTTCGCTCTCCACGCATGGTCCACAGGAAAAGAGGACAGCGCATTCGTTCACGATGAATTTTTAATCAAGGTGTAACACAGACACTGGAGCAAGAAAAAACTCAAAAAGAGCTCGGCTCTTACTACCTTGGAAGGATGTTACAACCCTCCGCGTTCATGAGCCGGGATGATGTGTCCCTATGCACGAGTCTCTCAACCCGCAGAGTCGAGCGGAGCTCGGAATGGATTAAGGAGAATGGGGACATCGCATTAGATAACATCAGCGCACAAGGGGCCAGCTCTTCACTCCCCACTCCACCCCATTCAGTCCTCGGGGGGTGAGGGAGTCCCACTCGGGGGCTGAGCGGCTCAAGCCCTCGGCAGCACCTGCTGGTCTCCATTTTCAGGACAGGGACGGCAGGCCCCAGGCTCGGGGCTTTTTGGCAGGTGCCAGGGTAGCGCTGGAATCTAGCACTGTGGTTTTGTTTTCTCCTCGAGGTCACCTTTCTATTTATGGCACCTGATACTGGTTTTCCACTTCCCCTGTGGGAATAGAGTTTCCTTTTGAAATAGATTTAGAGTGAAAAAGAAAGGGAGTCGATTGAAAGTAAACTATGAAGAAACAACACATTAAAAATCACAACGGTGGAAGGTAAACAAGGAGGAGGTGGGAGAAGCTGATCCAAAATCTTCTGTGGTGAAGCCAACAAGACCCTAACTCCTGGTGGTCAGCCAGGCCCTGGACTCTCCCCCACCTTGTTCCAAGCGACCATCGGGAAGCACACGCAAGGAGAGAGCAGAGATGGGGTGGGAGACAAGCGAAAGACGTTTCTGGAACGCGAGGTGGCCCGTGAGGTGGTGACCCTCCAGTAGGGTTCAGTGGGCCGGGGCAGGGGCTGAGGAGCAAGAAAGGAAAGTCAGAGCGCGTGGCGAGCAGGGAGAGCACTGCGCAGCGAGTCCAAGGCCAGCATCCAAGGCCTGAGCCTGTGGCCGCAGAGCAGGCGACACCCAGACCCGGCTCTGGGGTCCCCTCCTCCAAAGCTGGCCTGGCCACGCCCCGAAAAGTCGGCTCACCCCCGGCTCTACCTCCTCAGCTGACCCACAGGCTCCCTCACGTGCCTGCCCACTCCCGGCTCCTGCCGCTGGCTCCGCAGACCTTGACGAGTGCTTGAAGGAGTCTGACTCCTCGGTGCCTCGGTTTCCCTTCCCGTAAAGGGATTGCCCTGGATTGTCTCCAGGGTCCTCTCCGACTTCTCAGGCTTTTGAAGGCTAACAATCTTCTCCTGGGGTGGTCGGGAGTCTCCTCTTTCTACTTTACTCTGACGTCCCCATGTTTAAAAATGAACATGTCCACACAGCCACACAAACGGAGCAAATTTTATCAACAACGGCTAAATAAAACAAATTAAGATGAGGAAGCAGAGGAGAGTCAGGTCCAGGAGGAGGACAGGGCAGCGGTGGGGCCAGCGCAGCCACGCCCCGAGGCCGGAGGGGGGCGGACTTCTCAGCCCCAGGAAACAATCCCCGGGGGCTCCTTTGCTTTATCCTCACAGCCAAGGGCGCAGTCACCGACAGACAGACGGACCATTGCAAGGAGGCCATGTGAGTTTTCCAGAAGAATCCTTCCCTCGCAGAACCAAAAGGAGATCTTGGAGAGAGGACAAGTTCTCTGTGGGCATGGGGATAGAATTTAGATTCTTCTGAAAGCCTTTGCAGGGGAAGAACATGTTTGAAAAGACAGCGACCAGGTGATTTGGGGGCTGGATGAAGCGGGAGACCACAGGTAGAAATAACAAGGAGTTTCTCTAGTCAGGAAAGTGGCTCCCCAACCTTCTTATAAGACTGTGCTAGGTTCTCTCTTATGTAACATCATTATTTTTTTTCCTGGAAGGAGAACAACATGAACTCTCCAAGGCTGCAGATGGCTCTAAGTTCTTCTGGGTGCTGAAATGCCAAGCGGATGGCAATAGACAATCAGGAATTTATAGAGAATGCTGGAGAGGTGAGAGGAGTGGAAAGTGGGATGAATTTTAAGGAAACCATCACAGTGATGCGGCTTCTGGGCTCTGTTATGTTTTGAACAGGCAGCTGCCACCAAGTCCAAGCAGGCTGGGATTGCAGAGGTACGGTGGCAGGAGCACACACCTCAGCTCACAGGGCTGCCGTTTCTCACCGGGTGGCCTCCTCACAGCCATTATCTTTCCCCAGCCTCAGTCTTCTCATCTGGCAGTGGGGTCATCACCCCTGCCTCTGGGGGTTATTGGGAACATTAAATAATATCTGTGCAGCCAGCGGGTTTATTTTGCACGTGACTGTTTCATGGGAACAGAATTGGGTGCTGGGGGAAAGGATAGAGCTTCTTTCAAAGCCAATAGATTTGGGTTCAAATCCTGGTTCTGCCACTTGCTAGAGCATGATTTGGGCAAGGCTGGGTGGCTCTCCAAGACTCAGTTTTCACATCCCTTAGATAGCAAGAATGATGCTAACCATCTCATGGGTGGCGTGAGATCCATGGAAGAAAAATCAAAAGAGCATCTGAGCAAAGGATCGGAGTCAGAGGTGGGCCTTCATAGAGGTTCACTTGCTCTTCCTTTCTCAAGGTGATACAGGGCTGGACTAAAACTTGGTCATAAAGGAATTGCGAGAAAGGCATGCATGCAAGGAAGCCCAGCCTCCCTGCAGCCCTTTGATGGTGAGCCATGGAGACGGGCCAGTCTCTCACCCCAGCTCTTGGCTGGGGAGTGCAGATGACGCTGGACAATGCCCATCTTTGGTCTGCTTTGTTGGATTTTGAATGCACTGAATGCCTAAGTAGGGCACTAGTGAGGCTCCCCTCCTCAGGGAAGCTTCCCAGTCTCTCCAGGCAAAGCTCTTGGCCCAGCCCCCAGGACAGCCTGGCATGAGTTGGTGGCTGCACTGTGGGCCCTTGGAAGGAGGGATCGTGGAGTCTCAGAGATTTCACTGCCCCAAGGCCTTGCACAGAGGTGCTCATTAAATATTTGTTAAATGAAAGGATGGATGGATGGATGGATGGATGGATGAATGGAAGATAGAGGGATGGAGGGAGAAATGGAGGAAGGAATGGAAGGAGGGTGGGGGAGGAAGGGAGGGAAAGAGGGAAGGATGAATGGATGGATGGGTGGATGGAGGGGTGGATGGAGGGGTGGATGGAGGGAGGGATGGTTATAGCGCACATTTGTCTCTTCCCTCGCAGATGCTGCAGGACATCCAGGCCCTTTGTACTTGGAACTTGGAAGTAGGGGCCCTGTTGATATCCAACACCCTTCCCTCAACCTTTCTGAAAAGAGCTGTAGGAAGGAGGGCTGTGATGGAGCCACCTCCTTTACATTCCTGCTTTGCAGGTGAGACCACCCAAGTCAGGAAGAGATCCCATACTGGCCATGGTTCTTCTCCTGTCTTCATGTCTGCTTTCCCATCCCCACATTGTTCCTTCTGTAGCAGAATTCTTTCCTGTGCTGGCCTCTTCTCCACCTACTTTCTTTGGTCTGTGCTCTCCATGTTCCTGGATTCTGGATCTGCTGTTGATCTCAGCTTTGTGGTCTCTGTTCTTCTTCTTTCATCAACTCTCACAAACACCCACTAAAACTTTCCAGGGCTCCCTACTGCCCACATGGTGAGAGCCCACAAGGCCCTCCCAGCCTCATCCCCCAGAGCCCCAACCATCACACTTTTGGATGCTCTTCAGGACCCCTGCCTAGAAAACACTTGCTTTCTGGGCCAAACCCCATCATCCTTCAAGGTATAAACTCCTCCAAAGCCTTACCCCAAACTCCCTTTTAAAATGTAGAAAACAGAGAGAAGCCTAAGAAGAAAATTGCCCATCACAATTCTACCACCTAGAGACGACCTATTCACATTTCCAATCTTTTTTCCATGATTATATTTTTAAAATTAGTTGAGATCACAGTTTTATATTGTTTACTACTTATCATTCTTTCCTAAACAACTTTCCATGTTATTAGATTTTTCTTTGTAAACATCATTTAAAATGCCTGCATAATATCCCCCAAATTAATTTCTTTAGATATTTGCATTGTTTTTAGCAAAGCCTTTATTGAGCAATAATTCATATACCATACAATTTCGTTTAAAAATATATAATTCAAAGGTTTTTACTATATTCACAAAGTTGTACAACCATCACCACAGTAAATTTTAAAATATTTTCACCACCCCAAAAAAGAACCTCGTCCCTTTAGCTTCAACCCCTTAATCTCAACATTCACCCTCAGCCCTAGGCAACCACTAATCCTCTTTCTGTGTCTATAGATTTGCCTCTGACTCTTGATGGATATTTCATAGAAACAGAATCATGTACTATGTGATCTTTGTCCTTGGCTTCTTCTACTTCCTATTATATTTTCAAGGGTCATCTAGGTTGTGGCATGCATCAGTACCTCATTCTTTGTGTGGCCAAATAATGCTCTATTACCTGGATGTACCACATTTTGCTTATCCATTCAGCAGTCAATGGACATTTGGGTTGTTTTCACCTTTTGTCTATTATAAATAGAGCTGCTATTCTTGTACACTTGTGTACAAGTTTTTGTGTGGGCCTATGTTTTCTTTTCTCTTGGGTCTATACCTAGCAGTGGAATTCCTTGGGTCAAAATGGTAATTCTCTGGTTAATTTTCTGAGGAATTTTCAGATTGTTTTCCACAGTGGTTGCACAATTTTACATCTACCCCAGCAGTAGAGGAGGGGTTCTCATTTTTCTACATCCTCACCAACACTTATCATCTGCGTTTTTTATTCTAGCTATCCTGGTGGATACGAAGAGTTGTCTCATTGTGGTTTTGATTTGCATTTCCCTGATAACCAATGATATTGAGCATCTCTTCATGTGCTTTTCACTTTTATATATCTTCTTTGGAGAAATATCTATTCAGATCCTTTTCCCACTTTGAAATCATGGTTTTTTAAAATATTTTTAATATTGGGTTATGAGTTCTTTATATATTTTAGATATAAGCCCCTTATCAGATATATGATTTGCAAATATTTTATTCCAGTCTATGGGCTATCTTTTCACTTTCTTGACAGTATTCTTTGAAGCCCAAAATAAGTTTTTATGAACTACAATTTATTTTTTCTTTTGTTGTTTGTGCTTTTGGTGTCATGTCTAAGAAACCACTGTCAAATTCAAGATCATGAAGATTTACTCTTAGATTTTCTTCTTAGAGTTTTATAGTTTTAACTTCTACATTTAGGTCTTTGATCCATTTTGTGTTAAATTTTATATATGGTATGGGGTCCACCTTCTTTTTTTTTTTTTGCCTCTGAATATCCAGTTGTCCCAGTTTCATATATTGAAAAGACTGTTCTTTTCCCCAGTGAATTGTCTTGGAACCTTTGTAAAAAATTGAACTGAGCATAGAGATATAGGTTTATTTCTGGACTTTCAATTCTATTGCATTGTTCTATATGTCTATCCTTATGCCTGCACCATATTTACTTGATTATTGTTATTTTGTTTTGAAATTTGCAAGTGTGAGTCTTCCTGCTTTTTTGTTTGTTTTGGTGACAGCAACTCAGCACCCCACTTTGTGATGGTTGCTAACCCCGCACTCTGGTTCAATCAGATACCCCATGAAAATTCTGCTCTTTGTCTCTACTCCAAAGTAGGCTTTTCTTATGAGAAAATATGTCTACAGCCTCCAGTGTGGGCTTTTTTAGTTCCATGACGACTCTTTCAGTTGTGACAGAATAACCTGCCTATACTTTATCAGCTCATGTCCTGTTAGGTTTGATTTGAAGGGTCAAGTAACAAGACTAGGATCTGGTTTCCCTCTCATCACTTCTCAGCCTTGCCTTCTTGAGGTGGGCTCCACTCCTGGTCAAGCTTCCCCGTCATGGTTTCAAGATGGCTGCCACAAGTGCCCTGAGGTGCACTACCAGAGTCAACTCCTTAGGAGAGTAGCGATAACCTCCTTCCCAGAAATCCAGAAACCCTCACTACTCACTGACCCAGACCAATCACTGTGGCTGGGGTGGGAAGTGGGAGGATTAACATCCTGATAGGCTTAAACCTGTCACAGGATCAATCCCTGATCAGGATGGAGCCAACACCAACAGAAACAAAGAGGTCAACTCAGACCGACAGAATATCTCAGGCTACATGTAATATCAGGTGTTAAAAACTGCATTTTGACTTTGGATAAAAAGGGGGAAATGGAAAGGACAAGTGAGTTTATATGGCTAAGAGTCTCCAAAAAAGAGTTGGGAGGTCATCAGGGGGTGATGCTTATGCATGCCTCAGCAGGGTACCAGAGACAGCCAAGGTAGATGGAAACACAGGTGCTGGTTCTCCTGAGGGCTGCAGAGACCCGCATGTTCTATGGTCAGGGCGGATGGCTCTGGAGTTCAGGGCCATGTCAGTTGGCCCTACTTTGGAGTTTGTGTTCTTGAGTGTGATGGAGTTGGACTCAGATATAACCTTTCTACACATGCCTCTACTGTCACTTTTACCAGACCTGTGGTTGGCATTTGGGTTGGTGTATACTCAGAAGACCTGAATCTCTGAACTGTCCATGTGATGATGGCTGGGCCCTGGGCCTAAGCAGACTTGTAGCTCCTACCCTCTGGTTTCTTGGACTTACCCTGGCCAGCTCACAGGGAGGTGAAGAGGGTCAACCACCACACCAGGGAGCCAAGAATGCCTACAACTGTGAGCAGGAGAATTGCATCCATCATCCACGTGGAATCTAAACCCCCTCTTGATGTAGAGGGGGACTGGACATAGCCATGCCAGGGTCCACAGGATGGAGGAATAGAGTATGAATTAGAATGGACTTACTGGTGTTCTGCTGGGGAACTATTGTGATTAGTAAGGGAAGAAATTACAGTAGTGATGTGGAGAGGGTGGCCACGGTGGCTGCTGATGGTCAGGAGAGGGAAGAAGAGATATGGTGCGGGGGCATTTTCAGGATTTGGAGTTGTCCTAGGTGGTGCTGCAGGGATGGATGCTGGACATTGTGTGTCCTACCATGGGCCACTGGGTGGACTGCTCCAGAATGTGTTCACCGGGTGCCGTGGACGTGCCACAATGATGGAAGAGTTTGTTGATGGGGGAGGGGTGGCATGGGCGGGGTGGGGGGTATATGGCGACCTCATATTTTTTTAATGTAAACATTTTTTTAAAAAGTAGAGAAGAGGGGTGTCTCAAGTTTGGGGAACTGTTGGTGGGAGAAGTGAGGAATGGATACTAGTGAGACCCCAAACAATGCCTCATCTCCCACTACTCTCCATCATCAGCCTCTGCTTTACTTACTCACCCCTCCAGCACCTTTGCTGAAGCTGCAGCAAACACCTAGGATGCCTTCCCCCTTCTCACTCCTGCTCCTAAATATCTCTCCTGGCCCAGTTTAAGGTTCAGTTCAAATATCACAACCCAAGTTTGAGGTTCAAGTCAAATATCACAACCCAATCACTCACCGCCCACACTCCTCCATAATCCAGATGCAGCTGGTTGAAAACATCAGAATGGAAAAGGGGGCTGAGATACATAGGTATGGATTTTTCTTACATAAATCGAAATCCATTGGTAGGCAGCCCAAACTTGGTTTGGTTGTTTCATGCTGTCACCAAGGACCCAGATTTCTCCATCCTTCTCCTATACCCTCTGTGGCACCCTCTTTCATCTTTTAGCTCTTATCCCATGATTACAAGATGGTTGCTGCAGCTCTGAGCATTACAAGCATAATCAAAGGTAGGAACTGGGGGCAGGGGTAACTGGGGTGGACAAACAGACCTCACTTCATCCTGTTCTCTCTTGCCTTTTATCATGAAGCTTAAATCCGTTCCGGGGGCCTCCAGAGCTAGGCTCATGTCTCAGCCATAACTGGGTCCCCTAGCCAGCTCTAGATGCAAGAATGCTGGGAAAAAGGAATGGGTGAGCCATATTAGATTAAGGCCAATCAAGAGTCATCCCCCCCCCCCAAAAAAAAAGAATCATCCCCCTGGGGACAAAAATCAGCAAGAAAGAAGGGAGCAGGGGGGATGTTCACAGAGAAGGCAACTGCTGTGACTGCACAATGCCTTTACTCTTCGTAAGACAGTTTATCCAGCACACTCCCACTTTTGCATCTGCAGTTCCCTTGCGCCCGATGGCCAACAGGACTTGCTAAAACTGGACGGTCTCGGATATAAGATAACAAGGCAAAGGATAATCCAAGACCAACTTTAGCTAGGCTAGTATATCCACCATGAAACCACAGAGAAGTACCCATATGAAAAGGCAGGGTCCTTGGCCAAGCCTAGAAATTCATTCATATGAAGACTTGGAAGAGTTTCCTACTTGCTTTGAAAAACTGGACTGTAAACCATAACTAGCCTCCCTTGGCCTCTGACTCTAGAATGGTTCTCCCACAGCCTACATGATAAATGCCTTAGCATGTCAAATATGGGCTCCCAAACCTGCCATTCCAAATCATCGTTTGCTATGCACTTCAGATGCCAATTTCAAAAGGCCGCCTGTTGTTTCCAGAATCGATCACACCCTTTCGCATCTCCATGCCTGTGCTAAAACGCCCCTCCTGCCCAGAATGCTCCTTTCTACCTTTAGCACCTAGCTTAAAGCAAGCTGACCTTCCCTATGAAACTCAACACAGAATTCACAGCCCTTACATGCAAACTCCCATCGTGTTTGCTTGGCACTGACCTCTAACTAATGTGTGGGGACATCTGCATCATTCAAAGGCCAAGATCGAGCTGCTTTATTTCTGTATCTTCAAATTGGGATGAGACCTGGTGCAAACAAGGTGTTCAGAAAGAACTCATTTGAGTGCCCTCACTGAAATGGGCCCTGCGTCTCCACGCACCGTTCTTGTCCATGCTATAGTTTACATTTGTAACGCAGTTAACACCTGTTGAATCATCTCCCCACATCCAAAAAGGAAGCAGACCTTCTCTCCAGATTCTGGTGTCCACATTGACTTCTTGGTCAAAATAGAAAACATTGTCTGCTATAATGCAGCTCCCACTTACAGAATTTTACTTCTAAATTAAATGGACTAAAACACAGCCATCTATTATTTCAAGGGATTGCCGGCAGGGAATACTTTTATTCTAGTTTTACAGACTAACTCCTGAAATGATACTTCTGAATTTAGGCACTATATTCCCCACATAAAGTACCAATCCTTCTATCCACACTCAGTGGAATGCTTCTAGTCTTTTCCTAGAAAACCATGCCAGAAGGGACTTTGGGAATCATCTAATTCAATCTTTGCACTCTAAGTATGGGGAAATGCCTTCATTCATTCAACTAGCATGTATAGATCCCTCATTTTGAGCTAGGCAAGAAACTCTGCACCAAGCAAGCACTGGAGAAGAAAGAATAAAAATCTAACATGAATTCTGCCCTGAAGGAGCTCGGAGGTTGTTCCATAATCATGAGATGCAAACTATCTTAGAGTCCTATAAAATGCAAAACTCTCTGGAAACTCGCTGTCCTCTGTCTGGAAGGCTCAGGAGATAGCACCTCCCTAATATTACTCAGAGGCAGAGGTGGGAATAAAACCTCAACCCTGGTTTCCCAACTCCTAGCACAGAGCAACTTTCCTTAGGTGGTAGAATTCAGAAAAGGTCAAATTACATTCCTCCCCTATCCTGGGTCCTTGGAAGTGCCCTCACACACTCATCCTCTCCTGCCTTTCCAGGGGGACATCTCATGTGACATATGCAGAGACTTGACAGGGACTTGCATGTCGGGGCTTGCTCTCTTGTTGCTCTTGAAACATTGCCACCACGAGGACAAGTCTGGGCTAGACGTACAGAGCTTGGGAGACCCCGAGGAGAAGAACTGAGATTCTCCTACCAACTGCCATCCCTGAACACTAAGCCTTAAGCTGCCTGGCCACTGCCCACAGAGCCAGCAGCTAACCACAGACACATGAAGGAAACCAGCCAAGATCAGCAGAAGATCCGCCCAGCCCAGCCCAGCCCAAACTGCCAACCCCCAGAATCGTGAGCTAAATGAAGATCTCCGTGGTTGCTAGACAGCAATATATTAGTGACGCGACCCCAGGCTACCTGCCTACTCTAGATATAGTACAGGACAGGATGGCCCTTGCACTAACAGTCACTTTTCTTGTAGCATAAACATCTCTGCACTGCATGAGTACGTAATCAGGACCGAAAAAGAAATAGATACCGAAGACTGGAATAACTTGAGACCACTGAAAATGGGCTGGATGCTTTTTCTAAGGTTCGTTTGAGTTGAGTGCTGCTCAGCAGTGCTTCCAGTCAAGAGCCAAACCACAAATTCTGAGCTGTTACATAAGATAAAAGAAAAACATCTTGTTACCCTAACTCTGTGTTATCTCAAAAAGAATTTCACCACCAACTGCTTTCTCATGGCCTTCTCATTTCATTAACATTGAAAACCATCCAGAATCAGTGGAAGTTTATAAGGAAGCTTGAAATCTCACTGGAAAGGATTTTTTTTTTCTTTTATTGTGGTAACATGTATATGTATATGCGTATGTATATGTAGCAAGAAATCCCCCATTTTAACCATTTTAAGTGTACAGTCCAGTGTCATGAATTATATTCACAATATTCTGCCATAATTTGGAATTGATTTTTAACATCTAAAAAATAATAACAACCTGAAGACTAGAAAAAGCATGTAGCCCAATGTTACTGGTGGGGAAGAGCAAAGGTAGAATTTACAAAACAAACGTTATTACTGCTTTCGTGACTAATGTTTGCCAGAAGGGTGGTGGGAAGTAAGAGACCATGGTGGGTGACAAGCATGCCTGACATGTGGTCCCCAAGACTCTTAATTCATACTTCTATTACTGGAGTCCTTTATAAAAGGAACAAAATTCAGACATAGGGAGAGAAAGAAGCAAGAAACCGAACATCGATGGAACCAGGAAGAGAAGGGATAGACCAGGAGATGCCACCATGAGACAAGCTAAGGACCGAGGATTGCTGGCAGCCAGCCCCAGAACACCAGTCTTCGGGAAGAAAGCATTGCCTTGACTTGGACTTTCCTTTAGCCTGAAAACCATAGCAAGTAAATTCCCATTGTTTAAGCCAAACCACTCCATGTCATCACTAGAGCCTACAAGACCGACAGTGGTGGCTGCCCAAGAGGTCTGACTAAATCTTAAGGGCTCCCCCTTACATCTCATTCTTTCCAGGCAGTGTCCTTGGCACTTACTGTGCATCCTTACAGTTCCCCTCTGGGAAAGGTGCTCTTCTTCCCCATTCGAAGATGAGACCCAGACGCAAAGACTGGTCAAGTAACGTCCCTGGTGCTGGGCTGAGTATGTGTTGCCTAGTGTTTTCTCCATAGCACCATCCTGCCTTTGCTTCCCAAGGAGGCAAAACACATCTCTTGCAGCTTGACCACACAGGATAAACAGAGTGCAATTTCTCCAGTGTCTAAAGACAGCAATTTCCTAATTAGAGATCTTTCATCCTTCATCCAATGGGACCTGGGAAAAGTGACCGGCTTTGACAAGGAGAGGTTCATCTGGGGGTAGGAACACATAGGCAGTTTTCTTAGTTCCTTCAGTCTCTTTCTCTGTCCATGCTTTTTCCCTCCTTGCCTCCTCTTTATTTGGGGGTTCCCTCCTCTACCCCCCACCCCACCATCCTTCTTTCCATTCCCAGGCTGTCATTTTCCTAGAGGCCTCCTGGGCTTCTCATCCTCCTACACATACCCCTTCCTCCCATCCTATCTTGAGTCCCTGTATATCTCTGGCAACCTTTTCTGAAGACCCACTATTCCTTCTACCCAGCATCCGTGGAAACCACCCAGATCCCACACTCTTCTCATGTTGGAAAAGCGCGCCACCCAGAATGGAGACATGGCCAGATGGCTTTGGGATGGGTGGAGGGAGCTGCTGAATTGAGAGCTCTCCAAGCCCTGACCCAAACTGGACACTTGCTCAAACCCCTACCGGGCAGGAGTAGCTTGAGGTTTAAACTCGTAAGAAGGTGGTTTGGGAGCAACTCCTGAGAAATGATGCCAAGCAGAAGAAACAAGTGGTCCAGAGACTGCCATTTCAGCCCACACTAACCCACGATGCCATCTGAAGAGTTCGCTTTGGTTTCATCTCATCTCATATTACTTCATCTTCTGAGATAATGAGTTTGGGGCAGTGCTTGGGATCACCGACCACCCCCTTTTTGAGAATCTGGGGGAGTCTGTGGTCTACCCCCTGTCCACAGAGGTGCATAGATTTACATACCCACCATGTCTAAAGATCCACATCCTTCCCAGGTCTTAAAAGGTACCCATGAACCTTCTGGAAGTCCCCAAGGTTGGGAGGGCTGGTGACCTCCAAGGATATCTTCATGCTCAAGTCTGAGCTCCTCAATCAGAAGAAAAATAGCTCTGCTAATAAAACGCTCACACGTTCCTTTCCTTCTGCAGTAGCAAATCCATTCATTCAACAAACAGTTTTAGCTCCTGAGGACTGGGCAGTTGCTCTAGCACCAGGGGCGTAATATGTACACAAAGAAACAAAATAGCGGAGTTTCCATCTGGGTTGGGAGAAGCTCTTCACCATCTCAGCAATCTAACCCTTTCTCTGGGCCACTGTTCAAATCCCCACAGGCTGGCAATACCTGGCTGCTCCCTGGAAGAAGCATTATGAGACAACGGGTAGGACGGCTCAAGGTGCAAACATCTAAAGGCCCCACAGGTATTTTTCACACCGTAACCTCCATTCTGATCTCTGTTCATTCTAGTCTCCTGCCCCTTGCAATCTTCTAAATATTTTTGATTTTGAAAGCTTGTTCAAGGGAAGGAAGGCCAAATTTCCTTTAACCTAAAAATCAACTGAGGATATATTTTTACAACCTTTTTCTTTTCTTTTCTCTTTCCTATCTTCTCCTTCCTCCCTCCCTCCCTCTTTTCTTCTTCCAGAAGAGAATGCTGATTGAGCTGTGATCCCATAATAATGGCTCATGTGAATTTTTCTCAAGCGAGGTGAGACATGCCTCTTAATCCCAGCACACAAGAGGATTTGTTAAAAGCCAAGAGTAGAAACCAGGGGGCCACCTTAGCCCCGGAGAAGGGCGTGTTGGAATATGTCTACAGATGTTGAATCAGGGGCAGCTGCAGATGAAGGGTCGTGAGTGCACAGCTCCCTTGCAGCACCCAAGTTCCACACACACCCCTTGTTGTGGCTTACGGGGCTCTCAGATACACAGAGAACAAAGCCACCCCCAGTGTCACTGCTGACCACCGTCAGCATCCCCGCCCCCAGACCCTACTGAGCAGGCTGTGTGCACTGGAAAGAGCCTCCTCCACCAAGAACCTTGGGTGACCCTAAAATGGGGGACAAGGGTCGTCTTGTGATCTCAGCTGTAAACATTCGCACGCTGAAGCCCGTTTGCTCCGTTTATACAATAACCAATGGTTTGGGTTTGCATTCTCGGACAAAGTGCATCTGGAATTAAGATCTAAACCTAAAAGGTGCCGATAACGGATAAATAGACAATGGTGGACAACGGTGGCTATTCAGGAAGCAGCTTGCTCGGCTATTTTTTTCTTAGAGTCCACTGGAAAACAAAGCCAGATTTGTAGCTGCAGAACATTCTTATAGCAACTGGAAGAAATTATCCCTTAACGAAGCTGTTGGAAAAATCAACTGCAAGAATAGCAGCCGGTCTTTGCTCTTGCCATCAAAGGATCTCTGCTATTCGAAGAGAAAAAAAAAAAAGCCCAGAAGAGATGCCCTATTTAAAAATAAGGCAGGCATTTTGCTATGCTATAACAAAAGCATATGCTTCAGAAGGAGAAATAACAGTTTCAAACTAGAGAGAAACTTTTGGAAATACTTAAAATAGGGAAAAGAAAATAGAGGTGCTATTGAAAGTCAGTGATCTGATTAAAAATAACGTCATTGCTATAAAATGCATCGTATGCTCCATTTTCTCAGAGTTTCAGTGCAGATTTCATGAAACAACGGAGATAAGTCAAAGGTGCTTCGTTTTTTTTTTTAATTTTGGGAAGATCATGTAAAACATGACTTCTTTCTGACAACTGTGAAAGCAAATGTCCCTGTCATTAGTATTTTCTTGTTGATTTTGGAGGTAAAATTCGTTTTTGCTTGGCCATGCTGGGCTGCACCAGCCCATGCTCTCACCTCTCCTACCAGATCATTACAGGGCTGCGCGAGTGAAATGGAAAACAACATTTGGTGACCCTGCGTGTCCCCACTGTCTGAGAGCCACCCCTGCAGCTTATGAGCAGGGGAGAATAAGCACAAGGTAGCTGCTGCAAAGGACAAACCCATGTCCCTTCTGCCCTTGGGAGGCACCAGCTCTGACCCGGGTCCCTGAAAGAGAGCTGCCTGGGAAGTCGTCCCTTCCCTCCGCCCACCGACCACCAATCACCACGCCTGGTGAACGCTGACCTTCCACACAGAGGCCTGGGCTCTTCACCGCTCACCTAGATCACTGCAAACTGCGCCACTTCTCTGCTTAAAACCTGCCCATGGCTCCCCACCCCGTAAACACTCCAGTGCCAGCCCTGGAGCTTGGCTGAAGGAGCCCCCAAAGTCCTGCCCCCCTCCCACCTCTCTAGCTTCAGCTCTTGCTCCTTTCTGCCTCAGCCTATTACCTCCAGTATTACCCCCTTCCTGGGATACCCTGAGCCCACCATGCTACATCGTGCTTTTCTGCGCCTGCCATGCCCTGCTTTCAGGTTGAAGACTGCTCCAGGGTGCTGGCCAAAACCGGTGAGTAGGAGCTGAAATTCAATCTGAGCTCTCGCCCTGGGGCTGTGTCCTTCCCAGTGTGCTCAAAGGCTCTATCTGCCTGGCTCATCAGCCGCTCTGTCTGCAGGTACTTGCCACATTCTGTTTTAATGATCCCGTGCATTTATCTTAAAACCGCCCCCCTCAATCAAACAAAGTGCTCTTTGCACCCTCATCCTGATAGAGGCCTGTGCAGACCTCAGTGAAGAAGTGTTTGCTGAACCGACTTGTTGAGGGACCAACGCTGAGCACCGACTGTGATTCCACCCAGCCTGGCTTATCCCAGAGGCTCTGGGGAGCCCTCGGGCTCCCCTCTGACAATCAGGAATGAGGGGGGGTTAGAAGAGAAGGTTGTCCCTCTGCCCACAGAGAAAAAGGAATGGGATTGGAAGGGGGCTACTTTTAGGGACAAAGAAGTCATGCAGATTGGTGAACCCTGCGGCATCCCACCAAGTCACCAGGTGGGTGACGCAGCAGCTAGAATTCTGGAACCCCGAGTCACTCGAGCAGCAGGTGTTCGAGGGGAAGAGTTTCCGAGGCTGCAGGAGTGTGACATCTCTCCACGTTCCTTTCTAGAGACTCAAAGATGCTAAGTACGCCCTGCAGAACTGGCACCCAGGACACTGGCCTTACTCAGGCAGGGGAGAAGGGCCTCACAAAACTGTTTTGCAACCTGATTGAAAAACCTAAGGGGAAGGGGAGAAAAGGGGGAAACAAAACAAAAGAAGTCTGATCTTTTCAAACAAAATTTCCAAAAGGCCATGGAGAGAGAAATGACGCCCAGTCAGATGGTGAAATTTCTCGTCTAGGGGCCTGCATCCGGTTGGCTGAGACGGCCCTTATCTTTGGGAGCCACGGGTGCCACGCCTGAGAGGGTGGCTGATGCAAGAGGACATTCTGGGGGTGGGAGGGAGAGAGAATGTTTTGTACCATTTAAATATATCCCAGTTCCCGGGGATGGCTTCTTCTCCAGGTAAATTTGCATGAAGTGGGAAGGAGTGTCCTAGGATGGCCCTGCCCCAAACTCCCAAACTCCAGAGACAGAGCCAAGGCTTCGTAGAGAAAGGGTTCCAGGCGACCTAGGAGAAGGCAGGTCAGGGCTGGAGGGAGGCGGCTGGCCCCGGCTGGCCCACTCGGGGGAACGAGGCAAGGAGCAGCAGCAGCGGGGGCACCTGGGCTTAGAGGCTCAAAAGCCGCAGGCCTTAGACCGTGGCTCGGAGCAACTGGGAGATGCCGCAAACCATGTCCCCTGCTCGTCGCCCTTGTTTGTGGATCTGGGCCCCAATCCGTGCCACCCACAGGAACACCTTCTAGAACCTACAGATTGCCCTAGGGGGCGGTTCCGACTGAGGGAGCTGGGGAGCCGTGAGAGGAGAGGAAACCCTGGTGAGGAGGGGGTTGCAGGGTTCACAGAGGACACAAGCCAAGTGACTACAAAGCCTGAGGCAGGAAGCCTGGAAAAGGAATTCTAGGGGCTTAAGTTCCAGAAAGTCTTTGCAAATGCTGGGGACAACAGAATGCTAAATGGAACTCAGAAAGACATCCTGGCCAGGCGAATTCCAGGGATTCTCAAGGATGGGGGTTGGGGAGGGTCACCTCCTGGCGGGGAGAACATCAAGACATCTGCAAATGGGCCAACAACTTGGAACGAGCTCATTCGCTACGTCAATGGACACCATAATATAAGCTACAGGAAGAAACGCTTGTCAGATTGTCAGCATCCAAGGGCTACCACAGGACAAAGAGGGAAAAAAAGCATGAGGGAAGTATTCGCTTCAAAGAAAGATGAAGAACCCTGATTGATTTATTCGACACATCCATCTACTTTGCATATTCTTTGCGTCAGCCCTTGCTCATCACGCAGGAATATGAAATACGGAGTGAAAACGAACACAGCATCTGGTAGGGGTCCAAGCTGTATAATCAGTTACGGCAGGCTCTCCAGCTTTCCAGATCATTCACTCTTCTAAGTAGGGCTACAAAGGATCCAGAAGTTAGTTCAAATGAACCAAGGGGCCACTTTGGTGGACCAGATAAAAAGATGGTAGCACAGTATGGCGAATGCAATTCCTACCACTGAATCGTACGCTTGAAAGTGGTTAAAGTGGGAAATTTTGTGTCGTATCTATGTTATCCACAATAAAAGTTTTCTAAAAATGGATTAGGGGGAAGCAGATGTGGCTCAAGAAATTGAGCTTCCACCTACAACACGGGAGGTCCCTGGTGTGGTTCCCAGGGCCTCCTAAGTACGTATTAAGCTGGCGCAACAAGCAGGCATGGCCAGCTGACGCAACAAGAGACACAAGAAAAACACAGTGAGAGACACAACAAAGCAGAGAGTGGAGGTTCCTGGTGCCTCCTGAAGAGGACAAGCAAGACAGCGAGCTGATGCAACAAGGTGAGGCAACAAGAGACACAAGAAGAAAAACATGAGAGGCACAACAAAGCAGGGGAACGGAGATGACTCAAGTGATTAGGTGCCTCCTTCCCACATCGGAGGTCCCAGTTTTGGTTCCCAGTGCCTCCCAAAGAAACAAGGAAGATGAACAGACACAGCAAGTTCAAACATCATGGGGGTAAGGAGAAATAAATACATAAAATAAATCTTTTCTAAAAAGTGGATTAGGATGATGATAGCACAACTGCCAAAAATATGGTATAAGACAGAGGAGTCCTCTACCTGTAAATAATTATGCTACGTTCTTTTGGCCTTCTTTGAGAGAGACTGTGCTTTTTTGCATTTCCCTGTGAATAAAATTTAGATATTCCTTTAAAAGTGGGGGGGGGGGCTAAATGTTATTCAAAAGTCAGGGGCACAAGAGCAGTAATAAACCTCAGGAGCCCACACAGCAATTCAACCCCCTGCTATGAATCAGTCTTTATTATTCCACGGGCTTCATCAGTGGCAATCTGCTAAAGAGCCAGTATGGAAAATTCCAAGGTACTGAATCTGGATAAGTTAGCCAGTCACCTGGGGCATCAAAAGATATATATATATTTTCATAATGGGTATACATCTTTTATGTATTTCCAACTTTTAATATACTGATTAGGGATACTTCATTATTCTGCTCCTCTTTACCATAGGAAGTACACTTTGCCCTAACCAAATTCAGTGTAGTAAGGTTCAGGGTCCAAGTCAGAGGAATTCAGATCAACTCCAGACCAAACCCAAGCCGGTCATCTTGACCAAGGCATGTTACAACTTGGACCTCCATTTGCTCATCTATGAAATGGGAAGAACAATAACAATGACAATAATGGCAATACTTGCTTCACAGGTTGATGTGAAGAGTAAATGAGCTTGTGTGTGCACAGGGTCTAGCCAGACCCTAGAACATGCCAGACACTGGATTAATAGGAGATAGTTCTGGTATACCTTCAGTAGAACAGTTGATATTACTTTACGTAATACTGGGGGTGGGGGGCACACATGACTTTGCCTTGGCATTGCCAAGTGTGAGTTTAAAATCTCCAGCTCGTGATTACGTATGACCGAGTCCCTGGCCTCCTGCATGACATAAGGCCTTGGGTTTGGGCACACAAATTGCAAGAACTATCTCAAGAAATGCTTTCTTCTTTCTCAGTGTCCATTCTGAAGAGATTGGCTTGGAAAAAAAATAATACACACATAATCGGTTTCAATAAAACAGGTTAAGCCAGTTTACCAGGTTAAGGCTGGCACCTGCAAATCCCTGTGGCCCTGGGATGCCTGCAGAGCTGGGTCCTGGAGCCCACAAATTCTCTGAAAGGAGGTGGGCCCTGAGGAGCAGGGGGCTCCTGTGCAAATCGCTGGTGCTCCAGGTGGGAAGGACAAAGCACACTTGGCAACTGGTCAACCAGAAGGCCCACCCAAACCAGTGTCAATTAAGGGAGGGCAAGGGCCCCCCATCTGTACAGGAGGACCCCACAGACGGCTTCTGGGAACCCAAGGACCCCTATGAGAAAGGGACAAGAACAGCAAGGCGAGAGAGGGTGAAGTTGGACCAACATTTTCCCCAGAAAGGAAGTCCCCTCTTCCTTCTCTCCCTCTCCTTCCTCCTCTCTTCTGTCCTTACTGGGAGGAGGCACGATGGCAAAGGAAGACCCTGAGTTTTGAAGGAATGGGCTTGGGGGAAGATCCTGGGCCAGTGGTACCCGCAGCCACCCCCTCCTCCTAGAAGCAGGTGACTGCTGTTCTGGAGGAAATGAAGGTGAAGTACAGCTGCAAAGGCATGAGCGGACCATGCAGGCACAGGCCTCCCGGGGAGCCCGGCTCGTTGGTGAAAACGGGGAGATCGTTTCATCCAGTTGGCATCAACGTCTTCCCTGAAGCCCCCACTGCCTCCCCACCACTCTGGTGGCCACGATCCTTCCTCCAGGAGCCCCTGCACCTCCCCAAGAGCTAGCAGCCACAGAGCCTCTGGGACCCTGCTCCTTTCTGGCTGGTCAGTGGTGGAATGTTTGAAAAGTTTTAAGATGGCAGGGGGAGGGGTGGTGGGAATTCATTTCAATCCTCCCGCCCTTAACTTTTTCCAGACTTACATGTTCTCTTCCAAATCCTAGGGCCCAACTGTTTCAACCTTCCACTCCCCTTCTTATTCCCGTCGTCATCCACCACCGGTAGGAGCTGACTTCCCAGAGGCAGCTCCACGTAAACCGTAAACTGAGGAGGTGAGCTGCCACCTCTGACTAGAGCAAACACAAAGGAGCAGAGAGGGCTCCCCGCAATGCAGCTTCAGCTGAGATTGCCAAAGCCGCCCACAGGCGAGGCAAGGCCGGCCAGCTCGGCCATTCCTAGCCCACTCATCCACCACCCTTCCCCAGTATGCCACCCCTCCTCCAGATGAGGACGGCAGGCTCTCTTTATTTCATTGTCCTCAAAGTAGGGCAAGCTCACCACTCAACACCCCAAAGTCTGCAACTTGGGCACTGAAACCTCTACTTGCAAATCTTTTGCTCCTGTATCTACAGTGATCAAATAACTCTCCAAATGCCACTAATTCTTAGAAATTAAAATAAGAATACGCAATTCTACAGCCAGTTAACTCTGTGTGGGGAATTAATGATTAATTAGCATTAAAATGCCTAATGATTCTCTCTCTGGCTCTCCCTTTCCTTCCCTCCCTACCTCCTTCTCTCTCTCTCTCTCTCTCACACACACACACACACAGAGCACCCATACTCTCCTCTAGAGGAAATCTTAAGTAAAATATTGCCAGACCTGGTAGGAACTTTATTGTCAGCCTATCACTTGCTTTGGGAACACACCAGGGAGAAGGCACCAGCCTGTTTGCACAGCTGCCTAGAAGCTGTGATTTTTACTCCAGAACAGCTTTACAAGTCCCTCTCTCTGGGGGACCAGTAATTGGTCTCTAATGTGCAGCAACCTTGTACACACCTTGTTCAGGAAATAGGCAAAATGTTGTAGGTGTTGTTTTGTACGTGTTAGGGTTGGGTGATTGCTGACACACAATGGGAAACCTAAGCCATATGATACCATTTCCCCAGGGAAACCAGAGGCCTAGGAAACAGGTAAAATGCTCAAGGGGACAGGAAAGTTTCACTTGTCACCAGGACAACTGTCTACCACAAATAATTTTCTGTCCCCGAATACCACAAAAATAAGCAGGTGTTTTCCCTGTTTCATACAAGAGGAGAGGAGCAGCTGTCTCATGGTGTGTCGTCCCCACGCTTATTTCTAAGAAGACAGATCCTCGATGGAAAATGGAAAAAAGTAATTGAGCTGGCAAGAAATCAGAAGGAAATACTCAGACCCCCTTTCTTCCCAGTTACACACATACATCATCATCAGAAGCTCACAATGAAACAGGAAAAGAGCGCAAAGGCTAAAACGTACATTATATTGTTTTTCTCAACCGATTACAATGGTTTTCTTTTGTTGTTGGGCTTGATTTTAAAAGGATGTCCATGCAACAGGAAAGCAAGTCAAGGAAAATCAATCAATCAAAAGTCACGTGGAATTTTTTTTTTACTTGCTCTATGGTAGAAGCACTCTCCAAGTTGTAATCATGAAAAAAAGACCTCCTGGTTCTTAACTAAAAAATAATCGTGACAAGGGGTAAGTTTTAGCTCTGTCAGCACAGCTGTGCCCAGTGTTCAAGTGGCACGTGGAGCAGGTCGCAGGGAAAGTGGCTCCGGAGACGGCGCACGGAGGTGGAGGCGGAGGAGACCTCGGGCAGCGCGGCGGGGGACACTCACCTGGGGGCGCGAGCGGGTTTCCAGTATCTGCAGAAGAGGTACTGCCCGTCTGCGTTGACCAGGTGAGGCAGGTCTCGGTACGGAACATTCTGCGGGGTCCGCCTGGGAGAACTTTTCTCTGGCATTCTGAAACGATCTCCAAGTCCTTGAGAGAAAGGAGGACGTAGTTCGAATCAGAAACAGCCAAAACACACCCAGCCTTGCCTGGAGTCGTCAATGTTTGTTTAAAACACAGTTAAAAAAAAAAAATCCACTCCGTTTCAAAGATTTAAGAAATACATATATTTCTTGCAAACCTTTCCAAAACGGAAAAAAAAATTCCCATTTGTTCTGAAGAAAATGCTCACTTTATTTTTCAAGTGCCTCTGTTACAAGCTTTTTTCCCCCTTCCCATCTGTGTTTATTTTAAATCATTTCAGGAAACTTCATCTTAAAGACTATTTTAGCTGTAATCAAGTGGAAATTATAGTCAGTTCTAAGGGGGACAAAGACCCAGCTGCTAGAAGACCCATCTAACTTAGAATCCCCCGGGAACGGCTTCGGGGGCCACAATAATGAAATGGCTGAGCCTCCGATTCTTTCTCGCCTCCGAAATTCCAAAGATGCGAAGACAAACCTGTTTCCGTCATGTCCCGGGTTTTGCATTCCAGAAGGGAGACAGCCTGGAAGCTCCACGCCAGGCACACCAGGGCTGCGCCCTCAGCCCCGGGCAGCCCTCGGCGGATCCCCAGCCGCGCTCCGCGCCCCCCGCCCGCCCTGCCCCCCGATCATGCCTCTCGAGCTCTCCGGAGCGCTGAGCCCGCGGTCGGCTTGCAGTTCTCAGCGGAGCCTCTCCGGGGCTCCCCTCCTTCCCCGGGGACCCGGGCAGGCGCCTGCGATCCCCAGTCCTAGCTCATGTCATCACTTTTCCCCCAAACAAATCGCGGTGGGGGCTTGCAGAAGGGCGGGGTGCGCGGGCCCGGCACCCACTGCCCGGGAAACCGGGAACTTGCGCCGCGCACACTCGAGCCACTTCGCAGACGCACAAATCCGGGTCGCCAGGCAAAGTCACCCCGCCCCCCCGAGGGCTCCGACAAACTTTGCCTCCTGCCAGTCTCCGACCGCGAAGGGAATGGAGCTCGCGGCTGTCATCCAAACGCCCGCGGGCTTGGCCTGGGGGTCCCCGCACCCCAGAGGGGTGGGACTGGAAAGGCGGGCTTGCTGGGAACAAGTTGACTCGGGGGCTGGGGCCAGGGAGCTGGGGAGGGCGCGCGCTCGCACAAGCACACACACGCGCGCGCGGGTGCGCGGGAGACCCCGCCGAGCGGGCAGGACCGGGGTGCCGCGCCCCGCCGCCGCCGGCGGGCGCTCGTGGGCTGGGGCGGGGGCCGCGAGGCAGTTACCGGGGCCGCGAGCGCCGCTCTCCGCGTCCCCCGAGCGCCGCGCGGTCCTCGTCTGCGGCGGGCGGGCCGAACCGAGCTGCGCGCCGCCGGCTCCGCGGCGATAGGGCGCGGCGTCCGCGCCGCCACTTTATCCCCGGGCCGGGCGCCGCGGCGGGGGCGGGCGGCCCGCGGTGGGTGGGGACGCGCGGGGCCCGGCGGCCTGCGGGCGGTGCGGGAGGCGGCGCCGGCGCCCACGTGTGCCCGGCCAGCGGGGAGGAGCGCGGGGGCACAGCCCGGGACCGTGCCACGCGCTCCGCGCCCCTCCCCGCGCCCGGCCTCGCGGCAGCCGCGCCCCGGGGTGGCCGCCCGGGGAGAGCCACGGGGCCCTCCCTGAGCCGAGCTGGGCTCTCCCGAGCCTCGGCGCGGGAGGACGCGCCGCACGCGCGCACAGGCGCGCACACAGACGCCCCCCCCATCGGGCACACACATACCACAGCCAGCACGTGCACACTCGGATACGAACACGCAGACACAGAGACCCGCATATGTCCAGGTGCATGCACACCCCGAAACATCCCGACACCATCTACACACACAAAGACACAGGCACAGCCATCACGCACACAGCCACACACCTACACACACACAGATCTATGTACACACAGAAACACACAGACACAAGCAGACATGTCACACCCTCAGACACACAAACACACACACACATACCCACAGGCACACAGAGAAACACACAAGAGCAGACACACACAGGCACACAGGCACACCCCCACACAGAGACACGCAGGCACCCAGATCCACACACACATCCACACATGTGTAGACACACAACACACAGACTCACAGGTAAACCAGCTGGCGGTGAGGAGGGGGGCACTTCCTCGGGACATAGAGCAGAAGCAGATGTGCCTCTGCCCCCAGACCTTCAGCACCCTGCGCCCCTGCGCCAGCCCCTCCCCACCCCCAATCTCCCCCGGGGAGGGAAGGGCTGAAAGCAGCCCAGGACAAGTGGCAGTGCAGCCCGGGGGAGGGGGTTCAGGGCTGAGCCTGGGACTCTGGCACCAGCTCCTCCACTTCCCACTCGTCATCTCACCCACCACCCGTCGTGACGGGACCTGTGTCCCACAGGAGTGCGAGAAAGGTGCCCCTCCCTCTGGCCTCAACAGGTCTTCCCGTCCTATTGCTCCACAGATGACCTTGCAGCACAGCAGCGCTGAGGAGGAGGGCTGTCTACAGAAGCCAGTGTGTCACTGTCACACGGGCTGTGTCCTCTGACCGTGGAGCCTGTGCTCTAACCTGAGGCATATAGCAAGTAGCCTTTGAGGAGCTGGGCTTGTAGGTGCCTGCAGAGTGGCTTGGCCCACTCTTAAGCCCCAGGCAGCTCACGAGGCCCCAGAGAAGGAGGGTCTAAACGACACTCGTTCAACAACGGCAGCTCTGGAATGTCCACGTGGGAGAAGCGTGGGGGTAGCAGTCTCAGAGGCAGGCACTTGGGGAACTTGCCCTTTAAACTGAGTTTTATAAATTGTCTAGCATTTTATAAAATGGAAAAGAACAGGTGCTGGAACGGTACAGAGAAATAAGAACTGTCACAGGTTGTTGTTGGTGGGAATGTGTAATGGTGCATTTCTTGTGGGAAACAGCCTGTGGTTCCTCAAAAAGTTAATAATAGAATTATCATATGACCTAAGAATCCCACTTCTAGGTCTATATCCAAAAGAACTGAAAAGCAGGAATGTAGACAGATATTTGTGCACTAATGTTCATAACGTTATTATTTACAATTGCTCGCAGATGGAAGCAACCCAAGTACCCTTCAGCAGGTGAATGGATGAACAAAATGTGGTCTATTCATATAATGGAATATTACTCAGCCCGAAAAAGGAATGAAGTCTTGTTACCTGCTACAACTTGGGTGAACCTTGAAGACATCATGTTGCATTTGATAAAATTACAAAGCGAGAGCCCCAGGGACCCCTCAGACGTCCTCTTTGAACTCCCTCTAGAGTTCCCTCTTGATATCTTTTGAAATCTGAAGCCCTCACCAAGGCCAGTGGCCCAGATAGCCAATCAAGGCCCTGGTTCACTGCGTTAGACCCCGTACAAAATAAAGCCCTCCTGCCTTAAACCCACCGCTGCAAGACAGACAAGCCTCATCCAGCCTGCAGGAGTCATGTCTGTGGGTATAAAACATAGAGGTGTAAGAGTTATGGCTTTAAGAATTCCATGTCATCCCTAGAAACTAGGAGCTGCTTCCATTTTTGCAAGTGATCCAGCTTCTTTGCTGCAAAAAACTTCTGGCGTCCTGAATAAAATGCTGTATTCTGCGACCTCAACACCGATTTGTCTTTCGAGGAGCACAGAGGTTCTGCCAAAATACAGCAGATACCTTCTGGAGCTGTGGGCTCTGGAGACCACAAGGGACCCCTCTGTGTCTGCCGACCCATCCGCTAGCTTGGCGACCCCAGGTAACCCCTTCCTCTATCTCGACGCACCCATCTGCCTTGAGTTCAGTTGCCTTTTATTCGGGCCTTTGCTCTGGGTTTGGTTTGGGTTCTATTGTCAGACCTTCCCTTTGGCTTCATTACATTTCTCCCTCCAGCTCTCTAATTTTCAGACTTTCTCAGAGACCTAGGGGAATCCAGGAGGCCCGATAAACCGACTCCCAGCCTGGGTCACAGCAGGAGGCTTGCCAGTCCTCTCGCTCCTTTCCACCCAGTACGCTGCCTGTGTGCCGTGCCAGCCCCTGGCGTGAAGCTTCCACTCACGTGGGATTCCGCTGAAGGGGGGGGAGGCGTTTCCTCTGACTGCAGCCCAAGGGCATCTTCCCTCTGCGTCCCCCTCTCCTGCCCCTGCCCAAACTCCTCCTTCTTGCACATACTTGCACTATGGACCTGTGACTTTCTGTTCCTCGGTGGGTCTGACGAAAGACAATTTATCTTTGTAGTGACCACTTTGAGAAATTTTTTACAAAAACAAAATTGTGCTTTTGAGAGGTGCCTTAAAAAGGGGGATGAGGTCCCAAGATTGGTAGGGAGGCTGCTAGAGAAAAATCTGCCTCCACAATGCTTCACTTAAAGGTTCATTAACAAAAGAAAAGACCAAAAACCAATCAGAGGGGGAAAGAATTCCAAACCTATAGCTATACAGCTTCCCTGGATCCAGCCCTCCTAAACAGCTACCCTAAACAGTTCCTCTCGACCTAAACAGTTCCTCTCGATCGATTCCAGACTCTTAATGATTAATTAAGCCTTCTGTGGAAACTGGCTGCCCGCTAGAGCAAAACATAAACCTTGGACCCGAACTGAAGTAAGAGCTGTCATCAAAGATTTCCCCCCAATAAGACCAGCAAATACTCATAGAAGAATTTAGAATTCTCTTAGATGCACACGATCCAGGGCCACCTGACCCACATGAGCGCGTCAGGAGTTGGTCAGAACCCCAGGTGGGTGGAGGGCAGCCCGTGTAGCTCGAGGGTTAAGCGCCTGCTTCCCGTATCCAAGGTCCTGGCTTCAATCCCTGATACCTTCAGAAAGAAAAAAAGAAAAAGCTGGTTGGACTGACCAGGAGAGGGACCTACAAATTCCTCTTTCTACAATAAATTTGAGGGTCAAATAGGCCTGAGATGTAGGACAACCCTTCTACAAGATTACACATCAGGGCAAAGAAAATCCTGGAACTCTCCTCCACAAATATCAATGGGAAAACTTTAGCTCTCACAGTAAATAAATAACCTCAACTTGTCTTGTCTGCCAAGAACAAAAATTCTGATAAAAATATGAGTGGAGCAAGGAGAGAAAGCCAGTTCTTTTATATAAACTAGTGAGTTTTAAGTTTCTGTTTCTGTGTTTCTGTCTGACTCATGGCTGAAAACTTTTAAATTGGGGCTCTAAGCTCTCTATTTGTTCTTCTTGGTATGTTTGATGTAGATTTACTTCTGTGTGGTAATGCCAACTTAACCTATAAAACTCCTTAAAAGAGTTCTATTTAACTTGGCTTAAAGACAAGTAAGCACTTATATGTAAATTAATACTCTTAAATTCCCAGGAATTAAGGAAACCAAACTTCTATACTTTTAAAGTAAAAAAAAGATTATTTGTAGAACTAAACCCAAATGCTTAAAAAATTTAAGTGCACATAATTAGGTGAACCTTTAGCAAACAGGACTACTCTAATATCTTTAGTTAAGTAAAAACAGCTATGTCTTCTGAGTTATAAAATACAAACAAAGTTTTATTCTACTTGAGTATACTCTTCCTAAATTCACATAGGTTTAAAGATCAAATAAGTGAGAATTATACCTACTAGATGTTTAAAACATTGGAAAATGTAAATTTGTGTTTAACCAGATTGAGTTATTATTCTGACAAATTTTATTTCAAAAGTTATTGCGTTTTGTAGGTGTTGGCTTGAAGACAGTTTCCAAGATCATTTTGGAAACTTAACTATGTAAGGTATGTAGGATGCATTTTTTGTAAGGAAAAAAAAGAGTAGCTTTTCCTACAGTAAATTGACTAGTTGCAGAATGAGAAACAGAAAAGTAAATGGATATAGAAAGCTGTAGGAGGTTTGCAGAAATGAATTTTATTTGTCATGGTGAGTGCTGGCTAAGATTTGATAGGTTTATTGTAAGATTATTTTAAGAGCTTTCGTATCAAACATTATTTAAAATTGTCTTTGGGATTTTCCTGAGGACCCCTAGAAAATCACAAAACAGTTTTTCTTTCACCTTATAAAAAGAGACTTGCTAGAAATAGCTAGGTTTATTTGATATATACTGAGTTGCATGGGAAGTGTTGTCAAATTCAAAGGAATTTTCTAACCTTTTGTTGGTTACATTTGTGTGGGGAATATGTTACTAATAAAAAAATATTTCAGAAATTTTATAGACTTCCTAGAGATTTGTCAGTATCCTCACTGTCCATGTTATGTCTTGATATTGATCTTCCTAATGTTAGATAACAGTAAAGTATTATTGGTCATTTTCGTTATTCTTAAAAAATGTTACATGCTACAGAAACAACACATTTTCTTATGGGTTACATCGTTTCACTCTGATGCTTCCCTGAAAGAGCTTGCAATCAGCCGCAGATTAGAGCTTCATCTTCAAGAAAGGGGCCTTTAAACAAGAAGCAAAGGCACATGATATGAATCGTGTTCCACCTGTCAATTACATAACCTCGGTAAAAATGTAAAGGTGAGACAGAGCTAAAGACCTTGACGACTGCACCTTTGAACATCTTCAAATAGACTTTATACTGCTACCCCTTCTGTGGGATAGGAATATGTCCTTGTTACCCTGTGTCTATTTTCTGGATGAGTAGAGGCTTTTCTTTGTCACAAGGTGACTTGCCCTCCCAGTAGCTAAAAACCTTCTGCTATTCCCTCAAGCCATAGAGGCTCCCAGTTTACTGGAACTGTAATCAAGGAACTTTGCAAGGTTTTACCCATCAGCCAAAAGCGTCCCTATCATCCTCAATGGTCAGGAAAGGTAGAAAGAATGTATAGTATCTTAAAACTGAAATCAGAGAACTGGGGTAGCTCAGTGGTTGAGCACCTGCTTGGCATTACCAAATCCCAGGATCAATCCTTGGTACCTCCTAAAAACAAAAGCAAACAAACAAACAAAAAACTTAAATTAGCTTAATTATCTAAATCTCTCTGTCTTTACCTTGGGCTGAGGTTCTTCCCTTAGCCTTGATAGCGATATGATCTAGCCCACTGAGAAAATGCCTGCTAGTCCCCTATGAAATCATAATATAAGACCCCCGAGGTTTATTTTTTTCTCCTACTTTACCAGACTCCAACATATTACAATGTGAAATTGCTAATTATAATAAGGGCCTAATTGCATATACCATGTTCACCATTTACATGTCTAAGCTGCCTTTCCAGAGCTTCCTCTACAGCTGAGCCTTCTTGGTATACTAGCTCAGCCAAAGGATGCTTTAGAATCTAGACAGAAAGGGCCTTATCATGTCTTATTGACCACCACTACAGCAGTAAAACTACAGGGAATTGACCCCTGGGTCCATGTGTCCCAATTAAAATGTGCTAAAATTGACACAAGGATTCCAGAAGCAGATGGTACCTGGCGCAGACATCTTCTGCTCAAGTCATTGGAACAAGTAGATGACGCCCAAGATCAAGACCCACCTAGATGTCCTTCTCTTATTCCGTGTCTCTTCCTTTCTGCTATCAGTCTAAATGCTCTGGTTTGCATCCAATACCCCTTACAATGCCTAGTCTCCATCTCCAATAATACCTTAACGTTACCATGTTGTTTTTATCTTCTCTTTACCTTATTCTGTCCTATGTACTCCTGCCTAGAATATAATCCCTTCATCCTTTGTTGCACAACATATAGCAAATGGAAACTAACCATTGTAATGGCTGGCTCTGTGCCCACCCACCAAAACACAGATTCCCCTAACAACCCCTTGTAGACTTGGCCCCGCCAGGCAACATCAGGTGTACCCCGTCAGAGAGACGTCCCTTCTAAAATGACTCTGGGCTGCACCCTAAGAGTCCCGAGACTGAGATTCCGATGTGGCCTCTCTAACCCAAGGAACATGATGTTTCACTAGAAACCGAACAGATAAAAATGACCACCCTATCGGGCACAGGAATGTTCAGTTTCTGTATGGCAAGACTCCTTTTATTTTCATGAAATGGGAGCAAACAGGAGAGGCCAGACCCTTTTTAGAGATTATTCTCCAAGCACCCCCAGGTTTTAATAACGTAAGAATTTATTCCACTCAAGGCACAAAATTCTGATGGGCTAAAGAGTCAGGCAAAGGAAACTTGGTTAAATGGGATGATGATACGAGATAGCAGTGAAGATTGTGATGGTTATGATTCTCCTTTTTGAGTTTACAGCCAATTAGCTCTACAAGCCAAGAGCCCATTCCTCAAAGGCAGTAGATAGGCTTACTATGCTCTTCAAGGGCATTATTTTGTATGTGGACACAAGGCGTACAAAGTACTACTGGTAAATTGGGTTTGTTCCTGTTTTGTAGCTTATGCTGTTTCCCAAACGACTAATTATGATAACCTCCCAAAAGGGAAAATTAGAAACATAAGGGCTCCTGTGACCTCTTCCCTTACTATAAAAACTGGTGAAGAGACTACTTCCGACTAGAGGCAGCTCAGAACGGATCATAGAAAAACCTGGTAACCCAGGCTAAACTCACAGGGTGATCTCTTCTTGGGATTCCTCCCCTTGTCCCTGGGGCAGCTCCTGTGTTTGCAGAACCACTGTCAGATTACAGGAGGTGTTAGCAAATCAGAGTGAGAGAAATCCGTCTCTCACCTAGGTCAGGCCATCAGCTCACTAGGTGACAAAGTATCAGAATTTTGCCAAATGACTCGATAAAATTGATTAGCATTAAGACTGTATTCTGGGTTTCCCACGGATTTGACTTCCCAGGGAGCTGTGTGTGCCCTCGGGGGTACCCAGTGCTGTGTATTTGTAAATGAGAGTCAAAAGGAAGCTTTCCAAGAGGTAATGGCAGCAGAAGCCCAGGCTGGAGACACAACCAAATCATCTTACACACCTCCCAAATCTGATTGGTCTGATTCTTTCTTTGGTTGGCTTCTAGAGTCATGGGGACCTTGGTCCAGAGATGTCCTAATGAGGCACTTTTTATCTTTTAATCGTAATATCCCTCATTTGTTCTGATTTCTTGACTCATAGGTGCTAACTGTGCAACCACTCACTCAACGAATGATACAACTAAGTGTACAAAAACTGGGTGAATCTCCAAGGTTGAGGAGTGAACAAACGTAACAGGAGGATGCAACCATGGACAATGGACAAAATAAACATATTAATATTGTAGTGATGGATGTACATGAAGAACATGTACTATTGATATAAAGATAGTGGTTACCAAAGGTTTGGGGGGGGCGGGCTGGAATAATAAGTGGATCATAGGCATTTTTAGGGCCCTGGAATTAAGTGTAAACCACAGTGTAAACTATAGACCTTGGTTAGTAACAATGTTTCAATATTTATTCATCAATTGTAACAAATGTACGACACTCTTGTAAGATTATTAATAGGGAAAGGTGTGGGAGGGGAGTGGTGGGGTATATATGAATCCCTTATCCTTTCTATGTAACTTTTCGGTAATCTAAAACCTCTTTAAAAATAAAGTTTATCATATTTAAAAAGTAGGTAGAGACAGAAAAAAAAACAACCCAGCATGAATGGGACCATGGAAATCTTGAACTTCAACTCACCTGTGAAATCAGCCATGAGGCACGAGAGACTTTTAGTGTGAATGAGACACTAACATCTCCGGTCATGCCCTTGTAGCCAAGGGTATGACCAACAGGGGGAATTGATAAAATTATATAGAGAAAGCCCCGGGGGCCCCGCAGAGGCGAAATAAAACCCAAACTGAAAACCCATGTCTACTTCCTCTTTGAATTCCCTCTTGATCATCTTGATATCCGTTGAAATTTGAAATCCCTACTAGGGCAGCTGACCTAGATAGCAAATCAAGACCCCAGTTCATTACGTCTGACCCAAAGCAAAATGAATCCAACCCGCCCGTAGCCACCCTATGAGACGGACAAGCCCCCGTCCAATCATAATAGGGATCAAGCTGACTTCCTTTTTATGTCTATAAAAATCCCCTCGCCATTCCTAGAAGCTCAAAGCTGCTTCCATTTTTTGCAAGTGACCTGGCTTCTCTGCTTCATCAAAACTTCTGGTGTCCTGAATAAAACTCAACTCCAGTTTGTCTTTCGACAAGTGATAGAAGTCAGACACAAAGGGCCAGATGCTATATGATTCCACTTACATGAAATAGCCAGAATATGCAAACACATACAGACATAAAGTAGAATATAGGTTACCAGGGGTGGGGGATATGGGAATGAACTTAAAGCAAATGAGTATAGGGTTTCTGTTTGGTGTAGTGGCAAAATCCTGGTAATGGATGGTGGTGCTGGTAGCACAACACTGAGATGTGATGAATACCACTGAAAGGTATGCTCTGCTCGGGAATGGTTGAGACGGGAAAGTTCATGTGGTACGTATGTTTCCACAACGTAAGAAGAAAGGGACTAAAGAGACAATGTCAATAAAATGGAACACATGATCCTGGACTGGCTCTAATAATAGAGGAGAAAAGACCCAAAAGGACATATGAACAAAATTCAAATACAGACAAAGCTTTATATCAATTTAAAGTTCTAGAACTTAATAACAGTATTAAGGTGATTTATATAAGCAAATATCCTTGTCCTTAGGAAACATACGTGGATGTATTACACACTTAAGGAGCATGATGTATAAACTTACTTGCAAATGTTTAGAAAATTGATAGATCTGACAAATAGTTGATAGATGATAGAGGAATTGATAAATAGATGGACTGGTATATAGAATGATACTGCAAATGTGGCAAAATGTTAAAATTGGTGCATCTGGGAATGTGTATGGGAGGGTAGAGGTATGCTGAGGTCCTCTGTATGGGTTTTGTTTTCTTTTTGCAATTGTTCTGTAAGTTTGAAATTATTTTAAAATAAAAAGTTTGAGAAAAACAAAACAAACAAACAAAAAACTGTGTGTGCTGAGGACACTGTATTTATTGGGATTGGGATTTACTGTAATTTACTGTCTTTGAGGTCAAAAGGGCATTAGGGGGTGGGGGCTGATGACCCACCAAGCCATCCTTTGAGCAGCCATTGTTCCAAATCTTCCTGCCTTCAACATCTCATGATTTTAAATACCAGCCTGAAAGCCCTGAGGAGGTACTTCACTGGAGTTTCCCGTGGAGCCTTAGTGGAAACGGTGGTGGAGAGTGAATGAGTGGTCAGCCAGGCAGGAAGCTGGGAGTTAAGAGACTGGCGCTCTGTTGTACCATATCTGGCTTTTTAACAATGAAACTTTTAACTTTGAGATACAGTTCTAAGAAATAATACAGAGAGGTTCCAGGCATCCCAGTGGTAAGCTCTTGTGAAACTACAGTACAATCTCACAAACGAGGATATTGGCATTGATACTTGTCAAGACACAGAACTTTCCAATCACCTCAAGTCTCCCTCATGCTACCCTTTGATAGCCACACCCACTTCTCTCCCACCCCCATTTCCCCACTGCCCCTGAGAGCCACTAATCTGTCCTCCGTTTCTATAATTTTGTCATTTCAAGTATGTTGCATAAATGGAACCATACAGTATGTAACCTTTTAGGATTCTCTTTTTTCATTCAGCATAATTTTGAGGGAAATTCACCCAGATTGTTGGGTATATTCATAGTTTGTGCCTTTTTATTGCTGAATAGTATTCCACAGTATGGATAAACTAGTGTTTATTTAAACATTCATCCACTGAAAGTCATCTGGGTTGTGTCTAGTTTGGGGCTATGATGAGTAAAGCTGCTATAAGCGTTTGTGTTGTGTTTTGGTGAGAACATAAGTTTTCATTCCTCTGGGATAATACCTAGAAATGCAATTACTGGGTTGTATAGAAATTGTATGTTTGGTTTTTTTAATTGTTTTTTTTAAGAGACTGCCAAAATGTTTTCCAGAGTGGCTGCACCATATTAAGATCTCACCAGCAAACTATGAGTAATCCAGTTTCTCTGGCTCCTTGCCAGCATTTGGTATCACTATTTTTTATTTTAGCCATTTTGATAGGTATGTGGTGATATTGCCTTGTGATTTTTATTGGTATTTGCCTAATGGCTAATGATATTGACTATCTTTTCACATGCTTATTTGCCAACCATAGACCCTATCCAGGGAAACATCTCTTCCTGTCTTTTGTTTACTTTCTAAATGGAATGTTTGCCTTTTTCCTGTTGAGGCTTGAGGGTTCTTTGTATATTCTAGCCGGTCGTCCATCACTGCTGTTGAGTGAATCACGTACCCCACAAAGGACATGCTCAAGTCTTAGTCCACGTGCCTGTGGGTGGAAGCCCATTTGTAAATAGGACCTCTGAAGATGTTATTATTAGTTAAGGTATTTGTGAACAGGATCTTCAAAGATCCTACTTAGATGAAGCCACACTCATTCAGGATGGGCCTTAATCCATGAGGCTGCTGTCCTTGTAAGGAGAAGATTCTAGATGGAGACCCAGACAATTGAACAGGTGAAGGAGGAGCCAGAAGGAGAAGCCACATGACGGGGCGAGAGGCAAGGCAAGGAGTCCCAAGGGTCGAGGCAAGCCAGCACCAGAACTCTGCGGACTCTGGGAGAAATCATGGCCTGTCAAGACCGTGAAACTGGACTTCTGGTCCCCAAAACCATGAGTCAATAAATTCCCATTGTTGAAGCCATCCCATATGTGGTATTTGCCATAACAGCCCTGGCAAACTAAGACATTCCTACATGTGATTCACAAATATATATTCTCGCTTGCCTTTTCATCCTCTTAACAGCATCTTTTGCAAAGCAAATTTAAAAAATTTTATGAGGTACAATTTATCAATGTTTCCTTCTATGAACTATGCCTTTGGTGTTAGGTCTAAGAACCTTTTGCCTGACCCTAGATCTGAAGACTTTCTTTTTATTTTTTCTGTTAGTTCTCCATTTTACATTGAAGTCTGTAATCCATCTTGCAGTTGGTTTTTGTATAAGGAGTGCCTTAGGTCCAGGTTCATTTGTTGGACTATGGATATCCAATTGCTCCAGTATCATTTGTTGAAAAGGCTAACTTTTCTCCATTGAATTGCTTTTGCACTTTTGTGAAAAAAATCAGATAGGCATATTTGTGTGGGTCTATTTCTGGGTTATCTATCCTGTTCCACTGATCTATGTGTCAGCCCCTCCACCAATACCGCCCTGTCTTGATTTCTGTAGCTCTATAATGTCCTAAAATCAGGTAGACGGATTCTTCCCACTTTCTTCTTCTTTTACAAAATCTTCTGGTTCCTTTGCCTTTCTATGTAAATTTTTAAATAACTTTACCTATAACTATAAAAGTCTTGCTGGGATTTTGGTAGGAATTAAATCAAACATGTATATCAATTTCTGGAAAACTGACATTTTTAGTATGATAAATCTTCCAATCAATGAATACTACCTGACTCTCCATCTATTTAGATCTTCTTTGATATCTTTCACCAGTGTTGTGTAGCTTTCAGCATATAAGTCCTATACATGTTTTGTGAAGTTTACACCTTTCACTTTTTTGTAATTATAAATGTTATGTATTTTAAATTTTGGTTTCTATGTGTTCATTTCTACCATATAGATATGATTGATTTTTGCATGTCAATCTTGTATCCTGCAACCTTGCTGAACTCAGTTATTAGATATAGGAGTGGGTTTTTTTTTTTTTTTGTAGAATCCTTGAGATTTCCTACAAATACCATCATTATATGAGAAATAACTCTCTGGTATACAACATATATTGGGTCGTTTTAAAAATCCATACTACCAATTTCTGTCTCTTAATCGGTGCATTTAGACCACTAACATTTAATATAAATATTGATAAGTTAGCACTCACACTACCATTTAAGTTTTTGTTTTCAGTTCTCTTTGTTTTTCATTACTCTGTTTTCTTTCTCCTACCTCCCTTTGGGTTACTTAAACAGGAATTTTTAAACATTCCATTCTGTTTTAGCTATAGTGTTTTTGAGTATATCTTTTTGTATAGCTTTTTTAGAGGTTGCTCTAGGTATTACATTATAAAATGACATCATAGTTTACTGATGTCAGCATTTTAGCTGTTCTAGTGAAACATACAGACCTCATCCCTTTTATATTCCCTCACTCCATCTTTTATGCTAAAATTTTCTCAAATATTTTCTCTACTTACATTGAGAACCACATCAGACGGTGTTATAATTTTTGTTTTAAATTTCAAATATAATTTGGAAAACTCAACAGGAAAAGGAAATCCTATTGTATTTCCCCCACATTTTTGCTTACTGTGTTCTTTCTTCAATCCTGGTGTTCCAAGGTTTCTTCTTTTTATTTTTTCCTTCTTATTAAGAGAATTTCATTTAGCCAATCTTTGAGGGCAAGTATGCTGGCAAAAGTTCTCTTTTGTTTTCCTTCATCTGAGAATGTCTTGATATCCCCCTCGTGCCTGAAGGATTCTTTGACTATATACATAAGTTTCTGGGTTAACAGCTCTTTTCTTTAAGTACGTGAAAAATGTTGCGGCACTTCCTGCTGGCTGCTATGGTTTCATGAGACATCCACTGTCATTCCAATAGTTTTTCCCATATAGGCAAGGTAACATTTCTCTCTCACTGCTTTCAAGATTTTATTTTTTCTTTATTTCTCCGATGTCTAATTATGATGTGTCATGGTATGGCTTTCTTTGGGTTGATACCGTTGGGGTTTGCTCAGCTTCTTGAATCTGTAGGTTTACGTCAGGACACATTTGTGTTGTTCTCAGCTGTTATTTTTTCTAGTACTTTTTCAGCCCCACCTTCATTTCTCCTCTCCTTTTGGGACCCAAACAACATGGACGTTAGATTTTTAGTTATAGTCGCTGACACTATGGTCATTTTTTTTCAGCCTCTTTTCTCACTGTGTTTGAGATTGGGTAGTTTACTGCCTTCTGTCCCCTCCATTCTTCCATTGAGCCCTTCTACTGAACATTTTACTTCAGTTGCTATATTTTAAGTCTAAAATTTCCATTTGATTCTTTATTATATCTTCTGTTTCTTAGCTGAGGCTTTCCATTTTTCATCTGTTTGAGGCATGTTCTTGGTTGCTTGTTCAAGCATTTTCATCATGGCTACTTCAAAGTCTCTTTTTTTGTGTTGGCATCTATTGTCTTTTTTCACTCAGTTTGAAAGCTTTCTAGTTCTTAGAAAGAAAAGTGATTTTTTATTGAAACCTGGGCATTTTTGTATTATGTTATAAAGTTCTGGATTTTATTTTAACCTTCTGTTTTAGCTGACATTCTCTAACACTACTCTTGCAAGGGAAGGGGGAGGATCTGCCTCATTAATTCCTTGTGGAGGTAGAAGTCCAAGTTTCCTACTCGGCATTTGCTGGTATGGATTTGAGTGGGGACACAGGCTTTTCCTTTAGTATTTGGCTGATGTATAGTGGTTATTGTCTAAACATGTTCTGTCTTTCTAGACTGTCCCTTTCCTTGTCCTTTAGCTAGAGGTAGCTGGCTTTTGTTGAGTTTTTGTTTTGTTTTGGTCTATGGCTGTTAGCATTTCTGGATTGCCAGCTTCTTCAAATCAAGTCTAGGATATGAGGTAAAAACAAAAAACCCATGGAATTCACTACTGTGTTATTCCTTGGGTCCCAAGTTCTCTAGTCTGCCTTCTTCTTTCCACCTTTCAGTCTTTTTATATTTGTTTTCTAGGTAAGGTCAAGACTTTTTAGTTGTACTTAGCAGGAGGAATTGTGAAAAGTGCATCCGCTCCATCTTCCCAGGTATGGAAGCCCTACATCTGGCTTGTTATTTCATTTACTAGGGAAATCCCTGGGCCACCAGATCCCTGCTTGTCCTTGTGCCCATGAGACCTTGGGGTCTCCAGTTTCTCAAGAATAGGATTATTCTAGATAAAACGATCTCCAAAAAAAGTGCTAGTCAACAAGACCTGTCCTAGCCTAGGATGGAAAGGCAGGGAAACAATTAAAGTGAAAGTGGCATCTTTCTGCACAATTATCATAATCCCACTTGCCAACCAAGGATTTCTCTTATTAGCAATTTTAGTATTTACTAATGAACTACTACAGCTTTGTTGCAATCGCAGGAATTTTGGTGGTTGTATACTCTAATTATAAATCACTCCTGTTGGGAAAGAAGTGTTTGGAAATAGAAATGATACTTAAAGTGAATGTTAGAGACAGTGTAAGAGTATACAAAACCAAATTTAGGGGAAAATAAAGTTGGAAAAAAGTACCTAAGCCTCAGAAATACACTCCTCTGACTAGCTGTGTATCTCCCTGGTAAACTACTTCGCCTCTCTGACACTGGCTTCTCACTTGAGACAGGGACCTATGAGTACTTCCTACCAGGGAAGGCTTGGTTTGCCAGATCTGCTATGGGTCAGCTTAACAACAAGAATTCATTGTCTCATGGTTTGAAGGCTGAAACTCCAAATCAAGGTGTCAGCAAAGCAGCGCTGGTTCCCCAGACTCCGTAGCATTCTGGTGCTGGCTTGCCACCCTTGTTACTTGCAGCTCTGCCTCCCATCCCATGACAATGTCTCTCTCCTTGGATCTCATCTTCCAGTTTCTGCTGACTTCTGACTTCTGGTTCCTCTGGACTTCTCTCACTTCTGACTTCCAATTTCTTCTCTTTATAAGGTCTCCAGGTGTATGGATTAAGACCCACCCTGGGAAGCTGACGTGGCTCAACTGAAGAGTGTCCACCTACCATATGGGTGGGGGGAGTTCAGGGTTTGATACCCAGGGCCTCCTGGCCCATGTGGTGAGCTAGCTCACATGCACAGCTGCCGCACGCAAGGAGTGCTGTGCCATGCCGGGGCGCCCCCACAGAGGGGTGCCCCACATGCAAGGAGTGCACCCCTCAAGGAGAGCCACCCCACGTGAAAAAAGTGCAGCCCACCCAGGAGTGGCTCCGCACACATGGAGAGTTTATGCAGCAAGATGACGCAACACAAAAGAGATGCAATTTCCTGGTGCCACCGAGGGTGCAAGTGGACACAGAAGAACACACAGCAAGTGGACACAGAGAGCAGACAATGTGGGGGGAAGGGGAGAGAAATAAATAAAAAAATAAATCTTTAAAAAATTTTTAAAAAGACCCCCCCGATTCAGTTGGCCATAGATCAATAATTTCTTTTTTAAAATCTTATTTATAAATAAATTCGCACCTGCAGGAATGTGAATTAAGATTAAGAATATGCCTTTCATGGGGGAACATAATTTAATCTACCATAGGGGAGCTGTCTAGGACCAAATGAGATGGTATGTATGGAGCACTCGGTACTGTGCCTGGTGGGTAGTCAGCTTGCATTCAATCAGGCCTGAGAGCCTCATATCAAATCTGACCAAGAAAATGTATATTTTAAATCAGACTTTTTTTTTAAATGTGAATTTTAGAAATTGGTGATTTCACATGCAAACCCAGATTTCCAGCTTCTCTTGAAGAGCAGAGGGATATGGTCATATTGGGCCAGTGGTTCTAGACTTGTTGAGCAGCTGGCTTTGTGGGTCTGGAGCTCAATAGAGAGAGAGAGATGGGAAGTGGCACAGAAATGGCTCCCACAGCCATGGGAGAGGATGCCTGCACCTCTAGAGGGTGGGAAGGGGAAGGTTGTCACTTAGATGCCTACAAACTGCACCTCTTCAGCAGAAGGTTGAGTTTGGCCTGGGCAGTACTTTAACAACATTTGAATTAGCAGCCCACATTCACAATTCAGGAAACGTCACATGACAAGGCTGATTTATGGATTTTCTCTACAAGTTCCACGGTCTAGCAACACTGGGCCACATTTCTGCATGGCTTCTCAGGAAATGTCTTGATCTCTTTTTTGAGAGACAGTTGGCCAGATACAAAATTCTTGGTTGGCACCTTTTTTCCTTTCCTCTGTTGACTTTTAACCACATGATCTTGGGCAGGTGACTTCCCCTCTTGAAGCCTCTATGAAAGGAGGATAATTAAGATTCATGTCTATTTCATGGGCTGGAATGGAATAATGCAAGGCAAGTAGCACAATGCCTGGCACATGGGAGTTGGGCACACAAAAAATTTCACTATTAAGTTAAGGTAATATAGGCATGTGCAAAAAATTCAAATAAGAACCAAAAAGTTAACAGTGAATTGCAAGTCCCACCCCTACTGAGTTCCTGCACCTGGAGGCAACCACCAGCTCAGGCTTCCCGTGGAGCCTTCCGGAGATGCTCCAAGGTTTGAGAAGAGTGGCAAAGCCTTGCAATATCCTGTAAGGAGGGTGAGAAAGTGCTAACTAGGGAGAAAATCAAATGTCAATGGGCATCAAAGGTGAGAGCAACTAGATTTTGTAGTGGTTCCAAGTTTCTGGGCTGCTTACAAAGGCAGGGGACAGAACTTGAGAAGTATCTCTTCAGCAAGGTGTAGTGTCAACTGTTGCCCCATTAATAGACTCCCTGTACCTCACCCTTTGCGTGGTGACTTCTGGCTCCTCCACACCTTGAATCTGGACTGACCACCTGATTTGTTCTGGCCAATAGAATGGGGTGGACATAGCACTATGCCAGGTTGACATCTAAGCATCAAGAGGTCTAGCTTGCCTCCCCTCCCTCGCTGTCTCTCTCCGACCCTTTACTCTGCCATGTGCACCAGCCGGGGCTAGAATGCCTGAGACACATGGAGGAAGCCAAGGCTTTCTAACAAACAAGCAGCAAGAAACAGAGCTGCCTTGCTGCCATGCAGCTGACACAGAACCCAGGCAGGGACACAAGAACTGCCAAAAGCTGAGCCCAGCTTGCTTTTCCACGGAATAATGAGCTAAATAAATTTTTTTTAAGCCACTGAGTTTTGGGGTGGCTTGTTATGCACCAATAGCTAACTTATTTAGCAGGTTACCTGTTACATTTGCTATCTTTTTTTTTTTTAAGATTTATTTTTTTTACTTATTTATTTCTCTCCCCTTCCGCGCCGCACCCCCCCCCCCCCCCGCCGACCCCGGTTGTCTGTTCTCTGTGTCTATTTGCTGTCTTCTTTGTCCACTTCTGTTGTTGTCAGTGGCACGGGAATCTGTGTTTCTTTTTGTTGCATCATCTTGTTGTGTCAGCTCTCCGTGTGTGTGGCACCATTCCTGGGCAGGCTGCACTTTCTTTCACGCTGGGCGGCTCTCTTTACGGGGTGCACTCCTTGCATGTGGGGCTCCCCTATGAGGGGGGCACCCCTGCATGGCAGGGCACTCCTTGCGCACATCAGCATTGTGCGTGGGCCAGCTCCACGTGGGTCAAGGAGGCCCGGGGTTTGAACCACGGACCTCCTATGTGGTAGGCGGATGCCCTAACCACTGGGCCAAGTCCGCAGCCACATTTGCCGTCTTAAGCATTCAACTTATCCTGGGTCTACAAGTGTTGGTGGACTTGGAAGGAGCCATTCGACAATTCTAAAATAAAGCATTGAAAATGTGGATGGAGAAAGAGGATGAACAGAAAAGAAACACCTTATGCTATGTATAGTCTCTGCAGGAATAAAAAGAAAGTTTTAAGGGATTTGAACAAATTAATTGGATGCACCCAAGGCTGTAACTAAAGAGATCACAAATATTTTCAACGCTAATATGGCAGGGTATGTTGATTTTGTGGTTCTATTATATTGAAGCATGTTTGAAATTTCTCCTCAAATCCTTTCTGCTTTTGCCCCTTTCCTTATTTTTGTTGCAAGGTCTTAATTCCTCCTTCACAAATACTTTCCTCATAGGAGATTTGAGGCCATAAATGCCCCTGGTTGAGAAAGGATTGCTGGGTATTAATTGTGAATATAAGTTCTTAAACACATGTTGATGCAGAAAAGCTCATTTTTCTCCTGTCAAGTGTTCCTGTGAGTTGATTCTGATTTATTCTTCCATGAAGACACAGTTTTTAGTTAATGTCATTGGCAGCAATTATAACAGAAGGTGGGACAGAAAGACAGGTCTGGAGGTCCAAGGCACTTTACTGCATTTCCTTGACCACCAATGGCCAGGAGGGAAAATCAAAATAGTGCATTTTGGATCTTTTAGTGCATTTCCCCCAGAAGTTGTATCAATTGGCAATACGAGAGGGGAGGTAAATGAATAGGTGCTGAGAGAAGCATTGCCTAATCTCACACGCTGCTGTAAGAGGAAAGCGAGCATGCGGAATCCTACAGCTGAGCAAGCAACACAGACCCCACAGGGAGGTGCCGTTGCTTGCCCACGTGCACTTGTGAAAGAGTGGCAGAATCAGACGTCAGGCCAGATCTCTCTGCCTCCTACACCCTTTCTTTTCCAACCCACTAGAGTGTGGAGCAAGGTTACTGGGGAAAATGGATTTAGGCACGACCCATCCTGAGAACAATACCGAATTTCACTGTGAGAAGGCCCGTCTTCCATTCTCTTTCAGTTCTCTTGATTAGTAAAAGGTGAAGTTTTTAGGTTTTTAGATGTCTTTAATGCCTACCTCTCCAGTCGCTTTCTAGAATCCCCTTTGAACAAAGGTCATCAGGAGTAGCTAGAAGTAAATCCCATTACTTTGTTTTCATTGACTTTTTAAAAAGAAGTTTTATTCATGTTGATTTTTCATAAAAACCATTTTATTTTGAATAATTCCAAACTTACAGGACAGTTACAAAAAAACAAAAAACAAAGCCCATACAGAGAACTCCAACACACACTCACTCAGATATCCAGATCCACCAGTTTGTACTATTTTGCACCTTTGCCATATCGTTCTATCTACCCATCCATCCATGCATCTACCCATCTACCCATCCATCCATGCATCCACCCATCTGTCTATCCATCTATCTATCCATCCATCCATCCATCTATCTATGTTTCATTGATTTTATTTGTGGGGTTACCTTCCTTTTGTGGGGTAAGCATTCATTTCCTATCTAAAGGAGCCTTTTTAAATGAAAGTAGTGAAGTTTAAACACAGAGTAACTCAAGGCAAAGTATTACGTAAGTAGCAGAGCAGGCTGTACAGAGATATGGCCAGGCAATTATGCTGAGGTGTGGCAGTGAGTGGAGTGTGGAAAACACAGGGGGAGGTCTGGTGGGTCCCTGAGTTGCCGTCCTCCTGATGACAGCTCCTCCGGGTTCAAGCTCCTAAGAGCCAGTGTTTCAATTCACTTTTGGGCTTCAGCTTCCTGCGTGTCAGCATAAGGTGGGCCCAGGCAATCTCCAAGGGTCTTTCAGGAAATAGCCGTTCTCTGAAACAGCTATTTGCGCTATACGTTTAAGCTCAAGGGCCAGGTCTATTGGGCAAGGTCATTAAGGTCGATCAAACCCCCAAAGATGAAAACACAGCGTCCTACCCACGTGCCACCTTCTCTAAATTGCATTTGGCAAGTCCACAATGTCAGCAATTAGTAGCTGGGCCCAATTGCTATAATGAGAGTTGCACTTAGCAGTGAGGGAGAAATTCTTCACTGACTAATCTGGTTAGAGGTGCGGTAAAGAAAAGACCCACTGGGGAAAAAAATCCCATTTGGATCATTATAGCCTCACATGAAACTGATTCTGCTAGCAAATGAAAGGGCTGAGTGACGTGTGTACCTTTCGAATTTATTATTTGAAAAAAAAAATCTTTAGACTCCTTTAGAAATAGATGCCGCTGACCTCATACTACAAGTTTGGTTTCTGAAGGCAAATGAGGTGGTGGTTGCATTTAGGCAGGGAAAGTCCAGTGCTGGGTTGAGTAACTGTGCAAAAACTATTACATAGGTAGAGACAGCTCTAAGTAATGCAGGCAAGGTAAAGAGAAAAAAGCAAAGTACACAGCTTTTCTAAGCACTAGTATTTTTCCCGTCTGTTTTTTTTTTTTTCCTTTTTCCCCCCTCTCCCTTCCAACCCCTGCTGTTTTTGCTGGCTCTGTCCATACACTGTGTGATCTTCTGTATCTGTTTCTCTTTTTGTCTTCTCTTCTCCATCTTTCTCCTCTAGGATTCACCAGGATTCGATCCTGGGGACCTCTGATGTGGAGAGGGGCTCCCTGACAATTGCGCCACCTCAGTTCCTGCTGAGCTTCACCTTGACTCTCCCCTTCATCTTTCTTTTGTTGCGTTATCCTCTTGCTGCGTGACTCACTTGAGCAGGCACTCGGTTCACCACGAGGGCACTCAGCTCACCACACGGGCACTGGCTCGCCGCGTAGACAGGCTTTCTCTTTTTCTTTTTTACCAGGAGACCCCAGGGATCGAACCCGGGTCCTCCCACATTGTAGGCAGAAGCCCCATCACCTGAGCCACATCTGCTTCCCCAGGTCTGTTTTTAATTTTGTCAGTGTTAGTCAACGATCTTCTCTTCCATTTGGAACGCTGGCTAAGAGCACAGACCCTACAGCCAGACCACCTGGATCTGAATTCCAGCTCTGTGACCTCAGGCAAGTAGCTCAGCCTCTCCGTGCCTCCATTTTCTCATGGGTAAAATGGCAGTAACAATAGTACTGACTTCATAGTAATTGTAGTGAGGTTTAAATGAATTAACATGTTAAAAAACAGAGAGCAATGCTTGGCATGTGGTAAATGCTTCACGTGTTAGGTCTATTATTATTTTTTTACAATGATTATGAGCCTTAACACAGCACCAACTTTCCACTTCAAATTGCCTTTGTAATACCACACACCTGAGGACTGCTGTCCTCTACTCAGGTTCCTAATGACATGCTAAGTGCACATTTCACTGTAAATCAAGCCAAGCTGGCAGGCCTCGGGGAGGAAGGAATCCTAGACGTCATCTCATCCAAATGGTGGATGAAGAAGCTGCGGCCAGAGCGAGGAGATGGCACAGCGAGCTGGTGGCCGAGTCCAGGTTAAGACTGGAGCCCTCCCTTTGCACCCAGGAGCCATTGCCATGGCCTCCTTTCATTCCCCACAGATTCTTGCTGTTTCGTGGATGAAATGTAAGTGAAAGGGAGGAATTGGCACATTTGAACTCTCCTCCCCACACTCTGCCACAGGCCAGTGTCAGCTTTCCCACCTTCATTTCTTTCAAATCCATGACTGGTCTATTATAGACATTTGCTTTCTTTGATATATTGGTTTTTGATCACCCAACAACACTTTTCCTTTTCTAGCAACAGCTCTATTTCCCTTAAAGGACTCACCACCACTGAGTGCATTCTTGGGGCAACCCAATCAAAGTCCCTGCCTCCCTCTAGCCAAGGGGTTGGCATAGGGCCCTTGATAGGTGAACTGGACTCTGGCTCCTTGATCTGTTGTTCCAAACCTGTCTTCCAGGTTCCTCTCCATCCTAGGAGCTTCCCAATAGACCTTCGATAAATCCCCTTTCTGCTTAAGTCAGCAAGGTTTGATTTTTTTTTAAAGATTTATTTTATTAATTTATTTCTCCCCAACCTCATGTTGTTTGCATGTGCTGTATTTGTCTTCCTTGTCTGGAAATTGAACCTGGGACCTCTGATGTAGGAGGGAGGCACCTAATCGCTTGAGCCACCTCCATTCCCTGCTTTGTTGTGTCTCTCATTATGTTTTTCTTCTTGTGCCCTTGTTGAGTTATCGTGTTGTATTAGCTTGCCATGCCTGCCCATTGCATCAGCTTGCTGTCTTGCTCATATTCTTTAGAATACTGGGAACCTCTGCTCCCTGCTTTTGTTGTGTCTCTCATTATGTTCTTTCTCGTTTGTGTCTCTTGTTGAATTACCTTGTTGCATCAGCTTGCTGCACCTACCTGTCGTGCCAGCTCACTGTCTTCTTTAGGAGGCACCAGGGATCAAATGAGGGACCTCCCATGTGGTAGGTGGGAGCTCAACTGCTTGAGCCACATCTGCCTCCCCAGGCTTGATTTCAGTTGCTTGCAATCAAAGAACCTTGACAGATATGACTTAACTTATTGACTTAACCTAGCAGAGCTATTATGAAAATTACTAGCAGGTAGGAAAATGGTTGGAGAGAGTACAGAATGGGAATTAAGAGGCTGTTTGCTGCAGGGGTGCCTGGAGAGAAGAGAAATAAAGAGCTGGGACTAGAGTAAAGCAGTGGAATAGTTTTAGGCCAACATAGAGAAGGTTCTGCCACAGGAAGCCTGAGAGTTAGGAATTACCGTCAAGTCAAGAAGTTGAGGGGAAATGGATGAGGCTCAACTGATAGAGCATCTACCTTCCACATGGGAGGTCCAGGGTTCAAACTCAGGGCCTCCTGACCCCTGTGGGGAGCCGGCCCATGCACAGTGCTGATGCGCGCAAGGAGTGCCCTACCACGCAGGGGAGCCCCACGCGCAAGGAGTGCACCCTGGAGGAGAGCTGCCCCACGCAAAAAAAGTGCAGCCTGCCCAGGAGTGGCGCCGCACACACAGAGAGCCGATGCAGCAGATGACGCAACAAAGAGAGACACAGATTCCTGGTGCTGCTGACAAGAATACAAGTGAACACAGAAGAACACACAGCGAATGGACACAGAGAGCAGACAAGTGGGGGGGAGGGGGGAAGGGGAGAGAAATAAATAAAAAATAAATCTAAAAAAAAAAAAGAAGCTGGCACCCTTAATGTCTCGGGAGTGGGAAAGGGCGGAGAAGGCCAAGGGAAACAAGACAGGGAGGGGTGCTGTAGGCAGGGCTTGGACACTAGAAACTGAAAGAGGAAAACTTCCACAGCCTCACATCCCCCCAGCCACTGAGAGGACACACCTAGGAAAGAGACCGCTGCTGAGGGAGCAGCGGGGGTGTGGGGGCTGGGGAGTATGGGGACCTCTTGTATTTTTTCATATAACATTTTGTGTGATCTATGTATCTTAAAAAAAAGATATTAAAAAGCAAAACAAAACCCACAAACTGTCAGAGCAAAACAATGAATTTACAGGGAGTCCTTAAAACTGAGAAAGAATTGTATTAAGGACAGTCTTGGTAATAGACGTCAGTATTTATTTATTCCTTGTTTCCTTCACTCAACTTGCGTTTGCTAAGCACCTGCTGTTGGCCGAATGCTCCCCCAGGCGCGGGGGGTGCGGGAGAAGCACCTCGTCTCCCCTCCTGGTACTTCCAGTCCGAGGAGGCGGGGGACAAGTGCACAGATAAGCAGAGCCCGGCAGGTGCGCGCCTGGAGGGAGGTGCTCAGGGGGCACCTCAAGGCAGGGGCTCAGGGGGCCCAAAAGGCAAACCGAAGGCGCCTGCAAGAAACCACGTCACGTGGTGGGGAAATCCCTCTTCTGCAGGCGGAGGGCGGAGAAGGCTCTGCGGGCTCTGCAGCTTCCCTCTCCTGGGAGTCAGGGCCTCGTTGTGGCTTTAGCACGAGGCAGTCAGGCCACACTGGGCTCTGCTCTGGCTCTCCAAGCCCTGGACCTTTCACATCCAAGCCGTGGGGACGTGCGTGGGACCCCTAGTTCCTTGCTACCAAAGGGTGGTCCGCCGACCAGCAGCAGGGAATTTGCTAGAAATACGGGATTCCAGGCTCCACCCAGACCTACTGAATCACAACCTGCATTTTAACAAGGCTCCCCAGGGTAAGCATGTTAAAATTTGAGAAGTGTCGGTCCAGTTGAGCCCTTAGGTGAAGTACTGAGATATTCATTGACGACTGGGTTATTTAGAACCACTCAAGTCAGGAACCTGCCATGTCAGGAAACACTGTGTAACCAGACTTGTCGCAGCTGGTGGGGACGACGCTGGAGGGGTGGGGGGAAGGCAAGCTGGAGGGCTGGAGGGACCACAGGGTTGCCAGATGAAATTCAGAACGCTGAATAAAATTTTAATTTCAGATAAACAATGAATAATTTTCAGTTTGTGTGTCCTATGAAATATTTGGGACATACTTATACTAGAAAATTATTCTTGTTGGATTAAAGACCTAAAAGTGAAAAAACAACCTTAAAAAGAAGAGTAAAGTACAGGAGAATATATTTATTATCCAGGTGAGGGAAAGAACTTAAATAAACATGTAAAAACACAAACCATAAGGCAAAAAAAAAAAAAGCTTTTGATTACATCAAAATTAAGGATTTCTCTTCAACAAAGGACACCTGGGCAAAGACAAAGAAGAGGTAGAGATATTTGCCCAGGTTAAATTAAGGATTTAGAAAATGTACAAGGAATTCTTGAAAATCAACAAGAAAAGGACAGCTGCCCTAAGAGAAAGAAAAATGGGCAAAGGATATGAATATGGAATTTAGAGAAACAGAATCTTGAAAAGCTAATGAATATATTGAAGAGATGATCACATTCATTAAAAACCAGAGGGGGTGGGTGTAGCTCAGTGGTTGAGCACCCGCTCCCCATGCACAAGGTTCTGGGTTCAATCCCCAGTACCTCCTAGAAAAAAAAAATGCACCTCCTTTCTAAAGTCTGTTTGGCTCTCTGCCTAGAGGAGCCTGCACCAAATCTTCAGGCGTATTTCATCTTTCTCTTCTCGTCTCTCAGCAAGCTCTGTTCATTCCCCCATTTCCCAAATAAATTCTTTTTACTGGCCTAAAAAACAAACAAACAAACCAGAGAAATGCCCAAACAACCTGGACATATAACTTTATACCTATTGGGCTGGCAGAAATGTGAATGCCGGGCAACGCAAGGTGTTGGCAGGGGTGAAAGCGCGAGGAGGCCGTGGTGGCACTGGTGGGAGTGTGGACAACATCCCCCAAGGTCCAGGACTCTGTTTCCTGGTGAATCTCACATACAAACGCTCTCGCAGGCCCAGAAGAGACCCCACAATGACTTAGGAGGCGAAGGCCTTGAGACCTCACGGGCCCTGGCGTCCACTGCAGTGAGAGCGGGTCAGTGCCGCGTGGCAGATGAGCCACGGAGATTTCTGCCCATCACGCAGATGCAGGAGCCACAATCAGATGTGCCTAAAGTAATGAGGACAGATATTATAAGAGAGTGCTGGTGAAAAAAGAGAAACAATGCCATTTACATATAGTTAAAAATAGAGGCATACAAAACAAAACCTATTTTAAGAACAATTAAACATCAAACTATAAACATAAGAGGTTTGTATTTGCTTGGAAGGAGAATGGGAGAGGGATGTGTCAGAACAGAAAATAATATAATATAACATAACAACATTATAATATAAGATGTGATATAGTTATAATATGATTTTGGAAATAATAGAATATGTATGATATAATGTATAATATCAGAAATAATAATAATGTAATAAATAATGATAGTAAGAGTAAAGTCAATAAAAACAAATCATAAACAAGGATGACGTATAAATAAGAAAAGTGAAATAAGATGAAATAGAAAGCACCCTTCCCTGAACCAACAATGATTAAGTGGCATGAAAGGAGGAGTACAATCAGTTCAAGCCTTTGCACCTGCAGTCGAAAAATAAACACGTAAATACATAAATAGCCACCAGTGTCTAGAAAAATCCCCACCCTGCTCCCCTCGGGGCTCACCCTCGGGGCTCCCTCCTGCCCACTGCAGGCTGCCCCCTCAGGCTGTGCTGGCCGCGGGAGTGCCTCCCAATTCCTGGTGCTGAGCTCTGCTTTGACGGCCCCCAAGCCTGTGGCCCAGGGCTGCTGTGACCCCTCTCGGTTCCTGTCCCTTTGCAATTTGCTCCTGCTCACCCTGCTTCCCTGCCTCTCCTCGGGGAAATGCAGTCAGCACAGGGCTTGGCTCAGCTGGGCTCCGCTTGCTCTGACTCCCAGATCTGGGCTGCTCCCAGGTTATATCTGAACCCAGTGGTCTGGAGCCTGCCAGCGCCATCCCTACTGGGCGTCTCTCTTCCTCCCGCTTTGACATTGGGTGGGCCCTGGGCTGGGGAGGGAGTCTAGGCATCTGTACTTAAAATACTGCTCGGGCAGCTCTCAGGGGCGTTGCAGGTTGAAAAACACTGATGTTCTAAATAATACAAAAGTCTGCAAGGATATGCAATTACCATATAGAAATCAATAGCCTATTACACAAACAATAGCCAGTTATATGAAAGCAGAGAAAAATCTCTTCTATGTTAGCAATAAATATGATAAGATATTTAGGAGTAAGCTTAAGAAAAATGCAAAAACTGTGTGAGGAAAACTTCTCAATAGCCTTGAAAAACACAGAAATACAGAAAAAGGATGTAAATGAATGGAAAGGCATTCCTTGCTCTTAGATAAGATGACATCATGAGGATGTCAGTTTTCCTTAAGTAAATTTTTAAATTTAAAAACAATCCCTACAAAGATGCCAACAAGCTTCTTTAGGAAATAGACCATGGACACATTTTTTTTTAATGCAAGAATAGTATTTCATTCTGTTAGGCAGAAATTTCTTACCAGATATGAAAACATACCTTTAAAAACAGTGTGGTACTGGTACATAAATAAACTGACAGAAAAGAATAGAAAGTCTAAAGAGAGACCTAAGTACATATAGAAATTTGGTAATTGAGAAAGATCACATCTCTAATCACTGGAGCAAAGACGAATTTTTTATTAGTTTTGGGAAAACTGGTCAGTTTAAGAAAAGATAACATTAGATTCATATCTCACCCCATAAATAAGAATAAATTCCAAATGGATCAGATGTAAAAAAAGAAACCATGCAAATACTAGAAAATCAGTAGAATCAGTGAACTTTCTGGTCTCCCCTGATTCAATGGGAATTAAACAACTCTTCAGCAAAGTAACACAAGGTAGGGTATCTTCCTAAGAATACATACATTTTTTATGGCTTCCCAACCACCCCAGGCTCACCTGCCTGTGCATTTCCCAGACACCCTTGCTGCTCAGTGGGGCCATGTCCTGAGTTCTTGCCAATGGAATGTGGAAGGAAGTGACATGTGCCACAGCCAAGCCTGATCTCTAGAACCTCTCTCTCTTCCTTTCCTTGTCTGCCAGCCAGGAGCAGAGTGGAGGATTCTTAGAAGATGGTGGAACCACACAAGGAAAGGAGCCTGGGTCCCTGAAGGACTTTGTGGAGCACAGGAACACCCCACCCCAACAACAATGTGCACTGGGCTACAAAGCAACTGAGAAATAAGCTATGATTTGCTTCTTTTTTTTTTTTTTTTTTGTCTGTTATAGCAGCCAGCATTACTTGCTCTGGCTAATGTAGCATTTAAACTGCCACTATCCCAGCAGAAAACCCATTCAAGCATTTAAAATCCTTGAGTTCTTTCCTGCCCCCAAGCATATGTGATATGTCAACACAAAAAGCATGCACGTTTCCATCTGAACCTGCATCCAGGCTACCACCCGTGCTGCCTTCCCAATAAGAAGAGAATGGCGAGAAGACAAGTGACCCAGAGGAGGAGCAAAATGCTGGGAGAGGCAAGATTCTCCCCATTCTGGCACTAGGGGCTGATCATGATGACCAAGTTCAAAAGTGCTGGAAATAATGTGAGGTTCCACCTCTAAGTTAAACCTCTCACCCATTTATTTAGAAATTCAACCAGAATAGAAGAGAGCATGGTTACAATTCCAAAACCGCTGTCATGAGGTCATAGAACCGAGTCAGATCCTGAAGACACGGGTTCCTATCAGACAGGAAGGAAGCCATTTCCCAAGACAGAGCAACTACAGGGGGTGGTAACATTTAGTATTGCTTTCTTGGGGCTAAAAGGAGTTGTTTCAATATTGCCAGTAGCCCCTGGCCTGCTGTACCAGAAACCCTGGCTGTGGAAGTGCCTCGGGTGCGGAAAGCAAAGAGCCTGGGACTCCAGCTCCCGGAGGACAGACCAGAACTGCCGCAGGCGGCAGGAGTGGAGGTGGACCAGCCACGCTGCCCTCCCCGCGCCCCACCACCCAGAGCCAGCTCAGGGCTCCCGGGGCTGCAAGAGGAAGGGCGCTGCAAGAGAAGGGGTTGGGGAAAGAGAGAAAGGAGCCCAGGAGGAGGGTCGGCAATGCGCTGTGACGGAAAGGGGAAGTCTGCAGAAAGAAGCAGAAGGGGCTCCTCCAGAGAGGCAGCCTCTGAAGGCGCCGCAGCCGCAGGTGCCTCCACGGAGGCGGGGTGCAGCCTCGAGCGGCCCCCGTTTTGGGGAAACAGTATAAACCCGAACAGCACAAAGAGCCGAGTGAGTCAGGCTTCCTTAGTTAAAGAAGGACCACACCCCTCAAAAGTCTGGTCCTAGGGAGAGCAGATAAGGCCTTTGCCAACTCTCCTTTTACGCATCATCACGTGGAAGAGTTTCTCCAGAGGGGATGTGAGTGACCCATCACGCCAGGCAGCCGGACAGCGCCTTTAAGGGCGAGGGCGCCGGCATCGATTCTCTCCACGCCCCAGACACGGGGTCCCTGTGCCGAGGGCGCGGTGGAGGGATGGGACGCTCTGTCATGGAGAAGCTATCTGGGGACACAGGAGGAAAGAAACGCCAACAAACTGCATTTAAAGGCTTCAGGTGCTAAGCTAGCACCACGGATAGGCCTGTAGACTTTCTACTCTTCAACATGGAAGAAAACGGAACACAAAGACCTATGACAGGGAGGTGGATGTGGCTCAAGCCACTGAGCCCCCGCCCACCACGTGGCAGGTCCCTGATTCAAGTCCTGGTGCCTTCTAGAGAAGACGAGCAAGACAGCGGCTAATGTGGCGTAGTAAGCTGCTGCAACAAGAGACACAAAGAGGAAGCACAATGAGAGACACAACAAAGCAGGGAGCAGAGCGGCTCAAGCGATTGAGCGCCTCCCTCCCACACGGAGGTCCCGGGTTTGGTTCCCAGTGCCTCGCAGAGAGAAGACAAACAGACACGGAGAGCACCCAGCAAATGGACACAGAGAGCAGACAGCAGTGCAAAACAAAGGCAGAAGGATGGGATAAATAAACAAAATAAATCTTAGGGGGAAAAAAGATGTATGAGCATGGTTTCAGGCCCTCCTGAGGCGAGCAGGGGCTGGCCACTGCCCCGAGCCCCCCACCTCCTCTTGCCCACCCTCACTTCTTCTTGCTCAGCCGCACGGGCTGTCTTGCCATAGCCCGCACACTCGGGCCTCAGCTCTGGAGCTCCTCCGCCTAGGAAGATCTTTCTCCAAACCTCGGTGTCGCTCTCGCCCTCACGCCACTCAGAGCTCTGCTCAAATGTCAGCACCTCAGGGAGGCCTGCTCTCACCACCTTGGCTAAGAGCTCCCTTCTCTTCTACTGCCTGTTCGGTTTTCTGCCTGATATTCTTACTGTTAGGAGCTCTTCACAGTACTTCATGATGCTCAGTACGAAAATTACATACATTCTCGATGACATCTTTACTTGCTCATTTTCTAGCATGGCACTGTCCAATATGGGTGCCATTAGCTACACGTGGCTCTTGAATACTTAAAATATGACTAGCCCCAGAAGGGAACTTGGCCCAGTGGTTAGGGCGTCCGTCTACCACATGGGAGGTCTGCAGTTCAAAACCCAGACCTCCTTGACCCGTGTGGAGCTGGCCCATGCGCAGTGCTGATGCGCACAAGGAGTGCCCTGCCATGCAGGGGTGTCCCCCGCGTAGGGGAGCCCCACGCGCAAGGAATGCGCCCCTTAAGGAGAGCCGCCCAGGGCGAAAGAAAGTGCAGCCTGCCCAGGAATGGCACCGCACACACGGAGAGCTGACACAGCAAGATGACGCAACAAAAAGAAACACGGATTCCCGTGCCGCTGACAACAACACAAGCGGACAAAGAAGAAGGTGCAGCAAATAGACACAGAGAACAGACAACTGTGGGGGGGCGGGGAGGAAGGGGAGAGAAATTTAAAAATACATATGTATATGACTAGTCCAAATTAGGGTGTGCACACGTGTAAAATATGTACTGGATTTTGAAGACCTATCATAAAAGAATGTGGAATATCTCAATAGTAATTTTCATATTGATAACATATTGGATATGTTGAGTTAAATACATTCTATTATTAAAATTCATTCCACTTGTTTCTTTTTACTTTTTACTTTTTACTTTTCCACTAGAAAAATCTAAATTACGCCACCGGCTTGATTTGAGGTTTGTGTTCTGTTTCCACGGGGCAGTGCTGACCTGAGTGGATGTTGGCGGTGAATAGCGGTCTGGTCTGCCTTGTCCCCAGTCCTGGCGCATTGGTCACAGGTCAAAAATATTTGTTGGATGGGACTATGTGTTGGTTGAAAACTAGTAATATGCAGTCTCTTTCTTCCCTCCCTTCCTCTATCCCTCCCTCTCTTAGTCTCTTCTTTCCCTTAATTTCTCCTTCACTTCCTCTCTCTTCCTTTCTCCTTCCCTCCATTCCTCTCCCTTCCCTTCTCTGTGTTTCTCTGTCTCTCTCTTCCTCTTTCCTTCCCTCTTCCCCCTTCCTCTCTCCTTCCCACTCTCTCAATTCTTTGCCCTCTGAGATCACTGTTACATAAGAAACTGACAGGTTTCCTGGTCTGCTTAAGACCTGGTCCTGATTTAGCCCCTTCGTGATTTAATTTCTTAATGTCTCTCTGCCACTATCTTCTGAAAATAATCTTAATATTTTCCCCAAATAGATATTGCATTTTAAATGACCCATCTTATGAAAAATTAGTTAGGCTAACTAACTGGAGGGACTGCTTGAAGTCCCTCCAGTTGGAAAGAGGGGGGGAAAAAAACAGGCATCCCGATGGGAGCCAGCCTTGGGTAGCTGAGAACACAGGCCCGGGGTTGGAAAGTGCCCCGTACTCCACAAGGGGAGGATCACAGAGTGGAGACAGGAAGAAGCTCTCAGGACAAGTCCCTGCTTCCCAGATCAGGCTAGGTGTGCCTGCTTGCTTGGAGCAACTGACTGATGCAGCAAATACATCTGCAAAAGAGGAGATGCAGTCCAATCTTCTATTCCACAAATACCTACTGATCACCTCCTGTGTAATTTGAGGCTTCTTTGGACCCCAGCAGATCATGTCCTTGGAGCAAATGAATCCCCTGTAGGTGGGATCTTTTGATTCGGTTACTTTAGTTACAGGCCTTTTGATTAGATCACTTCAGTAGGGTGTGGTCCAGGATGGGTCCTAATCCTTTTACTTGAGTCCTTTAAACATGGAATGAATACAGAGAGATGCAGAGAGAACCCCCAGAAGCTGAGGTAGAAAGCCCTGGAAACCAGAAGGTGAAAGAGACGAGACCCAGGGGAGAAGGGGAGCCCAGCAGAAGCTGCCACCTTCCCATTTGACGGAGGAGTCCAGGATTGCCAACAGCCAGACTTGGGAGAAAGAGCATCACTTGGTGCCTTGATTTGGACATTTTCACTGCCTCAAAACCATCAACTTTTAAGCTAATAAATCCCCAACCCATCTCTGGTATATTGCTTTCAGCAGCTTTTAGCAAACTAAAACAGCTCCTATATGCCAGATGCTCAAATACAGCATGAATAAAATAGACCATTCCCCACTTTCCTCAGAACCTGTATTCTCTCTGGAGGAGATAGAAAATAAGCAAACGCAGTCATAAATATATAATATATATATTCTATATTCTTTATAATCCCCACTTTGCATTAATTTTTTAAAATCTGCAGCTTGGTGCTTGAAATTGGGCAGTAGAATTTTTCTTAGAATAATGTTGGGTTGTTTACAAATTAGGGATATTTGAGATAAATATCTACAGGAATAAAACCCAGGCTAGATATGAGAAAATAGAGGCCACCGTCTAAGGAAGGATCCCAAATGGGTGTGGATTCAGCTCCAGAGGGCTCTCCAGGTACGTGAGTCATCGAGCGGGTTGCATCAACACACTCCAAGCCTTCTCATGCAAACTGTATGTCAAAACCTATAGAATGCTGAGATGATGTTCCTCGAGAGAAAAGAATCATTTTACTGCCAAGTCTTAGTCTTGGTACGAATGTGATAGAAAGCCAATACGGGCCTGCAGCATTGCTAGAGTCAGTATGATACCTGGCGCAGAACAAAAGAGAAGCAAACCTGGCACCCAGCAGTGCAGAGCCCGCTAGCACGAAAAGCCCTGGAATCCCCCAGTGTTGAGGGCAGGGTAATAGGCCGGCCTCTTTGTTAGCTCAGAGCATGCCTGAGCATTTTCTGGAAACTGTTAGTACTGAAGCCCAAATCGCCTGCTCTGAGCTCAAAGGAGACAGAAACAAACAGAGCAAAGGCAGTCATTTAAAATTCTGCAGTCACTGCAAGTCCAGGGCGGGGGAGCCCGCTTGCAGGATTGCTGAGCCAAGGGGCCCTGGCAAATCTAGAACACAAGTTTTCAGGCGATGTATAATCAGTCCCCGAGTTTATAAATTATGTAAGAGTAGATTTCTGCTCATTAAATTTCTGTGGGAGGAATGGGTGTGCTATTCACAAGCAGTATCTTAGTAAAGAAAGAAACACTTTTTTTTTTTTTAAAGAATAAGGATTTGCATGGGTATCCATGTAATTACATCTTCTGTGTTCATTCACCCATTCGTCGACAATCCAATGCTGGGGATGCAAAAGTGAGTAAAATACCGTTCCTGACTTCAAGAAAACTACATTCTAGCTGGAGAGAGGAATATGTGAGCACGTAATTATGGTACCATGTGCTAATTGCTGAAAATAGAGGTCTGGACACTTTACTATGGGCTCAAAGATGACAAAATACACAGTCCTGCCTGGGATGGCCCCTGGGATTCGGGAACCGATCCCGGGGGAGCGGACACCTGAGCGGAGTATTGAAGGTTGAGTAGGAGTTGACCAGGCAGATGCGGGGAGGGAGAGGGTATTCAAGGCAGAGGAAAGAGTACATGCAAAACCCAGAGTGCAAAAGCACATGTGGAAGCACCAGGTGTGCTCAGAGCATCACAGCATGGAAGGGGGAAGGAAAGCGGGGTAAGATGAAGCTTCCTGTGACACATGTGAGTTTGGATATGGGTCTAGCTGTCCTAAAATGAAAATGCTCCAAAATAGGAGTAGCTTTAAAAATGAAGTTTATTCCACAATGGTTTGGACGAGAGCAGCCCAAGGTGGGCAAGAAGTACTTCTCAGTTTCACAGACCCAGGTTCCTTCTTTCTTGATATACAACCATCTAAGGGCCATGGCCTTTGTCCAGATGGCCCAGCATGGCTTACCCTATTGCACCTGTGCTCACCTGCCACACCTGTGCTCACCTGCCGCACCTGTGCCATCCCTGCTACATCTGTGATCACCCAGCCACACCTGTGCTCACCCCACCTCTGTGCTCATCTGTGTTCACTCCTGCCACCTCTGTCATCACAAGGTGGTCAACATCTGCCCTACCACGTCGGCTCTCATTCCAACTGCATCTATATTTACCATGTATTCTGCCTTCATGTGATCACGGTCTATATTCTAGCTGGAAGGGAAACAAGGAAGACAAGTCTCTTCCCTCTAAGGGAACAAGTTAGAAATTTCACATATCCCTCTTATGGTACACTGGCACGGTAGAATTTAGCTGAAAGGAAATCTAGGAAATGTAGTTCTTGTTCTGGGCATCCACATGCCAAGCTAAAACTGGAGGTCCTATTGCCACAAGAAAGAAGAGGAAAGTAGTTGGGGCATGGGTACATGTGCAGTGTCTGCCACAGTACAGCCTTTGCATGCTGTACCCATGGTCTCTAGACTGCCTTTGGGAAAAACTGAGTGCAACACACCTGCACTTCCTGATTCATTTGTTCTAACATGCTTGCCTCGTGGTGACTTTTTGATTTCTCAAAACTGGAGTTGTCTGGATGGAAGCGTTTACTCAAAGTTAGCAAGTAATAAGTGAGGGCTTACCCAAACCCATGAGCTTTCTAAGTAGGCATTTTGACATGGTTTGTATGGACTGCAGAAGTTTTAAGTGCCCAGCTGTATTCCATTGCCCAGCTTTACTGAAGCAAGTTATTGATGTCATTCCCACTGCTCCAAAAGAAGGAGACATGAGAAGAAGACTCCTAAGCAGGGCAGTGCAGAGAAGTGAACAGGCATTAAAACCTTATGTGAATCCCAGGATAGTACTCAGGATGCCACTTGGGACAAGGCACTTTACCTTTCTTTGCTTCGACTGCCTCATCTGTAAAATGAGGATAATGGCAACTCAATGTGGACAAAATTAAATGAGATACTGTACATGATGCATAGAGGGGAAAAAATATTTACTTTCCTTCTAATTCAGGACATTGACCACCAATTACTCTGTGCACAGGTCTTGGTTAGAACAAGCACCCCAAGAAAGGATGAAATCCTGGCACATTTATAATGACATCTTAACCAAGTGAGCAAGCCTAACATGAACAAGAAAGGGATAAAGTGACATCGTGTACCTCCTGTTTTGTGTATCAAGGCCAGAGCTTTGCTTCTATGGGATTACTTCTGAAAATGTAGAAACTGAATTTAATCATGAGCAAACATCAGACAAACCCAAATCGAGGAACATTCTGGAATATAAATGACCTGAACTCTTCAAACATATTGATGTCATGAAAGAAACACACACAACTTATACGCAGAAAGGAAGGGGAGCTATTCTGGTTTAAAGGCGATAAGGAGGCATAACAAACAGAAATCTCTGAATCCTGCATCAAAAAAGTATGTAAAGGACATTATTGGGACAATTAGGGAAATTTGAATATAAAATATATATTAAAAATAATATATGTCAATATTAAATTTGCTGAGTGAGACAATTATGTGGTAATTATGTAGGAAAATTCCTTACAGTTAGATGTGAAATATCACGATGATGCAACTTACTCTGAAAAGATTTTAAAAAGTGTATTTGTGTGTGTGAAGAAAGAGAAAGAAAGCATATGCAAAATATTTGTGGCAAAATGTTAACAACTGGTTAATCTAGGGAGAGGAAATATAGATTTTCATTGTACCTTTGTTTTAACTTTTGGAGTAGATTTGAAATTTGTCAAAGTAAAAGTTGGAGGATGAAAAAAATGATGTTATGAAGTGTTAGAGAAAAACGGTGTTCACTGTGACACGGAGACTGGTTGACCACAGGCAGAAGATGTATTTATTGAGAAGCTCCCCCAACAGAGGCGGTTTGAAGAACAGATTTTAGCCCCACCGGCATGGTGGGGTCTGAAGAGAGACTTCAGCCACTCCTGGAAGGGGGGACTTGAATTTATACAGAACTTTCCTAGGCAGGGAAATGATAGTGGGAGGGGGGCTGAGGGAGTTTATGGCTTCTTGGAATGCTGCAGGAGCAGATTATTTTTTCATTTGTAGGAATTACAGGATATATAAACAGTGAAGGTTTCCGTCTCCATCTCCCTCTGATATGCAGGTAGAGGGAGTAAAGATCTCCATCTCCCTCTGATCTGCAGATGGTGAAGCTCTTGGGAGCGTCTTTGTTACTCACCTCCACCACACCTGAGAGTTTATGTTATTGAGATGACTTAAGGTGAGGCCTGCCTACCATAAAGACCAACTAGGTGGGTCTGGAGATTGAGCCCAAACACGATTAAGTCTATCAATCACGCCTACCTGTGAAACTCAATAAAAACCTGAACATTGGAGCTCAGCTGAACCTCCCAGGCTGGTGGCACGTACCAGCGTGCCAGGACCCCACCTGGAGAAGACACAGGAAGCTTCCATTTGGAGACCTTCTCACGCTTTGCCCTGGGCGGCTCCTTCTGATTTACACCCTTTATGCTGTAATAAAATTGTAATAGTATGTAAAGCACTTTGAGTTCTGTGAGTTGTTCCAGCTGATTATCCAATCTGTCCTACTGAAGAGGGATTGTTCTGATCTGTAGCATGGTAGAGGGTTTCCATATCGCAAAAAAGATTGTAAGGATATGCCGTATTTTAAGCAAGCAAGTAAAGAGTTTATCGTCCTGTGAAACAAAGAGCATGTACACACCCAAGACAGCGAGACAGTGGCGTGGGCGAGCTCAAGGGGGAGGACCGGTGCGGGGCGGCTGCCGCCTAGTTCAGGCAGGCCTCCCCACCCCTTCCTCCTCCATGTAAATGAAGCCTGGGGAGTTACAACACTCCAGCTGGTTCTGAGTATGTGGAAGGACTGGAAACACAACATTTTCACTGGTTCCTAGTGTCCTCGGGCCTGAGTGGGGGTCAGGAATGGGCTTCTCCTTATCTATGTCTTCAGGTATTCAGCCTTGGGCCGTGGACCCCTCCCTTGTTGGTGGGGCTCCCGCTGTCCCGCTGTCCCGCTGTCCCTCGCAGGTGGAGATGGACAGCAGCAATCAGGAATGTTACACAGAAGTGACTGGTTCGTCCTGTCGCTCTCGCGAGCAGGTTAGGTCGGGAAAGGGAAGACTTGGGGCACAGCGGAAGCCTGGCAGACACCACGGCTGCCTGCAGACCACAGAGTCGTAAGACCCGCCCAGAAACCTCCTGGGGATCCTGGAAGGAGAGTCTCATTTGGAATGAGAATCCTAATGGGGTACATAAAAGCCCCAGATAGCCTCAAAAGGCCTCACCATTGGTCCCCTGAGAAATGACAGGTGGGCAACCAATCAGAACAGCAACAGACTTAAAAAGCCCCGAGCTGGGGTCCCACCTGTGCAACTCACCCTGCAGCAGGCTGCGGTCCATGCCTCAGACCAGGTACTTTTCTTGTTTTCTTGTTTCTTAATAAACTCTTTATTCCCAAACTTACTGTTCTATGGTACGTCCTTAAACTCCTTTATGCCAAGAACCTGGAAACCTAGACCCCAGAACCATCGGTAACACTAGTGCTTTCCCACAGCTCCCTCTTTTTCCTCAAGTCCCTGTTCCAGCTTGCCTCACCAGGAACCCCTTCACATGTACGGAGCCAGGTGGCAGAGGTGGGGGTGACCCTGGGGATCCAAGCTGGAGGATTAGGCCCCCTTCACCTGTGGAGTCCGACCCAGCTCCAGGTAGTTAGAGTCAGAACTGCACTGTAATGTTTAAAAGAGGAAAAGAAAATAGTCTCTCTCCCAATGGGCTACATTACCATCAGCGGACAGTGGATGAAGCACGCCTGAGAGGGACCGTCTCCCTCCCCCAAATGTGGCAGGCCGCCTCGCCCCCTCCCTCTGAAGCATAATCAGATTTGTCACTGAGGACAAAATGGAAAATGAAATTTAAAAGCTGAGCTACAGCCCCATCAGGATAGCAGAGTGAGATGCTTCTGGGCTCTGTCCTCCCACAGAGACTTCGAACAACCAGCAAGAACTGGCAGAAGCATCTTTCTCAATGCTCCAGAAGACAGTTAAAGGGCTGCAGCAACAGGGCGAGCACTGACTCAAGAAAAAGGCAACTTATAAGTGGTGGGAGCGAGTGGCTCCCACCCCTCACGAGCTCGATGCAAAGCAGGTGCCCACTCCCAGTGCCGCTCCCTGGCCCTGGATCTGCAGGGAGCAGAGCAGCCCTGGCACACATACTGGGAGCACATATGTCTGTCCCAATCTGTCTGGTGGTGGCCTGCAGGATTTGCCATCCTAAAACTTGCCCCGCATGTAGAAGATGGCTCACAAGCTCTCCTACAGAACACTGTAGGAGAGAAGTCAAGTCGTGGCTGCCTGCACCAAGGGATTGCTGGCTGTAGGAGACACAGTGCAGGGGTTAGGATTGTGAGGAAACTGTTTCCTGCTGAAGAGGGATCATTCTGATCTGTGTAAATGAGGGAATTCCTAGGGCCACATGCACATGCCTAAGACTAGACTCACACACAGAAAGCCCCTGTTTTGGCCTTGAGCTATTCTCTAAGCTAATTGTATGCATAAGTCTGAAGGCGGGGAAGGTATTTTCTTTTTTCCTTCTTTTTTATTTTTACTTTTTGTTAGTTCTGGCATTAAAGGAAAGCTCTGTCATTACATTAGCCAGTACAAGCTTCAGAAACAGAGCCCTCAGATTCTAAATTCCAGTGAAAACATATTAAAATACTAGAATGTCTAGGTTTCAACAAAAGATTATAAAACATATAAAGAAATAAGAAGCACTAGCCCAGACAAAGGAGAAGATTAAAGATTTAGAACCATCGATGTTGAGGACTTGGGATATATCAAACAAAGATTTTTTTTAATGGTCCTGAGAGCAGATGTAGCTCAAGTGGTTGAGTGCCTGCTTCCTGTATAGAAGGTCCAGAGTTCACTCCCCGGTAGCTCCTAAAAACAAACAAACAAAAACATACCCAACTCTCATTGGGGAGTGGATGTAGCTCAATGGCTGAGCACCTGCTTCCCATGTATGACGTTCTGGGTTCAATCCCCAGTACCTCCTAAAAAATACTAAATATGCTCAAAGAGCTAACGGAAAACATGCACAAAGAGCTAAAGAAAATGTTGAAAACAATAGAAGAACACAAAGAGAATATCAATAGAGAAATGGAAATAATGAAAAGGAAGCAAACAGAGTTGAAGACCACAGTAACAGAAATTTAAAATTCCCTTGAGGGGTTAAATAGCAGATTGGAGCTAACAGAAAAAGAATCAGTGAAACTGAAGATAAGACCATTAAAATCATCCAGTCTAGGGAACAGAAAGGATGAAGAAAAGTGAATATGCTTCTTGTGGGAGTCCCAGAAGGAGAGGAAAGAAAGGGACAGAGAGAATAGTCAGAGAAATAACAGTTGAAAATTTCCCAGATTTAATGAAAGACATGAATATACACATTCAAGATGCTCAGTGAATTCAAATAGGGTAAATCCAAATAGACTCACACTGCAACCTATTATAATCAAGGTATAGAACAGCAAAGATGAAGAATTCTGAAAGCCATGAAACAATGTGCCAATACAAGGGAGCCTCAATAAGATTAAATGTTGATTTCTCATCTGAAACCATGAAGACAAGAACGCAATGGATTGACATATTCAAAGTGCTTACAGGAAAAATTACCAGCCAAGAATTCTATACCCAGCAAACCTGTCCTTCTAAACTAAAGAAGACAATACATTCTCAGATAAACAAAAGCTAGACCAGCCCTACAAAAGATGGTAAAGAGAATTCTATAGGTTGAAAAGAAAGGACTAAAGAAAATAGGTCTAAACTACACAAAGAAATGCAGATCTCCAGTAAGGTATTGTCAGGGTACAAATGCCAGTACTACTGCATTTTTAGTTAGTGGCTCCACTTTTTATTTCCTACAGTGTCTAAAAGGCAACTGCATAAAACGTAAAGGTGAAGTCAGTAGTTTTGAATTCATAATGTATAAATATGTAATTTGTGATAACTACAAAAAGGCAGGGAGGTAGAGAGATATACGAACATAGTTTTTGTAAATATAGAAGTTTATTTTGCATCAAAGCAAACAAGCTGGTTACAGATTTAGGATGTTAAATTTAAGCCCTGTGGTAACCACAAAGAAAACATAATATGGAAGCTCACAGAGACAGCGATTAGAGTACAGGTTGCCAAGGGTAGGGAGTTTGGGGAGTTAGTGCCGAATGCAGGCGGGGAGACGGGAAGTTTTAGTAATGGTTTGTGATGAGGCTGCGGCAACGTTTTGAATAGTGATTAATTCCACTGAATTGAATGCTTGGGAAGGATTGAGATGAGAAAGGTTACATTGTATATATGTTCCCACAATTAAAAAAGAAAGAGAGAGAGCCAGAGCAATTAAAGAGACAATGACAATTAAATGCAATACACGATCCTGGGCGGAATCTAACAAGGGAGGAGAAAAGGCTCCAAAGGACATTACTGGGACAAATGAAAAAATTGAAATATAGGCTATAAGCTGAATCTCAATATTAAATTTCTTGAACTTGATAACTGTACTTAAGGTAGTTATACACGTGAATATCCTTGTCCTTAGGAAATGTACATGGCAGTATTAAGTGTTTAAGGAGGAGGATGTACACAACCTACACTCAAATGTTCAGAAAATGGATTGATAAATTAGACAACAGACAGACAGGTGGATAGATAGATAAATGGATAGATGGATTGATGGATCGATAGAATGATACAGCAAATACGGCATACATTGTAAAATTGGTGGATCTGGGTACATGATGGATAGGGGGACGTTGGAATTCTCAGTCTGGGATTTGTATTATTTTTGTAACTGTTCTGTAAGTTTGAAAGTATAACAAAATTTTAAAAGAATTTTTAACTGAGGCAGAAAAACAGAATGCAACTATCTTGTAAGATGCATTTATACAAATAAGAGTTTCTATGAGTGAGATCAAAACCACCAAGGGGTAGATGATGAGGGCAGCCTGGGGGCAGATGTTTTCCCTCATCAGATCAGAAATTCTGACTGCTGAGAAGGAGAGGAGAATCAAGGGACAGAAGGCCCCCAGGGAGGGATTTTTAGGTCTTTCCCTCTACTTTGCCATGTCTGTAACATTTGTTTACTCTTGTTGAGCAGCTGGATGATAGAGTACCCCACTTCCCAACTTCTTTAGAAGAGGATTTTCCATTTCAGCGTTTAACTCACCGAAGGCTCAGTTATCATGGAATTGCCTGCCCTAATGGCAGTGATCATTGCCAAAATGATCCAAAAGATCTGAAAAACTTATTAAGATACTTGCATGCAAAACTCCTAGCAGTATCTGGTGCACAGTAGATTGTCAACAAATTTTATATTAAAAAATAATTTAACAAACTTCAGGACAGTGATATATGTCCCAGGGGCTGTGTGGTGGGAACAGTCTGTCCCAGATGTAGGAGATGAGGGGTGCATTTTCTATGGAGATTCTCAAAGCAATAGCCAAGCCCACTGAAGGTCACTCTGCTTTTTATTATCACCGTAAATACTCCTCCCTGAGGAAGTCTTTTGTTCTAAACAATTGCTGTGGTTACTGCTAAACTTGAATTATGTATATACATTAGCACATTTTTATTACTTGTCCTTTAATAATAAACAGCACATTTTATCTGGAAGAACTCCCAATTATACAATTGGCCTCGAAAACAGGCCTACCCAACTACAAACATTCATTGTAAGTTTGAAAGTTCAGAATGATTTAAACTCTCTTAGGGCTCCTACCTCCAACCCATATAAGGTATAAGTGCTACAAGTTACTGCTTTTAAATAGTAGATTCAAAATAAACAGTGTTAGCCCCATGATTTTTACAGAGGAGGAAACAGAACTTAGCTTCTTCGGTTCTGTTTTTCTTTTGTGTGATGGCTTCAGTTTTTATTTTTATTTAAAATTTAAAACAGTGATGGAGAGTGTGCACTGCATTATATGCCCTCCCTTTAAAAATTACTGTAACTAAAATCTGTTTATCCATTCCTCTTTTCGTGTGTGCATTTGTGTGTGTATATGTGTACTGGCATGGTTGTATATACAAAGTTCAGTAAAAGAAATGTTTCTCTCTTTCCAGGATTTCTCTTCTGGACATTGACTCTTTCCATTTCATTTTTATTGGATTTCATTTCTACTAAGAATTGTGTTGGATGGAGGAGGGAGGTGTTAAAAAAAAAGGGTCCACTTTCGGTGCCCGATGGCTTAGGTCCACCAGGGAGAGAGCAGCCAAGCACAGGCATCTATTTTTGTCCCCTTCCAAAATCCCTTTTAGATGACGATAAAGGGATTGCTTTAAAGTTATCAACCCCCAAGGACAGGGAGACAGGAGAGGAGACAACTGCAACCCAACTTTAGACACTGAGGCAGAACCATATCTGACCCGTGGTTCCAGGAAGACCGAGTCTAGGCTGGCAATGGAGAAATTGGCAGAATGACACAGCAGAGTCCCCTAAAAGCCAAGGGATTAGAAGCACCAAATACCTCTGAAAGTGGGGATAAAAGGTGTGTCAAGAAGGCAGAGGACTGATAGAAAGTCTGTTTAGGGAAACGGACTTTGGCCCAGTGGTTAGGGCATCCGTCTACCACATGGGAGGTCCGCGGTTCAAACCCCGGGCCTCCTTGACCCGTGTGCAGCTGGCCCATGCGCAGTGCTGATGCGCGCAAGGAGTGCCCTGCCACGCAGGGGTGTCCCCCGCGTAGGGGAGCCCCACGCGCAAGGAGTGCACCCCGTAAGGAGAGCCGCCCAGCGCGAAGGAAAGTGCAGCCTGCCCAGGAATGGTGCTGCCCACATTTCCCGTGCCGCTGACGACAACAGAAGCGGACAAAGAGACAAGACGCAGCAAAAAGACACAGAAAACAGACAACCAGGAGAGGGGAGGGGAATTAAATAAATAAAAATAAATCTTTAAAAAAAAAAAAAAAAGAAAGTCTGTTTAAGGAGCAGTGGGATACTCGTGTCCTCTCTCCGCTCCACTTCGACCCTAGCAGAAGACAGGAGATATATTGGGGGGGGGGGGGAGTGGCGCAGAAAAGAGACTCTTCTAGGTGGTGGGGGGTGGGCACCAGACAAAGTTGAGGTCAGGGTTATCATACTGAAAAGGGGAGACTGAAAGATAATGTGTATTTTGGATACCAAAATCCCTAGCCCTCTTCCCAACTCTGGAAATTGGAGGATCTTTCTGGAATTAAAGATACTGACATTAGGACTTTCCCAACTAAATGGGCCAGCCTCACCGTCTTACAGTGAAACTCACTGTTGGCAGGCTGCACTCACCCCTCAGTTTCCAGTCAGTGTACCTCATTCCTGAATATGAGGAGACCAACAAAGGTCATCAGGCACCTGAGGGCAAACTCTGAATAGAAAGATGGAGATCAGAACGCAGGTGGAGAGGAGACAAAATGAGACAGACAATGGCAATTTGAAAAAAAACATTTTTGCAAGGAAAATAAAAATGTTTAAATGATTATTAATATCTTTCTTAATAGGAAAGAAGATAAAAGAAACTATTGCAACCATGAGCAAGAATGGGATGTTATAAAAATAAATATTCAGAGAACAAAAAAATACTTGGAAAATTAAAATGATGATAGCAGAAATGAAATCCTCAATAGAAGTTTTAGAAGATAAAAGGGCAGAAAGTAGAACAAAAAGACAAAGAGTTGGAAAATAAAGGAGAAAAGCTAAGAACATTAGAGGACTGATCCATGAGCTCAGATTTCCCATAACAGGAGTTTTAGGAAAAGAACAGGAAATGCAGGTGGGTGGTGGGTGGCGGACGGTAGGGGAGGGGTCCAAAACCCTTCCCAGAACATGAATGTCCTCAGTGCAAGGACTCGCCAAGTGCCCCCCAAGGGGCATCATCCTGAAACTTCAGAACACCAGACACAGAAAACATCCTACCAGCTTCCAGAGAGAAAGACATAGAAGAAAAGATGGAAGGGCGGCTGTGTTAGCTTCCCCTTGCTGCTATAACAAATTTTTTTAAAAAAATTAATGGCTTTAAAGAAGACAATTTTATTCTCTTATCATTTTGAAGGTCAGAATCCAAAATGGGTTTCTCTGGGCTCAAATCAAGATGTTGGGAGGGCTGTGCTCCTTCTGGAAGCTCTAGGGGACAACGTGTCCCCTTGTCTTTTTCAGTGTCTAGAGGCCACCTGCATTCCCCGGCTCACAGCCTCGTCCTCCATCCGCAAGCCGGCAGCGTAGCATCTTCAAATCTCCTTCTCTCATCGTTGCTCTGTCCTCACGTCTCTGCTTCTCTCATCGTTGCTCTGTCCTCACGTCTCTGCCTCTCTCATCGTTGCTCTGTCCTCACATCTCTGCTTCTCTCATCGTTGCTCTGTCCTCACGTCTCTGCCTCTCTCATCGTTGCTCTGTCCTCACGTCTCTGCTTCTCTCATCGTTGCTCTGTCCTCACGTCTCTGCCTCTCTCATCGTTGCTCTGTCCTCGCGTCTCTGCCTCTCTCATCGTTGCTCTGTCCTCACGTCTCTGCTTCTCTCATCGTTGCTCTGTCCTCACGTCTCTGCCTCTCTCATCGTTGCTCTGTCCTCACGTCTCTGCTTCTCTCATCGTTGCTCTGTCCTCACGTCTCTGCCTCTCTCATCGTTGCTCTGTCCTCACGTCTCTACCTCTCTCATCGTTGCTCTGTCCTCACGTCTCTGCTTCTCTCATCGTTGCTCTGTCCTCACGTCTCTGCTTCTCTCATCGTTGCTCTGTCCTCACGTCTCTGCCTCTCTCTTAAAAAGACCCTGGTGATTACATTGGGCCCACCCAGATAATCCAGAATAACCTCCCCATTTTAAGGGCCATACCTTCAGCCACTTCTGCAGAAACCCCTTTGCCATGTAAGAATCCAGGGATGAGGAAGTGGGCATCTTCAGGAGTCATCGTTCTGCCTACCACAGCCCTGGACTTCAAAGTAGCAACCCAAGAACCTAGATGGCACTAGAACAATGCCCTCTCAATTCTGAGTGAAAACCCTTTCCAATCTAGAGGACATCTCTCCTCAGCCAAAGGATCCATCAGGTAAGAGGGTAAAATAAATACATTTTAAGATACAAATTCTCAAAAAAATTTATCTCCCCCACCTCCTTTCCCAAGAAGCCCCTGGAGGACATTCTCAAATGAAACAAAGAAGTAAACAAAGAAAGAGGAACCCACTGGGGATACAGAAAGTAGAAGATCGCAGTAGGGGAATGTGGTTTTTTTTCGCTTTCTCTTCATCCTGTGGGCGAGGGAGGGTTTCCCACTCGAGGATTATGGGGGTGACTGAGCGCATGACCCCAACACTGGGCAGATGAGGTCCACAGCTGTTTATTAGTCATATGGGCTCACAGCAGGGGGAGGAGGACGTCACACGCCCTGCAGGGCCGCACAGAGGTGTGGGACAGGAGGATGAGGTGCACCGTTTCCCACCAGAGGAAGGGACTGGCTTGCTCGAATAATCCCCCAGGCTGGCAGGGAACAGAAGCCAGCTCCTGGGGATAAGCGGGCCCTGCGTCTGGCCCCTTTGACAGGGGTCCTCTCGGCTCCACCAGCTGTCAAGGCAGCACTTAATATTCAATCTTAGTTTCAGGAAGGACACCACAGGGAGACATAAAGGTTATCAGCAAGATGACGCTGAAGAGCGATTCTGGAAGGACAGCTGTGAAGCAAGTCCAGATTGAAGTTCTGAAGGTTCTGGAAGAGACTTTCTCAAAATGATGCAACTGACAGTCCATCTGCCGCATGGACCATGTCATGAGGAACAACAGACAGTGGGCTAAGAGCCAGGGCCTGAATTATTAGTAAGTATAGAGAACACCACGCATAGGACCGTAAAAGATCATTATTAGCCCCGAGGAAAATGAAAGTTATGCAGGGAAAAGTAAAATTGCCATCGTTCACTATGTTCCTTACTTTTGTAGATGTAAAATTTCCATAGCCATAATCAACCTGTAACAATAAGGGGAGAGTGAGGGAGAAGGAAGGGTAAGCATAGGTGGGCCGGAGGAGGAAAGAGGGCTAGCCTCAGTTTCAGACTGCGAAGGAGCAAGGCAGCACATTTTTGAGGGACCTGGAGGAACACACCAAAATCATCATCCGGAAGAGATGATGGGGGAGATTTGTTAGAGAAAGAGAAGTGGGAGGGCTCCCACGCTTCCAACAAACCTTATAGAAACCTGACTCCTGAAACCATGGGCAAGTAAAACATTGAGAAAAGATTTATCATGCATGCTGGCCAGAGACTATGCAATGTTTAAATATGAACATATGCGTTCTTGTGGGAATACACACCACGTGACCGCCATGCTGTGAAGATCCCATTGAGGAGACTTGAGAAACTCCACCCTCATTTCCCACCTGGTCCTCCTACTTGGCTCCTGACTGCTGTCAGTGAAGAGCTGCTCTTTTCAACCAAAAGCAGTCTCAGAATGCTCCTGCCCGAGCTGGTACATCTAGCCTCTACCCTGTGTATGTGTTCACACACCTCCAAAGCTGCTGATCCTGCTCCATCTCTGCTGCCCATTTTCTCGACTTTTTTATAGCACTTAAAGCCTTGTCTCCCATTTTCTGCATTCAAGGGTAATCACCCTGGCCTCCCAGCTTTCCCTTTCCAATTCTAAAAATAACAATAACAACCTTTATTATCAAGAAGGAATGCAGCACGAAGGTCAAGAACATAGATCTGGCATGAGATAGCCAGTGTTGGACCTCAGGGCCATTGTCCTCAGGCTGGGTGCCCTGGGCTCACCCTGCGCCTGTTTCCTCACCAGCAGTAAGCAAATGTTGGCAGATTGGTGGGCTAGATATATCAACACATGAAAACTGAGCAGTTAATATTGTCCCCTGGCTCTCCAAGAAGGAACAGTGCCCTTAAATCTTATACCTGGGGAGTAACCGGTGTATCAGCCAGAGGGGTGCTGATGCAAAATACCAGAAATCTACTGGGCTTTATAAGGGTATTTATTTGGGGTAGGAGCTTTCAGTTACCAGACCATAAAGTATAAGTTGCTTCCCTCACCAAAGTCTATTTCCACATGCTGGAGCAAGATGGCTGCTGACAAGACAACTGTAAGGATTCAGGCTTCCTGGGTTCCTCTGGGCTCAGCTCCTCTGTTTCCTTCCACAAGGTCAGCTGTAGACGGTGAGGCTCTCTAGGCTTTGCCTCTTCCACAAGGCCGGCTGTGAACTATCAGGTGAACGGCTCTGTCTCTTTCCCCCAGGCTCCAGTTTAAGGCTTCAGCATTAAACTCCAACGTCAAGACTCCAACATCAGAAAACCCACAACTCTGTCCTTCGCCATGCCTTTTATCTGTGAATCCCCAGCCACCAAGGGGCCGGGACTCAATGCCCTAATGACACGGCCCAATCAAAGCCCTGATCATTACTCAATCAGGCCCAGGTACAGATCAGATTACAAACATAATCCAGTATCTATTTTTGGAATTCATAACCATATCATACTGCTACACCCGGTAATGCCCAGAAGTTTGTTGTGTGCAGCAAACTCGACTCCAGGGCACGCTGGAGTGATAGACATTTCTGCAGCCTAAGTCTCAATGTGAGTGCAAAGCCTGCGGCTTCCCGGCTGGTTCAGGGCCGGGATTTGCAGCGTCAGCCTCTCCAGGGAACTGGTTGCCCATGCAGAGTCCCTGACCCCACCCAGAGCTCCCGGAGCAGAACGTGCGCTTTAACAAGTTCTCCAGATGGTTCTTATCCACATCGAATCCTGAGACTCGCTGTGTTCAAGTGCCAAAAGGAGTCAAGATGTAGAGATTTCCTGGGAACATACTGAACAGGAGGGAGAGAAGAAAACCGTCCTGCTCCGATGGAACAGTCAAAACCGATCAGGGCTCCCTTCGTTTCCTAGGGCTGCTGGACTGAAGTGTCACAAACAGGATGGCTGAAAACAACAGAAATGTGTGCTCTCGCAGCTCAGGACGAGAAGTCTGAAGCCGAGGTATAGGAAGTGGTGAAGGCTCCAGGAGATGCTGTTCCAGGCCGTTCTCCAAGCTTCTGGAGTCTCCAAGGGCTCCTCGGCCTGTCAATGCCTCTGCGTCCATCCTCATCCGACTGCCTTCTCTGTGTGTTGCTCAGGCGCCCCCTTCCTCTCTCACAAGGATACCGGCCCACCCTGCTCCAGTGCGACCTCATTTTAACGTCACCAATTCATTTGCAATGACCCCATTTCCAAATGAGGACACATTCACAGATACTGGGAATCCCACCATCTTTTGGGGAATGCAGTTCACCCCTTAACAGAGACACTGCCACTGTGATGGGCTGGGGGGTCGTGGAAGCAGGGGTGGGGAGGAGGCAGGCGCTGTGGCGTGGGGCCCTCCACGCCCTTTGCCACCCGAGGGCAGGCCAAAGGTCTCCCTGTTGAATTTGGATACCCCAGGCTTCTCTGGCTGGCCGACTGGTGCAGACGAGAAGCTCCTTGATTCTAAGCTGTTCTCCGCCTGAGCGGTACCCGGAGCAGCCAGCACATCCTCTCAGCAAGGCCCGTCCTAACGTTGCTGGACCGGAGGGGGAAATGAGTCAGGGGCCGTTTCCTTCTGCAAAGAACATTCTCTCTACTCAATGACTCGCAAACACTGAGTTCCTTAGGGCTCAAAAGGAATTTTTCCCCTCAGTCTGGTTCCATCATCCTCCCTGAGGACAGTTTTGATCCTAAGTCACATCTGATAAAATTTCCAGATTTGAATTCTAATAGGTTTGTGTAATGGGGTCCTCCTAGGACCTGGGTTATTTTAAACAATCTCTTCCTTTGCTTGTTTCTTTTTTTGTTTTGCTTTGTTTTTAGGAGGTCCTGGGAACTGTACCTGGGACTCTCATGTGGGCAGGAGACGCTCAGTCACTCGAGCCACATCATCTGCTCCCAATAATCTCTTCCTTTGGCAATGGCATTCCACTGCCTTTAAAGGCCGATACTTTGAAGGGACCATCGATCCCTCTTCCAACAATGTCATTAAATTTTTCTTCAAAAAGCAAGCATTGGTGGCTCGTCCTCTTCCCAAGGACTGTTGCCATGCCTCTGTGCCACACTGTCCCTCTGCCCTTCCTGGGCTCCCCTTCCTTCTGGACTCACCATGGTAAGTTTGTGACCACTGCTAATGTATTTGACTAAAGCAATCCCAAAAATATTGCAGGGAGAGAAGATGAGAAAATTCAGCAGTGGTGATCCATGGAAATGATGCAAAAGAGCCTCATGAAACTTGATTCTATTTATTCTATTAACTTGACCATTGCAAGCCTGCAATGAGGTTGAACTGGGCCCCGCTAGGAGAACCCATGAAGTTTGACTTACAAGAACAGGTTAAAAAAAAAACAAAATAACCCCACAATGGGGTGGGGTAGGGAATGGGGATTTAATGCTTAATTGGTATAGAATTTCTGTTTGGAGTGCTGGGACAGTTTTGGTAATGGATGGTGGTGATGGTAGCACAACATTCTGAATGTCATTAACACCAGTGAATATTTGCACATGGTTAAAATGGGAAATTTTAGGTTTTACATTATATATATTACTAGAATACAAATTTTGTTAAAAACCACAGGACTCCACAGCACACATAGTGAACATTAGGACTATATGGGCTATATGGACTATAGTTAATAGTACAATTATAACAACATTCATCAATTGTAACAAATGTACCACACTAGTGCAAGGTATTCATAATAGGAAACTCTGTATTTTCTGCATGATTTTTCTGTAAACCTATAACTTCTCTAATTAAAATATATATGCATATAAAAAAATAATAGGACAAAAAGGAAAGCTAACTGAGCCCCTGGACAGCTGGGGTCTGCTGGAGATTGTTCGTGTTCTAGGTTATGGTTCATTCATTCCTTCGGTCATCAAGCATCAGGTGCCTCTTATGTGTCAGGTACAAGGTAAGGTTTGGAACTTTCTAAGCATAGCTAGAGCAATCGAGGGGGGGGATCTGACATGCATGAAGGCCCAGGGTATGGTGCAGTGTGATGGGGTCAGCACAGGAATTTAGCATGGCCAAGCCCAAATGGGTGTGGCCGGAAGAGACCAGAAAGCCGGGGCTGGGAACTCAGGAAGCAGCTAGTCCCTAGGAAGATCCTGAGAGTGTTTCCTTCGAGTACAAAAAAAATTAATTACGGTAGCATAAGAGGGTGATGGTCCCTTTTAGTGGTACTTTCTCCCAGAACAAAATCACATCACCACATGGACACGAGGCTATAGTGTTTGTCTACTATACCGGCTGCGAAACCCATTCTTCAGTTTGCTTTAAGGAAACTTTTGGTTGACATGTAGGAGACGTACAGAGACATTCACACACTGTAAATGTGCAGCTCAATGAGTCTTCACACAGCAGACACACCAATGTAACCAGGGCCCAGTCCAAAACCAGAGGTGACCAGCCCACCCCTCCCAAGTCCCCTTATGCCCCTTTGGGTCCCTACCCCAGATTCGTTAAGCCTGGATAGCCCATTCCTAAGCACTCAGCAAGGCAGGTCTGAAAAACAGAATGTTTCTAAAGGCGCATGAGATAGACTTGCCCTGTAGAGGGGCAGCTGGAGATTGGGTTTTAGAGTTGTGGATTTGGGTTCGAAGGCCCCCAGAGCCACCTTCAGGGGCCAAACCATTGTACACGTCACGCTCCCTTCCTGGGCCTCACTTGCTGTTTAAAATAGGGAAGCAAATGCCTGTCTTGCCAGATGGCCATGGCACTTCCAAGACTTCACATGAAAGTGATTCACATACGATCAGCACCTAATAACTATAACTGATATCTAAGCTATAGCCATATAACCCTACAGTGATGCTAGGGGCTTCTTCATGCAAACTTCTAAGTCCATCAGAGAACCTTGTTGATTGAGTCTGCAGCTTTCTGGAGTCCTGCACGCAGCCTTTCCCCACAGCTCCACCAGCTACCCCAGCTGTCTGCCCTCTAAGTAGCACTTCATTTACCTCAGACCACCTGCCACCTCTTTGGAGGACAATTTGGCTGCATCTGACAAAATTTAAAACTGTGTGTGCTCTTTGAGCCAGATATTGTAATTTTAGACATCTAACTTAAAAAAGTATTTGCCCCGTGTATAAAAATACATGTACATGGATTTTATTGCCGCATTGTTTGAATACTGAGAAAATCTAGTCTTCTAGCAGTTGAGTAAATTATGGCACACATACAGCAGAGAGCATTCTGAAGCCCTTAAGAGACATGGGACAGGTTCATACAAACTTTTCCGGTAAAGAGCCAGATAGTAAATGTTTCCAATACAAAACAAACCTGTATTTGTTTTCTTAAGCATAACAAATTGTCACAAACATAGCAACTTAAAACAACACTCATTTATTTTCTCTCAGTCCTTTTAGCCAGACATCTGGCACGGCGCGGTTGGAGTCTCTCTGCTCGGGGTCTCTCAAGGCCATAACCAAGGAGTCGCAGAGCTGGCTGGGACAGAGCTGGAAGAATCCTCTTCCAAACTCATTCAGGTTGTTGGCAGAGTTCAGTTCCTTGCGGTTGTAGGACTGAGGCCCACATTTCCTTGCCATGTGGCCTCCTCCATCTTCAAGCCTCCTAGGGCTTGAATCTTTCTGCCTTCCTCTAATTATACTGGATATTCTCCCTGTTTTAAGGTCAAGGGATTAGTCACCTCAATTACATCTACAAAGCTTTTGCCATGTCACGTGACATAGTCACAGGCCTAACACCAGGCAGTGAAGGTCATAGGTCAGACAGTTTTGAGAGCCATATGGTCTCTGTCACCATAGCGGTGCAAAGGCAGCCCTTGACCACATGTAAATGAACTACTGTGGCTTGTGCCAATAAAACTTTATTTACAAAAATGGCTGAGGGAATGGATTTGGCCCACAGGCCATAGTTTGTTGACCCCTGCTATGCCACCCAGATTCTCCTTCTCTAGACTTCAGTTGTTAGCCCTCTCTGGAAATTGCCATAAGAAGAAAACTGTCTTGCCCAATGGGACAGCCCCTCCCAAAGGCAGTATTCAAGAGTAGAAATGTCTAGCCACCTCACCCCAGCTGAGGACATCTGAAGCGTCATCCCAACTCTAGATCCTCCCGACGCCCACAGAGGTGGCTGAAGCCGTCACTGAGACTGGATCGCAGGCTAACCTCTCCCTCGGCCCACTCCTAATTCCTTCCATTTCTTCTGTGGATGTTGAACCCACGATACTCACTAAGATACCGCCTGCTCTCTTATCTCCATCTCAGAGTCTGCTTCCTCGTCACTCAACCTGTTAACACGAGAAAGCCCCCTGTCATTGTTGATAGAAGGATGGCCTTTATCAACTATGTACACAGGTACATCACTGCCTAGGAAAAGAGCTGGAGGAAGATATTCTCAATCCTCAAGTGTTATTACCTCCAGGGAAGGGGCCGAGGATGGAAACAGGGGGAGCTTTTCCCATTTTATTCTATACACCTAAGTATCTTCTGATCAAGTAATAAGAATAGAAAACTGTATGTGTATATAAATATATGAATATCAATAAATGTATAGAAAAAATAAATAATGATAATATCTGTAGGGAAGGGATATAAAGAACTTTCTCTTTCCAAATTGCATTTCCAGTCATCTTTGATTATTTTTCACAATGTACTTCTGTTGCTGTTGTGAATAGAAAAAATATGTATATATAAATACTTCCAAATTTTACAGATGCTCCTGAAGAGTTTGTAATAATGATCAAATGCTCATGTTATAACTTTAAGATAAAAGTGCAAGATAAAAGAGTGTACCTGGAAAATGAACATAAATATTCATAGAAAATGACTAAAAGAAAATCCACTAAAATGTTCCCAGTGGGTGTCCTAAGCATTGAAATAGTGGATAATTATTTCTTCCTTCCTAGTTTTTAATACTTCCCAATGTTGTATTATATGCATGTATTATTCTTATAATTGAAAAAATAAACACCATTAAATTTTTTAAAAAATTAACTGTAATTGCCAAGTACACGGCAGCATTTATGTCAATGGGTTGCCAAATTTTCTTCCCAGCAAGGAAGCCTGCATGGAAAAGATCAAAACTCAGAAATTTTCCTGGTGAATATGGGTTCTAAAGAAAAGGAATCTGAAGATGCATGGGTGCAAACGAAGAGATCGTGTCGTTTTATTGTGGAAGAACGGGGGAGCCGCGCCGTCAGGCCTTTGGTGACCGGCGCTTCCGCTCAGCAGGCCGCAGCCTGAGGAGACCCGCCATCTTGGAGAGGTTCCCGCCAAGCACGCGGGGCGTGCGCCAAGTGGCTGGTCTTCGTATGGGACCAGATTTCTGATGCCTGTATTTCTATATTAACTTCGTTATGGATGGGACATTCTTAGGGCTCTGAAGAATGAGTGCACACCTGAAATGCAGCTCTCACAGGCTCTCACTGAACAGTCCCTTCCCCTAACAGACCTACTGGTGAGACTTCAGCCCTCCCCAGACACATCTTTAGTTCCTGCCCCAAAAAGTTGAGCCCCTGCTTTGTGCACCGGGCTCTGGGAGATCCCAGGGTGCAGGGGTCGCCTGCCCTCACGGAAGTTTGTGGCCAGTGAGAGAAGCAAAACCTGTTCAGAAAAACGAAACGGTAAGGGGGAAATGCTAAGTGCCTTCAGGTCAAGGTGAAGTACTTTGTGGAAGAGGTAGGGATCAGTTCTGAAGGAGTTGTGAGGGCAGTTTTAATCGAGGAAGTGACAATTAAGGAGAGCCTTAAAGGATTTGCTAACGGTGAGATGGGAAAAGAAAGCCAAAGTGTCCCAGCCCACTCCTGCAAGAGCAGCATGGACCCAGCCATCATCTGATATGACTCTTAAAGATCCAAAATGTCAAAGTCTTACCCACCTGAAGCCGGTAATGCAGCAGCCCCATTTACAAAGCTTTTGCACTAGGCAAAAGTGGCTACTGTTGGAGTAAATAAAAATCTCATCTGAAGCTAAAGTGCTCTGAAAAGCCATCCATAAAAAGAGTCTGGAAGCTCAAGCATGCTTACAACTAACGTAAGGTGGGCAAATTAAAGCTACACTAAGAATGTGTTCTGGGAAGCAGACTTGGCCCAATGGATAGGGCTTCCACCTACCACATGGGAGGTCCATGGTTCAAACCCCGGGCCTCCTTGACCCATGTGGAGCTGGCCCATGTGCAGTGCTGATGCGCGCAAGGAGTGCCGTGCCACGCAGGGGTGTCCCCCGCGTAGGGGAGCCCCACGCACAAGGAGTGTGCCCCGTAAGGAGATCTGCCCAGTGCGAAAGAAAGTGCAGCCTACCCAAGAATGGCACCGCACACACAGAGAGCTGGCACAAGATGATGACACAACAAAAAGAAACACAGATTCCAGGTTCCACAGATAAGGATAAAAGTGGTCACAGGAGAACATACAGTGAATGGACACAGAGAGCAGACAACGGGGTGGGGGGAGGGGGGAATAAATAAAAACTAAAAATAAAAAAATAATAAAGAAATTTTAAAACAATGTGTTCTGTGGATAAGGCTGAGGGAGACTAGCACTCTCATGTATTGCTGGCATGAACACAAAATGACACAATTCCTATGCAGGGGAATTTGGTAATATCTAGCAAAATCAGATCATTTTTGACCAGCATTACCACTTCTAGGAATCGCTCCTGAAGATTAACTGCATTCAGTAAGATAGATACACAAGGCTATTCCCTTTACCTATATTTGTGTGTATATGTTATACTTAAGAATATTTTATTGTATTTTTTTGCAGATACATAGATTACGAAAAATGTGATATTAAAAAATATAAAACTTTCTCACATACCCCACACCCCACCCCACCCCACTCCTTCCACATCAATAATCTCTTTCATCATTGTGGCACATTCATTGCATTTGGTGAATACATTTTGGAGCACTGCTGCACCACTCGGATTATAGTTTACATTGTAATTTACACTCTCCCCCAGTACATTCAGTGGGTTATGGCAGGATATATAATGTCCAGCATCTGTTCCTGCAATATCATTTAGGACAACTCCAAGTCTCGAAAATGTCCCACATCACATCTCTTCTTCCCTTACCCTGCCCTCAGCAACTCCCATGGCCAATTTCTCCAGATAAATGCTATAGTTTCTTCCATTACAGTCACAATAGTTGTACAGTAGAATAAAAGTTAAGTCTACTCTAATCCATAGTTTATTCCTCCATCTGTGGACCCTGGGATGGTGATGTCCACTCCACCTCTATATAGAGAGGGGGCTTAGATCCACATGGCTAATGGATGCGATTCTCCTGCTCACAGCTGTAGACCCTCTCGGTTCCCTGGTGTGGTGGTTGACCATCCTCACATCCTGTTAGATGACCTGGGTAAGTCCAATGAACCCAGAGAGTAGGTGTTGCAACTCTGCTGAGGCTCAGGGTTCAGCTGGCACATGGCTAGTCCAGAGATTCAAGTCCCTTTGATATACACCAACTCCAGTGCCAACCACAGGTTCAGTAAAGGTGACAGAAGAGGCTTGTGTAGAGAGCTCACATCTGAGTCCAAGTCCATCTTACTCAGGAACACAAATTCCAAAGTAGGGTCCACTGACAAGGCACTGAACTCCAGAGCCACCTGCCATGACCATGGAACCTGCCTTCACCTGTATCTGTAATACAAACAAACACAGCCAACCCAATGCCCATCGAGCAGGACTAGTTAAATAAAATTGGGTAGGTTTTCTCTAAAATAATGAACAATAAGAGAAGGGTACAAATAAAAATAATTTTAATGATTTTTAACATTTTTATTATTTTTTATGTTTTTAGAAGAAAAATGAAAAAAGTAATTGTTCAAAGATGGTTAAAGGTCAAGACCTATGGTATAGTTCACTCATGTGCCTTTCATAAAACATGACTCTGTTCAGGGAGAAATTTCCCAGGAGTTTATTGGTTTTGAAAACACAAGCTCCTCCACTAAACAGTACCAAAATACCCTTTTACAAAATAAAATTCCACCGAATGAGAAAAGAAAGTTCTCAAAATGGAATCACTTCTCTGATGCCCTATACTTCCCAAAGCAACCAGAAAAATAGCTGATGTTCCAGGCATTGTACTAATACTGTATATATACTGCCTCATTTGTCCTTATAACCACGCTCCAGTGTGGAAACTGAGGCATGGCCATCCCTCAGCTGCTAAGAAGCAGAGATTAAACCAGGCAGTCTGGTTCCAAGAGCTATTTGCAAACCCCAATGCCACGCACACAAGAAAGCTTTATTATCAATTCTACCCACAACCAAGTTGCTTTAGAGGAGTCAGTCTTTTTTTCAAAATTTCTAACTTTAGCCTTCCTTTTTCTCCTTTATGCTGTAGGAGATGGTAACAAGAAACTGCATTGTCCACATGCCCCTGGCAGCAGGGTCCAGTTGGGTTCTGCCTGGGGGACGCCCTCATAGGAGTCCAGGCACAACAGGCAGGTCATGCCCATTCTGTGGGGAGCTGGCCGTGCCGTGGCAGGGGTGGTGGCAGCAGCAAAGGGAACCTCAGCGGAGTGGCAGTGCTGGCTAACGGAGAGACAGGCAGCCCGAGACCCGCATGCTTGCGGCAGCGGTGCTGAGGCAGACCAGCGCAGGGACCTCCAGGGAGGCAGCAATTTCATTCACTTCCTGGTCCACGTGCACCACCAACTTCCATCTTTTATGCAACTCCAGAACTTCCTATCCATTTTTTAAAAACAGCTCTATTGAAATGTAATTCAAATACCGTGCACTTCGCTCAAAGTGTACAACTCAACGGTTTTTAATTTAGTCACAGATAGTGCAACCATCACCACAATCCATTTTAGAACATTTTCATCACCTCAAAAAGAACCCCTGGTGTGCCCAGCACCGTTTTGGTATTTGGTATTCAGCCGTGAACAAAGCAGATGGAAAGAAGGAAGGAAGGGAGAGAAGGGAGGGGGGGAGGTTGGGAGGGAGGGAGGAAGACATCCCTATCTTTTAGCTGATACTCTCTGATTTTTAGAATCAGCTTGTCAGTTTCTATAAAGAAGACAACTAAGATTCTGATAGGGATTTTGTCAAATCTGTAGGTCAATTTAGGGAGTACTGCCATCTTAAAAATGTCTTCTGATCCATGATCATGGGATGTTTCTCCCTTCACTTAGATCTTCTTTAGTTTTTTTCAATTTGTTTTGTAGTTTTCATAATGTAAGTTTTGCATTTCTTTTGTTAAATTTATTTGTAGTTATTCTATACTTCTGATACTATTGCAAATGAAATTGTTTTCTTAATTTTACTTTCTGATTGTTCATTACAAGTATATAGAAATACATTACAAGCATATAGAAATAGTGGCAGCTTTGCCCTTTCCAAAAACTGGGTTGATGACCCTGCTCTCTTCTTTCAGCCCAGATCTTTGCTTGGAGTCCTTTTTCTTCATTTAATTTTGTTTCTGACCCTCATCCCATTTTGGCAGTGTTTCTGCTATATAGAGGATTGTATCCATGGATCAATCTCTAATCTCTTTAGATATTGTCCAGCCACACCCTTAGCACTGTTTCCAGAGGATGTTATCTGATAAGCCAAGAATTTTCTAAATCATCAATTGCTGCTTCCTTTTGGCATAACAGTTCATTCCTCAATTTATCTCTTTCCCAATATAGACTGCAACTTCCCAGCTAAATATCCTATTCCAAACTTTACAATCCGATATCAGAGTATACTTCTGTCAAGTTCTCTGGCACTTTTATAACAAAGGTCTCCTTTCCTTCAATTTCCAATAACACATTCATCATTTCCTTCTAAGACTTCACCAGACACACATCAAATGTTCATCTTTCTAGCAATAGTCTCTTCTAGACAATCTAGGCTTTTTCTATCAAGTGTCTCAAAATTCTTCCAGTCTTCATCCCTTACCCAATTTTAAATCCTCAGCAAGATTTCTAGACATTTTTTATGGCAGTACCCCACGTCCAAGTACCAAAAACTGTCTTAGTTTCCCTAAGGCTGCTGGGACAAAATTACCCCAAACTGAATGGCATAAAACAACAGAAATTTATTGTCTCAGTTCTGGAGACTAGAAGTCCAATCTCAGCGTCAGTAGGGCTGTGTGACCTTTAAAGCCTGCAGGGCTCTGGCAGCAGCTTAAGGCTTATCCCAGGCTCTGCCTCTGTCTCGGGGCCATCTTCTCTCTCTGTCTTTCTATGTCCAATTTCCTGTGCTTATTCAACAGTTGTATTGGATTAGGGCCCAGTCTAATCCAGTTTGGCTTCATCTCCACTAATAACATTTTCAAAGATCCTATTACCAAACAGGATCACATTCACATTCTTGGGACTGATGGTTAGGACTTGAACATACCTTTTTGGGAAACACAATTCTTTCCATAACAATCCTGTATCCAACAATTTTCCTGAACTCATTTTCTAGTTCTAATAATGTTTTTATTCCTTGGGCTTTTCTATATACAAGATCATGTCATCTGCAAATAGAGAGTTTTCTTCTTCCTTTCCAATCTGGGTGCCTTTTGTTTCTTTTTTTTTTGCCTAACTGCCCTGGTTAGAACCTCCGGTACAATTTGGAGCAGAAGCAGAGGAGCGGACATCCTTGTTTTGTTCCTGATCTTAAGAGGAAAGCATCCAGTTGTTCACCACTAAGTATGACTTTAGCTGTGGGTTTTTGTAGATCCCCTTTATCAGATTGAGAACGTTCCCTTCTAATCCTTTGGGCTCTTGTGCAGGATTAGTTCTGAAGTCAGCAGTTAGTTTTTGTTCTGACCCCAGGAGGGCTCCTCCCAGCTCTTGCTCTTGCCTATAGTCTAGCCTTCATCTCGGATTTCCCTAACTGCTTCTCACCAAAACCTCCACTGTTCTCAATAGTGCCTTTAGCCTTGGACATCTTCACTCTCTGTTGTACATAAAGTCAGTTGCTTTGGGAAAAAATTCAGAGCTGTTTTATGACCTGTTTCTCCTCCAGGCAAAATCTCTGAGCCAGGACTCCGGAGCTCGGGGAGAAGACAATGGTAAGCTGCTCTCTGAGTGATGCCCACTCTAAGAGCTGAGTTTTCAGTGGAGTGGGAAGCACAGCCTGGGGTCTTCTCAGCTTGCCTCTCAGTGTAGAACCACTGCCTCATGAGCCAGGGGAAGACATACCAGGGCCCCCATACGCTCTGTGAGCCACACCCAGGGTAGAGCCTCGGTTTCCCTAGTGAGGACTGGGCAGAAGGAGGCAGCTCCCACAGATCCACAGCACTCTTGTGGGTTGGGAATTAGTTTCAGCAGCAGGTAGCTGGAGGCAGGATGGGAAACACTGATGTCTTCCTCCTTAGGGAAGAAAGCACTACGCCTCGGTGCTGGGGGAAAGGGGCTCTGTGTTCTTGGCTGCGTTGGTCTGGATGGAGTTTCCATCTCACTGAGTTGGGAAGGGGGAGAATGGGAGTGGTCTTCTTTCAAATATCATAGATTCCTGCATTTCCTTCTGAGTTTTTGAAGATGTTCTTGAATAAATGTATCTTCTTTTGCTGTTTGCCTTTAGGACCATTTCCAGAGACTTAAAAGGACTGTTTTTTTAAAAAATCGTTTATACCAGTTGTACTGGGAAGATCATCCAAGCTTCTCACACTGTCATGCCAGAAGTCGATCCCCCTTCTTCTACTTTCAAAAACAAATTTCCTCTGATCAATCCCTCTCTGCTTGAAATACCTACGTCAATTATTTTCTGACTGAATACTGATCAATTCTCACATCTTACTAAATATTTTACACATTTCCCCATCTTCTTAAATGAATATAATAAACAAACATAACTTTGTCTTGACAAGGGGCGATAATTGCGATTTTGCGATGGTGAGGCTCTCAGGAACACACAAATCACCCCTGCTTCCCAAGGTCACTTCCTAATGAGAGGAGAAGAAGCTTTTTCTGTGAAAGATAGCAGCAGGGGAAAACAAGAAAGGGCGCCACCTGCAGGCCAGCAATTCAGAGGCGTCCCAGGGAGACGAAAGCAGCTGGAGTCAGATTGCTGTAGAGATCAGGGCGGGGGGTAGAGGTGTTCTTCCCAAAGGAGCCCTGGAGAAGCCAGGGGTGGGCGTCCACGAGAACAAAGGGCAGGAGGGAGCCGCTCTTGGTGTCTAAGCCGCAGCCGTAACATCTAAGACAGCCAGAGCCTCTCCCTCTCTCTTTAGAAACACAGCTACTGGCAGAGAAGGCTTTCCAAAGAAAGTACGGCAGGGGTGGCTCCAGGTAACAGACAGACACAGGGGAGGGGGAAGGGTGCAAAGGCGAAAGAAAAAGGAAAGTCAGGTCAGCCAAGCACCGAGCCACATCAGAGCACACCAGAATAAAGCCCTTCCCACGGAGAAGCCTGTGGAGACACACAGCACGCTGGGCTGCACCTGACCCGTGCCTGGCAGGTGACCTGTGCCTGCACAGGGTCCCGCACTCCCTGCTCATGCCCAGCGCCATCAGCCCTGCCAGCCGAGGACCAGGACAACGGGGCAAAGAGCCCTGCCCACCAGCAGAGCCACCCTCCGCCAGCTACTGACGTGGCTGGAATTGTTCTTCATTAATAAACCATAACTACTGTTGACCAGACGTACGGGGGAAAGCACCACCAAGTAAGAGAAAGGTTGATAGAAAAAAAGACAGCTGATCCTGGAGGAATCAGAAATGATTCAGGACACCAGAGAAAAACACATTCTAAATCTTAAGTTTAAGTTTGAAGTGTTGAAATATGTACTATACGTGCATGAGTCCAAAAAAAAAAATCCGAGAAAAATAGAGGTAGACATTGAGAAGTCTCACTTCCATCCTTGCCCATCCTACAGATAATCATTTTAATTAGGTTACTTGTGAAAATGCAACAAATAGGGAAAATAGACTTATTTTCCTTTCTATCTTACACAAAACAGAGCATGCTATGCACACTGTTCTTTTTTTTTTTTTTTTAATAATATACATCTGGAGATCTTCCCATATCAATATGTAGAAAGTTTCTCTTTATTTTTTTATGGATGTGCCCTATCCATTCAGTTCATGTATCATGGTTTATTTGACTAGTCCTCTGTAGACAAACACTGGGTTGCTCTTCCAACCTGTTGCTGATGTAAACTAAGCTTCCTTTTGTAGGCGTGTGAGTCATGTCTAATATGATTGTAGACTGGGGATTGTGCAATTCAAAGGGAAATGTATTTGTAATTTTGGTAGATATTGCCAAATTACTCTGCTTGGGGCTTTTCCATTTTATACTCCTACTGTCAATGCAGGAGGGGGCCTGTTTCCCAATAGCCTTACCAACAGAATGTGTTGTTATTCTTTCAGATTTTTGCTGATCTGACAGGTGGAGAACTGCTTTCTTCATGCAGTTTAATTTTCATTGAGGTTTTTCATATATTTTAAGCCCATTTGTATTTCTTTTTCTGTAAACTGGCAAGATTTTGATTGGGTTAACAACTTTCCCCCCCTAAACGTATGGTTTACATATGTTAACCAAGTTAGCCTTTTGTCTGTGACTGTGTGATGTAAATATTTTCCCAAGCTTATCATTTATCTTTCAGTTTTGCTTTTTAAACTCTTCATTATGGAAATTTTCAAATGTTTACGTAAGTAGAGAGATTAGTACAATGTAGAGTAATGTAAATATACCTATCACCCAAGCAGATACAACCCCCAGATATTGGTTCCTTTGAGGGCTAAAGAGACCCATGGGAGTTATGGTCATGGCCGATGGGGTTAACTACCAGGGCAGATGGCCCCTCTTTGGAAATGGTGTTTATGTGTGATGAATCTGGACTCAGATGGGATCTCCCTTCATAAGACTTTCATGCTAATGTGCTGGAGGTGCAGTTAATGTTGGGGTTTAAGATATATTTAGGGGATTTGAATCTCTGGACTGACAATGTGATAGCCAGATCCTGAGCCTCAACAGACTCCAGCACCTACAATCTGATTTATTGGACTTACCACACTCAGCTAAGATGGAGGTGAAGAAGGACAACCACCACACCATGGAGCCTAGAGTGATTACAACTGAAAATGGGAGGATTGCATCCAGCATCCAGGTGGAATCTGAGCCTCCTCTTGACATAAAGGTGCAATGGACACAACCAATCCAGTGTCCACATAGAAGAGGTGGCATTGGATTGGGAAAAGTGGACATAATGGACAAAGGGTATGGGGAAAGGCAGGAAGAGATGAGAGGTGGAGGCGTCTTCGGGACATGGAGCTGCCCTGGATGGTGCTTCAGAGGTAATCACCGGACATTGTAAATCCTCACAGGGCCTACATGATGGAATAGAGGAGAGTATAGGCCATGATGTGAACCAATGTATATGAGGTGCAGAGGTGCCCAAAGATGTACTTACCAAATCCAATGGATGTGTCATGATGATGGGAACGAGTGTTGTTGGGGGGGGGGGAGAGGGGGGGTGGGGGGGTGGGGTTGAATGGGACCTCACATATATATTTTTAATGTAATATTATTACAAAGTCAATAAAAAATAAAAAAATTAAAAAAAAAAAAAATATACCTATCACCCAACTGCAGCCGTTAACCAACATATGGCCAATCTTGCTCCATCCGTAACCTCACTCGTGCCCACTCCTGTTGCTGGATTATTTTAAAGCACGACTCAGTCATCAGTCATCAAAGCATTTCACCAATAAATATTCAAGTAGGTATCTGTAAAAAAATGCAGTTTTTGTCTCTTTTTCAGAAAGTATAACCAAAAGACCATTATCACATACGTAAATGTAATAATTTCTGAATATCATCAAAGAACCAATCAGTGTTCGAATTTTCCTGAACATACTTTGTAATTAGTTGATCTGAATATTAAATGTCTTTTAATATGGAGATTCAGCTTCTGCCACTCTTTTCTTTTTTCCCTTGAAATTTATTTTTGAAGAAATTGGGTTGTTGGTTTAGCAAAGTTTCCCACGGTCTGGATTTTGCCTAGTGCATCTCCATGGCATCTTTTTTTTTTTTTTTTTGGTATATTTTTTATTTATTTTTAAAAGATATACAGATCACACAAAATGTTACATTAAAAAAATATAGGAGATTCCCATATGTCCCAATCCCCACAGCCCCCATTTTTCCCACATCAACAACTTCCTTTATCCTTAGTATTTTCTGTGAAGTGGTAGTTAGATTTAGAGGCTTTATTCTATTTAGATTTGATTTGGGGAAAGGTGGGCAAAACTGTTTCATAGGCAACCTTGTGTACTTCCCTCAAGAGGCACATGTCTGACTGTCTCTCTTTTTGTGATATTAACAGTCATTAGTGATCATTAGCAAATCCATTAATTCATTATATACTGCAAAATGATGCTTGTCCAATTCTATCATCCCTTCATTTATTTGCTGGAATACACCTATAATTAAAAACTTGCCCTCATCAATTATTTGATTAACCAGAGTTGTAGTTCATATAGCAAAGACAAGATAAATGTTTGGTTGATTCTTTTCCTCTACTTATCACTTTTAAAAATAATGATTGGGGAGCAGATGTAGCTCAAGTGATAGAGCTCCCACTTATCATATGGGAGGTGTCTGGTTCAGATCCTGGTGCCTACTGGAGAATAAAGCAAGACAGAGCTGGTGCAGTGAGCTGATGCAACAAGATGACACAAGGAGGAAGCACAATGAGAGACACAATAAAGCAGGGAGTGGAGGTGGCTCAAGTGATTGAGCACCTCTTTCCCACATGGGAGGTCCCAGGTTCAGTTCCTGGTGCCTCCTAAAAAGAAGACAAACAGACACAGCACACAGCAAATGGACACAGAGGGCAGACCATGAGAACAAAAAGACAATGAGGGGGAGGGGAATAAATAAAATTTTGAAAAATAAATCTTTAAAAAAATGATTGGTTCCCTGGGATACTCCAAAAGGAATTTTTTAAAATGGTCACTATAAACTTATCTATTTTACTGTATTTATGTGTTTCAATTGATTGTAGCCACTATCCTTACGGATGCTCAAATTGTTCCATCCATAGCCAGTGGAAACCTCTTCAAGTGGGCTCCTGGGTCCTTCTGAAACAAACTCTGTAGTTACACAAGGCTGCTTGCTTTCTGGTATGACAAGATACTATAGGCTCATCTTATCTATTTCCTGCTCTAGACCTGCAATCAGCCTTTCCTCCAAGGAGCCCATTCTTTTTTTTTTTTTTAATAGAAAATAGTATCAGTAGACCAATACACCAGCATATGGACACATATATAATCTATTCTAAATAATATTCACAACATTATTATATCCTTAATATAAAAATAGTGCTGGGGAAAATGAATGGTCAGAACCAGAAAGTTCTTAGAAATTAGAATATGCTTACCAAAATAAAATAATCAATCAATGGGCACAGAAAACACTGTGGGCGTGGTAAGCACTAAGTTTGTTATCTGGAAAAGAAACTCAAATAAACCCTCCAAGATGTACAGCAAAAAGGCAAAGAAGGAAAATATAAGAGAAAACATTAACAGGCATAAAAGATTGAATTCACTTGTCAATTTTTTTCCCAAAAGAGTCTGCTGGGTTTTTGATTGGGATCACATTAAATCTATAGATCAATTTGGGGAGAACTGACATTTTAGCAGTATCTTCTAATTTGTAAGCATGGTATATCTATCCATTTATTTAGATGTTCTTTAATTTCTTCCAGTGATATTTTATATGCAAATATATTTATATACATATAAACTGCAAATAATTTATATGCAAATAGTCAAGAAGATGATTATGTGATTTTAAAAATTCTGCAGTGCTAAACGAACTGATAAAAGGCCTTGTGCAAAGCAGGGGGAAAGCTTTCAATAAACACTATACTGATAAAAACCACTAGATGCTTAGTATCTTTAAGTACTATAAAAATGATGATTTGATTTTTAAGAAATCATTTCTCAGTGAGGAAAAATGATGTAGAAAACAAGATTTTAGTCTGACTGCAGTCTTGCATAAACCAGCCTGCCCCAGTCTTACATTCCAAGACTTGTCTCGGTGTTCATCATATGCTCTATTGAGCCATCTCTTCTCTTGGCCAACAAGACTGGCCCTTGCTGCCAATGAACTGTCCCTGCCGGGGTTGGGGACACCTTCCCTCCCTCTCTGGGCCCTGGAAATGATGTCCTCACTGGCTCTTTGTCTCCAGGCTTTCAGCAGCCAATTCACCCACACGATGGGCTCATGGTTACTTCCTCCCACCCCAAATGGCTTCCTCATCTGTTATTGCTTATTGTTTTTGCCTATTGTTTGCACTCATTGTTTGCTCGTTGGTTTTTGTTTTTTTTTCCTCGTTATCTGCTCCAGCTTTATTTTTATTTTTTTCTTTAGGAGGCACCGGAATTGAACCCGGGACCTCCCGTGTGGGAGGTCGGTGCTCAACTGCTTGAGCCACATCTGCTCCCTGCTCCTTATTTTTATCCCCCCCTTGACGCTTTTTTTTTTTTTCTTATCTGTGAGTGATTTGTTTCATTGTTTTTTTTGTTTTTTTTTTAATTTTTTTATTTTTTATTGACTTTGTAATAATATTACATTAAAAATATATATGTGAGGTCCCATTCAACCCCACCCCCCCTTGACGCTTTTTGCTTGCTGTCTGCTTTTCTGTGTCCATTCACTGTGCATTCGTCTGTGTCTGTATTTTATTATTTATTTATTCCCCCCCCTTGTGGCTTGCTTGCTGTCTGCTCTCTGTGTCCATTCACTGCGTGTTCTTCTGCATTTTTGCTTGTCTCCCTTTTTGTTGTATCACCTTGCTGAGTCAGCTCTCCACAGCGCTGGCGGGCTGGTGGCTCTCCGCAGCGTGTGAGTGAGCCTGCCTTCACAAGGAGGCCCTGGGACGCAAACCCAGAGCCTCCTATATGGTAGACAGGAGCCCAACTGATTGAGCCATCGCTGCTTCTCTCCCTGCTCATTTTGATTTTGTTCATTGTCTGCTCATTGTCTTGCTTGTTGTTTTTGCTTGTTGTCCGTTCATTGTTTTTTTTTTTCTCATCAGCTTGTTGTTTTTGCTTGTTGTCTGCTTGTTTGTTTGTCTTCTTTAGGAAGCACTGGGAACTGAACCCAGGACCTCCCATGTGGGAGGCAGTCACTCAACTACTTGAACCACATCTTCTCCCTCATGGTTACTTTTTAAAATGCACGCCTGCACATTTAATATATATGTGTTATTTCTGTTAAGTAAAGTGGTTCAGCTACATCTTTGGGGAATTGGTTGTTTTTCTTTAATATGGCACAGCAAATATATTCTCCATGTCTCAGTCTGCAAGAGCTGCTATGACAAATACCACAGACTGGTTGGCTTAGACAACAGGAATTTTGGCTCACAGATTTCTTTTGAAGGCTAGGAGTCCAACATCAAGGTGTTGATAAGCTCATGCTTTCTCTGAAGTCTGTAGAATTCCAGTGGGGGCTTGCCAACCATCACTAACTCAATCTCTGCCTCTTCACATGGCCGTCTGTCTCCTTCTGTCTCCTCCTTCTTCTCTTCTGCATATAAGGACTCTGGTCATATTGGACTAAGGTCCACCTTTATTCAACTTGGCCTCATTTTAATTGATAGCATCTTCAAAGATCTATTTACAAAAATGGGTTCCCATCCACAGGACTGGGGGTGAGGACTTGAACATGACTTTGTGGGGGATGAGGTTCAATCTGTAACAGTCCACATATTCACGGTTATTCTCTTAGATTACAAATGATTCATCTCACAGTAAATAAACTTATGGGACTATGCTTCCAATAATTTGGCTAAGTTAAGAATAACTGAATCATCACTCAGATTTCTGATTCAGTTATAAAGGTAGTCATCTGAAGACATGAAATGAAACTCCTGCATTAAAGCAGAAGACACCTCGTACCTCTTGGTGGAGAACATGCATTGACATGCCACCAACACACGAGACTACCCTTTGCAGATGAACGAACACCAATCTCCTTGATTAATGATTTAAACTGAGTCTTCATGATCATGACATCAATCGTGATTTAAAATGTGATTTAGCACTGACTTAATGTACATAAAATCCACACTACCTGGAAGCCATGTATTCAAAGATGGAGCGTTCCCCAACATGTAAATGACCCCAGGGTGAAGACCCCTCCCCCACGTATAATTTTAAAATTTATAAATAAGAGGAGGAAGTCTCTATTCAATACGATTACAGCTTTGTGTCTCAAAGGGGGATATCGCTTTGTTTTCATTATCGATGACTCTACTGTCCATTTTACGAACCTGACATAATTATGTCAAGAAAATATACAGAGCAAAAAGATGTGGTATGCGTCTGTATTTCTGCTTGCCAAATTAGAAGAGAGGGGGGAAAAAAGAGTTATTATGCCGCTTTGCTCCACTGCTGCATTCCAGCAGTTCCAATTGACAAAACAGCATCCATCACGCTCTGCATTACAATTTTCTTTGCCACTTTCTCCCAGCTCATCATAACATAATTATGTCCCATTTTTTTCTAGCCAGGGGCCGGTATTTGCTTTCGTACAGGACAACAGCTGCAAAGCTCAACCTTGATGACTCCTCAAAATGGTGAAATGTGTTTGCTTTTGTTTCCATCTTGGCAATTTCAGGCTTCACCCTCCTGCCTGACATTTTCTTGCTGCCAAAAAGTGCATTCAACCCTGAAACTTTCATAGCGATGTGCAAAGGAGCTTCCAGGGTCCTTAGTGCTTGTCTGTACTGTAATTTATCCTTAAGCCAAGTTGTTTGGGAAATGTGTTGAGAAGACTAATGCTGCTCGCATTCTTTTTATAGGCTCATAATTACTAAAGGAGAATTGTCTTTGTGTCAAACCAATCTGAACATTTTTATTCTCTCTATTTGTGTCTACTCATGTATACTTGCATCAACGTTTTCTGAGAGTTAGGGATGTCAGGCCAAACTCTTGTCAATAAAAATCCTAGGCTTCATGGCAGAAATCCTAAGATCTTACAGGAATGTTAAGAAGAGCTTACAGTTGTTTGAGCATTGTGCCATGGGAGGCACTGTTCTAAGGGCTTTTTGTGAAATATCTAATTTATTCCTCACGGAAGCCATGAGGTGAGTAAAATGATCACTTTCATGTTTCAGAGGAGGAGAATGAGACTGTAAGGAGTTTGAGAAATCTGCTCAAAAGCCCACCGCCAATGTGGGTGAGACCTTAACTACAGGCAGCTAAGCTCGACCCCACTCTCTTCCCCGCCTTTGCATCCTAGCTCCCGTTGTGACAACCGTCATCCTCCAACATTCAAGAGGGTCAGATTTACACTTTCTAGCACTGCCAGGAGTAGCTGTGGGCTCTTTCCTTGGAAAATAGCAGATCAATACTAAAACCATGATAGACGTATCTTGTATACTGTGTGCCTTATTCAAGTTTCTCTTTCTAACTACATAAGTGCCAAACTGCTGTGGTTTTGGCTGCACACCATTAATCTGAGTATCAACAGTTTCTCTCATCCCAAATGATGATATTGAATAAGAGAGGAATTGGTTCACAAGCTGCCGGGTATAGAAAGAATCAGTTAGCCTTGACACATGGCTTTAGTCTCCCAGGCTGCTCCAGCAAACACCATGCAATGAACTGGCTTAAACAATGGGAATTTAATGGCTCACAGTTTTGAGATTAGGAAGAAGTTCAAATCAAGGCATTATTGAGGTGATGCTTTCTCCCCAAAGACCGTGGCGTTCTGGGGCTGGATCCTGGAGGTCCTCGGTCCCTAGCTTGTCACATGGCAAGGCACATGGCGGCATCTCCTGGGCTCTTCCTTCTCTTCCAAGTTCTGTTGATATTCTGCTTCTGGCTGCTGTCTCAGTCCCTCTCTCTCTTTCTGTCTGAATTTCACTCTCTTATAAAGGCCTCCAGTAAGAGGATCAAGACCCATCCTGACGGAGGTGGGCCACACCTTACCTGAAGAAGCCTCATCAGAAGGCTTCTTCACGATGAGTTCACACCCACCTGCTCACGATGAGTTCACACCCACAGGAGGCTTAGGCTTAAGAAAACATGGCAGCACAGTCTGAAGAGCCCCAGTACATCACTGGTGCCCAGTCAAGGCTGCATTCCTTGAGCAAGTTCTCTGACCCTCCTCCATCACGAGGCAGAGTCTGTGCTCTTCCTCTCGAGACTTTGTGACTGCCTCAACGAAGAACAATGCAGTAACACCAAATGACTTCCCCGTGAAGTTAGGAAAGGCCATGCAGTTTCTGCTGGTTCTTCTGGGGACACTTGCTCTGGGAGCTTTCAGTCACCATGCGAGAAGTCTGGCTACACTGAGACTGCCATGCTGGAGAGACCATTCTTGGGAAGACCAGAGAGAGAGATGCCCAAGGAGCCCTGGCTGCCCCAGCCCCCAGCTGTTTAGTCTTCCCAGCCCAGGCACCAGGTGTGTGAATAAAGAGACTTTTAAGACAATCCCAGCCCTGGTCACCACCTGACTCAGTCAACCTCCAGGTAAAAATATAAAAATGGTAGCTATTTATTAAAGTCACTGCTTTGGGGTGGTTTGTTACACAGCAAAAACTAACTGAAACACTGTGTAAGACCATAGCAGAGAACACTAGATGTTTGCATCTAGATGTTTGCAGAAAGACTCACCCTTGCGATGGATTTATAACATCTGTCATGTATAGGTAGTGTGTGGCTAGGTATTGTTATGCTGTGGGACGTGTATCCCTTGGACAGGGGATTTGCTTGAAGGGTAAGATAATTCATTGTACCAGTTAATAAATTATTGCCTATCACCTGAGAACTGAGAAAAGTCTGTCTATCCTAACACAAAAATTAAGGCCTTAGAGAGTCAAATGAAGTAGAATCACTCTTGACCAAGCAATGAGTGAGTCAACACGTCTGAAGGATGTAGCGTGCATGGATCATTTGTGATACCTTCTACCCTTCCATGTGGAAACATAACCAATGAAATCCTGGGTCCACAATCTGTCCAATTGTACCAGCCTCTGGGGGCTTCGGTAATAGGAAGTAAATAGACTTGTGTCTCAAGCAAGTTCATTAAAATAAGATCTTTCGTAAGTTGAACACTTTTTTAAAAAAAGATTTATTTATTTATTTCTCGCCCCCCCGCCCCTGTCCCAGTTGTCTGTTCTCTGTGTCTATTTGCTGTGTGTTCTTTCTTTGTCCGCTTCTGTTGTCAGCGGCATGGGAATCTGTGTTTCTTTTTGTTGCGTCATCTTGTTATGTCAGCTCTCCGTGTGTGCGGTGCCATTCCTGGGCAGGCTGCACTTTCTTTTGCGCTGGGCAGCTCTCCTTACGGGGCGCACTCCTTGCATGTGGGGCTCCCCTACGCGGGGGACACCCCTGTGTGGCAGGGCACTCCTTGCGCGCATCAGGACTGCGCATGGGCCAGCTCCACACGGGTCAAGGAGGCCCGGGGTTTGAACCGCAGACCTCCCATGTGGTAGACGGACGCCCTCACCACTGGGCCAAGTCCGTTTCCCAAGTTGAACCCTTTTTATGCTTCTTGTATTTTTATGGTTTTTCTCTCTTGTTCTCCTTGATGCTTAACAAGATCTTTTGGGGAGCTCCACCCCACATTGGTTCTGTTATGGGGAATCATACTTGGCCACAACTTTAAAGGGAGAGCAGTAGATATGCCGGGGGGGGGGGCAGGGTAAAAAGAAACACCCACCCCACTCCCACCCAACAAGGAGGCAGGCGATGTGGGGGACACTGCCCAGCTGCCCCTCACAACCTGACAGTTCTACCAGTGTTGAAACACAGAGCTCTTGGGATTCACTGAATGAAGGATGCCTTTGTTGATCATCACAAAATAATAGCAATAATAACATTTAACAAACACTCACTAAATGTCACTTGCTGTTCAGAACATTTTACATTTATTAACACATTTAGTCACCCTAACAAACTTATTAAGAAGGTTGTAGTATTATGCTCAGTGTGTGTGTGTGTGTGTGCAGGCAACCCTCATTATTCACAGATTCTGTATTTGCAAATCCACCTATTTGCTAAAATTTCATTGTAACCTCAAAACAATACTCACGGGCTGTAGTCAGCAATTGCCAAACGTGGTTTGTAGTCATTTGCAAACACACAGAGTTACCTGACGCCCACATGTCCAGTTGAGGTCAAACAAGGTGAACGCTGCCTCCTTATTTCAGCTCCCAAACCGTGAGCAAGTGTCCTTTTCATGGCCTATTTAGTGCCGTGCTTTTCAGTTCTGTGCTTTTTGTGGGTGATTCTGCTGTTTGAAGTGGCCCCCTCGCATAGAGCTGAAGTGCTGTCTGGTCTTCTTTAGTGTGAGAAGGTGTGCTAGGACTTTCGGTGAAAATACAAGTGTTGGATAAGTGTTCTGGTCTGCTAGGCTGCCGAAAGGCAGTTAACGTAAAATAGGTTGGCTTTCGACAATGGGGATTTAAATCACAAGCTACAGGGAAGTGGACTTGGCCCAGTGGTTAGGGCGTCCGTCTACCACACGGGAGGTCCGCGGTTCAAGCCCCGGGCCTTCTTGACCCGTGTGGAGCTGGCCATGCACAGTGCTGATGCGCGCAAGGAGTGCCGTGCCACGCAAGGGTGTCCCCCGCGTTGGGGAGCCCCACGCGCAAGGAGTGCGCCCGTGAGGAGAGCCGCCCAGCGTGAAAAGAAAGTGCAGTCTGCCCAGGAATGGCGCCGCCCACACTTCCCGTGCCGCTGACGACAACAGAAGCGGACAAAGAAACAAAAGCAGACAAAGAAACAAGACGCAGCAAATAGACACCAAGAACAGACAACCAGGGGAGGGGGGGAAATTAAATAAATAAATAAATAAATAAATAAATCACAAGCTACAGTTCTGTGGCCATGAAAACGTCCAAATCAAGCCATCATCAAGACGGTAACTTCTTCCCAAAGACCGGCCTGGACTCCTGCCACACGGCAAGGCACAAGGCAGCATCTGCTGGGCTCTCCCTTCTTTCTGGGCTTTGTTGCTCCAGCTTCTTGCTTCCATGGCTATCTTTCTTTGTCTGAATTTAATTCTCTTATAAAGGACTCCAGTAAGAGGATTAAAACCCACTCTGGGCCCTGCCTTAACTGAAGTCACCTCATCAGAAGGTCCTACTTCCAAAGAGCCCACCCCACTAGGAATGGATTACCGTTTAGAACATATATTTCTGAGGTCCATTTGGCTTCAAACCATCACAGATAAGCTTCGTTCAGTCATGAGTTAAGTGTTAATGGCTCTGAGTTCAAAATTCATGAATCAACCATATAGATTAAATAAGGTATCTTTAAAACAGATACACACATAAGACAAATTTAGGTACTGATGGGTTGATGAAAATGTTGTGACCAGAGAATCCTAGAAACCTAACCCTGTATTTCCCCAGGAGCCAGGATTCATTATTTGCTAATTACGTGTTCACAGCTACTTTACAGGACGTAACTATGACGAATAACAAGAGCCAACTGTACTTACACGGACACAGCAGAAGAGAGGTTAAGTCATTGCATAGAGTTCCAGGGCTGGTAAGCCGGCAGGGCCAAACATTTAGCACGCAGGCAACTGGCCTTGAGTCCAGGTGTAGCTCAGAGCTTCTTACAGAGAAAGACATACGCTGGGCACCTGAGGAGGCTGGGGTCGCCGCCCCTCACATGTCACTCACGCCCCAGCGCCCTGCTGCCTTGAGGCCTGGAGGGCAGGAACCACATTTTGCTTTTCTCTGGTCGGAGGAACAATCAGTGTAATGATTGATGGCTTCCCTTGACAATGGGTTCTAAAAGCCTCGCTCTCTCCTCAAGACTGGTTCTTCAATTCAGTTTTTGTCTCAGTTCATAAAAAGCACCCTGGTTTTTTGCCAAGTGGCCTGAAACAAAGAGCTTCTCCCGGCTGTCCTGGAACTCATCTAACTTCCGCTAGGATCGCTTGACTGGGGGGACACGGCAGGTTGTGCGCCCAGCACATCCTCCCCATCCCTGCCGGGCTGGGGGACCCGCGGGGAGACCGACCCCAGGGGGCCTGGCAGGCCTAATCCGTCGCCTTCGCTGTGTGAGCGGCTCCCAGCCCAGGCGAAGGCCTTGGGTGCCTGGCGTTCCCCAGCCACGGCAACGCGCTAGAACGTTCCTGTGGCCCACGCCAGGGCCCTCGTCCTCCGCCTTCTCCCTGCTGGGGAGCTGCCTCCCTTCCCCCTGGCTGTGAAGGAGCCAGTCATGCCGCACCAGGGGAGGTGTGCCGAGCCCTGTCCTCCTTCACTACTTAGGGGACAGACACGGGCGGGGCATTCTCTCTTCCTCTGGGGGTTGGTTAAAGCCAACACTCGGAAGAGGGCACACCTGAAGGACGCACAGAGAGACGGAGCCGAAACCCCTATGAAGTCCGCCAGTAACTGCAGACTTCCAGGTATCTGGGTCAAGACATTTCCAAATGAATGCATGGTTTAAACGATTTCACATTAGGTTTTCTATTACCTACAGCCAATAGCACCACCTATATTTATATGTGTGTGTATATATACATATAGGTGTGTGTGTATATAACTCTATGTTTATATAGCTACATATATGCACTTTGTATATATTTATATTCATAGCTTTATGCACGAAATTGTATATATATATATGCATGTGTGTATCTATACATACATATACGGTGTGTGTGTATATATATGTATGTATATGTACAGCTTTATACACAAAAATGAAGTGTCTGCCTGACATGTCACTTTAAGGATCCATCAATTCAGTCTTGGTGATTTTACATTCTCTGCTTTAAGTAAGTATGCAGTAGTGAATACAAACACTAGAGTCAGGAGTTATTTATTACAGCTGTCACCAAATACACTCCAGCGGCCATGATGTAATTCCAGTGGTCGAGTTTTAACGTACCGCTCCCAGGCTGGTGTGGCCAAGCATTCCAGATGAGAGCATGGGCTGGGCAGTGACACCAACCAGGGTCCCACTAACAGCCTGCAGTTTCCTTTCTAGCTGTGTGACCTGAAGCAAATTACTTAACCTTTCTGAACCTCAGTGGTGAAAATTATCTGCAGAGGTAATAATATTGTAAAAACAGTATTTGAATTTCTAACCTGTGGTTCCAAAGCCCAGTTCATTCCACTATTCCACATTAATGTTTCAGGAAGTGTCTTACAGAATCTTTAATGAAGTGGATCTGTGTGACATGAAGCCATGGCAAATGAATGCCATTTCCCATTCATTTACCAGCGTCCTCTTTCACTCCTTAGTTTATCCTTAATGAGATTGCATTTCCTTCAAAGCCAATTTCCAGCTCTCTACGCTAGGTATTTTGGAGAAAGGTGCTATGCTTCACCCTCTTTCTTGGTCTAATCTTACCAATTATCTGGGACAACCCTTTTCTCACCCACATTTTCTCACCATCGGATGTTCTTCAGAAAATGAGAAACCACCTTGCTTTCTCGCTCTTTGTGGAGGGCTCTTTCACCAGGGGTTCCCAGGCTGGCCTAGGGTTTTGAATCAAACGTCTGCAGATCATCTTCTGACCTACCTTCAGCTCTCACACGGTCTGGAGATCCAGAGCATTGAGGCACTGCTCTCCTCCCCTCTCCCCCACTGCCAACTCTAGAATACGCTGTACTGCTTCTCCCCCTCTTACCAGGGAAAGAGCCATTTCCATAGATCTTTTGCAAGTGGGCCCTTACAACACTGAAATGGATAGAAAGAGAGAGACTGTGAAGGAAAAAGATGTTCTGGGATTTTATGTGCCTGTTTCCCAAGCAGTTGGAACCAGATTTGTTTATTAGAATGTGTGAGCCTCAGGTCAATTGCTTTATTTATTTGTTTATCTTTTATTAAAGATTTATTTTTTATTTATTTCTCTCCCCTTCCCCCGCCCCCCCCCCACCCAGTTGTCTGCTCTCTGTGTCCATTTGCTGTGTGTTCTTCTGTGTCCACTTGTATTCTTGTCAACGACACCTGGAATCTATGTCTCTTTTTGTTGCATCATCCTGCTGCATCAGTTCTGAGTGTGTGCGGCGCCACTCCTGGGCAGGTTGCACTTTCTTCACACTGGGCGATTCTCCTTACAGGGTGCACTCCTTGCACGCAGGGGGCACCCCCGTGTGGCACGGCACTTCTTGCACACATCAGCACTGGGTGTGAGCTAGCTCATCACACGGGTCAGGAGGCCCTGGGTTTGAACCTTGGACCTCCCATGTGGTAGGCAGACGCCCTATCCGTCGGGCTAAAGCCGCTTCCCTGGGTCAATTTCTTTAAATCCTGGATTATAAATAAACCAGACTACTTTGTGATGAGAGTCAAGATATTCTGAGGGGGAAACATTTAGCTCAGGATAGAAATTAAAGGCAAGAGTCAAAGTGATAAATGTGTGCATCACTCCAAAAAGAGAACTTGCACCCACTAGAAGCCACACCCTGTTCCTGCTTTTGGCAACCGCTAATCTGCTCTCTGTAGCCATGGATTTGCCTGTTTTGGACATTTCATATAAACAGGTTCACACGACACACGGCCTTTTTCATCTGGGTTCTTTCACTTAGATTAATATGTTCAAGGTTCACCCATGTTGTAGTGCGTATCAGAACTTCGTTCCTTTTTATGGCCGAATAATATTTCAGTGTAGGGATAGACCATGTTTTGTTTACCCATTCATCAGCCAATGGGCATTTAGGTGGCTTCTACTTTTTAACTGTTATAAAGAATGCTGCTGTGAACATCTGTGTACAAGTTTTGTGTAGACATAATGTTTCCTATGAGCAGAATTTCTGCGTTACATGGTAGCCCTATGTTTAACTTTTTTAGAAACTGCCAAAATGCTCTCCAAAGCATCTGCACCATTTTACACTCCTATCAGCCTTGTATGAAGGTACAAATTTTTCCACATTTTTGCCAACACTTTCTAGTCTTTGCCTAAGCCAAGATCATGGAGAATTCCTGTTGTGTTTTCTTCTGAGAGTTTTACAGTTGTAGCTCTTACCTTGAGCTCTTTGATCCTTTTGGAGTTAATTCTTTCGAATGGTAAAGGAAGGGGTCCAACTTAATTCTTCTGCATGTGGAAACCCAATTGTCCCAGTACCATTTGTATTATAGAAAAGAGAATTCTTTCCCCCATCTAATTGTCTTGGCACTCTTGTCAAAAATGTATTTGGCACTCTTGTCAAAAACTGTTTGGGTTTATTTCTGGACTTTGAATTCTATTCCTACTGTTGAGTTTGAGGTGTTTTCTTGGATATGTGGTTTATGAATATTTTCTCCCAGGCTGTAGTTTGTTTTTTATCTCTTGAAGGGATCTTTCACAGAGTAAAATCTTAATTTTTTACGAAGTCTACTGTATTGATTTTTTCCTATAAGAATCATGATTTTGGTGTCATGTCTAAGAATTCTTTACCAGCCCTATGTCTCAAAGATTTTCTCATGTGCTTTATTCTAAATGCTTTATACTTTTTCATTTTTCATCTGAATTTATGATCCATTTTAATTTTTGTATAATATATGAGCTTTAGGTTGAGAGTTTTTATTGTTTATTTTCCTATAAATATCCAACTGGTCCAGCACCAACTGCTTTGGCTGCAAGTTATCCTTCCTCCATTGAATTGCTCTTGCACCTCTGTTGAAAATCAATTGGTGGGGAGTGCATGTGGTTCAGGCATTTGAGCGCCCGCCTCCCACATGGGAGGGCCTGGGTTCAGTTCCTGTTGCCTCCTAAAGAAGATGAGCAGACAATGAGCCGACAACAAGCAGGCATTGAGCAAAAACAATGAGCAGACAGTTTGAAAAAATGAACAAACAGACGAGTAAGCCATTTCTGGCAGAGGGATTAAAATCAATTTTGTGGGTCTATTTCTGGGTTCTCTGTTCTGTTCCATTAATCCATGTCTCTATCCTTCCACCAACACTACATGGTCTTAATTACTGTAGCTACATAAGAGAGCTTAAAATTGGGTAGAATGATTCCTCCCACTTTCTTTTTTCAGTACTGTTTTAGTTACTCTAGTTACTTCAACTTTCCATATAAATTTTGGAAGAATGTTGTCTAGATCTAGAAAACATATAGCTGGGACTTTGAAGGGAATTTCATTAAACTTATATATTGGTTTGGGGAGAACTGACATCTTAACTAAGTTGAGTCTTCCAGTTCACAAACATTGTCTCTTCACTTATTTTGATCTTTGATTTCTTTTATCGCCATGTTGCAGTTTTCAGTTTTATATAAGTCTTTTATGTGTTTGTTTTGTTTTTTTCATACCTAAGCATTTCATGGTTTTGAGCAGTTATAAGTAGCATGGTGTTTTCATTTTGGTTTTCCCATGTTCTTTGCTAGTGTAAGAAACAAAATTCATTTTTATATGTTGACATGTATCGTGCAACCTTGACAAAGGTTTTATTTATTTATTTAATACTGAGGATTTTTAAATAGATTCCTTGGGATTCTCTATATAGACCATCATGTCATCTGATATCAATATAGCCACTGCTGGTTTCTTTAGATTAACATTTGTGTGGTGTAGCTCTTTCTGCCCTTCCACTTTTAACCTACCGACATCATTATATTGAAGTAAATTCTTGTAGACAACATATAGTTGGGTAATTTTTGTATCCCTAGGTCCCTGGGTGATCTCCCTTCTTTTCTCCACTTTTTAGAGTCTTATGTTTATTTTATATATAGCGTCCAGGATATTTAGCAGGAGAAATAGGGAGAAGTTCACATATTCCATTTTGTCTGAATCCACAATTCATTTCCTTGCTTTAAAAAAAAATTGTTTCATCATCTAAGTATGAGTTGGGGGTTAAATCATGGTTCCCACAAAAGGCATGCTCAGGTCCCAACCCCTGGTCTGTGGGCGTGAACCCACTTGTAAATAGGACCTTTGCAGACGCTCTTGGTTCAGGCATACCCACACTGAAGGACGGGGGCCGTCATCCGACATGATGATGTCCTTAGAAGCAAAGGAAGCTGGACACAGAAAGGGAGGCCATGGACAGCAGCCAGAAGCCGAAGTCAACGGAACCTGGAAGAGAAAGGACAAGAGGCCACATGGGCAGCACCATGGGATGGGAAAGCCAAGGGACCCCAAAGTTTGCCAGCCAGTCAGAAGAAACTGACCCCAGAAGGAAAGCAGCCTTCCAGCCTCTGAAACTGTAAGCCAGTAAGTTCCTGTTGTGAAGCCAGCCCAATATACGGGATTGGTTTCAGTGGCTGGCAGACTAAAAGAGTCTATCTCTCCAAACAGTGCCATATTTCAGCTGTATAAAATATTATCATACCATGACTTGCTTCTTCCATTCGATAATACAATCCTAAGATTTTTTTCCTGTTTTCACATTTGGCTGGAGTTCAGTAATTTTTATTGTATGACTAGACCACGACTTACATATGCACTATCCTGTGAATGGCTATCTGCATTGCTTGTGAAATTTTTGCCATGCCATGGCGAACTTTCTTGTATAGTGTTCCTGCTGCACTCAGGCAAGCACGTCCAGGGCTGGAACTGTGGGGCCATATGGTAAGTGAATGACGAAATTTAGTGGTTTTTTTTTTAAAACACTGTGACTAAAGTCACTTATAAAGAAGAGGTTCTGGAGCGCCTTCTGGCCGTGATGTGTTGCTTCCTTTGTCTTCTCGACCTGCCCCTCTGCCCCTTCCATCTTCCTGATCTGTCTTCTGTGGTCTTAACTGTACCTCAGGGCAGACGCCCAGGAAGAATCCAAGACAACTGCGGAAAGCTCCTGAAGGCTGAGCGGACTTCCTCACGCAGGGAAGAGCGTTCTCGCGCCAACATCCCCAGGAGAGGGGCTGACGTCACTGACTTGGAACCTTAGCAACTCTCCAGAGTTAATGCGTTTGGGGCAAGGAATAAGAAAGCACAAAGCCGAAGGCATCCAGCCAGAAGGGCCTGCCTGCACAGGAGTGGGTTAACTTCACGAATATCACCGCCAGGGCCCGTCTACCTTAACACCATCGCACCAGCTGTACATGGAAGCACCTCCCTTAAGAGGCAGTCCAAAATACGGGGTGAGGAGAAAGGAGGCTGCACGCTGCTCCTCCAGGGCGCTAGGGCGGGGTCACAGTGTGCAGTGAAGGAGCGGAGAGGACAGAGGCCCGCAGTCAACCGGACCCGATGGCCACCTCCACTCCGCCCTCGGAGACCGTCTGCTGGCTTGCCGAACGTCAGCAGGGCGCTGCGGCTGCAGAGAGGAACATACTGTCGTAGCAAAAGCACTTGGCTCATACTAGAGCTCAGGGAGTGCTGGATTCTAAACAGGACAAAAGCCAGGAGAGAATGAGCTCGTGAGGAATGACATCACGAGCCAAATGAACCGTGCAGCCTTCAGCATTGGCTCTACACGAGGCAAGGAAGTCACCAGAGCAAGGAGTTCTGCCATCTCTCAGATGCCCCCGTGGCCAGAGAGCTTCTCCAGGGGAGGCCCATGTGCCACCTGCACTGGAATCACCAGGGATGCTGGCTAAACTTGCAGGCTTTAGGTGTGTGATCGTGGGGAGTGGCCCCATGTGTATCTTCTCTCCTCCTCTCTTGTTGTAGTACAGACCTCCTTCTTTTAGCTGGGCATAAGACTAACCAGAACAGAAAATACATTTTCCCTTGTCTCAAGCAGCTAGGTATATCTGTATGACTATGCTCTGGCCACTCAGATATAAGTGGAGGTGGCTTGTCATGGCTTCCAGGAATGTCTTTCAAAAATAGTTGGTATTCAAAAAAGAAGGAAGGTCCAACAATGAGCCCTTGATACTAATGACTATGCTTGTAAGCTGTGCACCTGAAATAAGAACAAGGCCTAGAGCTGCAGGGTGCCTAAGAGTTACCTCCTGAGAGCCTCTGTGTTGCTCAAATGTGGCCAGTCTCGAAGCCAAACTCAGCATGTAGATGTGTTGCCTTCCCCCCAGCGTGGGACATAACTCCCAGGGATGAGCCTCCCAGGAGCTGAGAGATTACTACCAAGTACCAGCTGATGATGTAACTAGAAAATGACCTTGAATAAAAGGGTCAACTCGGACCAGCAGAATATCTTAGTCTACATATAATACCAGGAGTTAAAAATGCTTTTTGTCCTGAATAAAAGGACAAATGAGTTTATATGGCTATGAGTCTCTAAAAAGAGCCAGGAGGTTATGAGAGGGGTTATCCTTATACACACCTGAGCAGAGTCCCAGAGACAGATAAAAGTAGATGCAACCCCAGGTATTGGTTCTTCTGAGGGTTGCAGAGAACCACAGGTTCTATGGTCATGGCAGATGGAGTTCAGTGCCATGTCAGTTGGCCCTACTTTGGAATTTGTGTTTCTGTGTGATGGAGCTGGACTCAGATGTGATCTTTGTCCACAAGCCTCTCCTGTTACTTTTACCGGAACTGTAGTTGGTGCTGGGGTTTAATGTATACCCAGGGGACCTGAATCTCTGGACTGACCATGTGATAGCCAGGCCCTGGGCCTCAACAGACTTGCAGCTCCTACACTCTGATTTATTGGACTTACCCCACTCTGCTAACATGGAGGTGAAGAATGTCAACCACCACACCAGGGAGCCAAGAGTGCCTACAACTGAAAGCAGGAGAATTGCATCCAGCATCCATGTGGAATCTAAGCCCCCTCTTGATATAGATGTGGAGTGGACATGGCCATTCCAGGGTCCACAGGATGGAGGAATAGAGTATGGATTAGAGTGGACTTACTGATATTCTATTTATGAACTATTGTGATTAGTAACCAAAGAAAATGTGGCATTGGTGTGGAGAAAGTGGCCATGGTGGCTGCTGGGGGTAGGGAGTGGAAGGAAGAGATGTGATGTGGGGGCATTTCAGGGGTTGGAGTTGTCCTGGGTGGTGCTGCAGGGACAGTTACTGGACACTGTATGTCCTCCCATGGCTCACTGGTTGGACTGTGGGAGAGTGTGGGCTATGGTGTGGACCACTGACCATAAGGTGCAGCAGTGCTCAGAGATGTATTTACCAAGTGCAATGAATGTCTCATGATGATAGAGGAGATTGTTGCTATGAGGGAGTAGTGGGGTGAGAGGGGTAGGGGGTATATGGGGACCTCATATTTTTTAATGTAACATTAAAAAAATAAATAAAGACCAAAAAAAATAGTTGGTGTTTACCCTTTGCCTTGTATTCTCCCTTTCTTGCTTCATATTGGCTGAAATACAAACATTATGGCTGGAGCTTCAGCAGTCATTTTGTTCCATGAGGTGAACATAAGACTGGAAGCCCTTCATAGTAGAATAAAATAGAAGAAGCCTGGATCCCTGATAGGTTGGAATAGCCTACCAGTTCTATACCGCCCACCTCCAGGCTTCTTGAACATGAGAGAGAAATAAAACTCTTTCTTGTTTAATATGTTACTTTTATTTCTTATAGTCCAACCTGATCCTAACACACGAGTGTCTACTGAACCTAAATCCCTTGGTGGTTCGCAGGAACTGGCGTTTTAATACCACACTGCTGACCTAGACGAACGGTCCTTACAGTTCCTGACTCTTCATTCTTTCTTTCGTTAACCAAGTATCAGTTGGAGACCTCTTAGGTGACAGGCACTATGCTAGCCTCTGAGGATGTAACACAGAATGAAACGGACACAGAGCCCTGCCTCCACGCAGCAATGCTCTTCTCTGACTCCACGCCTGCCAGACACCTCTGGGTTCCCAATTCACTGCCCCAAATGTGTGGAGACCAGGACCAGGGAGTCAGTCACTGGGAAGACAGACCCCTTTGGAGATGATCGATTTACCCGAGAGACTCCAGGGCGTTTGATTTACGAGCATTGACCTGCCCAACAGCAGGTGCACTGATCACATGCAGTCTGGGAGCCTTCAGACCTGAAGACCAGCACTTGTCATCCTGTGAGGCTGTGACGAGGGGATAGCTCCATCCCATCTCAACCTCGGTCTCACACTATCGGCATCATCATGAAAATACAAATGGCAGGCAAAGCCAACCGGCAACGCTGCGACACTGGTATAGAGATATACGTTTATTAAGAACGGTGTGCCTTCACTGCTCCAGTTCGGAGCTAGCCTGGAGGTGGGCATGATAAAAATAGTAGGAGAGAAATGGTCTCAAAAGAAGCAATTCTAGTTGTGACCTCTTTAGGAGTAACGGTAGTAAGTGGTAACTCTTCCACAGCTCTAGCCTGTGCCAGGGCCTGTTCTAAGAACTTGCAGCTCCTTTGCCTCCTAGCAACCCTAAGAGCTGGCAAGCAAGGCTCTCTCCCTTTTGCAGGGATGGAGACTAGGGATTTTGTGAATTGCTCGCTAGCGTTTGGTGGCGAGCCCTCGGTCTTTCCCTACTTCTTACGAAAACACGTCTATCACATTTCCAGAAGAAATGCTGCGTTAGCAGGCTAGTCTTTAATTTTGGGCTTCTGAACTATTGTGCAGGATGCTTTTGTGAAATGAGGACAGCAGCCTAAGCAAGCTCACGTGGCTCGCAAGGCCAGGGCTGATGCAACAGCTTTATGATGCCATGGGGACCCAGGTTCCTTCAAGCTCTGCAGGATCAGCTCAAGCTCACATCCTTCTACCTCCAGGGTGGCTGCTGAAAGGGGCAGCAAGGAGGAAGGAGAAAGGGCGAAAGGAGCACCGCCAGCGGAGTCATCCCACACTCCAGGAACTTCCCTGAAGGCCGGATCCACCAACTTCCACCTGCATTTTAGCTCCCCGGGCCTCCACATCCGTAAGGGAGGCTGACCAACAGCGGGTTTTGTCTGGGGCTTTGGTGTGGTGTTCACTTGCCTACACTGCTGCCTGGAATAAAATGAAGTTGTAGCAGTGAGGGAGGAGTGTAGAAGGGGTCCTGGGAGGGGAGCAAAAAGCAGGAGCGACACTAGGTCACCCAGAGTGTTTTAGGAATTTGGAAAAATGCGCCCCTCCCTGCAGGGTATGGGAGAGTGCCTTTGTGTGAAGTTTTAAAAGGCGCCCTTTCTCCAGGCAGACACAGTCCTGAGCCAAGGCTCTGGGCTCGGAGGCTGGAGCTCAAGCTAGTCTCCTCCCAGGTCTCTCTGTGCAGTGCACGACCTTTACAGCTGCACACCAGGACCCCTGTGTAGGGCACAGCCTGTACAACTGTACACCAGGACCCCTGTGCAGTGCACAGCCTGTACAGCTGTACACCAGGACCCCTGTGCAGTACACAGCCTGTACAGCTATACACCAGTACTCCCTGTGCAGTGCACAGCCTATACAACTGTACACCAGGACCCCTGTGCGGGGCACAGCCTGTACAGCTGTACACCAGGACCCCTGTGTAGGGCACAGCCTGCACAGCTGTACACCAGGACCCCTGTGCAGGGCACAGCCTGTACAGCTGTACACCAGGACCCCTGTGCAATGCACAGCCTATAGAACTGCATACCAAGACCCCTATGCAATGCACAGCCTATAGAACTGCATACCTGTGCAGTGCATGACCCATACAACTATACACCAGTACTCCCTGTGCAGTGCACAGCCTGTACAACTGTACACCAGGACCCCTGTGTAGGGCACAGCCTGTACAGCTGTACCAGTACCCCCTGTGTGGGGCACAGTCTGCACAGCTGTACACCAGGACCCCTGTGTAGGGCACAGCCTGTACAGCTGTACACCAGGACCCCTGTGCAGGGCACAGCCTGCACAGCTGTACACCAGGACCCCTGTGCGGGGCACAGCCTGCACAGCTGTACACCAGGATCCCTGTGCAGTGCACAGCCTGTACAACTGTACACCAGGACCAATCAGCAGTAGCCTGACTGGACACACAACGCTGCCAGCCCATTTTAACTCATCAGTCACCAGCCCCTGGCTCAGGCCTCACCCTGTACCAGAGTCAAAAAATATCTGCCAAATGAACGATGCTGACTGTAAGTCTTCCCTATTAGACACACTAGAAGGCAGGACAAGCAGCACTGGCCCCCCTGGCTCCTGAGAGCCCCCCACCTCTTTTGCCAGCACTCATGCCCTCGTCCCTTCCAGCCTCAGGGTCTGACTCAGGGCTTTGCGCCGGCAGCTCTCTCCGCCTGGAATCTTCCCCGACATCCCTATGGCTCCCTCCCTTACAGTGTTGGGAGAATTATGCCGTGCTCCCCCAAAGATGTCCACACCGCGATGCCCAGAACCTGTGAACACGTTGCAATATGTGGCAAAAGGTAGGTGGCTGATGGGATTTAGGGCACAGACCTTGAGGCGTGGAGATGATTCTGGGTTATCCGGGTGGGGCCAATCTAATCACAGGAGGCCTTCAAAAGCAGGAAAAGCCAAGACTTTCCCCAGCTGGGTTAGAGAGACGAGACTCACCAAGAGAAAGAAGAGAGACTGAAGTGTGGGGCAGGCTTGATCCACTGTTGATGGTTTTCAAGAGGAAAAAGCAGCCAGGAGCCAAGGAACGCAGCGGGAAGCTGAGACTGGCCCTCAGCTCAGAGCCGGCCAGGAAACGGGAACTTCAGCCCCACAGCTGCCAGGGGCTGCTCTCTGCCCAGGACCCCGAAGTCCAGGCGACGGGCCCTTCCCCGGGACCTTCCGAAAGGAACACCGCCCGGCCCAGCCCCTGGTGTCAGCGCAGGGGGGCCCGAGCTGAAACCAGAACACACTTCGGCTGTTTAAGGCACCAAGCTCACGGGTCGTTTGTTATGGCAAAAACAAAACTAAGATGGTCACTTTATTCAGGTCGCCCATGAAAGGTCACCTTCTCAGGATTTCCCCGACCATCCATTTCCACGCCTTTCTCCTGCTTTAGTTTTCTTTAAAGCCCGTATGGCTACCTGAGGTCACGTTATGTATTAATTTGCCTTTTTGCTTGTTGTCTGTCCCTCCCACTCAGCAGGAACTCCACGGGCTGAGACCCTTTGATGGCTCACTGCTCAGAGCCTGATCCCGCAGCCATTCAGAAAACACCGGTCGAATGGAAGAAAACAATGAACATGGTTGAGTTTCATGAAATGCTTTCTTGAGATACTCACGTGGGTTTTCCTCCTTATTTTTGTTAATGTAATGGATTGACGTACAAAGGTTAAACCAATCTGGCATCGTCACTCGATTGTGATCCATAATCTTTTTCATATATCGCTGGGTTTAATGGTTTGTTTAGGATTTTTGTACCTCTGTTCCTGAGGAATATTGATCTGTCCCTTTCCTTCTTTTGTAATGTCCTTGTTGAGTTCTGGTAACAGGGTTCTCATGAAATGAGTTGGCAAATGTCTCCTGTCCTTTTATCTAAAAGGATTTGTGTAATATTTATTTATTTTAAGATAGGTAGAATTCACCAATGAGTCACCTGTGCCTAGAGTATTCTTTGTGGGAAGGTTTTTAATTACAGATTGAATTTCTTTAACTCAGACTTTTTATTTCTTCTGTCAGATTAAAACAATTATATTTTCCAAGGCATTTCCACTGAGTTCCTGATATCCTGTGTTAACTTTTTTGGGGGGGAGGTACCAGGAATTGAACCCAGGACCTTGTCCACATGAAGCAGGTGCTCAGACACTGAGATACACCAGCTCCCCTCTTGTTATCTTCTTAGTCTTCAAGATCTGCAGTAACGCTCCCTTTTCCATTCCTGGTATTGGTAATTTGTGTTTCTCTTTCTAGTTCTAGCTCTCTCTGTCAGTCAGTCTTGCTAGGGATTTATCAACTTTACTTAGATCACTGACTTTAAACTTTTCTTCTTTTCTGACATGTGGATTTAAATCTACAACTTTCCCTCCAAGGTCTGCTTTACTAGCATCTTATCAATTTTGAGATATTATTCTTTCATTATCATTCAGTAAACAGCATTTTCTAACTTCTCTTGTGATTTTTTTTTTTTTTTTTTGAAGTCCCGGGGCTGGGTATTGAACCCAGGACCTTGCACAGGGGAAGCCAGCACTCAAGCACTGAGCCACATCAGCATCCCTGAGTGGGTTTTTTTTTTTTTTTTTTTTTTTTTTTGCTGTTTTATTTTTTTGTCTGTTTTAGGAGGCACCAGGAACTGAACCTGGGAACTTTCATATGGGAAGCAGGCTCTCAACCACTTGAGCCATATCCACTCTCTAATTTCTTAAACCCATACATTATTTAAAAGTATGTTGTTCAACTTCCAAACATTTGGGGATTTTTCTGGTTATCTTTTTTTAAATTTCTGAGTAGATTCTGGTGTGGTAAATGTGCGTGCTTTATTTGATTTCACATCTTTGAACTCTTATTAAGAAGTGTTTTAAACTATGATCTATTCATTTATTTATTTTTTTATTCTCCCCCACCCCCTCCCCCCCCAGTTGTCTGTTCTCTGTGTCCATTTGCTGTGTGTCCTTGTTGGGTTTTTTTTTGTCCGCTTCTGTTGTTGTCAGCAGCACCGGGAATCTGTGTTTCTTTTTGTTGCATCATCTTGTTGTGTCAGCTCTCCGTGTGTGCAGCACCATTCCTGAGCAGGCTGCACTTTCTTTCGTGCTGGGTGGCTCTCCTTACGGGGCGCACTCCTTGCACATGGGGCTCCCCTACGTGGGGGACACCCCTGCGTGGCAGGGCATGCCTTGCGCGCGGGCCAGCTCCACACGGATCAAGGAGGCCTGGGGTTTGAACCGCGGACCTCCCATGTGGTAGGCGGAGGCCCTAACCACTGGGCCAAGTCCGCTTCCCCTATGATCTATTTTGGTGAGTGAAAATGTATATTCTGCAATTGTTGGGGATGATAGTCATAGAATGCCTATTAGGTCAAATTGGTAGTCAGTGAGTTTCAAATCTAATATTTCCTTACTCTTTTTTTTTTTTGTCTACCTGTTCATCAGTTCTTATGAGAGGAATGATATTGTGTGGATTTGACTATTTCTTCTTTTAGTTTTGTTGATTTCTGTTTCATGAATTTTGTAGCTATTTGGGGGTGCATATACTTTAGGATAGCTATAAACTCCTGATGAATTAAACCTTTTATCATTTTGAAAAGCACCTCTCTATTCTGGGGAATATTAATATAGCCACATTGCTGTATTAATATAGCTGTGATAGTTACCCAGCCATATCAGTTTTCTTGCAACTATAGTATTCTCTTTTCCATTTGTTTACTTTTAACCTATTTATATCCTTATATTAAAAAGGGTCTTTTGTAAACATTATAGAGTTAAGACTTTTTTTCTGTTTGGTCTCATAATACCTTTAATTGGAGTGTTTATTCCATTTCCATCTTTAATTATTCATATGGCTGGGGCTAATTCTACCATCTTGCCATTTGTGTTTCATTTGTCCCTTCAGATCTTTGGTCTTTTATTCCTCTTTTCCAGACTTCTTCTGAAATATTCAAGTATTTTCTAGTATTCCATTTTCTCTCTTTCATTGAATTTTTAGTTAGTTGTAAGTCTTCCTTTTATATTTCAGTGGTTGCTTCAGGAGTTCTGCATCCTTAAGTTATCATAGTCTATCTTGAAATGAAAAAATACAATTTCATGTACAGTGTTAGAAATGTACAATGGTGTAGTTTCTTTTATCCACTCCTTCCACCCTTTGTGCTGCTATCATGGATTTTACTCCTATGTAGATATAATCTTACCATACACTTCTATCACTTGGCTTTATATTTACCTCCCTGTTTATGTTTCTAGTTCCTCATTCCTTCTTGAAGATCTGGACTTTCAACCAGGATCTCCTTTCTTCAAACCGGAAAACTTACTCAGTGTTTCTTGTGATGCAGACCTGCTAGCAACAAATTGTTCCAGCTTTTCTTTTTCTAAAAATGTGTCATTTTCATTTTTCAAAAGATATTTCACTGATTACAGAAATCTGGATTGACTTTTAAAAAAAAAAAAAAAACTTAAAAGATGTCATTTCCTGGTGTTCTGGCCTCCATTATTGTTGATGAAAAGTCAGCCATCATTCTTTCATTTTTTCCCCGAAGGTAATGCGTTTATTTTTACGTCTAATTTTAAGCTTTCTTTCTGTCTTTCTTATCAGGTTGATGATAATGTATCATCTAAGTATGCCTACGTCTTCTTTGCATTTATCTTTCTTGAGGTCTACTGGACCTTTGGAATCTATGGATTGATGTCTCTCTTCAATTTTGGAAAATATTTGTCCATTATCTCTTTAAATAATTCTTTTGACCCTTTCTTTCTTCTTTTCCTGGATCTTCAGTTGCGCACATAGTATATGATTTTATATTGTTTCACTCTTTTTTTTCTTTCTTTTTTAAAAAATTCTTTTTCTTCTTTGTGCTTCACCTGATTAATATCTATAATCTGTTTTTGTATTTCCTTATCCTTTTTTTTTAAAGATTTATTTTGTTTATTTCTCTCCCCTTTCCCTCCCCCCCACCCCCCATTGCCTGCTCTCTGTGTCCATTCGCTGTGTGTTCTTCTGTTTCCACTTGCGTTATCTGGCGGCACTGGAAATCTGTGTCTCTTTTTTGTTGTGTCATCTTGCTGCGTCAGCTCTCTGTGTGTATGGCGTCACTCCTGGGTGGGCTGCACTTTTTTCCTGTGGGGCGGCTCTCCTTGTGGGGCGCACTCCTTGCGCATGGGGCACCCCTATGCGCGGATGCCCCTGTGGAGCAGGGCACTCCTTGCACACAGCAGCAGTGCTCATGGGCCAGCTTACCACACGGGTCAGGAGGCTCTGGGTATAGAACCCTGGGCAGATACTCTATCAATTGAACCACATCTGCTTCCCTCCTTATCCTTTCATCTGCAGTGTCTGGTCTGCTATTAAGCATTGCTGACAAGTTCTTCATTTCAGATATATTTTTCAGTTTTGGAACTTCTTATTGATTCCTTTTTCTAAAGTTTCCATTTCACTGTTAAAATTCCCATTTGTTCACTTATTTGTCACCTTTTTCCACTAAATTCTTTGGCATATCTGTAACAGTTATTTTAACATCCTTGTCTGCTAATTCCAACATCTGGTTCATCTGTGAGTCTGCTTCCTTTGACTTTTTTTTTTTACTCTTTTAATTATGGGTCGCATTTCTCTCCTTCTTCACATGCCTAATAAATTTTTTGTGTGCTACACACTGTGTGAACCCTACAGTGATTGTGGATTTTGTTAGCTTCCTCCAATGAGTGTTGAGTGCTTAGTCCTATGGCATGATTCTTACTTTTAATGGACGGTCTTTTGGGGATTTTAATTGACTGCCAGAGATTCACCAAGGCCTCTGGCTCGGCTGACTGAAATTCCGACATGGTGGGACCTCTGCCACCCCTGTTCGGCCCTCCGTCCCCCAGCAGCTGCTCTCTACTATGGCACATGGCTCTTTGCCCTGAACGTGCTGTTTAGACTTTGGCAAGGACCTGAAAGTCACACTTATGTAGCATTAAGGGATTTTTTTCTACTCTTCTCTCACATCTGGTATACTGACTATTGGGGAATAAACCACACTCCCCATGAAAGACATGTTCAGATCTTAATCTGCATTCCTGTGGGTGCGCTCATTTGTAATTATGACCTTTGAAGGTGTTATTAGTTAGGGTATGGACTCATTTTCGAATAGGATTTTTGAAGATCCTATTTAGATGAGGACAAATTGAACCAGAGAGGCCCTTAATCCATATGGCTAAAGTCCTTATAAGGAGACACAGACAACTGAGTAGGAGAAGTGGAATCTAAAAGGACAAGTCATGGGGGGAAGGCAGGGGTGCAAGGCAAGAAACCCCAAGGACTGCAGCAACCAGCACTAGGATGCTGTAGACTCCGGGAGAAAGCATGGTGGTGCGGACTTTGATTTTGGACTTCCAGCCTCACAAGCCTTGAGACAACAAAGCCCTGTTACTTTAGCCCATTGTGAGGTATTTGTCATGGCAGCCCTGGCACTAAGACACACAAACTGCAGCCACCGAAGCAGCCACAAATCTGCTTTTCTTCTTTTCTGCCCAAGACACTGCTGCTATCTGCTCAGCTCCATTTTCCTATACCATGGTTTGGAATGACCCCCAAGCAGAAAGCTGGGGCAAACATGGAGGTCCCCTACAGTGCTCCCCAAAGCTCAAGGATCATGGCTCTAAGCGATCCACTGTCCAATGCCTGAAAACCATTGCTTCAAATATTTTGACCTTTTTTTATATTTATTCTAGCAGGAGGGGAAGTTTATACTGGCTGCTGCATCATGATGACGACTGGAAGGAGGCTGACTACGTGGATATCTGTGTCAACTGTACAGCAGTTCAAGGTTCCCTAACACCATTTAATGGTTAACTTTATGTGTTAAATTGGCTAGGTTATGTTGACCAGTTGTTCAGTCAAACACTGGTCTAGTTGTTGCTCTGGAAGTATTTCATAGATTGGGTTAGTATCTACAATCATTTACCCTAAGTAAGGGAAATGACCCTGGCTAACGTGAGGAGACCTTGTCCAATCAGCCAGAGATCTCAAGAGCAGGAACTGCGAGTTCCAGCCATCAGAAGGATCCTGCCTCGAGACCACGCCTTCCACCCATTCCCGCGCGTCCAGTCTTGTTAGTCTCAAGAACTCAGCATCACTCTTACCACAACTTTCACCCTTGTCCTGTCCCACAGAATTTGGACTTGCCAGCCCCACAATCACATGAGCCACTTCCTTATAATAAAGCACTCTTTCTCCCCCAAACTCTGTGTGTGTGTGTGTGTGAGAGAGAGAGAGATTGACTCTTTCTCAGGTGAGCCCTGACAGATACAACATTGAAAATTAAACAGTGAAATTACTGCCCATCTCCTTCAGGGCCCGCCGTATTGTTGAGTTTATGTCCAGCTTCGTCTCCTTTTCTATCACCTGGTATCCTGCAGCCTGTCCTATTCTAGTTGACATGCTGTCCGCGCTCCCCTATTGCCTTCCCTCTGTGCCCTCACTAAGACACAGAAAGGACCAAATGGTCATTATTTGGTGAAAGAAAAATTGAACAGAAAGGCTTGAAAAATTCTCAAAAATACAAAGATTACATAATATAATTTTTTTAGGTATGTGGGGAGCCAGCACTCAACCACTGAGCTATTTTAGCTCCCCAGAGTTGTTTTTTTCACTTGTTTATTTGTTTTGTTTTCAGGAGGTACTGGGGATTGAACCCAGCACCTCATATGTGGGAAGCAGGCGCTCAATCACTTGAGCTACATCTGCTCCCAATAATATATATATTTTTAAAAACAGGACAACGGGACATGGGAATTTATTCTAGTAACGACCAAATACAAAATTAGAAATAACTGCTGGCTTGTATATTTTTAACAAGACAGAATACCCTCTTAATGTGTCTTGATGGAAAATGGCAATGACAATTCAAAACAGAACGATTTTAGATAAATGTTATTTTTCTTAGAGTGACATGGTATTCCCATTCCCCATCTCTATCTGAGGTTAAAAATAAAAATAAAAAGGCATGCTTCAGCTGGGCAGTCAGGAAGTTCCCTGGAATATTCTCGGCCCTTGTTGTAGCTGAGTAGGATTAGGATCCAAGGTTTATCACATAGATCTATAAAATGCATAGCAATATATAGACAATGAACAGCTTTAACAGCCCATTATATATTACAATACTGGACACACTATAGATGTTTTAAAATATTTTTGAATAAATTTATATAATTCAAATACTTAAAGAATTCATCACTACACAGCAGTCTGTCATTAAGACCATGGTTAGACTTTACCCTCGTTCCCTTTGCCAACTCAGAATTTTAGCAAGTTGCCAAGTTTCACTGTTTTGAAATTTTGTTTAACTTGGAAAATACTCTTGAATCTCTCCACGGCATTTTATCTTCACATCTGGCTTGGAGACCATCGACTTACTGAGTACACTCACGCTCGCTAATGTTTCCACAAGCTTCATTTTGGAAATTTGGTGCACTTTGGCTTTGAAACATGTGTATAGAAGATTTTTAACATAAGAAGCCCGGCACGTATTGTTATTTTTAAATAAATGTATGCAACTGTTAGATTTTGTGCATCTTGGGTTTTGTTTTCCCACAGCTGACTGGGTGCCTTCCCAGTCAGGAAACGAGGTCAGCAAAACAGCTGCACTAGCGAAAAAGGAACAAGTGGCCATAGAGAGAACCAATAAAACGAAGTCTGTTACCGTATTAAAGTGATGTTGCGGAAAAAGCAACCCGAGAAATTTCTCTGGGGCCAGATAATGTCTGGAGATATCTGACAGAGTCAACATTTTCACTGGTTACCTACAACAAAGATATAAAATGCTAAAGCATGAAACCTCTAGAACAGGGGCTCTTAACCTTTTTTTTGTTTCCTGGACCTCTTTGCCAGTCAGGTGAAAACCATGGCACCTTTACTAAGTCCACACTATAGTCTATATTATTTAATAAATATATCACACCCACACCAACACATCCCCCCAAGAATAATAGTTTTTTAAAAATTTCAGCTCAAGCTCATCCACCTCTTGTTAATCCCTGTTCTAGAAGATACCTCTAAAAGTTTCAGAAAACTATTAATATATTGGCAACACTTCATAGTTGATACATTGACACTGTGTATCATTAAAAATGTAGCATTTACCTTAAACTAGACTTGTCCTAAGTCTAATGAATATTTAAGTAGTGGTGCTGAAGGAAATTTAACATTTTTCTCCCTGGAAAGCAATAAACTTTGTTCTGGCCTCAACTCTGCTTCTATCTCAAGTTATGTGACCACATAAATTATTAAGAAAATCTTGGCCTCTGTTTTCCATTTGGAACTAAATGACTCCTCAGAATTTTATTATTTTATCCTGCTGCTTTGTTTTCCTTTTAGTCCCATCCTGGCAGTCTGTGATCCTTTGGGGACTTTATATATTTGTTTCAGAAACATACATTCTTTTAGTTAAGTGCCAAGGATTGCAATGAAAGAATGGTAGGAAACATTTTTCCCATGTCAAGGCTAAGGTCTATTAGAGCTTAGAAAATAGCCAGCAAATGCCTAACTCCATGACTTGTTTATCCTCTCATTGTCAAGCTGAACCTTTTAGATTTCGTTTTCAGTCAGAAGCTCTGAGATTAGCCACATGATGAATTAATTCCTAAATGTCCCTCCATGGGCTGTTAATATCATGGCATTTACTATAACGAACATAGAGATACACATTAAAGAACTAACTACATCTTTGTTAAAATGCTAAATCCTCAAAAGAATTTGCTACAACCTATAGACACACTTCTTTTCACTTATGCAATTAATTCTATTTCCCTGTGGCTCTCCCAATCTTTATGCACCAGTACACACAATTTGCGCAATTGTAATCAGATAACCAATATCACAAGCGCATGTGCCTATTTTCCCCTTATTTTGTTCACATTTCCCTTAGTACTATATAATATTCATTTTTAATGGCTAGCAAATATTTAATGGAAATTATATAATAATTTTATTGATTTATCTGTCTTAGACTAAAATAGGTGAATTAAGGTTTCCTATTATCAGTGTCTTTTTATTTCTCTTTACAGCTCCTTATTTTATGCTCAGTGAAAAATGTTCCTGGGAAGCGGAGTTGGCCCAGTGGTTAGGGCGTCCGTCTACCATATGGGAGGTCCGCGGTTCAAACCCCGGGCCTCCTTGACCCATGTGGAGCTGGCCCACGCGCAGTGCTGATGTGCACAAGGAGTGCTGTGCCACACAGGGGTGTCCCCCGCATAGGGGACCCCCACGCGCAAGGAGTGCACCCCATAAGGAGAGCCGCCCAGCATGAAAGAAAGTGCAGCCTGCCTAAGAATGGTGCCGCCCACACGGAGAGCTGACAAGATGACGCAACAAAAAGAAACACAGATTCCCGTGCCGCTGACAACAACAGAAGCAGACAAAGAAGAACACGCAGCAAATAGACACAGAGCAGACAATGGGGGGTGGGGAAGGGGAGAGAAATAAATTAAATACATAAATCTTTAAAAAAAAAGAAAAAAAAATGCTCCCATGTCATTTGATGCCTAGATATTTATAGCTGCAATATTTTCATGGTGATTTTCATCCTTTAGTAGCTTTTGTCTTGTTTAATACTTTCCAGCCTGAACATTACCTCATCTAATTAGGATGGTGATTCTGCCACACTTACACTGCGCTTTCACCCCTGGCCCATCCTTTGCCCATCCTTTCATTTTTTAGTTTTTCTATTTTTCTTTGAGACTCAATCAGAAAATCTTTTTTTTCTACTGGGTAAATTACAATTACATTTATTGGTATTACACGTGTTTCAACTTGGTTCCATCACTTTTATATAGCATTTTCTTTTTTTGATACTGCATTCTAAGAATTCTAATTTTGAGACATACTTTTTTCACACTTTAGCATCTCTGAAATTGGGGTGTGTCTTACAATGAGGGTGTTTCATGTTTTAATTGACAGGATGCTTTTCTTTTATAGTGACTGTTAAAAGACCAGTGATCTTACAATTAAGAGTCGGTAAAATCTGGTAAATATTTTAACACGTGGTCTATTTACTTTCTATTGTGGTTTTTAATCTATTAAGAAAATGTTGCACTTTGTTCTAATGCCCATCTTTAAATTTACACTTTTATATAATTCCTGTAATCTCTTTCTTTTGCCAGTATCTATTGATTCCCCACAAAGTGAGCAAGAAGATCAGCTTTTATCTCTTCCTTTTCATCCTTTATGTTTTTATCTTTTCATCTATAAATAGTCATAAATTTGGACAATATGATTTGTCAGTATTGACTCCCAGCTCTTAAAGATAAAGCAATCCACAGCTTTTTCTACTTTCTACCTTCTCTCTGTCATCTACTCCCAGTTTTAATGAATTCTATTATTTATGCATTGCCAAGGCATCTAACATTTTATATTGTGTATCATTTAGCTTTCTCTGTAGAACAAAAAAGCCCAAAATTTAGTGGCTTAAAACCGCTCCTTATTTCTCACAGTTCTGTGGCCCGGCTGAGTGGCTTGCTGGTACGGGCCGCTTGGCTGGACGATCTAGTCTGTGGTCAGCAATTTGGTTGGTCTCACTCACAGGTCGGGCATTTGACTCCATGTCAGCTGAGGCAACAGCCACGTGTCTCTAAGCCCCCAACAGGCAAGCCTGGGCTGTTCACATGGAGGCAGAAGAGTTTCCCGTAGCAAAAAAGGTCAAGCCACGGTGCACAAGACATTTCAAGTCTCTTCTTTTTTTTTTTTAAAGATTTATTTATTTTATTTAATCGCCCCCCCCCTCCCCTCCCCTGGTTGTCTGTTTTCTGTGTCTTTTTGCTGCGTCGTTTCTTTGTCCGCTTCTGTTGTCGTCAGTGGCACGGGAAGTGTGGGCGGCGCCATTCCTGGGCAGGCTGCACTTTCTTTCGCGCTGGGCGCTCTCCTTACGGGTGCACTCCTTGCGCGTGGGGCTCCCCTACGCGGGGGACACCCTTGGAGTGGCAAGGCACTGCGTGCATCAGCACTGCGCGTGGGCCAGCTCCACACAGGTCAAGGAGGTCCGGGGTTTGAACCGCGGACCTCCCATGTGGTAGGCGGACGCCCTAACCACTGGGCCAAATCCATTTCATCCATTTCCCTCAAGTCTCTTCTTACATCATACCTTCTATTGCTCCATTGTCTGAACAATGAGGTGGCACTTAGCCCAGAACAGCATGGAAGAAGAGACATTTTGCAAACAGTCTACCCCACACTTTATCCCATCCCACTCTGCTTGTTCCTCAGGGCTGTTGTCAAATATAGTCCATACTCAATCCTCTTTGAAGTTTCCTGTTACCTCTTTGTTAATTAGAGTTCATCCTCCAATCGTTCCCTACAGCAGGTTCATGATGGCAGGGTGGGACAACTTTTTCTTTATTTTTTTTTTAAATTTTTATAATGATTTATTTTTTATTTATTTCTCTCCCCTTCCCCCCCTCCCCCCCGCCTCGTTGTCTGTTCTGTGTCCATTTGCTGCGTGTTCTTTTGTCCGCTTCTGTTGTTGTACGGCACAGGAATCTGTGTTTCTTTTTGTTGCGTCATCTTGCTGTGTCAGCTCTCCGTGTGTGCAGCGCCATTCCTGGGCAGGCTGCACTTTCTTTCGCACTGGGCGGTATGGGGGCGCACTCCTTGCGCGTGGGGCTCCCCTATGCGGGGGACACCCCTGCATCAGCACTGCATGTGGGCACACAAAGTCACTGTATGAACTAGCTGCAGCCCAGACTTTCAGCTGTTTGGGAGACAGGGATTGAGTCTGAGACGTAGGAGAATGTGCCTAGAACACATAGGCTGGAGGATCAGCCTGCTCTTCTGGCCAAAACTCCTTCCTTGGGGTGCTATTTTTGACTCAATGTCAGCTCCAGCCCTCAGGTCTCACTGGGTCCAGAAAGAATGTTCTTCTATCCAGGAGCCACTGCTGGGGTCTCCTCTGGAAGGCAGGCAGCACCATCTCTCCATGACTCTGGGACAGAGTCCTTCCCACAACATGGTAGACCAGATTACCAGTCCAATTGTTTCCTTCTCCTGGATTAGAGAAGACATGTATGCTTTCTGCTAGGGAGCTTCCTCTCAATGGGGATGAGGTTTGCTTCCCATCCCTTGACTTTCTTTGACCAGTGAGATGCTAGCAGATGAGCTACAAGCTTGAAAGGACTTGTGCAGGGGGAACACTATCTTTGTCTCTGCCATTTCCATGAGAAGAACATCCCTGGCTAGTCCAAGGAGGACGAGAAACACATGAAGCCGAGGTGCCTCAGAAGACCCCCAGCCAACCTGTGATGATAAAGGACTATTGTTCCAAGCACCTGTGTTCGGAGATGTTTTTTTTAATGCAGCAGCATTGTTGCCACTGTGAAGCATGCTTTTTAGAATTTACTTTTAGGTGTCAGTTTCCCCAGCAAAACCCTCAAGGGCCCCAGCGCAAAGATGACCCAATTTCTGGCCTGAGCCCACCACCGCTCTCAGTCTCTGGCTGGAACTTGTCTCCCACAGCCGCCCAAAGAGGAGCCCAGAATTTGGCCCGCCGAGTAGCCAAGAGCCATGTGCACGAGAGGAGCTTCTTGTGTTCTCCGAGTTCTCATGTCCCTTACCATTCCCAGACTCTAAAATAGCTCCAGCTTCTTCACACCTACCCCTGCACTGAAGACGCAGGAGTCCTTTACTACCTAATCTTTGAATAAATGAATCAATGAATACTTTAGAAGGTCATTTTCTTAAAGTGACGAAGGAGTCCAGAGGAGTTAAAACTTTCACCATTGATTGCCTCTAATGCATTTAAATACATTAATCACACTATGAATACATAAGCAAACTTACATCTGATGAGAATTTTATTGGAATTGCATTTTGTTTAAAATCTAGCTCTAGTATTGCAGCATCGGCACACTCTTTAATAGGATGCGGAGAGCCTGCAGCCAAAAAAGAGGGCACAATTCCATGAAATCTCTTCTAGCCTTCCAAAACTGGAGTTAAGGGAAACTGGTTCAGCCAAACAGAAAGTTGTCCCTTGCACTAATATACTTGCTTAACCACTCAGCAGAATTAAAACTGGATTCTTTATTGCTGTACTTCTCAGAAGTTTTAATATGCTAATGCACATTATAAAGCTCTGAGAGGGGGAATTATTATGCAGCCTTTCCTAAGCCAATTTGGCCTGGAACCCTGAGCACCTTTTGTGCTTTGGGCATTTGTATGATAAATATCAGCCCATGGAACACAGTTTGAGAAATTCTGCTCTTTCCCAGTGAAAGACCTGCAAGGTAATGAATCATTCTGTCAGTTACACAGTTATATGTAAAGTCCGCCTTCTATCCTAAATTGACTATCCCAGTGATTTGTAACCTCTTTATGGTTATAGCATACTTAAAGGGATTAAAAGAATCAAGAGGGAAAAAAGTCACGCAACAAGTCAGAAATAATTACAATGAAAACATTTCTTCAGTTGAACAAAGTCTCACAGTGTCTATAGAAGAATGCACAGTTACCTCACTCCTGGGTCTTTGAATAGAATTTGTGACTGCACCCACGCTAATAAGGCAAAGTCTTCAAACGTTTCCAAGAATGCTGTTCTGGGCACTGGCTGATGTTACATGACACCCTTTAACTCTTATTGGTAAAAGACTGCATCTTGCATCTTGCAGGTTGGTAATTGCTGCAACAGCATATAGAGTCACTTGTAACAAAACAAATTCACACAGGTTTAAAATTTAATAGGACACCTGCCCTCAGATGCCATAGTTTTGCAGTAAGATCCCCTCAAACCAGATGGAAACCACGGAGCCAATTGTGGCAAACCACGTAAGACCAATATATATAAGAATCAGTAATTAAATGAAATAAAAATAGACTACTTTTTTCTCAATTAAAACCCTGCTTCATTTAGAGTTAGTCAATACTTGTTGTTTGCAGTAGTTAGGTTCTACACAGTCACTGCAAACACGGAATTTACAAATACTGAAGCACTGTTCCCAGAGGAAATCTGGGGTTAGGGTCCTGTGAGCCTCTGGTCACAGCATTGATTTTGTTTTATGTGTTGCCTGTTTAAAGACATCTTAATGAATAAATAGTATTGATTCATTGACATTGAACTCATGGCCAACAGCACTATAACTCATGCCTGAACACAGTTTATCTAACACACAGATTTTCTCCATATGGCACATCACAGTCTTCCTGCACTTAGGAACACTAGATAGCACTTCAGCACTACATTGGGAGTAATTTTAAACAGAAAAATCACCAACAGAAAGCACAAAATACAAAACCCTTGGCACTAAACACACCACCAAAAAAGGACACTTTTTTTTTAGTTAGGCCAGTAAAAGTAATTTATTGGGATATGGGGGAAATGGGAGAGAAGGATGGAAATATGCACTGAGATTTGGTGCAGGCTCCTCTAGGCATAGAACAAGTTTTGGCTCGTGTGGTGACCTTTTAAACTAGTAATCATGCCTCCCCTTTGCTAATGCTAAGGAGAGGGGGCCCAGCTGACTTTCACTACCCCACCAATGATGGGGGCCAATGGTGAGGCCTGTTTGGAATATCTGGAGTCTCCCCTGAGCCCCAGAAAGAGTCCCAACTGGCACCTCAAGTTGAGGTCAAGGTCTCAGCAGGGTCTTGCGGCTTTGTTGTCTGTTGGCCTTGTTGAAATGACACTTTTTCACAATATGAGAGCTGAAACAAGAAGGCAGAATGTTGCCTTATTTGACCTTAGCTGGGCATGTGGGCATCAGGTGACTCAAAATTCTCACTGCTCTGTGCAGATCCACAAATGACAACAAAACTGTCTTGAGTATTGATTTGGGGGTTACAAATAAATTTTAGCTAATAGGTGTAGTCACAAATAGAGAATTCATGAAAAATGAGGATCAATTATTTTTCAAAAATAAAACCCAAAATGGAAAATGCCTCTCATCTACTTAGCCCTCCACAAATTATTAGAATACCAGACATGACTTTGTGCCTACCTGAGTTGGGTTTTGAAGTCTGCATGTATGGAAAAACCAGTGATAGTCAAAATTGCCCTTGAAAATCTTTTAAATTTTCTCTAAGGTATATGGCACATGGCTTGTGTACTCTCTCAGTGAGTTCTACCCAGGCAGAGAGTCCTCCAGCAGCAGAACAGATAAAGCAGAGGGCCTGTGTTTAGAAGGTATTTTAAGGGCAGTATTTCCCACCCCACCTCCAACATGTGCAGCAGGACATATATACAATAAATACACATAAACATGTAATGGATAGTGCCTGCCCGATAAAAAGAATGTGCAACTCAGAAGGCCTTGCACAAGAGAAAGGCTGGTGGAGCCCACTTTACCCATTATAGCAGGCCCTTTCTACTGTTTAATCATTAACCAACTAGACACCATAGTGGAAAAGAAAAAGTTCATAGCAATAACATTGTAAAGTAAGGAAATCCGGTCTCTAAAAAGAGGTCTGGCCTTTGTCCCAAGTTCCTGAGAGAAATCTTCTATGTCTTTGAGCTTCCCAAGTGATAGGACTGCCTGGGACTCACAGTGAACTCCTTCCTCCTGCCATCCCCAAACACATTCCTGATAATTTATGCTCAGGAGATGACTCAGGGTGGGGTCAGTCACTGGGTGGTCTGAGGGTAAGGGCTAATCAGACCAACTATCTGATTAGTAGCTGGGGGCTTTGGGCCTGACCTCCAAGTAGGAGAGGGGAGCTAGAGATTGAGTTCAACCATTTGGTCATTATGGTAGTTTGAATCTGTATGCTCCCCAGAAAAACATGTTCTTAAATCCAATCCATTCCTATGGGTTATGAACCCATTGTAAGTAGGACCTTTTTTTTTTTTTTAACATTTCTTTATTTGACCTCCCCATTGTTTGCACTTGCTGTGTCTGCTTGTTGTGTGCTCATCTTCCTTTTTAGGAGGCACTGGGAACTGAACCCAGGACCTTCCATGTGGGAAGGAGGCGCCTAATTGCTTGAGCCACCTCCACTCCCTGCTTTGCTATGTCTCTCATTATGTTTTCCTTCTTATGTCTCTTGTTGTGCCATCTTGTTGCATCAGCTCACCATGCCAGCAATTGCATCTTCTTTAGGAGGCACTGGGAACTAAACCTGGACTCTCCCATGTGGTAGGCAGAAGCTCAATCACTTGAGCCACATCTGCTTCCCTAGTAGAACCTTCTGATGAGGTGACTTCAGTTAAGATGTGGCCAGGCCAATCAGGATGGGCCTTAATCCTATTACTAGAGGGCTTTATAAGCAGAATGAAATTCAGATAGAGAGAAAAGGCCACAGGGAGCAGCTGGAAGTTGGAATTCAACAGAACCTGGAAGAAAATGGAGAAACCAGAGGGGCCGCCATGGGCATTGCCATATGACAGAAGAGCCCAGGGCCAACGATCACAAGCAACCTGTCCTCCTAGAACACCAGCTCCAGGAAGAAAGCACTGCCTTGATCACGCCTTGATTTAGTTTTTCTTTTAGCCTCAAAATGATGAATGGATGGATTCCCATTGTATAACCTGACCCTTTTCATGATATTTGCTTGAGCAGTCTAGGAAACAATTAACAGCCATTGACTCCATCAACCACGCTGACATAATGAAGCCTCAGTAAAAACTGTGGACCCCAAATCTTGGGTGAGCTGCCCTGGTTGGTAACGTGCCGGAGGGTGAAGCATCCTGACTTCACAGGGAGAGGACACTGGGGCTCTGTGCTTGGGGACCTCAGCCTATGTGTCTCTTCTTTCAGCTCCTTCTTATTTGTATACTTTTTGCTACAGTGAAACTGCAATTATTTTTCTCCTCTTTGATGTGATGAAACCATAATCACAAGTTTTGCAGGTACCTGAGTTCTCTGAGTTGTTCTAGCAAATTGTTGAACTTGAGGGGGTGGCGGAAACCCCCAACGTTGTAGCCAGTTGATGATAAGTGAGCCCAAGCACCCCCAGCTCGATGCTGGTGTGGTGCATCCTCGTGGAGGCTATGCACTAGCCGGGTTTCACTCGGGAGTGAGGGTCAGAACTGAAGGCACATATATCTGAAAAATAAACTGTGCAGCCAGTGCTCATGAAGACTAAGCCTACCAAAGAACATTACAGAGGACAGAAGCCTCAAACAAATGGAGAGACATGCCTGGATCTTGGACAGAATAATTCAATACTATAAAATTAAGTTTCCCCAACCTAAAATATAATTTTGTTGCCATTCTAAATGAAATTCCGAAATTATTTTTGTTGGAAACTTGACAAAGTGATTCTAAATTTGAAGAAGAAAAACAGATGCAGAAGGCTAGCCAAGAAAATTTTGAAAAAGAAAAATGTATCCTAGCATGTGTTTGAAAAATATTATAAAGCTCTAGGAATTAAAGTAGAATGTTACTGAGACAGTCTAAACAGCTCAATGGGGGGGGGGGGGGGGGAGAGTGTAGAAATGGACAGAAGTAAACAGAGAAATTTAGAATGTGAGAAAGCTAGAATTTCAAATCCAGAGCACTCCAGATGGAGTGTTCAATAAATGAAATTGGGACAATCAGCTCAACACTTGGGTGAAAAAACAAACCTGAATCTTCGCATCACTCCATACACTAAAGTAATATTCCAAATGGGTCAAAGATTCAAAGGTTTAAACTATATGAACCCAAGCATGTTAAAAGAAAAGGTGATATACTTTTTATAATCTTGGGATGGGAAAGGCATTTCTACACATGTTGCAAAAACCAGAGACCATTTAAGGAAAGATTAGCAAATCTAGTTACTTTAAAAATAATGATGACATCAATTTAAAAAAAAACAAAAACTTCTGTAAATCTAAAGACAAAGTGGTGGAGTGTAATATTTGTAATACAGAACCTAGGAAAAAAGTTAACATTTAGTATCATTTATACCCCAAGCCTCACACAAAGAAAAATGAGCAAGGAAGACAAGGGAAAAAAAATCACAAAAGAATACAAATGGACCACAAACATATGAAAAGATGTTCAAATTTATTAGCAATAAAAAAAAAAAGAACAGCACATATGAAAAATAAATACTGACAAATCTAGTGTTAGCTGGGAGGTAGGCTAGAGTGTATTCCCAGACCCTCTGGGTACCGCTACTGGTAAAACCTATCAGACTGTAAAGTACACATATCTTTCACCCAAGCCATCCCATTTTTAGGAATTTATCCAAAGAACAAAAGTAGAAGTTCAAAATGTTGTTTGTGAGAAGATATGCATTACAATATTTATAATCATTTAAAAACAAAGTCAGAAAGCACTGAAAAGAACAGCAATGAAAACCAATTAAGTAAATTCCAGTCTACTTATCTATACCATGTTACGCAGCCATCAAAAATTATGATCTATGTTTATTAAAATGAAGAGCTGTCTATAAATTGTCAAGCCTTCAAACCATGTTACAGAAAAAGAAGTGTGATTCCATTTAGGAAATGAGACATTAGATACACATGTATCTAAATGGGTATATGAAGTTTTCTAGAACGATGCTTGCCAAAAGGGTTTCATCGTTGTTGCTCTTTTAGATACAGTTTGAATTCATTTGCAATGCTTATATAAACCTTTCTACAAACAATGATATTTTCAAAAGAGCCAAAAGACAATAATAAATGGATAAGAAAAACCAAGTTCTTGCCCTTTTAGGCAGCAAAGCATACTCTAAAGATACAACAATTAGAACAGAGTGATGCTGATAGCAGTGTAGGCAGAAATATGAAACATGAGAGCCTAGAAAGTGATCCAATTATAAATAGAGGTTATGGTAAAGGTGATTTTCCAATTTAGTAGGAAGACAATGAATTATTTAATAAATGGTGATGGAAAAACTACTGCACTATTTGGGAGGAAAATGAAAATACTCATCCCAATCGATTCAAAATTGACTAAAAATTTGAATCTAAAATGTAAAAACAAAAAAAATCACCAGAAAATGGATGTTTTCATAATCTCTAAGTGAATATAGGGAGTGCCTTATAAGTATGCAAAACCCAACATCTCTAAAAAGACTGACACACTTGATTATATAAAAAAATTTTAGGGAAACGGACTTTGGCCCAGTGGTTAGGGCGTCCGTCTACCACATGGGAGGTCCGTGGTTCAAGCCCCGGGCCTCCTTGACCCGTGTGGAGCTGGCCATGCGCAGCGCTGATGCGCGCAAGGAGTGCCGTGCCACGCAAGGGTGTCCCCCACGTGAGGGAGCCCCACGCGCAAGGAGTGCGCCCGTGAGGAAAGCCGCCCAGTGTGAAAAGAGCGAGCAGCCTGTCCAGGAATGGCGCCGCCCACACTTCCCATGCCGCTGACGACAACAGAAGCGGACAAAGAAACAAGACGCAGCAAATAGACACCAAGAACAGACAACCAGGGGAGGGGGGGGAATTAAATAAATAAATAAATCTTTAAAAAAAAAAAATTTTAAGTTCTATGTTTAAAGTACCATAAACAATAGGGAGCGGGTGTAGCTCAGTGGTTGAGTGTCTACTTCCCAGGTCCAAGGCCTAGTGTTCAATCCCTGGTACCTCCTTAAAAAAAAAATACCATAAAGAAAGTTAAAATACCAGTCTCACACAAGAACTATGACAGTGTTTATATTCAATATAACAAAATCTGCCTAGAGAGATATAACCAAAATTTTAACAATGGTAATCTCTGGTTGATCTTTATTGTCTTCTTTATAATGTTTTATATTTCCTTAATTTTGTCATTGAATACAATATCTTTGGAAACAGAACAAATCCCTTTTTAAAGATTAAAATCATTTAAAAAACTTGGAAGAAAATAGAGTTGTTCATCAAACTTTTGGATATCCGGGACTTAGAGTAGTGCTTTCTAAGTTAGAAATGAGAGAAGTAACATAAGTTCTCTTCCATAGGGGTCCAGACTTCCATATGCAATGGCTCCCTTGAAATCACGACCTCATAGACATCTCAGACTTAATCAGAGAACACTGCAATTCTTGGTACCCATCACCCCTTCCATCCAGTTCTTCTCCAGGCTTCCTATCACAGTAAATGGCACCACCATCCAACAATTTGCCTGAGATAGAAACCACATCCATTTGCCCATTCCTCTCCATCTCCACTGATCTGCTCAAGACCAAACAGCTAATATCTCTTGCTTCCATCCTTGCCCTGCTAACTCTATTGTCCACACAATAGCCAGAGTGATCTTTTAAAAATATAAATCCTCTTATGAATCTTCCTCCCTGCTTTCAAGTCTTTAATAACTAGAGTTAGAATAAAATCCAAGTTCTCAGTATGGTCTCCAAGATTCTTTCTAATGGGGAGCCTATTGACCTTTCCAGTTTCATCTCCTGCTATTTTCCCCTGCACTTAGACACACTTATCCCTTGGAACTTCTTGGCCCTGTGGTTCTTAGATGATCCTTAATATCTTCCTTGCTTTTCAGGCTTTGAGTTGCTGTCCCCTGTTCCTGAGATGCTCTTAGCCCCCTTTTTGCATGGTTGACTCCTCATTTTTCAAGTCTCCACTTAAATAGCATCTTCTCATAGAGAGCTTCTGTGATGACTCATCTAAAGCAAAGTCCCCTACACATTTCTCCGTTACAGCACCATGTGCATTTCTGTCTTAGAAGGAATCTCCAGCTATAGTGGTGTGTTTTCCCTGTCATTTACTCCCAGTAGAATGCAAACTCATGACTGTGTGTTGTCCACTATGACTTCCCAGAACCTAGCAGCACTTGATGCTGAGCAGGTGGTCATTCAGTATTTACAGAGTGGAAGCAGATTTGGCTCAACTGATAGAGGGTCCATCTACCACATGGGAGGTTCATGGTTCAAACCCAGGGCCTCCTGGCCCATGTGGTAAGCTGTCCCACGTGCAGTGCTGATGTGCACAAGGAGTGCTGTGCCATTCAGGGGTGTCCCCTGCATAGGGTAGCCCCCCACACAAGGAGTGTGCCCTGTAAGGAGAGCTGCCCAGCACGAAAAAAGTGCAGCCTGCCCAGGCGTGGCACCGCACACACGGAGAGCTGATGCAGAAAGATGACGCAACAAAAAGAGACACAGATTCCCAGTGTCGCTGCCAAGAATGCAAGTGGACACAGAAGAACATACAGTGAATGGACACAGAGAGCAGACAACTGGGGTGGGGAGAGAAATAAATAAAAAAATAAATCTAAAAAAAATATTTACAGAATGAGTTCATAGATAGCACAAGAGACAAGGGTAGGAACCAAGTTTCTGGCTCATGCAATTGGCTAGATGGTGGCACCAATACTACACAAGGAACACAAGGACCTGGTTTTGGAGGGCAGGTCATGAGTTCTGTCTTGAATGTGTTTGGGTTGGAGATACCCTTGTCTTTTTAGGTCCAGTTCCTGGAAGGAGACACTGAGCAGAGATTTGTATGTAGGAGGTTTACCGGAGTCACCTCGAGGCTAATTGTAGGAAAGTGAGAGAAGCAAGATTGGGCAGATGGAGAAGGTGAGTGTGAGGCAGCTGCAGCCAGGACTTCAGCAGATCCCAGAAGGACCTCTGGAGCTGGGTTGGCCCTTCAGGGATGTCTATATTGAAATACGGGAATTAAGCCTTTGTAACCCCCAACTGCAGCAGTCACGGATGCACGCTGCCCCCATGGAAGGGTACAGTCCTGGGCAAGGCACTCTCTTTTGGCAGAAGGCAATTCCTGGAGAGGGACTCCACTATGAACTACTGGCATCCAGCACCCCCACTGAACGCCTCAATCTTGAAGGCGGATCTGGGAAGGTGTTCTACAGCATGCACTACACGTGGAGACAGTTAAGTGGCAACATCAACAAAGCAGTTAGGTATGTGGATCTGATATTCTAAGAAGATACATAAGCTCCAAGTAAAGTTTGTCTCTACTCAGGGGAAATGAAGCTGTGATTTTGGGAAATGTGGCCTGGAAGAGCATAGAGGAATGAGGGGAGAAGAGGGCTTAGGCCTGAGCCTAAGAGAAGTTCAATATTAAATAGGGAAGCAGATGTGGCTCAACTGATATAGCATCCACCTACCATATAGAAGGTCCAGGGTTCAAGCCCAGGGCCTCCTGGCCCATGTGGTGAGCTGGCCCATGCGCAGTGCTGATGTGCGCAAGGAGTGCTGTGCCATGCAGGGGTGTCCCCCATGTAGGAGAGCCCCACGCGCAAGGAGTGCACCCCGCAAAGAGAGCCCCTCCATGCGAAAAAAGCGCAGCTGGCCTAGGAGTGGCACCACACACACAAAGAGCTGACACAGCAAGATGATGCAACAAAAGAGACACAGATTCCTGGAGCCGCCAAGAATGCAAGCAGACACAAAAGAATACAGCAAATAGACACAAGAGAGCAGACAACGGGGTGGGGTGGGGGGAAGGGGAGACAAATAAATCTTAAAAACAAAAAAGTACATTAAATAGTCAAGTAAAGGAGAAAGACTTGGCCAAAGAAACAGAAGAATGGCCAAAGGGAGGAGAGGTAGGAGAAAAATGAGGAAATTTTGTTGTCATGGAAATCAAAAGAGGAGGCTGTTCTGAGAAAGAGCTGTCAAGGTTGAAAGCTATTAAGAAGAAGCCTGAGGGAAGCGGACTTGGCCCAGTGGTTAGGGCGTCCATCTACCACATGGGAGGTCCACGGTTCAAACCCCGGGCCTCCTTGACCCGTGTGGAGCTGGCCCATGCGCAGTGCTGATGCGCACAAGGAGTGCCCTGCCACGCAGGGGTGTCCCTGCGTAGGGGAGCCCCATGCGCAAGGAGTGCGCCCCGTAAGGAGAGCCGCCCAGCGTGAAAGAAAGTGCAGCCTGCCCAGGAATGGCGCCGCACACACGGAGAGCTGACACAACAAGATGACACATCAAAAAAAAACACAGGACTTCCGGCAAGATGGTGGCTGAGTGAGCTTGCCTTGCCGTCTCTCCTGGGAAGAGGCAGCTGGGCACCGCTGGAGGTTCTCCGGGACCAGGCTTTTTCAGGATTTTTTCAGGGCAGGAAGTATCTGGACATCGATTTGGTGGGAAGGTAACGGAAAGGACTGGTCTATAAGATATAATTTGGGACTTTTCAGGAGGGGGAGGCAAGATGGCGGCTGAGTGAACTTCCCGGTTACTAGCTCCTGGGGGGAATCGGCTGGGAGGCGTCGGAGACTCTTTGGGACCGGCTGTTTCGGGATTTTTCCTGGTCCGGAGGTGTCTGGACATCGATTTGGAGGGAAGGTAACAGAGAGGATCCATCTGTGAAATATACACGGAGATCCCAGCTACGTGTGGAGGACTCCCTCCTTGGGTAGGCGGAGCCGAGGCAGCTAGCACCGCGGCGGGTGGTGGGCGGGAGAGCCGAGCCGCGCTGTGCCGCGGCGGGCGGCGGGCGAAGGAGCCAAGCCCAGCCGAGCCTAGCTGCGCCGCGGCGGGCGACGGGCGGGAGAGCCGAGCCGCGCTGCGCCGCGGCGGCGGCGGGCGGTGGGCGGGGAAGCCGAGTCCGGCCGGGCCCAGCTGAGCTCGGCCGAGCCCAGCCGCGCCGCGCCGGGCAGCGAGCGGGAGAGCCGAGCCGCGCTGCGCCGTGCCGGGCGGCGGGCGGGAAAGCCGAGCCCGGCCGAGCCGCGGCGGGAGGGGAAGCCGAGCCCAGCCGAGCCGCGGCGGGCGGCAGGCGGGGGACCCGAGCCCAGCCGAGCCTAGCTGAGCCCAGCCGAGCCGCGGCGGGCGGCAGGCGGGGGACCCGAGCCTAGCCGAGCCCAGCCGAGCCTGGCGGCGGGGTTTCTGTTCTTTGGTTTTTTTTTTTTGTTTTTTTTTTCTTTTTGTTTTTTTTTCTTTTTTGTTGTTGTTGTTGTTCTTGTTGTTCTTTTTTTTTTTTTCAATCCTCTCTTTCTTGTCCCCAATATTCTTCTTATACTATTTTACCTTAACAATACAATAGGTCCTACAAGAAATACCTCACATTTGCTGGGTTTCCTCACCCTCCACTGCCTCATTTCTCTGTGAATAGATTTAGCCTATCTACACTATCCCCTTTCCCCTACAACTTGATATCCTCCACCATCTGCTATCTCTCCTATATTCCATCTCCCTTTCTTTGATCCACAAAGTGTCTAACTCTTAATTTCTAATACCTTTGTTTAGTTTTCCATCTGGTATTCGTCCCTGAAACTATTACCTTTCTTTTCTCTTTCCCTCTCTCACGAAAACAATAGCCTCTTAGTACGTACCACATTCCTCCCATATTCAGTCGTCTACCTCATTATAGGTACTTTCCTACTACTATAACTCTACACAATTTACATGATCTAACCTCCATCCTCCCAGAACTCATATTGTTGCTTTGTAAACATATATCACCAATACTACTTCACACTTTTTCCTTCCTTACACAATTTACTTTCCCCAGCACTAATACTTTCCTTTAAAGTGAGCTTAACTAGCAATAAGAAATTGGAATAAGAAGAACAAAGTGACAAAGAGAAGATATAACACTTACGCAAAAACAACAGCTAATTAATCTCCAAGACTAGACAAAGAAGCTAAGGAACTGATTAAACCCGTCAAGAAAAAATGTTGACAAGACAGCAACAAAAATCTACAAACCAAACCAGTAATCAGGAAAACATGGCTGAATCCAATCAACAAACTGAAAATCAGGAAGGGGGGCAGGACTTCGCACAAGCAATGATAGATCTCAGAACATTTATCACCGACAAATTTGATGAAGTAATGAAAGAGGTTAACAGCGTGAAGACAACACTTGGAGGGGAAATTGCAGACATGCGCAAAAAAATAACAGATATGATGGAAATGAACACCACAATTCAAGAAATCAAAAATACACTTGCAGCAAATATCAGCAGACTAGAAGAGGCAGAGCAGAGAATTAGTGATGTGGAAGACAGTGCATTGGAAATCAAACAGATAGTAGAAGTGGTCAATAAAAAGGTAGAAAAAATCCAGATAGGACTTAGGGATAACGCAAAACGCTCAAACATACGTATTATAGGCATTCCAGAAGGAGAAGAGAAGGGAAAGGGGTCAGAAGGAGTGTTGCAGGAAATAATGAATGAAAACTTCCCAAATCTACTGAAAGAGACAGATGTACATATCCAAGAAGCACAGCGCACTCCACTGGTCATAAACCCCAACAGGCCCACCCCAAGACATATACTTGTCAAATTATCCAATGCTCAAGACAAAGAAAAAATTCTAAAAGCAGCAAGAGAAAAGAAAACCATCACATACAAGGGAAACTCCATAAGATTAAGTACTGATTTCTCATCTGAAACGATGGAGGCAAGAAGGCAGTGGTATGATATAGTCAAGGTACTAAAGGAAAAAAATCTCCAACCAAGAATACTCTATCCAGCTAAACTAGCATTCAAAAATGATGGAGAGTTCAAAATATTCACAGATAAACAGAAACTGAAAGAGTATATCAACAAGAAACCTCCCCTTCAAGAAATTCTTAAGGGAATTCTGCAGGAAGAAAGGAAAAAACAGGACAGTCAGAGATGGAGGAGAGTGTAAAAGCAACAAGAAAGACAAAAATAGAAGGGGAAAATAAAATAATGCAAACAAAATATAACAAACACAAATCCAACCAAAATATGGCTACCATAAATAACTCTCTAAACGTAATAACACTGAATGTCAACGGATTAAACTCACCTATCAAAAGATTCAGACTGGGACACTGGATAAGGAAATACGACCCATCTATATGCTGCCTACAAGAGACACATCTTAGACCCAGAGACTCATGGAGGTTGAAAGTGAATGGCTGGAAAACAATCATACAAGCAAACAACAACCAAAAAAGGGCAGGAGTAGCTATATTAATATCAGACAAAATAGACTTTAAATGCGAAACAATTGTGAGAGACAAAGAAGGATACTATATTTTAGTGAAAGGGACAATTTGTCAAGAAGATCGAACAATCATAAATATTTATGCTCCTAACAAGGGCGCCTCTAAATATGTGAGGCAAACGCTGGAAAAACTAAGTGAAAGAATAGATGCATCTACAATTATAGTGGGGGATTTTAATACACCACTATCAACTCTGGACAGAACATCTCAAAAGAGAATCACTAAAGAAACAAAACATTTGAACAGTATATTAGAAGAGCTGGATCTAATAGACATATATAGATCATTACACCCAAACACAGCAGGATATACATTTTTCTCAAGCGCACATGGAACATTCTCCAAGATTGACCATATGCTAGGCCACAAAGAAAGGCTTAATGAATTCAGAAAGATCGAAATCATACAAAACAATATCTCTGACCACAGTGGAGTCAAGCTGGAAATTTGCAAGGGACAGAGACCCAGACTTCACACGACAATTTGGAAATTAAACAGCACACTCTTAGAAAAACAGTGGGTCAAAGAGGAAATCTCAAAAGAAATCAATGACTACCTTGAAACAAATGATAATGATAACACAACATACCAAAATTTATGGGATGCAGCAAAAGCGGTACTGAGAGGGAAATTTATAGCCATAAATTCATATATCAAAAAAGAAGAAAGAGCAGAAATTGAAGAATTAACTGCACATTTGAAGGAATTAGAAAAACAACAACAAAGTAACCCAACAGGAAGAAGAAGGAAGGAAATAACAAAGATAAGAGCAGAACTAAATGAAATAGAAAATAAGAAAGCACTTGAAAAAATAAACAAGAACAAGAGCTGGTTTTTTGAGAAGATCAACAAAATTGACAAACCTTTAGCGAGACTAACAAAGAAAAAAAGAGAAAAGATGCAAATACACAAAATAAGAAATGAGAAAGGTGATATCACCACTGACCCCACAGAAATAAAGACTATCATAAGAGGATACTTTGAAAAACTATATTCCAACAAAAATGACAATTTAGAGGAAATGGACAAATTCCTAGAAATACATAAGCAGCCCATACTGACGAAAGAAGAAATTGATGATCTTAACAAACCAATCACAAGCAAAGAGATAGAATCAGTCATTAAAAATCTCCCAACTAAGAAGAGCCCAGGGCCAGACGGCTTCACAGGTGAATTCTACAAAACATTCCGGAAAGAACTAACACCAATCCTGTTGAAACTATTCCAAAAAATCGAAACAGAAGGAACACTGCCTAATTCCTTCTATGATGCCAACATTACCCTAGTACCAAAGCCAAACAAAGACACCACAAGAAAGGAAAATTACAGACCAATTTCTCTAATGAACCTAGACGCAAAAATACTTAACAAAATACTTGCTAATCGTATTCAACAACACATTAAACGAATTATACACCATGACCAAGTGGGATTTATCCCAGGTATGCAAGGATGGTTCAACATAAGAAAATCAATCAATGTAATACACCATATAAACAGATTGAGAGAAAAAAACCACATGATTATATCTATAGATGCAGAAAAGGCATTTGACAAAATACAGCACCCCTTCCTGATAAAAACACTCCAAAAGATCGGAATACAAGGAAACTTTTTGAACATGATAAAGAGTATATATGAAAAACCTAAAGCCAACATTGTTTACAATGGCGAAATCCTGAAATCCTTCCCTCTAAAATCAGGAACAAGACAAGGATGCCCATTGTCTCCGCTCCTATTTAACATTGTCTTGGAAGTACTGGCTCGAGCACTGAGACAAGAACCAGATATAAAAGGCATTCAAATTGGAAGGGAAGAAGTCAAAATTTCATTATTTGCAGATGACATGATCCTATATATAGAAAACCCTGAGAGATCTTCAACAAAGCTCCTAGAACTCATAAATGAGTTTAGCAAAGTCGCAGGTTATAAGATCAATGCGCAAAAATCAGTAGCATTTCTATACACCAATAATGAGCAAGATCAGGAGGAAATCAAGAAACAAATACCATTCACAATAGTAAATAAAAAAATCAAATACTTAGGAATAAATTTAACTAAAGAGGTAAAAAACTTATACATCGAGAACTATACAAGATTGTTCAAGGAAATCAAAGAAGACCTAAATAAATGGAAGAATATTCCCTGTTCATGGATAGGAAGACTGAATATTATTAAGATGTCTATCCTACCAAAACTGATCTACACATTCAATGCAATCCCAATAAAAATCAACACAGCCTTCTTTAAGGAACTAGAAAAACTAACGATGAAATTTATTTGGAATAAAAAGAGGCCCCGAATAGCCAAAGACATATTGAAAAAGAAAAACGAAATAGGAGGAATCACACTTCCTGACTTCAAAACATACTACAAAGCTACAGTAGTGAAAACAGCATGGTACTGGCATAAGGAGAGACACACAGACCAATGGAATCGAATTGAAAGTTCAGATATAGAACCTCATGTATATAGCCATATAATATTCGATAAAGCCACCAAACCCTCTCAACTGGGAGAGAATGGCCTATTCAACAAATGGTGCCTGGAGAACTGGATAGCCATATGTAGAAGAATGAAAGAGGATTACCATCTCACACCTTATACAAAGATCAACTCAAGATGGATCAAAGACCTAAATATAAGAGCCAAGACCATAAAGACCTTAGAAAGCAGTGTAGGGAAACATCTACAGGACCTTGTAATAGGAAATGGCTTCATGAATATCACACCAAAAGCACGAGCAGCAAAAGAACAAATAGATAAATGGGACTACCTCAAAATTAAAGCCTTCTGCACCTCAAAGGAGTTTGTCAAGAAAGTAAAAAGGGAACCCACACAATGGGAGAAAATATTTGGCAACCATATATCTGATAAGAGACTTATAACTTGCATATATAAAGAACTCATATATCTCGAAAACAAAAAGATAAACAACCCATTTAAAAAATGGGAAAAAGATTTAAATAGACACTTCTCCAAAGAAGAAATACAAATGGCTAAAAAGCACATGAAAAAATGCTCCAAATCCCTAGCTATCAGGGAAATGCAAATCAAAACTACAATGAGATACCATCTTACTCCCATAAGATTGGCAGCCATGAAAAAAACAGTAGAATACAAATGCTGGAGAGGATGTGAAGAAAGGGGAACACTCATCCATTGCTGGTGGGAATGCAGAAGGATCCAACCATTCTGGAGGACAGTTTGGCAGTTTCTCAAAAAATTATCCATAGATTTGCCATATGACCCAGCAATACCACTGCTGGGTATATACCCATCAGATCTGAAAACAAGGACACAAACCGATATATGTACACCAATGTTCATAGCAGCATTGTTCACCATCGCCAAAAGTTGGAATCAATCCAAAAGTCCATCAACAGATGAGTGGATCAATAAAATGTGGTATATACACACAATGGAATACTACTCAGCTGTAAGAACCAATACACTACAATCGCACGTGATAACATGGATGAACCTTGAGAATCTTATGTTAAGTGAAGCAACCCAGGCATTGAAGGACAAATACTATATGACCTCAATGATATAAAATAAGTTAACTGCCTCAGAGAGCTAGAGTCTGGAAAAGTGGCTTATTGGAAATCGGGGGGTGGAGGAAGGATGTGAGTTAATGTCTGTAGGGGTGGAATCTGTGATGAGCTGGGGGTAAGTATGAGCACAAAGAAGGGACAAAATGGGGGCAAGGGGTTACCTTCGGGTGGGGTTTTCTGGGTTTGAGGGGGGCTGGGGATGGGAAGAGGGGTAATATGGTCCAAGAAATAGGTGGGAGGGAGGGGCAACATACAAACATGGGAGAGTGCCAGAAGTTCGTTGAGAACTAAATGTTGAGTAAAACGTATCAAAGTATAAGTAGGAGGGTCACCTGGTTAGGACGCTCAGGGGGTATGGTCTGATGCGGGACGGACTCTGGAGGGAATAGCTGAAGGCTCATTTTGCCAAGGTGGGTTCTACCATTGGGTGGGGTGGACCCATATCCTGGGGAAGACTAATGCCGTCGAATAGAGAGAACTGTATCTCTCGTGAGAAAGGACGGCTCCCAGGGCATTAGATTGGCAGGCGTTGTGGGCCCTAAGGGGAGGGGAAAATGGACGTGCAATGGATAGAACAAAGGTAAATAAGGGGGCAAATGAGGAGTTATGTGAGAGTACACGAGGATGAATATAAAACAGCTAATATTACACCAAAAACATATAGGGGACGACAGACTAATAATGAAAACCATAAGACAAAACATAGGATAACTAAAAAATTTAGAAAACTGTACAACCTAAAGTATGGACCACATAGTAAGCACAAATGTTACCTTGTTTGAAAACTATAGTTTCGGAATCTGTACATCAGTTTCAGGAAATATGATATGAATAAGTTAAAAGATTATTGCTGTGGAAGGGAAAAGGTTTTATGGTGGATCTGGGGAAATACTGTATATTGTATATATGAATTTCGGTGAACTAAGACTCTTCTGAAGCTGACATTATGTTGGGATTCACTTTACGGGAAGTTTTGGATCACAGAGTGGTTCAACAATGGCAGCGGAGGAATACTGATATGGGATGTTATTGACAGGATATATATGGTTGACAGGGAGTTATACAGGGCATATGCCCAGGGTATATGGTAATGTCTATATATACTCATAGTGGAAACAATTAAAAACAACAGCTGGGGGGGTACTGGGCTCCTGGCCGGGGGGTCACTGTTGTGGGCCCTGGGAGAGCAGCAGCAATCCTTCAGGTGCAACGGCAAGAACCAGGAAGGAAGGAGGGCCCAACAGTGGGCTCTTGATACTAATGGCTACACTTTTGAGCCTATGCACCTGCAATAAGAACAAGGCCTAGAGTAGCATTGTGCCTGGGGGTTTCCTCCTGACAGCCTTCATGTTACTCAAATGTGGCCACTCTCACAGCCAAATTCAGCGTGTAGATGTGATGCATTCCCCCCAGCGTGGGACACGACACCCGGGGATGAGCCTCCCTGGCACCGAGGGATCACTACCACATACCAGCTGAAGAAGCAACTAGAAAATGACCTTGAATTAAAGATTCAATGCGGAACAGCAGAATATACCTGTCTACATATAATAACATGACTTCGGGAAGCAGTTTGACCTAATGTAAGGGGGAAATGGAAAGGAGAAATGAGATTATAAGGCTGTGAGTCTCTAAAAAAGAGTCTGGAGGTTGTCAGAAGGAATACCCCTATGTACAACTGAACAGAGTCTAAGAGACAGATAAGGTAGATACAACCCCAGGTATTGGTTCTTTTGAGGGATAAAGAGACCCACGGGTTCTATGGTCATGGCAGAAGGGGTTCACTGCCATGACAGATGGCCCTTCTTTGGAGCTGGTGTTTCTGTGTGATGGAAATGGACTCAGAGGGGATCTCTTTTCACAAGACTTGCATGCTACTTTATTGGAATTGTAGTTGGTGCTGAGTTTAAGATATATGTAGGGGATTTGAATCTCTGGACTGATAATATGACACCCAGGCCCAGAGCCTCAACAGACTTCAGCTCCTACACTTTGACTTATTGGACTTACTCCACTCAGCTAACATGGAGTTGAAGAAGGTCAACCACCACAACATGGAGCCTAGAGTGTCTACAACTAGAAGCGGGAAGAGTGCATCCAGTACCCATGTGGAATCTAAGCCCTCACTTGACATAGGTGTGCAATGGACACAACCAATCCAATGTCCACAGAGAAAATGTGAAATGGGTGTGGGAACGGTAGCCATGGGGGCTGCTGGGTGTGGGGAACGGGAGGAAGAGATGAGATGTGGAGGCGTTTTCGGGACGTGGAGTTGTCCTGGATAGTGCTTCACGGACAATTACGGGACACTGTAGATCCCCCCAGGGCCCACTGGATGGAACGTGAGAGAGTCTGGGCTATGATGTGGACCATTGACTATGGGGTGCAGTGATGCTCAGAGATGAACTTACCAGGTGCAATGGATGTATCACGATGATGGGAGAGAGTGTTGCTGTGGGGGGAGTGGGGGGCGAGGGCGGTGGGGTTGAATGGGACCTCATATATTTTTTTTAATGTAATTAAAAAATAATAATAATAAATAAATATTAAAAAAAAAAAACAAAAAAAACACACAGATTCCTGTGCTGCTGACAACAACAGAAGCGGACAAAGAAGATGACGCAGCAAACAGACACAGAGAACAGACAACCAGGGCAGGGGAGAAGGGGAGAGAAAGGGAGGGAGGGAGGGAGGGAGGGAGGGAGGAAGGAAGGAAGGAAGGAAGGAAGGAAGGAAGGAAGGAAGGAAGGAAGGAAGGAAGGAAGGAAGGAAGGAAGGAAGGAGGGAACGAGCCTGAAAAATTACTGATGTGCTCAAATTTGACTCACCACTTTCACTCCTGGGAATTCACCCTAAGATACAATATACACACATGTGAACTGATGTTGTACAAAGTTATTTACTATATTCCATCAGTAGGGGACTAGATGAATGACAAATGGCAGAGCCATTCATTGGAATACTATACGGCCATAAAAGACATTAATAAAAGTATCCATAAAAATAATAGGGTCATCTCTAAGCTACATCATTAAATGGCAGAAACAAGATAATGAACAGGGAATCCAGCATGCAATGATTTATATAAATAAAAGGGAAAAGAATATATGTAGGGAAGCGGACTTGGCCCAATGGATAGGGTGTCTGCCTACCACATGGGAGGTCCAAGGTTCAAACCCCGGGCCTCCTTGACCCGTGTGGAGCTGGCCCATGCACAGTGCTGATGTGCACAAGGAGTGCTGTCCCATGCAGGGGTGTCCCCCGCATAGGGGAACCCCACGTGCAAGGAGTGCAGCCCATAAGGAGAGCCGCCCAGCGAGAAAAGAAGTGCAGCCTGCCCAGGAATGGCACCGCACACACGGAGAGCTGCCACAAGATGACGCAACAAAAAAGAAATACAGATTCCCGGTGCCACTGATAAGGATAGAAGCGGTCACAGAAGAACACACAGCAAAATGGACACAGAGAGTAGCCAACTGGAGGGGGAGGGGAGAGAAATAAAAAATAAATAAATAAATAAAAAGAATATATGTAAATTTTTATGGGAAGGATACAATAAACACTAGTAACTGTTTATCTCTCGGGAGGGAAATAGCTGGGAACCGTGGGGCATCAGAGATGGATTTTGTGCCTTTTATATTTTGAAACTCTTAAAAAAAAATTTAAGTTGAAATATTTTTTTAAAAGAGATAATCCTAATGCTTCCAGAGAGAAACTGATGGGCCATGTACAAAAGCAGGAGTGTCAGAATGGATCTGATTTCTCAACAGTAGCTCTGGAATTCTCAAAGATGAAAGATCAAAATTCTGAGGAAGAATGATTCTCAATCTGGAACTCCATATCTAGCCGAGTTATCCATCAACTGTGGGGGAAATGAAGGAGATTTTCAGATATGCACGGGCTTTAGAACTTTTTCTCCTTGGAGAAGCTACTGAAGAATGTGTCAGGACAAATGAAGGAGCTAACAGAGGAAGAGGAACCGTGAGTTCTGGGAAAAGGGTAGCTCAACACAAGCGAGGAAGGAAGAGAATCCCCAGGGTGACGGTGAAAGGAAATTCCAGACTGAGTGCTGGGAAGCAAATTCAGGGCACAGCTGTCTTAGTTTGCCAGCGCTGCTGTGACAAAGACCACAGACTGGCTTAAACAACAGGAATGTGTTGTCTAGAGGTTTGGAGGCTGGAAGTCCACATCAAGGTGTTGCCTGGCCCTGCTTTCTCTGCAATCTGTGGCATTCCGGTGGTGGCTTATGCCAACCCAGAACTCAGTCTCTGCCTCTAACACATGGCCATCTCTCCCCAACTTTCTCTTCCTATTGTATCTAAATTTCCTCTGCTTATAAGGACTCCAGGTTTGGCCTCACCTTAACTAACAACATCTTCAAAGCTCTTATCTATAAATGGATTCACACCCACCCACAGCACTGCGGGTTAGGATCTGAACATGTCTTTTCAGGCAACAACATGATTTATTCCACAACAAATGTCCAGATTTGAACGGAACATGGGTTGGGGTGGAATGGAGGAATTAACTGACAGTATTTTATGTTTTTTAACATCTGGGGGAAAATTACTGATAAGCATTGGACAGACTACTTGGGACATTTGGGGAAAATAACACTACGTATCTAGAACACTAAGCAAATGGAATAAAAAGGCTCTAGGGGAAAAAAATTCTAAGAGATAGGATATAAAACTAAAGTATGCTGTTAGGCTCAGCAGTGAGCAATCTTTGTAGGGTCCCAATAATGTTAAAATGGTAAGCAAAAAGAAGGATCTATGTTGCAAGAAGGGAGAGCAAATATTTAGGAGGGAGGGAGTATGAGAGATCTACTTCTCAATTGCTGAAACGTGAAGTCAATATATAACTTTTAAAACAGACAGATCAAGAAACAACAGGGTCTTCTATTTCTTGCTAAAAGCCGTTTAAGACTGGTCTCAGTGCAAGAGCAAGAGGGACGAGGGAAGGGGTGGCCCTTCATCCCCGAGGTCATGACACAGAAGTTGCCACACCACTTCCTCTCATACAGCGATGGCCAGAACTTGGTCACCATGCCCATACCTAGCATTATGGATTGAACGATGCCCCCCACAAAGATGCGAACGTGTCCCAGCCCCGAGCCCTGTGAATGTGATCCTATTTGGAAACAGGATCTTTGAAGATGTAAGTTAAAATGAGGACAAACTGGGTTAGCCTGGGCCCTAACCCAGTAAGATGGTGTCCTCTGAAGGAGGACATGTGAATCCAGACAGACAGGGAAGGAAGACAACCGTGATGGTTTGGAGCCGTATGGACCCCAGAAAGTTTGTTCTTAAAGTTAATCCATTCCTGTGTGTGTGCCAACCCATTGTAAGCTGGATCTTTTGATGAGTAGGATCTTAAGTTAAGATGTGACCCACCTCATCCATGGTAGGCCTTAATCTTTTTACTAGAGTCCTTTATAAGAACCAAAGTCAGACAAAGAGAGAGAAAGCCAGGGAAGCAAGAAGCCCAAAAGAGAAGGGAGAGACCAGAGATGTCACCATGTACCTTCCATGTGGCAGAGGAGTCCAGGATCACCAGCAGGTGTCTTCAGGGAGAGGTATCATCTTGATGATGCCTTGATCTGGACATTCTCATGGCCTGAGAACTGTCAGCTTGAAAATTAATACAGTTCCAGTGTTAAAATCCATTCCATTTCTTGTTTACCACTTTCAGCAGCCTAGCAAACCAGAACCACCACCATGTGACAGAGACAGCGACTGAGTTATGCCACAAGTCAAAGAAGGTCATTGGTTACTGGCAAGCCACCACCAGAACCCCACATACCTCAGTGGAATCACAGCCCTGCTGACACACTGATTTGGACCTCAAGCCTCCAGAACTGTGAGAGAATGCTTTGCTGTTGTTTGGAGTCACCCATGTTTTCTCGTGTTGTTCAGATTCAGGTTATACACTTTTACCACAGATTAAGTTTTTGGTTTTTTTTTTTTTTGAGGTGGTACCAAGGATTGAACCCGGGACCTCATACGTGCAAAGCAGGGGCTCAATCACTGAGCTGCACCTGCCCCACAGATTGAAGGCCCTGAGTAAGCACAAGTTCAGGGCAAGAAATACGTTCAGAAAAGAGAGAGAGGCGCCTGCACTTCACCTTTGCTTTGGGCCAATGTTGGTGACAGGAGGGCTAAACTCTGAGGAGAACACCAGCCAACACAGAGTCAGTTTGCTAAGAATGTGAAAGACGTTGGGTTTTTTTGTTTGTTTTCTTTTGTTGTTGCTGTTGTTGTTTTTCTCCTGATGACAGGAGCTAACAAAAGCTCAGGGAAATCTCCATCATATCACTATTTGGATATAAACTCCAGGAAGAGGCAGCTCAGGGACTAAATCCCAGTGTTAATACTTAACATTTTAATATTTTAGAGTGGGCAACAAAAGAACAGAAGATTACAAGACAAAGAAACATGAACTGATAGCCCATCCAAAGGATCAAAATAAAAATCAAGAATCCATCAATGGGAAAGATGGTGGAGTGGGGAGCTCCAGGACTCAGTCCTTATACCAAAACAACTGTTAAACAGGCAGGAGCTGTCTGGAGCAACTAGTTTGAAACTTCAGAGGCCAGAAGAACACTGCACAGCATCCAAGAAAGAGTAGGAGGAAGATGCTAACAAATCATGGTAAAGAACTGTAAATTGTTCTCTCCATGCCATGGCTACTGCTGCCCATCCCCAACTCTCACAGCAGGAAACCACTGGGTCCAGTCCCTGACTAGCTGCTGCTGACAGAAAGGGACGTAAGAATGCTCTTCCCCAGAGCTGAGCACTAATCGTGGCTTTTGATCAGCAAATTCGCATTGCCGGGCCCCAGCTCTGAAGGCAGCCATCGCCTCAACCTCCCTGGAGGGGCAGAGGTGGTGGAGATTTAAAGATGCAGTGTTTCCTCAGGGCTGTGGGGGACAGTTAGCTGAAGGGCTGTATCTGCTGGGCAGGCCAGGAAAGCTACCATTGGAGAAGCTTTTGGCGCTTTTTCCGATCTCCTCCGCAGCGTACTTTGGAGTCTGCCTGAGTCCTCTTCGTAGGTCTCGGTCCCAGTTTTGGCTGGGAAAGCCTGACTTGCAAAAGTCCTCTCCAGGTGGCCCTCCTCACAGAACTTGCCCTCCTGGCAAAAGCAGTGTGAGACAATGAAAGGAGCGTTAAAAACTATAGAGGCGGGAGTCTGGGGACAAGGCCTGATGGCCTCAAATACCAGGGACAGTAAAGTCTGTCTCCTGGGAAACAGAAGGGACAAGCAAGCTCATATAAATAGGGGAACTCCAAAACAACTACCAAGCAAAAGCCCAAACAAGACAGAGGTCCAGAAAGAGAGGGGAAACCTTACACATTCCATTCACCTCGGGCAGGCCTTCATGATAGGAGGGCTCAAGAAAATCTCAGTCTTGGTTACAGTACCCAGAAACAGACATACCAGGGAGTAAATTCCACCATTAACATTTGAAAATAAAATGTACAATGTGCAATAAGAGTGCAAGACAAACAAAGAAACAGGAAATGATGGTCCCTCCAAAGGAAGAGGCTAAAAATACAAAAAACACCAAGGAAGATGATGAGAATGTGGACACACCAAATAAAGCCTTTAAAAAATTGATCTTAAAAATGCTCAAGGAGATAAGGAAAGTACATGAAAGAACTAAAGGATATCAGGAAAACAAAGAATGAACAATATGAGAGTCTAAATAAAAAAATTTTTTAAAGGAACCAAACAGAACTACTTGAGTTGAAGACAACGGTAACTGAAATGAAAAATGCCCAGGAGGATTTCAAGAGAAAATTAGAGCTAGCAGAACAATGGATTCATGAACTTGACGATAAGGCTCTTTTTTGTTTCTGTTTTGGGCAGAAACAAAAATAAATATTAAAAAGCAAAAATAGCGTAAGATAGCTATGGGACACTATCAAGCACATCAATATATGCATTATGGAAGTCCCAGAATGAGAAGAAAGAGAGAAAAGGGTCAGAAGGAATAGTCAAAGAAATAATGACAGAGAATTCCCAAACTTAGTAAGAGATGTGAATATGCACATCCAAGACACTCAAAGAACACCAAACAGGATAAACATGAAAAAAAAAATGGAGCCTGTCATATGTTGGTTACATTATTGTATGCAAAGGACAAGGAGAGAGTTCTCAAAGCTTGAAGAGAAAACATGTTATACACAAAGGAGTCCTAATCATATTGAATGCTAATTTATCATCAGAAACCATGGAGGCAAGGCAGTGGGTTGAAATACTTAAAGTGCTAAAGGAAAACTGCCAGCCAAGAATTTTATATCCAGCGAGACTCTCTTTCAAAAATGAGGGAGCGGATAACCAGCAAGATGGCTGCAGAGTAAGGAGCTCCTAGAGTCAGCTCCTGCTACAGGGAAGTTAGTAAACACCCAGAGCTTTCTGGAGCTAGCTGAAGCACCTGTCTGGGGGCTCCAGGAAACCAGAAGAGCATCCTGCAACATCCTTGAAAGAATGGAAGGAGGAGACTGCCCATGTGCAGAGAAGATTCATGAGCAGAGCACTCCACGCCACAGCGGCTGGTGCCCACTCTCCACCAGAGGCACCGGCTGCCTCGGGAGCTGTTCCACAGCTGGAATCAGAAGCTCCACTTCCCCAAAATGGGGAAGAAAGAAACGGTTGGGCACCAACTTCAGCTACAGATTAGCAAATTCGACGGGCTAAAGTATAATCCTAAGAAGAACTAAAGTTTGAACCTGTCCAAGGCAGAAAGAGGCCAGTCGTTGCTATCTTAACTCCACGCCTGGCACAAGGGGAAGCTGGGAGGACTGAAAATCACAGCGCTAGTGGGTACCAGCTTCTTTCCATCCAGGTCAGATGGCAGCTCTAGACTAAGCCCCAGCCCCACCTCTGGCAGGGAGGAAGCTGGGGGACCCGCACCAGCCTCTCTGGGACCAGCCACACCTCGGAGGCAGGTGATCATCCTACTCTGGCGGCGCAAGCTGCCTCAGGAGCTGTTCTGTAACTGGAGTTGGAAGCTCAAATTCCCCAAAGCAGGGAAAGAACAGACAGTTGGCCATCGATTTCAGCTACTGATTAGTAAATTCGGTGCTAAAATATAACCCTAAGAACAGCTGAAGTTTGAACCTGTCCGAGTCCTAGAAAGGCCAGTGGTCGCCATTTTGACTCCACCCCCACCGTGAGTGGAAGCGAGGCTAACTGAAAATCACAGTGACGGCTGGAGCCAGCTTCTTTCACCCAGAACGGCCTGCAGCCCCAGTCTAGGCCTCAGCCCTCCTTTGTCAGGGAGGAGGCTGCCGGGCCTTGCACCAGCCTTGCATCTCTAGGTAACTGAATATACATTCACCTGGCACAGGCTGAATAATCAGAAGTCTACTGCGGTAACTATGGTCATTTTGGACCCACACGGCACAGATTGTTGCCCATACATGCAGCTCCATCCCCGCCCCAGGCAGGGAAGAAAGGGGCATGAAGCTTCCTTAGTCTTTCTGGGCAACTACAGTCTAAGCCTCCACAACTTGGATTACTATGCATGACTGTAGCTCTGTCCCTACCCCTGGCAAAGGAGAAAGTTGGCAGAAGTTTCATTGGTCCCTGGGGCAATGAGGACAATGTGAGGCTCCACAGCTTGTAGCACCAACTACATCCTTGGCTCCTACTGCACAACCAGCAAGGAAGAAACCCCTAAACTAAAGACAGAAACTGCACCCAGAATAAATACTCTAGTAAGCCAGATGCCAAGACATCAACAGAAAATTACAATCCACACCAAGAAACAGGAAGATATGGCCCAGTTGAAGGAATAAGATAAGCCTCCGGATAACATCCAGATAACAGATGTTCAAACAAATCTCCTTAGTTAATTCAATGAGATGGCTCAAGAGATTAAGGATATTAAAAAGACATTGGATGAGCACAAAGAAGAATCTACAAGCATACATAGGAAAATAATAGATCTTATGGGCATGAAAGGCACAATAAATGAAATAAAAAATACACTGGAATCATATAATAGATTTGAGGGGGCAGAAGAAAGGATTGGTGAGCTTGAAGAAATGGCCTCTGAAAGGGAACATGCAAAAGAACAGATGAAGAAAAGAACGGAAAAAAATTGAACAAGGTCTAAGGGAACTAAAAGACAGCAAGTGACGTGTAAGCATATGTGACATGGGTGTCCTAGAAGGAGAAGAGAAGGGAAAAGGGGCAGGAGGAATATTTGAAGAAATAATGGTAGAATATTTCCCAACTTTATTGAAGGACATAGATATCCATATCCAAGAAGCACAATGTACTCCCATCTAAATAAATCTGAATAGACCAACTCTAAGACATATACTCATCAGAATGTCAAATTCCAAAGACAAAGAGAGAATTCTGAGAACAGCAAGTGACAAGCAATGCATCACATAAAAGGAATACCCAATAAGATTATGTGCCTATTTCTCTCAGAAACCATAGAGGCAAGAAGACTGTGGTATGATACATTTAAGACACTGCAAGAGGAAAACTTACAGGCACGAGGCAGGCAGGTGGTAGGAGCACAGGGGCAGGCGCCGGTCTCTATATGACAGTGGCTCTGTCAGGCCTGGCTGTTGGCTCCTGTGCTCAGCCGCCGCTTGCTCCTTCGGGGTCTTCTGCAAGGGGCTGACCCACACGCTGCTCATCTTCTTCACCCTCCTGGCGGCTGCGCATCAACTTCTCCTATCTCTCATTACGGCCTCCGTGATGCTCAGCATCTGCCTGCAGGTTCATATTAAGAGCCACTGAATGCCTTCCTCCAGCTGTGACAGAAGTGTGTGCTCAGGCTCCCTGCATCAAAGAATACAAAACAGGAGGCAGTAAGGAGGGTCCTCGACTGCCGCCTGGCCACAGTGACAACAAGGAGAGGGGATAACGTAGACACATGCTTCTGTGGGCCTCATCAAGGAATGCAGGAGAGCTCTATGCCTTCAGATTTGCCTTCCTAGATGAATGAAGCTGCAGTAGATGGAAGTGGAAATTCACAAAGTGAGGAGTTATCATTGGAAATAAAAAATGATTTGAGTGAGATTGACCTCTTGCTTCTCAGTGGCAGCAAACTGCTGCAGTATTTGAGAGAATCACTAAGAAGTTCAGCTTCAACAGCTACTCAGAGCACAGCTGTGCATCTGTCCTGTGTTCCTGTGGAAGAGTGCTTGGCTTTGGCAGGGGCCTGGCTGGGAAGACAGCCTAAGGCCACTGACCACTGCAGGGACCAGATTCTCCGACTGTTAGAACTGCCCTGCCATGAAAAAACAAATTTGCTACAGTTAGAAATGGGAATTTCTTTAGATGAACTTCCACATGCTTTCCTTGAGGGGATGGGCTCACAGTCAGAACTGACTGGCCTTCATTCCATCATTTCTGCAACACTGTACGCGTGTCCTAGAGAACTCCAGAATGATGAGACAAACTGTTTTCTTAGAAGCTTTAAAGCCCATGTTTTCAGAGCAAACAATGGAATACAAGAAAATGTTTTCAAGGGTAAAAAGTGCATCTGATGATATTCAGGTGACATTGGGATTACTGGCTCCATGAACTCCTGGATTAGCAAATCTGTTATGCCATAGTTAGGGTTCAAGCAGAACAATAAAAAGAGTGAGATTACCTTTTAAAAAGAAAAGAAAAGAAATACTTCCAGCCAAGAATTTTATATCCAGCAAGATTACCTTTCAAAAATGAGGGTGTGTTTAGAATATTCACAGATAAACAGACACAGAGTTTGTAACCAAGAGGCTGGCTTTGCAGGAAATACTAAAGGGTGTGTTACAACCTGAAAAGAAGAGAGGAGAGAGAGGCCTGGAAGAGAGTCTAGAAATGAAGATGATATCAATAAAAGTAACTAACAGTGTCAAAAGAGTGGTAAAAATAAAATATCACAGATAAAACCCAAATATTCAGAATAAACTTATCCAACAATGTAAAGCACTTGTGTTCAGAAAATTACAACTTATTGTTAAAAGAAATTTAAAGAGACCTAATTAATTGGAAGACTACTTCATGCTTATGGATTAGAAGACTAAGTATCATTGAACTGTCAATTCTACTCAAATTGATATACAGATTCAATGCAATCCCAATAAAAATCCCATCAGCATTTTTTAAATAAATGGAAAACATGATTATCAAATTTATCTGGAAGTATAAGGGGCCTTGAATGGCCAGAAACATCTTAAAAAAGAAAAGCAAAGTTGGAAGGCTTTCATTTCTGGACTTTAAATCATATTACCTAGCTAGAGTGGTAAAAAACAGCATGATACTGGCATAAGGACAGAAACATAGACCAACAGAACCAAACTGATGGTTCAGAAACAGACCCTCACATCTATGGACAAGCCTGTCAAATCCTTCCAGCTCAGGCAGAACAGCCCATTCAACAAATGGTGCTGAGAGAACTGGATATCTACAGCCAAAAGAAGGAAAGAGGACACCTATCTCACACCTTATACAAAAATGAACTCAAAATGGTTCAAAAACCAAAAATCTAAAAGTAAAAGCAAGAACCATAAAGCTTCTAGAAGAAAATGCAGAAAAATATCTTCAAGACCTGGTGGTAGGTAGTGGATTCTTAAGAGATAAGAAGAGGACTGAGATGGACTATTGATATTCAATGTATGTAGACGTTTTAATTAGCTTTAATGTAAAAGTGTGGAAATGAACAGAGTTGGTATAGTGAGTAACAGCTGGTTTATAAATGGGAATTTGGCTGAAAATGGTAGTTTAGGGATATAAATGCCAATTGACAGAAAGCTAGAGAATGATCTAGGGACTGAATAACACTGTAAACCCAGAAGTGGATGAAAATTGTGCTTGATGGTATAGCTACAAGAGTGTCCTTTGTGAGCTAGAGCAGATGTACATCACTATTTCAGGGTAGTGGAAATGTGAGGAAGCATGGGAAAAATACAACTGGAGTGACCTATGGACTATGGTTAGCAGTAGAAATGTAACCTTCATGCATCTATGCCAAAGATGTACTGTGTTGATAATAGGGTAGTATGGAAAAAGTATGCCAAATATATGCTATGGAACTGGTAATAACCTGATAATATTAACTAATAATCTGTAACAAATGTTCCACCATGGTGAGGTGTGTTGATAGAGGGGTGTTGTATGGGAATTCTGCACATTTGCATGATTGTTTTGTATGTTTACAACTTCTGTCACAAAATATATTTAATAATAATAGGGTAGGTGGGGGAAAAATACACCAAATGTAAGATAAGGATTATAGTTAGTAGTAAGATTTTGACAATATTCTTTCATAATTTGTAACAAATGTCTTACAACAATGCAAGATGTTGGTGGCAGTGGGTTGATGAATGGGACTTCTGTATGATATGCATGTTGGCTTTGTAAGTTCATATTTTTTACTATACACTTATTGTTTATATATGTTCATGTATAAGTGATATAAAAGATAATAATAGGGTGAGTTGGGGGGGAAATACTTTGGTTAGTAGTAATATTTTGAGGATGCTATTTCACATTAGTTAGAAATGCTTCACAACAATGCAAGGTATGGTGGTAGGGTGAGGTATGAGAGCCCTGTATGATGTTATTATTACTATACATTTATTGTTTATGTACTTTTATGTATGGCTGACATAATTTAATAAATTTTTAAAAAGGGAAAAAAATGAGGGAGAGATTAAGACATTTCCAGACAGAAGAAGCTGAGGGAACTCATCACCACCAGACCTGCCCTACAAGCAATGCTAAAGGGAGTTCTTCAGACTGGAAGGAAAGGACACTAGAAAGTGGTTCAAAGCAGCATAAAGAAACAAAGACCTGTGGTAAAGGTGGAGAAGATTTGGTGAATGGGAATAGAAAGGTACTGGAGAATATGATGGACTACAAAGAAGAAATACAAAATATCAGAGGCCATTCTATTCTCTAAGATAAGACTTTCTGTCACCTGATGTTGCCTCTGAATAAGGAAGAAAATCACTCACACAGCAACTGGCTATCATAAATTACTATCAGGAAAGAAAGAAGAAATTCAATTCTGAACCTGGCTGGTGATCAGTTTAGACCCCTGGACACAAGAGTTTCACCTGCCAAAGGTTCAGTCATAGGATAATGGGGATTATTGAGATATTTATTATCATTAGCAGCTAAGTTTTCAGAAGACCTATAAGTCCAATGTGTTGACTTATGGCACATTTTACTCCAGATGCTAATTAAAAGTGTTATGTACCTTTGACATAGAGTAATACCCAGAAGGAGAGCATCTTATGAAGTTATGCCTCTTTCTGATTGTTTAAACATTCAGTGTGATGACAAAAATGTATGAAATCTGCTTAGTGTGTTAACTAACTTTCATTAATATCTGGTCCATCATTAGCCCCCTTTCCTTGTATTCCATAAGTATTTTTTAATATTTGTCTTCTTTGTTCTTTCTTTTTTTTAAATTTCCCATAAGTTTTACATGTTTTACAAGCCTGCTTTATAATCCTATGAATTTACATAGAGAACTGAACATTTAAGAAATAAAGAATAAGCAAATAGAGACCAAAAAAATGCATCAGTGAAGAAGACCAGACTTTGGACATACCAAACAAAGACACAGAAAAAAATGATCCTCAAAATACTCCAGTAGATAAAGGAAACCAAGAAGAAAGAATGAAAGGATATTAGGAAAACAATGAATGAACAATGAGAACCTCAATAAAAGACAGAAATTTTGAAAAAGAATCAAACAGAAATACTGGAGCTGAAGAAAATTTTAAAATTTAAAATTTCTTAGAGGGTTTCAACAGCAGACTGGACCTGGACGAAGAAAGAAAAATTGAACATGAAGATAAAAGAAATGAAATTATCCATGCTTAGCAGCTGAAAGTAAAAAGAATGAAAAAACTGAACAGAACCTAAGAGACCTGGGGGTCACCATCAAACATATCAATATACTCATTATGGGAGTCCCAGAAGCAGAAGAAATAGAGAAAGGGGCAGAAGGGATATTAAAGAAATATTGACAGAAAAACTTCCAAATTTAATGGAAGACATGAATATGCACATTCAAGAACACCAGCGAGACCCAAGTATGAGAGTGGGGGTGGACCCACATCCTGGGGAGGACTAATGCCATCAAATAGAGGGAACTGTATCTCTCGAGAGAAAGGGTGGCTCCCAGGGCATTGGGGCAGTTGAGCAAGTCAAGCCCTGAACATTGTTGCAAGTATCTCTGGACGTGGCTCCTCGGGAAATGGAGATTGGCTGTCGCTGTGGGCCCCAAGGGGAGGGGAAAATGGATGTTGAATGGATGGAACCAAGGTAAATGTGGGGGTAAGAGAGGAGTTTCGCGAGAATACACAAGGATGGATATAAAACATGTAATATTACACCAAAAACATATAGGGGATGACAGACTAATAATGTAAACCATAATATAAAACATAGGATAACTAAAAATTTAGAAAACTGTATATCCTAAAGTATGGACCACAATGTAAGCACAGATGTCACCTTGTTTGAAAGCTATTGTCTAAGAGTCTGTACATCAGTTTAAGTAAATATGATATGAATAAGTTATAAGATTATCGCTGTGGAAGGGAAAAGGTTTTATGATGGATGTGTGGGAGTACTGTATATTGTATATATGAATTACTATGATCTAAGGCTCTTGTGAAGAGAAGCTCAATAATTAGGAAAAAAGAAAAGGAAAAGATAGGATGTAGAATTTTTCCAAATCAATACATATTCTAGATCTAACCTTTAAACTCATTGCTATATTCCATTTTACTAGTAAGGGAACCTGACATTATATTGGGCTTCACTTTTCAGGAAGTTTTGGATCACAGAGTGGTTCAACAATGGCAGCGGAGGAATACTGGTATAGGATACTATTGACAGGTGGTATATGGCTGACAGGGAGCTATACAGGGCATATGTCCAGGGTGCATGGTAATGTTTGGATATACTCATAGTGGAAACAATTAAAAACAACAGCTGGGGGGGTACTGGGTTCCTGGCGGGGGGTGCTCTGTCCTGGTCCCTAGGGGAGCAGTGGCAGTCCCCCAGGTGCAACAGTAAGGACCAGGAAGGAATGAGGGTCCAACAGTGAGCCCCTGATACTAATGACTATGCTTGTGAGCCTATACGCCTGAAATAAGAACAAGGCCTAGAGCAGCACTGTGCCTGGGAGTTTCCTCCTGACAGCCTTCATGTTACTCAAATGTGGCCAGTCTCGAAGCCAAACTCAGCATGTAAATGCAATACATTCCCCCCAGCGTGGGACATGACACCCGGGGATGAGCCTCCCTGGCACCGACGGATCACTACCAAATACCAGCTGGTGATGCAACTAGAAAATGACCTTGAATTAAAGGTTCAACGCAGACCAGCAGAATATCCCTGTCTACATATAATAACAGGACTTTAAAATGCTGTTTGACCTAATGTAAGGGGGAAATGGAAAGGAGAAATGAGTTTATATGGCTATTAGTCTCTAAAAAAGAGTCTGGAGGTTGTCAGAAGCATTGCCCTTATGCACACCTGAGCAGAGTCTCAGAGACAGATAAAGTAGATACAACCCCAGGTATTAGTTTTTTTGAGGGCTAAAGAGACCCACGGGTTCTATGGTCATGGCAGATGGGGTTCACTGTCATGTCAGTTGGCCCTTCCTTGGAGCTGGTGTTTCTGGTGATGGAACTGGACTCAGATGGGATCTCTTTTCACAAGACTTTCATGCTACTTTACTGGAATTGTAGTTGGTGCTGGGGTTTAAGATATATCTAGGGGATTTGAATCTCTGGACTGACAATATGATAGCCAGGCCCTGAACCTCAACAGACTTCAACTCCTACACTCTGGTTTATTGGACTTAACCCACTCAGCTAACATGGAGTTGAAGAATGTCAACCACCACACCATGGAGCCTAGAGTGCCTACAACTGAAAGCAGGAGGATTGCATCCAGTATCCATGTGGAATCTAAGCCCCCTCTTGACATAGATGTGCAATGGACACAACCAATCCAAGGTCCACAGAGAAAATGTGGCATTGGTGTGGGAAAAGTGGCCATGGTGGCTGCTGGGTGCGGGGAATGGGAGGAAGAGATGAGATGTGGAGGTGTTTTCGGGACTTGGAGTTGTCCTGGGTGGTGCTTCATGGACAATTACGGGACATTGTAGATCCCCCCAGGGCCCACTGGATGGAACGTGGGAGAGTATGGGCTATGATGTGGACCATTGACCATGAGGTGCAGCAATGCCCAGAGATGTACTTACCTAATGCAATGGATGTGTCATGATGATGGGAGAGAGTGTTGCTGTGGGGGGAGTGGTGGGGTGGGGGCGGTGGGGTTGAATGGGACCTCATATTTTTTGAATGTAATATTTTTTAAAAAAGAAAAAAAAAAGAACACCAGCGAACTCCAAACAGAATAAACTCAAAAAAACCACACCCAGACACATGGCAGTCAAACTATTAAATACCAGCGACTAGGAAAGTCACTGAAAGAGAAAAGCAATATATTATTAATATGTACAAGTAGTTCCAGTAACATTAACTGCCTATTTCTAATCAGAAACCATGGGAGCAAGGAGGCAGTAGATTGAGAGAAAACAACATCCAACCAAGAATTTTATATCTGGCAAAACAGTCTTTCAAAATTGAGGGAGAGATTAAGACATTTCCTGATAAACAAAAGCTGAGAGAGTTCATCACCACACAAGTAAAGAGAATAAATCAGTCATCCAAAACCTCCCAACAATTAAACCTCAAGACCAGATAGTTTCTCTGGTGAATTTTACCAAACATTCCAAAAGAATTAACACCAATCCTGCTCTAACTCTTCCAAAAAAATTGAACAGAAGGCAACACCACCTAACTCATTCCAAGAGTCCTACATCACCCTCACACCAAAGGCAGATACAGATGCCACAAAGAAATGATATACCAATATCTTTGAGTACACACACACAAGTTCTCAATAAATATTAGCACACCAAATCCAGCAGTGCATTAAAGGAATTATTGATCCCCATGATCAAGTGGGATTTATCCCACTTGGTTCAATATATGAAAATCAATTAATGCAATACATCACATTACTAGAACAAAAGGAAAAACGACATGATATCAAATAGATGCAGAAAAGGCATTAGACAAAAATTCAGATTTAACATCAATCTGATAAAGGGCCTATATGAAAACCCACACCTAATGGTGAAAAACTGAAAGCTTTCCCTCAAAGATCAGGACCAAGACAAGGATACCCACCATCACTACTCTTTTTCTCCGTTGTACTAGAAGTTCTACCCGAGCAATTAGGCAAGAAAAAGAAATAAAAGGCATTCAAATTGGGAAGGAAGAAGTAAAACATTCCCTATCTATACAGATCCTATATAAATAGAAATACCTGAAAAGTCCACAGCAAAGCTATTAGAACTAATAAATTCAGCAAAGTGTGGAGTACAAGATCAACAAGCAAAAATCTATAGTGTTTCTATACTTTAGTAATGACCATTCTGAAGGAAATAAAGAAAACAAACCCATTGGGGGGGAAAAAAAACTAAAAAAAATCAACTATCTAGGGATAAATTTAACCAAGGATGTAAAGGATTTATACATAGAAAACTACATTGCTAAAAGAAATCAAAGAAGTCCTAAATAAATGGGAGGACATTTCATGTTTATGAATTGGAAGACTAAATATTAAGATTCAATTCTACCCAAAGTGATTTATATATTCAATGTAATCCCAATAAAAATTCCAACAACCTTCTTTGCAGAAATAAAAAAGCCAATAACCAAATTAATATGGAAGGGTAAGAGGCCCCAAGTAGTCAAAACCATCTTGAAAAGGAAGAACAAAGTTGGAGGACTCACACTTTCTGATTTTCAAACTTATTACAAATCTACCATTATCAAAACAGCATATTACAGAATAAAAAATGTTAACACATTCCATGGAACTACCACTACACAAACAGTAAACCCTAGGTTAAACCATGGACTTGTAGTTAATTGTACAATTATAAAAATGTGCTTTCATCAGTTGTAACTAGTGGTCCACACCAATGCAAGTGTTAATAGTGTGGTATATGGAAATCCTTTATTTTGTGTATGATTGTTCTGTAAACTCATAACTTCTCTAATAAAGTTAATTTTAAAAGGGGGGGGGGAGCAGTGGTTGGAGAACATGGTGGGAGCCACTTCAGATCTCTTCTCCCCTGCCCCAAAAACCAGGTACTGGCATGGAAATGAAGGAGTTCATATTCGGTATAGTGACACAGAGGAGATAGAAGTGGGCTTCTACAGCTTCCACTGGGCCACAGTGGGCCTGCTCATGCTCTGGCATGTTCATGGGCAGTGCTGAGGGGATCGTTAATCTGCCTCCTTGATTTTTTTTTTGCCCAGCACAAGGTTGACTCTGGCCTATAAATCCGCCCAGTACTGACTGGGAAAAATCAATAAAGGGATACATTACAGAGGAAAACAGTCACTCAGTAAGAGTACATATCTGAGGTATGGGACCCAGAAGGAGAAACAAAGGGAGAGTGATGTTTTAAGGAAATAAAATGGAGAGAAAATTGCATCAACTTGGCAGGCCTGAATTTGGGACAAAGTAGATCTTGAATCTGGTCTTCAAGATGTTATTCTAAGCTTCTTGCTTCAGTTAATCTGTTTGGGCTACAATTAGGCCATCTGTTAAGATGAGATCCCACCTGGGAACTACAGCATGTGGCAGAGAAACAAAACTACTACATACATGAAAATGACTCAAACCCTACATCTTTGCTCACGGAAGTTAATTAATAAAGTACCAGGGAGCACATGTAGCTCAAGAGGTTGAACACCTGCTTCCCATGTCCAAGGTCCCAGGTTCAATCCTCAGTACCTCCTTAAAAAAAAACAGAAAAAGAAAAGAAAGAAAAGATACCCATGGTGAAGATTTCTAAGCAGTAAATTCTGGCAGGCAGTGTGGTCAATGGGAAGAACATGGATTGGGGGTAGGCCTGTTACTGACTCCTTCTGAGCACACCAGTCGATTAACCCTTTTCCAACATGTCCATATCTTCATCCCTAAGGTCAGTTTGAACTTCAAACATCTGTGATGATGGCCATTGTTATCACCACAGAGACAGGAAATACACATTTAAAAAAACAAAAAAAAAAAAAACCCAGCATGGTACCGCCACAAAGACATTCAGAAAGACCAATAGAATCAAACTAAGAATTCAGAAATAGACCCTCCATCTATGGCCAATGGATTTTTGACAATGATGCCAACCCAGTCAATGGGGAAAGAACAGTCTCTTCAATAAATTGTGCTGGGGAAACTAGATATCTATATGAAAAAGAATGAAGGTGAACCCCTACCTCATACCGTACACAAAAATTAACTCAAAACAGATCAAAGACCTAAGATAAAAACCAAAACTATAAAATTCCTAGAAGAAAACATAGGGACACATCTTTAGGACCTTGTATTGGGCAATGACTTCTTAGACTTTACATCAAAGCACAAGCAACAAAAGAAAAAAAAAGATAATTGGAACTTCCTCAAAATTAAAAACTTTTGTGCCTCAAAGGACTTTATCACAAAAGTGAAAAGACAACTTACTCAATGGGAGAAAATATTTGGAAACCGTGTGCCCAATAGGGCTTAATATCCAGAATATAAAAAGAAATTCTACAATTCAACAACAAAAAGACTACAGTCCCAATTTCAAAATGATCCAAAGTCTTGAATACACATTTCTGTGAGGAAGATATGCAAATGGCCAAAAGGACATGAAAAGATGTGCAACATCTTTAACAATTAGGGAAATGTAAATCAAACCCACAATAAAATACCATCTCACACCCACTAGAATTGCTACTATTAAAAAATGGAATTGACTGAGGTGATGATAACACAACTCCGTGATGAAAACAAAAGCCACTGAGTTAACACTTTGAATGGATTGTATAGACATGGAACTGTATAACATAGTGAATCCTGTGGTGGAAGATGGACTGTGGTTTACAGAACAAATAAGAGAATGTTCTCTCATGAACTATAACAAATATTTAATACTAATACATGCTTTTAATAATCAGGTGAGTTGGGGGGGAATACACCAAATGTATAATCTTAGTAGTAATATTTTAATGCTATTTCATAGTTTTGTAACAAGTGGTTCACAACAATGCAAGTTGTTGATACGATGATATGCATAATTGTTTTGTAAGTTCACAAATTTCACTATGCACCTATTGTTTGTAGATGTTCATGTATGAATACTTCAATAAAAATTTTAATGGAGGGAAGTGGACTTGGCCCAATGGATAAGGCATCCACCTACCAAATGGGAGGTCCATGGTTCAAACCCCTGGCCTCCTTGACCCGTGTGGAACTGGCCCATGCACAGTGCTGATGCGCGCAAGGAGTGCCATGCTACGCAGGGGTGTCCCCCGCGTAGGGGAGCCCCACACGCAAGGAGTGCGCCCCATAAGGAGAGCCGCCCAGCACGAAAGAAAGTGCAGCCTGCCCAGGAACGGTGCCGCACACACGGAGAGCTGCCACAACAAGGTGACGCAACAAAAAGAAACACAGATTCCTGGTGCCACTGATAAGGATAGAAGCGGTCACAGAGGAACACACAGTGAATGGACACAGAAAGCAGACAACTGGGGGTGAAATAAATTTTAAAAATAAATAAATAAGTCTTTCAAAAATTTTTAATGGAAATAACAAGTGTTGGAGAGGATGTGGAGAAATAGGGGCACTCCTTCATTGTTGATGGGAATATAAAATGGTACAGCTTCTGAGGGAAACAGTTTGGCAGTTCTTCAAAAAGCTAAGTATAGAATTACCATATGTCCTGGTAATTCCACTTCTAGGTACATAACCAAAAGAAATGAAACAGGCATTTGAATGGATATTTGCACACCTATATTCATAGTGGGATTATTCACAACTGCCAAAAGACGAAGCAAACCAAGTGTCAATCAACAGATGAATAAACCAAATATGGTATATACATACAATAGAACATTATTTTGTCAAAAAAGGAGTGAAGTTCTCACACATGAGACAATATGGATGAACCTTGACGCCATCATGTTGAGTGAAGCAAGACAGATACAAAAGAACAAGTACTGTATGATCTTCCTAATATGAAATAATTAGAAAAACCAAATTCATAGTCTGAAACTAGAATACAGGTTACCAGGGGTCAAGATGAGGGTAGGAGATAGAACAGAGTTTCTGTTTGGGGTGGTGAGAAAGTGTTGCTAATGGATGGTAGTGATGAGAACACAATATTGTGAATGTAATTAACACCACTGAATTATATATTTGTATGTGGTTAGAAGGAGAAATTTTAGGGTACAAATGTGTTACTAGAAAAAAATGAGGCCTAATGTAAATTATGGAATATAGCTAATGGTACAATAATAATATTTCATCAATTGTAACAAAGGTACCACACTAAGACAAAGTGGTAATAATAGGGAAACTGTGAGTGAGGGGAGGGGTATATGGGAACTCTGTACTTTCTGCAGGATTTTTCTGTAAACGTACAATTTATAAACTATAGATAGATAGACAGACAGATAGATAGGTAGGTAGGAACTTTCCCAAAATAGGAGAGCCAGTAGGATGAGAGTATCCAGCTACACCAAAGGAACTCAGAGCTGATACCACAGGCTCATGATGATGTTGCACTTGGTAACAAGTGGATTATGATAATTATGATTGGTAAGCTTGATACTGATCCCTGAACAAATTCCAGAATATGTTCTCAAATGGATGGCTTGTGAGCCCTTAGGAAAGATTGCGAGGATCTCTAGGGATCCAAATGTACTCCCCCACAAGTAAATATATATAAATCAGGCCTAACCTCATTGTCTTTTCTAAAATAAATTCAATTAAAGAAATGATCATCAGTGCAACATTATAACAGCGAAAATTTTGACACAGTTGTTTGTAACATCCTCAGGGAGCAGAGCGCATTACAACACTTGGCATTTTCTCAGCCACCAAAGAAAACTGACGATACTGCTTTGGATGGGGAGGGGTGACTCTGGAGGAGGTGACAAAGCCCTCCTCTGTTAAACTCTTTTTTGTCAAGAAAAGACAACATAAGACCCACTTACCACATTCAGGGACTATATAAAGATGCAGAGAGAAAGCTGTGAGCAGGGGGGTGAGGCAGCCAGTTGGAACAGATTTGGAATTCGAGGCTGTGTCCAGCCCCTCACCTGCTATCTGTTCCACCCTGTCCTTCACCATTTTTCATCCTGAGATTCCCAGGTGGTGGAGCAGGGATGAAATGAGAGAATGAGCAAAAGGCATTATGCAAACTGCAAGCCCTGCATACCCCACTAATCATCTGGCAACACCCCATGCTGGGAGATTCAATCAGAGCTCCAGCAGCGGGCATGCTGAGAGGGTGGGATGAAGACAGCCTCTATATTTCCTATTTGAGATCACTGTCATTTTTTTCTTCCTACTGCTGTCTTTACCAGGTTTCAGAAGCAGGGGTTTACTAACTTATAAATCTAATTATAAAGCCCATTTAGATGTCCATGCATTTCCTGTCTTCAGTGGACTTCAGACATTCAGTCTGAATTTTCTGGGGCCACCATAACAAACTATGACAAATGGTAGCTTAAAACAACAGAAATTATTCGCTCATTGTTCTGGAGGCTCGAAGTCCCATACCAAGGTGCCACGCTCCCCCTGGCATTGCTAGAGGATCCTTCCCTGGCTCGTCCAGCGTCAGGTGGCCCCAAGTGATCCTTGGGTCGTGGTAGCATCACCCCAATTTCAACCTCATCTTCACATGGCTGTCTCCCCTCTGTGTCCGTCTCTTCTCCCATTTCTTACAGTCATTGGATTAGAGCCCACCCTAATCCAGTAGGACCTCTTCTTAACTGATGCAGTTATATCTGCAAAGACTCTATTTTCAAACAAGGTCACATTCCTTTCAGGGGTTAGAACTTGATCACATTTTTTGGAAGGAAATGATTTCACCCACCACATTAAAAATTCCCCACAGGGGAATGGCTGTAGCTCAGTGGTTGAGCACCTGCTTCCCATATATAAGATCCTGGGTTCAATCCCTGGTACCTCCTAAAAAAAAATTTTAAAACTCCACAGCTTTATTCTAGAAACTTTCTCCTCAGACCTCCAATTCCATCTTACCCCCATAATCAGTCAAAGTGGGCCATGAATGACAGACTCCTTTATTTCTTTCAATCTCACACTTCCTTGTGGTGAAAGAATGGATTTCTGGAAGCAGACCTGGCCCAGTGGTTAGGGCGTCCATCTACCACATGGGAAGTCTGCGGTTCAAATCCCGGACCTCCTTGACCCATGTGGAGCTGGCCCATGTGCAGTGCTGATGCACGCAAGGAGTGCCGTGCCACACTGGAGTGCCCCCCACGTAGGGGAGCCCCTTGCGCAAGGAGTGCGCCCCGTAAGGAGAGCCATCCAATGCGAAAGAAAGTGCAGCCTGCCCAGGAATAGTGCCACACACACAGAGAGCTGACACAACAAGATGACGCAACAAAAAGAAACACAGATTCCCAGTGCCACTGACAACAACAGAAGCGGACAAAGAACACACAGCAAATAGACACAGAGAACAGACAACTGGCGCGGGGTGGAGAAGGGGAGAGAAATAAATAAATAAATAAATAAATAAATAAATCTTTAAAAAAAAAAAAAGAATGGATTTCTCCAACCTTCAGTAAAGACTGTTAGCACTTCTACCTCCAGGTTCCTTCCTAGTTCTTCGACCTTGTTCTTTTTTTTTTTTTTTCCTCTCCCCTTCCTCACCCCTCCGGCCCCAATTGTCTGTTCTCGGTGTCCCTTTGCTGCGTGCTCTTCTTTTCTCCGCTTCTGTTGCTGTCAGTGGTACGGGAATCTGTGTCTCTTTTTGTTGCGTCATCTTGCTGTGTCAGCTCTCCGTGTGTGGGCGCCATTCCTGGGCAGGCTGCACTTTCTTTCGCGCTGGGCAGCTCTCCTTACGGGGTGCACTCCTTGCGTGTGGGGCTCCCCTATGGGGGGGACACCCCTGCATAGCAGGGCACTCCTTGTGCGCATCAGCACTGCGCGTGCGCCAGCTCCACGTGGGTCGAGGCCTGGGGTTTGAACCGTGGACCTCTCATGTGGTAGATGGACTCCCTAACCACTGAGCCAAGTCCGCTTCCCCAGCCTTGTTCTTACAATCTTTTCTCCTCCAATGTTTGGAACCTCCACCTTTCCCAGGATGTCTCAGTTTTTTGTCTTCATTCAAACCTAAATTTGACTAACCCTAAGGTCCTCAACTCTAACTATGTTTTCTAGGCGTGTCCCACAGGACCTTAAGTAGGCATCCCACCAGACCCTTACCCACATCACTAGACCCAGAGGTCCAAGGTCAAGAAGGTCTAGGAAAAGCTTTGCCTGTTAACTAAGGATTCCCTAGAACTGTTGATAATGCTTTCTGATTCTTCAAGAAAGGGATGAGAGGTAGCATTTCCCAAATTTTCCAATTTAGAATTCCATTTTCCAGAACATCTTGAAGGACTAATGCCCCACTTTCACGAACGCTGGTCTACCCCCAAAGTCTCCACTTCCTATTGGTCTGCAAGAGAGACCAACTGCCCATGAAATCCTTTTTCCTGTCTCCTTGGACCCAGAGCTAGACTCCATCTAATATCTCCTTGCAGGTAGGTGTGAGCATGTGACAAAGTTGTTTCCAATGGAATGTAAGACTGATACCCACACATACACAAAACCCACATACTCTTCCATGACCTTTTCCTTGACCTTGGAAGAGATGACAGAGTCACCATCAGCCAGGGTTCCTACCTTGATGATCTGAGTAGCTGCCCAGAACTGTTGCATAAGGAAAAGATAAACTTTTATTATCTTAATCCATGAAATGTTGAGGCCTATTTGTTACTACAGCCTAACTCCTTATCCTGCCTGGTTCTCCTTCTTCACTCCTGGTAATTCAGCCTCTGCTCCTAACCTTGCCACTGAAACTGCCCATGAACGTCATCAGTGACTTTGGGGCCATATCCTGAGTCTTTGTCTCAGTTATTAACCTCTTCACATAATCTGACCCACTTCACCATTTCCTCCTTGCTGGATATCTGCAACCTTATTCTATCTGTTTCCATTGCTTTTCCACCACAACCTTGGTCTTTTTATCTTCTTCATTGTCTTCCTTTCTCCCACTTGCTCCCCCAGCTTTGGGTGTGCCTTAAGTTGCTTTCTTTGGTCTTCCTTACTTTTCTCCTTAGTTTCATCTCTTATCTCATGAGCTCGACAGTCTCATCCATGCATCATCCAAGTACCCAGGTTGATGGTGGCTAATAAATCTACATATGTTCCCCAACTTCATATCTGTGCCCCCCAATCCTTATTTCCAAATTACTATAGGATTCCTTCACTTAGAATCACAGATGTTATAGTTTGCTAGGGCTGTAATGACAAATACCAAACAATGGGTTGACTGAAACAATAAGAACTGATGGATTCATTCATGGTTTTGAACGCTGGCTGTCCAAAATTAAGATGTTAGCAAGGCCATGCATTCTCTCAGAGTTGGTAGTGTTCTGGTGATGGCACCCTCCATCATACAGAAATTTCTCTCTCCTTTCCGACTTACTAGGACTTCTGGCTTCTTGATCACTGAGTGCATCTGAATTTCCTCTGTTTGTAAGGCCTCCAGTCATATGCATTAAGACCCATCCTGGGAAACGGACTTGGCCCAGTGGTTAGGGTGTCCGTCTACCACATGGGAGGTCCATGGTTCAAACCCCGGGCCTCCTTGACCCGTGTGGAGCTGGCCCATGCGCAGTGCTGATGTGCGCAAGGAGTGCCCTGCCATGCAGGGGTGTCCCCTGCGTAGGGGAGCCCCACGCCCAAGGAGTGCGCCCTGTAAGGAGAGCCGCCCAGCGCGAAAGAAAGTGCAGCCTGCCCAGGAATGGCGCCGCCCACACTTCCAGTGCTGCTGACGACAACAGAAGCGGACAAAGAAACAAAACGCAGCAAATAGACACAGAGAACCGACAACCGGGGGAGGGGGGGAATTAAATAAATAAATAAAATCTTAAAAAAAAAAAAAAGACCCATCCTGATTCAATTTGGCCACATCTTAATCAGTATCAACATCTTCAAAAGTGCCATTTACAAATGGGTTCACATTTGTAAAATGTACAATGTTCACATTTGTAAAATGTAAAATGTACAATGTTCACATTTGTAAAATATAAAATGTACAATGTTCACATTTGTAGAATGTAAAATGTACAATGTTCACATTTGTAAAATGTAAAATGTACAATGTTCACATTGTACAAATGGGACCCACAGAAATGCAGATTAAGATCTGAACATGTCTTTTGTGGAGGACATGATTCAATCCCCAAAAATGGAAATAGTTTCTTGGAATCCCTCTGAAGTTCCCTCACTTCCTTCCAGTCATCTCAAAGAGGCCACCTCTGATCTCCTTATATGTGATATCACCTCTTCCCACACTTTTCTATCCTCTTACCCTGCTTTTGTTTTCTTCATAGCACTTATCACTACCTGGCAATATATTCTAATTTTGTGTTCTTTCCCTCCTGCTAGCATGTAAGCTCCACAGGGAAGGAGCTTTCTTTGTTTCGTTCTATAATTATCCTTAGTATGTAGAACAGTACCTGACTCACAGTAGGTGTTCATTAAACCTTTGTGGAAGGAATTAAGACCCAAAAGTTCATCTGCTCAAAGTCATACAGTTAGTGTAGAGTTCAGACTTCAGTGAGGTCTTTTGACCCATATTCTGGGCTCCTTCCACTGCCCAATGATCTTAAATCACTTCAAATTCACAATGTCTAAAAAATGACTTCTCCCCCATTCACTGCTGCCACTCCTGTCACCAGTGCCTTTATTCTTCCAGTTTCCTGGGCTGAAGATTGCTAACACTGCAGTTCCCTTTGACCCTTTTTTGATTTTTACAACTTTTTATTGTCTTAATAGTAACATAAATGCAGCTCAAACCCCTTTGCCTCCATAGATCTCTGACACCAACAAGCAAATGAGGTTACTTTGCACTATTAAACTGCAAAAAATTTATAGCTCATCCCCTACACCCAACCTCCCTTCATGAGGATGGCTAATATGAGGAGTAAAATATCCCCATGCTTCTGTTCAGAGAGATGCTTCTTATGTGAACTCTGACAACACTTGGACAGGATCTCTCAATTCCTCCCTTGTTGATTAAAAAAAAATAGCATGTGAATAGAAGAAATCGCTTCTTCCTTTGAAAATGACAACTATCTTCTAATTAGTGTTCACATGATTTGAGAACATTAAGGAAACAAGTGTTTTATATCATATTTAATAGTCAGAATTCTACATCATTATATTAACTTGGGAGTCACATTCTGCTTCTTTAAATAATGAACTGAAAGTCAATAGACATGAGAGAGTGTTTGAAATTAGTTATGAATTCCAAAAAGGAGATATTATGTTGGTAAACTGGTCTGTTCCTTCGGGCATGATACCCTTTGATTGTATTAGATTCAGCTGAGATGTCTTTGATTAAATTATGTTAAGATTAGGGCATGTAGGGTTGAGTCCCCACCCCCCTTAGTAGGCTAGATAAATGGATGCTCAATCAAGGACACATGGAAATAGACACACAGGAGAAGAACACAGAGGAACAGAGACAGCTCCATAGACACAGCAGAGGCCCTGGGAAGAGAAATGTGCCTGATAGCCTACAGCTGCAGCTGAGCCCGGAGAGAAATGAGCCCCAGGGAGGGAGATGAGCCTTATGCCAGACTACAGCTGGGATCAGAAGAAACTGGGACCAAGGATCCTTAAGAGAAAGAGGAAGCTGAGCCCTCACAGAGACCAGCAGCCCAACACAGGGCAACAGACTTTGGTGAGGGAAGTAACTTAGTCTTTATGGCCTTGTGACTATAAGCTTCTATCCCAAATAAATACCCTTTATAAGAGCCAACAGAGTTCTGGTACTTTGCATCAGCACCCTTTTGGCTGACTAGTACAGAGAGTAAAAGTATTTTAGTTGGTTATTATTTTGTTCAGAGAGAGCCAAACCCTAGTATAATAATAAAGACAGTTAAGTTAATTTAATGAGTTTCTTACTGAGAGATGGAAATCAGTACTAAATACATATGTAAATATACATATCAAATCTTTTCAGTATTTTAGAAATTATATCATTTATATGATCAGAGATGTGGTGAGTAGACAGAAATTACAAGAATAAGGTATTAAGTTTCTGACACAGAAACTCTGACTTTTGACCCTCTTGTATACCCTAGATCTAATCTGTCATGATGACCTATTTCACTTCAAAATGTCTCTTATGCCCGTCGTGGCCTCTATACTGACACTTTACCTTACCTCTCAAAATAAATTCTAGTCAGTCTCCCTGCTTCCATTCGCGGTCCCACGTGAAGCGCCCTGATGGCCGCTAACATACAAGTTCGTGGAGTAGTTCCGGAGAAAGACCCAAGAAACTGATAGTCGTGGCTCTGGAGATGAGGGCTGGGAGATTGAAGATTTGGGGGTGCACATTTAATTGTACATTCTTCCTACCGGTATGAATTTTTACCGGGTGCATGTAAACTTACTTAGTCTTATCTCTCAATAAGAAACACATTAAAGTGACTTCACCATATTATTATACTAAGGTTTGGCAGTCTCTGAAAAAAATAACTAACTGAAATATTTTTACTATCTTTTTTTTTTAGGTGCTGGGGCCAGAGATTGAACCAGGACCTCATATGTGGGAAGCCAGTGCTCCACCGACGAGCCACTTCTGCTCCTCTCTCTTACCTTTTAAAATAAATAGTGTTTTTTAAAATGTTGCCTCATGTCGAAATTTCTTCTTTGGACAACTTTTTGAAGCAGATAACTCAGCCAGTCTAAAGATATAAAATGAAATCACTGCCAAAGAATACAATGATTCCAAGAGGGAAGGAAGTTCATACCAAAAGACATTGTATACTTTGGATGGATTGTATGGAACACGAATATATCTTAATAAAATTGCTTAAAAAAAAAAAAAAAGGAAGGAAGGAAGGAAGGAAGAAACCATAGCATTAAATGAGCTTGAGGAAAATGTCACTGGTTTTGACTGGGTCATGTATGTTCACCAAGAGAGCAATTTCAGTGGAGCCATGAGGATGGGAGCAGGGAGGTAAAGGGTATTGAGGAAATGGGCAACAGCAGCCTAAGTCATACATTTTAAACTTTTAGGAGTGAGGAGAAGAAGAGGTGAGAGAACATTCTTATGAGAACAGCAAAGGTAAATAAAAGGTTTCTTGGATTTTTTTTTTTTTAATGACTAAGAAAATGTTTCTATGTTTTCAAGGCAAGAGAAAGAGAATGAAGATATCAGGTTTCTGCCTTCCTACTAGATTATGGTCCAAAGCACCATGCCTGTTTAAATTAGAATCTAACCATGGCTGGTGCAAAATAGAAGCTCAATAAATATTTGTGAAAGAATGGGATTAATGAACAGATGAAGAAGGAGACATTATCCTGCCTTTCTAAGCCAAAGTCAATGCTGAGTTTCTCTGACACTGAAAAAGGACAAAATGATGTGTTCAGAAGAGAGTTTAGAGAGAAACTGGGGGGTTGCAGTGATATTCGTATGGAATCACAACCAACATGATCCCAACTTGCTTATGCAAGGGGGTGTGAGGGTCTATGCTCCAACTGAGCATTAGCAGGCAGGCAGAAAGAGGGCTGGAAGCTTAAAGAAGATTGCTTTGGGAGAGGAGCTAGAGCGAGCTGTGGTAGACAAGGGCACATGACTGCTGGAGAGCTAAAAATTTACATTTATTCTATAAAGAAACCATTCTTTTCAAGCACAAATCAAGTCAAATTGAGGGTGTTGAGGGTCTCCTATGTGCCAGCCAGGTGCTAAGTGCTGAGGATACAGAGATGAGTGGGACCCTCTCTGCCCTGGAGAAGCTCACCAGTCAGCAGGACATGAGAATTTAAGCCACAGTAATGCCATGGGCCAAATGCCTCATCAGTGGCAAGATGGGAGTGCTCTAGGTACACAGACCACCACCTCATTAATTCTGCTGGAAATGCGTCCTGGGCAAGATACAGAGGAGGTGACCTTTGAGCTAGACTTGGGAAAGAATAAGTTCCCTAAGTATATTCATTCATTTCTCAATACCTATTTACTGAGCACCTACTCTGTGACAGGACCTGTGTTGGGTTCTGGAGACACAGGGTGAGCAAAACAGAAACAGGCCCCGCCCTCATGGCACTTACATTCTAGCAGGGAAAAGAGCTGTTAATCAGACAATCACACAAATAAATGCAAGGCTGAACCTGAGACAAGGGCTCACAGAAGAGGGGCACACACCTGTGCATAGGAAAATAAATGCTTGTGAATTAGGGAACTGATGTAGAGTATGCATGACAAAGACTGCTGGCTACTTCATAATAGCTGTTCTCCCCCTTCTTATAAGAAAAGAACTACTGGTCACCTTGAATAAAGACTGCGTTTCTGGGAAGTAGATGTGGCTCAAGCGATTGAGCTCCCACCTACCACAAGGAGGTCCCAGGTTAGGTGCCCGGTGCTTCCTAAAGAAGACGGGCAAGACAGCAAGCTAATGTGACAGTCAAGCACGGCGAGCTGATGGGGCAAGATGATGCAACAAGAGACACGAAGAAAACATAACGAGAGACACAACAAAACAGGGAGCTGAGGTGGTTCCAGTGATTAGGTGCCTCTCTCCCATATTGGAGGTCTCAGGTTCAGTTCCCAGTGCTCTCCTGAAAAGAAGACAAGCAGATAGCAGACACAGCAAACGTGAACAACAAGGGGGTGGGGAGAAATAAATAAATTAAATAAACCTTAGAAAAAAGACTGCGGCAGCAGACTTGGCCCAGTGGTTAGGGCGTCTGCCTACCACATGGGAGGTCCACGGTTCAAACCCCGGGCCTCCTTGACCCGTGTGAAGCTGGCCCATGCACAGTGCTGATGCACTCAAGGAGTGCCCTGCCACGCAGGGGTGTCCCCCGCATAGGGGAGCCCCACGTGGAAGGAGTGCGCCCCATAAGGAGAGCCGCCCAGCGTGAAAGAAAGTGCAGCCTGCCCAGGAATGGTGCCACACACACAGAGAGCTGACGCAGCAAGATGACACACCAAATAGACACAGAGAACAGACAACCAGGGTGGGGTGGGGGGAGGGGAGAGAAATATATGAATAAATAAATCTTTAAAAAAAAAAGACGACTGCATTTACCAGTCTCCTCCTTCCCCTGGCGTTGCACTTAGGCTTGGCCACGGAACTAAGTCACGGCCAATGCTGTCTGAATAGAAGTGATGTGTGGCTTCCGGGTGTAGTCCTAAAAGCTTGTCCTGCCCTCCCCATTCCCCTGGCTGGAGGTAGGAGTGAGCCACGTTGGAGCACGTGAACTAGAGCAATATTCTAGGGAAGGTGAGAAGAGAGAATGACACTTTGGAACCACTGTAACAGCCTTGGAATGCTCCCATCCTGGCAGTCAGGTGAAAGAAAAATTAAAATTTCTGTCTGTTTAAGGAATTATTCTATTTCTTTGTTAGAGCAGCTAAAAATATATATCTTCACTTATCGAGCCTATAGTATCACTGATAATTACTTAATAGATGCAAAATCAGTCAGAATTCATCAGACCTATGTTTCTCTCTACATGGAGCCTGCCTAAAAGAGGATCTGAGAAATCATATACTCAGGATTCAAGTGTTTCATTGTTGGGAAAAACGAAATAATTTTGGAATATGGAGAGAAATCCGGCCTCCACAATGTTTCGTGGTCTTTAAATCTACTGAATTAAGTTGTGTGCAGCCTTGAACGTCCTAAAGATGGAATGTCTAAGGGTGGCTGTTAGGGATTGAATCACATCTCTCACAAAAGACAAGTTCAAGTTTTAATCCGCGTTCCTGTGGGTGTGAACCCGTTTGTAAACAGGACCTTTGAAGATGTTATTAAGGTGTGGACTCATTCGTGAATAGGAACTTAAAGAACTTACTTAGATGAAGCCAAATTGAATCAGGTGGACCTTAATCTCTATGGCTAGAGGTCTTATAAAGAGAGAAAATTCAGATGCAGCCCTTCAGAAGAAAGAAGAAGCCAGAAGCCAGCAAAACTCAGGAGATCAGACACAAGGAGAGGGAGTTCTCCATGTGATGGAAGACTGCCAGAAAGCTATGGCCAAAGCATGACACCTCGGAAAAGCAGGTCCTGACAATCCCTTGCTGTTATCCTCCTGGGTCCCAAAACCATGGTACAACAAAATCCTTGCTGTTTAAGCCAAGCCATTGTATGGTATTTGTCATAGCAGCCCTGGCTGACTGAGACAGTGGCTTATGAAAAGTAGGAAAGTGCATGGTTTAGTAGACAGATAATCAATGTACCCCTCATGCATCCTTGTAATGGATTTTTAAAGTGGAAGAGTCTCCAAAAAAGTATATGGTCCACTTCTCTGCCTCAAGACAGGATGAAATAAATATCAATAAGAGATGGCTTTCTGTCTCATAGTCAACATCTTTGGGGAAAGGCATTTCCACTTAATAGCACATGCCTGGACAGAGAGAAATTACTCTGAGTTACTTTACAGTTTATCAAAGCACTTTCACACCCTTTATCGCTCCCACTTCATCCTCCTGACAACTTGGTTGTGAGACAGATCCATTATGATTTTCCCTATTATCCTCCAAGAATCCAAGTGACTTCCAAGAGGTCATGCAGCCTTAAGGAACAGTGTCGGGCCAGGATACCCAGGGTTCCACCTCAAAGGGCCCCTTCCTTTGCATTTTCACTACTTTGTTTCTCCATCACCCAAAATCAGACTGCCTGTTCTGCCTGAGAGCCTGAGCTAGACAGTGGCAACGGGCCACCAAGGCGAAAAGGACGGAGTTCCTGGCCTCCAGGAGCTCTCAGGCTTGGTGAGCACATCTCTAGGATATCTGCACGTGGCTACAATATGAAGTTCTGCAAGAGAAGCCCCCATTGGTGGGCATCGCAGCAATGACCTGAGCCCTTTAGACCAGGGCAAGCAGCAAGGACAAAAAATGCAAGTTGTAACTGCTGGAAGCCCTGTCCTCCCAAGCCCATAAGTGCTGAACTTGAAGCTGCAAGCTTTAATACTATCCCCCTCCCAACATCACACGCATTCCCCCATAGTACAGGGGTTGAGATGAAAGGTGCCAAGCTTGCCATCCTTGTTTTTAGCCGTCAACAGTCAAGTTCAGGACTCCCAGGCCCCAGGCTTCGGTCCTTCTCCCCCACCATCACTTTCAGTATTCTTTATATGCTCCTTCCTAACCCAATTCTCTACAACTCCTTCACCCCCCATACCCTTCCTCTGTGCTCTCTTGAACAAGATCACATCTCAAAGAGCTCTCTGCCCCCCACCAGCCCCCCAGCCCTCTTTAGCATGCCACTTACTTGAATCCTCAAGTGGTGATAGTTTACTCTCTTACACCTCACAAAACTTCAAGGCGAGGAGAGTGGAGTGGCACCTGCATTGCAAGCCTCCAACTATCAAAGCTAGAAAATGTATAAAAAATAAACTCCATTTCCTAGACTCCCTCCAAGTCAGGGTACTGATGTATGACCTATTTTCCATTCATCAGAGGCACCTTCAGGAGACCTAGAGGTGGAAGTGATGGTAGAAGAGTTTGGAAGGTGCTAGAAGAGTTGGAATTCTCTGGCAAGCACTGTCATGGGAGAGCCTAAGGCAGCTGGGGGTGAATATCTCAAGCACAGCCACTCCCCAGGAACTCATTTTCCGAGCTCCAGGATCTGTTATACCAGAAATTCAACAGCCAAACCTGGTTCTGTGGCACTCTCAGACTAGCCAAATGGAATTCCATCACCTGCAAATAACAACTCCGACCCATTTATCTGTTCATTTACTCAAAGAATATTTTTGACCACCTACTTTGTGCCAGGCATTTTTCTAGATGCTGGGAAGACAGCACTGAATAAAACAGACAAAACCCTTGCCTTCATGGAACTCACATTTGGGAAGACAATAGACAAAATAAATTTATGTATGTCTATGTGTGTATATAAATGTGTATATGCATGTGTGTATATATAGAGTCCCTATTTCTTATCTTTTTCAAGTTGCTCTTTGTATCTTGTTGAAATTAGGACTTAAGGAAAAATCTCTAAGTTCTGAATGTCCCCTCTCCCATAGGGTGACAAATCACTTCTGCTATTGCTCATTTTCCAGCACCGTCCTTTGCATTAAGCTCTCCATCTCCGCAGTCCACACATTTAGGTGTGCATGAAATATACATTTATTAGAACTAATAAGTTAGATTTGAAGTCCCCATGCAATTAGGATGGCCAAACCATACCCTTTCCTCAGCACACATCTAAACTCTGGCGTGTGTGTATCAAAACCAACAGGATACAAGAGAGACATTAAGGGATTGACTTTAGGGAATTGGCTTAAATGATTGTGAGGGCTGGCAAGTTAAAAATCCATAGGGCAGACTGGAATTTCTGGTGAGAGTTGATGTTGCAGCCTCGAAGCAGAGTATCTTTTCTGGGAATCCTCAGTTCATTGCTCTTGAGGTCCTTAATTGGGTGAGGCTCATCCACATTATGGAAGGAAAATCCTTTACATAACGTCAACTGATTATAGACACAAATCACAGCTACAAAACAGCACAGCAATGCTTAGGCCAGTGTTAACCAACCACTGAATACCATGGCCTTACCAAGCTGACACATGCATTATCCATCGCAGGGGTCGTGCTAAAACCGAAGCACTGGAGTCAGGGAATGTGGCTGAGGGGTGTCCCGCCTGTAATTTCATGCCTGACATCTATATTCATTGACAACCGCTGAGATGTCCACTGGCTTCCAGGTCCTGTGTTCTGTTCAGGCTCTTCTCCGAGGGACTTCGGGTTCCCAGATAGAGTTGCCAGGTGTAGCAAATAAAATCACAGGCCAAAAACAAAGAAACAAGCCAGGACACCCAGTTATTTGTGAATTAACCATGCGATATTTGGGGCATACTTTAAAAATATTTATTCATTGCTTATCTGAAAATCACATTTAACTGGGCTCCTGTATTTTACCTGGCAACCCTACCTTGCCCCCTCGTTCCCTCCCCGCATACCTTCAAATGCCCGGGCACGCGGGCCAGCGCGGGAAGACCCGCGCAGGCGCAGAGCGGTCCTCGGGGGGTGCAGAATCTTCGTCCCGGGCCCGGCGGGAAGACAGCGCAGGCGCAGAGCGGCTGCCGGCGCTGCAGCCGTCGCCCCCGAGGCCCCGGCGGGAAGACGCGGCGCAGGCGCAGAGCCACCGGATCACCGTCCGGGTCCGCCTCAGGACGAGCACCTGTTGCCTCAAAGAAGCGACGGCGCCGCCGCCAGCGCCCTCCCTTCCCTTCCACGCGCCGTCGCTCACCGCCCCTCCCTGCCCCCGTCTATTTATAGCGCTCAGCCGCTGGGACAGACCCATATTGGGCAGTGTGGGTCAGGCAGGGCCGCGGGTGGAGAGGGTTTCTGGCGAGCGCAAGGCGCGCGGAGGGCCGAGGGCAGGGGCCTGGCTCGGGGCCTTTCCGTGCGGGGGGGTGCGGGAGGCCGCGAAGGCCTCTGCGGAGGAGGGGGGCCGCGCCGCGCCCGAAGCAGCTTGGTAAGTAGAGGGGCGCAGCCGAAGCCCTGGCCTGCTTGACCCGCGAGGCCCCTGGAGAATGGCCCCGGCTCGGGAGCTGACGCCAGCCGCAGGGGTTGCCCCAAGATGCGTGGCCCGTCCCGGTCATCGGTCCAGCACAGCTGAGGTCATCTCTGCCCAGGCGGGAGAGGGCTCGCTTCCCCCCTCGCCGTCGCGTTATTTACCTTCGTGGTTTCCCAAATTAACATTCTCTGAAATTGTCCCGCTCATTTATTTCTCTCCCTCCCTCCCTCTGCTGTAAGCCCCGTGTACGGTAGGGAGCCCTCTGTCTGCCTGTTCCTGGTTCTGTCCCTAGGAACTAGACCAGGACCCGGCACTTTAGAAGGCTTCAGGAAAGTAGCTGCATCCCTGGGCAATGCTCTGAACTTTACGGTGAAGAAAATACTTGCCTTGCGTTCCCCGCCCCCGGCCTCCATGGTTCGTAGAGGCACCTCTGAGCTTCAGCGTCTTAAAGCGCTTTGCAGAGTATGAAGCGCTGTGAGATGTAGACATTGTTAACTCCTCAAAGGCAAAAAGTAGAAGACCCGGCTTATTTACCTTTGTCATCCGTGTGCCTGGCAGCTATTAAACGCCGAGTGACTGGAGCGGATTCTTACTGATGAATCAAGCCTTTTTCCCCGCGAGTGGGAGATGCAGAGTACATTTAGGGTTGTGGAGGTGTTCTAGGCCAGTTTCCACCAGTGGCTTCGAGTGTAGGATTTGAGCAAGATGATGTTGCTGAAGCAAAATAGGGTATGAGGAATAATGGTTTAAACGATGAGTCATCAACTTAAATGGCTTTAGGGTGACATAAGTGGACAGGAGTGAGAAAAGCAATAGCATAAACACAATGATAAGTGCAGACAGACTCATTTAGGGACTGGGGAGTAACGGTCTATTCGGGTCCCGCACACTGTTGTCTCATAGAAATTAAGGACCATGTCCTCCAGTTTTCTTTGTAGATGCCGGAGTGTTTCACCTTTGCCTGATGGCAACTGATTTGGCAAAACAGTCCAAGAGCAGCCAATTTGTGACTTCTGGCATAATATAAAGTCAATACGTGGCTTCGTTGATTCCTTAGGAATGAGAGCCAAATTCCAGAAAGCAGATGGTGACTAAATTAATTTTGAGAATAGGGGTAAGATGTGAGTGTCGTAATTCATCAAGCTATAGGCAAGGGAATCAAGATACTAATTCTGGGTGATAAGAATTCTAGGCTTAGACAAGAGGAGAGCAACTTAAACCATCAGGCATGACTTTGATATGTAGGAGGAAAAAGAACCTTCAAATAGTGGTTTATTAACCTATGTAAAACCTAAAAGAAAACAAAAGTTTATCATAAACTTGCAATTTTTTTTTTTTTTTTTTTTTTTGAGGTACCAGGACCAGGGATTGCCACATCAGCTCCCCTGAGTTGGTGGTTTCATTTGTTTGCTTGTTGTTTGGGTTTTTTTTTTTTAAGGAGGCACCAGGATCAAACCCAGGACCTCCCAGGTGGGTAGCAGGTTTTCAACCACTTGAGCCACATCTGTTCCCTGAACTTGGAATTTAAATTAAGCAAATCATTAATTTAATGATTCAGTAACTCTTATATGCCAGGCATCATCACAGGCAGATGGTAAGAATAGAAATGATCAAACCCTAAGTCCTTTACTCTCAATGTGCTCATTATTGAAAGTGGAGGTAGGCATCTGCACAGGTAAGTTGCACTATCCATGGTGAAGTTTAAGTGCTGTATACAAGGTATAAGTTAAATGCAAGCAAGGGCTGGGAAGGCTTCACTAGGAAAGTGGTGTCTGAGCTGAATTTTGAAGAGCCAGTTATATTTTTTCATGTCGACAGGGGGAGAATGATATTCCAGACTCAGAGAACAGCTTGTATTAAGACATGTATCTGTTAGAGGGCCTGTCATTGGTTCAATTCTATGAAAAGAGTAAACATATAAGGTGAGTTAGGAGATAAGGCAGGAAAGGTTTGTAGGTGCTGGATTGTAAAGGGCTTCATAAGAGCTGGATAAGAGGTAGTGTGGATAAAATAGATTTAGGATAATTCTTTTTTAATGTGAGATAATTTTAGACATGGTAATCACCAATTTACAAAAGGGCTTTGTTTTAAAATATTGAAACTGGAACCTCATTGTTTGATATAATGTTGACATTCATTGGCTTCCCAAACAAAACCTATAAGGGGGGTTTTAGATAGGCTCTGAAATTTAGGAGCTCTTGTCCAAGTAATTTTGCAAGTCTTCAGTCTTTTCAGCTATAAAATGTAAGGCTTTGATGTCAATTGACTCTGTCATTTCATAATTGTAACCTACTTACCGTACTAGAAATTTCTGTGGGGAAAAATGCACATCCATTCAGGAATCCAGTAACTGACTTTCCACAAAAGGCAAAGCAGGAATTATTTCTGCCTTTCTCCCCTAGGCATACGACACCACTAAAATTAAGGAGCAGGGGAGGGCTACAGCCACAGGTTTTCAAAGGTAGGAACGGCAGTTCTTATTTAGACTGGATTAGGAAGTTATAATTGTTTGTCTTTTCCAATCACTCTTAAATTGGGTTTGCTACACTTTAACACTTCAAAAGGAAAATTCATAATATATCTATATATTATCTTTCTCTTTATAAATATCAGGTAATACACAGGTATGGTTTGCAATGTGGGTTTGTGAGATTCATCCATGTTGATACATGCAGCTCTAGTTCATTTTTTTTTCCTGTTGTACAATTTTCTCTTGAGTAAATACACTACAGTTTATCTGTTCACCTGTTAGTGGACACTAGGTTATTTCCAATTTTTTGCTAGTTCAAACGGTGCCACTATGAATTTAAACTAGTGTTCAGCAAAACATGGAGAGTCTTCCTAGAGAAGACGTGGCCATGTATCAATCGTTATTTAGAAAAAGTAGCAACTTTAGAGATAATATAAAGGTCATAAAATTAAACACCATACAAGCAAAGCATTGGCAGTTTAACATGTCACTACATTAAAATTTATAGTGGTCCATTTTTCAAAATTAATATAATGGACTTTGGTATAACCACCTTTTGGATTTGCAAAGTCAATAGACTTTTTTCTTGTGATTTATATTTATCTTTGCTGCTCATTTCATTCTCCGCTACTATGGATGCTATTAATATGAATGCACCAGTTCAGTTTTCTATAAATTAGAACAGAGTAACTTCCTATTGATATCATTGAGAACATTTATACGATTTTATTTGGCTCATGAAAGGCCATCATTATAAGAAAGAGTTGCTGTCAGCTCTCTTACATTTGGGCGGTGTCTGTACCCACAAATGGTTGGTATATGTACCCAAACGTTTCTATTCTTTGCAAACTGTTTGTGTAGGTATATTCTGCTTCAGCTTTACCAAGCACATTTTACCAAGTAAATTACATACTGTTCATGCATGGCCTTATATAGTCCTCCCAACTATTCTTATGTAATTCTCAAAACTAATTCCAGGTGAGAAACTGGAAATTTGTCCATGCTACTAGATAATGGAACGAGGATTCAAACCTAGGACTCAGAAACTGAGGCCAAAGTTATGACATGCTATGCTATGCTACACTACTGTAAAGTAATTAATAATATTTTCCATTTATTGAGGAATTGGATGCCAGTGACTTAATCTAACTACTTATATACATTATTATATTTCCATTTTACAGATATAGAAACCAAGATTTAGAAAGGTTAAATAATTTTGTTAAGATAACAGAAAATAGCAAGGATGTCATGCAAATTCGTGGAGCATTCCATATTAAAAAGAAAAAAGATTACAAAAAACAAGTGGCTAAACTAGCATTCAGACCCAAGGCTTTATCACTACAAAACCCCCATCTGCCATTCCAGTATCTTTTATGCACTTATATACATACAAGAAATAATACTGAGAATGTTTTTTTAAGTTTGGTGGCTAATTTAACTATCCAGTTGTTTTCCAGGATTTCCATCAGTAATTTCATTTGCTCAAAATCCACAGCAATTAGAGTACCTTTTAGGAGTTGTAAAAAAGGCAGTTGGAAGGAAGGGATACTTAAATATCTATGACTATTAAAAACTTGATAATAAAACTTTTCTACAGAATGTCTGAAACAGTGATTTCTGTTTTAAAAGTATTTGTGGTTGCTGTTGTTAAAGCCAGTGTCTGGGACAGACAGTTTGCATCCAAGTATACTATTTATTCAAGAAATTGATTTATATAGGAGAACTTCTTTGGGGACAACCAAATGATCTTTTTACAACATGAATCTGATCATTCCCTTCTTAAAAGTCTTTAACTGGATTTAAGCAGAGAAGTGGCAATTAGGCATCCAGATAGAGAATATTGTCTACTCATAATCTATTTATTTATAACACTGGAATGGGGGTTGGCATCCTACTGCCTGTTTTAGTACAGTCCACAAGTTAAGAATGGATTTTATATTTTTAAATGGCTTTAAAAGTCAAAAGAAGACTATTTCGTGAAAATATATGAAATTCAAGTGTCAATATCCATAAATAAACTTTATTGGAACACAGCCACTCTCATTTGTTTACATATTTTTTTTTTAAGAATTTTCTTTTCTTTTTTTCTTTTTTTTTTTTTTTTAAAGATTTATTTTTATTTATTTAATTCCCTTCCCCTCCCCCGGTTGTCTGTTTTCTGTGTCTTTTTGCTGCGTCTTGTTTCTTTGTCCGCTTCTGTTGTCGTCAGCGGCACGGGAAGTGTGGGCGGCGCCATTCCTCAGCAGGCTGCTCCCTCCTTCACGCTGGGCGGCTCTCCTTATGGGTGCACTCCTTGCGCGTGGGGCTCCCCTACGCGGGGGACACCCCTGTGTGGCACTGCACTCCTTGCGCGCATCAGCACTGCGCATGGGCCAGCTCCACACGGGTCAAGGAGGCCCGGGACTTGAACCGGGGACCTCCCATGTGGTAGACGGACGCCCTAACCACTGGGCCAAAGTCCATTTCCCTTTGTTTACATATTGTCTATGGATACTTTTGCACTACCAGAGCAGAGTTGAATAGTTTTGAGAGAAACCATATGGCCTGTAAAGTTTAAAATATTTACTGTCTGGCCCTAGTTTGCCACTAGAGGGAGTGTAAGAATACAGACTTTGGAGTCAGAGGGAACAGGGTTTGAGACTCAGTTCCTTCATCTGTAAAATGCTATGACCATTTAATGAGAAGAGGTAAAATTGGAAGAGTGGCTTAGTGATTGTTGCCTTTTATCAAGGAGAAATGAGGATAAGTAAAGGTTTTATGCTGCTTTTACTTGGCATGGTAATAATAGAAAATATTAATGTAAAACTACAACAAAAGTGAAGTTTTATATGATATATAATTACATTTACCTTAAGTAACCTTTTCCCAAAACTTTTTGCATATGCCACTTATATTAGTAAGGATTCCTAATTGCAAATAACAGCAATCGTAATTTAAACCAGCTTGAACAATGAAGGTAATGGTTTGTTTCTCTCAACTGAAAATACAGATAAAGGCATGTTTCAGACTCCATTGCTCTGTATTCTCTGCCTTCTTCCCTGTACTGGTTTTGTCCTCGTGCTGACTTACTTCATGATGGGGACATGACTGCAGCAGTTCCAGACCTCGCATCTATATGCAGCTCTGTTCAAAAGGACATTCCAATCATTGAACCAGAGATAATGGGTATCACTCTGATTAGGCCACAGTGGTAAGGAGTATGGGAGTCGGTCCTACCCCAACTGCACCAGGGGAAGGCGGGTTATATGCTGGGGGAATCCCAACATTGTCCACTAGAAAATTGTTTATAAGATATCTCATGAGCTGTTTAAAGAGAAAACAAGCACGTAATTTAATAGTACATAATTTATAATTCACCAGTTATTCTATTTGAAACTAATGGCACCTGTGTTTTTATTAAAATAAAAGAGCTCTCATTGCAAAAAGGCAAGTAAGGATGGTTTGGTTCCCTTCTCAAAGATACAAAATCTTAGAGTTGAGATCATAGCATTTGGGTCCCCAGCAACTCATTTATTTCCTAGCAGCACCAAGATCAGAACTTTGGGAACTGGGAACTAAAGAGTTCGAATTGCCTGTGGTATGTTAAATCTAGCTATCCTACCTGGAAGCTATGTTTGACCTTTCTAGCCCTGGGAGTGCTGGTATCCTTTGAGAGAATCTTATGTATCACACAAAGAAAATAGAAAATTTAAAATATTTATTTCCTTATAAAAATGGTATGTTTTCTAGCTCAGAGTAACAACTATCATCTGTAAAATTGACTGATAAATAAGCCTAAATTATACATATGAATTGGGCTAGTGATAGTGTGTTGTAGGAGCATTCAGAAATCAAATGACCTCTTAGTTACCCATAATTGAATTTTTTTTTGGTAAAAATATAAACCAAAAGCAAAAAACCAGAGGTTAACTTTTACCTGAAAGCCATAGGAAGTACTGGGGATCAAACCCAGGACCTCATAGACGGGAAGCAGGAGCTCAACCACAGAGCAACATCTGTTCCCCAGTCATAAGTCTTTATTGAAATAAAACTGAGATCTTAATGCCCGAAAGTCCATCAAAGGTTTTATTCCTATTTCAAATATACAAATTATTAAGGTTAGCTAGTTGTTATAACTCTACATACTTAAGCATAGTGCTTTTTAAGTGTTATAGTTGCCATTATAGTTAACATTCCTATCATGCATAACACTTGTTTCCTGACTTAAACTTTTAAATTTGGCATTCTGAAAAAAATATCATTTCTCATTGAGACATAGAAAATTTCTGACCCATAGTACCTTCACAGCTGACAAATTTTGCTTTCACTTTATTGAAATTATCGCCTTCTGTTCTTCAACTTTTTGTGTGTGTGTGTGGCACATTCATTGCATTTGGTGAATACATTTTGGAGCACTGCTGCACCGCATGGATAATAATTTACATTATTGTTTATACTCTTCCCCCAGTGGGTTATGGCAGGATATATTATGTCCAGCATCTGTCCCTGCAATATTGTTTAGGACAACTCCAAGTCCCAAAAATGCCCCCACATCTCATCTCTTCTTCCCTTTCCCTGCCCTCAGCCACTGCCATGGCCTGTCTCCGCATCCATGCTACAGTTTCTTCCATTATTAGTCACGATAGTTCTATGGTAGAATACCAGTAAGTCCACTCTAATCCATATTTTATTCCTCCATCTGTGGACCCTGGGATAGTGATGCCCACTCCACCTCTATATCGAGAAGAGGATTAGATTCCACATGTTTCTTTAACTTCTAATACTAACTTTTCTACCATCAACATTTATTCTTATTGCCTGAAATTTAAAGCCAAGTAAGAACTAGAAAGGGTGACAGAGACTTGAGGTTGACAGAAACACTAAGGTTTCTAACTCTAGGAGTATCCTCTTAAAATCAGAACAGCTAATTAACTTCTTTGAAACATCCTCTTTCCATTCCCCCGGGGAAGGTGAAAATCAAACAACTAGCTTAAAGAGATTTTTAATTAGACTAGTGCTTTTTAAGTGATTCAGTCTCTGCTTCTGTGAAATAGGGGAACAAAGAGAAGCAAGGACAGAGGGAGGATAGAGAAACTGGGTGGCTTTTGTGCAATTTCTAAGTTTAGGATAATTTAGTTGTAAGTTTCAAGAATTGTTAAATCAGACATTCGGTTGTTTTCCAAAGCCCAATAGAAATGATCTATGCATTTTCCACTGTTGTGAATATTTTCCCCAAAGCAAAGTTTGAGCAGAATTTTAGTGGCATTCTTTTCTCCCGGCCTTCCTCCTCCACCTCCAGGTCAGAGTCAACATGGCTCCAGTCATGGTTTGTGAATTGCACATTACAAACTTTGGGTATGTTTGGAGTGATGATGTTGTATCACCTCACAGAGAATATCCCCTAATGCCCCTATACCATCTGTCTGCTGGACAGCTATATTTGGTAACTGGAAGTGGAATTGTGAAATGTGCCCATATTATCACTTCTCTCTTTCGTCCCCTTGGGAGGGAAGACTTCCCAGTACTCCTAGAAAAATCTCTGCTGCTGATTGGGAAAATACCATATCAGCTGTTAATAATTTGCTGTCTATACAATTAAAGTCATTATTTTAGATACCAAAGTAGACATCCTAAAGTGAAACAGCTCTGAGTGGAATGAATAAAGTTTATTTATAAAGACTTCTTAGAACTAATGCTTCATATTTAAATTATAGAGAATTTAATTCTTAGAAGAAAACTGCTTCTGTTCTTTCCCTCAGGAATGTTACATGACATCTCTGTTGCTTTGTGAGTAATCAGACATGCAAATAACGCCTCAGAAATCAAGCTAAATTTAAAGAAGGCTTAGAAACTTTGGAGAGTGTGTCATGGAGTGCAAGATTGAGGGAAAAGAAAAATACCAACATAGCTTGAATTTACTTAATAAAATTAAGAACATGAAAGAATTAGCAGAAATGATTGATGTGATACTCATAGCAGAAGGGGAGAGATTCCCTTGCCACAGACTGGTCCTGGCTGCATTTAGCCCTTATTTCAAAGCTATGTTCACCTGTGGACTACTTGAATGTACTCAAAGGGAAGTCATACTCCATGATACCACAGCAGAAAGTGTGGCAGTGATGTTAAATTACATGTACAATGCATCTTTAGAGATCAATAATGCCAATGTACAGACTGTAGCTATGGCTGCCTATTTTATGCAGATGGAAGAAGTCTTTAGTGTGTGTCAGAAATATATGATGGACCACATGGATGCCTCCAATTGTGTAGGTATCTATTATTTTGCAAAGCTGATTGGAGCTGAAGATTTATCTGATCAATCGAAGAAATATTTATATCAGCACTTTGCCGAGGTGAGCTTACATGAAGAAATACTAGAAATTGAAGTGAATCAACTTCTGACACTTATTAAGTCAGATGATCTTAACATCTCCAGAGAAGAGAGCATTCTGGACTTAGTCTTGAGATGGGTAAATCATAATCAAGAATTGCGTACAGAGCATCTTGTTGAGCTTTTGAAGCAAGTCAGATTGGAACTTATAAATCCTTCCTTTTTAAGACAAGCCCTAAAAAGGAACACAATGCTTCTGTGCCATGCAGATTGCATTGACATAATTCAAAACGCTTTCAAAGCCATCAAGACACCCCAGAAGCATTCTCTAAATCTTCGTTATGGCATGGAGACTACCAGTCTTCTGCTTTGCATTGGCAATAATTCTTCAGGAATCAGGTCAAGACATAGGAACTATGGGGATGCTAGTTTTTGTTACGACCCTTCATCACGCAAGACCTATTTCATCTCATCTCCAAAGTATGGTGAGGGTTTAGGAACCGTGTGTACTGGTGTTGTCATGGAAAACAACACTATAATTGTGGCTGGAGAAGCAAGTGCCTCTAAACTATCTAGACAGAAGAACAGGAACGTTGAAATCTATAGGTATGTATGTCACAGTGAATTCAGAAAGTTCTGCTGAAAGAGTGGTCACATCTTAAATTATATGTAGTCAAAATTACCCTGTAAGTCTCCCATAAAAAATAGCATAGTTTTGTATAAGCAAATGTTTAAAATCCCAAATGTGTAGTAAAATAGAATATATATAATCCATAATGAAATCACCCACATTTTAAAATTATTTTTTCTCTCCCTTTAATTGCTGAAAACATAAAGTTGAATTTGCATGAGTTAAATGTATGTGTGTTAGGATTTCATTGTTTGTATTTCACTATTTATCTAGATGATAATATATATTACATAGCTTTGTTTCTAAAGAGCCTGGTATCATTTTTAGCAAGAAAGAAAAATTTTATTGATATGGTCTCTAAAATCATTTTTAGCATAATTCAGAGTTATTAGTAATTTTTTTTACCAAAAATTAGTAGTTATTTACCACTTTTCAGTCTGTATCCTTAATTTGTGGATCTTTCCTAAACCTGCAATATTGCCAAATATGTGTTCTCTAAGAAAGCTTCAATCCTAGAATTGTGGGAGGAGAACAAGATTGTCTGCTAAAAAAAATAGCATATTGTCTAGGTCTTGTATTTTGAGAACACATTTATATATTGTTTATTTGGCAAGTATTCAGCACTTAAATATAAATATGCAAATAGAATAAATGCTAGACAGTGAAAACCCTCCTTTAATATCTGCCCCATCTTAGACTTCAGTTCCCTCTTACCAAGGTTTGTTCAGACTTTTTGGTCAGAAAGTATTTCTTCTTGATAGTGAAGATGGAGCAAAGAAAGAATCAAGAGGTCTAATATTTTTCTGTCATCTCTTAGTATTATCAGTTTCAAACCTTTCCCTTTTCTGCATTCATACTTTGAAGACATGCAGAGATGCAGAGCCCTGAATGAGGGATGTGGACCTATACATGGCAGAGCATTTTGATGAGCAGTGGATATAGTCTTCTTCAGAATGGTCAGGTATAGACTACAGAGCCAGGATATGAAATCTTTACAGGAAGAAGCTTTAGCTTTCCTGGGATGGTTCTTATAGGTCCATGGCAATTGTTTTATACTTGCTTTTCATGAGGTGCCCTTCTTTCCGTCTTAAGAACCTTTTGTACAAGTACCTCAGGTTCTTTAAATAGCTTTTTCTTCCTCATCAAGATAATCCACAATTCTGCCATCAGAATTTATTTTTAATAAAAGTCCAACCCTGTCAAACTTTTAAATATTGATCCCCAGACAGCTTTCCTCTTAACATTATTTGAAAGCCTGCTTTCATTTCTTTCGGCATATGTCTAGCTATTTACCTACCATGTTTTCCTTACCTAACTTGAACTCAACTGGGCCCTTCTTACCAACCAGTTCCTCCATACTGGTCAGAATTAGGGTAAAGTTACCCTCATCATTCCCTCCAATAATGAAATTTTCAACAAGGCAAACGATGAAAGTATCTGAAGGATTACTTTTGGGCTTAAATGAGACTCCCAACAGATATCTGGATAGAAAAAAATCTAGGACTACTGAAGGTCACTTTAGTTCTAGTTTCATGATATGTGTGAGAAATGTATTATCCTGTGGTATATGCCTATATTATTCTGTTTCTTATCAGTTTTATCTCTGTCCAAACTCTTCAGTTTGCCTCTGTAGTTCATAGATTTCCATGCAGGTATATTTCTTCTTAACTTGAAAAAGGAAGTAGAATAGTGTTCTAGGTGGTAATTTCTTTTTTAAAAAGATAGACCTTTCAGTTTCTCTTCCTTATCCCTCACACTGTGTGACTTCTGTAAACATTGAGTATTCCCATCACTTTGTTTTCTTTTTTATGTCGTATCCATTTTTTTTTTCAGAATAACAAGTTTTATAATTTGCAAAGTGTTCTCTCCCCATTTTCAATTTAAAACGTTTAACCAAAAATCAGTTTAACGTCATCCAGCACACATGTACTTCCCAACCTTCAAGGAATATATTTTGTCCCTATCCTATTTTCATAAACCATGTCTCACAGAACCAAAATAATATGTTTTAGTTCTATCCTTATATCCATTCAATTGAGTTTACTTGAGTAGCCCCTATGTAGGGACAGATACCTAATACTCCTTTCTCTTCAAAAGTCCAGTACCATTAAAAATAGTGGTGAAATAGTTTGTAACAAATATTCCACAACAATGCAAGGTGTTGGTGGTTGGGAGATGTATGGGAGTCCTGTATGTGTGTTTGATTTGTAAATTCACAGATTTTACTATACACTTACCATCTATGTATGTTAATATATGAATGATAAACTTCAATTAAAACTTTTCAAAATACCACCTCTAATTCTAGAGACTTTGGTTTCCTGCCTAGAATTATATCATAGAAGACAGCTATCACAGGGTTTCATAGATTCCTGCATTCAGTTTGTGACAAGTCAGACATATCCTCAGAAAAGGAGCGTACCTTCCAACCTCCCTGTCAGGCCTGAAGCCTAAAGTTATCTCTGGGGAAGTGTGTGCAAGCTGGCCTAGAACAACAAACGTCTCCTCTGTACAACTAACTGCCAAATGCTTGATGCAAAATTAGTAGTCTTTACTTTTAAAATAGTACTGTCTACAAGACACACACATTGTAATTTCTTCATTCTTTCCCAGATAGAACAACCTTTGTTCTTATTTTCATATTTTCCTGGCTTTTATTTTACTTTTATTTAGTTTTGAAGTCCAGGCTTACCTCCTAAATTTTCTGGGACAACTAATTTCACTTATTTTATCCCACTGTCCACAAAAGTACTTTTGCAGCCACTAACTCATGTATTAAGTGATTACATAATGCCACAGACACATATCTGCCTACACAAACATATATACACACATTATTTGGATATATGTATGTACATATATGTGTGTGTAGATACATGAATAGCCATTATATATGTGTATATATAACCCACTTGCACACATACACACAAATACTCAGGTAATGCGTTGGATTCTAGGACGCACTGAGAGACCAAATACCCTAGAGTCCCTATCTCCCAAGATTTTGTTCAGTATATGGATATAGCTATTTCTGAAAGAGATTACTATACCTATTAGATTAAAAATTGATTTAAATGCCCAACAGACATCTATAGGTGACTTTTTATACTGTACTCTGACCTCAGTTTGCAGTTTCTATTTTAAGCCAGTTAGAAAAATAATTCTTAAAACTCTCCATATCCTACATAGCTCTGAAGTGAGATATTTTCAGATTTTCTGTTATAAAACTTTTACATTCTTTAATGTACTATTAAAGTGATATTTCTAGTCACAGAATAAGACATTTTTGTAGTTTTTGGTTATGTATACTTATTCTTCTTTTAGGGTAAAATTACAGATTATTTGCTGAAAGACTGTCCTATTTGTTCTTGATTTTCTTTCCCAAAATTAGAAAATAAAGACTAGTCTTGGATAATCTATACTTTTCCTCTGTGTTTCTTTCTTAGAATTCCTTTAGATATGATTAATCTTTCTTAAGCAACGAAAAAACTGTACCACTACCTTGAGTTAATGTTTTTTTCTCACCAGTTAGTAGAACCAGATCATATTGTTTTTAGTTGGGGGAAAAAAAAAACTTGTGTGTTTCTTGGGTAAGTTATTTTCATATTAACTCTAATCTTGGGTTCTCTCTCTCTGTGTTAATTTACAGGTATCATGATAGAGGAAACCAGTTTTGGGAAAAGTTATGCACAGCTGAATTTCGAGAGCTCTATGCTTTGGGCAGTGTCTATAATGACCTCTATGTTATAGGAGGACAGATGAAAATTAAAAATCAGTATCTTATTACAAACTGTGTTGATAAGTACTCTGTAGACCGAGACAGTTGGAGAAGGGTGTCTCCCCTTCCACTAGAATTGGCGTGCCATGCTGTAGTAACAGTGAATAACAAGCTCTATGTGATTGGAGGCTGGACCCCGCAGGTTATGAAATTTCCTGTATACCTAGTTGGCATGGCTATGCTGAATCTTACTGCTATGTTGAAAACATTGTAGTTGTTGAATACTAAAAAAATGCTTTCCGTTTTCTAGAATATTAAATTTAAGGTTTAAAGTGTTAAAGCAACTTAATTTTTTTTTCAGGAGGTACCGGAGACCGAACCCAGGACCTCAAACAGGGGAAGCAGACACTCAACCACTTGAGCTATATCTATCCCCTAGAGTTAATTTTAAAGTGTATTATTCAGAGACATGACTTCATTCAGTATTCATACTATGTTCTTCATAATTCTTCCCATTCTTGCTAATTATGAAAGATGCTTTGTGCAGGATTATCTGTAGGAAGCATCTAAGTGGGAGGCTGAGAAACTGAACCCTCATCCCAACTGTCTGCTTAATAGCTGTGTGGCCTGGGGCAAGTAACTCTTAAATCTTTCCCATGTTTAACATTCCTATCCTAAGTGGGAAACTGGGATAGTGTTGCTGTGACATCAGAATCATTTCCATGAAAGTAGATTGTGATTTTAAGCATGGGCATTAGCAGATAGGGAAACCACAACACTGTTTCTGTTGAAGCCTGGCGAAGCAATTTCAAGCCAAAATCGAAAAGTCAGTAGACTGTGACCACAGGGGCCCTTTTGGATATTCCCTCCTGTGACTTGGAGCCTTCATAATAGTGTAATTCCTGCAACCTTCTTCTCTGGCCATTCATTCTTTCTAATAAAAGCTTAGTCTTATTAGCTCATTGACCATTCCCATGAAGGAAAATAACTGTATTTTTGCCTATGTGATTTCTTATTTCCACATTTGATTCATACATAATAAAACTGATAATTTTTTCTTTAATTTCACAAACTTAGATTTTTTTTTAGGAGGTACCAGGGATTGAACCCAGGACCTCATTCATGGGAAGCAGGTGCTCTACCACTGGGCTACATCTGCTCTGCAATGAGAGTTTGTTTCTTTGTTTATTTGTTTTGTGTTTAGGAGGTACTGGAAATCAAACCTGGGACTTCCTACATGGGAAGCAAGCACTCAACCAATTGAGCTACATCTGCTCCCAATTTTGTCTTTTATATCTTATCATACCTGTTATAAAAACTTAAATGTCAGGGAGTAGATGTGGCTCAAGCAGTTGAGTGCCTGCTTCCCACATGGGAGGTCCTGGGTTTGGTTCCTGGTGCCTCCTTAAAAAAAGCACAAGCAGACAAACTCAAAGAGCCCGTGTGTCTCAGTGGTTAAGCTCCGGCTTCCCACATACGAGGTCCCAGGTTCAATCCCCAGCCAGGCACCTCGGAAAAAAAAAAAAAGTCACATTTAACACTTTTTTTTTTACCTAGACAATGTATCAAAAAGTGTTAGTTCACCACAGCTAATAGTTTAAACCTGACAAATTATTTGTAATTAAGTTTTTCAAAATTGTTTACGTAATTTTTTATGAGTAAGTTCCAAAGACAACGTAGAAGTTTTCACTAAAATAGAGCTTAAATACTTAAATTAGAAGGAAAAGTAAAATAATAAAATCTATATTCATTAATTTATGTGTCTTTGAACAGGTGACATGTGGAGGTTTGTTGCATACCAAAGGCTTTTGCTAATTTGGTCTAATTCCTAATACAGTATATCATAATTCTTTATATATTAAAAATAGCCAACTATAGGAAGCAGATTAGGGCCAACGAATAGGGCGTCCGCCTACCACATGGGAGGTCCAAGGTTCAAACCCAGGGCCTCCGTGTGATGAGCTGGCCCAGGCACAGTGCTGATGCGCGCAAGGAGTGCCGTGCCACGCAAGGGTGTCACCCATGTAGGGGAACCCCATGCGCAAGGAATGTGCCCTGTAAGGAGAGCCACCCAGTGCCAAACAAGCGCAGCCTGTCCAGGACTGGCGCCACACACATGAAGAGCTGACATAATGAAAAAAGAGACACAGATTCTGGGTGCCACTGACAAGAATACAAGCAGACACAGAACACACATCTCTCTGTGTGACAACTGGGGGGGGGTGCAGAGAAGGGAAGAGAAATAAAAACTAAATAAAAATCTTAAAAAAAAATAGCCAACTAAACTTAAATGCACAGAGTTTTCATAGGCATTACCTCTGTGTTGAAAAACTGCAACCCCCCCCCAAAAAAAGACCCTTAGAATCCTTAGTCTGAAACCATATATATTTCCTGACACATTTTGTAGTATATAAAAGACATTACTTCCACTTCAAGTTTATGAATATGAAAAGCCACTTAAATCTATGCAAGAATAAGCAATTATACAATTTGTACTGTCTCTAGTCATAAAAAGATAATGTAAATATATAGAATAGCTGCAAATTTAGATCAATCCATATGTCTTGAAAAATTGAATTCAGACCATTTCTACCTAGATCAGAATTATGGTATAAAATGCTTTAATTACTAAAATACTAAAAATGTTTTTGCAGCTTAATTTTGTTCAGTTTGGATTTAAAAATATAAAGAAATTTGCCTTATTTCTCACAACCATAAAATGTAAAAATAGAATTACTTTTAAATAATGTTCAAAAGAGCATGGCTTCATTTTTAAGGCTTTGCAATTGCTTCATTTAAAAAAAAAAAAGAGATATGTTGTCTCACTGTTAAGATCACAAACTGTTTGCTATAACCCAACTCCTCAGCCCCACTGTTACAGACTATAAATACCTCTGATATTGACAGTGTACTTGCAACACCAAGTAATGGGATTTGGTTTGTCTGTGAGTGTGAGTCACTTTGGTTAACCCCTATTTATCTCCTTGGCTGTCTGCTTTGATTAATTGCACTCACATACAAAGATCTCTAAATGGTATGTTATTATATTGGCTGTCATATTTCATACAGATGGATCTTCCTGATGAGGAACCTGATCGATTAAGCAACAAACTGTTGCAGTATGACCCCAGCCAAGATCAATGGACACAGCGGGCACCCATGAAGTACTCTAAGTACCGGTTCAGTACAGCTGTAGTCAACAGTGAGATTTATGTTTTGGGTAAGAAGCAACAAATTGCTAACAAAACATAGATACTTTTTATTTTCCTCAGCAGTTGCCTCAGTAAAAATGAAATATTTTCCCTCATCTTGTTCTCAGTTCAAATGCATATGTAACTAGCCAAATTTTTTCTTTAGTTTCTTATTTTCTAGAGCACAATCAAATAAGAGTAAATAAAGGTCCATTGACCTATTGAAAGCAAAATTATTTTTGTGGTATTTTCAAGTACCTTGGAACACAAGAACAGTAGTGACACATACTTACTTATACTACCAAATAAAAAGCTTGGAAATGACCACTTTTGGTCAGTGAAATACAGGCCTTTGCAACCAACTGTGATTAAATGGTGAGAAAACCAGCTAGGTAAGACTATGCCACAAATTATACCAATTCTTATTTTGCCTCACCCTCCAAATTTGTATAGTGGAGTCATCCAATAATCCTCGTCTGAACCTATTTTTTTCCTTATCTCTTGAATAAGTGTAGTCTTGTGGTGACCAGCAGGGATTGGTGGAAGATTTTTGTTCAATTGTCTAAAGTGGGTCAAATCAACTCCAGAACGGTCCTTATATTTCTCCTATACTTATTATTTCTTCCTTTTTTATTAGGCCCTTTGCTCTTCTAAGAACTTTCTATCTCCCTAACATCATCCTTTATCACCTTCCCCACCTCCCATAAATTTTGGAAGGAATGAAACTGCACCCATGGCCGACTGGCAGAAACGTGGGGAAGATGACGGGTAGCAAAGAGATGGCAGACAAAACATGAAATATGGCGGGAAGGCAAACCAGTTGTACTTAAATAGAAACGGTTGTTTTTTTACTAAAGGAAAGCCATTATCTCTTGACTGTTTGCATAGCATGAAGCAAAAAATTAATGTCCTCAAATACTAATTGTTGTTTTATGATTTAAGAGCAAGAACATTATGCAACATAATTTTTTACTACCTCAGTTATGAGACTCATTGCGATTACAGTTTTTGTCTCTGTATATGTTCCTTACTTTGTTACAATATATATTATAGACCCAGAAGATAAAATACCTGAGCTTTGATAGATAGCCTAGAATGGGGGGGAGGGGGTTGCTGATCTAATTATAGTACAAGTTGGAAGCAGCTAAAAGTAAGATACAGGTGTTGTATCAGTTGAACCAGAATGAGAATTTCCCCTAATATGAAGCCACAACTAGGCCACATGTGGAATAAAGATGATATCTTTATTGGTAAATTATGTGGGGAAAGGCACCTAAAGACACCCACACCCTTTAAATGAATGGAAGGAAGAAGATTTTAAAGATTTTTAAAAGATCAGGATAGGTGAACCAGAGAAAAAGAGTATGCTCCAGAAAAGGGGCCAGTGGGAAAAGGCAAGGAAGTACAGGTAGGGAGAATGGCATAAGCAGAGGCTTGGTGGTGACTATTGAAGTGGTAAGGGTGGGTAGAGGATGAAGAGTGAGTAAATGACCCACCGGGGTAGAGTTGTGAGATACAGACAAGGTAAGCTGGAGCCAGATTATGAAGGCCTGTGAATGAAGAACTAAGAAAATAATACTAAGCAGTGAGAAATCACGAAGAAGTAGCAGGATTGAAGAATGCTTTGGGAAGTTTGGTGAGGAGAACAAAGCAAAGAAAGTGGAATAACTAAGGAAGGCTTTTGCAGTAGCTTAGAAGCTAGTTTCTGGATATTCAGAACTGGAGACTACATCCATAATCACTCGGTAAATGTTACCACCTTGTAAGAATCAACCTTAAAAGAATCAACTTCCCAAACATTTGCTCCTTAATTCCCAGATATATGTATAAGCTTTGGAATGGAATGAAATTCCATTGTTTAGTATTTTTGTGATAGTTTTAGTTCAGATTTAATTGCTCACCATGTGCATAATTGGAGTTTGAGTAAATATAAAGAACCTAGAACCCTATCCGTTTCATGACATGCAGGCCTTCACAGTCCTTCGTTAACTGTCTTAGCAAAAGCCATGTCTACTTTTAGGAATCTTTATGTGCTCCCTTGTGTTTGGGGTCACTGCCAATTAAGTGATTCTTCCAAATCTCCATAACATTTCATTTCTTACTATCTCCTTGACACATTCCACAGGCTGTCTCAAAAAGAGCAGGTTCTGAAATCTTCCCAGGAGGCAGCATGGTAAAGAAGGAAAGGTACTAGCTTTGGAGTTAAGTAGATTTGAATTTAAAACTGCTTCTACCACTTACCACCAATGTGTCCTTCTAGTAATATTTTTTTACTAATATAAAAAAAATGGAATGCCTATATCATAGAGTGGTTAAGATTAAGTAACATAATATTTGTGAAATCCTTACTATATCAGTATTCAAATGTTGTTACAGCTACTGTTATTGAGCCCTTTTATGTTCCAGGCACTTTGCTGAATTTTTTGTATAAACAGTTTAATCATAAAACCTGTGACAAAAACAAAACTGTGACAAAGTATTATTAACTCTGTTCTGTATGGCTCATTAGCTTCTGGACTGATGTTCCTACTGAAAATACCTAAAAATGTAGGGTAAAACATTTTTAAAATCTTCTGAAAAGCATCCAAGATCTCTTTTGGCAGTAAGAATTTAGCAGGCCAAAGCCAAGTAAAACAGAAGACTTAAAAATGTGGAAAAGTGAAAAGGTCAACACATCCTCTCCCTGCAAACAGCTATGCAAATGGACAGATTTCTCAGAAACAACCATTTCATGACTCTAGAAATCAACCAAAGGCAAACCAAAACTTGAGTTTATTCATAAAAAACTGCTGAACTTTAAGATTTCAAAGAGTCTGCAGGATTCATGCCTATAACTTCCAGTATTCTGAATACCAGCCTATTCAGCACAGTGTACCAGAGTGGAGCTGGCTAGGAAAACTATCAGTTTTGTTGCCAGAGAGGGCTGATGTATTTGGGAATGGGGAATGGAAAACCCACACAGCTTACATGGGCAAAGCTGCACCTTTCCTAGCCTGAGCTTTTGGTCCTGGTTAGGGCAAGGAGCAGACAAGAGAATGAGCCAGAAATTTAAGTGGGATTTTCCAGAGAGGTCCTGGAAATGAGAGAACCATAGAGGAACTCAAGAAATTCTCCATACATCCTGGAGGCTAGGGAAGCTGCACAAACATGCAGTCCCTGGAAATGCCCAACCTCTACACAACTCTGGCTGCATTCACTCGTAGGGGAGACTTAAAGAAGGACCAGGATCTTCAAACATACCTTGCTGACTGGGAGACTATACAGGGTAGGCCTGAGAGGGCCAGGCAGAAAATATAAATTGGGACAGCCTTAGAAACTACCTGAACTATGAATGTGCCCAACCAAAAGATGGTAGAAATATTACTGGTGTTTGAGTACAAACAACCTGTCATCGGGAAGCAGATTTGGCTCAATGGATAGAGCGTCCGCCTACCACATGGGAGGTCCAGGGTTCAAACCCAGGGCCTCCTTGACCCATGTGGAGCTGGCCCATGTGCAGTGCTGATGCGCACAAGGAGTGCCCTGCCACGCAGGGGTGTCCCCCGTGTAGGGGAGCCCCACGCGCAAGGAGTGCGCCCTGTAAGGAGAGCTGCCCTGCATGAATAAAGTGCAGCCTGCCCAGGAGTGATGCCGCACACATGGAGAGCTGATGCAGCAAGATGACACAACAAAAAGAGACACAGATTCCAGGTGCCACTGACAAGAATACAAGTGGACACAGAAGAACACACAGTGAATGGGCAGAGAGAGCAGACAACTGGGAAAGCGGGGAGGCGGGGAGGGAAGAGAAATAAAAAGTAAATCTTTACAAAAAAAAAACCCCAACAACTGTCATTTACTGTCCACTAAGCCATGCAGAAATAGAAGTGACCCCTAGGAAGCTAGGCTAAAAAATAGAACTGAGAATTTTTAAAAACTGAAGCAGAGACAACAGCACACCACAGGGGCGGTAGATTCTGCAGATAAAATCCAGACAAATTACTAAAATAACAACAACCCTCAGTGGAAAAAAGTCACAATCAAGAGTTGCTGTAATATTTTATCAAATGTTAAGCTATCAACAAAATATAACATATGCAAAGAAATGGGAAAGTGTAACTCATACTCAAGAGGAAAAAAATATTTTAAAAAACTGTCTTTTAGTGGGCCTAGGTGTTGGATTGAGGAGTCAGAGACTTTAAAGAAGCTATAAAAAATGTTCAAAGAATTAAGCCATTTTTTAAAGAAGTAAAGGAAGATATAATGACAGTGACTCCACAATGACATCAGTAAAGAAATAGAAATTGTTCAAAAGAACCAAATGGAAATTCTGGGGTTGAAAAGTATAAAACTAAATGAAAAATGTACTAGAAGTCTTAAAGAGCAGATACGAGATGGCCAAAGAAAGAATCACAAACCTGGAGCTGGAGCAATAGAAATTGTACAATATGAAGAACAGAGAAAAAATCCAAAGAAAGAAAAGCCATATATAATAGCATGAAATCTACTAATAGGACTAATAATATAATGGGAATCTCGAAGAGAGAGGGAAAGGGGCAGAATTTTTTTAATAATAAATAATGATCAAAATTCCCAAACTTGATGGAAAAAAAAATGGTATTAATGTACAGATACAAGTAGGATAAATTCACAGAGAACGTCCCCTAAGACATCATAGAAAAACTATGGAAAGACAGAAAATCTTAAAAGCCAGAGAAAAATAACCCATGATGTAGAGGGGAACAGCAGTACAATTAGGATGGTGGCTTGTCATCAGAAACAATGAAGGCAAGAAGGCAGTAGAATAATATATTCAGAGTGCTGTGAGGGAAAAAACAACCTGTCAACCAAGAATTCTATGTCCAGCAAAACTGCCCTTCAAAACTGAAGGCAAAAAAAAAGACATTCCCAGGTAAATAAAGATAGACACAAAGATAATCTGTTGATAGTTTACTTACCTTATAAGAAATGTTGAAGGAAATCCTTGAGGTTGAAAGGAAATGACACCAGACAGTAACCTTAATCCACAGGAAGAAATGCAGAACACCAAAATGATAAATATATAAGTGAATGTAAAAGACTATGTAAATACGTGGTTTTCTTTCTTCTCAGTTTCTTTAGAAGATACATGCTCACAAAGAGCAATAATTATGGTACTGTATTGTTTGGTTTATAAATGTAGATGTAATATATGACAATGTCACAAAGTGGGGTGAAGGAAATGGTGATAATACTTGAGCAAAGTTACTATATTTTAAGGGAATTAAGTCAGTAGTAACTCAAAATAGATAGCAATAAGTTAATACACATATTGAGAATCTGGAGAGACCACTAAGAAAAAGTTTTAAATAGTTCAAAAATTAACAGGAATTTAAATGATGCACTGAAAATAGATATATTAAAATAGGAAGAAGGTTGTAAAGGAGGAGCAGAGGAACAAAGACTTTGAAACACAGAAAACAAGTAGCAAAATGGGTGACAAATTCAACCATGTCAAAATTACCTTAAGTGGGAATGAGCCAAACACTTCAATTAAAAGGCAATTTTTTTCAGACTGAGTAAGAAAAACTAAAACATACTATATGCCATCTATTAGAGATACTTTATATTCAAAGACACAAATAGGTAGAAAGTAAAATGATAGAAAATATACCATGCAAACATTAACGCGGAGACAAAGATTTTTAAACGTTTAAGAGACATGAATGATAGTGAGAAGGATTAATGTTTAGTCATTGTTCCTTAAGAAGAGGAAAGAAAGAATGGGACAAAGGTGATATTTGAAGGAATAATGGCAGAGAAGTTTCTAAAACTGGTGAAAGATGCCAATGCACAAATATAGTAAATGCAGTGAGTACCAAGCACAATAAGTTAACAAAAAACACATAGAAACCTGATAGTGAAACAGAAGAGCACCCCAAAAATCTTAAAAAGCAACCAGAGAGAAAAGATTACTTTCAAGGAAGTGTCATATTAACAGCTGCCTTTTCAACAGAACAATGGAATTCAGAAGACAATAGAATTATATTTTTAGTGTGCTAGGAGAAAATAAATACCAACTTAGAATTTTATACCCAATGAAAGTATTTTTCAAGAACTAGGATGAAATGTAGGTTGCTGAGATCGGCTCAGCAATAGGTTGGCTAGAAGGGAAGGCAACACAGAACTTCACAAAATAAAGGACAGAGAGAAAGACACAAGAGAGCAGATAAAGATGGGACCAGGGGACTCACAGTTTCTGGAACTGAGAGCCTCTACCCTAGTTTCTACCTCATATTTATTGGAAACTACCGAGCAGCTGTTTGCTATCTGAACTGCAACATCTTCTACAATAATAGGGAACAACTGCAACATCTACAATAGAACAGGTGTAACATTTACAATAAGAAACAGGTAAGCCAGCTTCCCACAACATTTCCCCCATTTTGTTTTTGCAAAGTCTATGCAAATGACATTTCACTGATTAACAAAGCTTCCTGCATGATATTTTCACTTCTAGGTTTGAACAATACTCATTAAATTTTTTCCCAACATATTCAGTCCCAGGATTGTTCAAACTTAAAACGAGATTTACATGTACATTCAACAAGGTACATTTATATATCACAGCTCATCAAATCATTTAAGTATACAATATGTTACATTATTAAAATTTTGATTAGTATTCAAGCATTTTATACATAATCCATAATTGCGACAACAAACAATAAGACTTTCAACTAGCAGACATTCAATAAATAGACTTTCATTTCTCATGGGCTTAAGATTCCCAACAAGGCTATATAGGCCAGTACTCAATCAAAAACTATCTCATTTTCCCCAGCATCTTCACTGGACCTGGGGCCACATCCAATTCATAGGCTAAGTCAATATCCACCTTCTCCCTCTTTTTTTATTTTTTTAAAGCAGCCTACTGGAGGTGTCCTCCTACTTCAATGAAGGACCATTCCTAATTAACACATCTTAGTGAGAGATAAAAGGTTTTTAGTATCCCAACAATATTACAAATTCTACTAACATGAGAAAACATTATACTTTATCAATTACAGCAGAGAGCATAGTTCTGTCTTACCCAACCAAACAACATTTAACAAGTTGATAGAGTAGCAGGGACCTTATATCTTGTCCCAATTGTTTGCCTATTCCAGGCCTTTAAAATACCATTGTCTCTGATGTTTCTTAGTAGGGTCACTGCCACAAGTTTCTTCTATGCTGCCAGATTCATTGCCATCAGGCCAGGGCAGAAAACCTTGAAAGAACTGCAAAAGTCCATTGTTGACCTTTTCACACAGTTTTTGTACTTTTTGTATTTATTCATGTTTGTTATACTTTTACAAAACACATGATGTCACTGAATACTATCACAATACTTTTACAACTTGCTATATACATGCTAGTTCTGTCCTGCATATCTCCACACTAACAATTTTAAGACAAAATACACCTTATTACATTTCAGTTAGAATTCCCACAAACTTTTTACCTTTTTCAATATTCACTTAACTTTTACATCTTTCATTTTATCCTATGAAGAAAAATAAACTTCATTTCAATTTAAGCAAGAGCTATTTTTTATGAAGAAACTTATAGTAATTCTATTAAGACTTGGCCCCATGGTTAGGGCGTCTGTCTACCACATGGGAGGTTTGCGGTTCAAACCCTGGGCCTCCTTGACCCGTGTGGAGCTGGCCCACGTGCAGGGCTGATGTGTGCAAGGAGTGCTGTGCCACGCAGGGGTGTCCCCACATAGGGGAGCCCCCACACGCAAGGAGTGTGCTCCATAAGGAGAGCCGCCCAGTGCAAAAGAAAGTGCAGCCTGCCTAAGAATGGCGCCGCCCACACGTAGAGCTGACACAAGATGACGCAACAAAAAAGAAACACAGATTGCCGTGCCGCTGACAACAACAGAAGCGGACAGGGAAACGGACTTTGGCCCAGTGGTTAGGGCGTCCGTCTACCATATGGGAGGTCCACGGTTCAAACCCCGGGCCTCCTTGACCTGTGTGGAGCTGGCCCATGCACAGTGCTGATGCGCGCAAGGAGTGCCGTGCCATGCAACGGCGTCCCCCATGTGGGGGAGCCCCACACACAAGGAGTGCACCCATGAGGAAAGCCGCCCAGCATGAAAAGAAAGAGCAGCCTGCCCAGGAATGGCGCCGCCCACACTTCCCGTGCCACTGACGACAACAGAAGCGGACAAAGAAATGACGCAGCAAATAGACACCAAGAACAGACAACCAGGGGAGGGGGGGAAATTAAATAAATAAATAAATCTTAGGGGGAAAAAAAAAAGAAGTGGACAAAGAAGACACAGCAAATGGACACAGAGAACAGGCAACTGGGGTGGGGGGGAGGGGAGAGAAATAAATCTTTTAAAAAAAAGACAACTATAGAGATCTCATTAATATTTTAAACTTAGGTAGTAATATAAGTGCTTGTTTAATTTTTTTGGCCACTTGAACTTGTTCAGAACCTTTTATTTATCAAATTATATCACCATCCGGTGATATCAAAATATCTTCCTTTTTCTCTTTTCCTTCCTTTCTCTTTTTCTTTTTCCCTTTCTCTTTCTTCCTTTTCTGTCTCTTCTTCCTTATTCTCTTTCACACACACTGAAAATTACAACACACACTGACATTGAACAAACACAAAAGCAGTTCAAATCTATTAATCTAGGATTTCTTCATTGCTTCCTGTTATAATTCAGCATTTCTTTTCCAGTTTTCCTCCTCTCGATTTCTTAATCTCTTTCTGTCCCCAAGCCATACTTGCTTTATGATGCCGGCTTGAACAAGTTCTGTAGTTTAGATACTTTGATGTAAAGCCATTAGTCTTTGGAATGAGACGCAGTCATGCAGTTTTCAGCATCCGTCTCTCCATCTGCATGACTGGAGGTTCTGAGTTCCAGAGGAACTTTCATTGTCTCTTGGTGTTTGTGGTATGGCTTTATTCAACCAGCTGGTATCCACACAGGATGTTCTCTGTCTCCTGGGGTAACACAAGCAAACCCTTGAGGACTTCGAAGGCTTTCCAAACCACTCGGGGCTCTGCACTGTCACACCAACTTTAGTTTCACTCAAGGCAATCCTTCTTCCCTTCAGGTCCCTGTTCAGAGCCCCTCATTGGGCGCCAGATGCTGAGCTTCCCTTTGTGCCCCACGTTGGGCACCAGTTGCTGTGAACCTTCTTCCCTTCAAGCCCCACATTGGGCGCCAGTTGCTGAGATCAGCTTAGTGATAGGTTGGCTCAAAGGGAATGCAATGCAGAACTTTACAAAATAAAGGACAGAGAGAGAGACACGAGAGGAGATAGAGATGGGACTAGGGGACACACAGCTTCTGAAATTGAGAACCTCGACCCTAGTTTCCACCTCGTATTTATTGGAAACTACCAAGCAGCTGTTTGCTATCTGAACTGCAACATCATCTACAATAATAGGGAACAACTGCAATATCTAACAACTGCAACATCTACAATAGAACAGGTGTAACATTTACAATAAGGAACAGGTAAGCGAGTTTCCCACAACAGTAGGTATTTTCAGACAAAGGAAAACTGGGAGTTTGCTACCAGAAGATGGCTATAAAAGGAATTTTAAAGTAAATTTTTCAGTCAGAGAAGGTGATCCCAGCCAGATTGAAGGTCTGAGATGCAAGATGGAATGAAGAGTAAAGAAAGTGGTAAATATATGGATATATATAAACAATAAAATTTTATATACTTAAATTTATTGTAAAACAATAAAATGATAAAATAATAGTAAAAGATGTAATTGTAAAGTATAATTAATAATGGCAGTCAGGTCCAGAGAGGATTAAATAGAGTTAGTATCTCAAGGTCCCTGAATTGTCAAGGAGGAGAATAAAGGAAATCATTAAATTTAGCTTTTTCAAAGTTAAATATCCATAATGGATTTCTAAGTTAACCACTAAAACAATAGAGTATAAAAGTTCCAGACTAGCAGAGGGAAAAAATAGAATTTAAAAGTCAATGCAAAATAATACAATAGAAGGAAATTTAGAAACCCAGATGTGGGCATGGTACACAGTAGAGAGACCTCCAAGAGGAACCATCTAGCTTTCTTAGTTACTGGAAAGGGAACCCCTAGCACACAGACAGTGTGGATATACCCCTATTTTTCTCTCTCTCTCTTCTCTGCTCTCTCACATCTCATCCCTAGGCAATCCTGAGGCTATAGTAGTAGCTGCAATGACTTCCAAGAGACATAACTCTGAGGGAGGAGAAACTTCCTATCCATTCAGTGAAGCTGCAGTTCTAAAAGAATAGTGTATTAGGATTCTTCAGAGAAATAGAACCAACAGAATGTGTATATGATTTTATATATATATAGAAATCTTAAGTGGTTACTCTAGAGATTTCAATATGCATTCTTGACAATACAGGCTAACTTTTTAATACTTTCATCACTTCTCAAACAATGTAAGAACCTGACAACATTTTAATTCCTTTCTTCCCACCCTATGCACTTTTGTTATATATTTCACATGTCCTTATGTTGTGGTTATTTTTAGTGCTTAAGCAGCCTTTTATATTTATTTACAAAATTATATTACTATATATAAAATTACTATTTCCAGTGTTCTTTATTCCTTCCTGACATAGCAGAGTTCAATTTGGAATAATTTCTCTTTAGCCAAAATTATTTTCTTTACTATTTTTGGTAATGTAGTTGTGCTGGCAATGAATTCTTTTAGCTTTGATTGCCTGCAAATATCTTTATTTTGTCTTCATTTATGAGACACATTTTTTCTGGTTAAAGAAATCTGTGTTGGCAGTATCTTTTTCTTTCCATACTTTAAATGTGTCACTCTATTGTATTTGGCTTACATAGTTTCTATTGAAAAACCAAATGTCAGTTTCACTGAGGTTCCTTTGAAGGTAATGCACCTCTTTTTTCTGGCTTTGTTGAAGATTTTCTCTTGATCCTTGGTTTTCAGCAATTTGACTATGATGTCCCTGAGTTTGGTTTCTTTGCATTTATTCTGCTTGGCATTCACTGAACCTTTGGAATTTATGGATTGGTGTCTTTCATTAGTTTTAGAAAATTCTTAGTCAATATTGTTGTTGTTGTTGTTTGTTTTTTTGGGGTTTTTTTGTGGTTTGGGTTTGGGTTTGGGTTTGGGAGGTGCCAGGGATTGAATCCAGGACCTTGTACATGGGAAACAAGTGCTCAACCACTGAGCTACATCTGCTCCTCAATGAGAGTTGGTTTTTTGTTTTTTGTTTCTTTGTTTTTAGGTGGTACCAGAGATAAGATCAGGACCTAGTACATGGGAAGCAGGTACTCAACCACTTGAGCTATCGAGTGGGGAGTATCAAGCTACTCCCCAATATCATTTTGAATATGGTGTCTACCAGATTCTTCTTTCCTTTAGGGATTGCAATTATCCATTTGTCTCTTATGATATTAACCTGGATTCTTTTTTCATTTTTTCTTTCTATACCTCAGTTTGAATATTTTTTTTTGAATATTTTTATTGACCTATCTTCATCTTCATCTTCACTAATGCTGTCTTCTACTTTGTTCAGATTGATGTTAATCCATCTAGTGAATTCTTATTTTCACTATTATACTTTTCAGTTTTACAGTGTTCATGTTATTTTCTTTCATAGATTCTAGTTCTTTGGTGAATTTCTCCAATTTTCTTATTCATTTTGTCCATCTTTTATCAGTCATATTTCACTGCCTGTTCACATGTCCAGTCATTTTTTTTTTTTGTACACTGAACCTTGGGAAAGAATGTGTAGGCTCTAAATGATATCTTCTACCAGAGAAGGTTCTGCTTTTCCTTGCTATGACAGATAGAGCAAGGGACTGCTAACCTCAATACAATAAGAGATTGAGCAGAGCTAGGACTGAGTTGCAGCCTTAGTGAGATTCAGGCCATCTGTGGTTTGTCCCTGTTCCTTGGGCATGGCCCTCCCAGGCTTTCGATTGACTGCCTGATGGATCTGTCTCCTGTGTCCTGAAAGATGGTCAGGATTCACTTCTTTCCCTTCAGAGTTGTTTAGCTTAACTCTTTAGCTTCCATGAACAACTTCAAAACCTGACAGATATCTCAAGAGGGAGACCATTCATTTGTTTATGACAGGGCCTGTCATTTTAGTGGAACTTGGTCTTCTGTATGCTGTGCAACCTTAGGAGAGTTCTCTCTGACTTTTAGAAGTGTTTGATCTAGAATTCCAGATCACTCCAATGGTTAGCATTTTCAAGGAAAAAATCAGACTGTTTGCAGATCCTCTAGTTTCAAATCTGTCTTGCCAGCTCCATGTGATCACCAGAAACACCACTGGTTTCTCTTTCCTTCAGTAGAGTTTCTCTTTCTGCCCCAAAATCAATTCTTAGCCTTCATCCAAAATTAGCAAATACCCCAAAGGCAGAAAATGGCCAAGGAAGAGCTCTCTCTTCTCTGGAATTTTAGTTCATCCAGTCCTCATTGTTTCTTTACCACTACATTTTCCAAAATGTCCATTTTCTAGTTGCATAAGGATCACTGACATGCCATGACCTATTACATCCTACCAAACCATGGAAGGTGGTTTCTATATGTTTTAGACACACTTTTTGTATATATGTTTCACAGTTTTAAAAAGGGGAGAAAGGGAAAATTGAAATTTCAGAAAATGTAAGTACTTAATTCACATTTATTAAGTGGCTAGCAGGAATCAGAACCAGGCATGTGACAGCAAAACCTTTACTTTCTACCACTATGCTATTGCTTCCTTCATCAGTTCAAGATACTTTTTTTTAAGATTTACTTTTATTTATTTATTTATTCCCACCCCCTCGTTTGCACTTGCTGTGTGTTTGTCTTCCTTGTTTCTTTAGGAGGCACTGGGAACCGAGCCCAGGACCTTCAATGAGGGAGGGAGGCACCTACTCTCGAGCCACTTCCGTTCCCTGTTTTGTTGGGTTTCACTATGTTTTTCTTCTTGTGTCTCTTGTTACATCAGCTCACTGCGCCTGCCTGTCACGTCAGCTTGCTGTCTTGCTCATTTTCTTTAGGAGGTACCAGGATCCTCTGCTCCCTGCTTTGTTGTGTCTCTCATTATGTTTTCTCTTGTATCTTTTGTTGCAACAGCTTGCCATGCCTGCCTGTCATGCCAGCTCACTGTCTTCTTTAGGAGGCACCAGAGATTGAATCAGGGACCCCACATGTGGTAGGTAGGTGGGAGCTCAATTGCTTGAGCCACATCTGCTTCCCAAGATACTTATTTTTGTCCTGCCATTCCACTGAGGCTGCTTCAGTGGGCATCTTGAGGAGTTAACAGAGGCCTTTAGGGAAGTACCTAGTTCTGTCTCTACCTTAGGTCAGCTGAGGATGCAGGGCAGTAACCCCACTGAGTTATATATTGAATGGTTCTGGCTCTGTATTCTCTGGCACCCTTTTGGGCTTGGTTTAGGCTTCAGGGTTACAATATTTCCTTTATCTGTCACCAAAGATTGTAAGTTAGAACTGCTCCATAAAGACTAACATAGGGAAATTGGATTACCATTATGTAAGCATATAAATTCTGTGATGTTCTTCCCATAACTGGATGAGTTGGGTATATAAGCTCACATAGCCCCCACCAAAGTCATGACATCTCATCTGTAAGTGCTCCTCTGTAAAAGGGCCTTTCAGAGTACCAAGAGTTCTTTGTGAAATGGTGGCAATGAAAATCCTTGAGCATACTCAGTAAGTCTCCCTCTTTGGACAAGGCTCCCAAGGCCAATCTACAAAGTGGACTAGGTTCCTGAGAGAACAGGAATATTCTCACACTTTCTAGATCCATCCACCTAAGATCATCTTATGAAATGGTCTGAACCTAAATTAAGATTTAATAACATAAAACAAGCAAAGATAGTGAAGGATGGGGAAAGAGGGAACAAACTTTTCAGCTGTAAAACTGAGTAGTTGCTCTAACTTAATGACTGTTGGGCACATAAAAATTGCTCGAGACATATTTTTGACAGAACAGCCATAGACAACTTTGCCTTGACTCAATTTCAACCGTTATTTATTCACTGGGCAAACATTCCTTGAAAACCTATTCTTTACTAGAAGCTGGAGATATGTAGGTTAACTGCAACTCAAGAAACATGTTGAGGAAGACTCACAAAACAAAATTCGATGTGATGATGGCTGTTTATAGAGATATACACAAATTCAGGGAATTCAGAGAAGGCTTCACCAAGGTGTTGGCTGCGCTCACTCTTGAAGGAGTAGGTTTGCCCAATAGCACAGCATCAGGAGGAAATTCTTGGTGATTAATATGCTAATAGCATGGTGTGTTATCTGACAGTAGTTTCATAGGTTGGAAACATCAAAGGCACCATGGAACAAAAGCAGAAGATAAACCTGGAGTGGTAGGCCAGAGGCAACCCACAGAGAACCTCATGTGCCATACTTGGAAGTCAAACTTTGTCTATAAATGATGGAGAGCCATTGAATGGTTTGAAACAGTAACCTTATCACGAGTGTTTTTTAAAAAAGAACCAAACATCTCTACTCTACCTTTATATACCTCCAAGAAATAAAAGGGACAACTATTTGGAAATTTTATACTTCAGGAATGTGATTGGCTTGGGGTCTACCCATTGCCCTTTTCCCTTTAATACTGCTCTTAAATGGACAGATGGGCAAGAGCTCCATCTTCAGTATCCTGAGTTAACAGAATCTATAGGGCCTTGTCACAAAATCCAAATTGAGAAATGGATGAAGATTTGAAGTTAAAGTTCTAGCTAGGCCTTTAAGAAATTCTCTCTTTAGAGACTCAATCAAGTGATGTATTTGCTTCTTTCTGTTACCTGCATTTTAGTCACTACACTATTTGATAATGTGTAAGCCAGACAGTGACCCAAAGGAAAGAAAGGAATTGAAAATCATATTAGCTAATTTATTCTCTGACTTAGTAACTTTAATATGGTTTGTCAGGGCAATGGCTAAATCATGGCTTGGATCAAATGTGGGTTTTTATTATCTATGCTTGCTTTGTTCCCTGTTAGCATGAGAATTTTTTAAAATTGGCTTTGTAGTTTGACCCATTATTTTGGATAAGAACATAATATTTCTCTTTGAATTTTTCTTGGTTTTGAATTTCATTCATTATCTGAATTTGATATAGAAATGTGACAGTAAGTATAAAAATTAAAATTACAAAACATGGTATTGAGCTAAGAAGTATGTAAAGGGAGGGGAAACCCCAGACATATTGGGGAGATAAAATATAGTTCAGAAATTCAATGTAGTGAGGAAATTGGGAAGAAGGAGGTTACAAGGGCCCTGGGATAATGGAGAGGAAAAAAACATCAAAGACCCATGGATGAAACAGTTCTTAGGTGCTAGATGAGTGAAAATGAGCAAAATTTGGCCTCTCAGAATTGAGGGGAGAGATATTTAAGTGGGAAACTAGTTTTTTTTAAATAGCACATAAAGTTCAATTGAGTAGCATTGGTGTCAGATAGACAAAAAAGTTTCCATTGGAGAGGTGTTGGATTCTTATAATACTATAATTTGATTCAGTAAATACTTGAGGAGGGGCCTAGTAATGTGTCAGACACTGGGATAGATACTGCAGACCCAGACTCTGGATAAACACACCAACAACTGTACAACGAACAAGTATAACTGAAAGTATTTCAGGAAGGAACTGTAGGCTACCCTAATCTGTAATCTAAATTTTTCCACGTCAGACCATGGTAACAAGTCCCTGTGACTCCCTGAGTCTGCCTTAATAAGCAGATTGCCTTTTTTTTTTGTTGTTCCTAATAATAAACTTTATTTTTAGAGAAGTTTTAGATTACAGAAAAGTTACATCAAAAATATAGGGGATTCCCATATCACCCCCACCTACATACACAATTTCCCTATTCTTATTTTTTTTTAATTTTTAAAGAAGCTTTAGATTACATAAGTGTTACATTGAAAATATAGGAGATTCCCATATAGCCCCGTCCCCCACACACACACTTTTTCCCATTAACAACATCTTTAATTAGTGTGGTACGTTTGTTACAATTGATGAATACATATTGAAGTATTGCTAACCATGGTCTATAGTTCACATTATGGTTTACACTTTGCACTGTACAATTTTATAGGTTTTGGCAAAATGTATAATGACCTGTTTTTTCATGTTGCTTAAATAGAAATTATTCTTCCTTGTCTGTGATACTAATCTAGATTCAAAATGAAGTGTAAGCAATAGCACAGACTCTCTCATGAGCAAAAGGAAATCCACAGCTATGCTATTATCCTATTTACTTGGGCAAAAGAATTTAAGTTGATTGGTTTTGTACCCAGGGCACATGCTTTACTATTTTCTATATCAACCAAAGTGAGGGACAAATATTTGAGAACAATGTGAGGTGAAAAGCACATGTAGATGGAGTTGTTCTCCTCAGGAAGTTCTTTCTACCAGTGTTCATTTATATTACTCAGGAAGGGTTTTATCCTGTCAGACTCTATAAGAAGACATAGTCTGCTGAGGGTTTGTGAGAGTCAGATATTTGAAATGATCTAACAATAGATGAATCCATCAGGTCCTAGATTGGCAGCACAATGTCTAATTCCCATATAGCTGCATTAGAAATGTGATCAGCCTTCCTGCAGCTAAGGTATATTGCCTTTGGGTGGCAAGACAGACAGTCACTGTTACATACTAAGAAAATCTTTATCCCCCTCTCCAAGTGCAAGGACATTTTTCTTCTTTTTTGTATTGTATTTGTAACAATGGTATAACATACCTACCTCTATACCATACTTTAAAGTGGTTGCACAAACAGTAGGTTGAGAGAGTCCAAATACAAAGTTAGCCTAGGTTTAGGAAACCAGTAAAGATAAAAAAGACAAAATGATATGGCCAAAAGAGTGAAGAACAAAAGTAAACAAAGAAGAGTGTGACAGTGGCTCTTTCTGATGGTCTTGACAAAAACTGCTTTGTGCATTTTCTTATTCCAAGGATTTACCATGGACATATGCTTCTGGAAGTTATCTAGAGAACCTGTTTCAAATAGATATATGTCCACTTCTGTTTATATCTAAAATTCTTTGAAAATGTTCAGCCACATGTTAGCCATCTTTTAAGTCAGTAGTTTCCTAATCTACTTTTTTTTTTCACAGATCCTTATTTCAAGTTTGAGTCCATTTACAGAAAGAGAGAACAAGGCTTTATTTTACCATAGCTGTTGGGTTTTACCCCAGAAATTTGCTTGAAAGGTTCCTAAAGTCCATTTTTAAAGTCTTCTATTAATTCATCTTCATTGTGTTTACAATTTTGAACCTTTGTTTTTCTATTACTTATCTAGCACTATTCAGATGATTCCATAGACAAGGTCCCTGTCCACAAAAAGCTTATCATCTTATTTATGGAGTAGAACATAGCCTTAAGTAAGTAGATAAATTCTTTGACATTTTGAGTGCTGAGTAGTACAAAAACTTGTTTTTCCAACTTTATTGGAAAAGGAAAGCTTCTCCATAGTTAGATTTTCCACATAACTGTTGCCATCACCAAACTCTGTGGTGCCAAAATCTGATAACATTTCCAACAAGAAAAATTATTTTAAATGATCAGTTTTCTCTGCCTTATAAAAGGTTTCTTTGAAGGAGACTCATACTTGTCAAAGAAAAAATGCTTGTATTTTATGCGTATTGTCTCAATCCTCACAATATCTTGCAAAGGTGAGTTCTTTTCTTTGTTTATTTTTATCATACAAAGAGTGTGATTAAATCCAGGAATCAAACCCAAATCTATCCAATTTAAAATTTAAAATAACCTTTTAAAATTAGTCATTAAGAGGATCAAAATTTGGACTCCTCTGTATGTAAGTGATGTGCATTGATTGTTGAAAAAATCTTTCTATTTATTTCTCTCCCCTTCCCCCCCCCCCCCACCCCGGTTGTCTGTTCTCTGTGTCTATTTGCTGTGTCTTCTTTGTCCGTTTCTGTTGTTGTCAGGGGCATGGGAATCTGTGTTTCTTTTTGTTGCGTCATCTTGTTGTGTCAGCTCTCCGTGAGTGCGGCACCATTCCTGAGCAGGCTGCACTTTCTTTTGCGCTGGGCGGCTCTCCTTATGGGTGCACTCCTTGCGTGTGGCGCTCCCCTACGCGGGGGACACCCCTGCGTGGCACAGCACTCCTTGTGCGCATCAGCACTACGCATGGCCAGCTCCACACGGGTCAAGGAGGCCCAGGGTTTGAACCACGGACCTCCCATGTAGTAGACGGACGCCCTAACCACTGGGCCAAGTCCGCCACCAATTGTTGAAAATTATGTAGGACTATTTGCGCCCCTAAACTAGAAGGCCACAGATTGCTGTTTTGATGGTTCTTCCTTTTCTTCCCAGATGTCAATGACCATTTCCTTATTTCTCATTATTGTCATTATATTATGTTACTAGATTGTTCATACAAGATTGTACATACAGTCATGCATACTCATTCTAGATACAACTATACATGCATACAGTTGAACATGCATACAGACTATAGAAATTGAGGCTATTGGGCGTTTTCTTTGAAAGTGTTACAGAAGTATTCTTCCCATTAGAACTGAGGGGGAAAACATTAAACATCTAGACATTGTGGTTAACACTGACCCTGGAGGTTTTATTTTAGTTATAAAGATTTTAAAATATTAACCTCAGTCTAAATTTCTGCTAACTCTTCACTTGTGGAAACATTTGTCTCTGGAAAACATGTTGGCACAAATACTATGAATAATTTGAATTTAGGTGAAAATAACATCTGGCAAACCAGCCAAGGGGCATGTTAATTAGGCATTGGATAGTTTTTCCTAGAAATCTATAAATAGCCTTCTTACAATAAAAATTAAAAGATATGGCTAGATTTTTTTTTTCCACAAATGACTCCATTTTTCATGTGTTACATATGTACTTTATCAGCTTTACCACTTTATAATTGGCTTTTCTGTTGGATAACTTCCTAGAAAGCTTAAAATAATTTTAAGTAGTCAATATAAGACTTACAGGCAAATGAATACCCTTGTTAAAAACCCTCTTTTTTAAAACCGGGCTGATTTTCGTTTTAACATTTTTTCTAAGAATTTTCTCAGGAACATGTCCATTTTTGTTAATAGTGCAAGAAAGAGTGGTATTGTATACTTAATGACAGAACCAATTGAAATCCTTTGGGAAAGAGACCAAATGAAAGGATGCTGTTTAAGGTCATGCATTTTAATATGTCTTTTTTCAAAAAGAAATATCTTCTTTTCACTTGTGCTGTGAAAGCTCTATATAAGAGATAACATAATTAAGCTACTTTAATCCAAAATACATGCTAATATTCTAAAAATGTTTTTTAAAATAGCATTCCAGAAAATTTGGGATTATTGCTATAAGAAAATGTTTTGAAGGTTTTAAATCCTATTTTTTATAAGTAATAAAGCATAAAATGAATGTAATACGCATTTCTATTGATAACATTTTGGGAAAAGTAGAACCATCTGAGTTCCATCTCATTAAAACTTAGTTGTGAGCCTTTGTTGAGTGTCTCTATTATAAAACACTAGTTGAAATACAGTACCAGAAACCAAAAGAAGTTTGTGTGTAAGATAAACTTGAAAGCATTTTAGATTTCATACCTTAAGTTATGCTTTTGAATACAGTATGCTTGTTTCTGAAATGAAAATGTATATTCATAAATATACTTTGGATTTCCATAAAGTATTGTTTAAAAATCAAATTCTATTCAGAAGTTGTTTCAGTTTGATGGGTCAGACAAAATTAAATATAGAAAGTAAGCACTAGAATCTATTTGTGAAAACATTTAGACCCTTTCACAAACCGGCCTCAGCTGCCTTTCCAGCATCAACTTCAGCCACTTTCCTCCCAACCCCACACAACCTAAACTGTAGCCATGCAGACCGAAGGTCAATTTGTGAACACATCTCACTTCTGTGCCTTTGTTTATCCTTTTCTTCTGCTTGCAGCACCTCTTCCTTTCTTTTACTAAGTTCTACACATCTTTTTTTTTCTTTACAGTTTTTTTAAATTTCTTTGTCTTTATTTTTTAAATGTTACATTAAAAAAAATATGAGGTCCCCATATACCTCCCCCCACCCCCCTCACCCCACTCCTCCCATAACAACAACCTCCTCCAACATCATGGGACATTCATTGCATTTGGTGAATACATCTCAGCACTGCTGTGCCACATGGTCAGTGGTCCACATTATAGTTTACACTCTCCCCCAGTCCACCCAGTGGGCCATGGGAGGAAATACAATGTCCAGTAACTGTCCCTGCATTACCACCCAGGACAACTCCAAGCCCTGATAATGCCCCTGCATCAAATCTCTTCTTCCCACTCCCCACCTTCAGCAACTACCATGGCCACTTTCTCCATCTCAATGCTACATTTACTTCCATTACTAATCACAGTAGTTCCAGAATAGAATATCAGTAAGTCCACTCTAATCCATACTCTATTCCTCCATTCTGTGGACCCTGGGATGGTTAAGTCCACTCCACCTCTGTATCAAGAGGGTGCTTAGATTCCACTTGGAATCAGGGCCTAGCTATCACATGGAAGTCCAGAGATTCAGGTCCCCTGAGTATACACTTAACCCTAGTGCCAACCACAGAACTGGTAAAAGTGACAGGAGAGGCTTTTGAACAAAGAGCACATCTAAGTCCAGCTCCATCACACTCAGGAACACAAACTCCAAAGAAGGGCCTACTGACATGGCACTGAAGTCCATCTGCCGTGACCATAGAACCTGTGGGTCTCTGTAGCCCTCAGAAGAACCAATACCTGAAGTTGTATCTACTTTAGCTGTCTCTGGGACTCTGTTGAGGTGTGCATATGGGCAAACCCTCTGATGACCTCCCAGCTCTTTTTTGGAGACTCATAGTCATATAAACTCATTTGTCTTTTCCATTTCCCCCTTTTATTCAAGATCAAAAAGCATTTTTAACTCCTGATATTACATGTAGGCTGAGATATTCTGCTGGTCTGAGTTGACCCTTTTTTCAAGGTCATTCTCCACCCACATCACCATCTGGTACTTGGTAGTAACCCCTTGGTACCAGGGGGGCTCATCCATGGGAGTCATGTCCCATGCTGGGAGGAAGGCAATGCATTTACATGCTGAGTTTGTCTTCAAAACTGGCCACGTTTAAGCAACATGGAGGCTCCCAGGAGGTAACTCTTCGGCACCCTGCTGCTCTAGGCCTAGTTCTTATTTCAGGCACACAGGCTAGCAAGCATAGTCATTAGCATCAAGGGCTCATTGTTGGACTGTCCTTCCTTATTGGTCTTAGCCATTGCACTCAGGGGATTGTTGCTGTCCCATTAGGGAATGCGACAGAGCTCCCCTGGCCAGGAACTCAGCACTCCCCCAGCTGTCGTTCCCAATTGCAACCAGTATGAAAATATCCAAACGTTTTTATGCACCCCACACATATGCCCTGGAGAGAACTCCCTCCCAACCATGCACCACCCACCGATAACACCCCATACCAGTATTCCTCCCCTGCCACCATCGAACCCCTCTGTGGTCCAAAACCTCCCTGAAAATGAAGCCCAATATATTGCCAGGTTTCATTAATAGTAAAATGGAATATAGTGATGGGTTTAAAGGTAGATATAGAATACATACTAATTTAGAAAAATTAAAGTAAAAATAAATTGAGGTATCAAAAAATTAAAAAATGAAAAAGCTTTGTTTTTGATGTTTTGCCTTCCATCACTGCAATAAGTATTGCCCTGTATGCACATTGGCAAGCAACTTCTTCCATCTCTTCCTCAGTGTCTACATCCTTTCTTTTTCTTTTTTCTTTTTCTAATTATTAAGCTTGTCTTCACAAAAGTTTTGGACCACAGTAATTCATATATACAACATACAGTACTCCCACATATTCAACATCAGACACTTTTTCCCTTCCCCAGTAATCTTTTTACATGTTCATACTATATTTACTGCGACTGGTGTACAGATATTGAGACAATAGCTTTCAAACAAAGTTACACTTGGGTTTACATTGTGGTTTATATTTTAGACTATACAAATTTCTAAGTTTTTAGTTATCTTACATTTTACATTATGATTTACATTTTAGCCTATAGGCCCCTATACATTTTTGGTGTAATTTAACATGTCCTATAACCATCCTTGCATAATCTTGTGGAACACTTCCATTGCCCCATAGTTACACTGATTCCACCTATTCAATACCTCTTTTCCTCTCCTGTCAGGGCCCACTCTTCATTGCTTGAAGGGCCATGTTCAGAGATACTTGCAACAATGGGTATACCTTCACTCATTGTATGGGTCTCCATCCAATGATATAACCCACTATGACAAAATGAGCACTCACTCACTCTCTAGAAGCCTGTCCTGTGTCAGATTCTCCTCTTTAGGTATCTTAAACAGGTAGCCTTCCTTATATTTTTGAAAACGTTTTCTCAACATTATACTCTCAACCACATACCTGACAATCTCCTATGTTCATATGTTCCCCCACCCTCCCCCCAATTTCTTGGGCCATATTACCCATCCTCCCATCCCTAGCCCCCCTCAAGCCCACAAAACCCCACCCAAAGATATCCCTATTCCCCCATTTTATCCCTTTTCCTGTACAAATACTTGCCTGCAGCTTACCATAGATTTCACCCAGGTAGGTGTCAGCTCACAATCTTCCTCTACCCCCCAAATTCCTTTAAGCCTATCAACCGGTCTCTAGCTCTCTGAGGCAGCTTGGTTTACTTATATCATTGAGGTCATGTAGTATTTGTCCTTCAATGCCTGGGTTGCTTCATTCAACATAAGGTTCTCAAGATTCATGCATTGTTATCACATGTTTGTAGTGTATTCGTTCTTAAAGCTAAATAGTATTCCATTGTATGTGTATACCACATTTTATTTATCCATTCATCTGTTGATGGGCATTTGGATTGATTCCAACTTTTGGCAATAGTGAACAATGCTGCTATGAACATTGGTGTGCATATATCGGTTTCTGTCCTTGTTTTCAGTTCTACTGGGTATATGCCCAGCAGTGGAATTGACTGGGTCATATGGCAAATCTATAGCTACTTCTTTGAGAAACCACCAAACTGTCTTCCAGAATGGCTGGGTCCTTCTGCATTCCCACCAGCAGTGGTTGAGTGTTCCCATTCCTCCACATCCTCTCCAGCATTTGTAGTCTTCTGTTTTTTTCATAGTTTCCAATCTTATGGGAGTAAGATGATAACTCATTGTAGTTTTGATTTGCATTTCCCTAATAGCTAGAGATTTGGAGCATTTTTTCATGTAGTTTTTAGCCATTTGTATTTCTTCTTTGGAGAACTGTCTGTTTAAATCTCTTTCCCATTTTTTAAATGGGTTGTTCGTCTTTTTATTTTCAAGATTAGAAGTTCTTTATATATGCAGGATATAAGTCTCCTATCAGATATGTGGTTACCAAATATTTTCTCCCATTGTGTAGGCTCTCTTTGCACTTTTGTGACATACTCCTTTGAGGTGCAGAAGGCTTTAATTTTGAGGAGGTCCCATTTATCTATTTGTTCTTTTGCTGCTTGTGCTTTTGGTGTGAAGTTCATGAAGCCATTTCCTATTCAAGGTCTTGTATATGCCTCCCTACACTGCTTTCCAAAGTCTTTATGGTCTTGGCTCTTAGATTTAGGTCTTTGATCCATCTTGAGTTGATTTTGGTATAAGGTGTGAGATGGTAATCCTCTTTCATTCTTTTACATATGGATATCCAGTTCTCCTGGCACCATTTGTTGAATAGGCCATTCTCTCCCAGTTGAGAGGGTTTGGTGGCTTTATCGAATATTTTATGACTGTATATATGAGGATCTATATCAGAACTCTCAATTCGGTTCCATTGGTCTGTGTGTCTCTCCTTGTGCCAATACCATGCTGTTTTCACTACTGTAGTTTCGTAGTATGTTTTGAAGTCAGGTAGTGTGATTCCTCCAATTTCGTTTTTCTTTTTCAAAATGTCTTTGGCTATTTGGGGCCTCTTTTCTTTCCAAATAAATTTCATAGGTAATTTTTCTGGTTCCTTAAAGAATGCTGTGTTGATTTTTATTGGGATTGCATTGAATGTGTAGATCAGTTTTGGTAGAATAGACATCTTAATAATATTTAGTCTTCCTATCCATGAACAGGGAATATTCTTCCATTCATTTAGGTCTTCTTTGATTTCCTTGAACAGTGTTGTGTAGTTCTCTGTGTATAAGTTTTTTACATCTTTAGTTAAATTTATTCTTAGGTATTTGATTTTTTATTGACTATTTTAAATGGTATTTGTTTCTTGATTTCCTCCTGAGCTTGCTCATTATTGGTGTACAGAAATGCTACTGATTTCTGCGCATTGATCTTACAGCCTGTGACTTTACTAAACTCATGTATGAATTCTAGAAGCTTTGTTGTAGACCTCTCAGGGTTTTCTATGTATAGGATCATGTCATCTGCAAATAATGAAATTTTTAGTTCTTCCTTTCCAATTTGAATGCATTTTATATCTGGTTCCTGCCTCAGTGCTTGATCAAGTACTTCTAAGACAATGTTAAATAGAAGAGGTGATAGTGGGCATCCTTGTCTTGTTCCTGGTCTTAGAGAGAAAGATTTTAGGATTTCACCATTGTAAACGATGTTGGCTGTAGTTTTTTCATATATACCCTTTATCATGTTCAGAAAATTTCCTTGTATTCCAATCTTTTGCAGTGTTTTTATCAAGAAAGTGTGCTGTATTTTGTCAAATGCTTTTTCTGCATCTATAGATATAATCGTGTGCTTTTTTTCTTTCAGTCTGTTAATATGGTGTATTACATTGATTGATTTTCTTATGTTGAACCATCCTTGCATACCTGGAATGAATACCACTGGTCATGGTGTATGATTCGTTTAATATGTTGTTGAATATGGTTAGCAAGTATTTTGTTGAGGATTTTTGCATCTAGGTTCATTAGAGAAATTGGTCTGTAATTTTCCTTTCTTGTGGTGTCTTTGTTTGGCTTTGGTACTAGGGTATGTTGGCATCATAGAATGAGTTAGGTAATATTCCTTCTGTTTCGATTTTTTGGAAGAGTTTCAGTAAGATTGGTGTTCTTTCTGGAATGTTTTGTAGAATTTACCTGTGAAGCCATCTGGCCCTAGGCTCTTCTTAGTTGGGAGATTTTTAATGACTGATTCTATCTCTTTAATTGTGATTGGCTTGTTGAGAACATCAATTTCTTCTTTCATCAATATAGGCTGCTTATGTGTTTCTGGGAATTTGTCCATTTCCTCTGAATTGTCATTTTTGTTGGAATATAGTTTTTCAAAGTATCCTCTTACGATAGTCTTTATTTCTGTGGGTTCAGTTGTGATTTCTCCTTTCTCATTTCTTATTTTATGTATTTGCATCTTCTTTCTTTTTTTCTTTGTTATTTTAGCTAAGGTCAATTTTATTGATCTTCTCAAGGAACCAGCTCTTGGTTTTATTTATCTTTTCAAGTGCTTTCTTATTTTCTATTTCATTTAGTTCTGCTCTTATCTTTGTTATTTCTTTCTTTCTTCTTCCTTTGGGGTTACTTTGTTATTTTTTTACTAATTCCTCCAAGTGTGCAATTAGTTCTTCAATTTTAGCTCTTTATTCTTTTTTGATGTATGAATTTATGGCTATAAATTTCCGTCTCAGTTCTGCTTTTGCTGCATCCCATAAGTTTTGGTATGTTGTGTTATTTTCATTAGTTTCAAGGTAATTATTAATTTCTTTTGAGATTTCCTCCTTGACCTACTGTTTTTCTAAGAGTGTGCTGTTTAATTTCCATATCTTGTTGTGAAATCTGGGCCTCTGGCCCTTGCAATTTCCAGCTTCACTCCACTGTGGTCAGAGAAATTATTTTGTAAGATCTAATCTTTCTGAATTCATTGGGACTTTCTTTGTGGCTTAGCATATGGTCTATCTTGGAGAATGATCCATGTGCACTGGAAAAAAATGTATATCCTGCTGTATTTGGATGTAATGTTCTGTATATGTCTATTAGGTCCAGCTTATCTAATACACTGTGCAAAGTTTTTGTTTCTTTATTGATTCTCTTTTGAGATGTTCTGTCCAAAGTTGATAACGGTGTATTAAAGTCCCCCATTATAATTGTAGAGGGATCTATTCTTTCACTTAATTTTTCCAGTGTTTGCCTCATATACTTGGAGGCGCCCTTGTTAAGAGCATAAATGTTTATGATTGTTTGTTCTTCTTGAATGATTATCCCTTTCACTAATATGTAGTGTCCATCTTTGTCTCTCACAATTGTTTTGGATTTAAAGTCTATTTTGTCTGATAGTAATATAGCTACTCCTGCCCTTTTTTGGTTATTGTTTGCTTGTAAGATTGTTTTCCAGCCATTAACTTTCAACCTCCTTGAATCCCTGGATCTAAGATGTGTTTCTTGTAGACAGCATACAGATGGGTCATATTTCCTTATCCAGTCTTCCAATGTGCATCTCTTAACAAGTGAGTTTAATCCATTGACATTTAGTGTTATTACTTTCAAGGAATTACTTATATTAGCCATATTTTCTTTGGATTTGTGTTTGTCTTATGTTTGATTTTTTTCCTCTTTTTGTAGTTTTAGTTGTTCTTACATTCTCCTCCAACTCTGTCTCTCCTGTTTGTTTCTTTCCTCCTGCAGAACTCCCTTTAGTATTTATTGAAGGGCAGGTTTCTTGTTGGTATACTCTCTTCATTTCTGTTTATCCTTGAATATTTTGAACTCTCCATTATTTTTTTATGTATTCTTGGTTGAAAATTCTTTTCTTTTAGTACCTTGACTATGTCATACCACTGCCTTCTTGACTCCATGGTTTCAGATGAGAGATCAGCACTTAATCTTATGGCGCCTCCCTTGTATGTGATGGTTCTCTTTTCTCTTGCTGCTTTTAGTATTTTCTCTTTGTCTTGTGCATTGGATAATTTGACAAGTATATGTCTTGGAGTTGGCTTATTGGGATTTATGCTGTTCGGGATGCATTGTGCTTCCTGGACATGTATATCCATCTCCCTCAATAGGTTTGGGAAGTTTTCAGCTATTATTTCCTCCAACACCCCTTCTGTCCCCTTTCCCTTCTCTTCTCCTTCTGGGATGCCTATAATGCATATGTTTGTGCATTTTGCATTGTCATTCACGTCCCTAAATCCCTGCTGGAGTTTTTCTATCTTTTTATCAATTCTACTATCTGTTTCAGATGTACTGTCTTCCACATCACTAATTCTTTCCTCTGCCTCTTCAAATCTGCTGTTATTTGCTGAGAGTGTATTTTTGATTTCTTGGATTGTGCTATTGATCCCCATCATCTCTATGATCTTTTTGTGCATGATCACAATTTCTTCTGTATGCTCTCTAAATTTTTTCTTAATATGCTTAATCTCTTCCTTCACTTCATTGAATTGGTCCATGATACATGTTTTAAGGGTTTTAATTACTTGTTTGGTGTTCCACTTCTCTTCCTCATTTTTAGTTTGTTCATTGTATTGGGCCATGTTTTCCTTATTATTGGTATGGTCTGTAGTTTTTTGTTGCTGTCTGGTTATCATTTTATCTTGTTGTGTTTATTCTGTTGATTATCTTCTTATTCTAGCCTTGGGGTTTAATTAGTTGTTTTTGTGCGTGTTAAATCTTCTCTTTGTCACTTTTTCCTTCTTATTCTATTTCCTTGTTGTTGGCTAAGTTCCCTCAAAGGAAAATATTAGGTCCAGAGAAAGCAAATGGGGTAAGAAAAGAAAAATATAATAGTAGTATTGATAGTGAGTGTTATCAGAAGAACCATATGAGATCTAGGAAAATGGATATAGAACTCATGGAGGCTGTGCACAGTTATAACCATAAAAAAGTGGAGTACCTATAATGAGATATTAAACTGAATATGGGGAGGAATATAATATGAATTAATAAGTCAGTGTGGTCAGGAGAGAGGGAAAAAGAAAAGAGAGGACAATAACAAAGAGTGAATAAATGATAAAAAACAGATTAGAGATATTATAAAAAGCCAGAAATATTGGGGGCTGAACAGAGAGAGGTGGAATGTAAGAGAAACAATAAGTGATGGAGGAGAGAATGATGTAAAGGAAAGGGGACAGCGTTGGTAGCCAAAATCAGGACACAGAGAAAAGAGAAAATTGAGGATGAGGAAGCACAGCAAATAAGAAATGTTGCCTGCAGCACTAATATAAAAAAAGAAGAAAGGGGGAAAAAGGGAGAAAGAAGAAAAAAAGAGAGAGGGAAGAAAAAGGAAAAAAAGGGCAGTGGGGATGATAAAGAGGAAGAAAAAATAAGAAAACAGACCAACAAAAAAGATCAGACAAGTCCCCAGGCAAAGAATCCTCTTTGCAATTGAATAAACTGCTTAGGAGTCTGACCTTCCCTTTTTCTCCCTTCCTCACTTCCTTTTCTCCCAAGGCAGCAGGAAGGCTGGGTAAGGGCTCCTGTAGGAAATTCAGATGGGTCCCTAGTGAACCAACTCACCTGAGAAAATAATGACTCTTAATTTCTTGAGAGAGCACCCACCCCTGGCCAGGAACCCTAAATATGCTCCTGGAAGCCTGTAAAGCACCTCCTACTGTCCCTCTCCCTTAGGTGTGCTACAGGGGGGCTGTTAATTTTCTGACTCCACCTTCTCCCAGACCAAGTTTCCTATCCCAGGGCGTTTAGGTAAATCGGGCTCTCTCACCAGATTTGCCTCTTCTCTATTCCTAGGCTGTCCCCAAGTCAGCTAGTATCTCCTCCAAACTCAATAGAAAGGGGGGGACCAGAAAATTGAACCTGACTCCTTGGCCCCTCAGCACCTCCCTCCTAAACTCTCCCACTTCTGGAGTTAGTCCACATCTGGAGGGGTAGGGCAATGCTGGATTTCTGGGAGTGCTGGGCTTGGGAAACAGAACCCCGGGGGAATGTGGTCTCGGGGTATTTAGCATGGACCTCAGGGGTTCAGGGGACACAGGCTTGAGGTTCATGTTTGGGGGACACAGGGCTTGGAGACTGCCCCACAACCGGCAGTTCTCAGTGAACTCTATGGCTCTTAGCCCCAGGGCGGGAGGGATTTACCTTTCCACGGCTTCTGCGTTCAGTGTTAGAAACCCACGGTTCTACCTTGAGCAAACACCAATTCTGCTGCAGTCTCTCCAGATCGATGTCCAGACACCTCCCGCCCTGCAGGTTCCCGAAACAGCCTGCTCCAATAGGATTCTGTCACCACATAGCAGTCTTTTGTAAGAGAGATGACAACAGTGTACTTATTCAGATGCCATCTTACCCTCTTTCCTAAACGTCTTTTAAGGCCAGTCAAAATGCTCTTGGCAGTTGTATGATCCCTCGGTCAGAATTAACTGCTCTGGTTCTTCCACAGCACACCTCTGCTATGTTCCTTGTCACACTATGCTCAAACTGTCTAGAGGAAGAGACTTTGTCTTTATATCTCTATGTCTCTTCTAAAAGCCAGCACTGAGCCTGGCTTAGGTAATAGATACCTAAATATTGGTTACTGAGAAGAATAGAATAGAAAGCCACAGAAATAATCAGTTATAACTCTTAGGGGGAATTTTTTTAAATAAGGACTTTTCATTTTCCTGTCTGGGGAGACAGCTAATATTGAGTCTTCCCACACAGCCAGTATCCAAACTATGGATGTTGTTTTCTCCACAACACAATTTTGTGCCTCATTAATTTACTGGAAGCATAATGGCATTGTGTAAGTCTGACTCTCAGCTTGAGCGCCATTAAAGAGTAATGAAGAGAAAAGTTACATAAACAGTTCAAGTCATTATAGTAAATGCATTTCATTTTAGTGATGAATTATTTTATGAGGACCTAGATTTAAGTTTCTTTGTGGTAAGACTATTTCTGTCTTTTTCTTTCTTTTGATAAAATTCCAAGTAACTTGTTCTCAAATTACCTAAGTTGCTTTTTAAAATAGCAGGTTCCTAGTCCTCTCCCTTGAGAAATTTTGAGACAGTAGGTGTGAAGTGGACCTAGGAATCTGAAGTAGAGGAAGAATCCGGACAATTTTGGTGCAAGTAATCATAAGACCACCTTTTGAGAAACATATATTGTGAGGAAAGTGAAAAGGTAATATTGTGGAAATGGAGGTGTCATGCTCCAAATGTTTCCTAAGCATTTACTACATAGGCTAGGCATTAGGCTGGCTTTTAGAAGAGAAACAGAGATAACAAGGCAAGGTCTCTTTCCCCTAGACAACATTATGTATTCAAGTTCTAAGAAGTTAAAGTTATTTGGACAAAGTATCCTGGAATTCTTAGGTTATCAGAGCAGGCTGTCTGGTATGTTCTGATCTCATTCCAAGACTGTCCTGAGCTTAGATATATATTTCTTTTTTTTTTTTAAGATTTATTTATTTATTTAATTCCCCCCCTCCCCTGGTTGTCTGTTTTCTGTGTCTTTTTGCTGCATCTTGTTTCTTTTGTCCGCTTCTGTTGTCATCAGCAGCACGGGAAGTGCGGGCGGCGCCATTCCTGGGCAGGCTGCACTTTCTTCCATGCTGGGCAGCTCTCCTTACGGGGCACACTCCTTGCACGTGGGGCTCCCCTACGCGGGGGACACCCCTGCGTGGCACAGCACTCCTTGCGCGAATCAGCACTGCGCATGGGCCAGCTCCACACGGGTCAAGGAGGCCCGGGGTTTGAACCGCGGACCTCCCATGTGGTAGACGGACGCCTAACCACTGGGCCAAGTCCGTTTCCCTATATTTCTTAACCACATGCCAAACAAGGAAAGAAATATGCTTTTGACAGTGGCCAAAGAAGTCAGATAGGGTGTTCCTGGTGCTTCCTTGTTTTGAGAAAAGGGTTGAGTTTAGAGACACAGCAGCTGAGGTGACTTTGCACTGGGATGAATGGTTCCCCATGATTTTGCTGTAAATATCCATGAAATGTATTTCCAGTTAAGCATATGAAGGACTTGAAACCTTGATTATCTGGCACCCTCTGTGGGGAACTCGAAAATAAGTACTTTCAGGGACCAAAGTTTGCATATGGCTGTCAAACTGAAATTTAGCTATAATACTTTTTATCATATCCTAAAAACTTTAGAGAGTTGATAGCTCCATATTTCATTGTGACAATGAGTTAGAAATTATACTTTATTCAATGTATAATTATAATGCAGTATTATATATGATTTCATATTTGCCTTTGATTTTCCAGTAGACCATGAGTGCTTTATAAAAACATTTTTCTAAAATTTCTCTCCCCTTCCCCCACCCCCCATTGTCTGTTCTCTGTGTCCATTCACTGTGTAGTTCCTCTGTGTCCACTTGTATTCTTGTCAGCAACATCGGTAATCTGTGTCTCTTCTTGTTGCGTCACCTTTCTGCATCAGCTCCCTGTGTGTGCAGCGCCACTTCTGGGCAGGCTGTGCATTTTTTGCACAGGGCAGCTCTTCTTGCAGGGCGCACTCCTTGTGCATGGGGCTCCCCTACGTGGAGGACACCCCTGCATGGCACAGCACTCCCTGCGCACATCAGCCCTGTGCATGGGCCAGCTCACCACATGGGTCAGGGGTCCCTGGGTTTGAACCCTGGACCTCCCATGTAGTAGGTGTATGCTCTATCCATTGAGCCAAATCCTCTTCCTTGATAAAAACTGATTCTAAACTTCTTATTCCATGCCACCTAGTACTAACATGAAGTCAGTATCCAAAATATACTTATAGATTGTTTAAAATTAACCAGAAGTTTAAAGTGATATGTTTCTGAAATCATAGAATGTTTGGAAGCTTCTAAAATGTGAAAGCCCCTGATGGACAGTGATGATATTATTTAAAAATAGATGAGAAACATTTTAGTAGAATGCTTTCTTGGCCTCTGATTTACTTTTGTCTGCAGGAAAGCATAATGTTACACAGCCAAGGTGTAGTTGTGCAGCTACACACCTGTGCCTGGCTCTCATGAGGCAGAGACAAATTGCTAATAGCAAAAATTTGTTCAAGAAAACAAGTCCGAGGTTTGTCTTCAGGCAATTTAATGTATAGAACCATCTCTATATATGACTTATGAGAAACAGATCATAGTTACCCCTGAATCCTTACCAAAATGTTACGTTATATTCAGTATCTTCAATTCATTAAGGGAGGGAAGAATGTTATATTTTAAAACGTTGTAAAGGGGAGTGGATATGGCTTGGGCAGTTGAGCACCTGCCTCATACATGGGAGGTCCTAGGTTTAGTTCTTGCTACCTCCTAAAAAAAAAAACTCAGGGAAATCGATGTGGCTTAGTGGTTGAGCACCAGCTTCCCACATATGAGTTCCTAGGTTCAATCCCCAGCCCTAGTACCTTAAAAAAAAAACCATAAAGAGTTGAAACAAAAAATTTGATGCCTTAAAGAAGAAAATAATTATCAAAAAATCCTATAATTTTGAGTAAAATGTATTATCTTCAATTAGTTTATCCTAATTCACATATGTGGTCAGTTTTTTCATCATTCCCATCCTCTATCAGTTCTTCAGTAAATATGGAAATGGGCACAAATGATCACTTGTTGTAAATCATTTTATTTAGATAAGATAAATATGCCCAAGACTTACTATGATCTTTTTTCTTTATTAGTCAACCAAAGGGGTGCTGATGCAAAGTACCAGAACTGTGTTGGCTTTTAGAAAGGGTATTTATTTGGAGTAGAAGCTTACAGTCACAAGGCCCTAAAGAGTCCAACTCAAGCTTACTTTCTTACCAAACTGTTCCCACATACTGAAGAAAGATGGCGGGTGTCATCTGTGAGGGTTCAGCCTTCCTTCTTCCTTCTTCAGGCTCGTGGGCCTAGCTTCTTAACTCAGCTGTAGGCTATCATAGGGCTCATGTCTGTCCCCAGGACTCACTCCTTTCTGGGCTCAGCTGCTCTGGTCTCTTCAAACATCAGCTGTAGACTATCAGGGTCCTTTCTTTTCCCAGGGCTTCTGCCATGTCTGATGAGCTTTCCCTTTTTCTCTGTGTTCTCCTTTTCTGTGTGTCTGCTTCCGTGTGAGAGTCTGTTTTATCCACCCACCAAAGAAACCGGGACTCAACTCTGAGTATGATGGGGTTGAAGCAAAGCCCTAATTGTAATTTAATCAGACATCTCAGCTGAACCTAATAAAATCAAAGGGTTATCATGCCCAGAGGAACAGACCATTTTACAAACATATCTTTTTTTGGAATTCATAAATAATATCAAACTGCCACAAATAACAAATATTGTTGACATGGTTGGCACCTTAGAGAATATAAAAATACACCTTGCCTTCAAAGGCTTCTTCTATCTTGTGCCTCCTACACTTTTAAATGTCAAAGTATATTTGATTAATAGTTCTTTGCAGGGCCTCTTCAAAGAAGTATTAGGAAAAACCTTGCCTATATCCTATTGGGTTAGGTCTAACCCAAGTTAGGAGAGATTAATGATTCAACTGGCAGGCAAATCTGGTGAAAAATGATGAGCCCAACAACAGACTCATATCAACAATTTCTCTCAGTGTCTGGGCTGAGATTCCTATATCCTCAGGAAGATAACTTTTATAATTGGCTAAATTGTGAGTTTTCACCTCTCTGGACCCAGGGCTTGCCACATCCTGGAAAGCCAGTCATTTCCTTCTGTTTTGACAAAGGAAAGTATAAGAAAAAAGATACTGAGGATGAGGGTAGAGAGCTAATCCACATGAATTAAGTTAAATTTTATTTCTTGACTTCCTTTATGCAATGTAGAAAGTGTTGGGGACACAGATATGAATTAGACATCATTCTGCCATCAGGGAACTTAAAGTCTAATAGGGAGACATATATATAAATAAAGTAATACTTTTTTTTTTAAGATTTTTTAAAAAATTTATTTCTCTCCCCCTTCCCCTACTCTCCCGCCCCAGTTGTCTGTTCTCTGTGTCCATTTGCTGCGTGTTCTTCTTTTTGTCTGCTTCTGTTGTTGTCAGTGGCACAGGAATCTGTGTTTCTTTTTGTTGCGTCATCTTACTGCATCAGCTCTCTATGTGTGCGGCACCTTTCTTGGGCAGGCTGCACTTTCCTTCGCGCTGGGCGGCTCTCCTTACAGGGCACACTCCTTGCGCATGGGGCTCCCCTACGTGGGGGACCCCCCTGTGTGGCACGGCACTCCTTGCGTGCATCAGCATTGTGCATGGGCCAGCTCCACATGGGTCAAGGAGGCCCGGGGTTTGAACCACGGACCTTTCGTGGTAGATGGACGCCCTATCCACTGGGCCAAGTCCACTTCCCAACTAATGCATTTTTATAGGACCCTTGATAGATATCTAGAGGACAGTGGGAGCCCAAAGAAAGGAATGGCTAATTCTGTGTAGAGAGGCATAAAAGGTTTCTCAAGAGAGCGACTGTTGAGAGACAAGTAGGAATTTGTCCAGTTCAAGACGGGGAGGAAAGGTCATTCTAAGGCTGAGAAATCAGCACAAGCCAAGGTCTAGAGATGAATAGCCTTGCCTTTTTGGGGAATTGCAAGTAGTTGTGTGCCTGGAGCATTAAGGTGTTGGAGGATGCAGGAGGGAAGGGAAAGTGAGGAATTAGAGAGATTGTGGTTGGGTTATCAAAACTTTGTATACCTCTAGAGGAAGGGCTAGATATGAGAGGTGTCAAGAAGGTAAAAGTCAACGGAATGGAGTGATGAGATATAGAGGGTATGGAATCCAGGAGAGCACTAGTGACATTCATCTGGGACTCTGACTCAGTCCCTCTTGCCTCTGAACCATAGTGACATCTGTAGACTTACTCCTTCCCACGGGCTTAGCCTCAAAACCTGGGGTCTCTATGGAACAAGCTAGTGAAGAGGGGTAAGGAAGAAACTTGGAAAAGCTGGGCCCAGGGTTTGAGAGAACTAACCAGATGAGGCTTAGACTTGACACGCTAGTATTGAAATCCAGTGAGGTCCAGTCCTGGAATGAGATGTAAAGCTCAGGAGTTATAGTCATTGCGGTTATTTAGAATCAGATGGAACAGCAGTTTTTTCATTGTCACTTATTTGGCACCCAGGACTCAACTCCACAATTTCTATCCAACTGACTACATTTCCACTTGGAAGTTCTAAGACGTTTCAAACCTTTTATTTTTCCTCCAGAATCAAGTAGAGGAAATGGAACTTGGTCTTCCTTTTCAGCTCTTTTGATTTTTGTGGTAATTTGTTTTGGATAGCAGACAAGATGCAGAAAGAGTATTGGATTTTCTCATCCTGATGAGGTAAAACTGCTAAAAAGACTTGATGGGTCAGCAGATGAAGAGAATGGCCTTAATAAAACTGAGGAATATTGGTTTATGCTTTGTGATCTCCAAGACTTTGAAGACTATACTGGAAACACACTATTTATTAACATTGTCTAGCATAACAGAATTTGGTAAAAGGTAGGTAAACCTACTTTCAACCCTGTCCTGAAGGACTTTTTCCTGGAAAAATAACCAAAACCCCTGTGATAAGCTATAGAAAGGGACAAGAAGTTAGATTCAGGTCTTCTAGGGCTTTAGGCCCCAAATCTGGACTTCTAAAATGAGGGCTGAAAAAAACATCAAAGAGGTCTGACAGCTCGTGAGGATAGGACAAATTATCACAAGCATTACATTAGAAGTAGATTGTATTTAGCATGCCAGTCAGAAAGTAGGCCATCCACTCAGATGTGTGCACCAGTTTTACTCCTAGAAGCCTACAGACTGCAAAATCCTTTTCTTTTCTTTTTTTTTTTTTAAGATTTATTTATTTATTTATTTATTTATTTATTTATTTAATTCCCCTCCCCTCCCCCGGTTGTCTGTTCTCTGTGTCTTTTTGCTGCGTCTTGTTTCTTTGTCTGCTTCTGTTGTCATCAGCGGCATGGGAAGTGTGGGCGGCGCCATTCCTCGGCAGGCTGCTCTTTCTTTCACGCTGGGCGGCTCTCCTTACGGGGCGCACTCCTTGCATGTGGGGCTCCCCTACGCCGGGGACACCCCCGCATGGCAGGGCACTCCTTGCGCGCCATCAGCACTGTGCATGGGCCAGCTGCACACGGGTCATGGAGGCCCGGGGTTTGAACCGCAGACCTCCCACGTGGTAGACAGATGCCCTAACCACTGGGCCAAAGTCCGTTTCCCTCCTTTTCTTTTATGATGTCCACTTGACAGTTCCTGCCTCTCTTGAATCTTCTGATTAATGAATTTCTCTAAATCATGTCAGGGAGTTTTTCCCTCAGCTGTGTGGAAGACTTTATTTACATCTCAGTTCTTTGACCATCTGATTCTCTCTATCCAACTATAAAGACGCCTTTAAGGAAGATTTGGCCATAAAATTAGTAGGCTGTCAATTATAGACATAGCAAGTAATTATGCCAAGAGCAATGAAACCAAAGATTTCAGCAACTTCAGTGAAGACTGGCTTACTTACATAACATCCTAGAACATGAAAGAGTAAATTAACTTTTATTGAGTACCTAATACTTGCTGGCCATCTTGTTTACATGCAGTAAATGAGAATACATAAAAGAAAATACCTATAATAATATTTGTGAATAGGTACACAGCAAATGTGAGTTCCCCCACACCCCTCCTCCTTTACATGGTTACCTAATAATTTAATCTTTGCAACAATTTATGAGATAGGTTTTATTATCCTTAATTTACAGATGAGAGAATTGAGGTTTAGATAAGTTAAATTGATGCAATCTGTCCAACTAAAGTGAGTAGTGGCATAGGGATATGAACCCTGTTTTCTGTTTCCAAAAGCCCACTTGCTTTTTCCTGACACAAAGGGAGCCTATGCTATTAATTATATATATATAGAGAGAGAGAGAGATGTATTCAAGATAGATTCATCTCTCTCTAAGACTGGTTTAGCAACGCCAGCCGTTTTAGGAGCTTGCCAGAATGATTACACTGTCCCTTGTGTGTGGCTCTCCCCCTGCTACTTTGGATCATGTATTCCACATGACCGTAGGAGAACAGAATAAGTCTGCCACCTTGAGGCAGCCCAGCTGGCGGAAGGGCCTCGGGAAGCCCAAGGAGCATTGTATTCAAGGGCACAGCGGATGGCATGTCTTTGGAAAATATCAGAGAAACACCACTGCCCTCCCCTCTCTTCCCTCAGCCAGGTCTCTGCCAGGCTTTGTGTGTCACAACCTCCCCCTGTACTGGGAGAGATGTTTACTCCTACAGCTTGCAAAAGGGAAGGATCTAGAATATCTTAACACAGAGAATAATAGGTACTGTTATTTAAAGAAAGAAAAACAGGGAAGCGGACTTGGCTCAACAGAGTGTCCACCTACCACATGGGAGGTCCACGGTTCGAACCCAGGGCCTCCTTGACCCATGTGGTGAGCTGGCCCACCCGCAGTGCTGATGCGTGCAAGGAATGCCGCCCTCGTAGGGGAGCCCCCCACACACAAGGAGTGCATCCTGTAAGGAGAGCCGCCCAGTGCAAAAGAAAGTTCAGCGTGCCCAGGAGCGGCGCCGCACACATGGAGAGCTGACACAGCAAGATGACACAATGAAAAGATACACAGATTCCCGGTGCCACTGACAAGAATACAAGTGGACACAGAAGAACACACAGCAAATGGACACAGAGAACAGACAACTAGGACGGGGCAGGGGGGAAAGGGAAGAGAAATAAATAAAAATATATCTTAAAAAAAAAAAAAGAAATGAAAATGGGAGAGGAAGGCATTGCTTTCTTTGGTAACTTTCTCCCCCTTACCTCCATAAACGGTATATATTTTGCATTTGAGGTCCATTTGGGTATGAAGCACAAAGATAATTTATCCAATTGTCCATTTTTTTAATAAAGAAAAGTCGGTCTTGGAGGATCTGATAGCATATAAATTAAAGATATGGAAGAATCTCATTGAAATTCTAAAGATGTGTAGATCCTACCCTAGGAATTCTCTCATCAAAAGATTTCTCTTGTGCTGGTGCTGACTTATTAATCATGCTTTTATTTGATTATTTAATTAAGATTCACCTTAAGTTTAAGCTCATTAAATCTGCTACTTACACAGTAAGTACACTTGATGGTGAAATTACATCCAAGTGAGAGAATATGTTCAAGCATTCATGGTCAGAAACAAAGCACGGCCTTTCAGCCCTTTTCACCCCTTTGCATAGAGCATGTGAACTTGTCTGACAACCAAATAGAAAGAGCACATTTCTAAAAGGTTAGCTTTGTAGAGTAAGAGTTGACCATTATAATTATAAATACACTTGATAACAGCAAGGAGAATGACAAGCACTCTATTCCAAAAAACAAGCTAATAATGCTCAATAGTCATTATATCAAGGAGCTTTTCTAGTGGGCTTTCCTATAAAACTTCTGAGTTAGATGCAGAAGTTTTGTAGCCTGATGTGCCCCTGCCTGAGTTTCCAGGCACTTTTTTTCCACCTGCTGGTCTTTTTAAGTAGTAGTAAATACAAGGCAGCCTGGTTATATCTCTGCTGGATCTTGTAGAAACAGATAAATCTTATTCTAATCTGATAGATGATTGCTGGATTCAGTTGCTACAGGTAAATCTTTAAGTTCTCCTTTCCCCCCAAAATAGGAAATTCCACTTCTTGTTGGACTAAGAAACCTCTGGCTACCACTGTGCCATATTGAAAGAGGACCCAAAAAGAGCAGAGCTGTTCTATTAACCAAGGACAGCATGCCCCCTGCAACACTGCAGCACTGCAACTCAGACTTGGCACTGTAATGGGCTAAATTATTTATCCAATCAGATGAGAGAAAGCAGCGAAGAGCATCCTGAGTTTATAGCCTCAGCCCCTGGGTTCATATGGTGACGGTGACGCAAGCCAGTCTCCATCAGGAAAGAGAGAGAAAAAGTCTTTTCCTCCAGAGTCCTCTTCATCACCTCTTTTGCCTGGCATAAGCGCCAACTGTGGTGAAAATAAGCTGTTCCTATCAACCTTGGATTAATTGAGCACTTATTGGGAGGCAGGCATTATGAAATATAAAAAGAATCATATTAAAGAATGGCCTTTGCCCTCAAGGAACTTACAGTACCTCCGTGTGGACAGACAGACAAAGCATGACAAGTTAAATTTCGTATTCATTCGTTATACAATTACAATGTGCCAGGCACTGTGTCAGGTATTGGGGACACAACTATAGTGAGCAAAATAGGAAAACAATCAGACTAGTGCAATGGTGAGAAAGGGGTGTTAAATAACAGTGATAAAAGAAATGACACAAGACAATACATGATTAATTTTCCAGTAGGTGATAAATGGCATATGCCATGAGCTCAAAGTAGGTCTTATTTGGATGTTGATACCGCTGTAAACAACATACAAACACCAGTAATTATCTTCACCGGCAGTGAGTGTTTCAGAACCTCCTCTGCGAGAGAGGCCTGGCTTAGCCTGAGGCCGGCACTTTAAAGACTTTGGGGTTGGTCGTGAGGATCAGGCAGTAGATCTAGATGGAATTAGGCCATTGATGAAATGAGTGTCTATAAGGAAAGGAATGTGTCTGCTTCCTGAGAATTTACCTCATTCTCGGGAGGTATCCTCTAGGTCAGAAAATAGGGAACATTTCATTTTGGGACTTAGGTGGAGAGAACATAAAGCTAGCCTACAGAAGCAGATGTGGCTCAAGCAGCTGAGCGCCTGCTTCCCAGGTGGGAAAGCCCCAGGGTTCGACTCCAGGTACTTCCTAAAAACAAAAAAAATAAACGTAAAGCAAAGAAATGATAAAACCAACTTGGGAGCTGATGTGGCTCAGTGGTTGAGTGCAAGCTTCCTACATAAAAAGTCCCAGGTTCAATCCCCAACCCCAGTACCTCAAAAGGAAAAAAAAGCTTATAATTTTTAGTTTCTTATTACATGGATTAGAGGTTCTTTTTTTTTTTTAAGTCATAGGTTGTGAATTCTCTTTTTAGTCCCATGTGATTACAGTATGTAATTTCATTTTTAATATATAGAGATTCTTATACAATTACTTTTCTCATGGAAAGTTGTACTTAAAGTCATAATTATGTACATATTCTGTTACTTGTTAAAATCCTTGACTTCTGAATCTAATATGTATCTTTTAAGACACCTGTCATGGTGTTTCTATTCTATTTATTTGTATACATGGCTTTTTCTACCCCATTGATTTTCTTGAGAGCAGGAAATATGCCTTATTTTTCTAAACACCTTATCACTTCACACATTGCCTTGCATGTAATAGGCATTCAATAAATATCTGTTAAATGAATCTATCACAGAAAATGGAAGATGCACTAGACATTTAGGTCTGAGACCTTTCTTTGACCCCAAACCTAAAATTTTATCAACGAATGCCCCTTCCCTAATTGGGAAAGATATATGCAACTTAGGGAAAAAGGGAGAGACAGGCATGGATGATGAGTGATGGAAAGGACACATCCCAAGTTAGGCAGATAGTGAGATCACTCCTAATCATCAACAGGGAACAGATGTCAGAGTCCTTCACATTCAAACCTGAAGTGTTTTTTTTTTTATCGTAAAGGGGGTGCTTATTCAGTGGACCAGTGTTAGCTATTGTAGACAATAAGGCCTCCAGTGTAATCAATCTGGTGCATAATAAGCACAAACAGAGGGAGCACAGGTGGTAGGAACAAGAATGACAGTAAATTTGTCTATGGAATACATAGTAGACATCATTATTACTTAGAAATTATCTTAGAGGTAGCACCATGCAAGAAAGAAAAGTCAAAGGCCCGTAAACTTGTGATACATACAATGGCAGGGAGGGGATGCTATCCACAATGAAATTTCCATTCTTAATCCTATCAATTCTGTATATCCTGCTCTGTGATGCTATCATTTCTGTATATCATGCTTTGTAGGTGGAATTGGATGTGAAGGTCCAGACAAGGGTCAGATGCGAAAATGTCTTGATGCTGTAGAGATCTACAACCCTGATGGGGACTTTTGGAGAGAGGGCCCACCCATGCCAAGTCCTCTCCTCTCCCTTCGAACCAATTCTACTAATGCAGGAGCAGTGGACGGGAAGCTGTATGTCTGCGGGGGATTCCATGGAGCAGGTATTTGATCCAGTTTAAAATGTTTTGAACCTCTTCTGGTATTGATTTTGACCCCTTTTGACTAATCTAATCACCAGTGAATAACCCTGAGACCGGTGTGAGAAGTGGCAAAAACATGACCTTCAGAGTTTGGTTACCATGAGCAACTCACCAAACCTCTCTGTAAGCTTTGGTTTTCACATCTACAAAATGGACAGTTTACCTCCACAGGCTGTTATAAGAACTAAATGAGATCTAATTTATACTTTGGCTGGTACATAGCAGACACTCAATAAATACTAGTTCAGTGTGAAGAGAACTGCAGGAGGGAAGGCTTGTGCCTGATTACAGGACAAGAGGAAGAGATTTGAAAATATGAAGAACAGGTGGAAATGGAAATAATGACCAGAAGCATTGGATTTTATCTTTCTTGAGCAAGAGTTTCAGAAAACTCGCTTATTCTTACCCCGCTAAAACCACTTAAAATCATTTTTTGAAAGTATTTCTAATATAATGCCTAACAAATACGTTTATTATTGAACTCAGTTTCGTATTATTAATTGTACCATCATTACGATCTATAGTATGGATCCATAACTTTTTATGTAACAAGGATATTTTAAAATATCAATAAGAGTCCTGGTGGTGGACTTGGTCCAGTGGTTAGGGCATCCGTCTACCACATGGGAGGTCCGCAGTTCAAACCCCGGGCTTCCTTGACCTGTGTGGAGCTGGCCTGTGCGCAATGCTGATGTGCACAAGGAGTGCCATGCCACACAAGGGTATTCCCCGCGTAGGGAAGCCCCACGCTCAAGGAGTGCTTTCCGTAAGAAGAGCCACCCAGAGCGAAAGAAAGTGCAGCCTGCCCAGGAATGGTGCTGCACACACAGAGAGCTGACACAACAAGATGACGCAACAAAAAGAAACACAGATTCCCGTGCTGTTGACAACAACAGAAGCGGACAAAGAAGACGTAGCAAATAGACACAGAGAACAGACAATGGGGGAGGGGAGAGAAATCTTTAAAAAAAAAAAACATGCCTTGAGCACTTATAATTTGGAAGAATGCCAGATTAAAATAAAGCTGACACTGCAGCAAAGCAGAGCTTTTTAAATGCCTACCATCATTTTGTAAGTTCATGTTATATGCAAATTAAAAATAAAGTTTTCATTATGAATTAAGAGACTTAGGAAATACTTGAACTAAATGCAATGGATGGACCATATTTTGGCTCTGGATTCAAATGAGATCTAAATCTTACATAAAGACATTTTTCAGACAATATGGGAAATTTGAATATGGACTGGGGTATTAGATGATATTAAGGAATTGTTCATTTTGTTAGGGGTACTAATGGCATTGTAGTTTCATATAAAAAAATTTTTAAGTCCTTAACAATTAAAGATTGTTTAAAAGTATTTATGGTTGAAAATTATATCATGTCTGAAATTTGCTTTAATTCACTCCAGCAGGAATAAATAGGGCTAGCATAGATTTCAAAATATTGGTAGAATGGTGATAATTGTTAAAGCAGGATGTTAAGTGCAGGGGGCTTTATTTTATTACTTTTGTTTATGTGGTTGAAATTTTCCTTAATAAAAGGGTTAGGTTTATTTTTTTCCTTTTTTTTTAAAGATTTATTTTTTATTTATTCCCCCACCCCACCCCCGCAGTTGTCTGCTCTCTGTGTCCATTCGCTGTGTGTTCTTCTGTGACCATTTCTATCCTTATCAGCGGCATTGGGAATCTGTGTTTCTTTTTGTTGTGTCATCTTGTTGTGCCAGCTCTTCGTGTATGCGGCGCCTTTCTTGGGCAGGCTGCACTTTCTTTCGCGCTGGGCAGCTCTCCTTATGGGGCGCACCCCTTGCGCATGGGGCTCCCCTATGCAGGGGACACCCCTGCATAGCACAGCACTCCTTGCGCACATCAGCACTGCACATAGGCCAACTCCACACAGGTCAAGGAGGCCCAGGGTTTGAACCGCGGACCTCCCATGTGGTAGGCAGATGCCCTATCCATTGGGCCAAGTCCGCTTCCCTACATATTTTTCTATTCTATTCGTTCTTAGAACTTCCCAAAGAATTTTTTTAACTTTTAATATCTTTTGTATCAAACATTGCCTGCCATGCTTATGTGAAGGCAGTAATCTGTCATAGTAGCAAGAAACCTGGCACAGCAAAAAGCCTAATAAGTTCAAGCTTTCTGGGTAAGAAGGGACACAAGGAATCAGGAGAGATTCCCTAGGTGCTGGACCCACTCATCCATTCACCCACCAGAGCTCACCACATACCATCCCCTCCATACTTTGATCTTTGACTATCTTTTGACCAGAAAAGGTCAGAAAATACAGCAGTAGCCTCAGGACCTTCATAGTTATGGGTGATAATAATGTCTAAGAATCTAGAACACATTTTGTTTTGCCTTGTTTTTTTAGCGTATCTTTCTTTGTGTAATAATGAGTTAGAGAATTGATATTCTCCAATTTTTTTGTGCTATAAGCCAACCTCACTTCTTGGTACTGTATTGGGTTGGAAATGCTTTTAGCCAGAGGGAAGGGGATCTACTAAATGAGCTCTCAAAGTCCTTTTTAATTATTTGGTTCTAAAATTTTAGATTCCCTTAATTAGCTAAATTGTCATTAGGGTTTTACACAAAATAGAACGATTGTATAATAGTATGCCCTTTATGAACTAGAGAGCTCACCATCGGACCTAAAAATAGACACTGAATTTTCTCTTCTTGTCTGAGAAGAACAACTTTTCCCATTTATAGATTCAGAAAACTATAGTCAAGAAGTTAATTGCTTTTATATCTTTTTAATTAATTCAATAAATACAATAAGAGAAAGAAAAGGCAAAAGAGGACAACTGGAACAAAGTTGTAGAAGCTGGAAAACAGATGAATAAGTAGTAATTAACTAGATCTGAGAAAGTTCAATCCAAAACTGTTAACAGGAAAGAAAAAAAAAACAACAACCCTATCTATGCCACAGATCCCCAAATAGGTTTAGGAATTTGCAGCAACAGGTAACTCTGGCAGAGGTAATGAAAGTGATAGACCTAAGAGTTACCTCCTGAGAGCCTTCATGTTGCTCAAATGTAGCTACGCTCTAAGCCAAACTCAGCATGTAAATTCATTACTTTACCCCAGCATGGGACATGACTCCCAGGGATGAGCCTCCCTGGCACCGAGGGATCACTATGAAGCACCAGCTAGTGATGCAACTAGAAAAATACCTTGAATAGAAGGGGAAAATGGTAAAGACAAATGAGTTTTTATGGCTAAGAGACTTCAAAATGAGTCAGGAGGCCATCAGAGGGGTCGCACTTATGCACGTCTTGGCAGGACCCCAGAGACAGCCAAAGTAGATACAACCACAGGTAGAGGTGCTCCTGAAGGCTATGGAGACACCCAGGTCCTAATGTCATGGTAGATGGCTCTGGAGTTCAGTGCCTTGTCAGTGAGCCCTACTTTGTAATTTTTGCTCCCAAGAGTGATGAAGTTGGACTCAGATGTGACCTCTCTACATATGCCTCTTCTGTCACTTTTACTGAACCTGTGGTTGGTGCTGGGTTGGTGAATGCTCAGGAGACTTGAATCTCTGGACTGTCTGTGCCAGCTGGGCTCTGAGCCTCAGCAGAGTTGCAGCAACTACTCTCCAATTTGTTGCACTTATCCAGGTTAACTAACAGGGAGGTGAGGTTGGTCAACCACCACACCAGGGAACCGAGAGAGTCTACAACTGCAAGCAGGAGAATCCCATCCATCAGCCTTGTGGGATCTAAGCCTCCTCTCTATTTATAGGTGAAGTGAGTGGACTTATTGGTATTCTACTGTCGAATTATTGTAACTCTAGCAATGGAAGAAATTGTATCATTGATGTGGAGACAGTGACCACAAGAGTTGCTGAGGGCAGGGAGAGGGAAGAAGATGTGTAATATGGGGGCATTTTCAGGACTTGGAGTTGTTCTCAATGATATTATTGCAGGGACAGATGCAGGACATTATATATCCTGCTAAAACTCACTGACTGGACTGGGGGAGAGTGTAAATTACAATGTAAACTATAATCCATGCTGTGTAGCAGTGTTCCAGAATGATTTCATCAAATGCAATGAATGTGCCACACTGATGAAAGAGGTTGTTCATGTGGGAGGAGTCGGGGAGTGGGGAGTAGGGTATATGGGAACCTCATATTTTTTATTGTAACATTTTGTGTGATCTGTGTATCTTTAAAAAAAAAAAAGACAAAAAGAAAGTGATAGATTAATTGAAAGACAGAAAGATGCCTAAATCTCTTGCCCTTTTCTCAGTAGTAAGATAAAACCCCTCCTCTACTCCCAACAAAAACAGAAGTTGAAGGCAGCAATTGAAGTCAGGTGTCCAGGACAAAATCAGGGGGATTCAGTGAAAGTTTGCATACCGAATATTGAGATCCCCAGCTTTCTTCTCTCCCTGATTGCCAGAATGTTGGTAGCCATACCCTGTAGGCAAGAGATTGGAAAATTCTTATTTAGGGATCTGACCAGCCCAAAGTAAAGCACAGCTAAATCCTCACACATGAAGAACTTCACAGATAAATCTCTCACATACACATCCATGGGGTTCCACTCATAAAGATGAGCAAATACCTAAGGAGATATTTGAGGAAAGCAAGTATCGGAAAGGCAGAAATCAAAATAACAAAAGAAAAACACCCTGGAATAAACAAAGCCTATTCCAAGAGAAGAAATGTCCTATGAGAGATAAGAGAAAATATTGAATTGGTAGAACAGGAAAAAGATAAAAGAGCAGTTTGAAGTTTAATATACAAGTGCAGAAGTTAAATGCGCAGTAAGAAATTGGAGGGTTTGGTGGAGGAAACATCTCACAAGGAGCAAAAAAACAGTGAGATGGAAAACGAGAGAGAAAATGAATCCAGGTGGCCCAACATTCAGACAATAGGAGTTCCAGTAAAAGTTCACAGAAAAAAGGAAGGGAATTGAGTCATCCATGAAGTAAATTAAAAAATTTTCCCACATTGAAATCACCAGATTGAAAGGACATACTGAAAGCTCAGCACAATGGGTGAAAATATGACCCAAACTAAAAAAAAATCACTGTGACATTTCAGATTTTTTGGGATAGATAGAAGATCCTTAAAACCTTTTAGAGAGAAAGAAAAAAATTTTCCTACAAAGGGTCAATAATTACAATGACTTCAGACTTCTCATCCACAAAATTTGAAGCAAAAGATGAAATGCCTTCAAAAATTACTTGAGGAGGAACAGATGTGGCTCAAGCAGCTGAATGCCTCCTTCCCACATGGGAGGTCCTAGATTCAGTTCAGCTGCCTCCTAAAGCAAATAAACAGCAACAAAAATACATAACAGCAAAACAAATAACAAGCAACCCAGTAGAGCTCATGTCGCTCAGTGGTTGAGGCTGGCTTCCCATATGTGACATTCTGGATTCAATCCCTGGCTGGTACCATAAAAAATTAAAAAAAAAATTTTTTTAATTACTTGGAAAACAGGTCAACTTCCAGCATGATTGCATGAGGAGTTTTAATGGCCTACTGGAGAAACTGGTGAAAATTTTTTTCACTAGCCAAGAGAACCCAAAGTTGCTGCCTTCTCCCCTGCTCCTCAAATGTTCAACTCTTAGAGCAGGGTTATCACTTTGAGAGAAGTAGGTCATTGTCTACCATGCCCCATGCCAGCTCAAGAACCCAAGAACCCTAGCTCAGAGATTTGGCTGGGGGGTGGGCGTGATTAAAAGGCCATAAACATATCTCCTAATCTCTTCTCAAAAGACCTGATTTTATTTGAATCAGGACATGGAGAAGTTCAAATGTAAGGGCGCTCTCAGGATCAGTGGAGACTGCAGCAAAGGCAATTGGAAGGCAATTAGTAGATTTAATAAAGAGATGGCCTAGATGGTAGGCCAATTTGTTTACAGGAAAGAAATGAGAAATAAGACAGCTAGGAGGGGGAAGCAACAGATAGGGCTTCCGCCTACCACATGGGAGGTCCAAGGTTCAAACTCAGGGCCTCCTGACCCATGTGGCGAGCTGGCCCACACGCAGTGCTGATGCATGCAAGGAGTGCCATGCCACGCAGGGGTGTCCCCCGCGTAGGGGAGGCCCACACACAAGGAGTGTGCCCCATAAGGAGAGCTGCCCAGCGCAAAAAAAGCTCAGCCTGCCCAGGAATGGTGCCGCACACATGGAGAGCTGACAAGCAAGATGAAGCAACAAAAAGAGGCACAGATTCCAGGTGCCGCTGACAAGAATACAAGTGGACACAAAAGAACACACAGCGAATGGACATAAAGAGCAGACACGTGGGGAGTTGGGAAGGGGAGAGAAATAAATAAAAAATAAATCTTGAAGGAAAAAAAGACAGCAAGGTGGGAGCCCTCTTGAGGTCAGAACAAATATCAGACACTAACCTCCGAAACTATTCCTTTGAATGAGCCACAATTTATTTGGATTAGCTTGTAGAGGAATTTGTACCCCTGGGCATTGTTGAAAACATTGGAGGGATCAGCCAGCAATTAATGAATTATACTAGCTGGATATGATCAGGGAAAAAGAGAAAAAGAGCCCGACAAATACCCATTGTGTTATGCTTCTTGGATATGTCTGTCATACTATGGTGATTGTTGACATATCCAAAGCTTCACTTCCCTAAGGAACAATATCAGAGGCTTAACCCTGTGAATAGGAGGAAAATAGAGTTCACTAAAATAATCCAGCCAGTCACTTAAACAAGCAAATAACAATAACTAGTTGTGGGATGGGGCAGGGAGCATTAGTACCCAGAGTTGCTACAATATATATCTAAAACATCCAGCTTCCAACAAAAAATAAGGCATGCAAAGAAACAAGAAAGTATGACCCTTACATGATAAATAAATCAAGTAATACAAACTATCTGTGAGAGCAATTAGATATTTGACTTAATTGAAAAAGACTTCAAAATAGCCATTGTAAATATGTTCCCGTAACTAAAGGAAGGCATATTTAAAGAAGTAAAGGGAGGAATGATGACAATGCCACATCAAAGAGAGAAATAAAGAGATATAATTATTAAAAACCAAGTGTAAATTCTGGAATTGGAAAGTACACAGGAGGATTTGAAGTGGCAGAAGAAAGAACTACCAAACTTCAAGATAAAGCAGCACATATATTATACAAGCTGAAGAACAGAGAGAAAAAAGAATGAAGAAAAATGAACAGTGTACTGGGTTGAATTATATCTTAAAAAAAAAAAAAAAGATGTCAAAGTCCTACCACCCTGTACCTGTTAATGTGACCATCTTTGGATATCAGGATATTTGTCCAAGTAATAAGTTAAGATGAAGCCCTACTGGATTAGGGTGGACCCTAGTCCAATGACTAGTGGCCTTATGAGAAAAGAGAGATTTAGACATAGAGACAGACATAGGAAGAACTCCATGTGACAAAGGAGGCAGAGATTGAAGTAATGTGTCTATAATCCAAAAATTCCCAGTAACCTCCAAGAGCTAGCAGAAACAAGAAAGGATTGTTCATAGAGCCTTCAGAGGGAGGGTGGCCCTGCCAACACCTTGATTTCAGATTTTTAAACTCCAGAACAGCAAGAGAATACATTTCTGGGGGTTTTTTTATACACCAATTTTATGGTAATTTGTTATAGCAACCCTAGGCAACTAATAAATAGGGACTCAGAGAAATATGGGAAAACTTTAAACACATCAACATAAACATAACAGGAATAGCAAAGTAAGAGGAGAGAGAGAAAGTTGCAGAAAAAATATTCAAAGAAATAGTAGATAGAAACCTCCAAAATTTATTGGATAACAGTAACCTACATATCCAGGAAGCTCAATAAAATCCAAGGATAAATACAAAGAGATTCACAGACACATATTTGTAAAAACACACAAAGACAAGGATAAAATCTTAAAATCAACATCAACAGAATATACATCCTTTTTTTTAAAGATTTATTTATCTCTCCCCCTCCCTCCATTGTCTGCTCGCTGTGTCCATTCATTGTGTGTTCTTCTGTGTGTGCTTGTATTTTCATTAAGCAGCTCCAGGAACCAATTCTGGGACCTGGAGTGGAAGAGAGGCACTCATTCTCTTGCACCACCTCAGCTCCCTGGTCTGCTGTGTCTCATCATCTCTCCTCTGTGTCTCTTTTTGTTGCATCGTCTTGCTGCGCCAGCTGTCCACATGGGCTGGCACTCCTGCGCAGGACACTACTCCGCCCAGGCCAGCACTCTGCGTGGGCCAGCTCGCCCTCACCAGGAGGCCCTGGGCATCAAACCCTGGACCTCCTGTATGGTAGGTGGGAGCCCAGCTGCTTGAGCCACATCCGCTTCCCAGAATTTACATCTTAGGTGTGCATGGAACATTTTCCATGAGAACACACAATCTGGTCTTTGACAACAATGCAATGAAATCAATAGCAGGAAAAAATATTAGGAAATTCATAACTATGTGGAACTTAAACAACACACACCTAAATAACCAGTGGGGCAAAGAATAGATCATAAGGGAAACTGTGGGGAAGACGGCAGAGTAGGGAGCTCCAGGACTCTGTCCCTCCACCCAAACTATTAAACAACTTCTGAAACTCCAGAGGCCAGAAGAATACAGCATCAGAAGAGAGAGGGAGAAGCTGGTAACTTACTGTAAAGAGCTGTAAATTCCTTTCTCCACATGACAGTGACCAGCATCCCCCGCTCCCACAGCACGCTGCCATGGGGTCCTGTCCCTAGAGCTGGCTGCTGCTGACAGAAAGTACATAAAAATACTCTTCCCCCAGAACAGGGATGATCTCTGATCATGGCTTTTGATTAGCAAATTCAGATTGCTGGGTCCTGATTCTGAGGAGAGCTATTATTTCAACCCACTCCAGACAAAGGCAGCAGCAGCCATTGCTTCAGCCTTCCCTGGACAGGGGTAGAGGCAGTGGAGATTTAAAGATGCAGTGCTTCCTCGGAGTTGCTGTTGACTCAGCATTTGCTGGGCTAGCAGGAAAACTCAGCTTTTAGGATCCATCCAAAAAGTGTTTGGCACCCTTCTTGATCCCCTCCTAAGGCACTTTGGAGCCAGTCTGCACCCCCATGTGGGCTCCTGGCCCTGTTTTGGCTGGGAAAGACTGGCTTAGGAAAGTCCTGTCTGGGTGGTCCTCCTCCCAGGATTTACCCCCAAGGTAAAAGCAGCGTGAGACAATAAAAGGAGTGGAAAAACTATAGAGGGGGACAGACTGAGACAAAGGCCTGCCAGCTTCAAATGTTTGGGAGAGGGAGGTCTGGGGAACAGAGGGGCCAACAAAAGTCCTATAAACAGAGGAACTCTAAAACAACAAACAAGCAAAAGCCCAAGACAAGACAGAGGCTCAAAGAGGGAAAACCCTGAACAAGGCATTCACTTCGGGCAGACCTTCCTAATAGGAGTCTGACGGCCAAGAAAATCTCTGTCTTATCACCAGTTGGTAACAAAACCAAGAAACAGACATTCCAGGGAGTAAATCCCAGAGTTAACATTTAAAAATATTAAAATATACAGTGTGCAACAAAATAGTACAAGGCAACCAGGAAATGATGGCCCACAAAAGGAAGAGGCTAAAAATACAGAAAACACCAAGGAAGAAGATGACAATGTGGACATACCAAATAAAACCTTTTTTAAAATGATCTTAAAAATGCTCAAGGAAATAAGGAAAATATAGTGAAAGAACTAAAGAATATCAGGAAAACAACGACTAAACAATATGAGTCTAAGTAGAGACAGAAATTTTGTAAAGGAACCAAACATAACCCTGGCGTTAGAGACCACAGTAAGTGAAATGGAAATGCCTGGGAGGGTTTCAAGAGCAAACTGGAGAGGGCAGAAAAAAGAATCAGTGCACTTGAAGGCAAGACACTTGAAATGAGTCAGGCTGAAGAGCAGAAAGGAAAATAAATATCAAAAGCAAAAATAGCCTAATACAGCTATGGGACACCGTCAAGCACACCAATATACACATTATGGAAGTTTCAGAAGAAGGAAGAAAGGGGCAGAAGGAATAGTCAAAGAAATAATGACAGAGGACTTTCCAAACTTAGCAAAAGACATGAGTGTGCACAACCAAGAAGTTCAGAGAACACCAAACAGGATGAATATAAAAACTCACCCTATTATATATTGATTTATACTGTCAAATACAAAGGACAAGGAAAGTTCTGAAAGCTGCAGGAGAAAAGAAACATGTTACACAGAAGGGGGTGCAATTAGATTGAATGCCAATTTCTCATCAGAAACCATGGAGGCAGAAGGCAGTGGTTAAAGGCTGAAGGAAAACAACTGCCAGCCACGAATTTTATATCCAGCAAGACATTCTTTGAAAAATGAAGAAGAGATTAATTGTTCTCAGATAAACAAAAGCTGAGGGAGTTCATCACCACTTGACTTGCCCCTATAAGCAATGCTAAAGGGAGTTCTGCAGACTGAAAGGAAAGGGCACTAGACAGTGATTCAAAGCAGCATAAAGAAATAAAGACATCCATCATCCATGTAGAATCTAAGCCCCCTCTCAATATAGAGATGAAGTGGACATAACCATCCCAGGGTCCACAGGATGGAGGAATTGAGTATGGATTAGAGTGGATTTACTGATATTCTACTATGGAACTATTGTGATTAGTAATGGAAAAAATTGTAGCATTGGTGTGGAGAAAGTGGCCACAGTAGCTGCTGAGGGTAGGGAGAGGGAAGAAGAGATATGATGTGGGGGCATGTTCAGGACTTAGATTTGTCCTGGGTGGTACTGCAGGGACAGATGCTAGACATTGTATGTTCTGCCATGACCCACTAGGTGGACTGGGGCAGAGTGTAAACTACAATGTAAACCACTATCCATGTGGTGCAGCAGTGCTCCAAAATGTATTCACCAAATGCAGTGAATGTGCCACGATGATGAAAGAGGCACATTCATCATCAGGGGTGGCGGTATGTGGGGATCTCTTATATTTTTTGAATGTAACATTAAAAAAAAAAAAGAAATAAAGAAATAAAGACTTGCAGTAAAGGTAACCCCTTGGGCAATTATAAATGCCAGGATTATTATATTGTTTGACAATAACTGTACTTCTTACTTCCTACAGGTGCTAAAATGCAAATGCATAAAAAGTAATGATAAAGCCATGTTTTTGGACCTACAATGTACAAAGATATAAGTGGTAACAACTACAAAAACAATGTGGGGATAGAGGGCTATTGGAAAAGTGTATATGCATGCTACTGATGTTAGTATCAAACCAAATATAATTGTATATATTTAGGGGTTACATTTTAAGCCCATGGTAACCCCAAGGAAAATAGATGAAAAATATATCCAGATGGAATTGAGAAGGCATTCTATGTGGTACAATACAAAACAAATGAATATGAAAATAGGCTTTAACCAAAGTGAGGAACAAAAAAGGTATAAGACTTACAAAGGCTCAATAACAAAATGGCAAAAGAAAGTCCTGTATTACCGGAGGTGACTTTAATGTAAATCGGTTCAACTCTTCTGTCAAAAGGCAGAGATTGGCAGAATAGACAAAAAAAGTATGACCCAACTATATGTTTTCTGCAAGAGACTCACCTTAATGCCAAAGATACAAATAGGTTTAAGGTGAAAGGGTAGAAAAAATATTCCATGCAAATAGTAACCAAAAGAGAGCTGGGGTGACTACATAAATACTGAATAAAATAGACTGAGTCAAAAACAGTTACAAAGAACGAAGATGGTCATTATATACTGATAAAGTAGACAGTTAAACAAGAACACGTAATAATTGTAATTATATATGTACCTAACAGCTGAGCCCCAAAATATAAAGCAAATACTGACAGATTTGAAGGGCAAATTGATGGTTCTACATTAATAGTAGGAGATTTTAACACACCACTCTCAGTAATGGGTAGAATCTAGTCAGAAGATCCATAAGAAAGTACAGGACCTGAATGACACACTAAACCAACTGGACCTAGGGAGTGGATGTGAGTGAGCTCAGTGAGTGAGCACTTGCTTCCCATGGATGACATCCTGGGTTCAATCCCAGTACCTCCTTTAAAAAAAAATTGGAAAAAAAGGAAAAATAAATTTGCAAAAATTCCAAAAAAAGATAATTAAACCAACTAGACCTAACAGGCATATGTAGAACATTGCACCCAAGAAAAACAGTATATATACATTCTTCTTGAGTGCACATGGATCATTCTCCTGATAGACCACATGTTGGGTCACAAAACAAGACTCAATAAATTCAGAAATATTGAAATCCTACAATATGTGTTCTTTGACCGCAACGGAAAGAAGCTAGAAATAAATAACAGAGAGCAAAATGGAAAATTCACAAATACGTGTAAATTAAACATTAAATAGCCAATGGGTCAAAGAGGAAATGAGAAGCAGAATTAGGAAATAACTTGAGGTGAATCAAAATACAACATATCAAAACTTATGGCGGGAAGCAAACTTGGCCCAATGGTTAGGGCATCCGTCTACCACATGGGAGGTCCGCGGTTCAAACCCCAGGCCTCTTTGACCCATGTGGAGCTGGCCCATGCACAGTGCTGATGCGCTCAAGGAGTGCTGTGCCATACAGGGGTGTCCCCCACGTAGGGGAGCCCCATGCACAAGTAGTGCACCCCGTAAGGAGAGCCACCCAGCATGAAAGAAAGTGCAGCCTGCCCAGGAATGGCACCACACACACAGAGAGCTGACACAACAAGATGATGCAACAAAAAGAATCACAGATTCCCGTGCCACTGACAACAACAGAAGCAGACAAAGAAGAATACGCAGCAAATAGACACACAGAACAGACAACTAGGGTGGGAGGGGGGAAAGGGAGATAAATAAATAAATCTTTTAAAAAAAAACCTCATGGGATGCAGCAAAGGTGACTGAGAAGGATATTTATAGCTCTGAGTGCTTACATTAAACAAAAAAGAAAGTCTTCAAATCAAACACCGAACCTCAAAACTTGGTACAACTACAAAGAGAAGAGCAAACTATATCTAAAGCAAGCAGGAGAAAAACAATAAAGATTAGAGTGAAGATAAATAGAAAGCAACAACAACAAAACAATAGAATCAATAAAGCCAAAAAGTTGGTTCTTTGTAAAGATCAATCAAATTGACAAACCTTTAGCTAGACTGACAAAAAGAGAGAGGGTGCAAATAACAAAAATCAGTAATGAGGAGGGGGACATTACTACTGATGCCACAGAGATGAGCAAACTATAAGAGGATACTATTAACAGCAGCGTGCCAATAAATTAGGTAACCTAGACCAAATGGAAAAATTTTTAGAAGCACACATAAGTTCCTAAATTGATTCAAGAAATAGAACCCCCTCTCAGAGGAAGAGTGAGCATCGCCATCCCAGAATCCTCAAGATTGGGGAATGAACTATGAACAAAAGCAGACTTCCTGGTATTCTACTATAGACTTATTGTGATTCTAGCAATGGAAGAAATTATATCATTGATGTGGAGGCTGTGGCCACTGGAGGTTCTGAGGGCAGGGAGAGGGAAAAGCAGGTTAATATGGGGGCATTTTAGGGACTTGGGAATTGTCCTGAATGACATTGCAATGACAGATACAGGCCATTATATATCTTGCCATAATCTACAGAATTGTGTGGGAGAGAGTGTAAACTATAATACATGCTTAGTGGCAATGCTCCAAAATGTGTTCATCAATTGCAATGAATGTACCACATTAATGAAGGATGTTGTTAATGTGGGAAATGTGGGGAGTTGGACATTTGGGAATCCCCTATATTTTTTATGTAACATTTATGTAATCTAAGTATTTTTTATAAGAATTTTTTTAAAAAGAAGAAATAGAAGATCTCAACAAACAAGTTATCAATAAAGAGATTGAATCAGTAATCAAAAAACCTCCCAGCAGCATAGTGAGTGTAGCTCCGTGGTTGAGTGCCTGCTCTGCATGTCTCAGGTCCCAGGTTCAATCCCTAGTACCTCCTAAAACAAAACAAAGCAAAAAACCTCCCAACAAAGAAAAGCTCAGGACCAGATGCCTTTGCAGTGGCTTCACAGAGGAATTCTACCAAACATTCTAAGAAGACTTAATTCCAATTCTACACAAACTCTTCCAAAACATTGCAGAGGAGGGAATACTCCCTAACTCATTCTACAAGACCAGCATCACAAAGCCAGATAAAAGATACCACAAGAAAAAAAACTACAGAGCAATATCTATTACGAATGTAGATGCAAAAACTTTCAACAAAAAGATGCAAAAAGTTTCAACAAACTTTCAACAAAATATGTAATACTGTAGCAAACCTGGAAGCAGATGCAGCTTGTGCGATTGAGCACCCGTTTGCCACATGGGAGGTCTGGGGTTCAGTTCCTGGTGCCTCCTAAAAACAAAGTAAGCAAACAAAAAAACCAACTCAGGAGAGCTGATGTAGCTCAGTGGTTGAGCACCGGCTTCCCACATAAAAGGTCCTGGGTTCAATCCCTGGCCCCAGTACCTAAAAACAAAAACAAAACTAGCAAGCCAAATCCAACAGCATGCATTAAAAGAATTATATGCCATGATCAAGTGTGATTTATTCCTGATGTGCAAGTTTGGTTCAACATAAGAAAATCAGCAATTAGGCAAGAAAAAGAAATAGAAGTCATCCAAATTGCAGATAATATAATCCTATATACATAAAATCCTGAAAAATCAACAACAAAGCTCCTAGAGCTAATAAATGAGGTCAGCCAAGTGTTGGGATACAAGATCAAGACCCAAAAATCAATAGTGTTTCTATACACAATGAGCAATCAGAATAAGAAATAAAAAATTTTAAAAATTCACAAAAGCAACCAAAAAAATCAAATATCCAGGAATAAATCTAACTAAGAATTTAAAGGACTTGTACATAGAAGACTACAAAACATAGCTAAATTTTAAAAGTCAAAAATAAATGGAAGGATATTCTCAGCTCACGGATTGCAAAACTGACTATCATTAAGATGTCAGTACTACCCAAAACAATTTATAGATTCAGTGCAATCATAATTGAAATTCCAGCCACCATCTTGCATAAATGCAAAAGCCAATCATCAAATTTATATGGAAAGGTAAGGACCCCAAATAGCTAAAGCCATCTTGAAAAAGAATGAAGTTAGAGGACTCAAACGTTCTCATCTTAAAACTTATTTGAGAGAAACGGAGTTGGCCCAATGGATAGGGTGTCCGCCTACCACATGGGAGATCTGCGATTCAAACCCCGGGCCTCCTTGACCTGCGTGGAGCTGGCCCATGCGCAGTGCTGAAGTGCACAAGGAGTCCCATGCCACACGGGTGTCCCCACATAGGGGAGCCCCATGCGCAAGGAATGCGCCCCATAAGGAGAGCCGTGCAGCGCGAAAGAAAGTGCAGCCTGCCCAGGAATGGCGCCGCACACACAGAGAGCTGACACAACAGGATGACACAACAAAAAGAAACACAGATTCCCAGTGCCGCTGATAAGGATAGGAAAGGTCACAGAAGAACACACAGCAAATGGACACAGAGAGCAGACAACTGGGGGGGGGGGCGGGGAAGGGGAGAGAAAGTAAAAAAATAAAATTAAAAAAAAATAAAAATTACTTGAAAGCCACAGTAATCAAAACAGCATGGTACTGGCACAAGGATAGACATATTGACTAATGATAAAGAATTTAGAACTCAGAAATCAACTTTCACACTTATGGCCACCTGATTTTTGACAAGGTGACAAAGACCACTCAATTGGGTGAGAATAGTTTCTTCAACAAATGGTACTGGGGATACTGGATCTCCATTTGCCAAATATATATATAAATACATTCAAAATGGATCACAGGCCTTAATATAAAAGGTGGAACTATCAAACTCCTAGAATAAAACATAGGGAAGCATCTTTAGGACCTTGTGTTAGGGGTTAGTTTCTTACACTTTTCACCCAAAGCACAAGCAACAAAAGAAAAAATAGATAAATGGGACCTCATCAAAATAAAAAACATTTGTTCCTCAAAGGACTTTATCATGAAAGTAAAACAACAATCTAGACAATGGGAGAAAATATTTGGAAACCACATATCCAATAAAAGATTACTATCCAGAATATATAAAGAAATCCTTCCACTTAATAACATAAAAACAATTAAATTTTTCCCAGTTTAAAAATGGGCAAAAGACTTGAACAGACATCTCTCCAAAGAAGATACACAAATGGCCAGAAAACATAGGAAAAGATATTCAACATCATTAACCATCAGGGAAATCCAGATCAAAACCACAATGAGATACTATTTCATGCCCATATGAATGGCTGCTATTTAAAAAAAGTTTTGGGAAACGGACTTTGGCCCAGTGGTTAGGGCGTCCGTCGACCATCCTTGACCCGTGTGGAGCTGGCCATGCGCAGTGCTGATGCGCGCAAGGAGTGCCGTGCCACGCAAGGGTGTCCCCCGCGTAGGGGAGCCCCACGTGCAAGGAGTGCGCCCGTGAGGAGAGCCGCCCAGCGTGAAAAGAAAGAGCAGCCTGCCCAGGAATGGCTCCGCCCACACTTCCCGTGCCGCTGACGACAACAGAAGCGGACAAAGAAACAAGACGCAGCAAATAGACACCAAGAACAGACAACCAGGGGAGGGGGGGAAATTAAATAAATAAATAAATCTTTTAAAAAATTAAATTAAAAAAGTTTTAATGGTGGACAGGATGAAGAGAAATAGGAACATTCATGCAAGAGAGTGGAATTGCCAGATCATATGGTAACTGTCCGATCATTTCAGAAATTGCCAAGCTGTTTTCCACAGCTGCTGCTTCATATCCTAGTGGATGTGGTTTGATTTCCATTTCACTGATGGCTAATGATATTGAGTATTTCCTTGGAGAAATGTCTGTTCGGCTCCTTTACCCATTTTTAGCTGGGTTGTCATTTTATTGTTGTAAGAGTTCTTTATATATTCTAGATACATTTAGGTCTTTGATCCATTTTAAATTAACTTATATTCATTGTGAGATAAGGATTAAAATTCTTTCTTTTGTGCGTAGCTGTGCAGTTGTCCCAGAACCATTTATTGAAAGGACTGTTCTTTCCCCATTGAATGGTCTTGGTACCCTTATGAAAAATCAGTTGGCATGAATGCGTTAGTTTATTTCTAGAGTCTCAATTCTATTCCATTGATCTGTATGTCTTTTCTCCTCCAGTACCACATTGTCTTGACAATACTTGCTTTGTAATTAGTTTTAAAATCAGAAGGTGCAGCAGTGCTCAGAAATGTATTCACCAAATGCAGTGAATGTCCCATGATGACGAAAGAGGTTTTTGATATGGGAGGAGTGGGGTGAGGGGGTTGGATGTATATGGGGACCTCATATTTTTTTAATGTAACATTAAAAAAAAATAGACAAAAATTTCAAAAAAACAAAAAATAATATCAGAAGCATGAGTCCTCCTACTTTGTTCTTTTTCAGGATTGCCTTGGCTAGTTGGGGTCCGTGCCATGCCAAAGAATTGTAAAATAAGCTTGTCTCTTTCTACAGTCAGTTGGGATTCTGCTAGGAATTGCATTGAATCTATAGAACACTGTAGGGAGTATTGACATCTTAACAATGTTCAGACTTCCATTCCATGTACATGAGATATGTTTTTCAGTTATTTAGATCTCTCATTTCCTTAACAATGTTTTATTGCTTTCAGGATGTGTTTTACACTTCTTAAATTTATTCCTAAGTATTTTATTCTTTTAATGGTATTGTGGATGGAATTGTCTTAATTTCATTTTTAGACTGCAAGTGTATCAATACAATTGAATTTGTGTATTGGCTTTGTATCCTCCAACCTTGCTAAGCACATTTATTAGTTTTTATATTTTTTAGTGGAATCTTTAGATTTTCTATATGCAAATCATGTCATCTACAAATAGAAATAATTTTACTTCTTTCTAATCTGGGTGCATTTTATTTCTTTTTCTTGCCTAGTTGCCATGACTAGAATCTCCAGTATAATGTGAAATATAAATCACAAGGGAAAACTTCCCTAACTTGTTTATGATATTAGGGGAAAGAATCCAGTTTTCCATCATTAAGTGTGATGTTAGCTATGGGTTTTACATAGATGCCCCTTATCAAATTGAGGAAGTTCCCCTCTATTCTTGGTTTGTTGCATGTTTTTATCATGAAAGGGTTTTGGATTTTGTCAAATGTTTGTTTTTTTAAAAGAATGTGCCAGGGATTGAACCCAGGGCCTTGTACATGGGAAGCAGGCACTCAGCCACTGAGCTACACCTGCTCCCCATATCAAATGCTTTTTTATGTCTGTTGAGAAGAGCAAGTGATTTTTATTTTTTAGTTTAGTAATACGATATTTACGCTAATTGATTTTCAGATGTTGAACCAACCTTGCATTCCTGGGATAAATTCCACATGGTCTTAGTCATGGTCATTCTTTTTATTTTTTTATTCTTTTTTTTTTAAGATTAATTTTATTTATTTCTCTCCCCTTCACCCCACCCCCACCCCAGTTGTCTGTTCTCTATGTCCATTTGCTGCATGTTCTTCTTTTTGTCCACTTCTGTTGTTGTCAGTGGCACAGGAATCTGTGTTTCTTTTTGTTGCGTCATCTTGCTGCATCAGCTCTCCATGTGTGTGGCACCATTCCTGGGCAGACTGCACTTTCTTTCCTGCTGGGCGGCTCTCCTTACGGGGCGCACTCCTTGCGCGTGGGGCTCCCCTACACAGGGGGCACCCCTGCGTGGCACAGCACTCCTTGTTCACATCAGCACTGCATGTGGGCCAGCTCCACATGGGTCAGGGAGGCCCAGGGTTTGAACCAGGGACCTCCCATGTGGTAGATGGACACCCTATCCACTGGGCCAAGTCTGCTTCCCTCATTCTTTTTATATATTGCTGGATTCTATTTGCTAATATTTGTTGAGGATTTTTGCTTCCATATTCATAAGAGATATTAGTCTATAGTTTTCTTTTCTTGTGATATCTTTGGATTTGGTATCAGGGTAATATTGACCTTATAGAATGAGTTAGGAAGTGTTCCCTTCTCTTATACTTTTTAAAAAAGTTTATGAAGAATTAGTATTAGTTCTTCTTTAAATGTTTGTTAGAATTTAGCAGCTAAGCCACCTGAATTTCTTTGTGTGTAGTTTTTTATTACTAATTCAGTCTCTGTACTTGTTATAGGTCTATTCTTACTGTCTGAACATGAGTCAGTCCCAATAGTTTGTGTCTTTCTAGGAATTTGTTCATTTCATCTAAGTTACCTAATTTATTGATACACAATTGTTTATAGTATTCCTTTATAATCCTTTTCATTTCTGTAAGGTCAGTACTAACATCCTCTCTTTGATTTCTGAATGTAGTAACTTGAGTGCTCCCTCTTATTTTCTTAGTCAGTCTAGTTAGAGGTTTGTCAATTTTGTTGATATTTCAAAGAACCAGTTTGGGTTCATTGATTTTTCTTTGTTGTTTTTCTCTTCTCTGGTTCATTGATTTCTGCTCTAAACTTTATTAATTCCTTTCTTCTTCTTGCTTTAGGTTTAGTTTGCTCTTCTTTTTCCCCATATCTTAAGTGGGAATATCGGGTTATTGATCTGATATTCCCCTTCTTTCTTAATTATAGGCATTTACAGCTGTTAATTTGCCTAGAGAAACTACCTCACCTGCATCCTTTATATTTTGGTATATTGTGTCTTCATTTTTATGTATCTCAAATTATTCTCTAAATTCCCTTCCAATCTCCATTTATTTGGGGACATTTTATTTAATTTCCACATATTTGTGAGCCTCTCAATTTTTTCCATGCTATTGAATTTTAATTCCATTCCATTGTGTTTAGAGAACATACTTTCTCTTTATTTCTATCCTTTGAAATTTACTGAGGTTTGTTTTATGGCCTAGCACATGGTCTATCCTGGAGAGCATTCCACATACACTTGAGAAGAGTATATATTCTGTTGTTATGTTTGATTGAGTGTTAATCGGATGTCTGTTAGTCTAGTTGATTAGTAGTGTTGTTCATGTCTTTTCTTCCTTGTTGAACTTGTCTATTTGTTCTAGCCATTATTGAAAGTAGGATGTAAAAGTCCACAATTATTGTTGAATTGTCTATTTCTCCCTTCATTTCTGTCAGTTTTTATGAATTTGGCGTCTCTGTTATTAGGTGCATATATGTTTATAATTGTTATATCCTTCCGATGGATTGACTCTTGTGTTATTATAAAATGCCCCTCTTTGTCACAAGTAACATTTTTTGTTTTAAATTGTTTTTATCAGATATTCATATAGCTAATCCCTCTTTCTTGTGGTTGTTGTCTACATATGTCTTTTTCCATCCTTTTACTTTCATTCTGTTGTGTCTTTGAAATTAAAAATGTGCCCGTGTAGACAACATAAGGTTGGATCATGATTTTGTTTTGTTTTTTAAAGATTTATTTATTTATTTCTCTCCCCCACCCCCACCCCAATTGTCTGTTCTCTGTGTCTATTTGCTGCATCTTCTTTGTCCACTTCTGTTGTTGTCAGCAGCACGGAAATCTGTGTTTCTTTTTGTTGCGTCATCTTGTTGTGTCAGCTCTCCGTGTGGGCAGCGCCATTCCTGGGCAGGCTGCGCTTTCTTTCGCGCTGGGCGGCTCTCCTTATGGGGCACACTCCTTGTGCGTGGGGCTCCCCTACGCGGGGGACTCCCCTGTGTGGCACGGCACTCCTTGTGCGCATCAGCACTGCGCATGGGCCAGCTCTACACGAGTCAAGGAGGCCCGGGGTTTGAACCGCGGACCTCCTATGTGGTAGACGGATGCCCTAACCACTGGGCCAAGTCCGCCACCCTGGATCATTGTTTTTAATCCATTCTGCAATCTCTGCATTTTAATTGGATTATTTAATATGCCGGCATTTAATGTTATTATTGATATAGTTGAATTTACATCTGCAATTTTATTTTTGTCTTCTACATCTCATATCTTTTGGTTTCTCTATTCTCCCTTTACTGCTTCTTTTATATTAGGTGAATATTTTCTAATATAGCTTTTTTAATTCATAAATTATTTTTCACTATATTTTTTGAGTTTTTCTCTGGGGTTTACCATATATACTTTATCAGAATCAGCTTCAGATTTATATTAGCTTAATTCCAGTGATACATAACAACACCACTCCCATATACCTAAATCCCCTTTCTCACTTTTTGTGGTATTATTGTAATGAATAGTGCATCTATTAATGTTACAAATCCAGCAGTACATTGGTATAATTATTACTTTCCCATCTGCAGTTTTTTTCTTAGTCCATTCAGCTTTCCTCTCACCCACCTCCTTTGTGCTGTTATTGGCAAGTGTATTGCACATATATTACATTTCTTTTTTTTTTAAAGATTTTTTTATTTTTTATTTTTTTCTCTCCCCTTCTCCGCCCCCCCCCCCCCCAGTTGTCTGCTCTCTGTGTCCATTCACTGTGTGTTCTTGTGTCCGCTTGTATTCTTGTCAGCAGCAACCAGAATCTGTGTCTCATTTTGTTGCGTCATCTTGCTGCACCAGCTCTACGTGTGCACAGCACCATTCCTGGGCAGGCTGCACTCTTCTCACGCTAGGCGACTCTCCTTAGGGGGACACCCCCGTGTGGCACAGTACTCCTCACGAGCATCAGCACTGTGCGTGGACCAGCTCATCACAAGGATCAAGGAGGCCCTGGGTTTGAACTTTGGACCTCCCATGTTGTAGGCGGACGCCCTACCCATTGGGCCAAATCCGCTTCCCTATATTACATTTCTATATGTTATAACCTGATACATTATATACATATTACTTTAGTCAATTACTCTGTAAATCATTTAAAAAAAGAAAGAAATTCATATAGTGTTTTTTATAATTATATAATTTCATAATTACATTTTCCATTGTTCATATGGCTTCAGATTACCATCTGGAATAACTTTTTTTCAACCTACAAAATTTCCTTTGATGCTTCTTATAAGCAGGTCTGCCAGCAACAAATTCTCCTAATTTTTGTTTATTGGGGAAAGTTTTAATTTTGTCATCATTTTTAAAGATAGCTTTGCTGAATATATGGTTCTTGACAGAAGGCTTTCATTATTTCTGCTTATTATCCAGCTCTTTATGTCATTTGGTTTCCTTGTAAATAACACCATATTTCTCTTGCTCCTTGCTATATTTTCTCCTCCTTTGACTTTCATCATTTTCACTATGATGTGTCTGTCTTTGGGTTTCTTTGGATTTACCCTACTTAAAAGATCACTGGAGGAAGAGGATGTGGCACAAGTGATTGGGCTTCCACCTACCACATGGAAGGACCCAGGTTCGATCCCTGGGCCTCCTGGTAAGCCAAGTGTCTGCACAGTGAACCAGTGCCTGCACAAGTGAGACAGGCAGCAAGATGATGATGCAACAAAAGAGAGACAAAGGAGAGATTCAAAGTGAAGTGCAGCAGAGACCAGGAACTGAGGTGGTGCAATTGACAGGGAACTTCTCTCCACAGCAGAGGTCCCCAGGATCGAATCCCGGTGAACCCTAGAAGAGAAGACAAAAAGAGAAATAGACACAGAAGATCACACAGCAAATGGGCACAAACAGCAAAAACAGCAGGGCTGGGGGGAAGAGGAAGGAAAAAAAAAGATCAAGATTCCTGGATATATAGGTTATTGTTTATCAATACATTTGCAAAGTTTTCAGCCATTATTTCTTGGAATTAAATATTATTTCCTCCTTCCTCTTGCCCCTTCTGGTACTCCTATACCTGCATGTTGGTGAGATTAATGGTGTCCCACATTTATCTGAGGCTCTGTTCAGTTTACTTCATTTTTTTTCTGTTCTTCAGTTTTCATAATCTCTTCCAGTCTGTCTTCAAGTTTACTAATTCTTTTTCCAACCATTTAAACCCACTGTAGAGTCCCTTTAGTAAATTCTTTATTTCATTTATTGTACCTTTCAAATCCAGAGTTTCCATTTGGTTCTTTTTATAAATTTCTATCTCTTTATTGATATTTTCTATTTGATGTGATATTGTCATGGTACCTTTCTTTAACTTCTTTAATCATGCTTTCCCTTAGTTCTGTAAACATATTTATAATGGCTACTTTGAAATATTTTTCTGTTAAATCTGATATCTGGTTGCTCTCACAAATAGTTTCTATGCCTGAATTTTTTCTCAGTGAATGGAAAACACTTTAGTGTTTCTTGGCAGGCCTGAAAGCTTTTCCTTGTAAAAAGGACATTTTAGATAATACATTGTAGCAATTCTGAGTACTGGTGCCCTCCTTCAAGTACTTATTATTGTTATTTGCTTGTTTATTTCTTTGTGACTGAACTGGATTATTTTACTGAAGTCTGTTTCTCTCTCACACTATTAAACCTCTGCTGTTGCTCCTCAGGGAGGCTCAGCTTTGAGTATGCGCAAAGTCCCTGAGATGACAGTGGTCCTGGCAGAGCTCTCTTCCACTGTCCCTGCACATGCCCAGCTGTTACACTCCACTAATTGCCAGCCAGTTGCTCTACTGCTCTTAACAGTACCCTGGGGCATAAACTCCTCTTCAAATGAATTAAATCAAATTATAGTTCATTAGAAGGAGTAGTTTCTGAAGTCAGCGTTTGATATATGCTCTGACCCCGGCAGGGCTCCCTTCAGCAATGTTATTCCCAGTTCTCAACTATAAAGTAGCCTCATGCAGTCTAGACTGCATTTTCATTGGATCCACTAATTTCCTCCCAGTGAACATTCTTGAAAGCACTCTTACATTTATAAACTTCTTCATGCTTTCTTGCAAATAAAGTCCGTTTCTTTGGGAAGAGATTAGGAACTGTTTTTGCATCTTTCTTCTCTCAGGCAAAATCTGAGTCAGGGATTGAAGGCGAGTGCCGGAGGGCCTCGCTGTCGGCAGGGCCTCGCAACAGGTAGGACCGACGCAAGGGATACTCTCGGAGACTGGCTGATGGCGCAGGTCTGCTTTATTGCGGAAGCGCACGCACTTTTATAGGGTACCGGGTGACGTGTAAGCCGCTCATTGGCCCAGCCACCGGAGGCCTCTGATTGGCCACCCTGGGCGGTTGCTAGGGAAAGGTGAAATTTAGGGGGACGGTTTTTTTTCAATGGGCGGCTAGCAGGGTTAATGAGAGACTGAAGCGTAGGGCCCGGCACCGGCAACATGGCTGGCACTTTGCAGCGGGCTTTCAAGGAGGCGGATTATCTGCCTCATACTTGATGCCTGCAGGGGAGGCACGTAACCACCTCAGACCCTGGTTTCAGCTACTTGCGCCAGCCATATTTCCGCCTGCCTGCGGACCCTTCCCTCAAGGGATCTGAAGATGAGGCTAGAAACAATAGAAAACTTCCCTCTGTGTGACACTTTTGCCTTAGAAGCTGAGTGCTTGGTTAGGGGTGGGCAGCAGCTTGGGATCCTCTTGTCTCGGGATCTGGTGTGAAACTACCATCCTACAAGCCATAGAGGGACTATCAGTTGGCCCAGTATTCTCAGCTGGTACTCAAGGTACAGTTTATATTCCACAAGGGGAAGTTGGGTGAAGAAGGGAGCCACATCTTGATTGCACTCACCCGGGACTTAGCCTCAACAAATAGACATAGAGACAGGATGAGAAACACTGAAGTCCTGCTCCTTCTGGGAAGAAAACTCCAGCTGGAAGCTGGGGAAATAAGGAGCCCTGTGTTCTTAGATGCAACAGTCAGGAATGGAATTTCTGCCTTGCTGAGCTGTATGGGGGAGAGTAGCAATTGTCTTGTTTCGAATCACTTCTTGCCAAATTTTCATAGATTTTCTTGAATAGATGTTTTTTCATTTGATATTTTCTCTAAGAACCAGCTCCAAGCACTTTGAATGGTTGATTTTATTTTATTTTTTAATAATTTTCACAGTTTCACTGGGGACCAGATCAGTGGAGCTACTCATGCTGTCATGCCAGAAGTTGATTCTGGCTATCAAGTTTTAGAACTTGTAGCGCTATGATGTGGTTCTGAGACCCAGACACATGTCATGTAGGGAAAGAAAAGTCCTGAAATTCCTAGTCTAGCGTGGATTCATAATCTGCAAAAAGACCAGACTAGGTCATCAGATGCAACTGAAAGTCAGTGCAGAGCCAAGGAAAGATAATTAGATTTATATTCAAGGAACCTAGATCTCTATCCCAGTCTAGTATTACTGGGGCTCTGATTGGGTTAGTTCTTTAATTTCTCTGAGCCTGTTTCCTCATCTGTCAAATTAGGATAATGTAGTCAATTGAAGTCTTCAAGTTAACACATTCAAGTCCTAACCCCCAGTACCTATGAATATGATCTTATTTTGAAACAGGATTTTTGCAGATGTAATCAAGTTAAGATGAGGCCATACAGGATGGGTCCAAAATCCAATGACTGGTGTCTTTATAAGAGAAAAGACAAGGATATTTGGATACATAGGCACAGGGCCATGTGAAAACAAAAGTAGAGCTAGGAATTATGCTACCACAAGCCAAGAAATGCCAGTGGCCACCAGACCCTAAAAAGGTGCAAGATAATAGTCTCTCCAAGAGCCTTCAGAGAGAGCATGGCCTCGCTGACACCTTGATTTTGGATTTTGAGTCCCCAAGAACATGAGAGAATAAATTCCTATTGATTTAAGCCACCCAGTTTGTGATAAATTGTTACAAGCAACGCTAGGAAACTAATACAGATAATGATAGCACTAACCTCACAGGTTCAGTGAAAGGTTTAAAAAGACTAAATAACTTCTGTTTAATACCTGACACAGTGTTTGTCTCTCAGCAGGTACTCAATCTACATTATTTGAATCTGAATAAAACTTTAACAAAATATATACAAGGATGCACAACAATATTTGAAATTCACCTGTTGGAATTTTTAAATGAGTTTCATCAGCCTACTCTAATTGCCTTCTGTGCATGAAAAAATGAATGATTAAATAAAAGGAAGATGAGTACATACATGGAGGAGAAGCAGAAGGTATAAAGAGTTGATTTCACATCACTAAGGCACTTGTTTTGATCCCATATGACTTGTCTCATCCAAGAGGCTAATTTACTGTGAAGCTAATGAAACTTAAGTTTCTGAACCGTCATTTTATATGGGCCCTTTCCATATAAATGTTCTGTGAAATTTACAAAAGTAGGATGTTCTAACCACCAGCCAGTTAAGATTGCTATCTCTTTTCATTCCTACTTCTTCATCATACTTCCACTTCCTGTAGGATGTTATAGGAATGTCCATGGGCATTTTTGGGATGCTGCACAAGGGAAACTGACTTGGGATACATTTAGTTTGGTTTCTGTGGTTCTCCTCATTTCTACATACTGTCATTATTTTTGGCCATCTTGGTTCAGGAATTACTTCCAGGAATAATATCACTGTACCAACTTCCCCAGTGTTTTAACATCAAGAAGATACAGGGCCAGAGGTCAGCCAGCACTGAGAATACATGAGAAGAGAAGGAAGGAAAAATAAGCTAGGCTGTAGGAAATTCTTTCAGTTATAGGATGCATAAAGTTGTAAGTGGAAGATTTGGCTTTCATTGATATCTAGTCAAAATGGAAGTTATTTCTTGTCAAGAATATACTTAGTAACAGACAATTATAAATGCCCTGTTTTGTTGTCATTTTTATGGCATTTACACAAAATAGAATTTATCAGTTCCTGTGTTCATAGGACATAAGCCTGTAGTATTACTACAAATATCAAGTAAGTACATCTGTGTGAAGTTGCATATTTTATGCATTCTAACTAAATAATAAAAAATTTTAATCAAGCATGCAAAAAAAATATTGGGCTATCTTTCTATTCTCAATATAGAATATGACATTGCAATTATTTTTAAATAACCTGACTTTTATTATATTTGTGGTATTTGTCAGATTTTAAAATTTGCATTTTGCTCTAATTTATTTTCTCATTTTATAAAAATATTCACTTCAATTCTTAATTGTGTTTTTGTAGTATTTTCCTTAAAGAGTACCACCAAAATTGTGTAAGCTTAGGCTCCACAGAACCAGTCCATTCCTAGTATCTTCAAGAGGCTCTAAGGATTCTATCTTTAAGGAAGACTGAACCAGAAGTCCTGGCCTTCATGTCAACTTGCAGCTCAGGCTTCACCTGGATAATTCAGGAAACCTTAGAGTAAAGTTGTTCTGGACAAGTAATACCCACAGGTGCCTGGCAGACACAAATGAAAATCCTCTCCAGAAGTTACCTTAATCCTAGGCATCACTACTCAAGTTTTCAGGAACAATGAACAGCGCACAAAGATAACAAGGGGGCAGTGGACTTGGCCCAGTGGTTAGGGCGTCCGTCTACCATATGGGAGGTCCGTGGTTCAAACCCCAGGCCTCCTTGACCTGTGTGGAGCTCCCATGTGCAGTGCTGATGCGTGCAAGGAGTGCCGTGCCACACAGGGGTGTCCCCCGTGTAGGGGAACCCCATGGGCAAGGAGTGTGCCCCTTAAGGAGAGCCGCCCAGCGCAAAAGAAAGTGCAGCCTGCCCAGGAATGGCGCTGCCCACACGGAGGGCTGACACAAGATGATGCAACAAAAAGAAACACAGATTCCCTTGCCGCTGATGACAACAACTGAAGCAGACAAAGAAGAAGACGCAGCAAATAGACACAGAGGACAGACAACTGGGGTGGGGGGGAGGGGAGAGAAGTAAATAAATAAATAAATCTTCAAAAAAAAAAGATAACAAGGGATACAAAGAAATAAGATCACATGAACAAGAATCAGAAACCACAAGCACCAAAAATGGACTCACAAGACAGTATATATTTTTAATTATCAGAGTCAGATCATGAGACTTATGCTTCTGATGTTTACAAAAATAAAATACAAATTTGAGAACATCTGCAGGGAACAGGAAACCAAAAACAGTGGCGTAGTGGATTTGAAATAATATCAAATATAACTTCTAGAAATGAAAAACAGTAAATTAACCAAACTAATGGTTGGGTTTAAAAGCAAATTCCAAACCAAGAGACAGTGTACTGGAAGTTGGGTTTTAGAAGTATCCAGATTGATGTAAAAGAATAAAAAAGATAGAATATACAAAAGAGAGGGTAAAAGACATGGAAGATGTAATGAAGAGCCCTAACATACGTTTATCTTAGTCCCAGAAAGATTTGATAGAATTCAGGAAAGAAACATTTGAAGGGAAAATGACTAAATATTTTCAGGAATTGAGGAAAGTTGCTGATTCACAGAATCAAGAGGCTCAACAAATTTCAAGCAGAATGAATAAAAAGAAAACACACCTAGATACATTAAAATGAAGCTACAGAAAACCAAAGACAAAGAGAAAAATCTTAAAAGCGGAGAAAAGAATTACCTTCAAAGGGGCAGCAGTTAGACTAATAGCCACTGCTTGGAAATGAGAAGACTATGAAATAATCTCTCCAATAGACTGAAAGAATGTAAATGCCAATCTAGAATTCTATATTCAGTGAAAATATGTTTCAGGAAATGGAGGTGAAAAAGGACATTTTCAAACAAAATCTGAGTGTGCCATAATAAGACCTCCCCTAAAGGATATAATTCAGGCATAAGGAAAATAATCCCATATATAAAGTCTAGATGCAAGTGAGAATGAAGAGCAATCGAAGTACAAATATGTGCCTTGTTCTAAGTGAATCACTGTACAAAACAATAATAGTAATGGCTTGTTGTGTTAAAAAAAATACATATAATTAAAATACACAGTAGAGACGCTCCAAGATGGTATTGGAGTAGTTCAGGCAGGGCACAGCTTTCTTACAAAATAGGGGAGAAAACATAGTAATCTAAGGGAGCTGATTTGGGGACGCCTGCAGGTCAGGAAGGTGCTGTACACATCATCCATGAGGAACTACAGACACAGAGACAGACCAACAGAAAAACCATGAGTTGATAACCCTGTGGCTGGGAACACTGCCCATCCCCCACCCTCAAGGCAAACCACCTTGAAAAAACCTGCAGCTGAGCAGCTAACAGCTGGTAGAAGACAAAGGTTGCCACAGAGGGCTGACTATGGTTTCTTTTCAGCAAATATAACTACCATAATTCATAAAAGGTAGTGGAAATTAAACGATTCATCCCCATGGAAGAGTTTGCCAAGGAATGCCATTTGCTGGCCAGCTGGGAAAGTGAAGGAAGATTCTCACTCTTTCCCAGACACGGTAGACCTGGTTGGGCCCCATCAGCAGCTTCCTGCCACAGTTTTAAGTACTTTAACAGAGCAGTATAAAAGTTTTAGAAAAAATTAAAGTAAAAATCAAAGAAGAGTTGTGAAATAAAACCACTAGGCAAGAGAGAGCAGTTGATCAACAGAGAAAAATCATCAATATAAGCAGATACCTAGGTATCAAAAAAAGATAACCCACACTGAGAAACAGGAAGATATAGCCCAGTCAGAGGAACAAGCCAAGAATCTAGATGAGATGACTCAGGATTTAAAATAACTAATAAATGATGTTTAAACCTTAATTTAAGGAGATGAGGGAAAATATGACTAAAGAAATAAAGGATATTAAGGTGGCACTGTGTGAGCATAAAGAACAACTTGAATCCCTGCAAAAGAAAGTAACAGAACTTATGGGAACGAAAGACAAAATGGATGAGATTAAAAATATTTTAGGAGAGGGAGTGGATGTGGCTCAGGCAGTTGGCTGCCCACTTCCCACATGGGAGGTCCTAGGTTCAGTTCCTGGTGCTTCCTAAAGAAGACAAACACCAAGCAGACAATGAGCAGTCACAGAGCAAAAACAATGAGCAGATGAGAAAAAACGAGCAGACAGCAAGCAAAAATAAAACAAGCAGGGAGCAGATGTGGTTCAAGCAGTTGGGTGCCCACCTCCCACATGGGAGGTCCCAGGTTCAGTTCTTGGTGCTTCCTAAAGAAGAAACAGGCAAGGAAGCCATCTCAGGGTAGGGGCATCCATTAGGGGGAGCAGATGTGACTCAAGCAGTTGGGCACTTGCTTTCCACATGGGTGGTCCCAGGTTTGGCCCATAATGCCTACTAAAAACAATAACAAGCAAACAAATGAAAAAATCAACTCAGGGAGCCAGTGTGGCTCAGTGGTTGAGTGCCAGCTTCCCACATATGAGGTCTGGGCTCATTCCCCAGCCCCAGTACCATTTTTTTTTTTAAGTTAGGGAATGGATGTAGTTTGGGTGGTTGAGCACCTACTTCCCATGTCCTGGGTTCTATCCCTGGTACCTTCTAAAAACAAAACACACACACACAAAAAAAAAACTTTCATTGGGAAGTGGAGGTAGCTTAGTGGTTGAGCACCTGCTTTCCATGTGTGAGGTCCTGGGTTCAATCCCTTGTACCTCCTTAAAAAAATAGATTCAAAGCATATAAGAGTAGAATTGAAATGTTGGAAGAATGAATAAGTGAATTTGAAAACAGAGCATTTGAAATTGAAAAGATAAGAGACAGAGAAAAGAATGCAGAAAAAATGAGGAGGGTCTCAGGGAACTGAATAACCTGAAACACACAAACAAGCATATTATAGGTGTCCCAGAAGGAGAAGAGAATGGAAGAGGGGTTTAAGGAATATTTGAGGAAATACTAACTAAAAATTTTCCAACCTTTATGAAAGACATGAATATCAATACTCAAGGAGAATAAGATACCCCAGACAGAATAAATTCTAATAGACCTATTCTGAGACATCAACTATTCAGATTGCCAAATGCCAAAGATAAAGGAGAAGATTTTGACAGCAGCAAGAGTAAAGCAATGTTTTACTTACAAGGTAGGGTTAATAAGGTTAATTGCCGATCTCTTTTCAGAAACCATGGAGGCAGGAAAGCAATGGTATGATATATTTAAGGTACTGAAAAAGAAAAACTTCCAGAATTCTCTATCTGGCAAAACTACCTTTCAGAAAGGAAGGCGAGTTTAAAGACTTTACAGACAAAAACTGAAAGAGTATGTTACCAAGAGACAAATCTACAAGCTATATATTTTTTTAATATACTTTTTAAATTTTTAAAAAAGATACTTAGATTACATAAGTGTTACATAAAAAATGTAGGGGATTCCCATATGCCCTACTCCCTATCCCCCCAAACACATTTTCCCTCATTAACAACGTCCTTTATTAGTGTGATATGTTTGTTACAATTGATGAACTCATTCTGCAGCATTGCCACTAAGTGTGGATTATACTTTACATTGTAATTACACTCTCTCCCACACAATTTTGTAAGTTATAGCAAGATATATAATGGCCTGTATCTGTCATTGCAATGTCATTCAGGACAATTCCCAAGTCCCAAAAATGCCTCCATATTACACACGTTTTTCTCTTTCCCTCCTCTCAGAACCTCCAGTGACCACTGCCTCCACTTCAATGATATAAGTTCTTCCATTGCTAGAATCACAGTAAGTCTATAGTAAAATACCAGTAAGTCTACTCTAGTCCTTCATTTATTCTCCAATCCTGAGGATTCTGGGATGGCAATGCCCACTTCACCTCTCATTGTGAGGGGGATTAGACCTCATGGGGCAGATGGATTGGACTGTCTTGCTTGTTGTTGCAGATGCTCTGTCCCTTGGAATAGTCACTGTCCATCATTATCTCCTTGTTAGTTGTCCTGGGTGAGTCCAATGAACTAGAGAGTAGGTGTTGAAACTCTGTTGAGATTCAGGGCCTAGCTGGCACATGGACATACACCTATCAACTCTAGTACTAACTATAGATTTAAATAGAAGGGGCAGAAGAGTCATGTGTAGGGAAACCACAACTGAGTCTAACTCTCACACTGGGGAGCCCAAATTCCAAAGTAGGATCCACTTGCAAGGCACCAAATTCTGGAGCTATCTGCCATGGTATAGTAGGAACTGGGTATCTCCAGAGCCCTCAGGAGCCCCACTATTTGGGGTAGTATCTACTTTGGCTGTCTATGAGCTCCTGCTGAGATATGCATAAGGGTTACCTCTCTGATGACCGCTAGACTCACTTTGAAGTCTCTTAGCCATATAAACTCATTCGTCTTTACCTTTTCCCCCTTTTATTCAAGGTCTTTTTCCAGTTGCATCACCAGCTGGTACTTGGTAGTAATCCCTTGGCACCAGGGAGGCTTATCCCCGGGAGTCATGCCCCACACTGAGGGGAAGGTAATGCATTTATATGTTGAGTTCATCTTGGAGAGGTGCCACATTTGAGCAACAAGGAGGCTCTCAGGAGGTAACTCTTAGGTACCCTATAATACTAGGCTAAGTTTTAATTTCAAAAATAAAGGTTCATAAGTCCAGTCATCAATATCAAGGGCCCATCAATGGACCATCCTCCTTCACTAGTACTTGCCCCTGTATTGGGGCAATTCTTGCTGTTCCATTAGAGAATGTGGCAGATCTCCCATGAATGGGAATTTGATATTCTTTCGGTTATTGTGTGAATCTCCAGCCACCATGACAATGCCCTACAACCACTTGAACACATTTATATGCCTTATAGGTATGCCCCCAGGTGAACCTCCTCCTGTGCATCCCCCATCACTGACACCCCACACCAATGATCCTCCCTGTCACAGTTGTAACCCTTCTGTGATCCAAAACTTCTTCAAAAATGAAACCAACAAAATAACCAAGTACAATTAATAAGAAAATGAAATTAAAATGATAGTTTTAAAAATAAATGTAAATTTTTTATTTGGGACAAAAAATAATGAGAAAAATATTTTTAAAATTAGTTGACACTATATTATGTCTTTCATCATTGTAATATCTGTTGTCTTGTATGTACAGTGACATTTTCTTCCATTTATTCCCCCAGTGTCTTATTTTTTTCATTTTGTCTTCAAAGAAGTTTAGGTTACAGAAAAGTGACATACAGAATATTAGGGGATTCCCATATACCCAACATTCTTTCCCTTTTCCCCTTTTACATGTGGGTGGTACATTTGTTACAGTTGTACAAATATTGAAACATTGCTACTAAACATAGTCAATGATTTACATTATGATTTACATTTTAGACCATACACTTATATAAATTTTGATGAAATTTAACTTGTCCTGTATCCATCATAGCAAGATCATATAGTACAATTCCATCACCTCAAAATGCCCCATGTCCTATCTATTCTATTCCTCCCTCCCCCTCCTTTCAGGACCCACAGCAACCACCAAGGTTCACTCCGTGAAGATCAAGATTCATGGTTACTTGTATAATGTTGAAGGCTTCACATACTAGCCTATTCTCCCCTATTAGGCACTGCCTATGCTCTCAAGAGACACCCACCCCTTTGAGAACATAGCAGGACTTCCCAGGATGGGAGTCCAACACTTTCCCACTCATTATGTGGGTCTCCACCCACTGATACAACCCACTACAACAAGAACACACACACACTCCCTAGAGGCCTGCCCCAGGTGCACCCTGTCCTGCATGTCCCCCATACCCAACACCCTAAACCAGTAGCCCTCCCCTGCCATATTTGCCAAAAGAACATTCCCAAAGTGGTAGTTTCAACCACATACCTGCAAATCCTCAGAGTTCACCTGTTCCTACCCCCAGCCATCCCCCCAGTTCCATGGACAGCCCAACCCACCCCCCCACCATACCCCCCTCACAAACCAGCACCACCCAACCCATGAGCATCACTGCACTATTGTCATTCCCATCTACTGTACAACTACACCCTTCCACCTTTTCCTAGATTTTGCCCATATGGGCATTGGCTCACAACCCTTCTTCCTGTCTCCTGTAAAACCTGTCTTCCAGACTCTAGCTCTGAGAGTCCATTTAATTTGCTTAATTCCTATCAGTGAGGTCATGTAATGTTTGTCCTTCAGTGTCTGGCTTGCTTCACTCAACATAAGGTCTTCCAGATTCATCCATGTTATCCCATCTACAAAAGGTATTAGAGGGTGTGTTACAGCCTGATAGGAAAAGACAAGGGAGAGAGCCCTGGAGAAGAGTATAGAAATGAAGAACATACGTAAAAGAAATTGAAAGGATTAAAAGACAATTGTAAGATACGACAACAGAAATCCAAGGGATAAAATGGACAAAGTAATCCCTTCATAGTAGTAACACTGAAAGTTAGTTGATTGAACTCCTCAAAAGACATAGACTGATAGAATGGATTTTAAAAAAACATAAGCCATCTGTTGATGGCTCGCCTTAGATGCAAGGATGCAACCAGGGTGAGCGTGAAAGGTTGGAAGAAGATGTTCCATGCTAATAATAATTTCAAAAAGAACAGATATAGTGATACTAATATTGGATAAAATAGATTGTAAATGCGAAAGTGTTAATAAAAGATGAGTCGGTTACTATATATTAAGAAAAAGGGCCAAATCACCAAGAAGAAATAATAATAAATATTTATGCATCTAACATAGGTGCCCAAAAATACATGAGACACACACTGGAAAACTGAGGGGAGAAATGAATCTTTGTAAAAATTGTTGGAGACTTCAACAAGCCACTCTTAGCATTAGATAGAACATGTGGACAGAGGATAAATAAGGAAACTGATAGCTCGAATAATATGATAAATGAACTAGAACGATGGACAATTTTAGAGCATAACCCCCAAAAACAGCAGGGTATACATTCTTCTCAAGTGTGCATGGCTCTTTCTCCAGGATAGACCATTTGTTGGGATCTTAATAAATTTAAAAACATTGAAATTATACCAAACATTTTCTCTGATCATACTGGAATTAAGATGGAAATTAATAACAGGTGAAAAAAGGGAAAGTCCACAAATAAATGGAGATTAAACAATACACTTTTAAATAATCAGTGGGTTAAAGAAGAAATTACAAGAGAAATCAGTAAATACCTTAAGACAAATGAACGGAACATACCAAAACTTATGGGATGCAATAAAGGGAGTGCCAAAAGGGAAATTTATAACCCTCAATGCTTCTATTAGAAGAAAAAGCTAAAATCAAACACCTAACTGCTTACCTGGGAAGAATTAGAAAAATAACAGCAAACCAATCCCAAAGCAAGCAGAAAGAAAGAAAGAAAGATTAGAGCAGAAATAAATGAAATGGAGAAAAAGAATAGAGAAAATCAACAGAACTAAAAGTTGGTTCTTTGAGAAGATCAACAAAATCAATAAATCATTAGCTAGATTAATTTCTTTTTAAAAAGTAGAGAAGATACAAATCAGAAATGAGAAGGTTGACATTACTACTGACTCAGCAGAGATAAAAGAGCTCATAAGAGAAAACTGTTAAATGAACAACTGTATGCCAGCAAACTAGACAATGTTGATGAAATGTACAAATTTCTGGAAACACATGAACAAACGACACTGACCCTTCAAAGAAGAAGACGACCTCAATAAACCAATCACAAAGAAAGAAAGTAAAACAGTCATCAGAAAACTTACCAAAATGAAAAGTCCATGACCAGTTGGCTTCTCAGGTGACTTCTACCAATCATTTAAAGAAGATCTGGGGAAGCAGATTTGGCTCAACTGATAGAGCATCCACCTACCATATGGGAGGTCCAAGGTTCAAACCCAGGGCCTCCTGACCTGTGTGGTAAACTGACCCACAGGCAGTGCTGATGCACACAAGGAGTTTTATTCCATGTTCATGGGTTGGAAGACTAAATATCATTAAGATGTCACTTCTACCCAAACTGATCTACAGATGTAATGCAGTCCCAATAAAAATTCCAGTATCCTTCTTTGCCAAATTGGAAAAGCCAATTATCAAATTTATCTGGAAGGGTAAGGGCCCCCCAAATATCCAAAAATATCTTTAAAAAGAAGAACAAATTTGGAAGACTTTCACTCCAGACTTGAAAGCATATTATCTAGCTACAGTGATAAAAACAGTGAAGATAAATTGACCAATGGAATCGAATTGGGCATTTGGAAATAGACCCTCACATCTATGGTCGAGTGATTTTGGATAAGGCTCAAAACCACTCAGGTAGGTCAGAATAACCTATTCAATAAATGGTGCTGGGGAAACTGTATATCCATTTCTAAAAGAAAGGAAGAAGACGCTATCTCACACCTTATACAAAAATTAATTCAAAATGGATCAAGGATGGGAAACGGATATGGCTCAAGCACCTGGGCTCCCTTCTACTGAAGGTTCAATTCTCAGGGCCTCTGGTGTAAGTCAAGTTGGGCCACATGGAGAGCTGGTGCACACAGAGTGCTAGCTGCGCAGGAGTGCTGGTGCATGCAGGAGAGCTGGCCTGCACAGAGAGCTGGTGCAACAAGATGATGCAACAAAAAGAGATACAGAGGAGAGACCATAAGAGAGGCAGCAGACCAGGGAGCTGAGGTGGCAAAAGAGATTGAGTACCTCTGCTACTCTGGAAGGTCCCAGAATCGGTTCCCTGTGCCGCCTGAAGAGAGAACAAGCAGATACAGAAGAACACACAGAGAGCAGACAGCAAGCACAAAACAATATGTGGGGGGGAGGGGAGGAATTTTAAAAATGGATCAAGAACATAAATATAAAAACTAGAACCATAAAACTCTTAGAAGAAAATGCAGGGAAACTCTTCCAGATCTTGTGGCATGTGGTGGTTTCTTGGACTTTATACCTAAAGCACAAGCAACAAAAGAAAAAGTAGATAAATGGGACTGCCTCAAAATTAAATACTTTTGTTCTTCAAATGTCTTTGTCTAGAAAATAAAGGGGACCTACTCAATGGCGTAAAAAGTCTTTGGAAATCATGTATCTGATAAGGGATTGATCTCCTTGTTATATAAAGAGATCACACAACTTAATGACAAAATGACAAGCAACCCCATTAAAAAATGGTCAAAAGAATTGAACAGACATTTTTCTGAAGTGGAAATACAGCTGGCCAGAAGTCACATGAAAAGAAGTTCAACATCACTAGCTATTAGGGAAATGCAGTTCAAAACTATGAGATATTATTTCACACCATACAAAATGACCATTATTAAAAGAGCAGAAAACTTCAAGTGCTGGAGAGGATGTGGACTAATAGGAACACTCTTTCACTGTTAGTGGAAATGTAAAATGGTACAACCTTTGTGGAAGATGATTTGGCAGTTCCTCAGGAAACTAAATATAGAAGTGCCATATGATCCAGCAATCCCTCTACTAGGAATATATTCAGAAGAACTGAAAGCAAGGATACAAACATATTTGTACACCAATGTTCATTGTGACATTATTCACAATTCCTAAAAGAAAAAATGTCTGTCAACCAATGAACGGAAAAACAAGATGTGGTATATTCATATGATGCACTCTTATTCCCCTGTAAGAAGAAATCAATTGCGGAAACAACATGAAGGAATCTTGAGGATACTATGCTGAGTGAAATAAGCCAGACACAAAAGGACAAATACTGTATGGTCTCACTGATATGAACTAGATACAATGAGCAAACCTATGGAACTGAACTATGAAGTTTAGGTTGGTGGGAGATAAAATGTGGGATGAGAAGGGATGATGATGCTGGATGTTATGTAGAATATTTAATAAGGTGAAATATAAATATGTGGTAATGGTTGGACCTGATGGTAACATGTTATAATGACAGAAAACACTGTTGATTTATGGATGTGATTGTGGCTGAAATGAGTAGTCTAGGAAGATCAATGTTAGTAGGAGGACAGCTGGAGGGTACTACTGGGAATGTGTAACAATGATTTTGAAAGTAGATGAAGATTGCAGTTAATACAAATATAGGAATGTTGTTCTACTATAGGGTGTTGAGAATGTATAACATGGGAAAAATAGAACTATGGAATTCATGGACTATAGTTTTAGCAGTTTTATATGATTATGAATTACAAAAATAGATACTGGATTATGTTTGTAATCTGGTCTGTACCTGGGTGTGATTAAGTTATGATTAGGGCTTTGATTGGGCCACATCATTAGGGCGTTGAGATAAAAGGCATGGCAAAGGACAGAGTTGAGGGTTTTTGATGTTGGAGTTTTGATGTTGAAGTCTGATGCTGAAACCTTAAGCTGGAGCCCCAGGAAGTAAGCTCACAGAGGAAAGAAAAGCAAGCTCCAGGAAGAGAGAAAGCCCGAGCCCAGAGAGAAGCAAGACCTAGGAAGAGAGGAACCCAGGAAGCCTGAACCCTCCCAGACATCGTCAGTCATCTTGCTCCAACATGTGGAAATAGGCTTTGTAAGGGAAGTAACTTATGCTTTATGGCCTGGTATCTGTAAGCTCCTACCCCAAATAAATACCCTTTATAACAGTCATCAGATTTCTGGTATTTTGTATCAGCACCCCTTTGGCTAATACAGTTGTTAACAAAAACATTGTAATGTTTTGTGGCAAAAGCAAAGTTGGTACTATAGTAATTATAAAGGCAAAAAAAAAAAAGAATATGGGGATTGGTTTTGTGAAATAGGAATACGATAGAGCATTTTTTCTCATTTTTTTTCATTAATGAGGAGACCTTGACTATGTCATTTAATTCATCTAGGTTCTGAGCACTAGAGGAACAACTGAGTTAGCAGTTGGATTTAGAGGAGATAAAAGTGCCTGAAAAAGAACTTTTTAAGAGTAATGTTTCCATAACTTGTTGAGCTGTCTTTTTCTGTTCTTTTATTTTTGTGAATTTGAAATAAAGTTGCTAGTAAAAAATAAATAGATAATCCATAAAAAAATGCACAGCCACAATAGCTGATAAGTTGGGAAGAGAAGTAAATAGAATTAAACTGTTCCAAGTACCTTCAAGAGGAAGGTGAAGGAAGGTATTGTCTGTCTTTAGATGGTAAGGTTGGTATGCATGTGTTAATTTCTAGGATAGCCACCAAAATAATAGAAATAGGGTTTATACTTTTGAGATTAGTAGAGGGAAAGGTATAGAATGATAAAAAAAAATATTCAGTCAAACAAAAAGACAACCATAAAGGAAGAAAAGAAAGAACACTTGAGACAAAGAGCAACCACAAAACAAGATGGTAAATTTAAACCAAAGTATATCAGTAATTGCATGAAATTTAAATCATCTAAATGTTCTAATCAAATGACAAAGATTGTCAGAATAATTTTTGTAAAGCCTGCCTTTTACTATTTATATTAAAAAGGATTTTAATGAACTATGTTAGTATCTTCCTACAATAAGAAGGCCACTTCATAATGATAAAAGCTTTAAATTCATAAGGAAGATAAAAAAATTTTAATTTATATGTACTTAACACACTCCAAATGTTACACTAAAAAGTGACAAAACTAAAAGGAGAAATAGACAAAACCATAATTCACATGACACACATAAATTCATATATATGATTTTTTTTATTAGAGAAGTTGTGAATTCACAAAACAATCAGGCATACCATACAGCATTCCCACACATTACCGCACTAACACCTTGCACTGTTGTAGAACATTTGTTACAAATGATGAAAGAACATTACCAAAATATTACTGCTAAGTGCGTATCTTACACTTGGTGAAATTTCCCCTCAAACCTTACTGTTATTAGCACCACGTATTAGTATTGTATCCTTGTGGTTCATGAGAACATCCCCATTTGTGTGGTAACCACAGTCCTCCTCCACCGTGGGGCTCACCGTATTAAACAGTCTCGTGCCTCTGACAGCCTACCCTAAGTGTAAACTCAGTGGCTCTCGGTTTCATCACAGAGGTACACTCTCATCACCTGAGCCAATTTTCATTTCCCCAAAAGGAAAAATCCCAAACCCTCATATATCCCCATTTTCACTCTGAGGATTGGTATAGTATCTTTGTCATTGCTGCAAAAATATTACAATATTACTGTTAACTATCATCCATAAGTTCCTTTAGTTGTATTTTTTCCATGTATTACCATATTCTTAACACCTTGTAAGAGAACATTCTTATATTTGTACTATTAACAACAGTTCTCATCCACCCCTGCATTAGTCAGCCAAAGGGATGCTGATAAATACCAGAAATAAGTTGGTTTTTATAAAGGGTGTTTATTTGGGATAGGAGTTTACAATTACCAGGCCATAAAGCCAAAGTTACTTCTCTCACCAAACTCTTTTGCCATGTGTTGGAGCAAGACGACTGCTGACGTCTGCCAGGGTTCAGGCTTCCTGGGCTCCTCTCTTTCCAGGGTTCATTTCCCTCCAGGCTCAGCTCCTCTGTTTTCTGCACAAGGTTAGCTGTGGACTGTGAGGCTCTCTAGGCTTTGTCTCTCTCCCAGGGGCTGGAGTCTCTCTGGCTCAGCTGCTCTGCTCCTCTGTGTGCTTACTTCCTGGGCCCCAGCTCAAAACTCCAACCTCCCCTCTCTGTGGTATAGTTTTTCTGTGAGTCCCCACCCAGGGGGGTCCCAAGGGCAGACGCTCAACGTCCTGCTGACATGGCCAATCAAAGCCTTAATCCTTATTTAGTCAAGTAAAAGCAAAACTTCTGAATCCAATACACTCTAATATGCCCAGAGGAAAAGGCAAGTTTACAACATGATCCAATATTTATTTTTGGAATTCATCAATAATATCAAACTGCTACCACCCCCAAGTTCACGGTTATATAGTCCCTAGATTATCCCCTAGCTGTCTTTCAATTGACATTTACATCCATAGACTACCTCTTTCAGCCACGATCACATTTATAAGTCAGCAGTGTTATACTCACTGAATGTGTTACCATCAACTCTATCCATTTCCACACATTTACAATCAACCTTATTAAAAATTCTATATACATTAAGCATCAGCTCCCCCTCACAACCCACATTCTATCTCCTAGTAACCCTTACTCTAGAGTTGACATTCATGAGTTTACTCGTTTTATTTAGTTTGTCTTAGTGAGACCATACAATATTTGTCCTTTTGTGTCTGGTTTATTTCACTCAACATAAAGGCCCCAGAGTTCATCCATGTTGTCATAGGCATCCTGACTTCACTTTTTCTTACATCTGAATAGTATTCCATCATATGTATATACCACGTTTTGTTTATCCATTCATCAGTTGATGGACTCTTGGGTTGTTTCCATCTTAGAGCAATTGTGAATAATGCCACTATGAACATCATTGTGCAAATATCTGTTTCCCTGCTCTCAGTTTTTCTGAATATATTCATAGTAGCAGTATTAGTGGATCGTATGGCAGATTTATAATTAGCTTCATGAGGAACCACCAAACTGTCTTCCACAGAGGTTGCACCATTCTACATTCCTACTAAAGTGAAGGAGTGTTCATGTCTCCACATCCTCTCCAGCACTTGTAGTTTTTTGTTTCTTTAATAATGGCCATTCTGTAAGGCATGAAATGATATCTCATTTTGTTCTGATATGCATTTCCCTAATACCTAGTAATGTAGAGCATCTTTCCCTGTGCTTTTTGGCCATTTGTATATACTCGTTGAAAAAAATGTCTTTTCAAGTCTTTTGCCTGTATTTTAATTGGGTTGCTTGTCTTTTTTATCATCGAGTTGTATGATCTCTTTATATAACATGGAAATCAAATCCTTAGCAGGGAAAGCAGACATGCTCAACTGATAGAGCGTCTGTCTACCATATGGAGGGTCCAGAGTTCGATCCCCAGGGCCTCCTGACCCATGTTGTAAGCTGGCTCATGCACAGTGTTGCCATGAGCCAGGAGTGCCCTGCCATGCAGGGGCTCCCCCGCATAGGGGTGCCCACGTGCAAGGAATGCACCCCATAAGGAGAGCTGCCCCACGTGAAAAAAGCACAGGCCACCCAGGAGTGGCACCGCACACACAGAGAGCTGATGCAGCAAGATGGCACAACAAAAAAGAAACACGGTTTCCCAGTGCCGCCGGATAATGCAAGCGGATGCAGAAGAACACACAGGGAATGGACACAGAGAACAGACAATAGGTGGGGAAGGAGAGAGATAAATAATATAAATCTTAAAAAAAAAAAATCCTTACCGGATATGAGTTTTCCAAATATTTTCTCTTGTTAAGTAGGCTGCCTTTTCACCTTCTTGACAGTCATTTGAAGCACAAAGGTGTTTAATTTTGAAGAGGACCCATTTATCGATTTTTTGTTTTTGTTGCTCATGCTTTGAGAGTAAGTTTTAAGAAACTACTACCTACTACAAGATCTTGAAGATGTTTCCCTACATTTTCTTCTAGGAGTTCTATGGTTCTAGCTTTTATATTTAGGTCCTCCATCCATTCTGAGTTATTTTTTTTTAAATAAAGTGTGAGATAGGAATCCACTTTCTTTCTTTTGGTTATGGATATCTAGTTCTCCCAGCACCAATTGTTGAATATTCTGACCCAGCTGGGTGGGTTTGACAGTGTTGTCAGAAATCACTTGACAGTAGATGCGAGAGTCTATTTCTGAACTCTCATTTCTATTCCATTTGTCAGTAGGTCTATCTTTATGCCAGTACTATGTTGTTTTTAACACTGTAGCTAAATAATATGCTTTAATGTCAGGAAGTAAGGATCCTCCAACTTCATTCTTTTTTAAGATATTTTTGGCTATTCAGGACCCCTTACCCTTCCAAATAAATTTGATAATTGGCTTTTCCATTTCTGCAACAACAAAAAAAAGCTGTTGGAATTTGGGGGGATGGGAGGTGGATTGCATTGAATCTGTAAATCAGTTTGTGTAGAATTAACATCTTAATGATATTTAGTCTTAGAATCCATGAACATGGAATGTCCTTCCATTTTTCTTAGGTCATTTTTCATTTGTTTTAGCAATGTTTTGTAACTTTGTGAATATAGGACCTTTATGTCCTTGGTTAAGTTTATTCCTAAATATTTGATGCTTTTAGTCACTATTGTAAATGGAATTTTTTTCCTGACTTCCTCCTCAGATTGCTCATTAGTAGTGCACAGAAACACTACTGATTTTTGCATATTAATATTTATTTTAGTTATTGTACCTTTCAAATCCAGAGTTTCCATTTGGTTCTTTCTATTTCTATCTCTTTATTGTGATATTGTCATGATACTTCTTTAATCATGTTTTCCTTTAGTTCTGTGGACATGTTTTTAATGGCTGCTTTGGAATTTTTTTTTGTTAAATCTGGTATCTGGTTGCTTTCACAAATATAGTTTCTGTGCCTAAATTTTTTCCCAGTGTATGAATTACACTTTTGTTTTTCTTTGCAGGCCTGAAAGTTTTTCTTTGTAAACATTTTAAGTAATACATCATAGCAACTCTGAGTACTAGTGCCCTGCCTCAAGCGCTTATTATTGTTATTTGATTGTTTATTTTTTTGTGACTGGTGGATTATTTTACTGAAGTCTGTTTCTCTTTCACACTGGTAAGCCTCTAATGTTGTTCCTCAGGGAAACTCAGCTGTGGGTATGCCCACAGACAGTATGAGATGACAGTGGTACTGGCAGAGCTCTCTTCCACTATCCCCGCACACACCCAGCTGTTACACTCCACTAATTACCAAAGATACTCTACTGTTTTCAACAATACCCTGGGGCATTCACTTTTTTCAAAGTTTTTTATTTTCATTTTTAAAGAAACATTAGGTTACATAAATGTTACATTAAAAATATAGGGGATTCAGGAACAGATGTGGCTCAAGCAGTTGAGCTCCCACCTTCCACATGAGAGGTCCCAGGTTTGGTTCCTTGTGCCTCCTAAAGAAAAAACAAACAAGCAGATAATGAGCAAAAACAATGAGCAGACAATGAGCAAACAACAAGCAGACAACAAGCAAAGACAAACAAGCAGGAGTGGGTGTGGCTCAAGCAGTTGAGCACCTGCCTCTCATCCCAAGTTTGGTTCCCAGTGGCTCCTAAAGGGGGAAAAAATATGTAGAGAGAGAGACAGAGACAGAGAAAAAGATATACCTCACTCCCTCTCCATCCCACACTTCCCCCCATTAACAGCATCTTTCATTAGTGTGGTACATTTGTTACAACTGATGAATACATACTGAAGCATTGCTACTAACCATGGTCTATAGTTTACATTATAGTTTACACTTTCCACCACACAATTTTATAGACTTTGGCAAAATGGTTAATGACCTGTATCTGTCATTGAGATGTCATACAAGACAATTCCAGTATCCAGAAAATGCCCCATGTTGCACCTCTTCTTCCCCTTCCCTCTCCCTCTGCTCAGAGCCTCTGGTGGCCACTGCCTGTGTGTCAGTGGCAGAAGTTCTTCCATTGCTAGAATAATATTAAGTCTACTTTTAGTCCCCAGTTGCATTCCTTGAAGAATTTTGATTGGGTATTAAATCTTCTTTAGAAGACTGGTAGAATTCCCCTGTGAAGTAATCTGATCCTGAACTTTTAATTTTTGGTAGGTTTTTGATGACTGTTTCAATCTCTTTACTTGTGATTGGTTTGTTGAGTTCTTCTATTTCTTCTAAGGACAGTATTCTTTTTCTAGTTCCCCAGGTATGCAGTTAGGTCTTTGATTTTAGCTTTCTTTTTTTTTTTTTTTAATATAATAAACTTTATTTTTTAAAAAGATTTTAGGTTACAGAAAAGTTACATCAAAATTGTGAGGGATTCCCATGTACCCCCCTCCCTCTCCCACATCATCCCCTATTTTTTTTAAATGTAGCAGTACACTTTATTATGATGTATCTGTAAAATCTACTCATTAAAAAAGGCACATTTTTTTTTCCAGTTTTTTTTTTTTATTGACTTTGTAATAATATTACATTAAAAATATATATGTGAGGTCCCATTCAACCCCACCCCCCCACCCCCCCTCTCCCCCCCCAACAACACTCGTTCCCATCATCATGACACATCCATTGGATTTGGTAAGTACATCTTTGGGCACCTCTGCACCTCATAGACAATGGTCCACATCATGGCCCATACTCTCCTCCATTCCATCCAGTGGGCCCTGTGAGGATCCACGATGTCCGGTGATCACCCCCGAGGCGCCATCCAGGGCAGCTCCACGTCCCAAATACGCCCCCACCTCTCATCTCTTCCTGCCCTTCCCCATACCCATCGTCCACCATGTCCACTTTTCCCAATCCAATGCCACCTCTTCTATGTGGACATTGGATTGGTTGTGTCCATTGCACCTCTATGTCAAGAGGAGGCTCAGATTCCACATGGATGCTGGCTGCCATCCTCCCATTTTCAGTTGTAATCACTCTAGGCTCCATGGTGTGGTGATTGTCCTTCTTCAACTCCATCTTAGCTGAGTGTGGTAAGTCCAATAAATCAGATTGTAGGTGCTGGAGTCTGTTGAGGCTCAGGACCTGGCTATCACATTATCAGTCCAGAGATTCAAATCCCCTAACTATATCTTAAACCCCAACGTTAACTGCACCTCCAGCACATTAGCATGAAAGTCTTATGAAGGGAGATCCCATCTGAGTCCAGATTCATCACACATAAACACCATTTCCAGAGAGGGGCCATCTGCCCTGGTAGTAAACCCCATCGGCCATGACCATAACTCTCATGGGTCTCTTTAGCCTTCATAGGAACCAATATCTGGGGGTTGTATCTGCTTTATCTGTCTCTCTGACTCTGCTCAGTTGTGCATGAGGGCAATCCTTCTGCCAGCCTCCAGACTCTTTTTTAGAAACTCGTAGCCATATAAACTCATTTCTCCTTTCCATTTCCCCCTTACTTTAGGTCAAACAGCATTTTAAAGTCATGCACATTTTTAAAAGTGACTCACTTGTGGTAAGACTAACCTATCTACAGTGATCATCTGAAAAATAAAACCATCATCGTGACATCTGTCAGTACTTCACACATCTAACAAATACTGAAGGAGACCACCACTGTTATAACTTCTTTAAAGCCAAAACTTAAGCACAGATCAGAATTAAGAGAAACTTCAGAATGTTCACATTTGCATGCGTTTTTGGCTGAAGTTTCTAAGATTCCACATATAACAAAACCAAAACTTTGAATCAAAATGAATATTAAGAATATTTAAGCTTTCTGACAAACTTATTCTACAAAAGCAAGGAAAACAGTGAATAGTAATAGCAGTATGATTTTAAGAGAGAAAGCAATCACTTATTTCCTTTTTGATTAAACAAAAGACAATCAGTCAACATTTTAATAACACTGACCAAGTTATTTTCTCTTCAAGAATTTGCTTTTCAAGTTGTGTCTTTAAAATGTATCCATCCATATTTTTGTATTAAATTAAGTTTATACATCAAAAACCATGCTCAGAATTTTAATCTTAAGTATAAACCATAACTTATCAAAACATAGTCCAAATACATACAATAATACTACCATTTAGACTTATAAACTTCATCTGTAAGACTTATCTTACAAAGTTTCACCCTGTTTCTCCAGAATAAATGTCCCTGTGTCTAAAACTTTAATGATATTTTTAAAAAGACAGATTCATATAATTCATGCTATGCATTTTCTTTCATCAGACTTTGAAAAACTCTTCTCCAAATCTCTCACTCTTGTTTTTTTCTTTCAGGCTGCAGCACCCTTTTGTATCTCTTGCAAAGCTGGTCTTTTGGTAACATCAGTTTCTGTTTGTCTGTGAAAACTTTGAACTCATCCTCATTTTTTTTATGCCCTTCCACTGTGGCTTTTTGTGTGCTGTCTGCTCTCTGTGTCTAGTCGCTGTGCATTCTTCTGTTTCTGTATTTATTTTATTTCCCCTCCCCCCTTGCAGCTTGCTTGCTGTCTGCTCTCTGTGTCCATTCACTGTGCACTCTTCTGTTTCTTTGCTTCTCTCCCTTTTTTGTTGCATCACCTTGCTGAGTCAACTCTCTGGGGCACTTGCAAGCTGGGCGGTGCTCTGCAGCATGTGGGTGAACCTGCCTTCACAAGGAGGCCCCAGGACATGAACCCAGGTCCTCCCACATGGTAGACAGGAGCTCAACTGATTAAGCCACAGCCACCTCCCTCACCCTCATTTTTTAAGGACAGCTTTGCCAGATACAGGATTTTTGCAGTCTTTCTCTTTCAGTACCTTAAATACATCATACCACTTTCTTCTCTCCTTCATGGTTTCTGATGAGAGTTTGGCACTTAATCTTATTGAGTTTCCCTTGTATGTGATGCTTTGCTTTTCTCTTGCTGCTTTCAGAAGCCTCTCTTTATTTTTCATTCTGAATTGTAGGTTCTCGGGGCAGGTTTATTCAGATCTATTCTGTTTTGGGTGCATTGTCCTTCTTGGATATTGATATTTGTGTCCTTCAGAAGGGTTGGGAAGTAGTCATTATTTCCTCAAATATTCCTTCTGCCCCTTTTCCATTCTCTTCTCCTTCTGGGACACCAATAATGCAAATGTGTGTGTGTTTTGCCTTGTCATTTAGATCCCTAAGACTTGGTTCTACTTTTTCATTCTCTTCTCTTTCTGTTCTGTCTTTTCCAGTTCAGATGTTCTGTCCTCAAAATCACACATTTCGTCTTCAGGCAATTCAAATCTCTGCCTCTAATGTATTTTTAATCTCATCCATTATGTCTTTCATTTCCATAAGGTCTGTTACTTTTCTTATCAGGCTTTCAAATTGTTCTTTATGCTCTCCTATTATCATTGATTAATTTTATTAAATCCTGTATCTCTTTAGAATATTTGGTTTGTTTTTATGTCTGGCCATCTCTTCATGTTTCCTAGTATGGTTTGTAATTTTTTGCTGATGTCTGGGCTTCTGAATATATTGGTGTGTTTACTCTGATGACTAATTTCTATCTCTTGTCTATTGTTTTTGTTTTTTTTTTCCCCACAGCTCTTCTTTGATATTTGGTTCCACTTATTCTCATTCTTTAAAATTGCCCAGCTTAAGTTTTCAAAATCTGACCAGGGACTCACTATGGGACACAGATTTTCTCCCAGGGGTTGGATACAGAGTGCAAGCAGTTTTTGTCCATGAAGTTTCCAGACAGGCCAGCAGATGGCACTAGTCAATGCACCTTTCCACTGATGTGTTTCAGTCTGGGCTTTCTTGTGTTCCTGTGTTTGAATCTCCAGATCAGAAATTCAAAGCATGCTCTGTTGGCTGAATTCACTGAAGAAAAGCACCCTGACCTCCCCTTCCTTTTCCCTTGAAACAGCTGACAGGGAGGAAGATGTCTGTTCCCCTCTCGGTCATCTACAGTGAGACAGGGGTTTTACCCCAGCTTAATATCTGGGGGGTGAGGGAAGGGAGCCCTTCCCAGCTGCTGTAGGGGCTCGGTGACTCACATTTGTCTTTTTGACCTCTTCAGTCTCTGTCCCTTGCCCTCCTGGGAGTTGTATAGCACTGTACTTGTCTGCCGACCCCCAAAGCAGGTCCCCTGGACAGCTTTAGGTTTTTTCTCTGTTGTTTTTATGAGAGCATTCAGCTCTGCCTGTTGGTCTATCACCATCTTCCCACAGTCCCTTACTTTTTAATGCATGTATTAAGGGCTTTAATTTCCCTATCAGTACTGCCTTCACTGCATCCCGTAGGTTTTGATATGTTGTGTTCTCATTTTCATTTGTCCCAGGATATTTACTGATTTCTCTTGCAATTTCTTCCTTTACCACCTAATTGAGAGTATTGTTTAATCTCCATATATTTATGAATTTTCCATTTTTCTGCTTATTATTGATTTCTACCTTCATTCCATTATGATCAGAGAAAGTGCTTTGTATAATTTCAGTCTTTTTAAATTTATTGAGACCTGTTTTGTGAACTTGTTTTATGATCTATCCTGGAAAAAGATTCATGAGAGCTTAAGAAGAATGTTTATCCTGCTGTTTTGGGGTTTAGTATTCTGTATATGTCTAAGTCTAGTTCATTAATCATATTATTTAAGCTGTTTCTTTACTGATCCTCTGTCCAGATGTTCTACCCAATGCTGAGTGGTGTACTGAAGTCTCCAACTATTATTGTAGAGACGTCTATTTCTCCCTTCAATTTTGCCAGCGTTTGCCTCGTGTTTTGGTACACCCAGGTTAGATGCATAAATATTTATTGTTATTTTTTTCTTGGTGAATTGCCCTTTTATTAATATATAATGACCTTCTTCATCTCTTATAACAATTTTGCATTTAAAATCTATTTTGTCTGAGATATTCTCTCTGTTTTTGTTTATCTGCGAAGACTTTAAACTCATCCTCATTTTTGAAGGACAGTTTTGCCGGATAAAGAGCTCTTGGCAGGCAGTTTTTCTCTCTCATTACCTTTAATAGATCACACCACTGCTTTATCACCCCCATGGTTTCTGATGAGAAATTGGAACTTAGACTTATTGAGTGTTCCTTGCCTGTGATGGATTGTTTTTTCTCTTGCTAGTCTCAGAATTCTCTCTCTATCTCTGGCATTTGACATTCTGAATAGTAGGTGTCTTGGAGTAGGTCCATTCAGATTTATTCTGTTTGGGTTGCATTGTCCTCCTTGGATATTGATATTTATGTCTTTCATAAGGGTTGGGAAATTTTCGGCCATTATTTCTTCACATATTCTTTCTGCCCCTTTTCCATTGTCTTCTCCTTCCAGGACACCCATAATGCATATGTTTTTGTGTTTCACACTGTCTTTCAATTCCCTGAAACCCTGTTCAATTTTTTTCATTCATTTGCCTTACTCTTAATATTGGAGAATTTTTTAAGAGGAAGCCACATGGAAGAGCAAGAATTTGAAAGTATATTTTTAAGTCAGATATTCTGTCTTCTAATGTGCTTTTTCATTCACTGGCCAATTCAAATCTGCTGTTATTAATATATGCTTCTAATGTATTACTAATCTAATCCATTGTGTCTTTCATTCCCATAAGTTTTGCTACTTTTCTTTGCACGCTTTCAAATTCTTCTTTATGCCCACCTAGTGTCTTCTTTCTTTTTTTTTTTTTTATTTCTCTACCCTTCCCTCTGTCCCCCATTATCTGCTCTCTGTGTCCATTCACTGTGTGTTCTTCTGTATCTGCTTGCATTCTTGTCAGCAGCACCGGGGATCTGTGTCTCTTTTTGTTGCATCATCTTGCTGAGTCAGCTCTCTATGTGTGCAATGCCACTCCTGGGCAGGCTGCACTTTTTTCATACAGGGTGGCTCTCCTTGCATGTGCGGCTTCCCTGTGCAGGGAGACCCCAGTGTGACATGGCACTCCTTACACACATCAGGACTGCACGTGGGCCAGCTCACCACATGGGTCAGGAGGCCCTGGGTTTGAACCCTGGATCTCCCATATAGTAGGCAGATGCTCTATCAGTTGAGCCAAATCTTCTTCTCCCTGGTGTCTTCTTAATATCCTTTATCTCATTAGCCATATTTTCCTTCAACTGCTTGATTTGATTTAGGAGATTTGTGTGACTACCATTGATGAATTGTTTTAAATCCTGTGTCTCATCAGGTCTTTCATTTGTTCCTTTGGCTGGGCCATATCTTTCTGTTTCTTAGTATGACTTGTAATTTTTTGCTGATATCTAGGCATCTGATTAGTGAGTTCACTCTGATAGTCAACTTCTCTCTCTCTCTTGCTTAATGGTTTTGTTTCACAGCTCTTCTTTTATTTTTGGTTCAACCTATTCTAAAACTTTAAAATTGCCCTGTTTAAGTTAATAAAGCAGGGCCAGGGACCCTCCAATGGGGTGTAAATCAGATCCAAGGGGGCTTAGGGATAGACACAAGAGAGACTCCAAAAAGTTTTGTTTTCCTTCACTTTCACAGCCTGCCAGCATATGGTGCTCTTCAGCAAACCTTTCCACAGAGGTGATTACTCCAACCTCTGCTGGACTGTGTTTCTGAGCCACTTACAGCCATGATTCAAAGCTTGTCTCTTTTGCTTAACCTCAAAGAGAAACCACACTCATCCCTCTGCCACACACTTCCTCTCCTCTGAGAAGAAACTGTCTATTCCCCTCAATTGGCCACCATCATCCACAGGTTTTTCAAGGTTGGTGGCCCCAAGGCCTGGGGATGATCACTGCTCCCGGCTGCAGGGGCGAGTAACTCACAGTTTTCTTTTCAGCCTCTTCATCTCTCTGTCCCCACTCCCCCCTAGGCGATTCATGGGGCTTTTAGTATATTTTAATAGAACTCTTTCAGGAGTTGACAGATAAAGTCCACAAAATCAGTGTCTTTACTTTCTTGCTGCTGTGACAGATAGCATACAATGGATTGCCTTAAACAATGGGACTTTATTGGCTCACAGTTTTGAAGCTAGGAGAAGTCCAGAATCAGTGCATCAGCAAGGCGATGCTTCCCCCCAAAGACTTTGGTGTTCTGCGACTGCCAGTCATCCCTGGGTTCCTTGGCTTTCCCCATCACAGGTGATGTTCTCTCCTTTCTCTTCTGTTTCACTGACACTTCCAAATTCTTGCTCTTCCATGTGGCTTTCTCTTCATAAAGTCTCCAGTAATAAGAGTAAGACACAACCTCGTTCAGTTGGGTCACACTTTAACTAAAAATAACATTTTCTGAAGATCCTATTTATAATGGGTTCACACCCACAGGACTGGATTAAGAATAGAACAGCTTTTTTTCTGGGGTACATAATTCAACTTGTAACAGCTCACCCTCTGCACCCCAAAAAGGTATGTTCTTCCCACATGTAAAATTCATTCCATCCATTACAACATCCCAAAAGCCTTAATTCACTTCAGTAATAATGCTAAGTATAAAATCTCATCAAAATCAGCTATGGGTGAGGTCCATTCTGGGGCAAAATTCCTCTCCTTCTGTGGACCTGTAAAACCAAGAAAACAAGTTATCTGCTTCCAAAGTACGATGGCATAACAGGCATAAGATAGACATTTCCATTCCAGAAGGGAGAAATTAGAAGGAAAACAGGGTCCCAAGCAATTCTGAAGCCCAACAGAGCAAACTTCATTAGATTTCAAGGCCTGAAAATCATCTCTGGGCTGATGCTTTGTCTTCTGAGCTGCTGAAGCAGCAGCCTGACCCTTACGTTTACCTTGGACCACACCTTAACACTAAAAATACATCTTCAGAAGGTGCTGTTTACAATGGATTCATACCTACAGGAGTGGATTAAATCACGATATTTTTCTCCAGGGAACAAAATGCAATCTAGGGAAGCAGATTTGGCTCAACTGATGGAGCATCTGCCTACCACATGGGAGGTCCAGGGTTCAAACCCAGGGCCCCTGACCCATGTAGTGAGCTGGCCCACGCGCAGTGCTGATGCGCTCAAGAATTGCTATGCCATGCAGGGGCATCCTCCACATAGGGGAGCCCCACGCGCAAGGAGTGTGCCCCATAAGGAGATCCGCCCTGCGTGAAAAGCGTAGCCTGCCCAGGAATGGCACCGCACACACGGAGAGCTGACGCAGCAAGATGATGCAGCAAAACAGACACAGATTCCAGGTGCCGCTGACTAGAATACAAGCAGACACAGAAGAACACACAGCGAATGGACACAGAGAGCAGACAACTCAGGGCGGGGATTGGAAAAGGAAAGAGAAATAAATAAAAAATAAATCTTTAAAAAGGAAAAAAAAACCAACACTCTACCACAATCAGTAAATAATTAGAAGTGTTGAATAATATAACTTAACGTAGAATACATGGACCTTTTTCAAAAATCAACATATATGCCAGGACTGGGCTGGGTACTTTGACGTACTTCATCTCCTTTAATCTTTAAAAAATTGTGAAATAGGCATCTGGGCTAGAACTCTTCCGTTTGCCCCTCTAGATCCACCCTCTGTCCTTCCCTACCATACTTTTTGTTTATAAGACTGACCTTCATGGACTGCCTCAACTGGTTGTCTTCCCCTTGGGAGGCAATGTCAGTAATTTGGTAGGTAAAAGGAAAATCAGGGTATTGATTCCTGCTGCCTCCCTGCTGGGTTGCCAAGAGTGGCTGCATGCACTCCTCTTCTTCCACCTAAATTTACTCCTGCCAGGCGGCCCTCTCCGTACAACTATCCCCTTCCACTCCCAGCAACCACTTCTTCCCCTTTCTTTCAGGCTGAGGGGTGGTAATGGGCCCTTGCTGCTGTTAGCCTTGGAGTACTGAGCTGGTCCTAAAGCCTCCCCATACCTTTGCTAATGGTCCCTTTCCTAAACTTTCTTCAGATTACCCAGTCTGAGTGTGCCATCCATTTCTGCAAGGACTCTGACCGAACATTAGCATCCCTCTCTGCAAGTGAAAAATAAGCTCGGGGAGGTCAGTGGCTCACACAAGCTCACCGATAAAAAATAAGGACAGGGACGGATGTGGCTCAAGTGGTTGAGCGCCTGCTTCCCACATACCAGGTCCCAGGTTTGATCCCTGGTACCTCCTGAAAACAAAAACAGATGAGCAAATGAAAAAAACAACTCTCACTGGGAGCAGATATAACTCAGTGAATGAGCATCTGCTTCCCATGTAGGAGGTCCTGGGTTCTATCTTGAGTACCTCCTAAAGAAATAAGATAGTTTTCATCATTATTGATAAATAATTACATCATTGATAAATACTATGTCATTGATAAATCTTTAGCATGATATTGGGACATCCTTTCAGCTTTAAGCAATAGTATGCCCTTTAGCAGGTCTTAAATAACTTTTTAATGTGAGTTATTATGTGGCCTTCATTAGCTTCTTAAATGTCAGGAACATTGTCTTCCTTTTAAAGTATCCTTATTCAGTACTTGGTTAATTAGTTTTGTGCGTAATGCCTTTTGAAAGTTGTTTTAGGCATCAATGTGTGACCTCTATTTAATTCCACCATGATATTTTGTATTGCTACTTTGCTGTTTTTCAGATCGTCATGAGGTTATTTCCAAAGAAATACTGGAGCTGGACACGTGGGATAACCAATGGAATGTTGCAGCCATCAATGTCCTTATGCACGACAGCTACGATGTCTGCTTGGTGGCCAGGGTGAACCCCCGAGACCTCATCCCCCCACCTTCAGATTTGGTGGAAGGAGGTGATGAGCACTGAGGTAGAATGGCCGCAGAACCCCCTGTTTTGTGTGCACATGAGGCAATCAGAATGGAGAGAGCCCACAGGCACCCATCAGTCATCCCAGAATTCTGTCACGTGCATGTTTAGTGTCCCATGTGCAAAGCAATGTGTGCTAGGACCTAAGGGACTGCCCTGCCCATCAGGGTAGATAGATTACTACACTGCCAAGCACAGGACAGCATTGCCAAGGATTGGGCCTCTTACCAGGGCCATGAAGGTGGAGGAGGAAGCCGTCCCATGGGCGGCACAGGTGATGGCAAGGTCCCTGAAACATGAGCAAAGGCCCAGAGGTGGGAAAGCACCATGCATGTTTGGGGCAACCCAACCAGGCCAGGTTGCCTGGGGGGCAGGGTTTGCTACTAAGGCTAAAAAAGTAGGTTGTAGCTAAATGACCAGCACATAGGAAACTGAGGGCTGGTTTAGTGATATTAAAGGTAACCTTCTCTTTGTGCTTTGTTCTGCCTGCAATCTTATAAATATTGTCTCTTCTCATTGAAAATGCCCATCTACTGCAGCAACATTGCCAAATACTGTAACTAACAGTCCACTACAAGTTCATTACAGCCTAACACTCAAAGCCAAACCACAGAGACAGAAAGATTCTGTTCTGGGCTGAATCTGAGTCAAGGAACAGAGATGAAGGGTTTCCACCGCCTTGTCCATTCAGGGGTTGGCACAGAGTGTGCTGGGCTGGATTTACCCAGGCTGCCTTTCCCAAACCCCCCAGACACAGATGACCTTCACCCTGGCCCTCGGCTAGCTAGAACTGGCCTAACCCACCTAAGCCAGGGATTAGACAGTCTCTGGAATGGAGGAAAGAGGAAGCAAAATCCCTTAGGCTAGCTGCTGACCGCTTGGAGGGCTCGTTTCTCTCTGGGCTCAGCTGTTCTGTTCTCTTCACAAGGTCAGATGTAGACTATGAGGCTCAGCTCTCTTCCCAGGGCCTCTGCCATGTCTGTGGAGCTGTCTCTCTTCCTTTGTGTATCTTCTTTGTATCTACTTGTGTTGTTGTTGTTGTTTTCCTTATTTTCTTTCTTTCTTTCTCTCTTTCTCTCTCTCTTTCTTGTGTATCTACTTCTATGTTCTTGATTGAACATCTGTTTATATAGCTCATGAAGGGGATGGGGACTCAACTCTGATAATTTATAAAATTTAACCAAAGACATCTCAGCTGAATCTAATACAATCAATGGTATTATGCCCAGAGGAACAGATTAGTTTACAAACATAATCTATTTTTGGAATTCATAAATAATCTCAAATTGCCACACCATCTTTAATTTTGGGAGCACAGTGAATTCCAAGAATGCATTTTGGTGGCTGTTCTTCAACTTTTCAAAAGAAGTTCACACTGCACAAGGCCCTTTTTAATCCCTGAAGGAAAACTAGTGTCCCTAGGACTTTTCCAGAGGGAGACAAAGGCTAAATCAAGATAGCTCTTCTTTGGAGTAAAGTATGTCTGTAATGACCTTTAAGCCATATCCCCAGGTTTCAGCTGCTAATTCAGGAGCAGAGGCGGGTCCAACTGGAACTCGAGTTTGTTGGAAATCTGCTTCCCCTGCCATGGACTGGGGGTGGGGGGCCATGAGACAGAGGGAAAGCCCATACCACTATCCAGGCTTATTTTCCCTGAAAGGCTAAACTAGGAAAGCAGGAGCCATGGCCATCTCTTCTCCGTCATACTCCAAGTGCCCATCACAGGAGCTGGAACAGTGATGGAACATTTGGGTGGCTACAATGGGGCAGCGTTTCTAAGCCCCAGGTCCTGGTCTCTGACCATGTCTAGGAGTTAAAATGAGCTGAGACAATTCTTTCTGGTGGAGAGTCGTAGTCTCTGTATTCTTTTACTTCCTGCAAAGATACAGCCATTCCTCCGAGTGAACTGGGCAAGCAGGTGGCTGTCTGGTGGAGGCTGGCACGCACAGGACCTCTGCTTCCCGCGTACTCACCGTGTCGAGTCCAACCTGCTTAAACGTGCCAGGAGCTGTCTCATTGCCCTGGGCCAGAGAGGCCTTGTCAGTGTGTCACGATACATCTTTCAGATGGGTCGGATTCAAGTTCTAGGTTCCAGTCCCACTTCTGACCCTTGCCTAGCTGTGTAATCTTGAGCAAGATAACCTTTCTGAAGTCTTATTTTCCTCATATGCAAAACTGGAAGAAAAGTACTTTATAGAGTTGATGTGAAGATGAATAATGCTGAGTAAAGTGCCAGTTAAACACTAAACCAATGAACATTACTTAGCTGCCACTATTATTATATAATTATTATTATTAATCATTGTCATTGTAATCAGCATGGTTCCCAAAGCAAAGTGCTCAAAACATAACCCTGCACTTTAGTTGAATTTCTTGGGATTTTAGGAAAAAGATTTGAGATAGTTCTTAATTTCCCAGACACAAGCTGCTTGGCCTTTCAGTTGTGTTGGAAAGGGTACTCACCAACCTAAGAGTTAACAAACAAGCAAGGGCTTGCTTGGATCTGAGATGTCTCTGTCGGCTTTATGTGCAGCCTCCCAAATTTGGATCCTTCAGGGGTCCAGAAGCACCTGGGACTGATACGAGAGCATCACCCACTGAGAGAGAGGCCCAATGGGGTAAAACCTGGTCCTCTCTAACTCAAGATCTCATTTGGGAAGTGTCAGGGTAGAGATATCCAGAAAGTGGTGAGAGGCCAGGGGAGGGCAGGGTGGCCTCCCTCGAGAGTCAGGAAGGCCGATGCCCCCAAGGAGGATTGGCACTGAAGGACAGGAAGGCATCTAGAGACAGAATTCCTCAAACTTTGTTCTGTGGAACCTCTCAGATCCCAAAAGAGGCTTCACAGGTTTCAGATATTTTCTCATTTAAGATTACATATAATAGAAGCTTGCTTGCTTTTGTGCTTATTTTAAGTTTTTGGTGCTTCTTGTCTAACTTGCATATTTGTCATTAAAACATTGTGTCCCTGCCTTCCTCTTGTCACATTCAACTTTGAAGCAGAATTTTCCTATCACTCCTTTTTTTTCATTTGGATTGAAGACTGTCCCAGTAGTGCATGAAACTTCTATTTGCTAATTCGTATCGTGAAACAGGGTTGCTCGAAACTGAGCAACAAAGTATAATGAGGAAGTAACTCAGATGCTGAGGCTGATGCAAGACTTCAGCCTGATTCAGTTTTTGTTCTCATCAGGACAACCTCATTGTTCTAACTGACTGACTTTATAATGAGCAAAAGCTTTAAATTTGAACTTATAAAATAAATTTTCACTAATAAGATTTGCTTTCTCTTTGCTTTTTATATTGCAATTCAACATAAATTTCAGTTGAGAAAGGAGTTCATGTGCCTAGAAAATGTGAGCATTCCCGGGATGGGGAGGAATACCAGCCAGAAGACGAGGGAGAGCGAGGCCCAGAGGCAGGGGCGTGTGGGGTGGGCGAAGGGCACTAGGTGGTCCCATTGCCAGGGCGGCTGAAGGTCAGAACGATGTTGAGAAGAGGGGAAAGCAGTCACAGCAGACCTGGAATGCCGCACCGAGGAGTCAGGACTTGATGCTTCAGCAAACATTTTGACGCAAGGAAGTCCTCTAAGAACGTCACCCACAGCCCTTGCGGGTGAACTGGGTGAAGGCAGAAGTGGGCAGAGCAGCAGGAGGCACTGCAGGAGCCCGTGTCCCAGAAGCCAGGCCTCGCCTAGGAGCAGTGGGCTTAGAACAACAGTGCCAGAACTGCGCAGCCTGAACGGGAGAATGCCTCACGGAGGAGGGCAGTGCCACAGAAAAGAACAGCCAGTCAGCCAAATCAAAAACCACAGAATCTTTCAAGAGGTTCCCAGTAATCAAGGGGACCCATCCCCTCCATCAGTGTTCCTTAAAGAGAGCTGCCTCCTGGATGACCATCCGTTCACCCCAGGCCTAGCTGGGCGTCAGCAAGAAAGAGGGTGCAGAAGTCAAGTCATCCCACCTTGCCAACCCTGCAAGACAGGTGCCTCCCCTCCAGCCATTCTCCTTGTTGGCAGAGACGAGGACCCTGTCCCAGTTTATTGGGAAATCCTGACTGGCCTATTGTATATTTTGTCATAATCTATAAAATTGCACAGGGCAGAGTATAAAGTATAATGTAAACTGTAATCCATGGCTAGTAGCAATATGTGTTCATCAGTTATAACAAATGTACCACACTAGTGAGGGATGTTGTTGATGTGGGAAAGTGTGGGAGGGGGAGGCAGTGGGGCATATGGGAATCCCTTATATTTCCTATGTAACCTTTATGTAATCTAAAGCTCCTTTAAAAATAAAAATAATTTTTTTAAAAAAATCCTGCCTGGCCTAAACCAGCCATAGTAATCCCATTCCTTTAACCATTGGTAAATTTAGTGAACATGATCATATGGCACAATACTGGCAAATAGACATAAAGGGAAGTCTACCAAAGGGTTTTGAAAGATTTTCTTACTCTTAAAAAGAGATGGAAAGGATGAGGTGTGCTATTCTGCTGAGGCTTATCAAGTCTGCATGGCCCCTGGAACTGCAACAGTGTCTGGAGGCCATGGGGGGAAGTGGCCAGAGATGACTGCCATCAGTCCACAGAGGGCAAGGGAACAGAGATGGATGGAAAGAATCCAGGGCCTTGATGACATTAAGCCACTGAGTCAGCCAGCCATAGGCCTTCTGGCTAGATAATTGTTATAATAACTGTTCCTGATTGCGTAAGTCACCTTTTTTTATTTCTCTCCTCTTCCCTGCCCCTTCCCCGAGTTGTCTGCTCTCTCTGTCCATTCACTGTGTCCACTTGTATCCTTATCAGCAGCACCTGGAATCTGTGTCTCTTTTTGTTGCATCATCTTGCTGCATCAGCTCTCCACGTGTTCGGCGCCACTCCTGGGCAGGCTGCACTTCTTTTCATGCTGGGCGGCTCTCCTTATGGGGTGCACTCCTTGTGCATGGGGCTCCCCTGCGCAGGGACACCCCTGCGTGGCACAGCACTCCTTACACGCATCAGCACTGCACATGGTCCAGCTCACCACACGGGTCAGGAGGCCCTGGGTTTGAACCTTGGACCCCCCATGTGATAGGCAAATGCCCTATCCATTGGGCCAAATCCGCTTGCCCAAGTCACCTTGAGTTACTTGCAGCCCATGATTTCCTAACTGATCCTCCAACCTTCCCCTTTCAAAGGCACTTTGTCTTGGGGTGACATTCATTCTCCCTGCCAAGGCAAAGGACTCAGTCTCTGGGATATCTGGTGACAGTTGTATCTATCGAAATAAATTGAGAGTTGAATTCTCCCTACTGGCATATGCTGATGGTTTGCAATCCCAAGTCACTTCTTGGTTATTGTTCTAGTATTCCTTTTTTTTTTTTCCAGGAGGTACTGGGAATTGAACCCAGGACCTTGTGCATGCAAAGCAGTCACTCAACCACCAAGCTACACCTGCTGCCTCTGGTATTCCTTTTTTCTCTCAGATCCTCAATTTTTTGTTGTTTGCTTGTTCACTGCCAATCCCACCCACCACCTGTTTATATAAATAAAGTTTTATTGGGACATAGCCACACACATTCATTTACAGATTGGCTGTGGCTGCTTCTGCACTACAATAGCAGAGCTGAATAGTAGCAACAGAGACCATATGTCCTCAAAGCCTAAAATACCTATTATCTAGCCCTTCACAGAAAATGTTTGCCAACTTCTGGTATACACCACCAACTTTGTATTTTTTTTAATAAATCAATTTTATTGATACATCCAAACTGTACAATCAGTGATATTTGGTATAATCACATAGTTGTACATTCCCAAATTTGTAGTAAAGAAAACTACAAAGTTAAGTGCTCCAGATGAAAGCCACTTTCTCCCCCTTTCTCTGTTTAATATGTATGTGTGTTCAGCCCCTGAACTAGATACTGTCTGTACATCCAGGCACAGTGCTACACAGCAGTGTGATAACAAGGCCCTGCTCTTGATGGGATTGTGTTCTAGAGGACATGAGTCAAAACCCAGTTCATCAGCAAAAATGTGATTTAGTCCGCGTTACCCCGTATTAGTATCTTATTGCTATATAACAAACACCATGAATTTGGTATTTGTATTAAAACAACAAAAACTTATCTTTCAATTCTGTGGTTCAGAAATCCAAAATGGATTGCATTGGTTTAGGTTTTCAGAGATACCCATCTCTGAGGTTCTTTCCTGAGTGTCCCTTACCTACATCTCCGTTCCAGGTGGTCACTTGTGAATCCATCTTTAGGCCCCAGGAATCCATCAACTCCCTCTAACTTCTCCCTGCTGAGCGAGGTTCCTCTAGGTGGTCTGGCAGGCCTTCAAGGACCCCATGCTGGACCTCTCACCCCCACAGCCCACCTCTGGTCCTTTGGAAGCACTCTTACAGCCCCTACCCCAAACCCAGCCTATCTCCTCCTCCTGGCACAAGCCCATGGGAAGCCCCCATCACTGGGCATGAGGTGAAGGTGGTAAGGGTCAGAGGGCAGGAAAGGGTGGAGCGCACAGCTTACAACTTTCACGCCCTCTGAAGGTTTCTCTTTCCAAACCGTCCCCACTCTCTACACTTTCACCCTTTTCACATTCTTGATCAACGAAGGACCCAAGCACTAGGCAGTTGATTTTCTGCTGTTGCCTTTATAAATAATGTATATGAGGACCTGTCTCCTGCCCAGTTTGTATCTAATACTGTAGTGGCCCTCCTCCACGATGGTGCCCAGTGATCCTTTCCTCCTGGTATTAACACACTTGTGCAGTCTCCCACCGAGAACAGCTAGACGGTACGGCCAACTGGCTATTGTCAACTGTGCAACTTCTGAGACTAAATCATAAACGGCATCATGACAGCTTCCTTACTCTCCTGGATCACTCGTTCTGGGGAAAGCCAGCTGGCAGGCCATGAGGCTACTCAAGCAGTCCTAGGGAGAGGTCTGCATGGCATGGAACTGATCCGTCAACAGAGAGCACCAACTCACTAGCCATGTAAGTGTCCCACTTAGAAGCAAATCCTACAGCCCCAGGCAAGCCTCCAGGTGACTGCAGCCTAGCTGACATTTTGATTGCAAACTTTTGAGAAACCCTGAGCCATTTCCCAGTTCCTGGTCCACAGAAATGATGAGATAATAAATATTTATTTTTCCTTTAAACTTAGAGAAAAGAAAGAGACCTAGAGAATCAATATAGGACAGAAAACAGCCAGGAAGTAGGAGCTCCAAAGAGAGCAGGGAAGTCAAAGGGAAGGAAATGATCTAAGAAACGACAGCGCTTTCCCAGGACTCACCTCATTGAAAGGGCCAACAGTGCCTGCCTAGCTCAACAGATCAAGAGTGGCCTACACTGAGGCAACCCTTGGAGGACTTGCGGGACTTCAGGGGAAAACGTAAAGAACTAAATACCAAATAGGTGGGTGGATGAGTTATATTTAAAGGGTGAGACCCAGAATGGCGTCAGATGTCTCAAAAACCAGCACTCATGCTGGAGATCAGAGACACAATACCTTCAAAATTCCATGAGAAATTTGTTTTCAACGTCCATTCCTTTTTCCAACCCTACTGTTCATCAGAGAAGCGCAGACGAAAGGCCTTTTTAGACATGCAAAATTTAGAAAACTTTTTGTTCCATTTATCTATTGTGTAACAAACTACCCCCAAATTTAGCAACGACATTTTTATCCTATCATAAGATTTTGTGGGCCAGGAATTTTGGCCTGGCTCAGCTGGAAATTCATCTGTTCTGTGTGGCACTATGGAGTCACTTGGTGGCATGCAGCTGGTCAGTGGATTTCAGCTGGAGGCCCAGTGTCCCTCTTCTCTTGTACTGTGGTGTGGAAGGCTAGAAGGCTGGGCTCAAATGGGACCACACAGCCTCTCCAACACAGCAGCTTCACAGCACCAAGAATAAAGGTTCCAGCAAGCAACTCAGAAGCTGCATGGCCTTTCATGAGCTACCTCAGAAGTCATATCATGTCACTTTCACCATCCTCTATTAGCTGAAGCAGTAACAAGCCTACCCAGACTCAAGAGGAGGGACTAGACCCACCTCTCAAGGAGAAGAATGTCAACAAATGTGCAGGCTTGTTTTCGAAGACATATTTACCTCCGATTCACTTTCTTAAGAAGCTCCTCAAGGATGTATGCAAGCAAAATGAGGGAGTTAATCAAGGAAAAGGAAGACATGGGATCCGGAAGCAGCAGATCCTTTTAGGAGATGGGTCATAGGAAATCCCAACTTGTATCCAGAAAGCATCCACTCCAGATGGGAGAAAGGGAAAGGAGGACTCCAAAGGAAGGTTCCAGTACAAAAAAAAAACTAGATTCTACATGATATGTTGGTGAAGTGATATAACATAAAAATTAAGTATCTAAATGTAAAGAATTATACAATTGAAAAAATTAGGCAATTTTTAACCATAATAAACAAAAAATAATACAGTGTAAACATATAGAAACTTAATTATAATGAGCTGCTTGGGTTTGAAATGAATAATTTTCCATAGTCCTATTATCTAAACATAATATAAACCAGAAAAGAAAAATAACTATTTGGGGAGGTGGTAGAGAGGGAATGGAGATGTGTAAAAGGCTAAATCTTCAGCTAACCAATCTATAGCATCTAAAACTGAGAAACCAAGAAATAGTAATACAACATATTCTTTTTTTTTTTTTTTTAAAGATTTATTTTCATTTATTTAATTCCCCTCCCCTCCCCCCGTTGTCTGTTTTCTGTGTCTTTTTGCTGCGTCTTGTTTCTCTGTCCGCTTCTGTTGTCGTCAGGGGCAGGGGAAGTGTGGGCGGCACCATTCCTCGGCAGGCTGCTCCCTCCTTCGCGCTGGGCGGCTCTCCCTATGGGGTGCACTCCTTGCGCGTGGGGTTCCCCTACGCGGGGGACACCCCTGCGTGGCAGGGCACTCCTTGCGCGCATCAGCACCGCGCATGGGCCAGCTCCACACGGGTCAAGGAGGCCCGGGGCTTGAACCGCGGACCTCCCATGTGGTAGACGGATGCCCTAACCACTGGGCCAAGTCTGCTTCCCCAGAGACCCATTTTTTTAATACAGCCTGTGTACAGTCCAGCTGAGCACGTTTTCATTTGCTAGAAAGAGACACCATTTCCTCACTTGGTTTTTCTCCACATTAATGGTAATAACAGCAAGTCACAGCAACGCCTCAGCCAGGCCCCGGGCCGGTGCTCCCTCAGGTGGGCTCTGCACCCCGGGGACAGCCTGCCGGCTGCCGGGGAGGGGGCTGCTGCTACGCCCAGAAGCCGAGGCCGGGCGCAGGTCCAGGGCCGCGGTTACAGGGGGCGGCGCGGGCTCACCCCCAGACCCGCTCGCCAGGACAGCGGCCCCTCTGGGTGGCCCCGCCCCGCCCCAGGCGTCATTCGCCTGCCGCTTTCCAGCCCTGCGGGGACCCCCGGGCCGCGCGGGGCGCTGCAGGCCGGACAGACGCCCGGGCGCCAGCAGGACGTGACGACAAGGACGCCAGAGCGCAGGGCCCCGGGGCCCGGGCCGGGAGGCGCCGCCAGCGGGGCTCCAGGCGCGCTGAGGCCTCGGGAGGAGGAGCGGTCAGACCCGGCAGGAGCCACGAGCCCGCCGCAATGCGCGCCGCGCCCGAAGGGGTCGGGGTCCCCCGGCCCAGGCGCGAGGCACGGCCCGCCCCCCGGGCGAGCGAGTCAGACGCACCCCGGAAGGCCCGGGCCGGCCAGGGCGAAGCGGGGCGGGCACACGGGCCCCGCTCGCGGCGTCTCCGCCCCCAGCCGCCTTGCTCCGCCCCCGTCGGGCCCCCAAAGTCCCTTTCCAGGCGCTCGCGGGGACCCGAGGGCCGCCCCCGCGCCGCGGGCGGGTGCGGGACGCAGGGGCAGCGCCTCCCTGGCGGCCGGAACGAGCCGCGTCCCTGCCACGCTTGGCCCCAGGCACTGCCCACCTCGCAGGTGCGCGGCAGGTGCAGGACACACCGGACAGCCGAGGAACGCGAGCCACACAGACCCTTCCACGCCTTCTGGAAGTTTCTACCAAAAATTTCTTCAACTGGATAAGGAAAAAGATTGAAACGTGGGCAACAGATGGCACGTTGCAGGGAGCCTCGAATTACCCAGAAACAGATGAAAAGGTGCTTGGCCTCATTAGTATTCAGAAGGAGGAAATGCAAGCCACGATGAGATCCAGGTTCAAGGTCCCCGCCAAGGGCAAAAATTAAAGACTGGCGATAGGTGAGAGAAGCTTAGCACTCACTCTGATATTTGGGGTGCGTGCTGGTGCAACCACTATGGAAACTGGTTTGGCATAACTGGGAAAAGCTGACACCTCCTCCTCGGCTCAGACCCAGGAAACCCCTGCCCCAGTGCACCCAGAGGCACCCTCGAGAACACCCACAGCAGCGCTTCTCGTGACGGTGGCTTGGGGTGTAAGAAAACGACCCCAAAGCCCATCACCAGAAGAATGGAGGACAACTCCATGGTGCATTCACTCAATGGAAGCTCCTAATGAGTTTTAAAAAGAATAATCCAGGGAAGCAGATTTAGCTCAATGATAGAGCATCCGCCTACCACATAGGAGGTCCAGGGTTCAAACCCAGGGCTTCCTGGCTGGTGTGGTGAGCTGGCCCACGCGCAGTGCTGATGCGCGCAAGGAGTGCCAACCCATGAGGGGTGTCCCCCGCGTAGGGGAGCCCACGCACAAGGAGTGCTTCCCACAAGGAGAGCCGCCTGGTGCGAAAAAAGTAGCCTGCCCAGGAGTGGCGGTGCACACATGGAAAGCTGAGGCAGCAAGATGATGCAACAAAAAGACACAGATTCCCGGTGCCGCTGACAAGAATACAAGCGGACACAGAAGAACACACAGCAAATGCACACAGAGAGCAGACAACAGGGTGTGGGGAAGGGGAGAGAAATAAATTAAAAATCTTTTTAAAAAAAAATGAAGAATCCAGCAGGCATATATCTGCAGGGATGGATCATAGAAACAAAATGTTGAAGGAAAAGAAGTTGCAGGATTGTAAATTCAGTATGACACCAGTTAGGTACAGCTTATGACTATTACATATGATTTAGAGACACATACATATATAATAAAATCATCACAGCATGGTTGACAAAGAGTCCAGCAACCTCAGGTGGCTTTTACCTGTAGGCAGAGAGAGAAAGAAATGGGATCAAAGAGAGGTGCAAAGGAAACTCCAACTGCATTGTAATGCTTTATTGATTTTAGAAATTCTGAATCAAGGCATCTTCGAGGTGATGCTTCCCCCCGGAAGACTGAGGCTCTCTGGGGTGGCTGCTGGTGCTCCTCGGTCCTTAGCTTGTGACACGTCAAGGTGCATGCTGACATCTGCTGGACTCTCCTCTTCTGGGTTCCCCTGCTGCTCAGCTTCTGGCTGCCCCTCTGTGACTTTCCCTCTGCCTGAATTTCATTTTGCTTATAAAAGGCTCGAGTCATAGGACTGAGAACCCTCCTGACAGAGGTGGGCCACGTCTTAGCTGAAGTCCCCGCACTCAAAGGTCCTACTGAGGTTGGCATCCCACCCATGGGACAGGTTAAGTGTAAGGACGTGCTTTCCCGGAGGCCGCGCAGCTCCTGAGCACCACAGCCAGGGACACGCGTCTTCCTGAGTGCCCCGGCTCTCCCCAGCCCCATCCAGGCTCTCCAGCAAGGCCGTGCACGGACTGAGTTTTGAGAAGCCCCCAGATAGAGGCTCGTCCCTGCTGGGACCTCTGGCAGGCACACCGCCCGGGGCCTCTCAAGCCCACCAGACCTTTGGCTGTTTGAGGGTAGAGACCAGGTCTACTCACCGCACAGCCCTGCCTACTTCCTGCTGACCAGCCACTGGTCTCAATAAACATCTGTGGAGGGAGAGCCGGGGGACGCAGGGCAGCCCCTGGTGAGAGGAGCTCCTCACCATGGCTCCTGTTAACTGGAGCACACAGAGGGCTCTGCAGTTAACACTGCAGAGAGCACTGCAGAGGGCAGCCCCGGTGCCAGCACAGACGTCACGGAGACAGCCTCCAGCTCTTGATATCCTGGCCACGTGGTCCCTTTTTCTCCTTCCGAGTGCTCACCTGCCAGTTTTATGACATCTAAATAGCTGGGCCAGGGTGAGGAGAAGAAAGTAGACTTGCATGTCACTTTGTGCTTCTCCTTGCGGTCACCCTCAAGGAGAAGCCCTGTCAGGGGAGGAGGGGAGCAGGCCCTCAGTCCGTCTCTGAGGAGGTGTGAGCGGTAGAGTTCTGAGCAGGAGTGGAATGGCGATGTTTGGAGCCAAGAGAGTGAAATTATGGCTGTCCTGTGCAGCCCCAGAAAGTGCAGGGTGGCAAAATTCCAATGCCTTCTTTGCAGAAAGGGAAAAGCCAATCATGAAATTCAAATGGAGATCGGGGATGTGCCTCAAGCAGTTGAGCTCCTGCCTCCCAAATGGGACGTCCTGGGTTTGGTTCCCGGTGCCTCCTGAAAAAACAAAAATGAATAACAAGCAAAACAAATGAAAAGAACAATTCAGGGAAGCCTGTATGACTCAGTGGTTGAGTACCAGCTTCCCACATATGAGGTCCCAGGTTCAATCCACAGCCCCAGGTACCTTAAAAAAAAAAAATTCATATGGAAAGGGGAGCAAATGTGGCTTAAGCAGTGAGCACCTGCTTCCCATATGGGAGATCTGAAGTTCAGTCCCTGGTGCCTCCTAAAAAAATAAATAAATAAAAATAAAAATGAAAAAAAACAAACAAATGAAAAAAACAACTCAGGGGAGCCAATGTGGTTCAGTGGTTGAGCACCAGCTTCCCACATGCAAGGCCCCAGGTTTAACCACTGGCGCTGTTACCTAAAAATATAAAAATAAAAACAAAAATAAAAAATTTCATAAGGGGCCCCTAATAGCCAAAACCATCTTGATAAAGAAAAGCAAAGTTGAGGGGCTCACATTTTCCGATTTTAAAACTTATTACAGCCATTCAGTGTCTATAAAAATAAATAAATAAAACTTATTACAAAGTTACAGTAATCAAAACAGCATGGTACTGGCACAAGGACAGACATGCAGACAAAGGGAGTGAAATCAAGAGTTCAGAGATCAACCCTCACATTTATGGCCAATTGATTTTTGACAGCAGCGCCAAGTCCACTCAATTGGAAACACATAATCTCTTCAACAAATGAACAAATGGTGCTGGGGAAACTGGATATCTATATGCAAAGGAATGAAGGGGTCCCCTACCTCACACCATATGTAAAATAATTCAAGAGGGATCAAAGACTAAATATAAAAACCAAAACTATGAAACTACTAGAAGAAAACACAGGGAAACAAGCATCTTCAGGACCTTGTGTTAGGCAGTGATTTCTTAGACTATACTCCAAAAGCACAAATAATAAAAGAAAAAATAGCTAAATGGGACCGCATCAGAATTTAAAACTTTGGTGTGTCAAAGGATTTTTTTTTTTTAAAGGGGGGAAGTGGATGTGGGTCAAGCAATTGGGCTCCCATCTATCATATAGGAGGTCCAGGATTCAATGCCCAGGGCCTCCTGGTGAAGGCAAGCTGGTCCATGCAGAGTGCTGGCCTGCACAGAGTACTGGCCTGCCCAGAGTATTGCCCCATACAGGAGTGCTGCCCCATGCAGGAGCGCTGCTCCACACAATGCTGGCCCACGCAAAGCGCTGGTAAAGCAAGATGACACAACAAAAAGAGACACAGAGGAGAGACAATAGGAGACAGTGCAGATCAGGGAGCTGAGGTGGCGCAAGAGAATGATCACATCTCTCCCACTCTGGAAGTGATTGGTTCCTGGAGTCACCTAATGAGAATACAAGTAGACACAGAAGAACACACAGCAAATGCACACAGAGAGCAGAAAATTGGGGGTGGGGGGGATTAATAAATAAATAAATCTGGGAAACGGACTTTGGCCCAGTGGTTAGGGCGTCCGTCTACCATATGGGAGGTCCGCGGTTCAAACCCCGGGCCTCCTTGACCCGTGTGGAGCTGGCCGTGCGCAGCGCTGATGCGCGCAAGGAGTGCCGTGCCACGCAAGGGTGTCCCCCGCGTGGGGGAGCCCCACGCGCAAAAGGAGTGCCGTGCCACGCAAGGGTGTCCCCCGTGTGGGGGAGCCCCACGCGCAAGGAGTGCGCCCGTGAGGAGAGCCGCCCAGCGTGAAAAGAAAGAGCAGCCTGCCCAGGAATGGCGCCGCCCACACTTCCCGTGCCGCTGACGACAACAGAAGCGGACAAAGAAACAAGACGCAGCAAATAGACACCAAGAACAGACAACCAGGGGAGGGGGGGGAAATTAAATAAATAAATAAATCTTTAAAAAAAATAAATAAATAAATAAATAAATAAATAAATAAATCTTAAAAAAACGTAAAACTACAGAGTGGAAGAAAATATTTAGAAACCATATAGCTGATAAGGGTTTGCTATCCAGAATATATATAAAGAACTCCTACAGGGAAGCAGACTTGGCCCAGTGGTTAGGGCGTCTGTCTACCACATGGGAGGTCCACGGTTCAAACCCCGGGCCTCCTTGACCCGTGTGGAGCTGGCCCATGCACAGTGCTGATGCGTGCAAGGAGTGCCGTGCCGCAGGGGTGTCCCCCGTGCAAGGGAACCCCACACACAAGGAGTGCACCCCATAAGGAGAGCCGCCCAGCACTAAAGAAAGTTCAGTCTGTCCAAGAATGGCGCCGCCCACATGGAGAGTTGATGCAGCAAGATGACGCAACAAAAAAAGAAACACTGATTCCCGTGCTGCTGACAACAACAGAAGCGGACAAAGAAAAACCTGCAGCAAATAGACACAGAGAACAGACAACTGGGGTGGGGGAAGGAGATAGAAATAAATAAATCTTTAGGAAAAAAAAAAAAGAATTCCTATAACTTGACAACAAAATGATAAACAACACAATTTAAAAATGAGTAAAAGACTTGAATAGATATTTCTCCAAAAGATGTACAAATGGCCACTAGGCACATGAAAAGATGCTCAACAGCATTAGCCGTTACAGAAATGAAAATCAAAACCACAATGAAAGTGTGGACTTTTTCTTTTTGGAGTAATGAAATAGTTCTAAATTTTTTTGTGGTGGTGAATGCACAACATTGTGATTATACTAAAAGCCATTTTGGATAGATCATATGGTATGTGAATATATCTCAACAAAACTGCTTAATAAATAATTGTGCAAGAATAGCAGAAATAGCAGCTTTGTACAACAGGGAAGCATAGAGAGATTGAAAGGAGAAGAATTTTGTTTTTTTAATCTGTTTTTTGTTTATTATTATTGAAATAATGAAAATGCTGTAATAATGATTGAAGTGATGAATGCACAACTATGTGTTACACCAAATGCCATTGATTGTAAAAATAAAAACTAAAAACAAAAACAAAAAACACCACCACAATGAGATATCTTTTTATACCCACTACAATGGCTACTATTTTTTTTAAATGACACTAACAAGTGTTGGTGAAGAGGTGGAGAAATAGGAACCCTCCTACCCTGTTGGTAGGAAAGTTAAATGGTGCAGCCACTATGAAAAACAGTTTGGCAGATCTTCAGAAAGTTACGTACAGGATTACCAGATGATCCAGCAATCCCATTTCTAGCTTATACCCAAAAGAATTGAAAGCAGAGACTGAAACAGATATTTGCACTATGATGTTCAACTGATGAATGGATAAATAAAATGTGGTATAATAATAAGAGAATATTCCGTCATAAAAAGTTAAAACATGGATAAACCTTGAAGATATTATGTTGAGTGAAATCAGCCAGACACAAAAAGGCAAGTATTGTGTGATCTTGTGTGTATGAAATAATGAGAAGCAAACTTCACAGAAATAGACGGTGGTTTACGGGTTGTCCGCCACTGGGAGTGGGGGTGGGCAGTGCAGGAAGAGGGAGATTTAGCTTAATGGATGAATACTTCCTGTTTGAGGTGATATAAAAAAAGTAAGAGTAATGGATGTCAGTGATGGTAGCACAATAGTATAAATATTTTTAATATTATTGAATTGTACACTAGAATATGGCTAAAATGTGAATTTGTGCTGCATATTTGTTACTACAATAAAAAGTTCAAAAAAGGATATATACTATATGATTCCATTTATATGGCATTTTGGAAAAGGCAAAACTATAGGGAACAGAAGACATCTGTGTTCGCCAAGAGCTAGGGTTAGGGGGTGGGTTAACCACAAAGTGGCAAGCAGGGAGTTTTGGGGTGATGTAACCCTTCTGTATCTTTATTGTGGTGGTGGTATGCACATTTGTCAAATTTTGCACAACTGTATAATATGAATAAAGGTAAATTTTACTGTATAAATTATGCCTTAATATTTTTAAAACAGTCACTGAAGAAAGTAGAAGTATGGCTTGACCAGGAAAACAGGTGGGCAGTGCTGGGAACATCTGAGATTGAGTGTTAATGTACAGTGGATCCAATCTTCCCAGTGATGCTTAGTTCTGCGGTCCAACGAGGAGGCAGCGGAAGGCTGGATTCATCCATGCTAGGGTTTTGCCAGATGCATGATTTGAAAGAGGTGAAAAGGAGTTTGGGGTATTTGTTCTTATTTACTGAAGTGATGGACCAGGGTGGGAAGTGTGGAAGAGAGGAGTGCACTGACAGGAGAAAGTAAAGGTCTGGAGACCTCAACAAGCTGCGTGAACAACCATCTTGGGAGTTGTTAGACAACTAAGCTCCTGCTGGTTTTCAGGACCTCTGAAGACCCTTCCAATTCTAAGATTCTGGGATGCTCTGAGATAATTATAACAAAGCAAATGTGCTCAGTGACTTTGCCAAGGTACAGTACAGCACAGAAGCAGATGGTCTAAAGAAATTGGCCCCAACTTGGGAGAGGCTGCACGTAGGTGGTAACATTTTGTGCCGAGCTTCGAAGGATGAGCAGGATTTCCAGGCACAGGGGTGAGGATGGGAGGTGGGAGAAGAGGAGGAAGAGTGATGCATCCCAGACAGATGGAAGAATGTGAGAAGAAACCCAAGGGCAGGAAAGAATTTGGAGCAAGTGAGAGAGGGAAGCTCAGACTGGAAGGATAGGCACAGAGCCATTTTAGAGAGCAGTATGTTTGAATGCCAGGATAAAGAGTTTAACTTCCATGTGCAGACAGTGGGGCACTGTGGGAAGGATTGCTGGTTAGCTCCCTAAGAGTTATTCTTCCCTTTTTCCATAATAATAGAACTGATAACTGTTAGCTGACTATCCAGACTCATCTATACTGCTCCTGGGTAAATACCCAAAAGAAACAAAAACATCCACCTACACAAAAACATTACAAGAAGGTCCATAGCTGCTCTACTAAAAAATAGCCACTCTCTCTAAGCCAAATTCAGCATATAAACTCACTGCCTTCCCTCTAGCATGGGACATGACTCCCAGGGATCAGCCTCCCTGGCACCAAGGGATTATTACGAAGTGCCAACTAGCAATGCATTTGGAAAAAGACTTTGACCTAAAGGGGGAAGTATTAAATGGAAAAGAGTTTTTACAGCTAGGAGATTTCAAAGTGAGTTGGGAGATCATTCCAGAGGTTATATTTATGCACATCTCAGGAGGATCTTACTAACTGCTACAGTAAACAAAGCCTCAAGCGGGGGTGCTTCTGAGGGCTCTAGAGACATCTGGACACTATAGGCAAGGTACACGACCCCAGAAAATTGGTACCCCATCCGTAGGCCTTACTTTGGAATATATAATAACCTATCTCCCCAATGTAACAGAGTTATACTCATTTATAATTTTCCAAACATGATTCTTCTGCCACTTTTATTTGAACCTATAATTAGCACTATACACATTAAATGTATGTCCCAGAGACTTAAATCTTCAGTCTGTTCCTATGCCAATTGAGCCCACAGTCTCAGCAGAGTTGCATCCAACACCTACTTTCCAATTCATTGGACTCACCCAGGACAACTAGCAAAAGGATGATGATGGATAATGCCCATCCCAAAAAAACAGAGCAAGCAAGACAGTTCCATCCATCTGCCCTATGAGAACTAATCTTCCTCTCAACTGGAAGCAGAGTGTGCATCACCATCCCCAAATCCTTAAGACTGAGGAATGAACAACTATAAGGGGGAGAATGCAACCATGCATCTATGTAGACCCATTATTATTCTAGTAATGGAAGAACTTGTAGTGGTCACCAGAGTTTCTGAGGGGGGAGGGAGGGAAGACTAGGTGGAACATGGGGCATTTTGGGGGCATTGGAATTGTTCTGCATGATATTGTAATGATTGATACAGGCCATTATACATTTTTTCAAAACATGTAAAATTGTTTGGTGCAAAGAGTAAACCATAATGTAAACTATAGACCATGGTTAGTAGCAATGCTTTGATATTTGTTCATCAGTGGTAACAAAAGTACCACACTCATGAAAGATGTTAATAGGGAAAATGTGAGAGGGGGAGGGTTTGGGGTATTTGGGAATCCCCTATATTTTCAATGTAACTTTTCTATAATCTAAAACTTCTTTTAAAATAAGATTTAAAAAAATAACTGAATAGTGGAAATAACCCAAATGTCCACCAACAAGAGAATGGATAAACGGAGGTAGAATACTTTAGCACAAATAAAAAGCACAAACTACTGTTACATACAACAGAAAAATAGTGGATTAAAAAGAGCCAGATGAGGGAAGGAGATGTGACTCAAGCGGCTGGGTCCCTGCCTACCACACGGGAGGTCCTGGGTTCAGTTCCCAGTGCCTCCTAAAAAAAAGAACAGCAGACACAGAGAGAACACAATGAACAGATACAGATAGCACACAGCAAGCGCAAACAATGCAAGGGTGGGGAGGGTGAGAAATAAATAAATAAAATTGATCTTTTTTAAAAGAGCCAGATGAAAACTATTCCATATCGAATATATGTTTCAATGTATTCAAAGTTGAAAAATAGACAAAAGTAACCTTTAGCAGTAGAGGGCAGGATAGCGGTGATGTTAGGGGAGGTGTTGCCTGGGAATGAGCACAAGGGAACTTGCTGAGGCACCTAAAAGCTTTCTGTATCTTGATCCTGACTGTGATTGCCCAGGTATATACATATAACTAAATATAGATGACATGGAGGATACCTGAGCAACAAAGAGAAGGACGAGAGGCAAGCTGAGCTTTGGGAAGCCTTGTCCAGGGTGAACGAAGCCCTCTGGACACGTTCGTACATGTCTTTGGGTAACATATGCTTTTGTTTCTCTTGGGTATTTACCCAGGAGCAGAATTGCAAAATCTGGATTTGTGGTCATTATTCCAGAAGGCTTCTGGGAAAGAGGGGAGGGTAGTTACTGAATGACTTTATTTGCCCTGGCAGAAGGTACGCTGGTTCTGAACAAGAGCAGTGATGGTGGGGATGGACCCCGAAGACACTGAGGAGGCTGATCTTGGATGTGGGGGTGCTGACAACAGCGTGAGGCGGGTTCAAATCTGGAAATTAGGAAATTATGATTTGGGGCAAGCATGGTAGGAACAGGATTAGGAGAAGATTTGCAAAGCAAGATAATGACCTTGATTTTCCTTTCTTGTTCATATCCTAATTTTCTGACTTCTTTTAGATCCACACTAATTTTTTTCCTACCATTGGGCTTGTGCCAATAAAGAACTGCTTTCCAAAAAATTCAGGGGTGGGTGGGGATAGGGATAGTAATTATTGACTGCTTTTGAAAGTAGTGCTTTCACACATCTGCTCACTGGGCTCTCACAGCCTGTTACCAGAGTTTATTTAGGTTCTTGGCTATGCTACAGAAATTAATTTTAAGAGCACATCAGGTGAGTTAGGCCAGTAATTTATTCAGGTAGGGAGGGAAGAGAAATGAGAGAAAAAAGCAGAGCAGGGGTCCCAGGTAGAGAGGAAGGGGCTGAAAAGTGATAAAGAGGGTTGATTTATGGGCTACAATTTCCCATTATAGGTTATAAATGCCCAGGTTATACTTGCGTGGTGATCCAAGTGGGGGAGAAGCAGCTGGAGCCCAGGTCCAGAGGCAAGAGAGTATGAGAGAGTGAACTCAGACCTGGGCTGCTTTTTAAACTGCTAATTATTCCACCCCTTTGCTAATGGCAGGGGAGGAGTTCCAGCTGTTCACTGGTTTGATTGCTTATTTCCCCCACCAGTCTCCCAGGAGGGCCCAATGATAAAGTCCTTCCGGGAATATCCAGGGCTACTCCTGGCTTCTGGAGGAAGTCTTCTTCTGAGTGGCGGAATCTTGGGGAGGGTCTCCCAGCAGCCGTCTTGGGATTACTGATGTCTGGCCCAGGTTCCAGGTCCATCTCCTGATTCCCTCTCTTACTAGCCTGCTTCAGCCCTGTCAATGGTATTTAGTTATGCTTAAGTTTGGCTGTTTATTACAGAAAACCTCAAACAGCAGCTGCTTAACCATGACAAAATTTCATTTTTTGGGAAGTGGATGTGGTTCAACTGATAGAGCGTCCACCTAGGAGGTCCAGGGTTCAAACCCAGGGCCTCCTTGACCCATGTGGAGCTGGCCCACGCGCAGAGCTGATGCGCGCAAGGAGTGCCGTGCCACGCAGGGGTGTCCCCCATGTAGAGGAGCCCCACACACAAGGAGTGTGCCCCGCAAGGAGAGCTGACCCGTGTGAAAAAAGCACAGCCTGCCCAGGAGTGGCACCGCACACACGAAGAGCTGATGCAGCAAGATGACGCAAAAAAAGAGGCAGATTCCTGGTGCCACGGACACAAATGCAAGCAGACACAGAAGAACACACAGCGAATGGACACAGTGAGCAGACATTGGCGGGGGGGGCGGGGAGGGGAAAGAAAGAAATTTTTTAAAAACCTTAGGAAAAAAAAGACAACAACAATAACTTATAAAAAAAAAATTCATTCCTCTCCCTTTCAAGAAGTCAGGGCCGGGTGTCATATTCCACGATCTTAGATCTCGTTTCTGCCAGGTATGGCTTGCACACCTACGGTTACCTCACAGTCCAATAGGGCAGCCAGATCCAATGCGATCGTTCCTCTTTCACTGCTCAGGAGATGGAGACTCGGAGAGATCATCAGAGACCTGGATTCGAAGTCCAGGTCTCCAGAGCCTGAGCTCCTAATTCCAACAACACACAACGACTCCACGGACCGTCTCGGAGACTTCACCCCCACTGGGGGCAGCAAAGGAGCCAGCAGGCACCCCTGACCCCACAGGCCTGGGTTTCGGCTCTGCTGCTAACTACTTGATGAATTTTCATCACGATTGTGATTCCAAGAGGCAGGCACTATACATTGGGAGCCTAATCGAAAGCCAGGCGCGAGCATGGGAGCTGGGCACTTTATGGGACTACAAAGCCCGGCAGAGTGCACTGAACGAGCGTTAGAACGACCACCAGACGCTGACCAGGGGGGCAGGTAGGTAATGGAAACAGGAGGGACGCCGGCAAATAGATTCCCCATCTCATAATAGAAACCCTAAAGGTGTAACATGTGTGGAATAGGAATACCAGAAGGAGAAGAAAAAAGGAACAGAAGAAAAAACTTAATAACAGCTGAGCATTTTCCAAAATTTTTAACAGATCCAGGAAACTCAGAGAATACCAAGCAGGAAAAATATCAAAAAATCCTAGGCATTTCGTTTTCAAGATGCAGAAAATCACAAAGAGAAAATCTTAGAAGCCAGAGGGGAAAAAAGATCTTACCTATAGAAGAACAAGGATAAAAATTAAATATTAATATCTCTTCAGAAATCTTGCAAGGAAGTAGAGTGAAATGAAGTGGTGAAAGGAAAAAAACACCAACACCAACCTAGAATTCCATATCCAGTGAAATTATTCTTCAAAACTGAAAGAGAAATAAATATTCCTCAGACAAGCAAAAAAATGAGTTTGTTAATAGTACACCTACCTTGCAAGAAATGTTGAAAGGTTCTTCAAAGAAAAAGAAAACCGTATGTCAGAAACTCAGATCTATATAAAGAAGGAAAGAACATTCAAGAAGGCATAAATGAAGGTAAAATACAATAATTTGTTTTTCTTAACTGATCTAATAGTTTATTCTTTTTTTTTAAAGATTTATTTAATTTATTTCTCTCCCCTTCCCCGCCGTTGTCTGCTCTCTGTGTCCATTCGCTGTGTGTTCTTCTGTGTCGCTTGCATTATCCAGCGACACCAGGAATCTGTGTCTCTTTTTGTCGTGTCATCTTGCTGCGTCAGCTCTCCGTGTGTAAGGTGCTACTCCTGGGTGGGCTGCACTTTTTTCACACAGGGCGGCTCTCCTTACAGGGAGCACTCCTTGCACGTGGGGCTCCTCTACGTGGGGGACACCCTGTGTGGCAGGGCACTCCTTGTGCGTGGCAGCACTGCGCGTGGGCCAGCTCCACACGGGTCAAGGAGGCCCTGGGTTTGAACCCTGGACCTCCTAGGTGGACGCCCTGGAGATCAAACCCTGAACCCTCCATATAGTAGACCAATGCTCTATCAGTTGAACCACGCCTGCTTCCCTAATAGTTTATTCTAAATAATAATAGCAACAGTATACTGGCTATATTATAGCTTGTGGAAAAGTGAAATCGTTCAATATCCTGAACTATATAGAGCTTGATCTCTAGCTTTCCCTGAATTGGTCAACTTCTCAAAACTGAGAGACCAAAAGTGGGAACCCATTTGAATATATAAATGGACAATGACTAGACCATATATAAAAACAGAGCTCTGTCCCGGAGAATGACATTGCTGAGCTGGGCAGGGGATGTCCTCAGTCTTTTGGTTTGGCTGACAGCCACCATCCTATGGAAAATCACAGGCCCCAAACACAAGGAGGATGCCATGGCGGGGTGGCGGGGGGTGGGGGTGGGGTTACATTCTGGTAGATCCAGAGCTGTCCCTGCTGGAAAAGTCAGCCTAGATCAAAAGATATAGCCCTCTTTCAACCTAGTTGAGAACTATGGGTTACAGCCTTTGATATTTAAAATATCATTTGCCTGCTGGTAAAAGTCAAAATAAGTACAGTCTGTCTTAAGAGAAATATGGCAATGTGTATCAAAACCTTCACAAATTTTCATTGTTTTTGCCCTACCCAGAAAGTCCTTTGGGAATTCTATTCTAGGAAAAATACAGGAAATATAGATAACATTTTAATAATGAAGACATTCATTTCAATTTGATTTATAATAGGGAAAGAACTTTGAATCATCTAAACCCACAACTTTAGGGAAGTAGTTTTGTAAACCATGGTGCCTCCCTAGATGTACCTCCCCTGGGACCATGATGTATACAACTTATTCTCAAATGATCAGAAAATAGATAAATGATGACAGAGATAGAAAGACAGCTGGACTGCTAGCTGGATAGATTAGATAGATAGGTAGGTAGGTAGATAGATAGAGAGAGAGAGAGAGATAGAAAGATAGAAGATAGATAGAGAATGATATGACAAATGTGGCAAAATGTTTAGGTTGGTGGATCTGGGTATCTGGGTAGTCAGTAGGTTGGAGTTCTCTGTGTGCATTTTGTTTTCTTTTTGCAACTGTCCTGTAAGTTTGAAATTATTTCAAAACAAAAAGTTTAAAGAAAAAAATGTTTATGACAATTTAATGACATGAGAAAAAACATTAAAAAGCAAGATACAGAATTATATGTGGTCACATTTCTGTTTAAAGTGGGTAAGGGGAGAGAATGTGGCTCAAGCAAAGACAAGCAAAACAAAGGAAAAAACAACTCAGGGGAGACAATGTGACTCAGAGACTGAGTGCCGGGTTCAATCCCTGGCCCCAGTACCTAAAAAAAAAAAAAAAAAAAAGTGGGTAAGGAGTGAAGACAAAGGAAACAGAGCAACCTGTTAAGCATGGTTCTTTCTGGATGGTGGATAATAGGGGATTTTTAATCACTTTTTGTACATTTATGTGTTTTCTAATATTCCTTAATGCCCTTGATTTATTTTTATAATTGAACAAAATTTAAAAAGCTCTTCTTGCAGATTACAGGCTGAGAACTTCTCATCTTTCTGAAGAGACAGGGCCAGCCCAGGTGGGTGTCTCATGACCAACCCCTGCCCATATTTCCTGGCGCCCATTAATTGGACTGGGGACAGCTGCCTGACCCAAGCTCTGTGAAACAGGGCCTAAACAAAATAAAGTGATAGAAATTATACTAAAAAGCACTAAACAGAAATGTTGGAGCTGCAAAGTAGGTAATTGAAATGAAAAAGTCACTAGAGGGATTCTATGGCAGATTTGAACAGGCAAAAGAAAAGATCAGTGAATTTGAAGACAAGACCATTGAAATTATGCAGTATGAGAAGCAGAAGGGGAAAAAGTGAAGAAAAATGAATAGAACGTGAGGGACCCATGGATCACCATCAAGCATATCAACATATATATCAATGAAGTACAAAAGAGAAAGGGGCAGAAAGAGTAATTGAAGAAAAACTTCCAAAATCTGATGAAAGACATGAATATACACATCCAGGAAGCTCAGTGAACTCCAAGCAGGAGAAATTCTAAGAGATCAACAGCAAGATGTGTTATAGTGAAATTGTCAAAGCCCAAAGACAGAAGAAATTTTGAAAGCAGCAAGAGAGAAGAGACTTGTCACATATAAGTGATTCCCCAATAAATTTAATAGTGGATTTTGCATCAGAGCCCATAAAGGCCACAGTGGAGTGACATATTGAAAGTGCTTAAAGAAAAAATAATCTGTCAACCAAGAATTCTATATCCAGCAAAATTATCTTTCAAAATAAAGGAGATATTAAGACATTTACAGATAAAAAGCTGAAAAGAGTTCACTACCAGAAGTCCTGCACTATAAGAAATGGTAAGGGGAATCCTTCATGCTGAAATAAAAAGGCAGTAGGGGAGTGGATGTGGCTCAAGAGGTTGAATGCCTCCTTCCCACCTGGGAGGTCCTGGGTTTGGTTTCTAAAAATAAACTATGAAAAACCAAACAACAAACAAACAACTCAGGGGAGCCAATGTGGCTCAGTGGTTGAGCACCAGCTTTCCACATATAAGGCTCAATCTCCAGCCCCAGTACCTAAAAAAAAAAAAAAAAAAAAAAAAGACAGTAGACAGCAACTCAAAGCCATAAGAAGGAATAAAGAACATTGGTAAAGGTATGTACACAGGCAAATATAAAATCCTGTATTATTCTGCTTTACATTAGTAATTGCTTTATTCCACCCTAACTGAACTGACAGGCAAATGTGTGAAGAAGTAACTAAAAATCTGTATAAGGACAGACAGTGTATAAAGATGTAATCTGAGACAATAACAATTTAACAGAGGAAGGACTGAGATAAATAGTACAGAGTTTGTATACTAAACTAGGTTGATATTAATTAGACTAGGTTGTTATTAGTTTAAGATATCAATTGTAATTACAAAAGTGATCACTAAAAATAACTAAATACAGAGAAAATGAAAGAAGAATCAAAATGGTACACTACAAAAAAAATGCAACTAAATACAAAAAAAATGAGGCAGTAATGGACCAGAAAACAAATAGTTAAATGGCAGAAGTAAATTCTTCCTTAAATGTCCATGGATTAAACTCCTCTATTAAAAGGCAGAGATTGGCAGATTGGATGCAAAGCATGATCCATCCATCTGCTGTCTAAAAGAGGCTTGTTTTAGGTACAAAGACACAAAGAGGCTGAAAGGAAAAGGGTGGGAAAATATATTCTATGGAAAGACTAGTTGAAAGAGAGCTGAGTGGCTATATTATTGTCAGACAAAACAGACTTAAAGTAAAAAAAAAAAAAGTTATGAAATACAAAGAAGGATTTTATATATTGATAAAAGGCTCAATCCAGCATAAAGTCATAGAGTTATAAGCATATATGCACCTAAAAAGAAAGCCCCAAAATATATGAAACAAAAATTGACAGACTTGGAGAAAAATAGATAGTTCTACAATAATAGATACTTCCAGAAATCACCATTAATAATTGATAGAACAACTAAACAAAAGAACAATTAGGAAAGAGACACCTTGTACAACAATACTAACCAATGAGCCCTAATGGACATACATAGAACACTCTGCCAACAACAGCAGAAAATACATTCTTCTCAATTGTAGTGGATCATTTTCTGTGATAGACACAAATCAAATCTTAACAAATTTTAGGTATTGAAATCATACAAAGTTTCTTCTAAGATCTTAAGAGAATAAAGCTAGAAATTAATAACAGGGAAACAGGAAATTTTACCACTGTGTGGAAAATAAAAACACACTATTAAACAACAAACAGGTCAAAGAAGAAGTCACAAGGCAAATTAGGAAATAGCTTGAGAATGAAAACACAGCATACCAAAACTTCTGGGATGCAGTGAAGACAGTGTTCAGAGGGAAATTATAGCTCTAAAAAGAATAGAAATCACAAGTCAATAACCTAACTTCACACCTAAATAAACTAGATGAAAAAGAGCAAAATAAACCCAAAGTTAGTAGAAGGAAGGAAATAGTAAATTTTAGAGCAGAGATAAATGAAATAGAGAATAGAAAAACAATAGAGAGAATTGACCAAAAGTTGCTTCCTTGGAAAGATCAATAAAATTGACAAACCTTTAGCCAGACTGACAAGGAAGGAAGGAATGGAGGGAGGGAGGGAGTGGAGAGAGGGAGGGAGGACACAAAGAATAAGAATAAAAGTGGGGACATTACTACCGACATTACAGGAAAAAAAGATGATTATAAGACAATACTCCTGGTATTATATGTAGACTGAGATATTCTGCTGGTCTGAGTTGACCCTTTTATTCAAGGTCATTTTCTAGTTACATCATCAGCTGGTACTTGGTAGTAATCCCTCGGCACCAGGGAGGGTCATCCCCAGGAGTCATGTCCCACACTGGGGGGAAGGCAATGCATTTACATGCTGAGTTTGACTTCAAGACTGGCCACATTTGAGCAACACAGAGGCTCTCAGGAGGTAACTCTTAGGCACCCTGCAGCTCTAGGCCTTGTTCTTATTTCAGGTGAACAGGTTTAGAAGCATAGTCATGAGTGTCAAGGGCTCATTGTTGGACCTTCATTCTTTTTTGGTCTTTGCCGTTGCACTTGGGGGACTGCTGCTGTTCCTTTAGAGACTGTGATACAGCTCCCCTGGCTAGGAACTCAGCACTCCCTCCATTGTTGTTTTTAATTGTAACCACTATGAAAATATCCAAACATCTTTATGTACCCTAGATATATGCCCTGGAGAACTCCCTGCCAACCATGTGTCCCCTGTCAATAACATCCCACACCAGTATTCCTCCCCTGCCATTGTCGAACCTCTCTGTGATCCAAAACTTCTTGAAAAATGAAGCCCAATATATTGCCAGGTTCCATTAATAGTAAAATGGAATATAGTGATGAGTTTAAAGGTTACATATAGAATACATAGTAATTTAGAAAAATTAAGGTAAAAATAAATTGGGGTATCAAAAAATTTTTAAATGCAAAAGCTTTATTTTTGATGTTTTGCCTTCCATTGTTGTGGAATTTAAGAGAAGTTCAATTAGTTGAGTATAGAGAGGAACAGGAATGATTTTGAGAAGGAAAAATGGTTTATTGACGGCCGGCCGGACTCGGGAGCTTTCAGTTTGAATCCCGAGCCCTGAACAAGATTTTCAACCGTCTTTTATACAGAGAGGAAAGGCCAAATGGTCCCTTTGTTTCAGTTCTCAATAGGCTTCACTTAGCATATATCTCTTCCACATCTAAGGTAAGCTTTTAGCATGGACTCCAGACATTCTAGATAAGCTTTTAGCATATTTACTTTTTGCATTTCCCCTAAATACTTAAAGTTTATAGCCCTTGCATTGTTAAACATTTCCTGGGACTGGAGCCGCTTCCACTGTCCCTAAGGGCAGGACTGCAGCCTCTTACCGTTCCACACCCACAAGTCAAACAACTTAGTTATCTCTGAAGAGACAAAGAGACTTCCACCCATAGCCCACATCACCATCACTGCAATAAGTGTTGCCCTGTTTGCAAATTGGCAAGGCAACTTCTTCTGTCTTTTCCTCAGTGTCTACGATGGGGGAAGAAGCAGGAGGGGGAGCAAGAAGAAAGTCTGACAGCTTAACAAGAGGGTGAAAAAAAGTCTTGGTGGGCAAGAGCACATACCTTGGTGACATTTTTTTTTAAAGATTGATTTATTTATTTTTCCCCCTTCCCCTCCTACTGCCGTTTTTGCTGTCTTGTGTTGTCTTCTCCTCTCATTTTCTCTCCTCTAGGATTCAGCAGGAGTCAATTCTGGAAACTCCTGATATGGAGAGAGGTTCCCTATCAATTGCGCCACCTCAGTTCCTGGTTTCTGCTGCGCTTCACCTTTACTCTCTCTTTGTTTCTCTTTTGTTGCATCATCATCTTGCCATGTGACTCACTTGCGTGGGCACTGGCTCACCATGCAGGCACTTGCACGGGCACTGGATCACCACGTGGGCATTTGCACAAGCTCTATCGCTTGAGCCACGTCCACTTTCCTCAGCTCTGCAGTAGCCATAAAAACCAGCAGCCCTCAATCACTGTAACACTCAGCAGCCGGCAGCCACGAGGTGGCAGACAGTTAGAGCTCCTTTGAAGCCTCATTCCCAGAGAACTGCCATTGTTTGACTTGTCTGGAGGTTTCCTGAAGACCCCACCCACTAGCAAGACTGTCTTTATTTGACTTGACTCTGAGCACAGTGAAAAAAGCCTTTTACCTGTGGGCATTTCTCAAAAGCATTCAGAGGCCCTTGTTTAACTTCACGGCTACTTGAGGCAATGAAAGGACAAACAATAGGCTAGTTGAAAAGTTTAAATGGAAAAGCTGAGGAATGTGTGTCTATAAGGGCTTTGAAAACACATTCCTGGGAATCTAAAAGGCCACACATATATGTAGAGCTGAGTGTGGGCCAAGGGTTGCATGCATGATCAGGAAAGACCTGAGAAGGCCCTAAACTTTCACCCATGGATGGCCTTGAAGCTCTATGGCAGTGGAAGGAAAGGACGGCTAAAGCAGAGGTATCAACAGCCAGCTCATTGAAGGCCTGTCCCAGCACACACAGAGGCTCCTGATCGAACACTGGTAGACTCATTAGTTCCAGGTGTTTAAGGAAATCTCTGTTTAATCTCTAGCTGACCACTAAGCTAACAGAGCAGAGACTTCAGTAGCCATACACGACAAAGAATAGACTATATACTAAAGAATTCCCAATATCCGGAGGTCTCGCCTTTTCCCTAAGCTCCTGGGAGGTGATCTCTAAACCCTTCAAAGTCTTTTTAACATAGAAGTTAAAATAATGAGTGTCTTCTCCACGTGCCTGGGCACCCGCCCTGCTCCACTGTGGGCGGCCAGGATGGTGGCCGGCGGGGAGCGTGGGGGCATGGCGCTCACGCCCCAGCACGTGTTCCTGCTCCCAGGAGTTCAGACTGGAATGGTAAAGGGAGTGGAAGATTTGCTGCCAGAGTTAATGGTGACTTCTGGGACATACGACTGGATCCTACGGAAGGCATAGAGACCCTAAGAAAACTACTGTGGAGTCCGTTAGACGCTAAGAAACCAAGGTGGCAGAGACTGACATAATTGGGAAAGATTATTTTAAAGATGCTCCAAAGAAGATCAAAACTGGGCTCATGTTTGTAAAACTGGCTAACCCATGTTCAGGGAAAGGAGCCGTTTACTTATTCAACATGTGTCTACAGCAGCTGTTTGAAATAGACGTTTTCAAGGGAAAACACCATTCTTGGTTTATAAATCAGTCGGTTCAATCAGAAAGTCATCTCCACTTTGCCACACCAAAGGATCCCTTATTTCTGTTTCTCCACTATCTTTTTTTTTAAGATTTATTTTATTTATTTCTCCCCCCCTCCCCACCCCAGTTGTCTGTTCTGTGTCTATTTGCTGCGTCTTCTTTGTCCGCTTGTCTGTTCTGTGTCTATTTGCTGCGTCTTCTTTGTCCGCTTCTATTGTTGTTGTCAGCAGCACGGGAATCTGTGTTTCTCGTTGTTGCAGTGTCTTGTGTCAGCTCTCCGTGTGGGTGGCGCCACTCCTGGGCAGGCTGCACTTTCTTTCGTGCTGGGCAGCTCTCCTTACGGGGCGCACTCCTTGTGCGTGGGGCTCCCCTATGCGGGGGACACCCCTGCGTGGCACGGCACTCCTTGAGTGCATCAGCACTGCGCATGGGTCAGCTGCACACGGGTCAAGGAGGCCTGGGGTTTGAACCGTGGACCTTCCATGTGGTAGGTGGATGCCCTAACCACTGGGCCAAGTCTGCCGCCATCCACCATCTTAAAAAGGCTGATAAAGAGGGCAAGTTTCAGCCCCTAGATCATGTGGTGGTAGATGACAAGTTTCCAAATTGCACCTTGCTGCTGAAATTTCCTGAACTGGAGAAGTTCCTTCACCATGTGACAGAGGAAAAAGAAATAGACAGCAAGAAATATTACAAATACAGCAAAGACAAGACACTAAAGTGGCTGGGAAAAAAGGTCAGTCAGACCGCAGCAGTGTTAAAAGCCAGTAGCGTCAATGCTGGAGCTCGGGTACAGTCGGCTGCGTTTTCATCTGGTGACCATGTTTCCAGTGATAAGGAAGAGGATTATATTCGTTATGACCATGGTCTGATATCTGAATACATCCCTGAAGAATTAAGTGATGACTTAGCTAAATGCTTAAAGCTTCCAGAACCTTTGACTTCACTGCCAAACCCTCCATCAAAGAAAATCAAGTTATCAGATGAGCTTGTAGAAGTAAAAGATTACACTGAATTTAACAGAAAAGATTTGAAGATGGAAAAGAAAAAGAGCAAAATGACTGCCACTCAGAAGGCTCTGGCTAAGGCTGACAAGCGGGGAATGAAAAGTATAGACGCCTTTTTTGGTGCAAAACATTAAAAAAAAAACCTTGAAAAGATTAAAAACTGAAACTGAAATCCAGAAAAAATTTGTTTTTGCTTTCTACATGTTCCTTTTTCATCTTTCTTCTATGCCACTGTACTTCCTGGCCCTCAATTGCCACCTTCTGGGGGAAAAAATGCCCAGCAGAGATGCTGAAGGCAATTTTCATTTTCACTTCAACACGCCTTTGTATCTTTGTGTTTGATTTTTGTGATCCTGAACAAAATATGGAAATATAATTGTATAACTTCGTGGCTGGTGGCCTTTGGACATTTGTTTGACATAATGAAAAGTAATCAAGTCAATTGAATTAACATATGGCAACACAATTTTCTCAATAAACTGACATGAAAATATTTGAGTGAATTTCTGTAATTTTATGCAAATTTGCTACCCAATAGCTGTAGCAGTACTGTTTTGAATGTACTCAGAGAAACTCCATAGCAAAGCTGTCAGTTAAACTGTGACCTTTCAAAAGGCTTTAGATCTTAGTAAAGCTTTTGTTTGATGTTATTTTTCTATTCCTATGGGTATATATTCATTATAGAAAATATAGAAAACTACAAAACAAAAATTATAATCTTTCAACTTTTCATTGCCAGAGATAATATGGTACATTTTCTCTTAATAATTTTTATAAAGAAATAGTATTAGTAACTTTAAAACCTTTTTTTGACATTATTTTGTGAGTTTTTCCCCAGGCTATTAAGTATTCTTCCTAAATATGCTTTTTTAATGACAGTATAATTTTCCATTATTTGGATATTTGATTACTTGATAACCATGGCTCTATTTTGAACTTTTAGGTATTTCCAGTGCTACTATACATAATGCTATGAAGCAGATGATACGTAAATATTGTCCACATCTTTTATTGTGTCCTTAGAACGGATTTTTAGATGTGGGCTTACCTAGGTCAAAAATATGAAAAATTTCCAATTTGGAGTACTATAGTTTATGAAAAGCTATAGCATAGTGATTTCTAACAAATAGTGTATGTGTGAGATCTCATTCACTGTCACTTTGTTAGCTTTGTTGTATTTGCCAAATAAATGGAAAAAAGCCTTAAAAAAAAAAATAAGCGTCTTTGTTTACCTGGGTGTCACCAGATTTTGTCTTGGTTCTTGACTATGCTGCAGAAATGAATTTCAAGAGCACATCAGGTGAATTAGGCTAGTAATGTATTCAGGCAAGGAGGGACGAGAAATGGGAGAAAATAACAGACCATGGTTTCCAGGTGAAGAGAAAGGGACTAAAAAGTGATAAAGAGTGCTGATTTACAGATTACAATTTCCCATTATAGATTATAAATGCCCAGGTTTACTTGTGTAATGATCCAAGTGGGGGAGAAGGTGGCCAGAATCGGGGTGCAAAGGTGAGAGAGTGCACGAGAGTGAATTCAGGCCTTGTGTCTGCTTTTTAAACTGTTAATTATCCCACCCCTTTGCTAATGGCAGGGGAGGAGCTCCGGCTGTTTGCTGTTTTGATTGATCACCCCCCATCAATCCCCCAGGAGGGCCCAGTGATACAGTCCTTGGGGAATGTCCAGGGCTTCTCCTGGCCTCCAGAGGAAGTCTTTGTTCTGAGTGGCAGAATCTTGGGGAGGTCTTCCAGCAGCCGTCTTGGGGCTATCGATGGCCACATGGACTCTCGGCCAGGTTCCAGACCCACCTACTGATCCCCTAACTTTCTAGCCGGCTTGATGGGGACATTGGGGCATGCCAGATGGTCTAGGCTAACAGTGACTCACGATGGGGGCTTTGAGTCACACAACATCAGCTCAGCCCCCTGAGGCTAAGCTGGAGGCTAAGGTCAGGTAGGCCGTCAACCACATCTGTGTGACCAAGTCCCGTTAAAAACTCGGGACACCAAGGCTCAGACGAGCTTCCTGTTCGGCAGTACTCCATTAATATCGTCACACATTATTGCTGGGAGAAGTTAACACTGTTCCAGATTCCCCTTCGAGGGACAACCAGAAGGTATGCAGACGCTCTGCTGGATTCTGCCCGCGTGCCTCTTCCCTTGGCTGGTTTTACTCTGCATCCTTTCACTGTGATAAATTGTAACATGACTCTGAAAGCTTCTGGTGAGTGCTACGAGTCCTTCTCGGGCACTCCTGAACCTGAAGGTGGTCTTGGAGACCCCCAACGTTGCAACTGGAGTCAGAAGGGGGGGGCTTAATACTCTGTAGAGGTTTTACAGAATAAGCACAGATAAGCCATTAAACAAATAGCAACAAACGGCGACAATAACAAACCCTAGGGATGGGGTTAAATCTGATTTCCAGAATTGTCACATGATATTAGAATATACAGTTTTCAGCCAAAAGTTGTGAAACATGCACCAAAACAAGAAATACTGCCCATACACAGGAGGAAAAATCATTCAATAGAAACTCTTCCTGGGGTTTCCCAGATGTTGAAATAAAACTTTAAGTTAGCTATATTAGTCAAAGAACTAAAGGAAATTTCGTCTAAAGAACTAAAGGAAAGTAAGAAAAATGTCTCAACATATACAAAATATCAATAAAGAGTTAGACATAAAAAAGATAAGGAACCAAATAGAAATTCTGAAATAGAAAAGTAAAACTATTGAAATGAAAAAGTTCAAAACTAGAGGATTTCAACAGCAGGTTTGAGCAGGCAAAAGAATCAGTGAACTTGAAAATAGAGTGATACAGATATCTAGTTTGAGGAACCAAAAGAAAAATAAATGAAGAAAATGAACATACCCCAAGAGACAGAGACTTGGGGGATACTAGTAAGCATACTATATATGTAATGGGAGTTCCAGAAGAAGAGAGAGAGAGAGGAGGGGGGAAATATACATATATTCTCTGAGAAATAATGGCCAAAACTTCCCAAATTTGATGAAACACATTAATCCTCATATTCAAGAAGCTCAAAGAACTCCAACTAGGAAAAATGCAGTGATCTACTCCTAGACACATCACTTCAAACTGAGAATCTTAAAGAATTTATTTATTTCTCTCCCCTTCCCTGCCCCCTCCAGTTGTCTGTTCTGTGTCCATTCACTGTGTGTTCTTCTGTGACCACTTCTATCCAGGAATCTGTGTTTCTTTTTGTTGCATCATCTTGTTGCATCAGCTCTCCATGTGTGCGGCACCATTCCTGGGCAGGCTGCACTTTCTTTCGCGCTGGGCGGCTCTCCTTATGGGGCACACTCCTTGCACATGGGGCTCCCCTACACAGGGGACACCCCTGCATGGCAGGGCACTCCTTGCATGCATCAGCACTGCACATGGGCCAGCTCCACATGGGTCAAGGAGGCCTGGGGTTTGAACCTTGGACCTCCATGTGGTAGGCAGATGCCCTATCCATTGGGCTAAGTCCGCTTCCCGAAACTGAAAATCTTGAAAGCAGCAAGAAAGTAGTGTCTCATCATGTGCAAGAGATACCCAATAAGAATAACATCTGATTTTCTATTGGAAACCATTGGAGGCCATAAGGAAGTGAGATGACATATTCAAAGTGCTAAAAGTAAAAATGTCTCAAACAAGAATTCCATAGTTAACTATTCTTCTTCTTCAAAAAAAGGAGGTGAAATTAAGACATTCCCAGATCAACAAAAGATTAAAGAATTCACCACTAGCAAACCTGCTCTACGAGAAATACCAGTTTAATAGAAATACTAAACTAGATAGTCTAGTATAAACACTAGATAGTAACTTGAATCTACATGAATAAAAAGCACCAGTAAAGTATAAAAAATATATGCAAATGTTTTGTTGTTGTTGTTTTTAACTCTTTTTATTTCTCCTTTCTCCTTTAAAACACAACAGCATTGAGCAATAATTACAAATCTGTGTTAAGGAGCATAAAATGTATATATATGTAGTTTGTACTACCATAAAAGCACAGGAGAGGAAGGAGGAAATGGACCCAAAATTTGCATTCTATTGAAATTAAGTTGGAATTAATATGAAGCAGATTTTTGTAAGGTATTAGGATTTTTTGTTTTGTTTTGTTTTTTAGGGGACTGAACCCAGGACCTTGCACATGGAAAGCAGGCACTCAACCACTGAGCTACACCTGCTCCCAAGGTGTTAGTTTAAATCCTAGCACAACCACAAGAAAAGTGCTCAAAACTTATAGTAAAAGAAATGACAAGGGAATTAAAATGCTACACTAAAAAAAAATCTATTTCATACACCCACTCAACACCTCTACTTCTTGAACCACGAATTACCTGCTCCCTGACTGCTTCTCCTCTTTTCCACCCTTAAATATGACATCACCCTCTCTCCCAGGGTCTGCCCCTGCATCTGGTTTCTCTCCATACTTTCTCCCTTGGAAATCTCGTCCATTCTCATGGAAGATACTTCAAACTCTTCTAGCCCTAACTCACCTCTCAGCACAGCCTATTGGGCTCCCCCTCGCAGATGAACTGCTACTTCCTCAGACTCTGCAGGTTTAAAATCAAACTCACTATTCTCTCCTCTCTTCCCTCCCTGTCTTTCTTTCTCTCTCACACACACAAACACACACCATGGGGATTGGAAAGCAGCTACACACACACACACCATAGGGATCAGAAAGTAACTACACACACACACACACACAACCATGGGGATCAGAATGTAGCTACACACACACACACACACACACACACACACACATACACCATGGGGATTGGAAAGTAGCTAACCTCTTCTCTTCCTGATTTGTTTTAGTAAATGACACCACCCTCCTGCCAGGAACCCAGGCTTACAACTCTAAAACAGGGGCCACAAATTCAAATGCTTACAAGGGACATGTGGAAACTGTAGGGAGCTGAATAACCCCTGACAAATTGAGAAAAAGCAGTCACTACTTGGCTGATTTCTGGCATGTGGGCATGCAGGCACAGTGTTCAGACCTGATTTTTTGAGAGAAATAAAATCTGTCTTTGTGTATGAGATCTCTGGTGTACCAAAACACTTAAAAATCAAAACAACAGCAACAAGAAACCTATTTTTCACTGAAACAATATTCAAAATATTGAACTGGTAAGGTCACATTAACATTTAGATCATTAAGTAAATCAAAATTTTACAAATATATCTCTAGATATTTCCTAAACAACTGTATTATTAAATGACTTAATAACTTGTTGCAACTGTCATTTAACAGATCATTCCAATAACTTTAAAGCATTTGTTGATTTTTGTAAATTATTAATCTTTTGATGCAGCTGTCATTGAATTTTGTACCTGAATGCATTGTGACTTGATAGAGGGAACAATATTAACTTCTTCAAACAACTTCCCCATTAAATTTATAATCCTTAGGTGAATTGTGGTTTCAGAAAGAAGAGAATATAACTTAACATCAATGATACTTTTTATAGTGTTGAATCCTATTTTCCAAAGGACCAAAAGCAATTACTTTTAAACATTTTCTAGACCTTTAGTCTGGGGCTTTTACATATTCAATTTCTGTTATTGTCACAAAAATCACTTAACTGAAATACCTTTTAATCAGTTGACCTACTTTACTAATTTTTTTTTTCACCTTTAATCAATGGAGCTTTAGAAACCAGTAGGACACATGGTGCAGCAGTTCTCAGAGATGTATTCATCAAGTGCAATGAATGTCCCATGATGATGGAGGTGGTGGTTGTTATGGGAGGAGTGGGGTGAGGGGGGTGGGGGGTATATGGGGATCTCATATTTTTTTAATGTAACATTAAAAAAATAAATAAAGACAAAAAGTAAATTAAAAAAAAAAAAAAAGGAAACCAGTTGGTGAATTTTGAGGATTCAATAAATTGAAAACATTTTAAAGTTCATTACATTTTTAATTCTTGTAATGACACATTTTCACATAATCTTTTAGACAATCCAAAAGCTTTTCTCTTGGAATTGATACTTCATTTTGTTTCAAATGGTGTTTCTTTCTCTTTTCTCTATTTTCTAATTGTTTCAAAGTTTCTTTTGTTTACATATGTCCATTTGTGTTTTTTAAAGTGTTTTTTTTTTTAAGATTTATTTATTTCTCCCCACCCCTCATTGTTTTGCACTCGCTGTCTGCTTTCTGAGTCCATTCCCTGTGCATTCTTCTCTGTCCGCTTGTCTTCTCTTTAGGTGGCGCTGGGAACCAATCCTGGGACCTTCTGGAGTGGGACAGGTGTTCAATCTCTTGCACCGCCTCAGCTCCCTGGTCTGCTGTGTCTCTTATTGTCTCTCCTCTGTGTCTCTTTTTGTTGCGTCATCTTGCTGTGCCAGCTCTCCACTAGAGCCAGCTTGCTGCGCAGGCCAGCACTCAACATGGGCCAGCTCGCTGCTTGGGCTAGCTCACTGCACAGGCCAGCTTGCCTTCACTAGGAGGTCCTGGGAATCGAACCCTGGACCTAAAATATGGGCAACGGGCGCCACATCCGCATCCCTGTCCCTTAGTTTTATAGTTCAATGACATAATCTGTCAGCTCTAATAACTAAAACATTTTTCTTATGAAGCTAAACTGACACTTCTATTAAAATATCATTTATTATGGCCAAAACTCTTTAAAATATATATGTTTTCAAATGTTTAACCACTCCATTTCACAGATTCTATTACAGTAAATACACAAGGCTTACTAATATTTCTGAACTTCTTTTGCAGCTCTAGCACTTCAAGCTGTCCATTAGGGTTCAATTTTCATTACTTAATTTGCAATTCTGATATTTGGTATGTGGTAGAAAACATAATTTATTGAGGGGAGGAGCTGTAAGAAATTTACTTGATTTAGATTTTTTTTTTTTTTATTTAATTTTTTTTTTAAGATTTTATTTATTTATTTAATTTCCCCCCCTCCCCTGGTTGTCTGTTCTTGGTGTCTATTTGTTGCGTCTTGTTTCTTTGTCCGCTTCTGTTGTTGTCAGCGGCACGGGAAGTGTGGGTGGCGCCATTCCTGGGCAGGCTGCACTTTCTTTTCACGCTGGGCGGCTCTCCTCATGGGCGCACTCCTTGCGCGTGGGGCTCCCCCACGCAGGGGACACCCTTGCGTGGCACGGTACTCCTTGCGCGCATCAGCACTGCACATGGCCAGCTCCACCCGGGTCAAGGAGGCCCGGGGTTTGAACCGCGGACCTCCCATATGGTAGACGGACGCCCTAACCACTGGGCCAAAGTCCGTTTCCCTTGATTTAGATTTTGTATTGCCGCAGCAGTTTGAGATTATTTATGAACTCCCCCTCCAAAAAAAAAGATTACGTTTGTAAACTGGTCTATTCCTCTGGGTGTGATACCCTTTGACTGTATTGAATTCAAAGATTTTAAGTTTACTTAATAAAATCAAGTTAGGGCTTTTAATTCAACCATAGCTGTAAGGCCTGACTCAGGTTTTGTCCCTGCCCTCTGGGTAGGCTGATATAAACGGACACTCACTCAAGAAGACACGTGGAAGAGGAGAGAGCTCTATCACGTTTGACCCTGGGGCCCAGGAGGGAGCCGGGCCATTCGCCTGATAGTTTGCTCCTGAGCAGCTGAGAAAGCCTGAAAAGAAACGAGCCCTAAGCCAGACTGATACAGGAAGCCCTGAAAGATGAGCCCTGGGCCAACCTACAGCTGAGATCAGAAGAAGCTGGGCCCACGGAGCCTTAAGAGAAAGGAGGAAGGAAAGACCGGGCAGAGACCGCCCGCCATCTTGCTTCGACACATGGCAACTGACTTTGGTGAGAAAGCAGCCTTGAGCTGGACTCTTTAGGGCCTTGTAACGGTGAGCTTTTACCTCAAATAAATACCCTTTATAAAAGCCAACAGATTTCTGGTATTTTGCATCAGCACCCCTTTGGCTGACTAATACAATTGCTTTATACAAAATTAATTAAATTTGATAATTTAGTGCCAAATTAAAATATCCAAAATTTTTCTAAGTTTTTGCCTGAAACTACAGACTTCTAACATTTCAGACACTTTCTGCACAAAATCTAATGACATTTTGAGGGAACTACTTCTCAATGAAATATAATTTTTTTGCCCACCAACAATAAAGTTCAATATATTTTATCAAATGTTTCCTAGCTCCATAAAGTCAACAAAAACCATTATCTCAAAAATCTTAAAATTTGCATTCAATTACTAAAACCCTTAAATGAACTAAGTGAAGCTTCTTTGATGATTATTTAAATTTTACTGGCTTGATTCACATTTTCCAAAAAGTTGTTTTATCATCTATGATTTGTGACCAGTGAGACTATGGTAAAATGACATGTCCATATCAATATTATCCTTTTAACTGTTAAATATCTGAGTGAAAATAATTATATTTGCTTACACAGTGGATAGTGTCAAAAATTCTGGCAGTAACTTATAAACCTTTTTGATTGCTTTATCCTCACTGATAAACTCAATTCAAACTTTCAAATGTTTAATGTCTGAAACTGATTATGTTCTTTTAAAAATTTTCCTCAGATGTGGCTCAAGCAGTTGAGCACCTACCTCCCAGAGGGGAGGTCCGGGGTTTAGTTCCCAGTGTCTCCTAAAGAAAACAAACAAACAACGAGTTAAGCAATGAGGAAAGAGGTGGGGAGCCTACTCTGGGGGAGCCTATGTGGCTCAGTGGTTGAGTGCCAGCCTCCCACACATGAGGTCCAGGTTCAATCCCTGGTTCTGGTCCCTCAAAAAATAAAGAAAAAAACTTTTTCCTCAGTGATGATCACAAATTTTCTTCACTCAAACTACAAGATTTTGCAGCATTCAGGTGAAAAACATATGTGCTTAACACTTTGATCTTTTTAAAGTAAAACTTTTGGGCAATATGTACACCATACATTTCTGCCACTAGCAATAAGTCATTCAAATATTTGGTTTTAAAAAATCATGTTATTTTACATTCCAGAACCACAAATTTTCTCTAATAACATTTATTTCATAAAATGCAAATTTCATCTTGTGCTGAGTATGGCACAGTATCAGAAAATCCATGATGGATTATTATTATTATTTCTTCTTTGTTTTTCTGCAGATTAAGATTCAGCTTTATTGCATTTAAAAGTATTAAGAGCGAAGCGGACTTGGCCCAATGGTTAGGGCGTCTGTCTACCACATGGGAGGTCTGCGGTTCAAACCCCGGGCCTCCTTGACCCGTGTGGAGCTGGCCCATGTGCAGTGCTGATGCATGCAAGGAGTGCCGTGCCACGCAAGGGTGTGCCCCATGCACAAGGAGTGTGCCCCATAAGGAGAGCCACCCAGTGCAAAAGAAAGTGCAGCCTGCCCAGGAATGGCGCCACACACACAGAGAGTGGACACAACAAGATGATGCAACAAAAAGAAACACAGATTCCTGGTGCCGCTGACAACAAAAGAAGTGGACAAAGAAGAACACACAGCGAATAGACAAAGAGAGCAAACAACTGGGGGTGGGGGGAGAAATAAATAAAAAATAAATCTTTAAAAAGAAAAAGTATTAAAGAGAAGGGAAGTGGATGTGGCTCATCTGATAGAGCATCCACCTACCATGTAGGAGGTAAAGGGTTTGAATCCAAGGCCTCCTGACCCATGTGGTAAGCTGGCCCACATGAAGTGCTGATGTGCACAAGGAACGTCATGCCACGCAGGTGTCCCCCATGTAGGGGAGCCCCACATGCAAGGAGTACACCCTGCAAGGAGAGCCACCTCACATGAAAAAAGCACAGCCTGCCCAGGAGTGGCACCACACACAGGAAGATGACACAACAAAAAGAGACACAGATTCCCAGTGCCACCAAGAATGCAAGCGGACACAGAACACACAGCAAATGGATACAAGAGAGCAGACAATGGCGGTGGGGGGAGAAGGGGACGGGGGGAAGGGGAGAAATAAACAAAAATAAATGTTTTTTTAAAAAGTATTAAGAGAGAATGGATGTGGCTCAAGCAGTTGAGCGCTTGCCACCACATGGGAGGTCCAGGGTATGGTTCCCCGTGCCTCCTAAAGAAGACAAACAATGAACAGACATTGAGCAAAAACAACGAACAGACAAGCAAAAACAAAAACCAAATGAGCAGACAACATAAAAAACTATGAGCAGATGACAACTAGCAAAGACAAGAGCAGACAACAAGCAAAAAAAAAAGCTGGGAGCAGGTATGGCTCAAGCAGTTGACTGCCTGCCATGAGGTCCCCGGTTCTGTTCCTGATGCCTCCTAATGAGGGGGGGGGGGCGAAGACATTGAGGAAAAAATCAGTCAATAAAAATATTAAGAAATTTATCCAGATTTTTGTTTCCCCAATTCTATGTATTTGTTTTTAATATTTTATAATGAATTCTTAAATGTATAAATATAAAAACTGCAACCTCCTATTTACAAAATAATTACAATGTGCTAACAAAATTATTTTAAATTAGTGATTCTCCTAATGCAATGGGTGTTAAGACGTGATTTAGCCACAAGTCACCCGTTCAGGCACATGGTACAAATTCTACCACGAACAATATGTGGCTATAACAGGAAACTGGTTATCAATGGTAACAACACCCTACTATTAGCAAAAACCAATGACTATATTAAAATTTTGCCATTTATTGCAATTATGATACTATTCATCATGGAAGTATTTTTAACCATCAGTATGGCACAGGGTGCACATTAGCGTAATATGAGCTCCGATCTGTTTGCTGAATTTAGTCCAGTATTAGCTTCTGGCCAAAACTCCAGAAGAGATTATCAATGCGTTCTGGAAATAAGGGTTCAGTGGCTGAAGGTGGGATTGCATTTCAGAAGCAGCTCAATATAAGTCGTCTGTGCCTCTGTTTTGGGATGCCACACCTGGGCCACCCACTTCACTGATTCAGGTCACCTGCCTGTCACTTTTAGTCATTTTCACTTTCCACCCCAAGTTAGGTTTAAAGCAAAGATTTACAAAACCTGCCACCAGTCAGAAATGGGAGGGAAAAGAAAAACACAAATAGGAACACCTAAATTAATACTGCAAGAAAAGTACCTTGCCACATCTGCACATATAAGCTTTACCTGTCTTGGTCAAAATTTAGCTGCAGAAAACCCCTAACTCCACAGTCAGCAGCACCCACCTATTCATTCTTTAAGTTTTCTTATCATCTCTTAGATGACTTATCACATTCAACCATATTGAGGCAGGTTAATTTATGAAAATGAGTTACAGCTGAGACCTGGCAGAAACCACGGCCGCAAGACACGTGGCGTGAAACGCCTCCAAGAAACCCCGAGGGAAAAATCCCACTAGACCCCGGCATGGAACCCCCTCTGGAATGAGAATCCTGTTTGGGGAAAGGATGTGATTCCGCCATGCCTCACCCTCAGCCTGGAGCACCCCTCCTCCCTTTCTGCTCGTCAGGATCCATCAATGTTTGGCACAAAAACTACTCCTCCAGGACCCCTGGACGCCCTGGCCGGCCAGACCATTTCCTAAGTCACCTCCACTCCTCGGACCGTCTGCCCGTCGGGGACTCTTCCTATTTGTCCTCAGAGAGCAGGGACCGGGCAGGAGTCATTTCTGGGGCCCCACAACCTGAACTAGCCTCCGGATTTGCGGAATGACTCAACAAACGAGGGTGTTCCGTGACCCGCCAGCCTGTACCCCATTCAACAATAATCAAGAACCGTCTACGGCCCCGAGCTGCGCCGGCGCTGGGAACAAGGGCCCCTGCTCAAAAGAGCTCACAATCTACGGAGGGCGTGGGCGAACACAATTCGCTAACTTCATAGAGCTGTAAGTGCTGCGCGCGGCCCGGAAGGACCCCGCGACACCGTCTCGCTCGCACAGCTGCGCGCGCAAACACACGGCGCCGGCGTTTGTCTCAGCGCCCCTATCACCCCCACACCTCCCGCCTCGCGCTCTAGCGAGTCGCCGGGGTCCACGCAGCCGCACACTCCCAATCTCGGCGTGCCCCACGGCCCGCCCCCGGCGCCGCGCCATCTTCCCCTCAGGCCCGGGAGCCGCGCTGCATGCCGGGAGTTGTGGTCTCGCGGGAGGCGGCGGACGCGGCGGGCGGCCTGCGGCGCGTGGCAGGAAGCGGAAGCGGCCTGCGGCCCCGCCCCTGCCCCGCCCCTGCCCCGCCCCGCGCCGTGTCGCGCCGCGCCGCTCGCCGTGGGCTAGCACTGACGTGTCTCTCGGCCGGGGTGCTGTGCGCCGGGGGAGGCTGCGCCGAGGGCTGCGTCGCCTCTCTGGGAGTGGAACGGAGTCGAAGCGGGAGCTGGAGCCCGAGCAGCCGCCGTCATGGCGAGTGAGTACCCCAGGGGCAGCCCCGGCCCCGCCAGCACGCATCACGACCCCCTTGCCCTCACCCTTCGGTGCGGGCGCCCACCGACCAAGCCTGCCCGGGTCCCTGCATAGTGAGGCTCGCGACCCCCGGCCCTCCTCCGGAGTGCCCGCGCTCCTGCTTTAACTCCGGGTGGGCCTCGCCGGGTAGCGCGGAAGGTTTCTCTTTGCGCTAACTCTTCTCGTTTCTTCCCTCAAAGTCAAATTTCTTGAAGTCATCAAGCCCTTCTGTGTCATCCTGCCGGAAATTCAGAAGCCAGAGAGGAAAGTAAGTTCCCCAAATCGCCCTCGGCGAAGGCTTCCCGAAAGTGGCTAGGCGCTCGGAGTTTATTTACACCGTAACTAAAAAATGGCTTCGGGACGCCTGATGGCACTCACTCTCCTTTCTCTTGCCCCTGGAGTGTAGCCGTGTATATCGTGGTGGTCCTAGACTTTGTGGAAAGATGACTCGTCTGTGTGGGAATTCCCACCGAAATCATCGTGCTTACTTGGAATGTCTTTTGTGGGTGTGAACAAAAGACTCGGCTTTGCCCTTTCCCCAAAATGGGTCCTGGCCGTGCATGAATGAGGCCGCAAAGGCCTCGGTTAGGCTACCCGGATTGAGTTGCCCGCTCCTTCTTCACTCCCAACAGGAGCAGATAATGGAGAGGTTTTTCCTAGGAGATGCGCTTGGGTAAAAGGAGTTAATTAGTGGGGTAAAAGGAGTTAGGAGCAGCTACTTTATTCTGTACAGATGAGGTTATACCTTTTATATAGGCTGTTACATTACGGAGAATTAAAGGCATTTTACAAAGTCTGCAGCTTTTTACAGCAGGTGCATCCAAACGATAGATAGAAATGTTGAGAGCCCTATGTTGATATTTACCTGAATTTCTATTGCTGCACAGCTACAGCCAAGACGGTGAGTGTTGCCAAATAAAAGTAAGGTATTTGGGCAACAAAGAAAGTTTCGCTAGATTTGTAAATTAAAGGTAATAAATGGTAAAAGATTTTTGTCTCTTCACCTTCTTTTAAGAGTATTGTTGATGCAGTCACATATGTTTATGTGTAGTTGATATCAGCAGAGACACTTGGGTTCTTGGAGTCTACTTTAATTTAAAATCATTTCATGTAAATGCCCCTCATCGGTGCTCCTTTGATGGGCTAATTTCTCTAGTGATTTGCAAAGCTCTCTGCCCCAGCAGAGTGGAAAGGGCCTGGCTCTGGAGCCAGGCAAGCCTGAGTTCCACTCATCACACAACCTCTTCATAGCTGTGTGACCTTGGGCTTGTAACTAAATCTGGTAGAATGCAGCAAAGGAAATAGGTGTTGTGGCTCAGGAAGGGGTTAATGCTGATGCTTGGTGGTTTTGAAGGAGGAATAGAAGTTTTCTTGAGGGGATGGCAACAAAATAAATGCAGAGGAATAGACAGTGTGCCAAAGCTAAGAAGACAGGCTGTGTAGTATGTGTGGGCAGGGAGGGAGGGGCTGGGGTGAGTTACATGCAGTTCAGTATTGATAGAAGATAAAGGGTGGGTGAGGAGCAAGAGCAGTAAAATGGGCCAGCCAGGTTAGAAAGTCACTTTGTCGCTAAGGCGGAGGAGAGAGTTTGGTTTTGAGATTATTGTAATAGAGGGAAGACTAAGGTGGTGGTGACGGAGACAAGGATGGATTTAAGGGGTCGACTAGACAAGACTTGGATAAAGAGCTTTTCAAGTTTTGATGTTGAATTTGGTTTTATCCAGGAGAGGAGACACGGTCATGAAGAATGAAGAGTCTTGTAAAAATTATCCACTTCTCTTTCTCCGCTAAGAATCATTTCGTTCTGAAATGATGTCACCTCCCCTGGCCTACTTCTAATTTCTTTTTGTGGCATAGATGACAGGGAGGAGGGGGGCAGTCTCAAAGGGAAAAAGAGCTCCGGGAACTCCCAGTGCCATTGTGTGGTGGTTGTGGCCTGCCCAAAGTGTGCCACAGTATCTAGATGGCAGGGGTCTGCAGCTTTTTTTCTGAGCAGAGAGCCAGAACATGCTCCCAGGGTTGGCATGGATGTCTCTTCCACTCCAGTTATTATAAAGAATTTTTTGAGAATAAGTTTTGCTCGCTTGATTCTGTCAGGTGCTCACGGTATTTGCAAGTCAGAATCCTCCATCCACACAATAATTAATGTGTTTTTGAAGCCCTTGAAAGTATTGTGGGCAGCAGGTGTTAGTGAAGACTCTTAGTTTTAGAGGCAAGAGATGGGGCAGAGAGGCACTGGGTGTGGGTCTGAGCTTTTCTAATGATACTGACTAGTTGTCTGTAAAAGGACACTAAATAGTCACCTGTCCTGCTTACTTCAGAAGATGAGAAAAAGCTTGAAAAAATATATGTTAAATAGATACTGCTAATAGTGAGTGGGTTAAACATGAAACTCCTTGTCCCCCGCACACCCCTCCCCCATAGTGTTTTATTACATTATTTTACCCTTACTTCTAGATAATACATGGTCCCGATTGAATGATCACACATTCCAAATTAGTTGAGCCCAGAATAACAATGATTTAATTCATTACAAAATCCATTCTAATGAAAAATGATTGCTGATGCCGTGTAAGGGCTGGTCTGTTTTCTGAATCACTTGCTATCATAGCATTCTTTGATTTCCAGTCTGATAACAAACAGTTAATGGCGGTGGTTGAGAGCACAAGCTTTGGGCTCAAACTCACTTCAGCTATAGGATTTGGGACCAATTATTCAGCCTTTGTAAGACTCAGAAATTCTCTTTGTAAAATAACAATAATAATCCAGGGTTGTCTGAGGATTACATGAGCTGATGTATAAGATCTTGACACCGCGCCTCATACCTGGCACTTAGGTTTGGTTTGGGGCGTTCAAGTCTTGCTTCTCTTGTGAACAGAGAAAGGGATGTGCTCTGGGTCCGTTTTTATTCATTGGCTTATGAAAATAACTTGTTTCATTTACTTTAATTCATTCTCTTCTATTATAGATTCAGTTTAAGGAGAAAGTGCTATGGACTGCTATCACCCTCTTTATCTTCTTAGTATGCTGCCAGGTAAGCACAGGTGTAATGTTCTACTGTTGGGGTGGAGGTGAGCACGGGCCAGAAATAGGTAGGCCAACTCCAGTTCTCTGCTTGTTTCTAGATCCCCCTGTTTGGTATCATGTCTTCAGACTCAGCCGACCCTTTCTATTGGATGAGAGTGATTCTGGCCTCTAACAGAGGTAGGGCTCTGGCTATCTGGGCTTTTTCTCTGTACACAGTGGACCTTACTGACCTAATTCAAAATTCAGTTAAATTAGAGTCTTTGGCTTTGTGTAGAATTCAGGAGTGTTTGTGAAGAATGCAGTTTGGAAAATAAGTGGAGAACGTTAGTGTGCTATGCTGAATAGCCCTATTAAATGTTGAATTCAGTACTGAAGCATACTGCTGTGTTCAGAATTGTTTGAATGCTGTACAAAACCTAAAATAGTCACAGAGTATAAAAGTCGTGTGCTTTTTAAACACATGAAATGATGACATTTCTATTTTTCTCATGTTTTGATAACATTCTTTAGAATATGCAATTTGTTTCTCAGCTTCATCTGTTTTCCTAGCTATAGGTTATGTGTCTGTGTCAAAAAATACATAGGACAGTGTTTTGTATACTCACAACCAGCTACCTATTGGGGGACTTGGAAATGTGTACCAAATGGTGAGATTGTATTTGACTAACTCATTTTTAAATATATAGTTCAAATTAAATTCCAAATCAGTTGGAAGTATTGCTCATTTTAACATAATAGAAGTAGCAGTTTGTTCACAACTAGATGGAATTGTACAGGCCCCCATTCCTGACTCTGGGAATTATTGACTGTTACTCTTTTTTATTAACCAATAAAGAGTTGAACCTTTCTTATCTCTATAAAACTAAAACTGCTAAGGTGAATGTAAATGCTGCCTCTGTTCAGACACCATATGACTTCCTAAATAGAATAAAACCTTCCCTGGCAGGCTGGCCAGAGTAAATTGAATTATACTCCAACTGTTGATATTTTGGGGGTTTTCTCTATATTGAATGCTGACACCAAATTGAAACACCTTGGATAGTATAAGGGGGACCCAGTCAAATTCTGCTCATTCATTCTCTGGACACTGTACAGCTGTTCAAGCTAACATTGGCTGGCTTTTGCTTCCCCCTTTCCTCAAGGCACACTGATGGAGCTGGGGATCTCTCCCATTGTCACCTCCGGCCTGATCATGCAGCTCTTGGCTGGTGCAAAAATAATCGAGGTCGGTGACACCCCAAAAGACCGAGCTCTCTTCAATGGAGCCCAAAAGTGTAAGTGAGATTGTGAATAAAGTCCAGATGTCTATATTTAAGAATTTGAACCTGCTGTATATATAAAGTTTGGGGAGCCAAAGTAGTTTTCTTCTTAGGATGTAGCCTCCTTGGCTCGCCCACCCTCTCAGTGCTTCGTGTCCTGTATTATAGTAAGACACCACTTCTGGCTGAGTGTCTTAATTTGCCAAAGGGCTGCCAATGCAGAGTACTGAAATGGGTTGCCTTTTATCATGAGAAGATTTTTTTCTTTGTTTTTAAAGACGTTTTAGATTACATAAAAGTTATGTCAAAAATATAAGGGATTCCCACCCCTGACCCTCCCACACTTTCTCCCATTAACAACACTTTTCATTAGTGTGATATATTTATTACATATAATGAACACATATTGCAGCATTGCCACTAACCATGGTCTATAGCTTACATTATGGTTTACATTTTGCATTGCACAACTTTATAGGTTTTGACAAAATGTATAATGGCTTGTATTCGTCATTGAAATATCATACAGAACAATTCCAGTGTCCCCAAAATGCCCCATGTTACACCTCTTCTTCCCTCTAACTCCCCTCACAACCTCTGATGACCACTGTCTTTATATCAATGTTAAAAGTTCTTCCATTACTAGAATAATAAAAGCAAATCTACTTTGGTCCATAGTTGCATTCCTCCCTTATGTTTGTTCATTCCTCAGTCTTGAGGATTCGGGGATGGTGATGCCCATTCTGCTTTCATTTGAGAGGGTGCTTAGATCACATGGGGCAGATGGATGGAACTGTCTTGCTTGCAGTTGTATACACTCTGTTTTTGGGAATGGACATTGTCCATCATCACCCTTTCGTTAGTTGTCCTGGGCGAATTCGGTGAACTGGAGAGTAGGTGTTGGATGCAACTCTGCTGAGATTCAGGGCTCATTTGAAGAGCCAAAAGATTTAAGTCTTTGAGACATATGTTTAATGGTATAGTGCCAATTATAGGTTCAAGTAAAAAGGGCAGAAGAACCATGTGTAGGGAAATTACAAATGAGTCTAACTGATACACTGGAGAGAGAGGTTATTGTATATTCCAAGGAAAGGCCCACTGACAAGGTGCTGATTTCCTGGGGTTGTCTGCCCTGCCTGTAGTGTCCAGATATCTGTCGAGGTCTCAGGAGCATCCCTGCTTGACGTACTGTTACTGTGGCAAACAGTGAGAGCCTCTTGAGACAAGAATAAGTGTAATCTCTGCATTGACCTTCTGACTCACTTTAAAATCTCTTAGCCATAAAAATTCATTTGTATTTAATATTTCCCCCTTTTGGTCAAAGTCGTTTTCCAAATGCATTGCTAATTGGCGCTTGGTAATAATCCCTTGGTGCCAGGGAGGCCCATTCCCAGGACTCATGTCCCTCACCAGGGAGAAGGCAGTGAGCTTATATACTGAGTTTGGCTTAGACAGAGGCCACATTTGATTAACGAGGTTTTCAGGAGGTAACTCTTAGGCAATATATATTACTAGGTTAAGTTTCAGTTTTATAAGAATAAAGTTCATAAGTATAAGCACTAGAAGAATATCAAGGGCCTGCCATACTGGTATATCCTCTTTTACTAGGCACTGCCTATGTACTCTAGAGATTCTTGCCTCTATTAGAGAACATAGGAGGACTCCCCAGGATGGGAATTTAATATTTTTTTGGTTATTGTTTGGGTCTCCACCCACTCAAGATATCACCCCATGACCACAAAACGTTCATATTCCATAAAGGCATGCCCAAGGTGCTTCTTCCCCCACCACTGACAGGAGCTTCGGGTTACAGAAAAGTCACATTGAAAATATAAGGGGTTCCCATATACTACTACTCCTTCCCCCTCACATTTTCTCCTATAGTAACATCTTGTATGAGTATGGTAAGTTTTTTACAATTGATGTACCAGTATTGAAGCATTGCCACTAACCATGGTAGTGGTTTACATTATGCTTTATATTTTTTACTGTACAGTTTTACAGGTTTTGACAAAATGTATAATGGCCTGTATCCATCATTGCAAAATCATGCAGAACAAATGCCCTTTGTTCCACCTATGCTTCCCACCCCCTCTCCTAGGAACCTGTGGTAACCACTAAGTAATGAGAATTTCATTAGAAGAAAATCTTGTAGTTCCAAGGCCGTGGAATGTCCAAATCAAGGCACCATCAGAGATGCTTTCTTACCAAGGCAGTCTGCTGGCAGTTCCCGTAGTCCTGCCACCCGGCATGGCAAGGCAGGGTGGCAGCCAGTCTCCCAGGGTCCCTGCTCTTCCCCTCGAGGTTCACCTTCTCTCAGAGCTCAGCACTGGGCTATCAGACATATGGCTCCTCGCTTTCCAGGCCTCCTCGCTCGGCCTCGGTTGCTCAGCTTTCTCCCCGAGTTCAGCTGTGGGCGGTCAGCATACGGCAGGGGTCATGGCAGCCTTGAGCTGTTCCCTGGGCCCCTCGGGCCGCTTTCTGGGCCTCTGTGCTCTGTTGATTTCAGACTCCAGGACCTCTCTCTGCCTCTCAGGGTTTCTCTGTCTTCCAGCAGTCCTCTCTCACATGGTCAGGTCAAATGGAAAGTTACCTTTTCTGTGTCTCTTCTGTGTGTTTTGAGTTTATGTAAGATCTAACAAGAGGGCAAAGACCCAACCTGTGTCACGCCTCGTTGTCATAGTCTAATCAGAAGCGATGTTGTCAAGGTCCTTTAACTGAATCTAACGCAACCATGGGGTCTCACACCCATAGGAATGGATTAGTTCAAAACCATCTGGCAGATTCACAAGGTTCAAACTCACAGCAAGCAAAGGAGCAAGGCGCTTGGGATGGGCTGGAGAAGGCAGGGTGAGAGTCTTCAGAGGGCCCCAGAGGCTGCACAGTGAGTGAAGAAGGCGGTTTGGAAGACCCTCTTGGCTGCCCTGTGCACTGGCCACGGGACCTTGGACCAGTCAGTCCATTGCCCTGCACCTCGTTTTCCTTACCATTGCAGAGGGGAGAGTATCTGTTTCACAGCTGCTGTAAGAATGAAATGATGCGTGTGAAATATCTCCCACTGCCTGGCAGGCAGGCATTATTGGCAAGTGTTTTTCCTTTTTCTGGGAGTTTAAAGGGATTTAACAGAGAGAAAGCCTATCCTCTCATCCCAAGTCTCCTCTTCACTAGAACTGTTTTCTGTGTCTTGAGGGAAAGTTTGATGGTAACTCTTACGTCTCGGTTTCTTCATCTGTAAAACGGCAATAGTCATCTTTGCATCATGGCAAACAGTAAATGCTAGTAACCATATCCAGCCATCAGGATTAACCACGCTCAGTCTGCCACTATTAACCAAAGGGTATTAATTGAAAAACAGTATTTCGCATTTCCTATCTAGAGTTTCTTCCACAGCAGTATATTTTACAGATCTTAAGTTAGTGGGGAAAATACTTGAGCAAGAAATTAAACTTGTCAGTTTCAGGCACAAATCAAGATATTAGAATATATATGCATATATACACACTTTGCTTTTCAGATAGTGTAGATCAGTTTTTACTTTGGTCTCTATCAGTTTTTTAACATTTATCTGTCTTAAGAGTCCAATGTTAATGAACACTTTTAAAAGTTTTAATTTATTTTTTTGTTTTATTTCTTTTTGTTGAGCACTTTTTAAAAAGTCAAATAGGGACTGTTTTTGGATACTTTGGAGTAAAAAAATTTTTTTATTTGACAGGCTAAGCAGAAAAGCTGAAATTGAAGACACACAAAGTTATACTTAGAGTTCCATGAAGTATTTAGGAATCTATAAAAGTGTGGCAATTTTATTATGCCTAACAACGAAGTATGAGAGTCACTAAAGGAAGACAGTCCAGAAAAAAGGAGAGCTGCTATTAGATGAAAAAATAGCTTGGTAGCATTGGAAATGTGAATAGCACCTAAATGGATGGCGTAGTGGCATTTTTTTCCTCTTTAGAAAACACATTGAATAAAAACTTGGGGGGATCCACTTTATTTTAAAGTTAATAATGCCTGTTCTGGACTCAGGCCAGGATGGCGAGCCTTTAGAGGGGGTGCAGGGGTATAGTTCACTTCATGAGCTCTCCACATCCCAGGTCATCTGACGCTGAATTTGGGTGCTGTAGGTTTGGGGCATTGCCAGATTGTGTGCCTCTGGATCTTTTCTTGAGGAATTTTGCTTCCTGATTTGCTGTCAGAACTAGATTTGCCCAATTTAAAGGCTGCCACTATTCCATTCCTAAAAGGAAAGTGAGTTTAGGAAAAGGCGAAATTAAAGCATGCATACTTTTAATTAAAAGGCATTTGAGGTACCTGTGTGCCAGTGATGCGGCAATTGAGTGTTTCCTCCATAGCTGGAAATTTCCCATCTTTGCCCGAGCGCCTGGCATTGAGTAAATGTTCAGTCCCTGCTTTGTCTGCACCTGTGCGGCATTGTGCTTTACGAACACAGTTTTCTTTTGACTTCTAGTATTTGGCATGATCATTACCATTGGCCAGTCTATTGTGTACGTGATGACCGGAATGTATGGGGACCCTTCAGAAATGGGTGCTGGAATCTGCCTGCTCATCACCATCCAGGTAATTGCCATGTAAAATCCCGCCTTCTGAGTAGCCCCTGGTGCTGACAGCTCTCTGTGCCAAGTCTGGCCCACATGTAAAAGGGGTTCTTTATGGAGCAGAGGCAAAGAGCCTGCGTCTGCCTTTGTGAATTCACAGTAGGGAGGCTCTACTAACCGATAACTGCGGGTGGAGAGAGTATCCAGGAAGAGAAGAACCACGTCGGTGGTAAGCAGTATTGCGCAGTCTATTTGGGTTTCCTTACTTTTTAAAAAAAATTTTTTCAGCTCTTTGTTGCTGGATTAATTGTCCTACTTTTGGATGAACTCCTACAAAAAGGGTACGGCCTGGGCTCTGGAATCTCCCTTTTCATCGCAACCAACATCTGCGAGACCATCGTGTGGAAGGCGTTCAGCCCCACCACCGTCAACACTGGCCGAGGTGAGGGCGTGGGCTTCCCGGGGGCAGGGCAGCCGGCAGGGTCCCCCAGTCCGCAGAAGAAGCACCTCCGTTTTAGGTATAGCTCTTCTGGCTTTTCTGAAAACATGTTTAAAACACAGGTTTATCCTCAGGATGATATGTAACTTGGAGTTTTCACGTAAGGATATCTCGTGGACATTTGCCGTGCTGGAACACATCCTCCTGCCTCCTCAGCATAGCATGAACCTGCATTGCAAAGATGGAACGACAGTTAACCATCTTCTTCTGATGGAAATGATTTAGGTCATTTCTGGGTTTGTTTTTTTTTTTTTGCTGTTACAGACATTGGATATTGAAACTGAACCCCCTCATACAATCATCTATTCCTATTTTTGTAGTTGCTCTCAGTGACTGAGTTTCTAAAAATGGAATTACTGAGCCAAAGCACTCAGTCACACTAGGGCTGCTGTGAAAAGGAGGCTTGGGCTTGGAGTTCGAAGCCAGAGTTCAGGTCCTCGCTGTGCCCGATGGTAGTTACTGAGGTGACTGGGCAGATCCCTTCAGCTCCGAACCGGGGCTGCCCGGATCACATACGACAAAAGAAGTAACGCGGAATTACCAGGTGCCTGGCTCACAGCAGATATACAGTCTCTGCATCCTTGAAGGGTGCTATGGAAATCTTGTTACAGAAGATGTTTTTAGATTAAAAAATCTCTAAGCATGCCAGATCAGGAGAAACTTAGGAAAAGGAAATAATCTTTTTTCATCATGAAACATGTTCTTGACTCAAAAGAGTCATGTGAGAAATAGATCTTCGTACACGTTTGAGCACTTTATTTGAACTGAATGGTAGCAGAATTCCTTACCTCCAGAGACCATCCTACCCCATTAGTGAGGCTGAACCCTGGATAAGTGAAGGCCATGTGTACCTAACCCATTACCATAAAAAAAGAGTTTGACTTGAGGTAGAGGGTGTCAGGGGAGTCTTGGAAAAGAACCAATGAATGACCACCACAGGTTTAAGTGAGGAAGCCACTGAGTCACGACAGGGTCTTTATTCACAGAAACTATATCCTGAGAATTTGAGGAGCAGGAAATGAAAGTGCCACTTAGATGGTCTTTGTGAAATTCCCCCTCCATGGTCTGGGAAGGACTGGAGGGAGAAGGACCTGTGGTTCTAGCTGTCGAGCTTTAGTAACTGGACAAAAATGCTCGCCTGGGGTGATGCCAAAGACAGGAACTTCTGACTTCCAACAACAAAGTTTGCATTATACAAACTTTTTGTATAATGTATTATTGTTTCTTACTTTAGCTTTTAGCTCATGTAAATTTCTTGGCATTTCTAAAATATCTAGGCCTTAATAACGCTTCTGCCGGGCAGCTTCCTTTCACTTACCTCTCTGTTGTCTCACCCCTCAGATTGGGTACCTTCTTGTTTCCTTCACTCCCTCAGAAAGCATGCCCTACCTACTTCCTGGCTTTTTTTTCCTAGCTGTGCTACCAGCTCTGCCTCTTTTAGCACCATCTTGCTGTCTGGCACCAGCCTTGGCATATGTGTGGTTTGCTTCTGCTTTCCACGGGGCACCGATGGGCGTGCAGCTTCCGCCCAGCTTATACCAGTCAGCGTAAGGATAGGAGCTCCCTTGAAATGGAGCCTTTCCTTCCTGGTTGCTGCCAGAGCAGTGGATTTGTCAGCTTTGCACCCCCACATAAGTGTATGGCCCCTTCCAGCAGACCTTGCTTTTATGATTTTGTGGTTGGTGATTGTCATGCCACCCTCTGGCAGCCATTGACTTATGCAGGCCCAATAGACGAGGTCCATTAACATAGCTCAAAAAAAAAAAGTAGAACATTCCCTTTCTGTGATTTGAAATCTCTACAGAAAAAAAATCACAGTGAAGGCTGAGAAAAAGCCATACCATCTCCTTGTGGTTGCAGGAGCTGGCACCATGAATCTTGTAACCAATTCTGTTTTCCTCCGTTTTTTATCTTGACCACTAAGAAGCCAAGAGCCAGGCTGCTTTGCTCGTTTGTTCCTTTACCCAGTGCATTCCTTCTTTACCCACAGGAATGGAGTTTGAAGGAGCCATCATTGCACTCTTCCACCTGCTGGCCACGCGCACGGACAAAGTCCGAGCGCTTCGCGAGGCCTTCTACCGCCAGAATCTGCCCAACCTCATGAACCTCATTGCCACCATCTTTGTCTTTGCAGTAGTCATCTACTTCCAGGTGCGTCTGCCTCCAGCTGGGGGTGGCTTGATGGCCTGGATCTGAGAGTAAGGGTTCCTTGGTGTGCGTGCCCCCCACCATATGATGTGATGGCATTCAGGCTGGATGGGTGTGTCCCATTGAGCCGATGGGACTTGCCTGGCCGAAACAAAATTGAGACCCATCTAAAATCATGGTCCTTTGAGTGGGACCTGTGCAGAGGATAAGCTGTATTTTCCTAGTTCTTAGTTCAAGAGACGAGCTCTGCTTTGGTTTTAAGAGCCTCCATTCCTCCTGGGTGAGAAAATGAGCAGATTGTCAGAGAAGCTGGGACCCAGGGCAGATTGTTAGCACGCCTGCCAGCTCTAAAACCTAACTGCTGTCTTTTTCACCCCCACAGGGGAGGATATTTTTAGGAAACATCTTCACTTTGGAAAAGACCATTCCTTTCTTCCTGCCTCTAAAATTATCAGCCTGGGTCACTTGCTTGAGTTCTGAACTGCCAGTTGCTTTTTCATAGTTGGATCGATCTTGGCATTTTTCTATCACCCACTTTATATTCTGATATCCATTGAAAAGGGAAAGCAGTCGAAAGGGCTGTTTAGGGTTTGTGCAAATGTATACCAGCCAAATGCTTTTTCACATGTCCAGATAAATCAGTTTGTTTCTTACACAGACTTTCAGTAAGATGCCTGATGAATAACAAGCTAATTCTTTGGAGGCGTGACACGTATTTGCAGTAGTATTACTGAGTACTTATTTTAAATCCTTCATATTCTGAGCCTTGTTTTAGTTACTGGGAGTTCACAAAAGTATAAAAGAAACCCTTCCCAGTCTCTAAAGGCTTCAGAAGGAGAAGTGGTATTCATGGAAAAGTTTAGCTTTTCTGTTGATGATGAAAAACACCTAACAGCACAACGGGTCCAGGGATGTGGAAATGGTGCCATGTCGCCCTTGTCTGGGGGCCTCTGAAAGCGTAGGGAAGTAGGAAGAGTAATTTAAGATCACCACCTAGGGACGCACCCACTGTAGGGTTGGATGTGTGTCCTTCTGAGCTTTTCCTTATATTGGGACATAGGTACAGATATAATGGGGCAGGCTTTGTTCTCTGTACATGGGAGATGATTCCACTGTTCTGTGCTTTGGCCCCCTTTTCAGCCAGTCTGGAAGCTTCTCTGTGTGCCCCCAGGTGCTGAAGTGGATAAGGACGGGGCCTAAGCTCAGACCACTGGGAACCAGGGACTGCCTCCTTCAGGGCAGGCCTGCCCTTCCCCACATGGTCTGCGTTTCTGTGCAGGCAGGAATGAGGCAGCAGACGGGTTTTCTGTTCCTTTTGGCTTCTCAGGGCTTCCGCGTGGACCTGCCGATCAAGTCCGCCCGTTACAGAGGCCAGTATAACACCTACCCCATCAAGCTCTTCTACACCTCCAACATTCCCATCATCCTGCAGTCTGCGCTGGTGTCCAATCTGTACGTCATCTCCCAGATGTTGTCCGCGCGCTTCAGTGGGAACTTGCTGGTCAGCCTGCTGGGCACTTGGTCTGTAAGTATGGAATATTTTTATTTTTTGCTGTAGCTGGTTGCAGTGGTTTGCCAGCTTGTATCTTGAGTATGACCAGATTTTTCATCAAAAAATAATTTTTACTTTTTTTTTAAAAAAGATTTATTTACTTATTTCTCTCCCCTTCCCCCTGTTGTCTGCTTTCTGTCCATTCGCTGTGTTCTCTGTCTGCTTGTATTCTCATCAGGTGGCACTGGGGATCTGTGTCTCTTCTTGTTGCGTCATCTTGCTGTGTCAGCTCTGTGTGTGTGTGTGGCACCACTCCTGGGTGGGCTGCAGTTTTGCACAGGGCGTGCTCTCCTTGTGCAGAGGATACTCCTTGCATGGGGGGCACCCTTATGCCAGGGCATCCCTACGTGGGCTGCTGGCACTCCTTGCACGCAGCAGCACTGCGCGTGGGCCAGCTCACCACACAAGCCAGGAGGCTCTGGGTACTGAACCCTTGGACCTCCTCTGTGGTAGGCGGACTCTGTTGAGCGACATCTGCTTCCCTTCTACTTGTTCTTGTACAAACACAGCACGTTAAATTTTCTTTTCAGTGAGAAAGCAGGACTGTGAGGACTCGAGCAGAATTGTGTTTTTGCTTATTTCAGCCAAACTGTGTTGAGAACTATTTTGTCTCGAAGCTGAGGCACAGTGAAACAGGTTCACAGGCTTTCCGCCTGTTTCTCGCAGGACACCTCTTCCGGGGGCCCAGCGCGCGCTTACCCAGTGGGCGGCCTCTGCTACTACCTGTCGCCCCCGGAGTCGTTCGGCTCCGTGCTGGAGGACCCCGTCCACGCGGTCGTGTACATAGTGTTCATGCTGGGCTCCTGCGCCTTCTTCTCCAAAACCTGGATCGAAGTCTCAGGCTCTTCTGCCAAAGACGTGAGTGAATTAAAGCTCAGGGGGTGACTAATTGGGAAACTAATTTTAACCTGTTGTAGGTCTCGGGTATCAACTTGTCACCTCTACGTAAAAAAGTAGTTTGTGAATGCACACACACACCTCCCGTCCTCCTCCACCCAGGGCGTTCAGAGGCTCCAAACCCTCCAGGCAAAGCCAAACTGTAAAATGAGGCTTTTTCGGATGATTTCTTTACAGCACCTTTAAAGTTATCTATTTACTCCTTGATTATTATTTAAGTGCCAGAGAAGAAAATGCATTTAAATGTCTCTCTTCCCTCCGATTTCAAACTTGATATTGAGCGTTGTCCTCTCGGTGGGCTTGTGCAGGTTGCAAAGCAGCTGAAGGAGCAGCAGATGGTGATGAGGGGCCACCGAGAGACTTCCATGGTCCACGAGCTCAATCGGTGAGTGACGGGTCGCGAGCCCCAGCCTCGGTGCGCCGGCCCAGCCTCAGCTGTGTGGGGTCTTACACATCTCATAGGCTCGGGATTCTGATTCGTTAAACTTCACCTGTGGGTTGGAGGGCGGACAAGTTCCCTGTGTCACTGATAAGAGCCTGCTAAGTACCGGACCCTGAAGGTAAAAGAATGGGCACGGCCCGTCTCCCCACAGAGAGGAACGTGGCCAGCTGCTCCCAGGGTGGTGTGGGGTGCGGTCAAAGCAGCACAGTCTCGGGGCGCGGTGGAGCCTCGTGTTGGTGCAGGCTCCAGAGGGGGGCGTCCTCTGAAGGCCACAGGCCTGCCCGGGACCGGCCAGTGGTGGAGTCCGAGCCTCGAGTCAGCCCCGAGGTGGTGCTGAGGTCAGAGAGGCCGCAGAGGCCAGGCCCAAGGGGCTCGGGCCTCTGAGGCGCTGGGAGGCTGGCCGAGGCAGCGGGACTCACGGCCTTGGAGGAGGGCGGTCCTGGTACACAAGACGCACACCCGAGAGGCAGAGGCTGCGGCCCAAGTGCGGGCCGGGGGTGGAGGGGACAGGCCACAGCTGGTGAGCTGGTCAGGGTGGGGGGCGAGGACCCCTGGGTGCTCTGCAGGCTGCATGTCTTTTTCACGTTGGAGGGAGTTGCCTGTTGACTAGTGACGATGGAGTAGTAGGTATTTTAGCTTTTCGGCCCTACGATGTCTGTCACAACTATGCGAGTTCCATCGTCACTAGAGGGTGGCCACAGACAACATAGAAACCCTTGAACTTGTGTTCCTGTGAAACTCTTAGAAAGGAAGCAGCAGCGTATGTTTGGCCAGTGGCCGTGGCTTGCCGAGCCCTCCGCTGGAGGAAGGAACCACAAGGCAAGGCAGTATTACACGTTACGGTCACGTTCCAGGCCTTCGCAGGAATGATATCATTCTCTTAGTATTAAGCCTCTAGATTTACAGTGCTGTTCAGTAGACAGATAATGTAAGTCGCATATGTAATTTTGAATTTTCTAGTAGCCATGTTAAAAAGGTAAAAAGAAACAGGTGGCATTGATTTTTTTTTTTTAGATACTTGGGGCTGGGGATTGAACCCAGTACCTCGTGTGGGAAGCCAGCGCTCAACCACGGAGCCACACTGGCTCCCCTGAGTTGGTGTTTTCATTTGCTTTGCTTTTTGTTTTTGGGTTTTTTTAGGAGGCACTGGGGACGGAACCCGTGACCTCCAATGTGGGAAACAGATGCTCAACCGCTTGAGCCACATCTGCTCCCTAACATTGATTTTAATCTTTTATTTAAACCAAAATACCATTTCAGCTTGTAATCAATGTAAGAAAAATTGTATTGAGATATCTTACATCCTTTTTTCAAATGAACTCTTCAGCACCTCGCGTGGCTTTTGCATTTACCGCCCATCTCGGTTCGGCTGTGCCCATTGCAGTGGCCACCTCTGTCCTGGGCTAGCCCCGTCCTGGACGGCACAGGTCTACTCGGGCATCAGCACTTGCGCTCAGGCTGGCACTTCCACGAGGTGGCGGGTGGCCTCCGAGCCCGGGGTTGCTGATCGCAGAAGGACGGGGGTCTGTTTCCTGTGGCCGCCCCACTCAGAGCCCGGCTCCGGGAGAGGGTCAGCTGGGAAGCACCTGCTCATGTCCCATGGCTGACGGGTCTCCCGCTCCCCAGGTACATTCCCACGGCAGCAGCCTTCGGCGGGCTGTGCATCGGCGCCCTCTCGGTCCTGGCCGACTTCCTGGGCGCCATCGGGTCTGGCACCGGCATCCTGCTCGCCGTCACCATCATTTACCAGTACTTCGAAATCTTCGTGAAGGAACAGAGTGAGGTTGGCAGCATGGGGGCCCTTCTCTTCTGAACCTCCCAAGTCCCTGGACCAAGAGGGAACCCACGCTCCCGGACTGCCCAGGAAGGGGGAGAGACCTGGCCCTGGAGAAGAACTCTTCTCACGGGAGAGTGCTGCTGTGGCCAGCGGACTTGCGTTCAATGTTTTTGGATTTCCTATTCTTTTCCATTCCATTTTGTAAAATGCTAGAAAATCGTCCAATTTGAAATTTTGTTTTTTATCCTGGCCTTGGCAGAAAGAACTTAGAAACAAGGTTTTTATTCAGCCAGGGGTATGAAAATGGTAAATAACTGTTCTCAAGTATCCATGTACTTTTTTTTTTTTTTTAAACCTTATCTGCACCTTCTCAGTGCTACACGACGTACTTCCATGGTGGGGATTTCTTGTTCTGGTTTAAGCACAAATGTTACTGAAATGCCCACGTTGCCTTTTGGCCTGAGGGAGTAAAGTGGGAGCGGACCGTGTGTTTTCTGGTGGCCTTGGGAAGCCAGCGGAGCAAAACCTTCCTTGAGCGTTGTCTCCACAGTCAGGATCGAGAGCAGCTAGCTTACTACTCTTGATGAGATTAAATCCTCTTCCCGTTTAAAGGTAGTTTTCCTGCTTTGCTTTGTTTTTGAGGACAGCCTCTTCCCAGTGTGAGGGTGGCTGTCCAGGAGCTGCTGTGGGACCATGTGCTGTGCCCGCTGGGCCTGGTGGTGCAGGGAACAGCCTGCCAGCTCCTGTCATTTCTCAGTTTAGTAACTGTTGTCCCTGATGGAGTCACGTCAGGATCCGGTGGCTGGAGTCTGGTGGAGCTGGGGTGGTCGCTGGTGAGTCTGTGCCAGGCGATTCTGGGCTCCAGCCTGGCTTCCCTTGCGATGGTTCATACTCCTTCCCCACTTGCCTCTAGAAGTGGTGGCCTCTTGGGGTAATGAGACATGGAAAGAAAGCCCTTGGTGTCCAAAAGCCACTCTACAGCCAAGGCCAGAAGCTTCCCTGTGTCTTTTTAGAACTTTTTTATTGTGCTTAGGACCAAATGCAAATAATTTAAGTGACAAGGCGCCACTGCTCTCCTCTCAACCTCAGACAGTGTTGTCCCGCTGAGAGGGGAGGGCTGGGCTCAAGGGTGCAGAGTTTACTTTTTGGCAAGTTGCTCCAGTGTTCAGTAGGAAAAAACCGAGGGGACATCTGAAGTTCTGCTCGTGCCTGACAGGCGCCTCCATCTCAGGAATCTGCCTTCCTCAGCCCTGTGGGTCGTCCCCCTCAGGGCCTTACTGTCCTCACCTGTTGGTGGCACCAAGGGTGCTTCCTCTGTGTCTAAGGAGGGAGTGCCAGAGGGGCTGCAGTCACGAGGAGCCCCTGGCAGTGGGCACATGGTGGCCTCGAGGCAAGAGTCTGCTCACAATTCAGGGCCCTTGGCTGAGGAGGGGGCGGAGTTGGTGCCCCTTCCTGGTCAGGCGAGGGCCTCTTCGGAGGCCCCCCAGCAGTGACAGGAAGCTGAGGGGGAGAAGCAGCTTGCCTAGAACCACCAGCAGGTCGGCAAGTGGCAGCACCAGGCCGGCACCACGTCTCGACCCGCAGCCCAGGGCTGACCCCCGTCACACGCGGCCTTGTCTAGACCCCATCCTGAGCATGGGGGCTCTGAGGCTGTCCTCTGCCCGCCCCGCAGAGGCGCTGCGGCCGCTGGGTCCTCCGCGCGTGGAGCTTGCTCCCCGGCCCTGTGCAGCCTGCGCGCGGCTCCCAGCCAGGGTGGGTGGGGCTGACCTGGCTTCCAGAGGACTGTCACTGTGGACGCCAAAATGGCATAACCGAGATAAGGTGAAATGACAAATAAAGCCAACTTTTTACAAGCCACCTGCACGTTTTCTTGTCTGAAATTCCATTTCATTTCCAAAAGGGCTAACGGGAAAGTGGCCCGGGCGCACCTCTGGTGTGTGTCGGGCCCGCCTGCCCTGGCTCTGCTTGGGTCCCGGAACCCGAGGTCCCCACCAGAACAGAAGCTGTTGAGGTGTCCTGCTGGGAAAGTTCCTGTTCCCTGTGGTTCCCCCCTCAGGCTCCCAGCGTGGGTTTAAGGACTCGGAGGTGATAGCCAGAGACCTCTTGGTCAGCAGATGTCCCTAGAGCCAGAGCCAGGCACATGGGCTGCTCCCAGCCCCTTCCAGAACTTTCCAGCCCCTACCTGAGCTGGAATAGGAGAGTGTGGCCTGCAGGCAGCTTTGCAGTACTAGAGACGTCAGGCTGAGTACCGCCCGCTGGCTGCCCTGCAGGTAGCTCGTCCTCGGGGCTTGCTCTCCCCTCGGGCCCGTGTCCAGCCCTTCACTTCCAGACCCCACAATCAGGGCTCAGCTCAATGACGACTCCCTGAGGGCCACCCTTGGACCACATTTAATGCCTCCGCCTCAGACCCAGCCGTGGGGAGGGGAGTGGCAGGCACGTGGCCGCCCCTCCAGCACAGAAAAGTCCCCGTTGTCGCCCCAGCACACTGCCTTCCAGGTGTCCCGACAAGGCCTCGCCCAGGCCCACCCCCAACCTGGCTGGTGCCTCCCCAGCGGGCAGGCCTGAGGGCAGCAGGCATGGGGAGAACGTCACCCTCCCCTGCTCCAGCCATGGTATTTCCACACGGGGTCTTCGAGCTTGTCCTGGAAAATAACCTGATTGCAAAGTGCCGCCGGGCCAGGGAGCGTTGCCCCAGTGGGCCCACCTGAGACACAGCCGTGGGGGACTTGCCTGCAGGCTATGCCTGAATCCTGCGTCCAGCCTGTGCCCAGGTGCAGACGTGGCCAGGCTCACCCCTCTCCCAGCACCCCTGCCCAGCCGCGGGAGCCGCCTCCAAGACCCTGGATTGGCAGCAGCAGGTCTCAGCACCCGTCAGGGCCAGCGTGGATGCGGTGAAGTGTGGACACAGACACTGTTTTGGCTTCCAAAAACTAAGACCGTGAGGTCCCCTCTCCCCCAGAAGTGCCCCAGCCTGCTGCAGCTGCCTGGGGACCCTGGGGCTGGACTGGGGACGCAGGCTGGCCATACCTGCCTTCTGCCATCTTACCCCAGGGCACAAAGCTGAGGGCACTCAGGCCTGTGCAGCGGAGGGCGGCAGACCTCAGGGTCTCACCTCGGCCCGGGGAGGGAGGGTGCTGAGAGCAGGCCAGGCCGGTGCTGGGCTCACGTTTCCTGCACGTGGTATCACATCACCCTCTGCAGAGAACTGGGGAGAAACAGCTGTCCCCACTTCACAGGTGAAGAAACAGGCCCCAGGAGGTTGTGTGTGGCTCAAGGCTGTACAGCCCCTGAGCGGCAGTGCCAGGACGTCTGTGCCCTGAGGAGCCTGAGGCACCCAGAGCTCCCGGAGCTCCCACTGGGCCTGCCTGCAGGCTGCGCCGCAGCGGGGCCTAGTTGGGACGATGAAGGGAGTCTGCGGAGCTGTCCCTCACCCCCCAGGCTGCTGTCTCCCAAGCCCCTCTGGGGGAGCCTGCCCTTGGCATACCCAGCAGCCCCCAACTAAGCTGCCACCCCCTTCTCCAGGCGCCAGGCTCCACCACCTCCCTCTACAAGCAGTCACCCCTCCCTCATCCATTCCCCAGCCTGCTCAAACCAACCTCCCGCTGAAAGCCGTGCCTGGGCCCTGGGCCCGGCCAGGCTAGGAATGGGACTTCTGGAAGCTCGAGTGGGAAGACTTCCCATCCCCGTCCAGAAGAGCTGGCCCACGGCCTGGGGAGGAGCAGGTCCCGGCCTGGACATCCTTGCCCACCGAGAGTCTGGAGAGTTCCAGAGGCACCCCTGCCTGAGGGCTGTGACTTTGGGCCTCCCCAGTGCACCGCCGCGTAGGCCATGCCTTCCATTCAACAGGCCCAGCCGAGCACCTGCCAAATGCCAGCCCCTGTGCTTCCCGCCCTCAAAGCTCATGTCCACCAGGTCTTGGGACCTTTCCCCAGAGTCTCCCCATCTACCTGCCCACCAACTCCTGTTCTTTTCTTTTTTTAAAAATTTTTTTATTTCTCTACCCTCCCCCCCATTGTCCGCTCTCTGTGTCCATTCACTGTATGTTTTTCTGTGTCCACTTGTATTCTCGTCAGCAGCCCCGGGAATCTGTCTCTTTTTGTTGCATCATCTTGCTGTGTCAGCTCTCCGTGTGTGCAGCACCACTCCTGGGCAGGCTGTGCTTTTTTCGCATGGGGCAGCTCTCCTGACAGGGGCACACTCCTTGCACGTGGGGCTCCCCTACGCGGGGGGACACCCCTGTGTGGCACGGCACTCCTTGGGCGCATCAGCACTGCGCGTGGGCCAGCTCATCATGCAGGGCCTCCCATATGGTAGGTGTACGCGCTATCAGTTGAGCCAAATCCGCGTCCCTACTCCTCCTGCTCCTCTTGAACGCTCAGCTCAAGCGTGGAACTATTTAACGCCCATCAGAACAGCACTCAATATGTAAATTACAGCACCTCCAGACTGTTGGAGGGGAGCTAGGAGAACTCTATATACCAAGTTAGGAACATCTCCACAATGTACTGTTGAGGGGGCAAAAAAAAAAAAAGCACAGCAGTGTGTGTAAGGTGCTACTATATGTTTTTTTAAAAAAAGGGTGGGGGATAAAAACAGACTGCTTTGGGAAAAGGTCTGGCAATTTCTTATAAAGCTAAATGTAAATATACCCATGACCCAGCAATTCCATGCCTGGGTATTTACCCAAGAGAAATAAAAATACACATCTATACAAAAACTTACAAAATGTTCACATAGTCCTTATTCAAAATAGCTGAAAACTGGGAACAGCCCAGATGTCCACCAACAGGTGACCTGGAGAACAAAGAGTGGTACATCCGTCCAACAGTATATTACCCACCAATGAAAAAAAGGAATGGATCGCCTATACACGCCACCACGTACATGAATCCCCAAAGCAGTATTCTAAGTCAAAGAAACCAATCCCGAAAGAGTACATACACGCTGGAAATTTCCATTTAGGTGAAGTTCTAAGCAGGCAAAGATAACCTATGGTGAAAAAAATCAGAACAGCAGCTGCCCTGTGGGGGTGGGGGATTGACTGGGAAGAGGCCCAAGGGAACTTTCTGGGGTAACAGAAGAGTCCTTGGTGGGTTTTGGGTCTCATCTGTCAAAACCCATGGAACATCCACTCAAGATACGTGCATTTGGGAAGCGGACATGGCTCAACTAATAGAGTCTGCCTACCATATGGGAGGGTCCAGGGTTCAATCCCAGGGCCTCCTGACCCGTGTGGTGAGCTGGCCCACGTGCAGTGCTGCCGCGTGCAAGGAGTGCCATGCCATGCCGGGGGGCCCCCGTGTAGGGGTGCCCCATGCGCAAGGAATGCTCCCCACAAGATGAGTTGCCCCGTGTGAAAAAGCACAGCCCACCGAGGAGTGGCAATACATACAGAGAGAGCTGATGCAGCAAGATGATGCAACAAAAAAGAGATGCAGTTTCCCAGTGCTGCTGAGAAAGCAAGCAGACACAGAAGAATACACAGGAAATGGACAGAGAGCAGACAATGGGGGGGGGGGGGGGGGGGAGAAATAAATAAAATAAATCTTTTAAAAAAAAGAAAAAAGATACATGCATTTCACTGTACATAAATTTAGCTCTTCAAAAGAAAAATAGCCATAAACAGATACTGGGCTTGATAATTGTATGTAAGCTAAAGTATCTAAGAATGAAGAGAACTGATGTCTGCAACTTACTCAAAAATGTATAGATGGGGGAGCAGATGTAGCTCAAGCGGTTGAGTGCCTGCTTCCCATATACAAGGTCCCAGGTCTGATCTCTGGTACCTTCTAAAAAAAAATGCATAAATGAATATGATAGAATAAAAGAGGACTGATGGGTGGATGCCAGGATGGAGAGCACCTAGGCCATAGGTCTGTGGGTGTTCACTGTACAAGTCCTGCAATATTTCTTTATGTTTGAAAATCTTCATAACATGGGAAACCACATACAGGGCGTGTGTACCAGCCTGCATGTAAGCACAGGACATCTTTAGAGGGTTGCACTGGTAGAAGGCAGGTTGCTTACCGAGTGGGGACAGGATGGCTGAGGCAGGGGTAGAGGGCTTCGCTGCCCATCTTTTAGACTTGTAAAATCTTAACCATGGTAAGTATTACCCATTCAAAAACGTGTGTGTGTGTTGCTTCCGTGAAAAGCCCAGCTCAGGGGCCATGTCCCTGAGGAAGCCTTCCCAGGCGGGATCGTGCTTGTCCCACGTGCTGGTTTGGACACACACTCCTTGCTCGCCGTCCCGCGCCCCTGCCAACTGCCGCGACCCCCTCCCCTCCCGAGGCTTGGGTCTCCACCGCAGGGGAAGGTGCTGGGCCGGGGCTTCGTGTGTCTCGGGGATCTCAGAGACCCTTGGGCAAGGCCTGGCCTCAGCCCGGCTCCTTGGGCGCCCAGCAACCTGGGGTGGGGCAGGGAGCGGGACTGGAGACGCTCAGGACGGGGCCGGCCCCTTGGCGCCCCCGACCGCAAGGCCTCCCGGGGCCCGAGCGCTGGTGCGTCCGCCCACGCGGGGGCGCTGTGGCTTTGTCATCGCGAGCGGCCGCGCCACGCGGCGGCGGCGGGGGACGCGGAGCTTTGCCGCTTTGCCGCGGAGAAGGCCGGGCGAGGGGGAAGGGAAGGGAGAGGGTCTGCCCCAGCTCGGCCCAGGCCCTGCCGCCGCCCGCCGGCTGAAACCCCAGCACCCAGGCCGACCCAGCGCCGCTCGCGGGCCCCGCGCCTCTCGCCCTAGTTTCTCCCGCGACGGCCCCCTCCTCCCGCCCGTCTTCATCCCTCGCCGCCCTCCGCCTCCGGGCAGCCTCCCCGGCTCCCGGCTGGCGCCCGCTTGTCCTGGGGGACCCCTGTCTCCTGCCCTGAGCTCGAGGCGGGTCCCCACGCGGGGCCTGGCTTTCTGGGTGGCTGCTATCGGCAGGGTGACGGAAATGTCTGGGCCTCCGGAAGAATGTTCCAGACAGTGGCCACAGCGGGGGCCGGGGGACTGGTGGGACCTGGAGCAGGGAAGGGGTCGGGGCGGACCGGTCTTGCTCGGCCTTTGGGGCTGGATGAGCCTGGGATGTACCCGGGGGGGCCATGGAGGGGTCCGATTTGGGGCTTTGAAGGAAAGCCGGGAGCACGGGGTGGGAACTGAGGGGGCTGAGGGGCCCTGGTGACGGAGGCGCGGGCTCGAGTCGGGGAGACCCTGTGGAGCTCCGTGCGTCCCGGGGACACGCTGTGCTTAGGGCCCAGCACACCCAGTGCTGGGTAACAGCGGGCCGTGGGCCCCCCTCCCCGGGGGGTCGCCGAGAGCGTCCGGGGAGAGCCCGGCGGGTGTGGGCTGGGGTCGCGAGTCCCGGCCCCCCGCCGAGCGCGGCACCCCCGCGGTGCGGCCCCATCCGTCAGCGCGGCCTGGCGGCGCCGTCTGCGGGCCGGGGCGGGCGGCGGTGACGGAGCGGCCATCAGCGCGCGCCCATCGCGCCCCTTATCGCGCCGCGCCAGCCGCCGCCCGCCGCGCGCCGCCCATTGATCGCGCGTCGGGGCCCGCCGGCCGGGGCGCGGGGGTCAGCGCGGGCCGGGCCGGCCTGACAGCCGCATCCATCGCCCGCCGAGGCGCGCTGCCGGCGGCCCGGCGCGGCCATTAATCACCCGCTGCCGCCGAGTGGGCGGAAGGGGGGCCGCGCCGCGCCCCGAGGGACCCGGCGCTCCCTTCTCGGCTCCAGCACGCCGCCGCCCGCTTCCCCGCGTGGGGGCTGTCCAGGCACCCTGACTGGGGGCACCCTGTGACCAGGCTAAGGGGAGAGGGCACAGCTGCAGGCCTGGGGCAGGAAGGGGGCGAGGGGATGGGCGAGGGGACTGGCAGCTGCCCTCGGGACACCATCCCTGTTTCCCTGAGGGAAGGCAGGGCTGGCGGGACCGGGCGCAGCGCTGGATTTCCTCACCCGGGATGGGGCCCCAGGGCCCGTGGACGGATGCCACCTGGCCCGTGGAAGTCCAGGGCTCTGAGGAAAGCCCAGGCCTTTTCCCAGTGCCCTCTTCCGTCCTCAGGACGGAGGCCCAAGGCTGGGTGACACCTGTCTGTGCTCTCCCGCCTGGTGGCCACTGGAACTTAAAAAAGTCTGAATCACAGAGGTTGGCAGGGGGTGCAGCTCCCATCCTCCTCTCGCAGCCCCACTGGAGAAATGACTGAGCAAAGGCTGCTCAGTAACCAAAAAGTCCCTTTCTGGTGTGAGCAGCATCTGTTCAGACCTAAAAAAACAAAATCTCTTGTACAGCTGTCTGGGCACTGCGGCCGAGGCGTGGTGGGGGTGGCCTCTGCACCGAGGAAATGACGCGGGACAGGGAGAGGCCATCCTCCAGCCCTCCCTGCCCTCGCCCGTCAGCACAGGGGGCAGGGCGCTGGCGTTTGTGTCGGCGCTCCATCTCCCTCAGCCACCCAATTGGCTCTGTGGGAGGCACCCAAGACAGCCTGGGCCGAGGGCTAGGAACATTCAGCCGCTTCCTGGGACCAGCCCCCACCCTTCCTCACTTTAATATTACAACCATTTTTCACACTGGAGCTGAAATAGTCCAAAAAATGGGGCTGCTGTAATTGTTGTTAGATTATGTGTCAGCCTGATAAGATGTAACAAATATTTCCCTCCCCACCAGGGTCTGTTTCCCTCTTTGTAATGGATAGAGAAACTTCTCATAGACAGCGAGGGATTGGTCGTAAAAACTTCTTCTGGGAGATTAATGTAATCATCATAGGCCCTGCTGGAAAAAATGGGAGGAAAATTAAAATAGCCCCAGCTGCCTACCTAGCCAGAACCGTCTCCTGCACCCTGGAGCACAAGCAGGGCAGGGGCCACTGCAGCCCAGAAGCACGCCCGCACACCACGCCTCCTCTGCTCGGCAGCGGGACTGGGGTCCTCACAGGGCGGCTTTGGACACGCGTGTACCCCACGGCTGCGAGATCTGCCGTCACTAGCCGCTCCCATCTTGCTCCTCAAACATCACGACGGGCTATGGGCCGAAGCAAGGGCCCAGTTCTTGTTCTCTCGTCCTCTGGGGTGGGGGTCGGGCCGCGGCAAGCGACCTTCCTCCCGCCTAGCCCACTCCCCTCAGCTGCCTGGCGCAGAGGTCAGGCTCTCGAAGGCCCTGACACCGACAACTCCACACGTCAGGAGAGGCGGTGTGGCCACAGGGGGATTCCAATCCTGGACTTTATGTCCATACTTCATTTCCCTCATCTGTAAAAGTGGGCTTGTGAGAGCACCCACACGCCAGGTCTCAAAGGGCTAACTTGAAGACAAAACAAAATGTCAAGCATTAACACAACTTCTAGTACACTACTGTGGTATCACAGTTATCACTATCTTTTCCCCTAAAATGGCCCGAGTTGAGAGGCCAAAGACCAGAACCAGCCTAAGGACCCGGAGCGCAGAGCAGGCTGCAGCACTCAGTCTGGACTTCAGCAGCTCCGCCCCCTCCCCTCTACACCTGCGTCTGGTTTCACCTCCCAGGGGCCTCCAGATGGGGACCTCCTGGGGTCAGGCACCAGGGGCGTCATTGCAGCGGAGGGCCTGGGCTGGCCTGGATGGGACCTCACAGCATCACCTAGGCCCCCGGCCTGGGCTGGCCTCCAGGTGACCACCACCACTGGGGGACCTGACAGCTTCCCTGGATTAAGCACTGATCAGATCACGACGACCATTTCGGTTAGTTCTATCTCCACTTCATAGAAGGGCTGAAATCCTGCTCAGGAAGGCAGAGGCCTGGGGGCAAGCATTTGCTGAGGAATGCTCTCGCTGTGCTGAGCTGCACGCACCGCAGAGCTGGCAGGAGGAGGCCCAGGCCTGGCAGGGGGCCAAGGCTGCTGGGCGCCTCCGACCACTCAGACTCTGCCAGCACGGTGGACGGCCAGGTGTGCTGAGAGCCCGACGCAGGGGCCAAGGTGGAGATGTAGTCACAGTGCTGGGGCGGGTGGAAGGCACTCACTCAGGAGCCAACTGAAAGTGCTCCCAGTGTCCAAGGCTGGGACAGCCATGACAACGTAGCATTGCATAATCATCAAAAGTATAAACTAAATATCCTTGGGCCCGACTGGTAAAAATAAATGAACAAATTAATAAATAAGAAAAGACGTATCTCCCTTACAGAAGAATTCCGAATAATTTACGTGGACACTCTGCCTCGAGGAGAGGGAGCCTAAGTCCCACTCCTTGAGTATGGGTTGCACAGGGACTTCCTTCCAAAGGGCATGGTAGGGAAAGAGGGAGAAGAGCGTATTCTACAAGGGAGAAACCGGACAAACACCCGCCTCCGCCAAGGTTCCCTTTGTCTGCGACAGGTCCTGCTGCGAGCGTGCGCCTCCCTCCGCTACGCCAGGGCACGAGACCTGTGCAGCACCCCCAGAGGCCATAACCCCAGCCGAGCCATGAGAACAATGATGAGGGGCTCCTCCAGGGGCCACTGGGCAAGAGTTAGGAGAGCAGACCAACCCCAACTGAGTCTGCAGAACGCCGACCCACCTCCTCCAAACTGCTGAGGTCATCCAGCACGGAGGCTGAGAAGCAGACACAGCCAGAGAAGCCCCTCGGACACGATGGCTGAACGTGACGTGGCATCCCGGAATGGGAGGACGTTAGGGAGAAACCGAGGAGACGTGAATGAAGTGGAATGACGCAGCAGCACTGGTCATTGTGACAAATGGGAACATCTAACTAACTAGAAAGGGATGTAAGAATCCTCTATACATTGCAATAATTCTGTAAATCTAAAACCATACTAAAACAGAAAGTTTATTTAAAAACAAACTTTAATGATGTCATCAAAATAACCTATTTAACTATTTATTAGAAAACACCTCAGGTGAGGAGGTTCCTTCCAAGCAAACAGAAGTTGTGATAATTTAAAAAGAACGGACAGGAAGCGACAGGCAGGGACACTGCTGCCACGGTGCCCACATGTCCTGGAAGCTCCCAGGGTGGGCAGGTGGGCCCCCTGAACACGGGCTGGAGCCGGGCTGGCACCCTGGGGTCTCCTCACAGGAAGCCACAGCCGTCTCATTTCATATACTTATCCTGCTGATCTGCCAGGATTTTGGCCGAGGACTTGGCATCATAGAAAAGCTCGCTGATCTCCTCCACGTGCTCCTTTTCGATGCTGTCCTTCCCATTGATCTTTGCGAGCAGGTTGGCCGGGGTCAGCAGCTGCACCGAGTACCTAGAGGGTCCAGGGGCCAGGGTGAACCCAGGGGCCACTTCAAGGGAGCACCTCCACCCCCACCCAATCAGCAGGCAGCCCTGACACCAGGAGAGGAGCTGAGTTCGGGGCTGGGCAGATGTGCGTGTCGCAGGCACAGCAGGAAAGGAGATGGGTGCTGGACACTTCTGCAGGACGACCCATCTGAGCGGGGTCAGAAGCCACCACACCGTGAGTCTGACTTCCCAAATCTGTCATGGCCTGAAAGTTCTCCAGTAGGAGGTAGCCCACTGCTACCTGAAAGAGACTGTCAACTCAGACGGACACAGGGGCTGGGCAGTAATGCCAGGGACCGAGCTGAACACTGAGATGGTGGGGAAATGCTGCCACAGCTGACTGGAAGACATACCCCACCCGAAGGCAAGTTCAGCAGTTTGTAAAAGCACCTCCCCCAAACAAGCAAACAGCAACAGTGGGCAATGCTGCCTTCAGCCTCGAGGGCAAGCGAGGACCGGCCTCACAAGAGCAGGGAAAGAGTGACGAGGGCCCTCCAGGGCACAGAAGAGCCATCCAGCCTGCACTGTGCCGCGTGCCCCAGCCGCCACACACCAGGGAGCAGGGCCTGCGGGTGGGCAGGGGCGAGGCGGGCCCCAGGCTGGCGAGCTCCTGGTGCCGGGCCCTGGCCCTGCTCAGTCCATCTCTGCCAAGAGGACTCCCTGGTGGCAGCAAGCCCTCCCGCAGGGGAGCACGGCCGCAGCAGGGGACTCAGCCTAGCTCTAAAAACCATCCTCAGTGCTCGAAGTTGCAGTGCCAGGACAAGGCCCAGCGGGTGGCAAGAGCAGAGGGCTCACCTCAGGGTGGTCTTAGTGCCGATCTCCCCCAGGTGGTTCAGCGCCTCCTCGCTGATGTTGATGCCCTCCGTCTGGGCTCGGATTTTAATGATCTTTTGGAGGAGAAAAATCACGATGAACAATGAGCAACCCCAAGCTGCCCATTCCTCAAGTGCCTTAAAATCACTTGTGTTCAGCATTTCTCAGCCCACGCTCCAAGAGAAGCAGAGCCCAGAGCTGCCTGCTGGGAGGCGCCACGCTGCCCGGGCTGGCCCGGCACACCGCCAGGGGCAGCGTTCTGCCCGGGTCCTGGGTTCACAGTGTCAAAGGCACCGGCGCCCCTGGAGGGTGTACCGGGCTAGCTCGGCGCTGCGTCCCCGCCCCGGTGGGATGGCTGGCATGTGCTGTAGGCCCTGCTCTCTGCAGGTGCCAGCCCACCAAGAACTGTGGCGTCTCTGCAGGGCCCTGGCCCCCTCAAGGGCTCTAACCTTCCTGCCATGGGCACCCTCACCCTAAGCCCCCAGGCAGGAAGAGCCACGTTTCCATCTGCTTGATAAATACGATGGTTACCTTAGCCAAAAAAGCCCCTTTTCAAGATTTACCCGTCCTTATAACATTGCCAGGAGGTATCTAATCATCACAAAGTGTGTGATGCTCACTGCAGTTTGAAGATGTGCGTGAAGCTGGAGGGGCGGTGGCTGGCAAGGGACAGTTCCAACGCGAGTGGCACCGGGACCCGCAGGCGCACGCGCACTGAGTGATAAGGGCAGTGGGATAATGATGTCTGTGTTGTGGAGCTGAGATAACTCGAGGGCTTGGAGTCTCATATAATACAGGAATTTTTCACTTTGGCAGCTTCGTAAACAAGATATCAAGAAACCCTTGTTTAAATTAAAGCCATAAAAACACACCCGGGACAGAGGCGCCAAGCTGGAAGGCCGGAGCCCCAGGGTACAGCCTTCAGAGAGGAGAAAGAGAGGGCCGAGGGCCAGCCCCTGACCTCGGGGGGTGCGGGCAGGATCCCGAGAGCAGGGCTGTGGGGTGAGGCTGAGGGTCTGAGGGCGCTGCAGGGCGGGAGGGCAAGGGGAGGTGCCCCTGGGCTCCGGGCCCCAGGACAGCCAGGTGCGGCCGGCGCTGTCAGAATGTCTCCCGCAGTCTCAAGAGAGAATCCCAACTCAGATTTTTGTGTGAAATGTCTTCATTTCTCAACGACCACTTGTTCATGTTCTTTCACAAACCAGGCACACATGTCAGCCTTATCTGCTGTTCAGGCAGTGGGCTGCCGGCCTGGGGCCTCTGTCCACAGGCTCAGCAGGGGGTTCCAGCACGAGGGCCCAAGCTGAACACAGCCAAGCAGACAGGGACCCGCTGAAGTACAGGTGGACACAGGATGGCCCGGGAAGGCAGCTGGGGGAGGACCCCTGCTCCCCGACACAAACGGTCAACAGAACTCTCTTCCGGACCCAGCCTAGTGGGTGCAGCCTGGACAAGGCTGAGAGCTGCGCAGTGCCCAGGGGAAAACTCCAGTCCTGCCAGGAAGAGTCCAGGGAGCTGCAAACACCTCCTCCTGGAGCCTGGGCTGAGGAGCAAGCTTCTGCCCAGGCACCCGCCTGCAGGGAGCTGCACTCAGCGACAGCAGGAACGGCGGGCTGCTCTCCCCTCACTCTCTCCAGAGCAGCTCAGCGCCGTCACGAGAGCTCCTGCTTCAGACTGCTCAAGAAAAGGGCAGTTCGTAAATTCCATCTTTAATCACTTACTAACCTGTAGGAATAGTTTGGAGGGTGTCGGCACTGATGGCTGAGTCCACAAGTTACATTTAGATGGTTATAGCTCTGAGCCAGCAAGAACAAAGCCATTCCATGACAAAGAACAGTGTCCCTTGCCGTCCCCAGAGAGAAAGTCACACCTGGGCACTGAGCCAGGAGGCTGAAGCACAGGTCCTGCCAAGTCACTGCTCCCCAGGCACAGCTGGGGGTGTGCACCACGTGCTCTGGGTGCAGGGGCAGTGCGGGCCACGAGGCGTGAGGGGGCCTGGTCCTGCCAGCTCTGTGACAGCACACGGGACGCCCCCTCTCTGAGCCTCAAGCCCTGGCCCTTGCGAAGCTGGTGGTGGAAGGCCCAGAGGGAGTCGATGAGGCACGTGCAAGCTGGGGTGGCCCTGGCCTCTCCTGGGACAACGAAGCGGGCTTAGTCCCAAGGTCAGGAGTGTCCTGGTGACCGCTGCCGTGGGTGGATGAGGAGGGTCTCCAGTAACTGCCCAGGGCCGAATTCGGCTTCTACACAATGAACGTCCTGGCTTCCCCCTGGCACCCATCGACGGCAGGAGGCCATTACCTGGTGACAAGGCCTGTGGCCATCACCACTGTCTCCTAAGTAATCCCCACAGCTGACATTACGAACCGGAACCACATCTGTGCCAGCAATCCTGGTTATAGAGGGGGACATCTGACCTGCAGGGTCCCACGACAGCTCTGGTGCCATCAATGGGACATCCCGGTGGGTGGGCTGGCCGGGCCACGGTGACCAGCGGAGCTGCAGCAGAGCCCTGCTGACATGGTGCTGGGGAGGGATGGGGCACCAGGACAAAACGGGGGCTTCGGGACCGATGGCTGGCTCCAAGTCAGCCCTGCCGCTCCCCAGCCACCGGCCAGCTCCATCAACTTGGCAAATCACTGAACCTAAGTCTCAGAGTCTTTGTCTTTAACTATTAGTGTGCCTTGCCCCGCAGAGCTACTGAGGGGTCAAGAGAAATCACGCCAGCAAGTCCTCAGCATGACGTCCACCAAAGGTGCCTGTGCTCAGAGGAGTGAGTCCAGGCAGTCGTCGGGGAGGCAGGGGGGCCCCGGCCACCCAACACCGCAGCCACGGCTCACACCAAAAGCTCTCAGGCACATCTAGGGATGGCATTCAAAGCAAGTGGAAAACTGACCAGGGGGCCATCTGGGCCAAGGGTGGGGTAGCTGAGGAAAGAGCACCCTGCCTGCCACCCACAGGATGCCAGCCACGGGACGGGCCTCCTAGACTTGCACCCACCCACTTGGTGTGGTTGACAACTACTAACCAGAAGCCTTCAGAGAACAAGAAACCCTGTGTGTCAAGGGCCTGGACAACGCTGGGGCACCCAGCCAGAGGCAGTTCCTGCAGGGAGCACTGGGGCTGTGCCCTGCGACAAGGCTTCAGCCCTTCGCCCCTGTACCCCAGCCCAGGCCTTACCCCTGCAGTCCATGCTCGGAGCCCACGCCAGTGCCAGGCCCGACGCTGGATGCTGCCGTAAGCACCTCACCACCCCTCTCGCTGCGAAGGGTCGGTGCGAGCACCTCCACTTCCAGGGGCTCCTCTGTGCTGTGTGAACCTGCCTCGCGGCTACTGCCTCATCCCTCCCGCCTCCATGGACTCTCACAGCGCTCAAGGCCACTAAGCCACAGCCCCACCTGGGCACACCTGGGCACACCTGGCCCCCACAGCCCCTCAGAACCTGCCACTGGTCACACTCATCACGCTGCCAGGTGCTCCTCGGCCTCAAGCTCTCAACCCGTCCCAGCCCCCAGGCCAGGGGAGGGTCCTGTGCTCTGCCGGAGCAGCCTGCCTGTGCTCTGGTGGCACGGAGTCCTCTGAGCAGAAGAGGCCTGCGCAGTCTCAATCATCTTTCCTACCCCCATCTCCGTGAGCGGGTGGCCTCCCTCATGGCTGCCATCCTGTCCGTTTTTCCACTGTCCTGAGGGAAAGTAGCGGGGCAGAGAGTGGCTGAGACCCGCAGGTGGCTGAGGCGCCGTGAAGTCCCGGGCTCCGTCAACTTGGCCCGGTCCTTTTCCTAGAGGAGAACAGGTTCCAGAGCGGGGGACGGCGCCTGGGAGCCAGGATGCCCCGGAAGGCCGGGAGGAAGCTCAGGGAGACGGGGGAGGGCGGCTCACCTGCTTCATCTCCTGGGGGGTGTACAGCATGGTGCGGATGATCATCACGCGGTCCAGGAGGTCGAGCGGGATGCCGTGGGGAGAGACGATGTCCTCGGTGCCCCTGCAAGGGCCAACAGTGACCACTCCACCCGCGCCTCCACGAGCCCGGAACAACGCTGAGTGTGGGCTGAGGACTCACAGAAGCCAGGGCCACGGAGCAGGCCAAGACTCAGGCAGCTGACAAGGGAAGCTGCCTTGCTTGAGTAAATACCACGGTCACAGGGAATTTGGAGAGAGAAGGGGAAAAAAAGCCACTTATAGTCACACTGAAAAATGATCACTCAGATCACGAACAACCCCCAAGACATGCTGCAGAATGAAAGAAGCCAGGGGCAAAAGGACCGGTGTTACCTGATCCACCTAAGGAAGATCTAGAGTAAGCAGCTCATAGACAGTCAGAAGATAGAGGGCGTAAGGGGCTGGGGGCAATTTTCTGTTTGGGGTCATGAAAAAGTTCTGCAAATAGGTAGTGGCGATGGTAGTGCAACACTGTGACTGCAATTAATACTATGAATTCTACACTTGAAAGTGGTTAGAATGGGAAATTTGGTATTGTATAAGTTACAATAATTTATTTAAAGCAAAACTATTTTGATTCAAACCACAGCATTTCAACATGAAGAAAAAAGACCATCTAGATATTCACCAAGCTCTCACATATGTTTTTCACAGATTAAACTAAGTATGCATGTTTTTCTTCTTGCTTTTGTCCATGTTGCTTCAGTCTTAATCATGTTTAATATTTACTTAATAATCCACCAAGTATTTTATTTAAGCTCCACTGTTGAGCATTTAGGTAGTTTCCAATTTTCATTACTATTAACAGTTCTGATGAACAATTTTATGCGCACCACCACCAACACCTCTCATGGTCCCTGGCACAAACCTGAGTGTCTACTTGAATGAATGATTGTTCTTATTTACGCAGCACATGGGAGATGTCATTTCCTAATTCTTAAATGCTTTGCTACTTTAATGGTTTAGAAAAAGGGGAAAATAACCCCCGCTTGATTACTATTAAAGCGATGGAAGGCTTTCCCTTGCATCCACTAGCTATTTTGTTCTTTTGGGGAACTGTTCAATCATATCCTTTGCCTGTTTTTCTCTCGAACTCTTACGCTCCCTTAGCTGAGCCCTAAGGAAGAAGAGGCCAGGAGAGGTGCCCGCCCCGGCACCCCAGCGGCCGGCGCCTGGCGGGATGCTGCTGGCCTCGCTGGTGAGACCGGAGGCGAGAGTTGCCACAGGGCCTGGAAGTCCACCACGCCGCGGGCCTCTGCCGCGGCTCCAGGCATCCTCGCAGCCAGAGGCCAATACCAACATCATGTCTGGCATTCTTACACTTGTGCAAGACTGCGGAGTATGTATTGTTATAACTAGTCAATATTGCAAAGAACAAGGCACGGCATTTTATTTGGACTTGTTAATATCAATATGTCTGGTTTCAAATATAAGTAAATATTACAGAAACGTAACAACAGTAAAAAATCTATTCAGTTGAAGTATAAATGTCTATTACTGCAAGAATAAAATGTTCCCTTAATGAATAATTATTAAACCTGTTAACTTTCTGCACAAAAATAAGAACTTTAAAAATAAATAGGGTAATAGATTAATAGCAAATGCAATTATTAAGGTATTAGAGAAAACATCTTTTATTCAGCAACATATTTCTAAGATTAAATTCTATCATGATTCAAATCCCTATGTTTGGTATGCTTCAGTCTTCACATCAATAAAAATAACTTTTAAAAACTATAACTTTTAGTTACTTAATTCCATTCAGACCATATGTGTGTGTTTTTGTTGTTGTTATTAGATTCCTATGTGGGAGTTCTTTACAATTTAAGAGGATGTTGGGAAGCAGATGTGGCTCAAGCAATTGAGCTCCTGCCTACCACATAGGAGGTCCCTGGTTTGGTTCCTGGTGCCTCCTAAAGAAGACAGTGAGCTGATGCAACAGGGAGGCATGGCAAGTCATGCAAAATGACTCAACAAGAGACACAAGAAAGAGAAACATAATGAGAGACACAACACAGCAGGTAGTGGAGGTTCCTGGTGCCTCCTAAAAGAAGACAAGCAAGACAGCTGACAAAATGGGCAGGTGTGGCAAACTGATGCAACAAGATGATGCAATGAGAGACACAAAAAAACACAATAAGTGACACAACAAAGCAGGGAACAGAGGTGGCTCAAGCTAATTAGATGCTTCCCTCCCACATCAGAGGTCCCAGGTTCGGGTCCTGATGCCTCCTAAAGAAATAAGGAAGACAAACACAGCAAGTACAAACATTGAGGGGGTAGGGAGAAATAAATAATAAAAATAAGATAAATCTTAAAAAAAGATGTCAACTTTGCCAGATTAAAATATCCCTAGGACAATAATATCCAAAATTTTTTAACAGCCATGATAAATCCTCTATGATTCAGACATAATAACAAATATAAAAATTTTAAAGAAGAAAGAGCTAGAGAAAAATGAGGTACTCCCTAATCAAACTTCAAAAGAATAGACTTCATAAGAATGCATTAAGAAAATTTCTTAATAGTTTTGAGTCCATAAAGACTTAAAATTTAAACAAAATGTCTGTTCGAAGACTGCTAAAGACTATGACGCAGTTTCCAGGAAAGACAAAACATTTCTGAAATTTGTCCAAGCTATTAATCTTAGGTACAAAGTTTCTTCTAGAAAACAGTTAGTGAAAAACAGTTTCCAGAATTCTCTTCTGCTGGGCAGCAAGTGCCCATGGCATTTCTGCACAGGCCCCTAGGATGCCAGCGCCCACTCACTGCTGGGCGTGTGCCGGGAGCGGCCGCCGGAGGGGCTCGCAGTGCTGCAACCACTGTCCCTGCCCTGTAAAAGCCCCAATGGTCACCGGAAGGAATAATTACGTTTTGGTTAAAATGGGAGACTTATCCCGGTATACCCAAGTTCATCACTGGCTTCTCAGTTTTGCCAGACTCAGCAAGTACCCAAACTGATTTTGCAGACTCCCTTCCAGATTCGTGGCTTGGGGTTGTGTGGCCCCGGGACCTATTTCTCCTGGAAGCGCAACATGGTGCATCAGCAGGAGCAAGGCCACTGGACTTCTGGAAATGTATCCTACACATATCTACACACGTGCAAATGACACATGGACAGGACCGGCAGCATTGTTTATGACAACAAACCACTGAAGACAACAAACCACTGAAAACAACGTAAACGTCCACCAGCAGGGAGCGGAAGATGAGAAATGGATATGTGCACGTAGGAGAGAGGCAAAACGGAGTGATTAAAAAGACTCTGGAGCCAGGGCAGGTTGGCTTCACGGTGTAGTTTCACCTATTATCAGATGCATGACCCCGAGCATGGGACCTAACTTCTCTGTGCCTCAGTGTCCTCATCTATAAAAGAGGACTGGTAGTAGTACCCAACATTTTTTTTAAAGATTTTATTTCTTCCCATGCCCTCACTGTTTGCACTTGCTGGGTCTGTTCTTCTTCCTTGTTTCTTTACGAGGTACCGGAAACTGAACCCAGGACCTCCAATGTGGGAGGGAGGTGCCTAATTGCTTGAGCTACCTCCATTCCCTGATTTGTTGTGTCTCTCATTATGTTTTTCTTCTTGTGTCTCTTGTTCCACAGTTTGCCACGCCTGCCCACTGTGCCAGCTCACTGTCTTCTTTAGGAGGCCCTGGGAATTGAACCAGGGACTTCCCTCGTGGTGGGTGGAAGCTCAAGAACTTGAGTCACATCTGCTTCCCTGGTACCCATCTTTGAGTTATGAGGGCTAAATTGTTCAATATTTACAAGGCATCTAGGTCAGTGCCTGGTACACAACAAACACCAAATAACTTTTTGCCATAACAATAAAAAATTAAAATGTGTTTGCAGAGAGACAGAATAACACCTGCAATATATGCAAGATGCTGGTTAAGAAAGGTTGCTGCAAAGAATAGGAGGCTAGAGTACTAGACTAGGTGGAGGGAGTCATTTCAAGGTCTACTCTTTTTTTTTTTTTAAAGATTTATTTATTTATTTAACTCCCCCCTCTCCCCCGGTTGTCTGTTCTCTGTGTCTGTTTGCTGCGTCTTGTTTCTTTGTCCACCTCTGTAGTTGTCAGCGGCATGGGAAGTGTGGGCAGCGCCATTCCTGGGCAGGCTGCACTTTCTTTTGCGCTGGGCGGCTTTCCTTACAGGTGCACTCCTTGCGCGTGGGGCTCCCCTACGCGGGGACACCCCTGCGTGGCACGGCACTCCTTGTGCGCATCAGCACTGCGTGTGGGCCAGTTCCACACGGGTCAAGGAGGCCCGGGGCTTGAACTGCAGACCTCATATGTGGTAGACGGACGCCCTAACCACTGGGCCAAGTCTGTTTCCCATCAAGGTCTACTCTTGAATATTTCACATTTTTAAACAATATTAACTTAAGTAAAATAAAAAAGTTAAAAAACACCAATTCCTGGAATGAGGGTCTACACTCTACTCTGGACACTGCAAAGCAAGCCAGCAGTGGCTACCCGGCTGAGAACACTGGCAGACGGTCAATTCCTGGTCCCTCCTAAAACACCAACAAACACTCACTGGGGAGCAGATACAGCTCAGTGGCCGAGTGTCTGCCTCCCATGTACGAGGCCCTGTGTTCAATCCCCACTACCTCCTAAAAAAAATCCTGTATTTCCCCCAAAATGGAAGGAAGGGATCAAGGTTTTTCCATCAACATGAATTTAACAAACATGAAAAAAAAATCTATATTCCTGTACCCAAGAACACATTCACCACATCTGGTTACCAGCAAGGGACAAAACAAAAACAAAAACAAAAAACAAATTCACAATTTATCCTCTATCTGTGCTATTTGTTTTACCAAAATATGTAACAGCTCCTAACCATAAACACCTCTCTAAAATTAAACACTACTGCTTCATGTTCCACATGTAGGAAAACATAACTGGAGAGTAAATTTTAAACACAAAAGATCCTCATTAGCCAAAGATAACTGGTACCAAGAAAAAGCCACATAAGAATTTCAAATCAGACCCAAATTTCACAATGAATAGCTTAAAAAGAGATGGGCAATCAGTTGTCTTTCTTTTGGGAAAAAAAAATTAAGTTTATATTACATTGCATTTAATAAAATTGAAGTTTCAAGCATAACCATAGAATAATTCACAGAATAAACAAAAGATAAATTGACTTTTTTCTTTGGGCCTAAAATTTCCATAAAAAGTAAACAAGGCTCAATCCCCACCCCAGGCAGGGGAGAAAGGGGTGTGAAGCTGCATCAGTCCCTCTGGGCAACTACAGTCTAGGCCTGCTCTGACTTGGATTATGCCACACAGTTGTGACTCCGTCCCTACCCCTGGCAAAGGAGAAAGTTAGGAGAAGCTTCACTGGTCCCTGGCACAATGAGGGCAGCTTGAGCCTCCACAGTTTATAGCACCAATCATAACCTTGGCTCCTACTGCATAACCAGCAAGGCAGAAAGGGCAGGAAGTCCTAAACTAAAGAGAGAAACTGCACTCAGAATATACTCTAGTAATCCAGATGCAAAGACACCAACAAAAAATTATAATCCACACCAAGAAACAGGAAGATATGGCCCAGTTGAAGGAAAAAGATAAGCCTCCAGATGACAAAAAGGAGTTGAGACAACTAATCATAGATGTTCAAATAAATCTCCTTAATAAATTCAATGAGAAGGCTACAGAGATTAAGGATATTAAGAAGACACTGGATGAGCACAAAGAAGAATTTGAAAGCATACATAGAAAAATAGCAGATCTTATGGGAATGAAAGGTGCAATAAATGAAATAAAAAAACATTGGAATCACATAATAGATTTGAGGAGGCAGAAGAAAGGATTTGTGAGCTTGAAGAAATGGCCTCTGAAAGTGAACATACAAAAGAACAGATGTAGAATGGAAAAAACTGAACAAGGTCTCAGGGAACTAAATGACAGCAAAAGACATGCAAACATACGTGTCATAGGTGTACCAGAAGGAGAAGAGAAAAGGGGCAAAAGGAATATTTGAAGAAATAGTAGTAGAAAATTTCCTAACCCTACTGAAGGACATAGATATCTAGAAATGAAGATTAGATCAATAAAAGTAACTAAAAGTGTCAAAAGAGTGGAAAAATAAATTATGACAGATAAAACTCAAATAGTCAGGAATAAACTTAACCAACAATATAAAGCACTTATATTCAGAAAACTGTAAGTTAATGTTAAAAAAAGAAATCAAAAAAGGTCTAAATAACTGGAAGAAAAGCCCATGCTCATGGATTGGAAGACTAAATATCATTAAGATGTCAATTCTACTCAAATTGATATACAAATTCAACGCAATCCCGATAAAAATTCCACCAGTGTTAAAAAAAAAAAAAAATCATCAAATTTATTTGGAAAGGTAAGGGGCCCTGAATAGCCAGGAACATGATAAAAAGGAAAAGTGAACCCTCATCTCCAGACTTTAAATCATATTACATAGCTACAGTAGTAAAAACAGCATGGTACTGGCATAAAGACAGACACATAGACAAATGGATCCAAACTGATGGTTCAGAAACAGACCCTCACATATATGGTCAAGTGGTTTTTGACTAGCCTGTCAAGTCCACACAGCTCAGGCAGAACAGTCCATTCAACAAATGGTGTTAAAAGAACTGGACATCCAGGGAAGCTGATTTGGCTCAATGGATAGAGCATCTGCCTACCACATGGGAGGTATTGGGTTCAAACCCAGGGCCTCCTGACCCATGTGATGAGTTAGTCCATGTGTAGTGCTGATACACACACGGAGTGCTGTGCCACACATGGGTGTCCCCCGCATAGGGGAGCCCCATGCGCAAGGAGTGCGCCCTGTAAGGAGAGCCACTCAGCGTGAAAAAAGTGCAGCCTGCCCAGGAGTGGCGCCACACACCCTGAGAGCTGACGCAGCAGATGACACAACAAAGAGACACAGATTCCCGGTACCGCTGACAAGAATACAAGCAGACACAGAACAAACACCGAATGGACACAAAGAGCAAACAACCGGGGGGGGGGGGTTGTAAATAAATAAATAAATAAATAATCTTTTAAAAAGAACTGGATATCCATAGCTGAAAGAAGGAAAGAGGACCCTATCTCACACCTTATCCGAAAATTAAAATGGATCAAAAACCTAAAAATAAAAGCAAGAGCCAAAAAACTTGTAGAAGAAATTGTAGGGAGATATCTTCAAGACCTGGTGGTAGGTGGTGGATTCTTAAAGGAGATAAGAGGAGGACTGAGATGGACTACTGATGTTTAATGTATGTAGAAGTTTTAATTAGCTTTACTGTTAAAGTGTGGAAATGTATAAAGTGGATGGTAACACAGAGTGAGTAACAGCTAGTTTATAAATAGGGATGGGGCTGAAAATGGTAGTCTAGGTATATAAATGCCAATTGACAGAATGCTAGAGAATAATCTAGGAACTGAATAGCAGAGTGAACCAAGAGGTGGATGAGAACTGTGCTTGATGGTGCAGATGCAAGAGTGTCCTTTGTGAGCTAGAGCAAATGTACATCACTACTGCAGGGTATTTGGGAATGTGGAGAAGCATGGGAAAAATAACATCTGGAGTGACCTATGGACTGTGGTTAGCAGTAATAATATTTTTGCACTATTCAAAAGATAGTGTGTTGATAATGAGGCAGTATGGAAAATGTGAGCCAAATGTAAACAGACTATGGACATGGTAACAATCAGATGATATTATCTATAGCAAATGTTCCACCACAGTGTGCTGTACTGATGGAGGGGTGTTGTTTGGGAATTCTGCACATGTACATGATTATTTTATAAGTTTACAACTTCTGTCATATAAAAATATATTTAAAAAATAATAGTAGGATGGATTGGGGGAAAAACACACCAAATGTAAGATAAGGACTAAGATTAGCAGTAAAATTTTGACAACATTCTTTCATAATTTGTTACAAATGTCTCACGACATTGCAAGGTGCTGGTAGAGGGTTGAATGTACAGGACCCCTGTATGATGTTATGCATGTTTGCTTTGTAAATTCACAACTTTTACTATACAGTTATTGTTTATGTATGTTCATATATAAATGATATAAAGAAAATACTAATAAGGTTGATTGGGAGAAAAATACTTTGGTTAGTGATAATATTTTGACAATGCTCTTTTATCATTAGTTAAAAAGGTTTAACAACAATGCAAGATATTGTGGTAGGGTGAGTTACGAGAGTCCTGTATAAGGTTATATATGGTAGTTTTGTAAGTTCACAACTATTACACACTTATTGTTTATGTATGTTTATGGATGAGTGATACACTTAAATTAATTTTTAAAAAAGTAAACAAGACTCATCTCTGATATCCTTCACTGTATGATCAAAGAGAGAGCAATTACCATCACTCTTCCTGTGGTACCTTAGTTTTTTTATATTCAAATCACTTTCTTGAAGCACCTTGCAAGATTTATTTTATTTTGTAACTGATTTGCATCAACTTGACAATCAGGAAGGTCTAATTCCCTGTTGCCCCAGGTCTAAGACCTGGTAAGAGAGGGCGAGAGGGGGCACAGTGGGTGGGTGCTAATGTTGTGGGGAGAGGATGTCTGAGTGGGTCCTCATTTTATTTGTGGCTGGCTCACTTGTGAAGACTTTCATTATTTATAACTCAGGGGTTTCCCTGCCACAGCACTGGTGACATCTTGGGCCAGTTTTTTGCTGTGGCTGGATGTCCTGTGCACTACAAGATGCTTAGCAGCATCCCTGGCCTGTACCCACTAAATGCCAGTAGCACCCCCGATTGTGACAATCAAAAATATCTCCATTCACTGTCAAATGTCCCTAAGGAGGTTAAATGACCTCCAGTTGAGAATCATTGCTAACTGCTTCTCTAAGTAATCCTGGAACCACAGGTACACAAATTGCATGAAGTCCTTCCTGAGGCAGGCTAGCCAGGGAAGTGAGAAGACCAGCCACAACATGGCCAATAGACAACATGGCTGCAAGACATCACTGAAACCTTGAGTTTAACCTCAAGGTACACCAGTTTCTCTTTCCAGGGCCTCGCCTTGGCCCTGGATATTCCAAATAGGCCTCACCATTGGCCCCCACCATTGGTGGGGCCCCTCCCCTTAGCATTAGCAAGGGGAAGGAATAATTAACAATTTAAAAGGTAACCACAAGCGAGAACTAGCAAGATGGCAGTGGAGTAAGGAGTTCCCAGAGTCAGCTCCTGCTACAGGGCAGTTAGCAAAAACCCAGAACTCTCTGGAGCTAGCTGAAGCACCTGTTTGGGGGCTCAGGGAGACCAGAAGAGCATCCTGCAACATCCTTGAAGGAGTGGAAGGAAGAGACTGCCCATCTGCAGAGAAGACTCGTAAGTAGAGCGCTCCATGCCCAGAGGCCAGTGCCCATCCTTCACTGGAAGCACAAGCCGCCTCGAGAGCTATTCTGCACCTGGAATTGAAAGCTCCGCTTGCCCAAAACGGGGGAGGAAGAGACAGTTGGGTACCAATTTCAGCTACTGATGAGTAAATTCAGCAGGCTACAGTATAATCCTGAGAAAAACTAAAGTTTGAGCCTGTCCAAGTCAGAAAGAGGCTGGGTGCCGCCATCTTAACTCCACACCTGGCATGAGGGCAAGCGGGGCGGACCGAAAATCCCAGTGCTGGGGGGACCGGCTTCTTCCCATCCAGATCATATTGCAGGTCTAGCCTAGGCCCCAATGCCACCTCCAGCAGGGAGGAAGCAGTGGGGACCTGCACCAACCTCTCTGGGGAACTACCAGCCAAGCCACAGAGGCTGGTGATTTTACTACTCTGGCGGCATGAGCCACCCCAGGAGCTATTCTGTGGCTGGAATTGGGAGCTCCATTTCCCAGAAACAGGAGAGGAGGAGATGGTTGGCTGCCGATTTCAGCTACTGATTGGTAGACTCGGCTGGCTAAGCGATAACCATGGGAACAGCTGGGGTGTGAACCAGCCCAAGTCAAAAAGAGGCCAGTGGCTGCCATTTTGATTCTGTCCCCAGCCTGAGGGGAAGCCAGGCTGACAGAAACTCTCAGTGTCGACAGGAACCAATTTGTTTTGCACATATCAGCCTGCAGTCCTAGCCTAGGCTTCAGCACCACCTCTGGCAGGGAGGAGGCTGAGGAGCACTCACCAGCTTATACAGGTACCTGCAGGCAACTTTGGCTGGCATAGACTGAAAATCAGAAGTCTACCAGGGCAACTGCAGTCATGTTGGACCCACACTGCATAGATTGCTGTCCACACCTGCAGCTCCATCCCCACCCCAGGAAAGGGAGAAAGGAATGTGAAGCTTCATCAGTTTCTCTGGGCAACTACAGTCTAGGCCTGCACTTGGATTATTCCACAGAGCTGTGATTCTGTCCCTACCGGTGGCAAAGGAGAAAGTTGGAAGAAGCTTCATTGTTCCCTGGCGCCATGAGGGCAGCTTGAGCCTCCACAGCTTACAGTGCCAACTACATGCTTGGCTCCCACTGCACAACCAGCAAGGGCAAGAAGTCCTAAACTACAGAGAAAAACTGCACTCAAAAAAAATATTGTAGTAATCCAGATGCCAAGACACCAACAAAAAATTACAATCCATACCAAGAAACAGGAAGCTATGGCCCAGTTAAAGGAACAAGATAAGACTCCAGATGACAAAAAGGAGTTGAGACAACTAATCATAGATGTTTAAATAAATCTCCTTAATAAATTCAATGAGATGGCTAAAGAGATTAAGGATACGAAGAAGTGGGAAACAGACTTTGGCCCAGTGGTTAGGGCGTTCGTCTACCACATGGGAGGTCCGCGGTTCAAACCCCGGGCCTCCTTGACCCGTGTGGAGCTGGCCCATGCGCTGTGCTGATGCACGCAAGGAGTGCCGTGCCACACAGGGGTGTCCCCCGCGAAGGGGAGCCCCACGCGCAAGGAGTGCACCCGTAAGGAGAGCCGCCCAGCACGAAAGAAAGTGCAGCCTGCTGAGGAATGGCGCCGCCCACACTTCCCGTGCCACTGACGACAACAGAAGCGGACAAAGAAACAAGACTCAGCAAAAAGACACAGAAAACATACAACCGGGGGAGGGGAGGGGAATTAAATAAATAAAAAAATAAATCTTTAAAAAAAAAAAAAGGATACGAAGAAGTCATTCGATGAGCACAAAGAAGAATTTGAAAGCATACATAGAAAAATAGCAGATCTTATGGGAATGAAAGGTACAATAAATAAAAAAAATTGGAATCATATAATAGCAGATTTGAGGAGGCAGAAGAAAGGATTGGTGAGCTTGAAGAAATGGCCTCTGAAAGTGAACATACAAAAGAACAGATGAAAAGAATGGAAAAAATTGAACAAGGCCTCAGGGAACTAATTGACAGCAAAAGGCGTGCAAAATACGTGTCATGGGTGTCCGAGAAGGAGAAGAGAAGGGAAAAGGGGCAGAAGGAATATTTGAAGAAATAGTAGTAGAAAATTTCCCAACCCTATTGAAGGACATAGATATCCTTGTCCAAGAAGCACACCGTACTCCTATCCGAAAAAATCCGAATAGATCAACTCCACGACACATACTCATCAGAATGTCAAATGACAAACACAAAGAGCAGCAAGAGAAAAGCAATGTATAACATATAAGGGATATTCAGTAAGATTAAGTGCCAATTTCTCACCAGAAACCATGGAGGCAAGAAGACAGTGGTCTGATATATTTAAGATACTACAAGAGAAAAACTTCCAGCCAAGGATCTTATATCCAGCAAGACTGCCTTTAAAAAATGAGGGCGAGGGGGAGGCAAGATGGCGGCTGAGTGAACTTCCCGGTTACTAGCTCCTGGGGGGAATTGGCTGGGAGGCGTCGGAGACTCTTTGGGACCGGCTGTTTCGGGATTTTTCCTGGTCCGGAGGTGTCTGGACATCGATTTGGAGGGAAGGTAACAGAGAGGATCCATCTGTGAAATATACACAGAGATCCCAGCTACGTGTGGAGGATTCCCTCCTTGGGTAGGTGGAGCCGAGGCAGCTAGCACCGCGCGGAGCCCCGGCGGGCGGCGGCCAGGGTAGCCGGGTCCGGCCGAGCCCGGCTGAGCCGCGGCGGGCGGAGGGGCGGAGCCCGGCTGAGCTCGGCCGAGCCCAGCCGCGCCACGCCGGGCGGCGAGCGGGAGAGCCGAGCCGCACTGCGCCGCGCCAGGCGGTGGGCGGGAAAGCCGGGCCCGGCCGAGCCCAGCCGAGCCGCGGCGGGCGGCAGGCGGCAGGCGGGGGACCGGGGCCCAACTGAGCCCAGCCGAGCCTGGCGGGGGGGTTTCTGTTTTTTTGTTTTGTTTTTTTGTTTTTTTCTTTTATTTTTTGTTGTTGTTCTTGTTGTTCTTTTTTTTTTTCAATCCTCTCTTTCTTGTCCCCAATATTCTTCTTATACTATTTTACCTTAACAATACAATAGGTCCTACAGGAAATACCTCACATTTGCTGGGTTTCCTCACCCTCCACTGTCTCATTTCTCTGTGAATAGATTTAGCCTATCTACACTATCCCCTTTCCCCTACAATTTGATATCCTCCACCATCTGCTATCTCTCCTATATTCCATCTCCCTTTCTTTGATCCACAAAGTGTCTAACTCTTAATTTCTAATACCTTTGTTTAGATTTCCATCTGGTATTCGTCCCTGAAACTATTACCTTTCTTTTCTCTTTCCCTCTCTCACGAAAACAATAGCCTCTTAGTACGTACCACATTCCTCCCATATTCAGTCGTCTACCTCATTATAGGTACTTTCCTACTACTATAACTCTACACAATTTACATGATCTAACCTCCATCCTCCCAGAACTCATATTGTTGCTTTGTAAACATATATCACCAATACTACTTCACACTTTTTCCTTCCTTACACAATTGACTTTCCCCAGCACTAATACTTTCCTTTAAAGTGAGCTTAACTAGCAATAAGAAATTGGAATAAGAAGAACAAAATGACAAAGAGAAGATATAACACTTACGCAAAAACAACAGCTAATTAATCTCCAAGACTAGACAAAGAAGCTAAGGAACTGATTAAACCCGTCAAGAAAAAATGTTGACAAGACAGCAACAAAAATCTACAAACCAAACCAGTAATCAGGAAAACATGGCTGAATCCAATCAACAAACTGAAAATCAGGAAGGGGGGCAAGACTTCGCACAAGCAATGAAAGATCTCAGAACATTTATCACCGACAAATTTGATGAAGTAATGAAAGAGGTTAACAGCGTGAAGACAACACTTGGAGGGGAAATTGCAGACATGCGCAAAAAAATAACAGATATGATGGAAATGAACACCACAATTCAAGAAATCAAAAATACACTTGCAGCAAATATCAGCAGACTAGAAGAGGCAGAGCAGAGAATTAGTAATGTGGAAGACAGTGCATTGGAAATCAAACAGATAGAAGTGGTCAATAAAAAGGTAGAAAAAATCCAGATAGGACTTAGGGACCTGAATGATAACGCAAAACGCTCAAACATACGTATTATAGGCATTCCAGAAGGAGAAGAGAAGGGAAAGGGGTCAGAAGGAGTGTTGCAGGAAATAATGAATGAAAACTTCCCAAATCTACTGAAAGAGACAGATGTACATATCCAAGAAGCACAGCGCACTCCACTGGTCATAAACCCCAACAGGCCCACCCCAAGACATATACTTGTCAAATTATCCAATGCTCAAGACAAAGAAAAAATTCTAAAAGCAGCAAGAGAAAAGAAAACCATCACATACAAGGGAAACTCCATAAGATTAAGTGCTGATTTCTCATCTGAAACGATGGAGGCAAGAAGGCAGTGGTATGATATAGCCAAGGTACTAAAGGAAAAAAATTTCCAACCAAGAATACTCTATCCAGCTAAACTAGCATTCAAAAATGATGGAGAGTTCAAAATATTCACAGATAAACAGAAACTGAAAGAGTATATCAACAAGAAACCTCCCCTTCAAGAAATTCTTAAGGGAGTTCTGCAGGAAGAAAGGAAAAAACAGGACAGTCAGAGATGGAGGAGAGTGTAAAAGCAACAAGAAAGACAAAAATAGAAGGGGAAAATAAAATAATACAAACAAAATATAACAAACACAAATCCAACCAAAATATGGCTACCATAAATAACTCTCTAAACGTAATAACACTGAATGTCAACGGATTAAACTCACCTATCAAAAGATTCAGACTGGGACACTGGATAAGGAAATACGACCCATCTATATGCTGCCTACAAGAGACACATCTTAGACCCAGAGACTCATGGAGGTTGAAAGTGAATGGCTGGAAAACAATCATACAAGCAAACAACAACCAAAAAAAGGCAGGAGTAGCTATATTAATATCAGACAAAATAGACTTTAAATGCGAAACAATTGTGAGAGACAAAGAAGGATACTATATTTTAGTGAAAGGGACAATTTGTCAAGAAGATCGAACAATCATAAATATTTATGCTCCTAACAAGGGCGCCTCTAAATATGTGAGGCAAACGCTGGAAAAACTAAGTGAAAGAATAGATGCATCTACAATTATAGTGGGGGATTTTAATACACCACTATCAACTCTGGACAGAACATCTCAAAAGAGAATCACTAAAGAAACAAAACATTTGAACAGTATATTAGAAGAGCTGGATCTAATAGACATATATAGATCATTACACCCAAACACAGCAGGATATACATTTTTCTCAAACGCACATGGAACATTCTCCAAGATTGACCATATGCTAGGCCACAAAGAAAGGCTTAATGAATTCAGAAAGATCGAAATCATACAAAACAATATCTCTGACCACAGTGGAGTCAAGCTGGAAATTTGCAAAGGACAGAGACCCAGACTTCACACGACAATTTGGAAATTAAACAGCACACTCTTAGAAAAACAGTGGGTCAAAGAGGAAATCTCAAAAGAAATCAATGACTACCTTGAAACAAATGATAATGATAACACAACATACCAAAATTTATGGGATGCAGCAAAAGCGGTACTGAGAGGGAAATTTATAGCCATAAATTCATATATCAAAAAAGAAGAAAGAGCAGAAATTGAAGAATTAACTGCACATTTGAAGGAATTACAAAAACAACAACAAAGTAACCCAACAGGAAGAAGAAGGAAGGGAATAACAAAGATAAGAGCAGAACTAAATGAAATAGAAAATAAGAAAGCACTTGAAAAAATAAACAAGACCAAGAGCTGGTTTTTTGAGAAGATCAACAAAATTGACAAACCTTTAGCGAGACTAACAAAGAAAAAAAGAGAAAAGATGCAAATACACAAAATAAGAAATGAGAAAGGTGATATCACCACTGACCCCACAGAAATAAAGACTATCATAAGAGGATACTTTGAAAAACTATATTCCAACAAAAATGACAATTTAGAGGAAATGGACAAATTCCTAGAAATACATAAGCAGCCCATACTGACAAAAGAAGAAATTGATGATCTTAACAAACCAATCACAAGCAAAGAGATAGAATCAGTCATTAAAAATCTCCCAACTAAGAAGAGCCCAGGGCCAGACGGCTTCACAGGTGAATTCTACAAAACATTTCGGAAAGAACTAACACCAATCCTGTTGAAACTATTCCAAAAAATCGAAACAGAAGGAACACTGCCTAATTCCTTCTATGATGCCAACATTACCCTAGTACCAAAGCCAAACAAAGACACCACAAGAAAGGAAAATTACAGACCAATTTCTCTAATGAACCTAGACGCAAAAATACTTAACAAAATACTTGCTAATCGTATTCAACAACACATTAAACGAATTATACACCATGACCAAGTGGGATTTATTCCAGGTATGCAAGGATGGTTCAACATAAGAAAATCAATCAATGTAATACACCATATAAACAGATTGAGAGAAAAAAACCACATGATTATATCTATAGATGCAGAAAAGGCATTTGACAAAATACAGCACCCCTTCCTGATAAAAACACTCCAAAAGATCGGAATACAAGGAAACTTTTTGAACATGATAAAGAGTATATATGAAAAACCTAAAGCCAACATTGTTTACAATGGCGAAATCCTGAAATCCTTCCCTCTAAAATCAGGAACAAGACAAGGATGCCCATTGTCTCCGCTCCTATTTAACATTGTCTTGGAAGTACTGGCTCGAGCACTGAGACAAGAACCAGATATAAAAGGCATTCAAATTGGAAGGGAAGAAGTCAAAATTTCATTATTTGCAGATGACATGATCCTATATATAGAAAACCCTGAGAGATCTACAACAAAGCTCCTAGAACTCATAAATGAGTTTAGCAAAGTCGCAGGTTATAAGATCAATGCTCAAAAATCAGTAGCATTTCTATACACCAATAATGAGCAAGATCAGGAGGAAATCAAGAAACAAATACCATTCACAATAGTAAATAAAAAAATCAAATACTTAGGAATAAATTTAACTAAAGAGGTAAAAAACTTATACATCGAGAACTATACAAGATTGTTCAAGGAAATCAAAGAAGACCTAAATAAATGGAAGAATATTCCCTGTTCATGGATAGGAAGACTGAATATTATTAAGATGTCTATCCTACCAAAACTGATCTACACATTCAATGCAATCCCAATAAAAATCAACACAGCCTTCTTTAAGGAACTAGAAAAACTAACTATGAAATTTATTTGGAATAAAAAGAGGCCCCGAATAGCCAAAGACATATTGAAAAAGAAAAATGAAATAGGAGGAATCACACTTCCTGACTTCAAAACATACTACAAAACATACTACAGTAGTGAAAACAGCATGGTATTGGCATAAAGAGAGACACACAGACCAATGGAATTGAATTGAAAGTTCTGATATAGAACCTCATATATATAGTCATATAATATTCAATAAAGCCACCAAACCCTCTCAACTGGGAGAGAATGGTCTATTCAACAAATGATGCCTGGAGAACTGGATATTCATGTGTAGAAGAATGAAAGAGGATTACCATCTCACACCTTATACAAAGATCAACTCAAGATGGATCAAAGACCTAAATATAAGAGCTGAAGACCATAAAGACCTTGGAGAGCAGTGTAGGGAAACATCTACAGGACCTTGTAATAGGAAATGGCTTCATGAATATCACACCAAAAGCACGAGCAGCGAAAGAACAAATAGATAAATGGGACTACCTCAAAATTAAAGCCTTCTGCACCTCAAAGGAGTTTGTCAAGAAAGTAAAAAGGGAACCCACACAATGGGAGAAAATATTTGGCAACCATATATCTGATAAGAGACTTATAACTTGCATATATAAAGAACTCATAGATCTCGAAAACAAAAAGATAAACAACCCATTTAAAAAATGGGAAAAAGATTTAAACAGACACTTCTCCAAAGAAGAAATACAAATGGCTAAAAAGCACATGAAAAAATGCTCCAAATCCCTAGCTATCAGGGAAATGCAAATCAAAACTACAATGAGATACCATCTTACTCCCATAAGATTGGGAAAAACAGTAGAATACAAATGCTGGAGAGGATGTGAAGAAAGGGGAACACTCATCCATTGCTGGTGGGAATGCAGAAGGATCCAACCATTCTGGAGGACAGTTTGGCAGTTTCTCAAAAAATTATCCATAGATTTGCCATATGACCCAGCAATACCACTGCTGGGTATATACCCATCAGATCTGAAAACAAGGACACAAACCGATATATGTACACCAATGTTCATAGCAGCATTGTTCACCATCGCCAAAAGTTGGAATCAATCCAAAAGTCCATCAACAGATGAGTGGATCAATAAAATGTGGTATATACACACAATGGAATACTACTCAGCTGTAAGAACCAATACACTACAATCGCACGTGATAACATGGATGAACCTTGAGAATCTTATGTTGAGTGAAGCAACCCAGGCATTGAAGGACAAATACTATATGACCTCAATGATATGAAATAAGTTAACTGCCTCAGAGAGCTAGAGTCTGGAAAAGTGGCTTACTGGAAATCGGGGGGTGGAAGAAGGCTGTGAGTTAATGTCTGTAGGGGTGGAATCTGTGATGAGCTGGGGGTAAGTATGAGCACAAAGAAGGGACAAAATGGGGGCAAGGGGTTACCTTCGGGTGGGGTTTTCTGGGTTTGAGGGGGGCTGGGGATGGGAAGAGGGGTAATATGGTCCAAGAAATAAGTGGGAGGGAGGGGCAACATACAAACATGGGAGAGTGCCAGAAGTTCATTGAGAACTAAATGTTGAGTAAAACGTATCAAAGTATAAGTAGGAGGGTTACCTGGTTAGGACGCTCAGGGGGTATGGTCTGATGTGGGACGGACTCCGGAGGGAATAGCTGAAGGCTCATTTTGCCAAGGTGGGTTCTACCATTGGGTGGGGTGGACCCATATCCTGGGGAAGTCTAATGCCGTCGAATAGAGAGAACTATATCTCTCGTGAGAAAGGACGGCTCCCAGGGAATTAGATTGGCAGGCGTTGTGGGCCCTAAGGGGAGGGGAAAATGGACGTGCAATGGATGGAACAAAGGTAAATAAGGGGGCAAAAGAGGAGTTATGTGAGAGTACACGAGGATGAATATAAAACACCTAATATTACACCAAAAACATATAGGGGACGACAGACTAATAATGAAAACCATAAGACAAAACATAGGATAACTAAAAAATTTAGAAAACTGTACAACCTAAAGTATGGACCACATAGTAAGCACAAATGTTACCTTGTTTGAAAACTATAGTTTTGGAATCTGTACATCAGTTTCAGGAAATATGATATGAATAAGTTAAAAGATTATTGCTGTGGAAGGGAAAAGGTTTTATGGTGGATCTGGGGAAATACTGTATATTGTATATATGAATTTTGGTGATCTAAGACTCTTCTGAAGCTGACATTATGTTGGGATTCACTTTACGGGAAGTTTTGGATCACAGAGTGGTTCAACAATGGCAGCGGAGGAATACTGATATGGGATGTTATTGACAGGATATATATGGTTGACAGGGAGTTATACAGGGCATATGCCCAGGGTATATGGTAATGTCTATATATACTCATAGTGGAAACAATTAAAAACAACAGCTGGGGGGGTACTGGGCTCCTGGCCGGGGGGTCACTGTTGTGGGCCCTGGGAGAGCAGCGGCAATCCTCCAGGTGCAACGGCAAGAACCAGGAAGGAAGGAGGGCCCAACAGTGGGCTCTTGATACTAATGGCTACACTTTTGAGCCTATGCACCTGCAATAAGAACAAGGCCTAGAGTAGCATTGTGCCTGGGGGTTTCCTCCTGACAGCCTTCATGTTACTCAAATGTGGCCACTCTCACAGCCAAACTCAGCGTGTAGATGTGATGCATTCCCCCCAGCGTGGGACACGACACCCGGGGATGAGCCTCCCTGGCACCGAGGGATCACTACCACATACCAGCTGAAGAAGCAACTAGAAAATGACCTTGAATTAAAGATTCAATGCGGAACAGCAGAATATACCTGTCTACATATAATAACATGACTTCGGGAAGCGGTTTGACCTAATGTAAGGGGGAAATGGAAAGGAGAAATGAGATTATAAGGCTGTGAGTCTCTAAAAAAGAATCTGGAGGTTGTCAGAAGGAATACCCCTATGTACAACTGAACAGAGTCTAAGAGACAGATAAGGTAGATACAACCCCAGGTATTGGTTCTTTTGAGGGATAAAGAGACCCACGGGTTCTATGGTCATGGCAGAAGGGGTTCACTGCCATGACAGATGGCCCTTCTTTGGAGCTGGTGTTTCTGCGTGATGGAAATGGACTCAGAGGGAATCTCTTTTCACAAGACTTGCATGCTACTTTATTGGAATTGTAGTTGGTGCTGGGTTTAAGATATATGTAGGGGATTTGAATCTCTGGACTGATAATATGACACCCAGGCCCAGAGCCTCAACAGACTTCAGCTCCTACACTTTGATTTATTGGACTTACTCCACTCAGCTAACATGGAGTTGAAGAAGGTCAACCACCACAACATGGAGCCTAGAGTGTCTACAACTAGAAGCGGGAAGAGTGCATCCAGTACCCACGTGCAATCTAAGCCCTCATTTGACATAGGTGTGCAATGGACACAACCAATCCAATGTCCACAGAGAAAATGTGGAATGGGTGTGGGAACGGTAGCCATGGGGGCTGCTGGGTGTGGGGAACGGGAGGAAGAGATGAGATGTGGAGGCGTTTTCGGGACGTGGAGTTGTCCTGGATAGTGCTTCACGGACAATTACGGGACACTGTAGATCCCCCCAGGGCCCACTGGATGGAACGTGAGAGAGTCTGGGCTATGATGTGGACCATTGACTATGGGGTGCAGTGATGCTCAGAGATGAACTTACCAGGTGCAATGGATGCATCACGATGATGGGAGAGAGTGTTGCTGTGGGGGGAGTGGGGGGCGGGGGCGGTGGGGTTGAATGGGACCTCATATATTTTTTTTAATGTAATTAAAAATAATAATAATAAATAAATATTTAAAAAAAAAAAAAAATGAGGGCGAGGGAAACAGACTTGGCCCAGTGGTTAGGGCACCCGTCTACCACATGGGAGGTCCGCGGTTCAAACCCCGGGCCTCCTTGACCCGTGTGGAGCTGGCCCACGCGCAGTGCTGATGCGCGCAAGGAGTGCCCTGCCATGCAGGGGTGTCCCCCGCGTAGGGGAGCCCCACACGCAAGGAGTGCGCCCCGTAAGGAGAGCCGCCCAGCGTGAAAGAAAGTGTAGCCTGCCCTGGAATGGCGCCGCCCACACTTGCCATGCCACTGATGACAACAGAAGCGGACAAAGAAACAAGACGCAGCAAACAGACACAGAGTACAGACAACTGGGGGAGGGGGGGCGGGAATTAAATAAATAAATAAATCTTAAAAAAAAAAAAAGAGGACGAAATTAGAATATTCACAGATAACTAAAAAAAAAAAAAAAAAGTAACCACAAAAGACAGAGCTCGCTCACTCTGCCTGGAGGGGCCCACAACAAATCTTGGTGTATATTTTCATCCTTCACCCCCATTTCTCAGCAAGCTCTGTTTTTTCCCCATTTCCCAATAAATTCTTTTTATTGGCCTAAGAAGCTGGCATGTTCTTAATTCTTTTTTGTAACATAGCCAAAAACCTAGAGGAATCCAGCAATTCCCATCTGCATTCTTACTGGCACAAAGCACATTAAATAACACCTCACTGGCTAATATGAAGAGTATCTCACCAGTGCCCATTTACCCCTGGCCTCATAGTAAGCTCTTAAGAGGGCTGAAGAAAGCCATTTGATTTTCCAACAAGGCTCGAGGCAATTCAAAGAAGAAAGAGAAGAGGCTTCAACATATGGTGAAAACTGGATAGCCACGTGCAAAAGAATGAAACTGAACCCCTTTCTTTTTTTTTTTTTTAAAGATTTATTTATTTATTTAATTTCCCCCCCTCCCCTGGTTGTCTGTTCTCTGTGTCTATTTGCTGCGTCTTGTTTCTTTGTCCGCTTCTGTTGTCGTCAGCGGCATGGGAAGTGTGGGTGGCGCCATTTCTGGGCAGGCTGCTCTTTCCTTTTCACGCTGGGCGGCTCTCCTCACGGGCGCACTCCTTGCGCGTGGGGGCCACGCGGGGGACACCCTTGCGTGGCACGGCACTCCTTGCGTGCATCAGCGCTGCGCCTGGCCAGCTCCACACGGGTCAAGGAGGCCCGGGGTTTGAACCGCGGACCTCCCATATGGTAGACGGACGCCCTAACCACTGGGCCAAAGTCCGTTTCCCTGAACCCCTTTCTTAGACTAGCCACAAAAATTAACTCCAAATGGCTAATAGACCTAAATGTAAGAGCTAAAACTATAATACTCTTAGAAGAAAACAAAGGTGTAAATCTTCATGACCTTCAATTAGGCAATGGTTTCTTAGATGGCCGGAGGGACCTCCATCCTAGAACTGGCTCCGGTGTAGAAGGCAGCTCACCAAGGTCCCCTATGGAACACTGTGGGAAAGCACCATGCAGCTGCCTGGAGCAGGGGATTGCTGGCTGTAAGATATACAAGGCAGTGCCCAGGACGCTGAGGAAACTGCTTCCTAGGGAAGAAGGGACTTTCGGGTTGGCGTAAATGGGGGAATTCTTAGGGCCACCAGTCAAGAGGCATGTGCAGAAAAGACTGGGGCAGCCCCATGCATTAGCCCGAGCTAATCTCTGAACTCATGTACAAGCCCTGAAGGAGAGTGCTAATACAGGTCAATCCCCAAAGGCTGGGAAAGGGGTTTCCTTCTTTCCTTCTTTTTGTTACATCCTGGCACTCAAGGAAAACTCTGTCCTTATCATATCTGTTATACAGGCTTAAGGAACAGATGACTCTGAGTCTAAATGCCAGCAATGACAACTAAGTTAAGATATCAAAATGTCCAAGTTTCAACAAAACATTACAAAACACACAAAGAAACAGGAAGTTATAGCCCAGGCAAAGAGAAGATTAAAGCATTAGAAACCATTAATGCGGAAGACCAGATATGGGACACATCAAAGACTTTTAAAAAGTGGTTCAAAGAGATAAAAAGGAAAACATAGACAAAAACTAAAGGAAATCAGGAAAATGACAGATGAATACAAAGAAATGATCAATAAAGAGACAGCAATTATGAAAAGGAATCAAAGCTTAAGACCAGAGTAACAGAAATTAAAAATACACTAGAGAGTTTCAACAGCAGATTGGAGCTGCAGAAGAAAGATTCAGTAAACCTGATGATGATTGAAATCATCCATTCAACGGTGATGAACTGAGAAGGCTGCCAAAGCACACCATCTGCTGGCAGACCAAGGAAGTGCATGTGAGGAAATTAAATAAGTAAGGATGGCGTTTTTCCAGCCTTTATAACCTCCCTCCCTAAGGCTCTAGGAAGTGCGTATAGAAACCATTACTTGGTCCAGAGCCCTGTTTCCACAAATGTGTGGAAGCTAAACAATATACTCCTAAGTAATCAGTGGGTCAAAGAAGAAATTGCAAGGTGAAGTCAGTAAGTATATTGAGACAAATGAAAACAAGAACACAACTTATCAAACTTATGGGATACAGCAAAGGCAGTCCTGAGAAGGAAATTTATAGCACTAAATGCCTACATTAAGAAAAGAGAGCTAAAATTGAAGACCTAACTGAACAGGAAAAAAAAACAAACAAAAAACGGAAAAAGAAGAGCAAGCATTCCTAAAGCAAGCAGAAGAAAAGAAATAATAAAGATTAGAGCAAAAATTAATTAAATTGAGAACAAGAAAATAATAGAGAAAATCAACAAAACCAAAAGCTGGTTCTTTGAGAAGATCAATAAAATTGACAACACCTTAGCTAGGTCCAACAAAGGAAAAAGAGAGAGAAGATGCAAATAAATACGATCAGAAATCAAAGTACAGAAGTTACAACTGACTCCAAAGAAATAAAAAGGATCATAAGTGGATATTATGAGAAACTGTATACCACTAAACTAGACAACCTAGATGAAATGGACAAATTCCTAAAAATGCACAAACAACCTACACTGATGCTACAAGAAATACAAAAACTTAACAAACCAATCACATTTAAAGAGATTGAATCTGTCACCAAAAATCTCCCAGTAAAGTCCAAGACCAGATGGTTTTACAGATGAATCCTACCAAGTATTTTGAAAAGAATTAACACAAATCCTGTTTAAACTCTTCAAAAAAAATTGAAAAGGAGAGAAAATTACCCAACATTTTATGAAGCCAACATCACCTTATTATCAAAACCAGATAGACACTATAAGAAAATTAAAGACCAATCTCTCTAATGAACATAAATGCAAACATTCTCAACAAAATATTTTCAAAGAGAATCCAACAGCGTATCAAAAGACTTGTATATCACAACCAAGTAGGATTTATCCCTGATATGCAAAGATGGTTCAAGACAAATCAATCAACATAATATACCTTATTAACAAATTGAAGGGAAAAAAAAAAAGATCATCTCAATCAATGCAGAAAAGGCATTTGACAAAATCTAGCATCCTTTCCTGATAAAAACACGTCGAAAGACAGGAATAGAAGGAATTCCTCAATATGATAATAGGCATATATGAAAAACCCATAGCCAATACTGTACTCAATAGGGAAAGATTGAAAGCTTTCCCTCTAAGATCAGGAAAAAGACAAGGATGCCCACTGCCATGACTGTTACTCGATATTGTACTAGAAGTTCTAACTGGAGCAACTAGGCAAGGAAAAAAAACATTAAAGGCATGCAAACAGGAAAAGAGGAAGTAAAACTATTTGTGGATATCATGATTCTATATTTAGAAAATTTGGAAACATCTACAACAAAGCTACTTGAGCAAAGAGGCAGGATACAAGATCAACATGCAAAAATCAGTAATGTTTTTGTATACTAGTATTGAACAATCTGAAGAGGAAATCGGGAAAAATTCCATTTACAATAGCAACAAAAAGACTCAAATACTTAGGAATCAATCTAACGAAAAAGTACAGAACCTACATGCAGGAAACTACAAAACAATGCTAAAAGAAATCAATGAAGACCTAAACAAATGGAAAGACATTCTGTGTTCATGGATTGGAAGATTAAATATCATGAAGATGTCAAGCCTACCCAAACTGAATTATAAATTCAATGCAATACCAATGAAAATGCCAACAGCCTACTTTACAGAACAAAAAGGGCAATTACAAAAGTTATTTGGAAAGGAAAGTACACCTGAGTAGCTAAAGGCATTCTGAGAAAGAAGAGCGACAGCAGGAATCTCACTGCCTGGTCTTGGAACAAAGCTAAAGTGGTCAAAACAGCATGGTACTGGCATAAAGATACACGCATTGATCAAAAGAATAGAACTGAAAATCCAGATATAAACCCTCACCTCTAGGGCCAAGTGGTTTTTGACAAACCTACCAAGTCCACGATACCAGGACAAAACAGTCTCTTCAACAAATGGACCTGAGAAAACTGAATATCCATAACCAAAAGAATGAAAGAGGGCCCCTATCTCACTCCCAATATAAGAATCAACTCAAAATGGATCAAAGAACTAAATATAAAAGTCAGAACCATAAAACTACTAGAAAAAAATGTAGGAAAGCATCTTAAAGACCTTGTGATAGGTGGTGGTTTCTTGGACTTTACACCCAAAGCTCCCACAACAAAATAAAAAATAGATAAATGGGACCTCCTCAAAATTAAACACTTTTGCACCTCACAGGAATTTGTCAAAAAGGTGAAAAGACAGCTGACTCAATGGGAGAAAATATTTGGAAATCACATGTCCAATGAGTTTAATATCCATGATATAAGAAGAAATGTTACAACTCAACAATAAAAAGACAAACAATACAATTAAAAAACGGGAAAAAGACTTGAGTAGACATTTGTCCAAAGAAGAAATACAAATGCCAAAAAAACACACGAAAAAATGTTCAACATCACTCATGATTAGGGAAATGCAGATCAAAACTACAATAAGGAAGCAGCTGTGGCTCAATCAGTTGAGCTCCCATCTACCATACCGGAGACCCTGGGTTCACCTCCGGGGCCTCCTTGTGAAGGCAGGCTTGGCCACACGCCACGGAGAGTCCCGGGCCCACAGGTGCTGCAGAGAGCTGACTCAGCAAGCTGATGCAACAAAAAAAGGGAGATAAGTAAAAACACAGAAGAACGCACAGTGAATGGGCACAGAGAGCAGACAGCAAGCAAGCTGCAAGGGAGGAAGGGAAATAAAAAATAAATAAATACAGACACAGAAGAACGCACCGCGAACGGATGCAGAGAGCAGAGCTCGCAAAAAACCATGGGGGTGGGGGGGTGGGGGTAAAAAAAAACAAAAAACTACAAACTGTGAAGTATTCACATGATGGAATATTATGCAGGTGTAAGAAGAAATGAAATCATAAAGCACATGACAATATGGATGAACCTAGAAAGCATTATGTTGAGCGAAGCAAGCCAGAGACAAAAGAACAAACACTGTATGACTGTGCTACTATGAACTAAATATATTGTGCAATATATTATATGATTCCATTTGTATAAAATTTAAATATAAATCAATTTATAGGGATGCAGACTTGGCCTAATGGATAGGGCGTCCGCCTACCACATGGGAGATCCACGGTTCAAACCCCGGGCCTCCTTGACCCGTGTGGAACTGGCCCACACACAGTGCTGATGCGTGCAAGGAGAGCTGTGCCACACAGGGGTATCCCCCACGTAGGGAAGCCCCATGCACAAGGAGTGCGCCCCGTAAGGAGAGCTGCCCAGGGCGAAAGAAAGTGCAGCCTGCCCAAGAATGGTGCCACACACATGGAGAGCTGACGCAGCAAGATGACGCAACAAAGAGAGACACAGATTCCCGGTGCTGCTGATGAGGATAGAAGCAGTCACAGAAGAACACACAGCGATTGGACAGAGAACAGACAAATGGGGGGAAAGGGGTGAGAAATTTTAAAAATTATTTATTTATAAAGATAAAATTAGATTAATGGTTATGGATGGCTGGGGAAGACATGCTAAGGGATATGGAGTTTTCCTTTTTGGAATAACAAAATGGTTCTAAAATTTTTTGTGGTGATGAATGCACAGCATTGTGATTATACTAAAAGTCACTGATTATACACTTTGGATAGATTGTATTATGTGGGACTATATCTGAATAAAACTGCTTAATAAATAAATAAAAGTGCAAGAAAAGTCAGAAATAGCAGGTATGTACAGCAGGGGAAACAGATTGAGAGGTGAAGAATTTCCTTATTTGTTGTCTGTTATTATTATTGTTGAAAAAATGAAAATGGTCTAATAATGATTAAAGTGATAAATGCACACCTATGTGACTATACCAAATACCACTGATTGTACACTTTGGATGAACTGTAAGCTTTATTAACATGTACCAATAAAATTGATTTGTTTTTAAAAAGTGTAATGAGAAGTCAGTGGTTTTAGATTCATAATGTATAAACTAATTAGTGACAATAACTACATAAAGGTAGGGATAGGGAGGGGCATAGGAACATAGTTTGTGTATACTATTGAGATTAAGTTGTTAACAAAGCAAACAAGACTATTATAGATTTAGAATACTAAATTTAAACCCCATCTTAACTATAAAGAAAATAATGGGGATTATGCAAGCTCATACATAGAGAGAAAAAGTAGAGTACAAGTTGCCAGAGGCAGGGAGCAGGGGAAAGAGTGATTAATGCAAAGTGGGTATAGGGTTTGTTTGGGGAGGTGGGAAATTTTTAGTAATGGAAGGTGATGAGGGTACCAAAACATAGTGAATGTGATTAATCCCACTGAACGGTACTCTTGGGAGGGGCTACAATTGGAAAGGTTATGTTGTGTATATGTTCCCATGAAAGAAAAAGACCTAAAGAGACAATGACAATTAAAGGCAATACATGTTCCTGGATGGGATCCAAAAAAGAAGAGAAGGGTCAAAATGACATTATGGAGACATAAGAAAAAACTAGAATATAGTCTGAAAACTTTCCATCAGTATAAAAATTTCTTTAACTCGATAACTGTACTTGATATGGACACATTAAGTGAATATCCTTGTTCAAAGGCAATGTACCTGGCAGTGCTAAGTGTTCAAGAAGTATGATGTGGACAACCAACATGTAAATGTTCAAAAAATGGATTGATAAATAGATGACCAATGGAGAAATAGACAGATAGACAAATGGAACAATAGGATGAAGAAATAGATGATACAATGACACAGCAAATGTGGCAAAACGGCAAAATTGGTGGATCTTGGTATCTGGGTGATAGGGGTATGTTGGAGTTCTCTGTATGGGGTTTTTATTATTTTTGTAACCGTCCTGTAAGTTTGAAAATATTTTATAGTAAATAGTTTAAAATGGAAAAAAAAAGAAAGACACAATAACAAGTGTTGGTGGAGAGACTGGAAATCTCATACATTGCTGGTGAGAATGTAAAATGGTGTAACCACTCTGGAAAACAGCCTGGCAGATCCTTGAAAGATTAGACATAAGAGCTGGCATTTGGCCCAGCAATTGCATTCCTATGTATATACCCAAGAGAAATGAAAACATGTCCACATAAGAACTTGTATGCAAATATTTACAGCAGCATTATTCAAAAGAACCAAAAAGTGGAAACAACCCCATGTCTATCTACTGATAAATAGATAAACAAAATGTGGTTTATCCATACAACTGAATATCATTCAGCCATAGAACACAGCTGAACATGGATGAACTCTGGAAACCATCTGCTCAGTGAAAGAAGGCAGTCACAAAAGACAACTGAGTGTCTAATTCCATTTAGATGAAATGTCTAGAAAAGGCAAATCTTTAGAGCCAGAGAAGAGCTTACTGGTTGCCGGGCGTTGAGGGAGTGTTTACCTAGAAGTGGATGTGCGTGTCTGTGTGTGTGTCAGGGAGAAAGATGGAGGGGGGTGATCACCAATGGGTATGGTGTTTCTTTTTTGAGGTGATAAAAATGTCCTAAAATTGATTGTGGCGATGGGTACACAACTCTGTGAATATATGAGAAATCACTGAACTACATTCTTAAGTGAGTGATTTATATCAAATTGTATCATACATAATAATATCTCAATAAAGTTATTTCCAAAATGTGTCATTGGGGTATCTTCTGCCATAAGATGGCACTGAATCGAGACCACACCATTTCATAGGCATTGGGGCAACAAACTGACTTGTGGTGAAAAACTCCTGCAAAGACTCCTTCATCCCAGAAGGCTATTCCTCAACAGCAAAGGAAAATCTCTTTCAGAGCTGGAATCAGGACTTCAGGGTCGCGAGGGCCAAGGCCAAACCCCAGGTCTACGTGGCAGGCCAGGGAGGGCTAAGAGACCAGGTCTAAGTATCATATTCCTGCCTAGGACTTGCTGGAGTACTCCGCATTCATCATCTCTCATCCTCCACATCATTCTGCAAGAGTCTATTGCTCCCATTTACAGATGGGCACAGTACGATTCAGAGAGGTTGCATCACTGGTCTGAGGTCATGAGCTTCCAATTCACTCCAATGCCTCCAATTTTTCCACATGGGAACCACGCTAGTGCAATATGGTTTTATACAAAGGGTAGTAGACGGTGGGAAAGGACACTGATACAGAGAGCTGGTTAAGGTACTAGAAGCCAAAGAGGAGGGCACAGTAGTGCATGGAAAAGACCGCATTGCAACTGGCTGCAATGTCACAGAAACCCATCTTCAGTGGTTACATTTCCTTGATGCCAACGCCATTCCCCATCACCACTCAGAGCTCGTTCCTGACTCCCTGAATGAGAAAGACTTTGGAAGCAGTACAGGAGAGCAGGTATAGCATGGTCTTTGGAGTCAGAAGGCCCTCAGAGTTGATTCTGGCAGTAGCACTTTCTAGCCCGTGACCCGGGCAGGTCACCTGCTGCCTGAGTCTGGAGATAAGGTCGCCTACTCATATGGTTGTCCTGAGATGAAATGAGCTGACCCTCAGAGAGGGCTTTTCTGACACAAAGTAAGACCACAATTAATACGAGTTCCCTCTTCCCTTTCCTTTGGAGCCCTGAAGGTCAAATAAGGGTCTGAGTGGCAAGGAAGTTCAGCAGCGACCTGCTAAAGGTAAAGTCTAATGGGAAGTACAGCAGATGTTGCCTAGACTGTGCAAATGTCCCAGAAACACTTCACATCTACATCAAATATTGCCTTAAGTCCAGCTTCCTGGATTCAAGTTCAGCCTTGCCCTGAGCACATGACCTTGGCCACACTGCTGACCCTCTCGGGTGCCTGGTTTTCTCCTTTGAACGATGAGCACCACAGCACCTGCCTCATTAAGTCCATGTGAGAGTATCAGCATGCTCGGGACATTGTGAGACCTGGATACACACTGGATGTTATTTTTATCTTTACTGTCTTTGACCTGTTCGTTAATACTAATTTCTATGACGTTGAACTCTCACACAGGAGCTTGGTACCAAAATCCTCTTCTGGAGCACACAGCCCAGCTTTGGCTTCCTCAGCCGCCCTGTGGGAAGGGCCATCCATGCCCTGAGTGATCCCCTCTGCCTAGGGAGTTACAACCTGGCAGCACTGAGCACCCATACCCTTTACATGATCCAATCAGCCTGGATGGTGCTAAGGCAAATCTCCCAGGTCCCTGGCTGACTAGGGTTGTGTCCCCAGTGTGCAGGCTCTGAGACATCTATGTACCAAAGCCATCTTCTGGTGCACGTGTTTCCTGAGTGGGATGGGCTGAAGAGAAGGTGCCCTGAAGCTCTGAATCACCCTGCTCTGGGGCCGTGGGAGGCACCAGGCTCTGCTGGCCTCTGCGGGGCGGGGCTACTCACTGTGGAGGGAGGGGAGCCTCGTAGCAGAGCTCTCCAGCAGGGGGCACTAGCTGTCCAGGCTGAGCCCTTTCACAGCTCTGGACTGAAGCCTGGCCTGACCAGGGCAACAGGGAAGCCAGGCTCCCTGGGGACAAGGCCTGCGTGCTCAGTTTCCTGAGACCGCCTGGGTAGCCGTGCTCCAGTCAGTGCTCTGTGCCTAGGCGCTCACCAATGGCAGCCTGGACAGAGCACAAGCAGCCTTCTCTCCAAGACTCAGGGCCAGCTGGTGGGCAGCACAAGGCACCAGGTTTGTAAGAAACACTTGTGGGGATGTGGCCTTGTGGGGACAGCACTGCTACAAGTGACTCTGAGATACTGCCACATGAACTTGAGTCATGCAACTCAAATCCTAATTCCCAATAAGAGTGGTAACCTGGAGGGTAGATAGGCCTGTTGCTGCTCCTGCTGCTAAAAAAGGACCCTGCCCAGGGCCAGCAGCACCTGCTTTTGAATAACCTCACTGGAGACAAAGCTTCTCTATCTAGAGCCAACTAAATCCACTACCATTCAGAGGCACATCTAGGTCAATCAGCAGTTTGGGTTCCAAACTGACTCCTACTCTGTGCCAAGATACTCATGGACCTTGTGGTCTCTTTCCAGATTCCCTGGGCCCTCACTGCCATGAAAGGACAGCCTCAGGAGCTGCTCCTTCCTTCTTCACCATCTTCATGCCCCTAGAACTGTGCAGATAGGGCTTGGACATTCGAACAGGACCACAGAAAACCAGAAAGCTATACAAGTAATGAATATTGGCAATGTTCGTACTTGGGCTTGAAAGATGGAAGCCAGCAGAGTCCTTAGGAGAACCCCCCCCCCAGCTCTGGGCCTCTGGCCAGATAAGCACCAGGGGCGCTTTCTCCTTGCCCACACTCAAGCCTGAACATCTACCTTTTGCAAAGGCAGGCCTAAGGGGTGGGTGGAGAGTGGGTCAGGGAGGCAGACAGTGATGCTCAGAGAAGGCAGGACAGAGACAGAAAGAATACAACACTCGTTTGGTTATCTGAGCAAGTTGGATTGCCATTTAGTTTCTCATCTGAAAAATGAGGCTCATCACACCTACCTCCCAGAGCTACTGAGAGGCCAGCACCAACAGTTTAGATTTCCTGTCCTCTTGGGCTCTGGCTTTACCTTTGCAAGTGCCAACTGGATGACTAAATCTTTTCGGTTTGGGATGACTACGTCTTAACACCAAGCTGTAACCCAGAGTCCAGAGTGCTGGGAGGCACTCCTCGTCAGGTAACAGGGTGGCTGTTGCCTTGGTGGCTACACTGTAGTCAGACTGGTGTATGAACCACCTTAGAAGCCAAGCCACTTCAGCCTGACCTCCTTGAAAAATGAACATGCCCTCCCTGCATTCCCACCCCAACCTCCTAGCATGATCGGTTTATAGTGATTCCCGGAGAAAAGAATGCAGCCCAGACTGAAGGTGGCAAAGGCTCACAGCAAGCAGTGGTCACCCTACCTGATGACACAGTTGCCTCGGTTAGAAGCAAAGATAACGATGGGGGCGATGGAAGATTCCAGGGCCCGGTGCAGGTAAGTGAAGCACTCGATGTCCAACATGTGGACCTCGTCGACAAACAGCACACCAGGAACCAGCTCAGCAATGCCCTGGTCGATGTACTTGTTCACAACCTTGTTGATCTCTCCCCGAAGTTTGTCTAGGAGACAGCATGGATGGGCAGCCATGGTTAGCATGGGGTGGAGGACACACGGACCGCCACCCTCTCTCTTCTCTGAGGTGAATCTGAATTCACCGCAACCTGAGCTTGGGCAGCTGCTCTACTACAAGCCCTGTGAGCCCAGGCAGGTCGCTTCCCCCTTGCCAGGGATGGTACCATCATCTGAAAACAGGCATGATTACACTGCCCAGCACGAAATCAGCTGCCTCCGTTGAGGATGTGTTTGGTTACGATTGCAGAAGATCTTTGGATGATTCTGAATGGGAATGTCTTCATTAGGGGTGTGCACTGCCAGTCCGTCACACTCCCCACCACACCACACCATCTCACACCCGCTCGAGTTAGCTCCCTGTCTGAGCCCAGTCATGCTGGAGTTTGGGAGCCCTGGATTAAAAAAAAAAAGTTCCAGATGCAAATGTTCCTGTTCTGCACTCAATAAATGACCCCTTCTCTCAGTGCTGTATGCCACAGCTGCGGTTAATTAACTTTCAATCAAGTGCCTCAACTAAGGAAGGGAGTGCATTTAGAATCCTCGCTGGGGAAGCCTGGGAGGCATGAGAGGTTCCGTAGGAAGATCTGATCGCAGAGCTCTCGAAGGTCACAGTTCTCATTTTCCAACCCAGATCCTGGGCCATTATTAGAAAAGAGCTGCTCACAGACGGAACGTGAAACATCTTCCATCAAAGCCATGAGGCAAGGATGGCCACAAAAGGATGCATGGTCAAAACTGTGTCAAGAGACAGAAACCGCTCTTGACGACTCTGACGGACAGCCTCAGATTGCTCCATTGGCCAAAACTTTAAAGAAAACAGTTGCTTTAAAGGTTAACCAATGTTTTAAGGTGACAAAGCTGTGATTGATAATTAGAAAAAACAGGGACTTCAAAGTTGGGATGAGAAGCAGGGTAAAATAAAGGCCCACTTGGGAGCAGCGATGTTTCTAATAAGTGCTGGGAAGGTCTTGTGGTCTGCTGGGAGGAAGGCACGGTGGAACCAAGGCAGCATCATCTGCTGTGCTCAGGTGTGCTCTGGCAAGAAGTTAACCTGGCGGAGCTAAGGCCATGCAAATCCACAGTTCTGGGGCCTCAAACAGACCAGACTGTTACCGCCTCCATTTCCAGACAACAGAGGAAGGAGATCTGTGCTGTCCCGGGGGGTGGCTCACCAGGTCGGAGAGCACGCACCGTCCAAACATGACCAAAACTATCAGGAGAAGATCAAGCTCCGAACCCAGAGAAAGAAAAAACTAGCTTTGAGGCACCTCTTTGAGTTCGGGGAATTCACTCAGAGAGGCTCCCGCAGCGTATCAGCATCCAGGGCCCGCCAGCTCTGCTCCCTGCCAACAGGCCCTGCTGGTTCGCTTACCTGTGATTTCGGTCTTCTTTGGCTTCATCAACTGGCCCATCATGGAAAGAATGTCTTGTCCTCCCTGCGGAAGAGAAGACTTATAGTCAGCCCTGCTTGCCAAGGCAACTGCAAACACCCCATCACCCAAGTGAGGGTGCCAAGCCCTGTTCCACTGGTCTCAACTCAATGTGTGGGGTACATTATTCTTTAAACTTCTAGAGGACCGAGAGGACTCCCTCCAAAAGTCTGAGGAGTTCCCAGAAGCAGGAATTTGTAGAGGTGGCCCATTACTTGTAAGAATCAAACAAAATCCCTTAGTGTGAAATACAAGCTCTGTGGGACCTGCCCCAGCCTCCTCCTCTAGCTTTATCTCTTTCTACTCCCTCATTCCTTGATCCAGCCACATAGAACTACTAATCCTTCCCTGAAAACTCCCAAGTTCTTTTATGACTCGGTGCCATCTGCCAGGAATACATTCTCTTTTCAGCAAAGAATCCATTCATCCACTGAAGTTTAAGTCAGATTCCCTCTGTGGGGCCTTCTCTGACTCACTGAGCTGAGCCCCCCTCCCCTACCAATTTCCCTGCTCCTTTGAAACAACAGGCCATCAAACTAAGCTTACAGACACACCACCACCACCTGTTTTTGTGCCTCCACTCCCTAGACTGGGCTTCAGTCACGTTAGCCCACCCCTGCAGAATGGCTGGCTCTACCACAGATTTACTGCTTGCCTGCTCCTGACAGTGCGGCTGGCAAGAGGTAGAGGCTGGTGTTTTGTCATTTATTCAGCCTCTCATGACTACCTGCCGGGTACCAGGCCCTGGGACAGAGCTGTTCACTACACATTAAACAGTAAAAGGCCACCAGTGTTTACGGAGCCCCTACCATCCCTGATCCTCCAAACAGCCCTGCGAGGTAAGAACAGTTTTTGCCCTATTCACGGAGGGGGAAACTCAGAATCAAAGACTATATTCCAGAAAACTCAGAGTAGCCAATCAGCTCCTCAGTAAGAAAAGCCCAATGCCTGACTTCTGATGCCCAGTACAGCACTCTGCACACCGAAGGCCCCTTAGGAGGCCAGTGGGGACCAGCATGCCACCTACTGACGGGGCCTGTGGTCCAAGGTGAGTCGTCAGCAACCTCCTGTCCACGGCTAACCAGAAGACAAAACGCACAAGGTTTCAAGTCAAAAACCCTCCCTAAAGCCACAGTGAGGAGGGAGGCCTCTTGAAAACTGAAAATGAAATGACACTCAGAGACTTCCAGCAGGGAAAAGCTGTTTTATTTCACTGTCCCAGTAATGTCATGAAATGAGAAGGTACTTTCCCCCTGTTTAACCCATCAAGGCAAAAGTATCCATCAGAGCTTCTAACCAGTATGAGGATCAGATAAAGAGTTTCAGCTCAAAGCCAAAAAAAAGGGATTTTGCTAAGCAGGGAGAAAGGTGCAGCTTTGTCAAGCATCTGAAATCCTGCACAGGGCTGGAGGAACACTCCTGCCCTGCCTGTCATTGCAGGAGTGAGCCGCTGCTGGAGAGGAGCCATAGAGGAAGCTGGCGAGCTCAGGGCCAGAGGCTTGGCTGGGATAAGAAACAATACATGTGAAATCATCTGTGACTAGAGCATTTGAATTGCAAACAAAGGAATCCCTCCTAGCTCATGTCAATGTTAATTGCTGAACATTACAGAGAGAAAAGGATGGGTCTGCCCCAAGAAACAGTAGCAAGGCTCTGACAATTCACTTCCAAAGCTTCCGTGCACATACAAAAGGGTTCATGTGCGGAAGGGAAGAAGGGATGGAGGCATCGAGGCAGTACCTGGGGCCTCGCATTGGCCACATCCAAGTCATGCAAGGTCACATCCTGGATGATTTCTTTCTTCTTGTGCACATCCCCCTTCGGCAAGGGGACGTACTCTTCAGCTTCAAGGTCGAATTCTGTGGCATAGGTATCACACCTGCCCTGCCTCTGCAAAAACAGACAAACATGAATAATGCCTGGTTGAGTATTCACTCCCAAGTCCCCCAATGGCACAGTGCTAAGTGAGATAAAGTCTCGGTTCCCAATCGCGGGCACGAGAGCCTACCTGACAAGCTCCAAATACGCCCCACACCCCTGCTGCCAAAGAAGGACGTTATCTGCTCATCGCGGGCTCCAAAACCCCACTGAAAACACCTGATACTTTCTCCCAGAATCTTCCCCCTGCCCTCCTCTCTTTTAACTGTATGCAATTCCCGATAAAGGGCAAATCCAGTAGATTAACTGGAGACAGAGAGAGCTGTTCAAACTCTTTTGTAGGTGGGTGATTTATTGTATGATATGAAGTATTATGCTCATCCATTAAACAGTGAGGAACACTGTACAAGACACTGAAAATCAGATATAAAAAGAATGCCAACTAATGCAGCATTCCTTTCCACATGCATATATCTTGGGAAGAAAATACCAAAGAGATAAAAGGAAGATTAAATGCGCTGCACATTTCAATTTGAAAATGACTAAAGTTGTTTTGGGTTTCTCACCCTGTACTCTATTCCCCCCCCAAATAGCTCTTAGTATTTTTCTAAGACTATCAGTTTTAATCATGAGAAGGTTCAAGAATGAAGAAAGTCAAAGTTACTTAACTCTAAAGGGGTACCCACTGACCTTCCCTCAACATAGTACTAGACGCCAGCCTGTGTCCTACACATCTCGCACCTTTTGAAGGAAGCACTTTGTTTTCACCCCTGTCTCCAAAGGGCAAACGAATCAAGGACGGTGCTCCATCCCAAGGAACATATTACCTTTACAGCCCCACTGTTGGCTTCAATGTAAATCACATCTCCAGCCTCCACGCGCTCTTTCTGCAAACTTTCAAAAATGCTGGGGTCCAGCTATAAAAAACAACGGTCAATCAGAGAACTGGAACACAGGTCATAGTTATTTCTGACATCCATTGTAAGACAGCCCTACCTATTTCTATAAGAGATATGAGGTAGCTAAAGGCTACCAGGAAAGGAAGTGTGCATTTTGGGAAGTGCTGCTTTTCTCTAGATCATCCCAATGCAGACCTCACAGGAGACTGTTAAATATCTTGATATTACATGGCAGCTTCCTGCCTAAGGATTCAATATTTAGAACAAGTTTTTCTAGATTAAATTTCAAAGAGAGCTATATTAGAGAAGGTGGCTGTGGTGGAAAAAAAAATGGGACTTTGGTCCCAAACAAAATTGGAGTCCAAACTCAGGGCTAAGGGAAATAAGCCAGACACAAGAGGTGAGCATGTAGTATATCATTTCATTTATATAAAATGTCCAAAAAGGGCAGATAAAGACAGAGAGTAGTTTAGCAGTTTGGGGTTTGCGTGGGAATGGTGAGCAGCTGTAAATGGGCACAAGGTTTTGTTTGGAGGTGATAGGAAGGTTCTGAAACTACACTATAGGAAGGGCTGTACGACTCCAGAAACAGACTAAAATTCCTTGAATTCACACTTAAAATTTTATTTAAAATTATATCTTAAAAACACTGTTAAAACCAACAACCAGCCCAGGGCTCTGTCTCTTATTAGATGGTTAGATACTGATGGCCTCCTGGCAACACTCTTCAGAGTCCTGGAACAAGGGTTGGCAAGCAACTAAGGCAGGGCCTGGGATGAGGGAAGCTGAGAAACGAGGCAATTGTTACTAACTGTATTCTCCTGGCTAGGATTCCTTAGCCTCTTTCAGCCTGCAGTACACGGATGGCTACTGAAATATCCTTCACGTATTTGAGCTCCTTCTATCTAACTGTCTCATGCATAGGCTGAAAATATCAAATACTACTTGACTGGGAAGAAAAAAGGCGTCTTTCCCCTTATGTTATTTTTTTAGAGAAATTTGTACAAATAGCACTGTATTTGTACAATGCTAAAATTTAAACTGCTAAAATTTAAACTGCACACCTTATTTTATCTATCCTGCATCAGAGAGTAAACTTTTAATTTTTGCCTCATGCCTTTTTATTCCGGCTGATTTCCCAAATGAATTGGTTGAAGATGTAATTACTGGAAAGATGGCAGGTCCCCCTAAGAAATCTAATTAATCCAGAATGGAAGAGATGGAGGTAGGTATAAAAGAGATATTTGCAGAGGCAAGCTCTTGAGATGGAAACCCTGTTAGGAAAAAGAAAAACGACCATTTGAAGAAGTGACATTTTTATGATCTCCATAAAGCAGTGACCACGAAACAACCTTACAGAATCAAAGAACCATAAAATCGTAGAAAGGAGTAAAGATGGAGAAATTATATGGTCAATCTACCTCCATTTATAGATGAGAAAACTGAGGCCTAGGGAGATCAACTGACTCGCCAAAGGTCATGCAGTAAGTTAGCAAGCTGACAGAGTAATGGTTAGGACTCGGGAATTCGCTGTAGGATTCCAGCATGACCACTTAACCAGCTCTATGATCCTGGGAAAACTGCTTAACATACATACAGGGGTATGAGCCTCACCTCTTTATCTGTGAAGTATGAAAATTTTATACTCAAAAACATATACATATGTAAATTTATAAATAACATGAATGACAATAAGGTATTTGTTGTAGCAATTAGCCTAGGGGCCTGGCAAATTCACTAAATGAAGCTGTGATAATATTATTTATTATTATCAATAATGCAAAGACTACAATCCAGATTGCCTCGTTTCTCTAATTTAAGGTTCATACAATGACATTCACAGCTACCACTGATGAACTAACCAGGTGCCACACCTAGTGCTATAATTCCAATCTCTCATAATTTTGTGAGATAGACACTTTTTGTTTCCATTTCCTGCTCAGAAGCTAAGTCACTTTCCTGGGGCCACGCTGCTGTCAGCAACAGAGCAAGGATTCCCTTTGGAACTCTGTCTAATTCCAAACTGCATGCTCATCCTCTAGGGCCCCTGTTGCCTGTGAGGTGTCCAAGAGACGTGTCTGAGGAAGGTGGCTGAGGCCCTTTTACAGCCCAAGCCTGCCACAGGATTAGCCACTAAAGCGACTCCAGGTTTTCAGTCCCTGACACGTAAAGAAACTGCAGTCAGGAGTCTCCATCTGGCTCCCCGAGGAAGTCCTTCCATCATCCATTACACAACTCCTCCCGGACTACTCAAGGCTGCTTCTTGCTGTGAAGATGAGTTCTGATAACTGGAAAAATGAATGCCCAGGGTCGGAGAGCGGCCCGGGACCTTTGACAAACGGTCAAAAAGGAACAGGGGAGGGCAGAAGATAATCTCTTGAGACGTCATCACACAGCCACATTTTAACATACAAAATTTCCTAGGGCTACATCAGCAAAGGGAGAGCTGCCTTTATTGAGACCTACCCGCTCCACACCAACTATTGCTTTACGCATTCATATCTCAAGCCTCAAAGGACACTGCAGAGGCACAGAGAGGTTACCCCACCTGTCCAAAGCCACACTGACCTGAGAGAGTTCTGTCCAAAGAAAAAGGCCCACCAACATGTACTCACTTTTAACTGTTTCGTTCCTTTGGCTGTTTTGAGTCCTATGATGACATGGCTAATGGTTTTGCCATATCCCCCCATGGGGTTCTCTGTCTCGCATGGCGTTAGCTCTGTGACTTCACCCTCATAAACCTCCTTGGTCTCCTTTATCCGCAGCCCTGGAAGAGATGGCAGGTGCGCTGTGGTGAGAAACAGAATTCTATCGCTCATATAATCTCTCTCTCTCATGCTTCTTGGCAGTCTTTTTTAGCCACAAAACTTACATGTCACAGGAACTGATAAGTCAGCCTTAAGGTACTTTCAAGAGTATCATCATAGATTTGAGAGCACTGAAAATGCATAAATGTTCATTGGAAATACTATCCAGAAATGCAGAAAAAAAAAGTTTTATTTCAATTTCTTAAGGGAAATTTCTGGGTTCAAATCTAGAACTAGAGACAGGCTATAATTTTCATCTCCTACGCCTCCAGTCTCTAAAACCAAACTGTTCTCCTCCACTTTGGTAGGATGGTGACTACCAAAACTCCTGCCCATTTCATGCATTTTTCCCCTCAAAAGAAATTTTAAAACCAATGGAGGGAACAAGTGTAGCTCCATGGTTGAGCACCTGCTTCCCATGTACAAGGTCCCAGGTTCAATCCCTGGTACCTCCGAAAAAAATAAAAATAAACATAAATGGAATAACTCACTACATGCTTTGTGACACTTTCCATCTGAGCAAGGTACACTTTAATACAGACATATACATCAACAGCATGTGCTTCTTGACCCTGGATTCAAGGGTTCTTTCTGTACCTCTGGGAGACCCCTGCTGCACACCCCCAGAAGAACCACCCAGCTTTCATTCATCATCTGCAGTGAGTTGGTGTATGATTTTTTTTCAGGGGCAGAACAATAGAACCAATTGACAAAGCAACCCCTATCCCCACCCCAACAATAAAAACACTGATATTTTTAAGATAAGAATATTGTAAATGCAGACAAACACACTTTAGTTCTAAATATCGCCCACAATAGCTGTTCAACTAAATGTCCGCCGACTAAGACTTGTCAAATTAAATTTTAGAACATGTACGCTATGCTTTTTTGTGCAATGTTTTTGCTGCCTGAAGTAGTCCTTCCCTCCTTTTTTGTCTAACCAAGGCTACCTTCCAGATTCTTAGCACAAAACATATCTCCTCTAGAAGGCTTTCCTTGACACATCCTTCTTTTTCATCCTCCGAATCTTCTCCCATAGCAACCTGCACTTTCTACCAGTACAGCACCAGCATATGACAGTGTCAAGACCGGGAGAACTTGCCTTCCCCCTTGCTAGACTGTGAACACCTGAGCTGAGGGCCAAGGACAGAGCAGCCACACATGAATGGATAAAGTCAGTTAGAGGTGAGGGGGTTGTCATTCAGCACGCCATCCAATAGCCAAGAAATCTGCAGATACTTTTGCAAGTTTTATATATTATCCTGACAATTCTGAGGATGTCATGTGCTGTAATAGCCTGTGTCACCATAACAACCACAACCTCTACAGAAACCCAAGCATTTTCTGAATCAAATCTTTGTTTCCACCTGAAGTTAAGACAGGCATGTCTCTGCCTGCTGGACCAGGGGAACAGTGAGCAGTGACTCGAGGGGGGCATAAAGAACTTCTGGAGATCTAATAAGGCCTGTTTCTTGATCTGAGTGCTGGTCACATGAGTATATCCGCTCTATGAAAACACACCAAGCTCTAGGTTTTGATGATTTATGCTTTTCTGTTCTGCTTCAATAAAATTTACATTCAAATGAGAAAAGAAGAAACTGGACTTTTCAAACAAAGTAGTGATAATCATTAGGAACTTAAGGTTTTCTTAAACAGAAAGACAAACGCACATCACTGAACACTGCTTCTCTGAAAACACATGGGGCACACACCAACTCTCCCAGTTTCCCAAAGTCTGGATTGAGAGATATGGGTGGCTTTCTCTGCAACGACAGCCAGAGCACAGAAACATTAAGGCTATTTAATCTATTTTGGGAGGACCCTAGAACACCAAAAACACGCCATTCTAAGCCACCACGTCGGCCATGGAACAAAGGTGAGGAGAGGAACACCTCGGGCCACGCTGACTGAAGAGGTCTGTGAGCAGCAAGAAGAGCCGACGGGCCACCCCGAGAGAATCAACTCCAAGCTGACGCAGCGGCCTCTTGGGCGCCAGCGTGGAGCACGTTCCCGTGCAAAGGCGTCGTGACCTTCATTCCATCCTCATCACACTGGAAGAGGGAGACCACAGGAGGTGCCGTCACAAGTTTATTTCCACTCAGCCCTCTGACACTGCCAGGGCTGAGGACTCTTTGTCTCCACTTTACAGATGGGGGAACCTGCTCCAAGAGGGGAAGGAAAGAGCTATTTCCTCCTTCATAACTGGAGAATCAATGCCAGAACCAGTTTCTTCCCACCACACCACAGGCCTTGCCTAGCAGATAACCCTTTCCATAACACTTACTCTGCCTTTGCCCTGTTCTGGATAGTATGTGCATACTTGGGAGTGACTCTAAACTCCATCTAATTCCTATTTTACAAAGGGAAAAAACAGAGAGAAATGAAGTGAAACCCATAAATGAAAAAGTTATGTAAGGGCATATCAACCAATGTATTATGTAGATTCATATTTGTAGCCTCATTCCAGCAAGGAAACTACAAAAGAAAATACATTTTGACACTTATTAAACAACTGCAAATTTGAGCATTAACTAGGTATTTGATATGAAGGAATGACTGTTCAGCTTCTAAGTGTGATAAAGGGGTTGTGCTTATGTTTTTGTTAATGTCCTTATTTTTCAAAGAGACATACTGAAAAGTTATGGATAAAAATCAGGTGTGATGGAAAAGCGATAGAGATGACTCAAGCTTCACCATGAGATGAAACTGGTAGCGGGGCCAGAGGGAAGGGGCATCCTACCAACTGACTACTTTTTATACATTTGAAATTGTCCACGATACAAATTAAAACAAACAATAAAATACTATTCCACAACTTCCCAAACGGCTAACATTTAAAGAACTGGTGAGTATGTAGAACAGGAAATTTCATATATTACTTGTGGAAGTGTAAACTGGTGAAAATACTTTAGAAACAACATGGTCTGATTTGCTGAGGTTGAACACACGAATACCCTATGATCCCGCAATTCCACTCCTAGGTAGATACTTAGTAGGAAGGTGTGCACCAAAAGACACAGACAATATTGCTCACAGCAGCGGTTTGCAACGTGCCAGACACTGGGCAAAAACAACCCTGATGTCTAGCAACAGTCAAAGAGAGACCTATATCGTGGTATACTCATACAATGAAACACCATAGAGCAATTAAAACAATAACAATTTACAGCAACATGCAACGACATGGCTGATCTTCACAAATATAATGGTGCGGGAAAGAAGCTAATCACAGAAGGATATATGTCCTGCACAACTCCCTTTATTTCACGTTCAAAAGCAGGTGTAACTTAACTAGAATGTTAGAATTCAAGGCGGGTGCTGGCTGGGAACGGACATGAAGGTATGTACCTCTGGCTTCCTGGGTTATCACTTTACGCTAATTCTATGAGCTACACATTTATGTTTTAGGGACTTTTCTGAATGGATGCACAAAATGAGCAAGTCATAAGAAGAAATATGTAATTAGACTGGTGGGACCTGGGGAAGGGAGAACACTGAAGGCTTAAGGTTAGGAAACACCGCTTTCAACCTCTGCTAGCATCTACAGTCATGATTCTCAACCTTCAGAATCACTGGAACAGCTTTAAAAATTTCTCAGGCCTTGGCCAGACCCCAGATAAGTTAAGTTACCTCTGAATTTCTGGGCTTGTGATACTGCCGTGATTGATATTTTAAAGCTCCCCAGATAATTCCCATGTACAATCCCAGCTGAGAACCAGTCATCTCAAGAATGAATAAAGAACACTGTTCTACTTGCAAGTGTGGAGACGTAAATGAATTCTGATGGCAGGAAGCCCTGATATAGTTTTGGTGTCTTCACCATTAAACCACCTTTGTTGAGACAGGGGACTAGACCAGTGGCACAAAGAAACACTGCCAACGGTGTCAAGCACCCCAATTGCTTTCCATTTTTAAATGTAGCCATTATCTTCTTTCCCTGGAAACCCAATCAGGACAAAGACTTCAGATATTAAAGTTAAGGACAAGTTTTACTCTACCTTCATTTAATCTGATAGCCTGCAAATGGAAGTTTTGGAATGGTCCCAAAAGAGAGGAACATTTCATTTTTGCTTGACCAAATTCTTATTTCCTGGTCAAGACAAAAATTTTCCAAACAATGGGGAGGGGGTGGGGTATTGGGAATCCCCCTATATTTTCAATGTATCATTTATGTAATCTAAAGCTTCTTTAAAAATAAAATAAAACTTTTTTTCCAAACAATAGGAATGTAACAGAACATTGACAAACTTGGGGAATTTTATACTTTTAAAGTGAACTGTCATTTTTTAGTCAACTCTTTTCTATTCCATAAATTCCTTCAAGCGGAATGCTTACCTATATTTACTGTGAGATGACATTAAATTCCTGACTAGGGGAAGAAAGGCATTCCCATCTCTCAGTAGGCCCCATATTTGTTTAGAAGTTGCTCTGTGCTGACAAGCAAGCAGGGGATATGGTTGATGGACAATGAAACCGGCTGTTAGCCAGGAAAGGGGCTGAGCTGGCGCTATCTCTGGCAACGACAACACAAATGACACAGGTTTCATCTGCTGGCTCAGGTTTCTAAATCTCTGACAGGGACCTTCATCACGTCAAGGAAATAGCACAGACTCCTTGCTTTTTATTTCTGGTCAGCTTTCGGCTTCCTCCCCACCCTGTCTGCCAACTTCACAGGAATTCAAAGGCTGAGGAAGATGGGCAGGGTTCCCTTTTGAAGGTAGTCAATGGCCTGCCTTCTTATTCTGTGGCAGGATCAAGGAATTTTCTTTTCATTTTGCTGCCATCAAAAGAATTGCACTTCCCCTTGCCCTCAAAAATGGCAAATCACAAACTAGATGCCAAGGGAATTTATCTCTATTGTTTTCAAATTTTAAAGCATTTAAGTTACCTTTAAGCAACCAAAACACAGGCTCTCATGTGAAAGCCAGCTTTGTCAGATTTTATCACTGTCAGAAAAACATTTTTAAATAAATAAAAATACATTTTAGAAGTACTCAGAAATTTAAACCAGCTGTAATAACTTACTGTTTACCTCCTTAATTAATAAGTTAATGAGAATCTGGTTCATTAAGCATTCAGAAAGATTTTAAATCCTGGAGAGAGTCCTGTGAGCCATTTCTACTTTTTTAGTTCAGACACAATATAAAACCCAAGGACTTCACTACATTTAATAACATGGACTGAATCTCCCAAATATAAACACTGAGCTAAAGCAGCAGGACACAAAGAACACATAAAGTCTGATTCCATTCAAAGTTTAAAATGGACAAAATTAAACCATACTGTTTAGGGATCTACACATGGATGGTACAACTAAAGGAAAACAAGGCTATAATCACCACTCGTCACCACCACATACTCACCTTCCATCATGGGTGCGTTCTGAGGAAGGAAAAGGGCTGTGATCCAGGAGGAGCTGTGGGGGATTTCTGGGGTGCTGGCCCCATTCTGTTCCTTCATCTCAGTGCTGATTACATAAGCACTTGCTTCACAATTAACTGATAAATTATAGGGATGTTTTACATACTTTTCTAAATGTATGTACTGTTTCCGTTTAAAATAGGCGAAAAAAAAAGTCCAATATTTCACAGTAAAAAAATATTTCTAGTAAATACTTGCAGTTTAAGAAAGTTCATTTCTACTACAGATGCAAGAAAAAGAAGGTTCTCACGCTTTCTGTCTGCCTGGTTGTGGCAGCCAAGATTGAATGGGGGAATACAGGAAACTATAAAAACACGGGAAGGGGAAATAATCTTTGCAACTCAGACATAAACTTAAAACAGAAAAAAAAAAAGTTCACATTCAAAGTGGCACACAACGTCCCCGACAGACACAGCTCACAATCTCTCCACGGGAAACACGGAGGAGCAGGGTGGGCCTCACGGGGCCACGGGAGACCAGACTGGAAAGGGCTGCTCAGCTCTGACCAGCCGCCATGTGGGAAAGGAGGCTTCTTTCAAGAAGTCAGAAATGAAGATGTTATATGACTGATCCCAATTTCCAAATATTGGCAACAAATTCAAAATGTGTAAGCAAACAGTGCATAAACCAAATCAAACATGTCCATCACCAGACACAGAGGGCTCTCCTTCTTTAGCTAAAGACATCTGCTTTCCACCTGCTTCAAAGTTTACCTCCTCCCCTCAGTCGGTCAGCACAAATTTTTTTTTTTAAAGATTTATTTTATTTATTTCTCTTCCCTTCCCACCCCCCACCCCAGTTGTCTGTTCTCTGCGTCTATTTGCTGTGTGTTCTTCTTCGTCTGCTTCTGTTGTTGTCAGCAGCATGGGAATCTGTGTTACTTTTTTGTTGTGTCATCTTGTTGTGTCAGCTCTCCATGTGTGCGGCACCATTCTTGGGCTGCACTTTCTTTCGTGCTGGGCAGCTCTCCTTACGGGCCGCACTCCTTGCACATGGGGCTCCCCCACGCGGGGACACCCGTGTGGCATGGCACTCCTTGCGCACATCAGCACTGCACATGGGCCAGCTCCACACGGGTCAAGGAGGCCCGGGATTTGAACCACGGACCTCCCAGGTGGTAGACGGACGCCCTAACCACTGGGCCAAGTCTGCTTCCCTCGCACAAATTTTTTAAGCAGGTCCACTATGTGCCAGGAACCAGGGATACAAATATAAACACAGCCTACTACATCACCCACTTGCCCCTTCCTATGCTTTCCCATCCCTCCAAATGGAAAAAACTTGGGAATTGCCCTGGATTCCTCTTAACTCCCTACACTGTATCCTACAGGAAATCCTGTCAACATCCATATATAACCAGAATCCAACCACTTCTCATCACCTCCACTACTACCAACCATCCTGGTCCAAGCCATCATCTTTTCTTGCCCAGACCCCTAACCAGTCTTGCGGCTTCTATCCCCACCTCCCTCCTTTTACATTCCATTCCCCACCCTCGCCAGAATGACTTTTTAAAAATCTAAGTCAGAACCCACTGGTGCTCTGTATAAAACTCCCCAATGGCTTCTCCCTTCACTCAGTGAAACTCCAAAGCCCTAACCTTGGCCTAAGGCCCTAAATGGCCTTATCCCAGAAACTAGATGTGATAGTTAGGCTAACATGTCAACTCGGCCAGTTAATTGTACCCAGTTGTTTGGTCAAGCAAGCTCTGGGCATAATACAGAGGCATTTCATGGACTTTAATCATCAGTGACTTAATTGCATAGATGGCTCGTTACATTTAAAATCAATTGAGGGAACGGACTTTGGCCCAGTGGTTAGGGCGTCCGTCTACCACATGGGAGGTCCGCGGTTCAAGCCCCGGGCCTCCTTGACCTGTGTGGAGCTGGCCCATGCGCAGTGCTGATGCGCACAAGGAGTGCCGTGCTACACAGGGGTGTCCCCCGCGTAGGGGAGCCCCACGCGCAAGGAGTGCACCCATAAGGAGAGCCGCCCAGCGTGAAGGAAAGTGCAGCCTGCCCAGGAATGGCGCCGCCCACACTTCCTGTGCCGCTGATGACAACAGAAGCGGACAAAGAAACAAGACGCAGCAAAAAGACACAGAAAACGGACAACCGGGGGAGGGGAGGGGAATTAAATAAATAAAAATAAATCTTTAAAAAAAATAAAATAAAAAAATAAAATAAAATCAATTGAGGAGATTGTCATCAGCAATGAGTGACGTCTCATCCAACCAGTAGAAGGCCTTGCAAGGAGAAGTGATTTCAGCAGTCAGACAGAGAATTTCTATCTCAACTTCAGACTGCCAGTGTGTCCTGGGGACCTCACTGAGGACCTTCATCTGAGTCCCTGGCTTGCAGCCTGCCCTATAAGATTTGGACTTGTGCATTGCCACGGTCACATGAACAAGTGTATAAAATCTTACACTATTTACAGATATCTCCTGTCAGTTCTCCCTAGAGAACCCTGACTAAAACACTAGATTTTAGCGGAATGTTTAACGTTCTTTCTTAAACATTTCATTATTTCCTCAAAGTTTTCTAGTAAATTTCCTTCTGAAGAATATTTCCCTTGGTTTAAGAACCAAAGGGTGGGAAGTGGACGTGCCTCAACTGATAGAGCATCTGCCTACCATATGGAGGGTCCCCAGGGTTCGATCCCCAGGGCCTCCTGACCCATGTGGTAAGCTGGCCCATGTGCAGTGCTATCACACGCAAGGAGTGCCCTACCATGCAGGGGCACCCGAGTAGTGGAGCCCCACGTGCAAGGAGTGCGCCTGAAAGGAGAGTGGCCCCACGTGAAAAAAGCGCAGCCCGCCCAAGAGTGGTGCCACACACATGGAGAGCTGACGCATCAAGGTGACACAACGAAAAAGAGACACAGTTTCCCAGCGCTGTCGGATAATACAAGCAGATGCAGAAGAACACATAGCAAATGGACACAGGGTGGTAAGGGGAAAGAAAGAAAGAAAATAAATCTTAAAAAAAAAAAAAAAAAAAATTGAAAAGGTTCTGTCGTGGTGAGGGTTTTTAAAAAAAAAAGAGGAAAAAAAACCCAAAAGGGTTGTAAATTGGTAGATACTTTGAAAAGCATTCTAGGCAAAACCAAAAAAAGTGTTCTAACCCATGACTCAGCCATTCTGCTTCTTGATCTCCACCTGCAAGCTCTACCTGCACATGCGCACAAAAGATGTGTTCATGGCAAACTGTTTTTTAAAAGCAAAAGTTGAAAATAGGGAGCGGATGTGGCTCAAGCGATTGAGCGCCTGTTTCCCACATGGGAGGTCCTGGTTTTGGTTCCCAGTGCCTCCTGAAAACAAACAAGCAAACAACTGAGAAAACCAGGGGAGCGGACTTGGCCCAATGGATAGGGCGTCCGTCTACCACATGGGAGGTCCAAGGTTCAAACCCCGGGCCTCCTTGACCCGTGTGGGGCTGGCCCATGCGCAGTGCTGATGCGCGCAAGGAGTGCCCTGCCACGCAGGGGTGTCCCCCACGTAGGGGAGCCCCACGCACAAGGAGTGCGCCCCGTAAGGAGAGCCGCCCAGCACGAAAGAAAGTGCAGCCTGCCCAGGAATGGCGCTGCACACAAGGAGAGCTGACAGAACAAGATACGCAACAAAAAGAAACACAGATACCTGGTGCCACTGATAAGGATAGAAGCAGTCACAGAAGAACACACAGCGAATGGACACAGAGAGCAGACAACAGGGTGGGGGGAGGGGAGAGGAATAAATAAATAAATCTTTTTTTAAAAAATGAGAAAACCAACTGAGGGGAACTGATGTGGCTCAGTGGTTGAGTGCCAGGTCCCGGGTCTAATCCCCAGCCCTGGTATGTAAAAAAAGTAAAAACTGAAAAAAATTGAAAATCATCAAACTGTCCAAAAGGAAGTGACTTCAAAAATGTACTATTATTAAACAGTTTATTTCCATTAAGTAAATTGGAGGCGAACTGGGATTATCCCAGAGCTAGACCATCATAACTAGGTTTAGGAGTCCTGCCCGGAAATTCCAGCTGGCAAAAGAGAAAAACTTGGGAAGGTGGCCCTTCTCTTCTCATGTCTTCAGAATATGGGTCCTGGACCTCACACAGATGTAGATTCAAACTGGGCTCTGTGACTTCTAAGCTAGCTCACTACAGGCAAGTCACTTATTTTCTGAGACTTAGTTTCTTCACATGTAAAATGTTGATTGAGAACTTCCTCTTGGGAGAATCAAAGGCCATAACCAACGTAGGGCCTGGCACATGACAAGCACTCGACATATGGCACTAGAGCCTCAAAGCTCTGTCAGTCGCCCCCACGTTTTCCTCACTGACGTAGGCCATAATTCTCCTGGCTCACAACCCAGGACCAGGGGCATTCTGGCAGCACTGCACACAATGCTTCTGGCTTGAGTCCAAAACCTTTTCAGGGACAGTCATCTCTGAAAGTACAAGAAGGCTGCCAGGAAAATCTGACTTGTTTTTTAATAGGTCGTTTTATAGCCACAGCTATTTTGTTATGTGAAGAACCTCTGCACTTCACTATAGCACTTCATTCGGAAAAGTTTTTGTTCTTTGCAAAGATAATGTTAAATGGTACCAGAAGAAAAATAATAGTGCAACAAATCAAAGTCATAAAGGCGTTTTCACAGGGCACTGGGCACGTGAGAACAACCACTCTACCAACGTGACACTCACCGATGGCCCTGCGGAAGTTCTCCATTAGCACTTCTGTCTTCTTGATCTCCGTAGAGTAAACTTCACTCCCCACCATTGGGCAGAAAGGGACCTTACTGCCCAGCTCCTGTGCAATGGCTAGAGCCAAGGCCGTCTGCAGAAGAATACAATGGAAACACTTGTTTTACATTCTTGAAAATGTGATGATCCAGACACATGTGCTATGATAAAATAACAAACTAGGAATGATGAACCTCCAGTCCTTTGAGTTATAGTATCATTTGGCACATTTTACACGGTGTTTGGTGCCTTCTGTGGACATGGTCAATTTACAACAGAAATGGCATCTTTAATCACCACCATCATTATAAGAGTTATCAGACGCTGAGATTTACCCAGTGCAAGGCCCAACTCCAAGTGCTTAAAATGATACACTCATCCTACGAAGATGACGTGGCTACTTCTCCCCCTTTTACAAAGGAGGAAACTGAGACAGAGATGAAATAATGGGTCCTAGGTACCATAAAATAGTGAAAAGGAGAACAGAGATTTAAATTCTGGCAAATAAGGTTCCAGAGCTCACGTTCCCATGAGAATTAGAACAGTCTCCCCAAAACCGGCCTCTGGACATCAAAAAAAGTCCTGACCCAACTATTCAGGACGACACTACTGGATCTTTGAGACACTGTTTTTCATTTTCACAAGAAAACACCAATCTACAACCCACCAGAAAACAATAATGAAGAAATGAATGAGTGATGTTCATTTTATGTTAGGGAGCTGCAAACAGTGAAGAATGATATATTTGGATTCTGAAGCTATGAGTTGGCCCTAACAAGTTACACTTGAGCATGCCCAGCAGCACACCACAAGCTGATTTTTGGTAAGATAACGGCAGCTGGCAGATGCTGAAGGGAAACCAAAGACTTAACAGATGTATGGTCAAATATCAAGTATGAAAAGCAAATGCTTTAAAGGTGGGACAGGACTGGGAAATGCCATGGCCTTTGAATGTCGTTTTCATCTTTCCTCAACTTGGAAGAAGAACAGGAGCCCAAGGTTATGGGCTAAGGAAGAAAGCAAAGGCAGCAGGAAAACAAGCTTGCTACTGAAGAACAAAGTAAAACTCTAGAAACAGAGTTTTTAATTTGGCCTTCTTACATTTTCTTTTACTGTCCTCTTAGTGATCGTTTTGAGACAGCAGAAGCTGCTGGAGAATCAGTATAAAGCATGGCGCAAATGCCAGTAGCCCCAGGCATGGAAACTGGGTTTTAGTCCTGGTTTGCCTACTAATTTTCAGTGTGACCCTGGGCACATGGCAAATCTCTGGTGCCTGGTTCTCTCTTCTGTCAAATGAAAGGATTGGAGTCGATCACAGGTAGCCAACTGGTTCACTTGGGCTGCACAGCTTCATGTTTGAAATGCACTTGATTGCTAGTTTTTTAAAAAAGGAAAACATCACATAAAAAGTCTGCTTTTCACCTTCTCTTGAAAGACTAGAAGATCTGGCCACAATGGGCCATCATTACCAGACAGCAGTAAGAGGCCTGGGCTGGAAAGTAGCCATCTCCTTACTCTGGGCCTGCATGCCACAGCTCCCACAGTCCCCACTAGTCCTTAACATTTACATGCAGCCCTTTCACCCATTCGGAGGGCCTATCTCATTAGGCATCTGGGTTTGTGACCCATAAGCATATAACTATAAAACTGCTCTTCTCAGGAAGCAAGTATTATAGCTCAGTGGCTGAGCACCTGCTTCCCACATATGAGTTCCCAAGTTCGATCTCTGGTACCTCCTTTAAAAAAGAAGTTCTTCTCTGGTATCCTAAAAGCCAAGGGAAAAATCTCTGAATTATGTTAGGTCAAAATTAAGTGAGCATCACTCTAACACCAGGACTCCCAAGGGTTCGCTCCTCCCATTTTCTTTCCAAATCCAGCTACTATCCAGTTGCTCTTCTTTCTCATCACTGTATTTCTACCAGCCCTGACTCCTCATGCTGTTATGAACTGACCATATCTGATTCACTGGCATCCTTCCCCACTCCATGTGATATGGAAGAGATGATCAATTTCTTTCCATTAAAATATGATAAGCACTTGGTTAAGAAATGCTTCCCATGTGTGTCTTGTTTCCCCAAAAGGCAGGAATATACGGCGACTACACTTACTGATACCTACCATAGAGTCTAAGCCACTTGCATGGGAGAGCTCACTGAACCTTCCCAACTAGCTTATGAGCTTGATAACCTAGTTTGGTTTTTGTGGATTAAGAAACTGAAACTCATATTGCTTAATGGGTACACAGTTCCTGTTCAGGGTGATGAAAAAGTTTTGATAATGGATGGTGGTGATGATAACACAAGGTGATGAATGTAACTAATACCATTGACTATACACTTAAGAACAATTAAAATAGCAGATATGTGTTATATCTGTTATGACACTACATTATTTAAAAAAGAAAAAAACAGGAAAAAAAAAAAAAGAAAGAAATTCAGAACATACCAACTCACCCAAGATCAAACAGTTGGCAAGCAGCAGAGCCAGAATAAACCCAGCTCCCCAATGCCATTATTTCTTTGTGCTTACCCCCCAAGTGAGTGCCAAGTGGTACAGAAAAAAACATGTTGCTGCCACAAGAAGTTCTGAGGAAATCTACCTTTCAGTCTCATCTGAGCATCTCCTTTTTCTAAAACATGCACTCCAAGCCTCACTCTGAAAAGCCTGAGGGCCTGTGGAGCACAGCGTCCATATGACTAGGCCTTGTTCCTCTCAAAGAGGCCCCGGATTCTTGCCGGCACTCAGCTCAGCTGCCTAAACTCTGGGGCCCACCAGGGCACTGTCGGGCAGGAGAGTTACCACATGCCTTCACACACATCCAAAACCATCAGGTGACATCAGTGCTGACAATTCCTCCCATTTCCTAGGAGAATAATGGTACAATTTTACAAAAGGAATAAAGGACTTAAGCTCCCAGAAATAAGGCATACCAGATCCATTGAAAAATCTCTCCTGCTGGCACAAAACACCTCGAAGTGCTGGAAACGTGTAACACTGGTCCTCCAAATACTACCCAACAGTGAAAATGAACAAACTGCGACTACACACAACAACTTGGATAAATCACACTAACATAAAGTTGAGTGAAAGAAGCCAAATACAAGAGTAAAACATAAATGATTCCATTTAAATAAAGCTCAAAAATAGGCAAAATTATCTGCAATATCCATAGTCAGGACACTGGTTACTTTTGGGAGGGGTGGAAGTATAAATAATTTGCATTTTGATTATATGCGTTCATTAAGCTATACTTTCTGTGCACTTTTCTGCATATATGTTATACTTTAAAAGAGAAAGTAAAAGAAATCCCTAAGGGTCCAAAACAAAGAATAGTCCAAAATTCAGAATAGTAAATGACTATTACCTTGAAATTTTGCAGGGTGTTTGTAAATTCAGAAGCCCTGCAAGGTAAAGTATTAAGATAGAAACCCCTGGGAAGCGGACTTGGCCCAGTGGTTAGGGCGTCTGTCTACCACATGGGAGGTCCACGGTTCAAACCCCGGGCCTCCCTGACCCGTGTGGAGCTGGCCCATGTGCGGTGCTGATGCGCGCAGGGAGTGCCCTGCCATGCGGGGGTGTCCCCCACATAAGGGAGCCCCATGTGCAAGGAGTGCGCCCCGTAAGGAGCCGCCCGGCGCGAAAGAAAGTGCAGCCTGCCCAGGAATGGCACCGCACACATAGAGAGCTGACACAGCAAGATGACGCAACAAAAAGAAACACAGATTCCCAGTGCTGCTGATAAGGATAGAAGTGGTCACAGAAAAACACACAGCGAATGGACAGAGAGCAGACAACTGGGGAGGAGGGGGTGGGAAGGGGAGAGAAATAAAAAAAAAAAAAGATAGAAACCCCTGAATAAAAACAGGATCCTTGAAGGACCACACATTAAGGAAAAGGTGGGGCCATTAAAAAAAACAATCTACTTTCAGAATAAAGTGTAAATTTGTCAGTCTTGCCTTGGCTCTGGGGAAGGGGAAAAAACCTGACAATATCAGAAAACTCAAAGCTTCAAAATTTATATCATGTGAACCTGGGTTGGGAACAGAAGGGCCTCTCACAAACCCTCAGGCGGGGGGAAGCGGATCTGACTCTAGCCCTTGGGCACCCGCCTACCACACAGGAGGTCCCGGGTTGGTACCTGGTGCCTCCTAAAAAGACAAGCAAGACAGTGAGTTGGTGTGGAAAGCTTACGCAACAAGATGATGATGCAACAAGATGAAGATACAAGATGAAGATGCAACAAGGAAACACAATGAGAGACACAACAAGCAGGGAGCGGAGGTGGCTCACGTGATTGGGTGCCTCCTTCCCACATGGGAGGTCCAGGTTCATTTCCTGGCGCCTCCTCAAAAAAAAAAAAGCAAAGATGAGCAAACAGCTAGCACGAGTGCAAAACAATGAGGGGGTGGGGGAAGAAATAAATAAAAGTAAAATCTTTTAAAAAAAGTTCTCAGGAGGCACTCAACACTGACATTAGGAGATTAAAGGAACCTCGCTGAATTGATCAAGCAAACATAAGTTCACAAGCAGAAACAAAATACAAAATTAAAACAACAACAACAAAAACATGAACAAGGAACAAGAAGCTACCAAAAAATGGCCAAACTTTGGAAAAAAAGGAACTCTGAACGGGTGTGCAGCTTCTTTATCAAAAAAATAAAAAGCTGTAGAAGAAAAGACAGAAAAAGAAAATCACTATTTTGCAACCACAATGTGATAACTGATAAGGCAATAATCATCAGTCAATGCTAGAACCAGAGTGAAAGGTTACTAGGTAACAGGATAGTCACAACATCTCAAAGTGTCACTTCACAGATTACTTATTAATTACAAAGGGAAAATGTTACCTTCACTATCATCAATCAGTAAGCATCATCACTGTAACAGAACAAACTGTGATTATTTGCCTCCTGTTGTGATGCAATGGAAACATCCCCTATGATTAACATTTCTTGAAGAAATAATCTCACAAATCCAGACTGGAGGGCACTCTACAATGCATCTGTCCAGGACTCTTAAAAAATGTCAATGTTAAAGAACAGAAAAACAAAAAAATGCCCAAAGCGGTCACTAGATTAAAGGAGACTAAAGAGACACAACAATAAAATGCAAGGTCTGATATTTGGTGGTATCCTGAATTTAAAATTTTACAAAACTGGGAGCGGAAGTAGTTCAAGTGGTTGAGCACCTGCTTCTCATGTATGAGGTTCTGGTACCTCCTAAAAAATAAATAGATAAGTAAAAATAATAAATATAAATTAAAATATATAAAACTGGAACAGCCAAAATGTATTACTGGAACAATTTGGAGAGATTTTGGTAGACACCAGACATTAGATAATACTGCATCAACACTAAATTTCTTGGGTGTGATGATGCTCTTCCAATAATGAAGGAGGACAACCTTGCAACTTACTTTCAAACGGCTCCAAACTAAAATAGAGAAAAAGCAAATGTCACAAATTTGTACAATTGGTGAGTCTAGGTGTAGGGTACAGAAAGGTTCACCTTACTGTTCTTTTGACTCTTACAGGTTTCAAATTTTTCATAATAAAAAGGTGAAAAATATTCAATGGATTGGATGAAACAACAACTTAATCACAGCTTAACATACAGCTAGTGGACTGGAGCTGAGAGATGAAGAAATTATATAGAATGCAGTAGAGTCAAAAGGAGAGAAAAGACGAAAGAAAGGTTGAAAGACAAAGACTAAATGAGACGTTCTAGCCCAGGGTCTCTCAACCCTGGAACTGCAATTTTGGAGGTCTTGGTCGTGGGGACTGAGATTTCAGTAGCACCACTCCCTCACTCCCCACAGCCAGTTTGTGACAATTAAAGATATCTCTAGCTACACTACTGTAAAATGTCACCCCAGGGTGAGGCCCACTGCAGTCTAACCTCATCTAAATAGAGTTGCAGAAGGAGAAAAGAAAGAGAATAGAGAAAGGCAAGAGCTGAAGAGAGAAAGACTGACAATTTTCCAGAACCGATTAAAGACATAAGTACTCAGATTAAAGAAGTATAAGCAGGATCAATAAAAATAAATCTACTCAACATATCATAGTGAAAGTGATGAACACCAAAACATCTCCAAAACATCCAGACAGAAAAAACGCCTTCACATGTTGACTTCTCAAGAGCAACACCAGAAACCAAAAGGCAGCAGATAATATGGTAAGAAATAATATTGAGAGAAAACATGTCAATCAAATTATATAACCAACTTAACTTCTTTCAAAACGAGGACACCAAAATAAACACAAACCAAGAGGCTTTACCACACAGAAACTCTCAAAGCAAAGACAACTTGAAAGAGATAAAGGACAAATTCTAGAGACAATGAACCCCCTTTGAGGCCTTCATTCTCTTTCTTGGCAGTTGGCCATGATAATTTAAATTTTAGAAGCATGGATTTAGGTACTCAGTTGTATTATTGCACATTAGTTTAAAAAAACACATACAACCAATTTGGCTAAAACAAAGACTAGTTAAGACATGAGTTCAATTTGGCTTAGACATTCAGACCACTCTCTTGGGTAGATTAAGGAAATGAGAGAAAATGAGTACCTTGCCAGTTCCAGGAGGTCCTGCCAACAAGACAGCTCTTCCAGCCATTTTCTTGCTCTTGATTAATTCCACTATCACGCCACATGCCTACACACCACAATGGAAAGAAAGAATAAATTAATATTAAAATGTTTCGCAGGAGGAAAAAATCCAGTCTCTGATCCACAAGATTCACATATTCACTCAACTAATAGTATCAGTACGCTACAGTAATTGTGGAGGCAGTGGCACATGAGTAGATGGAGGAGACAAACACCTAAACATTGAACAAGAATGGGAAGATGAAGCGAAGAGGTAGGCAAGGGCCAGAACTTATAACAGGTTCCTCTAGTCTGCAGCAAAGTTTGAATTTTATTCTACATGCAATAGGAAGCCAGTGAAAAGGTCTTATGCTGTGTTACACTATGATTTATGTTTTTATAAGATTGTGCTGGCTGCTATGTGGAAAATGGGCAGCAGGGGGACAAGTAGAAGCAGAGAGTTTTAGCCTGGGGTCCACAGATAAGATTCCAGAGGCCCACCTGCCACTAGAAATTGGAAACAAAATCCTGTGTCTATGTTGGTATGTGCATTTCTTGGGGAAGAGGATTCATGGCTTTCATCAGATTCTCAAAGTAATCCACTAAGAGTTTAGAATTAATGACATACACCACTAGCTGGTCATCAGTGAACTATGCCAAAAAGCTACAAAGCGAAAGGAAATTCTGCGAACAAGGTGAAAGATCCCAAGTGACTTTTGAATCCTCAAGATTTAAGTAATCAGTGTTTAGTATATTTTTGTATATGTATTATTTTTAATGTTAGAATTTTTAAATAATTCTAATAATCCTCTGGACATTAAGCCATTTACAGTGTGTGTATTGGCAAACATTCAAATTCCATAAATGCATTACTGATTTCTACATATTTTTAATATTTTACTATTAAAGGAGGAAGGCTGGGAAAGTCACACTTACCAAGCCAGTATATGCCAAAGACTACAGGATACAGTTTCTAACATTAATTGAATAAGGTAACACACAACTAACTAAAAGGCACTCTGTTCTCTCTTGGCAGTGACCACTGTCCCCTATTGAGAGGGTCTTGTGAACATATCTCCTCCACTACTAGGAGTAGGGCCCTATCTTCTTTATTCCCCGTGGTTTGTGGAGAAGAATCTTGTCCTACACTTACAGCAGCCCCTCAGAAAATGTTTGTCCAAGGAATGTGTGTTGGGAAGCAGATTTGGCCCAATGGTTGGGGTGTCCACCTACCACGTTGGAGGTCCAAGGTTCAAACCCAGGGCCTCCTGACCTGTGTGATGAGTTGGCCCACACGCAGTGCTGATGCACGCAAGGAGTGCCGTGCCATGCAGGGGTGTCCCCCACGTAGGGGAGCCCCACGCGCAAGGACTGCGCCCCATAAGGAGAGCTGCCCAGCGTGAAAAAGTGCAGCCTGCCCAGGAATGGCACTGCACACACGGAGAGCTGACGCAGCAAGATGACGCAACAAAACAGGACAGATTCCAGGTGCCACTGACAAGAATAGAAGCGGACACAGAAGAACACATAGCAAATGGATACAGAGAGCAGACAGTTGAGGGGCGGGGGAGACACAGGGAAAGGGAGAGAAATAAATAAATAAATCTTAAAAAAAAAAAAAGATAGAACTGATTAAAAAAAAAAAATGTGTGTGGATGTGCCGTACTCCATTCTTGGCTTAGCAAAACACGGTGCTCTCAAGAGCCCAGAAGCTGTTCTTCATATGCTGTATTTCTAAAAAGTAAGAGCCACTGTGATCTTTCCACACAAACCTGTGATAGAATCCCCAGCACTGGAGATCTTTGGGAAACTCAAAAAAGGCAGAAAAGACTTTCTAAACCTTGGATAAATATATGTCTCTTCCATATAACTGGGGATCCCCCAGTTTAAGGTCAAAATTCTCCAGTGAGGTATGTTTAGGGAATCAAAGATTTAATAAGAACTGGAGGGACCTTTCAAAGATCACCTTGTCTAACTCTCTTCATCTTTCAGGTGGGGATACTGAACACCAGGGAGGCTGCTGTCATGACCACAGTAAAACAAGGATCGGGTGGCTGGGGTGGGTCTGCAGATACCCATCAATCAGTGAGCACCAAGCCCCTGGAAGGAGCCAGGTTCTGTGTCTATGATAAATAGTAAATGGTCGCTGCCCTCAAGAAGCTCATCGTTGTATTGAGGCACAGAGCATCACAGTTAAGGGCATGGGTTCCGGAGTCAGACTTGTGTTTAAATCCTGGCCCTACCACTTACCATCTGAGTGACCTCAGAGAAGATAATATTTGCTGATTTTTCTTCATCTGTTAAGTCATAATAGTTAATGGCACACATGCTAAAGAGTTGAGGGGTAAAGCACACTGATGACTACAACTTACTTCAAAATGCACCAGTGATGTTTGGTGGTTGGATCGCAGGCCAAATATGTGATGAAGCAAGACAGCAAAATGTTCACTGTAGCATTTAGGCACATGGGTATTCACTATACAAGCCTCAATTTGTGTCTCTGAATGTCTAAAAATTTCCATAATAAAGTAGGGAAGGAATGGTTAACATTAGGGTTGAAGTGACAAAACAGTGGGAGACAAGAGCTGCTGAGCAGAATGCTTGGTGCAAAGAAAGCACGCAACAAACGTTAGCTATTTGCAGGTTCTCAGTAAGCCGAAGTTGGATAAAAAGAGCAATTTCAAAGTCATCTTAACTCTGTCAAGGTTTCCTTTTTGGAAAGATTATGTGCTCAAAATGCAAACCAGACCCCTTTTTGTAGTACAACCAGGCTGGGAGTCACCAAGCTTAGTCTCATGTTAACGGTAGATTTTTAGAGCTGCTAGGCCACGGCAGGCGCCAGAAAGCATGGCTCTGACCTTAGGGCATAGCAGGCTGAGATGGTGGGTGTGAGGTCAGCGAGAGAGCAAGAGCACACTTCAGTATAGAAGTGAGACATATACCTGGGTACAAGTCTAGCTTTCCCATTACTAGCTGGAGAGGTGAAGGGACCTCTCCTGCCCTCAGTTTTTTCATCTGCAAAAAAGAGCTCGAAGAGTTTGTGATTATAAAGTTAAGTGATAGGACTTCTGCATCATGGCCACTTAATAAAAGTGGATTTAATTGGGATGGTCAACAAGGATACTTGGAGGAGCGGGTAAATCTGAGAGCTCCCCTCCAGAACACATGCCTCCCTCAGCTCCCAAGCCCTTGGGAAACCAAGTGACTTTTTAAAGTCAGGTCACTTCTTCACTTAAAAGTCCCATTGCCTCCTACTGCACGTACAATTCAGAAAATCCAAATTCCTTAGTATCGCCTTCAAAGGCCTGCAAGAAGTGACCCCTGCCTACCAAAATACCTTTTTGTCTCTTGATTTACAGGTTTATCATCGTTTCTGCCTAAGATGTGAGCAGGAGGCTCTCCATGAAATCAGGGACCCTATCTCTTAATAACTTGTTCCCAGCTGGGTCCCAGCGTCGGAATGAATGGAGCCTAGCACGGAGCAAGGGGCTCCATCAACAGGCGTCCAGGGGGTGAAACAGCCAGCCGCCCTCTGTGGAGGCGATACCTGTTCTCCTGGGAAGGCCCCTCACCCAGCCCCCCTGGGGTGCCTCCCTTACTACCCGGTAGCCCATTTCACCGCTGGGAGGCAACTACTGCCCGAGACAGCCGCCCACCGACCCTGGCGCAGGCGCGCCCCTGGGCCCCCCGCCCAGACACACATTTCAGCGCTCCTCCCCACGCCGCGGCCCAGCTCAGCGCCCCCCACTCCCTGGCCCGCGCGGGCCACACCTCGCGCGCGTTCTCCTGGCCCACGAGACCCGAGGCCGCCTGCTTGGCCAGGCCACTCTCGTCCAGCCCCAGCCCCTTCACGTGGCTGTGGGAGGCGATGCGCTGCGTCTTCGTGGTACTCTTCACCTCCTCAATCTTCATTTTGCCGACCCCGGGAGCCGATAACCTGCAGCAGCAGCCAGGAACCCACGCCCGGCACCCGGGTTACCATGCGGCCGTTACTAAGGCTGCTCCTCAGGGCCCGCCTTGGTCGGCGCTCCATTGGTGGAGGCAGGAACGCCTCCGCCCCTCCATTGGCTCAGGGCTGCGTCCATCACGGCTGCCGGCGGGGCTCCGCCCGCCACTTCCGCTTGTGCCCCGGGGGTGACTTCCCCAGCAGCCGGCGCTTCCTGCTCGGGCGGCCACGCAGTTGAACGTCCAACTGCTCTGCGTGACGTTTTCTGTGCCGCTATTCATAATCGCGTTTAAACGTCCATTCTTCTGCAAAGTTCAGTTTGTGACCTCGGTTCTGGAGATGGAGAAACCAAGGCTCAAAGCTTAAGTGTTGGCTTTTGGTTAGTAAGCAAAGTTTTCTGACTCCCAAGCTAGATGCTTTACTTTGCATGTCCCTGAGGAAGATGAGCTCAGCCAAACATGCCCATCCGTGCGCTGCTCAAAATTGCCCCCATGGAATTGTCTCCCTCTGCTGGTTCTTGCCTCCACCTTCTCCCCCTTTATACGGAGAATAACACTTTTCAGTTTCCAAACTCTGCCGCCCTGTAAAGGAGTATATCATTCCTGACAAAGCTAAAGAATAAGGCTAAACGAGGCCAAATAACCTGCCCAAGAACACAGCAGATAATCGGCAGAAGTGGCACTTCCACATGAGGACTTAAGGCTACAAAGCCTGGATAATCCTTGTCGGGTCACAGTACCTCAGATAGGACAGCCAGCCAGAGAGTCTGTCCTATCATGATGATGTAACACTAACTGCACTCCATGCCCTCTCATTCATCCATTCATTCAACAAGCATTTGTTAACATCTGCTGTGAGCCATACTCTTCAACTCACTGGGGATACAGAGATAAAACACATGTTCTTTACCCCGGGGATGCTTACTCCCTGGTTGGGAAACACAAAGTGAGATGTGCTAAAACAGGTACACCCAGGTGCGTTGCAAACAAGGCAGGGGCCGCTGGGACAGCCTGGAGCACCCAGCGAAGGCATCACAAAGGTAATGATGGCGGCGCTGAGTCCTGACAAGTGGGCAAGACTTCTGAGAAGCAGGTGGTATGTTGCCATTTTAACAGTGAGGAAAGTGAGGTGCCGCGAAACGGAAGGACTCGGGAGCCTACATTAGGGTTAAGTCAGACCTGAAGTCAAATTACAGCTGTAGCAATCCCTGACTCTCACACCTCCTTGTATGCTTCTAACTTTTGAACCTAGGTTTGTAATTATTTGCATGCTTATTGGGTGAATGTCGTCTCCCCCATTAGACTGCAGGCATTATGAGTGTGTAGGCTACATTTGTATTGTTCGTTTTAACCCCGGTGCCCAGCACGCAGCCTCGCTTACAATTAAGGTTTCCTATAGATTCAAATAAGGTCCTCGAGCCCATGCACACGCTTAAGTTCAGCAGTTTTTCAGCATGCAAGCTGGGCTTTATGGGACTGGGTGGTAGTTTCCATCCGTAATAGGACTTTTTGGTTCTTTCAGGGCCTGAAAGAGTAGAGGCAAGGCTTTGGAAGGCTGTGTGTCACTAGTGGCCTGTGCTTCTACCCCTAAGACAGCCTGCAAGGTTGTTTAGCATCTTACTGACTTATTCCTAATCATGATTCGTTTCACAGTGTGGAGGAGGAAAACTTTTCCCCAGCTAGTAGTCAAAGCCAGGTGCTCTGTGGGACTACACCGTTATACATTGTCCAGGCAGGGGCAGATCTTTTTACATGCACCCATTTAAGCTCCAAACTCTGTCTCTTTGGCACTGAGCAAAGGGAAGAATTTCCTTCCAGTCAAATCTGGGACAGACTCATGATCAGTCTTAGAGTTTGAAGAGTCCCTGGGACTACTTGGTCCAGGGGTTTTCAAATGAGACATCTCAGAGCTGTGGGATTCTTTCAAGGCTGACCTGACCTGCTTTATGAGAGTATCCTAGACTTCTGGCTCTGATGATCGGTTCAGAAATGTGAGCTTATGAGGCAGGTTAGTATAGGGAAAAAAGGGAAGGCGAGTGACAGCTGGGACCTGGCAGAGACTATGGCCATGCGACCCCTCGCAGAAACCCTCTGAGGGAAGCTATTACTAAGGACAAAGTTGGGAATGCAAACAGGCCTCCCCATTGGTCCTGGAAGACTCCAAACAAAAGGCCTCGTCATTGGTCCCTGAGAGCTAACGAGGGGCAACCAATCAGAACAGCAAACAGCTGGGGCCCCTCCCTCAACATCAGGAAAGGGGAGGCGGGAAGGATGGCCTTTAAAAAGGCAGCCCCCTTCCCCCCACACCCCACGCTCCTCTTTGCCTGGAGGTAGCCTGCATCCCCATCTGGGTGTGTACTTTTCTTTTCTCTTATTTCTCTCCATAATCTCTTTTTTACCGGCCTAACTGAACCGGCATGTTCTTAAACTCTTTATGTGACATAGGAAGAACCTAGAGGAATCCAGCGCCTTCCAACTTCACTAAGTGTCTAATGACACTAAGACCTGCCACTTTTCCTGGAAAGTCAAGAAAGAGAAGTTTTTACCACTTCTTGGGGAGATCCTGCCTCAAAATGAAGCCAGCACAAAGGAAAGCAAAGCTGAGAGAAGACTCCTGATGAAATCCTTCAGGCTCTTCCTTGCCCTGCCTTCCTTGTCATGTAACTTGGCCCCTACTTTGAAGCTTAAGACTGTTTGAGTTGGAGTTCTATCCAGAACTACTAAAAATCCAGATCAATACAATGACGCATCTACAAGTAACTGTGTGGACTGTTAAATTCAAGAATTGTGGGCAACGGACTTGGCCCAGTGGTTAGTGTGTCCGTCTACCACATGGGAGGTCCGGGGTTCAAACCCTGGGCCTCCTTGACCCGTGTGGAGCTGGCCCGTGCGCAGTGCTGATGCATGCAAGGAGTGCCCTGCCACGCAGGGGTGTCCCCGGTGTAGGGGAGCCCCATGTGCAAGGAGTGCGCCCTGTAAGGAGAGCTGCCCAGCGCGAAAGAAAATGCAGCCTGCCCAGGAACGTTGCCACCCACACGGAGAGCTGACGCAACAAGATGACGTAACAAAAAGAAACACAGATTCCCGTGCTGCTGACAACAACAGAAGTGGACAAAGAAGACGCAGCAAATAGACACAGAGAACAGACAACCAGGGTTGGGGGGAAGGGGAGAGAAATAAATAAATAAATAAATCTTTAAAAAAAAAAAAAAGAATTGTGCTCGGTGACAACCAGTCGTGCTGCCAGCTCTCTCATTCCCTCCCTCCCAAGGCCTTTGCACATTGACCTCCAGTCCCTCTACCTCTGTTTTCTCTAGTCCAAACTCAATCATATCTACCCAAAATTTCCCAACCTTTCTGCCCCCTCCTGGCCTTGACTTCTATCACAGCTGCCCTTTCCACCCACAAGCCCAGGCCAATCCTATTTCTCTGTCTTCCTTACTGCCTCCCAGGAGCTGTTGGTTTATGGCAGGAAGAAATCACCCAGAAAAGCCTTGGAGCTATTTCACAGTCTCCAGCCACTGAGCCCTCAAAGCTGCCTAAATAATTACTAAATATTGTATTAATTAGGATATTAGTTCATTTGCAGTACCAGAGAGACCCAAAATTAATAGCAGCTTCAACAAGATAGATGTGACTTTTTTCCCATGTAATGTCTAGGCAGGCATTCCAGCTGTTTCCCCAGCTCCAAAACCATTAAGGACCCATGGTCTTTCTACCTTGTTGCTCTGCCATTCCCCATACACACTTCCATCCCCTGGTCCAAGACGGCTGCTCCAGCTATTCCCAAAAGGGCTGCACTTGAGCCAGCAAGACAGCTTTGACCTTGAAGTTGTGCCATCATTTCTACTCACCTCCTATTGGCCAGAATGCAATCAAATGGCTACAATTAGAGGCAAGGAAGGCTGGGAAATAGTCTTTAGCTGAATGGCTATGTGCCTGGTTACAACTTTTATTCCTATGCAAAAAGGGGCAGAAGGTAGATAGGGAGACAACTCTTCATTTCTGTGCTGAGATTCTACCATATGCCAGCTACAGATGGGTTCTCCTTGTGTCCTGTCTTGTGTCCCTGCCTCCTGGACCAGGTCACCTCACTAACTGGCTTCCAGATACTCATCTAGACCTTTGCTCCATCTCTCAGAGGCCTCTTTCTACCCATGGCCCTGCTTTTCCTGTATTTCTATCTGTGAGTCCTCATGATTACCCACTGGCTATAAAAATGTTTAACCTTTCCCATCACACACACTCTAAGGACCCTCTTATCACTGACCTTCCCTTCACAGCAAAGTTCTCCACTCACTGACTCTCTTCCTCATTCTCACAGTCAGTCTTCAGCCCAATGCAACTTCTTTTTTTTTTAGAGATTTATTTTTTAATTTATTTTTCACCCCATCCCTCCTCCCCCACCCCCAGTTGTCTGCTCTCAGTGTCCATTCTCTGTGTGTTCTTCTGTGACCGCTTCTATCCTTATCAGTGGCACTGGGAATCTGTGTTTCTTTTTTGTTGTTGTGTCATCTTGTTGTGTCAGCTCTCCATGTGTGCAGCGCCATTCCTGGGCAGGCTGCATTTCCTTTCATGCTGGGCGGCTCTCCTTATGGGGCGCACTCCTTGCGCGTGGGGCTCCTGTACACGGGGGACACCCCTGCATGGCAGGGCACTCCCCGTGTGCATCAGCACTGTGCGTGGGCCAGCTCCACATGGGTCAAGGAGGCCTGGGGTTTGAACCGCGGACCTCCCATGTGGTAGGCAGACGCCCTGTCCACTGGGCCAAGTCCGCTTCCCCCAATGCAACTTGACTTTCATCCCTGCTGCTTCCCTAAATCTGCTGTCTCAAAAGTTAACCACAGTCCATCTTCTACCACAGGATTCCCTGTGTCGTACAGTCCCATGCTTTGTACAATCCACTCAAAGTGTACACTCACTGGCTATCATTCCCATCACAGAATTGTGCTGTCATCACTGCAGTCAATTTTAGAACGTTTTCATTACTCTCAAAGGAAAAATCCCATACTGCCTTGTACCCGCTAATGTTGTCTCTTTGAATTGATATAACATCTTTGCCATTGCTGCAAAAATATTACAGTAATATTGTTAACTATCATTCATAAGTTACATTAGTAACTTTCCCATGTAGCACCATGTTATTAAGTCCTTGGAATTTTGAGGGAATCTGTTGCTTCAGGCTTGTCAGACTGGCAGTTGGTGATATCTGGCTGAGATTTGCTGAACACTGATCTCCAGTATTGCAGCCTGAGGCTCAGGGAGTGTTTTGCTGCCCCAGGCTACAGAGAGGGTGGAGCACATTTCCCAAGGGTCAGGGAGAGTGAGGTTGACACTCCAGTGCTCTGAGAGGGCTAGACCTGTGCCTCACAAATTACAGAAGGCCGGGTCACAACCTCACTGTTCTGAGGTGGTTGGGCCTGTATGACAGAAATTAGGGAGAACGTTGCCACCACCTCACCGTATTAATTCTACCCCAGAGATTGGGTGAAGTGTGGCTGTTGAGAAATGAAAAGCATAACCTTGCAAAACTATCTAACAAGCCACTCCTGCCCCCCGCTTCTGTAAATCAGCCCGTGAGAACATGGCCTTGTAGGAGACTATCAAACAAACCCTCCTGCCCTCCTCTTCTGTAATCTAAAGACCCACTCCTGCCGCTGCTTCTATAAATCAGCCCGTGAAAGCATGACTTTGCACCAGCCTTCTGCTTGTGTAACCCCGCTTGCAAAATTTCACCTAGCAACGCGTTAGCCAATGAGTGAGGGCCATGCCTGTCCTGCATAAAATCCTATATAAACCTATGACAACTGCAGAACAGGGCTCAGAATTTGGAGATTGACTCTCCTCTGGGCCCACACATAATAAGTCTCTTCCTCTGCCTCTCCAAGTGCTGTGTGAGTTTTTCTGCTATTCAGAACTCCTGGCTTTGCTGCAACATGGCCATCACCCCCAATGTTCTTGGAGGGTGAGGTCTGGAGCTCAGTCACCACCCAGATGCTTGATGAGGATGGAACCAAGAAAACGGCCCCCTTGGCGGCGGACTTGGCCCAGTGGTTAGGGCGTCCGTCTACCACATGGGAGGTCTGCGGTTCAAACCCCGGGCCTACTTGACCCGTGTGGAGCTGGCCCATGCGCAGTGCTGATGCGCACAAGGAGTGCCCTGCAAAGCAGGGGTGTCCCCCGCGTAGGGGAGCCCCACACGCAAGGAGTGGTCCCCGTAAGGAGAGCCGCCCAGCGCGAAAGAAAGTGCAGCCTGCCCAGGAATGGTGCCACACACACGGAGAGCTGACACAACAAGATGATGCAACAAAAAGAAATAAAGATTCACGTTCCACTGACAACAGAAGAGGACAAAGAAGAAGATGCAGCAAATAGACACAGAGAACAGACAACCGGGGCAGGGGAGAAATAAATAAATAAATAAATCTCAAAAAAAGAAAAAGAAGGGGGACATTTATGCACATGCACCCAGAAATCGGAGCAATGCTGTTGCAAGCCAAGGAACATCCAGAGGCCAGGAAGAGGCCAGGAAGGAGTCTCCCCTAGAGCTCCTGGAGGGAGCATGCACCTGCTGACATTTTGATGCAGACTTCTGGCCTCTGGAACTGTAAATTTCTGTTGTTTTAAGCCTCCCGGTTTGTGGTAGTTTGTTACAGCAGCGCTAGAAAATGAATACGTCCTCCTTTCTAATTTGGCATGGTTATTATTTCAGACCTAGGCTGATTTCTGGGTTTCGAGGTGATGGAGATGATTTTTGCCGGGACATTCAAGTTGCTACATAAAATTAAGTAAAATTGAGCCCCATTGGTATGAAAGTAGTTTGAAGGGCAAGTTTAAGTTCTTCACCTTTTTTTTTATTCCACAGACCATTTTGCCAGTGGGGTGAAAACCACAGACCCTTACCAAGTCCACACTATACTGTGTATTATTTAATAAACATATCACACCTGTACCAATCTGTCCCCATAAGAATAATGTTTTTGAATTTCATTTCAAGCTCCTGGACCCTGGGTTAAGAACTCCTGGTGTAAGGTCATGTATATTACTAAAAGAAAAGCTGAAACTGTAACATGGGACTGTATAGCCTAGTAAAACCACACGTGAAATATGAAAATGGGTAAAATTGCAAATATAAGACCATTTTTCTTTGAAGCTGAACAAATGTATGTTAATACTGCAAGATGATAATATCAGACCAAAAAACTCCCATAATGCTAAGGGGAAGAACCCAGACACTAAATACTATATATTGTATATAAAATGCAAATATAAATAAATTAATAAAGGTAAAATTAGATAAATGGTCATGGAGGGCTGGGGAAAGGCTGCTAAAGGGTGTGGATCTTTCTTCTTAGAGTAGTGAAATGTTGTGCATTCATCACCATAAAATTTTTAAAACAATTTCATTACTCTAAAAAGAAAACCCCCATACCCCTTAGCATCAACATTGCCTTTTAAATTCTTTCAGTAAATCTCAAGAGTGTAACTTCAACCCCTTTTCCAAAACTTGCTAATTTCTCTTTTTATCTAAGAGAGAGCCAACCTCAATGTCTTGTCTTTGAAAAGGCTACTATGGTTTTCATTTTAATCACTTTTGTGGTATCTAGCTATTTGTGGCAAGTGATAATATTTGTTTGTTTTGCTTGTCAGAAAATACCTTAAGGTGAAAAGCAAGTCAGTTTAAAGAAAACTATTTAGTCTTAGGTTGTACCTGGAGAGTGAATAAATGAGGCAGACAGTTCTCAAATTACTGAGGTTGAAGAAACCCAACCTAAAACAGGGTTCCACTGTCAGGGACCCCCCCTTCTCTGCATGGATGACCTGGATTCAAATCCTGATTCGATTCCTTAAGTGCTGCATTTTGAGCAATTACCTCACTGGGTCTCATTTCTCTCCTCCATTAGATAGCAATGACGACATCCACTTACGAGATTTATTTTATTTTATTTTTTATTGTGGTAACATACATGTAACATAAAAATGCCATGTTAACCATTTTTAAGAGTATATTTCAGTGACATTAGCCACCTTTACAATGTTGTGCTACCATCACCACCATCACTTCTCCATCACCACAAAAAGAAACTCTGTATCCAGAGCAACAATTCTCCATTTGCCTTCCCCTCGGCCCTAGATAACCTTTAATCTACTTTCTGTCTCTGAATTTGCCTATTCTAGATATTTCATATAAGTGGAATCATACAGTATTTGTCTATTTGAATCTGGCTTATTTCACTTAGCCTGTGTGTTTTCCAGGTTCAGTTGCATGAATTAGAACTTCATTCCTTTTAACAGCTGAATAATATTCCACTGAATGGCTATGTGCACATTGCAGTTATCCATTCAAATGTTGATGGACACTTGGGCTGTTCCCATCTTTTGGCTCTTCTGACTAATGCTGCTGTATGTGAACATGGGTGTACAAATATCTGTTTGAATCCCTATTTTCAATTTTTGGGTATATATGCCTAGGACTGGGATTGCCAGGTCACACAGCAATTCTATACATAACTTTCTGAGGAATTGCCAAATTGTTTTCTACAGTGGCTGTGCCATTTTACATTCCCAACAGCCATGTAGGGGTGTTCTAATTATTCAATGTCATTGCCAACTCTAATTTTCCATTTTAAAATATACTTACAAGATATTTTATTTTTTATCAATGTTACAAGTTACTCTGTTAACACAAGATAATAACTAAATAACAATAAATCTAATTTGATCCATGGTTACCCTCCTCCTTTTTGTTATTTTTGTTCACTCCTCCATCTTGAGGGATTTCGGACGATGTCCACTCTGACAGTTTCAGGCTGAGAAGGGGCATCGATATTATGGGGCAGAGGAATGGAATTGTTTAGCTTGCAGTTGCAGATACTCTTTACCTTTAGGATGGGTCTCGTCCATCATTGTTTTGTTGGTTGTCCACGGCAAGCCTGAAGAACTGGTGAGTAGGAGTTGGCTGCAGCTCCTCTGGATTTCAGGGCTCAGCCACATATGAACAACCTGAAATTTTAAGTCTATACTTACAGGACTCTTAAGAGAATTAAATTAGGTCTTTTGTAAGGGCCTCTAGTCGAGCACTGGGAGGGGTGCAGAAGATGGTTTCAGAGCCTTGGAGTATGAAGATAAGGCTTCCCCCCCTACAGTTTGTGTTCTGTGTATGTCCCCCTCTTAGTGGTTAATTTTGTCATGCTTTTTAAGCTGAAACAGTACCCCTGGGCATTCACAGGAACTGCTCTGGAGCCTTGCGGTGGGAAGTCAGGCTGGGGACAAGGGTCCGTGGGGCAAGGGCGAGGCTTGTGCCTCCTATCCCAATGTCCTCTGCTGGGAACAGCTTTTCGGTATCAGCAGGCATGTCCCACCGTAACGGGGAAATCAGCCACATCCGTGGACTCCCAGGATCCACCTGGGAAAGCAGGCTGGGGATCCCCCAGCCTGTGTCCCTCCAGCATCACACAGCAGTAGTGTCAGAAGTTAGGGTGGCCTGGATGAAAGCCGCAGGTCCAGCCAGAGGACATGCGCGAAGGTCCCTTCTGATGTAGATCTTCATTGTCAGACGTGATCCTGGGGACAGCCAGAATCCAGCATGTTCCCTAACATGTCCAGCCAGGGATGAGGCTATGGGGCAAGTCTGTTAAAGGCCCTCGATCCTGCCGACCCAGCAAGAGGGTGTTGCATTCATGTATTTAGTATTCAATGCATATTCATTTTTCACTTTCAGTTTATTCAAGAAAGATGCAAATAGACTAAACCCTCCAGTTAATGCTTGTATCAGTTTCTTCTTGCTGGTATGACAAATGACTGCAAACTTAGTGGCATAAAACAGCACAAATTTATTATTGTATGGTTTTGGAGGTTAGAAGCCCAATATAGGTTTCACTAGACTAAAGCCGAGATATCAGAAGGACTGAGTTCCTTCTGGAGGATGTGGAGAATCTGTTTGCTTGCCTTTTCCAGCTTCTGGAGGCCACCCACCTCCTCGGCTTGTGGTTCCCTCCGTCTTCAAAGCTGCGGCAGCCGTGGAGTCTTCCTCATGATGCCCACCCATCTCTCTGGTTCTGACTCTCCTGCTTCCCTTCTCCATATTTACCAACACTTGCGATTACATTGGGCCCACACAGAAAATCCAGGCTCATTCCCCATCTCAAGAGCCTTCTCTTAATCGTATCTGCAATATAAGGTAACATTCACAGGTGCCAGGGATTAGGACATGGATCTCTTTGGGGGAATCATTTTTCTGTCATGGGCAGGCTCCCCTCCTGGGGTACCCACTGCAGGGTAGACTTGTATTCCCCAGAATTTACTCCAGGAGTGACAAGCACACTTTTGTATGGCTTAAATCCCAGGGTTTGCTCTGATTGGGCAACGTTGGCCCACACGCTCAGTACCAATGAATCACTCTGTCCAATAGTCTGGACTGTGCAGACGGATTAGACCTGAGCCACAGGCCCACCCCTGAGATGGAGTAGGGTCACACCCTTCCACGACCTGGACGAGAGGAGATCTGACGCCTCAAAGGGAAAATCGAGGAGCTTGTCCAGAAGAAGAGGGCATGGATGCCAGGAAGCAAACACAACTTCTGAACATGACGGAGCTCACTGATCTTGTGGAATATGACCATTTTGAAGATGGAAGAAATGGTGAACTCACACAGGCAATATGCGATAGAGCCATGATCTGAACCCATGACTTGAGACCAGTTCTTGCCCATTCCAAGAACGTCCCCGTCCACTGGCTGAACGTGCTACGAGCAGACATGTTTAGCAGTGGGAATGCCACGGAGCTCAGCGGGTGGCCGGGGTCACAACCTCTTGGACGGTTAGAATAGGACATACTGAGGCAGGAACATGCTTAACACAATCCCTGGCAAGTAGATGCCCTCAGAGAAAAAGGAAATTTCCATTTCCCTCCTAAAAGAATCATTAAAGCCAAAACTCAAATCAAAGAGCAAAGTATAATAACTTCCTCTGGGCAAATTTATAATTAATCCTGGATTAATTGGCATTATTGAAGTTGAATTAATTAACTAGCTGTTTGCAAAGAACTTTGAGCCACCTTAGTAGGAAATGGCATTAAAGAAACAAAAACAAAGCGGCATCCCATTAGCATTACGAACAAATTCAAAATAATCGCACCTCTGCAGGCTGTTTCCTGTCAATAATTTTCCCAGGGACTGTGCTCAGCCTGTGGGACTCAGGCAGCTGCTGAGAAGGATACCTTTGTTGGCTGGAGGTTTCAGGAGTGAGTGCACTCAAGAAACTTTGAGCATCAGGGAGCATTTGCACGTGCCAGGCACTGGGCAGTCAGAGACGTGTGAGGTTGAGGGTCGTGTTGAAGGAATCCACGGCCTACCAGCGTAGATGGAGAACATCCGAGTGGCACTAAAGCAAACCGGGCTCAGAGTGATAGATGTGGTCACAGAGACAAAGTACAACAGACGGGTACACAGTGACCTTTATTGTGTATACCACTTTCCAGAGGGAATTTCCCACCCCCACTACATATTCAGAAGCTAAGCTCCCAGCTGGCCCTGGGACTGGGCTTTTGACCTGGGCCTGCGAGGCAGAGCAATGCCTTTCTCTGTCGGGTGCAGCGGCACACAGCTCCACCAGGGCCGGTGAGACTGGATTTGGGGAATTTGGGGTGTTGCCAAGGCAGTCAGCTTGGAGTTGCTGGGAGCCATTTTGTCCCTGTCAGGAGACAGCCTGCCTGGGAATGGGAGCAACACAGAGGAAAGTGGAAAAGAAAGACAGAGAGACAAAGTCCGGGCCCTTGGTGCCCCGTGGAGCCCCTGGGTGAGGCTCTGCAGAAACCTGGGACGCAGCCTCGACTCCTTGTTCTTCCTCCTCCACACATGTCACAAAGCCTTGCCAGCTAGACATCCGTGTCTCCAGCCCTTTACTGGAGTCTCTGGGGGACAGGTGGCTCTCAAAACTGAGAATTTTTCAGATTTTTGAGAGGTAATACAAAGGATATGCTATATACCCTGTGATGCCCTCAATAGAAAATGGGCAGCCCCTTGGAACAAACGTGCTAATATTTCTGCAGTGAAACATGTATGTGAATCCTCATGATAAATGGGTACCTGGTTGTAACTAGCTTCCTTCCACGGCAGGTTATATTTTGCTGCCGAAGAGGCACCAGCATTTTTTGCTGTTTGAACAAATTTTAAGAGTTTGGAAATGTGGCTAAGAGATTATGGAACAGAAAGTTTTTTTTTTTTTTAGTTTAGAGGACTTCCTAATATCTTATTATGAAAATTTTCAAAAGTACAGCAAAGGAGTAAGAATTTTGCATTGAACAGCCATAGACTTACCACCTGGATGTTACCAAAAACATTTTGCTGTACTTGTTTTATCAGAAAATATCCATTTAGCTACTCATCAATCCATCTACTTTTTTTTTTGGATGCATTTCAAGGTATGTTGCAGAACCAGCACAATTCCTTTTGAACATTCCAGCATGCATGCAATTAACTAGAGTTCAATACTAGTTCACAGATTTTTCTTTTGAAGTAAAATTTACATGTAACAAAGTGCATGAATCTTAAGTGTATATTCACTGAGTGTTGACAAACGCAGATACTTGTAAAACCTCTTTCAAGATACAGAACATTAAAAAAAAAAAGATATAATATATTACCATCCTCCAGAAGATTCTTTCATGCCCCTTTCCCATCCTATCTCTCTTCCCTCAGAGGTGTACTCCTTAGTTTTGTTCAAAATTTTTTCCAGATCGTCTTTCCTCTGGAACAGTAATTTTGAAATCTCTCCAATCCCATTCTTTTCACTCCCCCACTCCCTTTGTACCTTACCACATTCAGCTACGCCACCCATATCCCCCCTCCATACCCCCGTTTGCTCGTCCCCAGACAGTTGCTAGGCAGTTCCTTCTGCTCTGTAGTCTTTGCCTCTTCTTTATGCTCCTGTTATCACCTGACCAACTCCTAACCCTCTCCCAGTTTCAGATCAGCTTTGAGAACCCTCTCCTGACACAATCCCCAGGCAGACAGCCTCCTCCATTCAAAACCTGCACCGCCCTGTTTTGTAAATACCAGATTATTAAATTGACTGGATGGACACAGCCAGGTCTGCTTGTGTGGGTATTGAGGACCATTTACTGCAAGCTGTCTGAGTATAGCCTAGCTCATTAGAGTGTTGAATAAGGGCAAAAAACTGCCAAGTAGAGTCCCACAACTTTTGTGCTTGGTTACCATAATATTTAAATTAAAAGTGAAACTAGTTGCCAACATGTCAAAGTCAGGTTTCATCTATAACTCTTCTCTTCTTTTGAAAATGGGAAAATGGGGCAGTATGGGGCTGGCATTACTACCTGGAATCAACTGGCTAAGGAGGACACGTGCTCTCCAGTTGTCCACTGTTCCCATTGGTCTCTGGCATAGTATACTACCTGCCTAATTTCTCTACTTTAAGTTGCTTGTCTGACCACTGGACACATTAAGTTTGGGACCGTGGTTGTTGAAACAAACACAACAACTTTATTTTGTGTGTGTGTGTGTGTGTGGTTCTAGGTCCTTTCAAAAATCTGGAGTTATGGGCACACAAGATTTAAAATATAATTTGGAGGTTTGCAGCCCTTTCTAAGTCCAGGCTACAGGCTCCCAAGGTGAGGACTCCTGAGACAGATATTAAATCATCATTCCCACATCTTTTAACAGTCTTCCCCAGTTTTTCTGGTGGCTGCTTCTAAAAACTTGAGCCTCAGCTCAAACAGCTCTTCTGAGAGGCCTTCCTTGATCTTCCAGTATAAGGTAGCTGTCCTCCCCTCCTCTTCTTTCTTTAGGCCTTTTCTCTATTATTCTCCCCAGAGGGCATCTCACGCTTTGAAACGGCCTAGTGCATTCAGTTCACCTGTGCATTGCCTGCTGCCGCCCAGCAGAATATAAGGTCGAGAGGGCGTTGTATCCCCAGCACCTAGTTCAGGCAGTGCCTGGGATTCAGGAGGCGCTTATGAGAGACTCTAAACGGATGGCTGGGGGGTGGGTGGGGGGTGGATGGGCGGGTGGATGGATCCCCCAGTCTCAAGCTCCTCGAGGCTTCCGCGGGAGGAGCGGGTGAGTGGGCCAGCTTCACAAGACCCCCATCGCACGCGCGCGGACGGCGCCCGGCCGTGGCCGGGGGCGGCCGGGAGGGCGGAAGCTTCGGGGCCGGAACGGCCGCGCCCGGCACTCGGGTTGCGGGGGGGCCGCTTAGCCGACCGGACCGCCGCGGCGAGTGAGGCGGCGGCATGGCCGGGCGGCGGGTGAACGTGAACGTGGGCGTGCTGGGCCACATCGACAGCGGCAAGACGGCGCTGGCGCGGGCGCTGAGCACCACGGCCTCCACCGCCGCCTTCGACAAGCAGCCGCAGAGCCGCGAGCGCGGCGTCACGCTCGACCTCGGCTTCTCCTGCTTCTCGGTGCCCCTGCCCGCGCGGCTGCGGTCGGCGCTGCCGCCGCCAGAGGCCGGCCCCGAGCCCGGCGAGCCGCAGCTCCAGGTCACTCTGGTCGACTGCCCCGGGCACGCCTCCCTCATCCGGACCATCATCGGCGGTGAGCGCGGGCCGGGCAAAGGGGACGCCGGGCGGAGCGGCCGGGCTCGACCCAGCGGCCGCCGCGGCAGGGGCGGGGGGTCTCCTCACTCCCCAGGTGGGCAGACGAGGTCCCGAGGGGTCGACTTGACTCGTCCCAGCCCTCGACGCACGGGAGTGGAGGTTTCGAGATCGGAACTCCCCGCCGGCCGACTTGGAAACTTTTCCTACCCAGCACAACCGAGCTTTCATTAAATAAAAAAAAAAAAAGAGAGGAAAAAAAAAGCCCCCAAATATGTTAGTAACACATGAACAAGTTAAGAAAATACAAAGACCACAAAGAGGTATGCATAAAAAGTTCAAAAAAGGTTCTTCACTCACCTGTGCTGTCATCCGGGTTGCATTGCTAGTCAAGCACTGTTCCCAGTTTTTTGGGTGACATTTCAGAAAAACTCCATGCACTTGAACTTACCTGACACTCGCTTAAATCAACGGACAGGGCTTTACAACTTTTTTTTTTTTTTTAAAAACAATAATATAAGCACATGGCCCCAGAGAGCATATAGCTGAAAGAAGTCTTCTCATTGCCAACTCCCAGCACCTAGTTACTTTCCCTATGTCCAGTTTCTCTCCTTTCCTTCCAGCAATTTTCTGTGTTGCCTGCAAGAACATAAGGGAGTTTACAGTACATTGGGCAGATGCTTTCATTGCCTGTTGGTGGATGGCCTCATTGGCTGCTTGGACAGTCAGTGGCCCGGCTATAGTGATGAGTTTAAGTACCGTTATCCTTGTTGCCTCCACCTGTTCTAGGCTGCAGCCAGTCTGGGATCATTTCCCCATTTTACAGAAGAAGAAATGGAGGCCCAAAGAGGTGAAGGAACTTGCCCAAGGTTAGCCTGCAGCCGAGTGTTAAGGAGCACACAATCCTTTTTACCCTCTTCTCTCCTTATAACTGAATTCTGTTGGGTCACATTCAAATGCGTTTTGGACATGTATTCTGAACTAGTCCAGATTAGAGGTAGAAGGGCAGGATTAAAAAAAAATGAGAAGGCAAATTCCTAGCCTTTGGTATGAATTGGTGTAAGTGAGTGGTGAAGGAAGGACACACTTTTGGAGTCAGACAGAAATGGGCTTAATGTCTGACTTTGTCCCTTACCAGCCCTATGACCTTTGAGCCTAACGCTGAACCATCCACACACTGGCAGATTGTAGTAGCCACACAGTTATTATTGGCCCATCTTGTCTTATGTATTTGCCACTTCCCTGGGCAAACCCTGTAAGGAGTGATGTCACTGGGTGAGGAAAGTGGGACTTAAGCCAAATGCATTGCCCAGGGTCACATACCATCCAGGTTGGCCTGACTCCAAAGCCGAAGCCCTTTCCACACCTCCTAGGGTCATTTTTTTTTTTAAGATTTATTTGTTTCTCTGTCCATTTGCATTCTCGGTGGCACTGGGAATCTGTGTCTCTTTGTTGCTTTATCTTGCTGCGTCAGCACTCTGTGTGTGCAGCGCCACCCCTGGGTGGGTTGTGCTTTTTTCGTGTGGGGTGGCTCTCCTTACAGGGCGCACTCCTTGTGTGTGGGGCTCCCCTACGTGGGGACACCTCTGTGTGGCATCGCAACTCCTTGAGGCGTGGCAGCAGTGTACATGGGCCAGCTCACCACACGAGCCAGGAGGCCCTGGGTTCAAACTCTGGATCTCCTATATGGTAGGCAGACGCTCTATCAGTTGAGCCACATCTGCTTCCCCTAGGGTCATTTTGTACTCCCTCCCCCCACAAGCTCCGTTCCAACATAAACATTTATAGAGAAATTCTTCATATAACAGGAAGTTTTCCTATACCAACCTGTTCTATATAATCAAACTATAGTAACTGAGAGAACTTTGGTTTAGACTATAAAACTGCCAAAGAGACATTTTTCTACTTTTGTATGTAGATTGTTAACTCTTACCTTTTTTCTTACCTCCTGAGCAAGGGGACTTCCTTTATCTTCTTACTAGGCATTAAAATGTGGCCTGTGCACATTGTAATTGTGAGACCAAGATTACTCCTATTCTTTTTAAAATAAATCAGGTTCCCACCTTCCTTTTCAGGGAGAGAGGGGAAAAACAGACTTTCTTTTTTTTTTTTTTTTAAGTACTTGCCTTGGCCCAGGTGCATTCCTGACCTAGGTCGCATCTTTAACAACCCTGCATGGTGGGAGGTGTTAGCCCTGTTTTTCAGGTGAGGAAACTGAAGCTTGGAAAGAAAAGTACCTAGGGCTGGCATTGGAAGCTGCCCCTGCTGCCTTCCTGACCTCAGTCTTCAGTTATCCTTATGGTCCATGACCCCATGGCCACCTTTGCCTTCTTGAAATGGCTCCAGAGGCTGAAGATTGGCTTATGGTACAGGACTCCTACAGTTATGGACACTGTGCTTCCTCTCCTGCCCACTTGCCTCTTCCTCCATCTAATCCATTCTCTGCATGGTTGTCAGTATATAACCCTTTTATATATATATTTGTGTTTATTATTATTATTTTTTATAATCCTTTTAGAAATGGTTTTTGGGTTTGGTTGTTCTTCAAAAAGTTAAACAGAATTACCGTCTGATCTGGCCATTCCACTCTTAGGTATGTATTCCAAAGAATTGAAACCAGGTACTCAAATAGATACTCGTATGCCAGTGTTCACAGAATGGACAAACAAAACGTGGTCTGTCCATGCATTGGAATGCGATTCAGCCATAGAAAGGGACGAAGTGCTGTTCCGTGTGACAATGTGGATGAACCATGAAGCCATTGTGTTATGTGAAATAAGCCAGCCACGAAAGGAGGAGCAATGTATGATTCCATTTCTATGAAATATAGAGAATAAGCAAATTCATAGAAGCAGAAAGCGGATCGGTGGTTACCAGGGGCTGAGGGCAGGAATGGGGAGTTATGCTTAATGGGTACAGAGCCTGTTTGGGGTGATGGAAAAGTTTCGGTAGTTGGAATGTTGTGATGGTGATACAGCATTGTAAAAGTTGGGCATTTAAAAATGGTTAAAATGGGAAGTTTTAAGTTATATATATGTTACCACAATAAGGGGAAAAAAATAGGAAAAGAAAATTGATTAGATCCGTCACCCCTTTGCTGAAAGGCTTTCCGATGTCTTCCCACTGCCCCTCATGTCACGTCCAAGCCCTTCATCCTGGCCCGCGCGGCCTGCATGGCCTGGCCTCTGCCTTCTTGGAGCCTGGCCTCCTGCCCCTGACCTTGCCCCTGACCTTGCCCCTTGGGCCTCGCTTCCAGTCCTCGGATGTCCCTCAGGACCTTGGTGCCTGCTCTTCCCTCTGTGGGCTCTGGCTGCGCCTCGTCGTTTAAGCCTCTGCTCTCATGTCACCTCCTCAGAGAGGCCTTCCTTGGCCTTCCTATCTAAAGCTGTCTCCCCAGCACGTGCCAATGCCTCCTTTCTCCTGTCCTTGTTTTATTCCCTTCACAGCCTTTTTCATGGCCTGACACTATTTATTTTTTCCTTGGTGATCATCTCTGTCTTCTGCTAGAATGTGAACTCCATGAGCGTGGAGCAGGGACCTTTCCTGATTTCTTGTGGATTCTCAGCTCTTGGAACAGAGCCTGGCATGTGGTAGGGATTCGGTAAGTTGTGAACGAATGAAGACTGTGTGCCAGCTGCGGGGCTGGCTGAGTTAACAGGCAGAAAACTGCTAGCACAGGGCCGGTGTAGAGTCAGTACATAATGTGTGCTCTTTTTTTTTCTTTATTTATTTTTTTAATATTACATTAAAAAAATATGAGGTCCCCATATACCCCCCACCCCCCTCACCCCACTCCTCCCCCCATACCAACGACCTCCTCCATCATCATGAGACATTCATTGTACTTGGTGAATATATCTCTGAGCACTGCTGCACCTCATGGTCAATGGTCCACATCATAGCCCACTCTCCCACATTCCATCCAGTGGGCCATGGGAGGACCTACAATGTCTGGTAATTGTCCCTGCAGCACCACCCAGGACAACTCCAAGTCCCGAAAACGCCCCTACATCTCATCTCTTCCTCCCATTCCCCACACCCAGCAGCCACCATGGCCACTTTCTCCACACCAATGCCACATTTTCTTCGATTACTAATCACAATAGTTCATGAATAGAATGTCAGTAAGTCCACTCTAATCCATACTCTATTCCTCCATCCTGTGGACCTTAGAATGGTTGTGTCCACTCCACATCTATATCAAGAGGGGGCTTAGATTCCACATGGATGCTGGATGCAATTCTCCTGCTTTCATTTGCAGGCAGTGTTGGCTCCCTGGTGTGGTGGTTGACCTTCTTCATCTCCATGTTAGATGAGTGGGGTAAGTCCAATAAACCAGAGTGTAGGAGTTGCAAGTCTGTTGAGGCTCTCAACGTGTGCTCTTAGTTTTCTCCTTTCTCTCCAGGATCTTACAGCAGAGCCTGGGAGAGGACACGATTCTGAGAGCAAAGTAACCCATGAAAGCTTTTTGGTCATAGGGCAAAAGAGGGAAGAACTCACTTTGCTGGGGGGACAGGGAGTGGGAGTAGGGTATGATGGGGAAAGAGCCCTCCTAGTGAGGGGAACTGCCTGGGCGAGGCTCTGAGGCTCCACAGGTCGTTGTCTGTTTAGGATCAGAGATGACTGCCAGCATTTAAGCATGGTTGGAGTCAGTGTTGTGTGTGGGGAGGTGTGCCCAAGAGGAAGATGAAAAGGCCAGGTCCTGCAGGGTCAAATCCTCCGGGGCTGAGGGTAGTACTTGATGAGCTCTTCTGTGTTGATTTTCTCCTGCAAACTTGGGCGCTCCTGGGAAGGCTTTTACGTGGGTTTGTGGTGTGATCAGGGCTGAACTGTAGAAAGATGCCGGGCTGCCTGAGCAGGGACTCCCACTGGGGATGGGTGGAGTTTTCTCTAGATGCTCCTGCACCTGGGACCCCTGGAAGAGTGGGCTCTGTTAGAGTCCCTGGCTTATTGTTCCTTATTTAGACCCCTTGCTGAATACATTTTCCCCAGTAGGAGGAAATTAGAAATGGTCGTCTGAGTTCCATGATGATATCTCTGAAGTTTAATATATCTTAAATTAAAGCCGGCTTTCTGTAATTCTCTGCTCCCCCCACCCCCAAAAATACTTCACACACAAAAAAGAATCCTTTTAACTTAGAGAAAATTGGATTTTATCTCCCTTGAATCCATGCGGCCATAGATAAAACTCTGAAGTGGGGCTGTGAGGTTAATGGTGATGATGTACTTAGCATTTATTTAGTGGTATCCTTACATTGTCTTCTTGATTTAACCCCCCGTGGCATCCTGGGCAGTGAGAGGTGAAATTCCCATTTTACAGGTGAAGAAGTAGAGGCTCCGAGAGGTCCCGAGGCCAGGCACCCGGTAACAAATGTCAGAGCCAGGTTTGAACCCAAGCTGCAGTTACTACAAAGCTCCTAGCAGTCTAGTGTGAGCGGAGGAAAAAAAAAAAGTCCCCAGCCCCTAGATTAGTGTCTCCGGGCAGTTATTTTTCTCTAATCCATTTTTGAGTATAAATCTCTCAGGGTTTGAACTTCAAAAAGATCCAGTAATATATGTTTTAAAGACTCGGGTGGGGGTGAGGGACTTCGAATCATCCTCAATCTAACTCTGGCAGGGAAGAGGAGGACTAAAAAATGTTGCTACCTTGGCCTGGCAATTTATAGTTCTCGGGTGGCTGCTAGGATTAACGGCGCTTTGTCTCCTGGTCTTTTGTTCTCATTGTTAATGCACAACAGCTCTTGGGCCACAACTTGTCTGCCGGGCTCCTTTGCCTCCTGTACCCATCCCGGAGGCACTGCTTCCTGCTTGGCAGGCTGGCCCGGGACTGCCCAGAGCTGCAGAAGTCTTGGAAGTTCGACTCACAGGCTTATTCTAGTTAGGGGAGAAAAAAATAACCAAGAGCCCAGGAGATTTGGGTCTCTACAGCCTGGGAGAAAACCTTTTTTTTAAAACTTAAATTCCTGTCCCCTTCCTGTTCTGCAATTTGTAGTACTCTTGGCACCGAAGTGGAGAGGGCGCTGGTCTCTTCGGTCTTTTTGCTCGCCGGGTCTCTCTACAGTCTGTTTGCGATGCCCTCTGTAGGCTCGTGACACAGAATGCCCATGTGTGTGAGTGGCTATGTGTTTTTCCCCAGGGATTTACGTGACTTTTGAGGCGTCTGCAGAAGGCAGCTTGGTACAGCAGAGAGAGCCCCCTGGACGCCCAGCCTTGCCAGGCCCAGTGGCTGTGGCAAACAGTTTGGGTTTTTTTCTAATGCCAACATGACTTTTGATTTTGATTTTCTTTGCTCCTAGTCTTTTTAGAAGAATCTGCGTGGAAATACGTCTTGTTAAATTATAGTAGTGGGCTATGTTCATCTTAAAATATAGACGCATATTTAGAAGAATTGATGTGAGTGGAAATGCTTCCTTCACCTTTACTTCTTGAGCTCCCGGTATCTCTCAGGCTGTTAGTTCCTCACTCCACCCAGGAGCAGCTGTCTCTTTTACCTTCTTCATTAACAGGCACATACCATCGCTGGAAGATCTACCCTTCCAGAACCACTGCTCTGAAGTCCTCTGCCGTCCAGCGAGGCTGAGTCCGCTGCTGGAGTCTCTTGCCTTCACTTGCTTCAAAGCCTCTTCACGGCCAACAGGCAGTCTGCCTCGGTCGGTTCAAAGCGTGCCTCTCTTTATCCAAATACGCGTTTTTCTGTTTCACCCGGGTCCTTATCGCCCCCTGATCCCTACCTGATTTCCTTCCACATTGGAGTGCCTTTTGCTGTCTCCAGGAGGCTCTTAAAGTTGAGCTTTGTCTGCAGCACTTTCTCCTGGCACTGGACAGCGGGTGACTTTGCTTTGGTTTGGGTGACAGCGTGGGAGTAGCAGCACATCAGAGACGCAGGCCTGAGTTTAAATTAATGCAGAATATTTGAGCAGGAACCAACAGGAAAGAAAAATGGAAGCAGGTAGTCATATTTCATTCTGTTCGGGTACATTTTTCTTCTCATGGGGCTTGCCCTTGAGAACAAAACGTATCAAATGTTAAATCAAAGAATATTTTTGTAGTCATGCTAGGAATAGAAAATAATGCAAAGACTCTGCCTTCTGGAGGCAAATATTTCACTGGAAGGTTATAATGAAAGTCAGAAGGAAATCATAGCCACAGCTTTTGGTAAAGCTGTAATCGTTTAAAATTAATTGCTTTTAAACTTCTCACGAGCATCTCCTTTGTTTTCTATCAGCATGTCTCTTGGGTTTTTCTTCCAAATTGTTTCGTCCACATTGGAATAAGGAAAGAGCCCGTAAATTAAGCCCTTAGACATATCCCTCTCTCTGTCATTCTTTTGTTCGATGGTGCCTCAACCAGGCTGGGGCTGTGGCACTCTGGCCTTAGAATTCAATTCTCTCTTCCCTTTTACAGAAGATGCAGAAGATGGTGGTGCCTGTAGCTCTGATCCTCTGGAGATCCTGGAGGCCCCAGTCCTGGTGGGAGTGGAGCCTGCTCTCATTTCTGAGGCCACCTCATGGAGGGGCAGGGACTTGCCCTGCACGCCATGCCTCTGTTACGGAGTTATTACCCTCTGCTGCAATGGCAGGTGCTACATCTGTCGTTCCCACTAGCCTGGAAGTATCACGAGGGCAGAGACAGTGCCTACCTCATCCTGGGTGTTCTAAGGCTAATGCGGGCCCTGATGCGGAGGAGGTACTCAGTAACTTTTCAAAACACTCGGGTGAGCTACAGGCCACATTCCATGAAATTCATCCATTTAAAGTATGCACTTAAGTGGGTTTTAGTGATGTGCCACCATTATCTCTATCGCATGCCAGAACATGTTCCTCCATCATGGCTATCGGATGCCAGAATGTTTTCCTCACCCTCAGTGAGTAAGAAGCCCCCTCGCCTGTTAGCAGCCGCTCCCCACTCCTCCCTCCCCCCAGCCCCTGGCAACCACTTGCCTACTTTCTGACTCTACAGATTTGCCTCTTCTGGACATTTCATGGTAGTGGAATCATATAATGTGTGGCCTTCTGTGTCTAACTGCTTTTCCTTCACAGCACATCTAGGTTTGTCCATGTTGTCGCATGTGTCAGCACGTCATTCCTTTTTATGCCTGAATAGTGTGTCATTGTATGGCTAGACCACCTTTTATTTATCCGATTGTTGGTTGGTAGGTATTGGGTTGTTCTCGTCTTTCGGCTATTGTGAGTAATGCTGTGGACATGTGTGTGAGCATGTGTTTTGAGTTCCCTTGGGTACATGCCTGGGAGTGAAAGTGCTGAGTCCAGTGACAACTCTGTTGAGGAACTGCCTTTAGCTTTTTAACCATTTGAGGAACGGCCAAGTGGTTTTCCAGAGTGGTTCCACCATTCAGCATTCCCCCCAGCAATGCATGAGGTGCCAGTTCTCCACATCCTTGCTGACGCTTGGTCCTGTTCTTGTTGGTTCTGACCGTCCCTGTGAGTGTGAAGTGGCATCTCGTGGTTCTGATTTACAGTTCCCTCATGGCTAGTCATGCTGCTTGTCTTTTCTTGTGCTTATTGGCCATATTGTGGATTCTTTTTGGAGAGCTGTCTGGTCAGATCCTTTGCTCATTTTTAAATTGGATTATTTGTCTTTTTATCTTTGAGTTGGAAGAGTTCTTTACATAGTCTGGCTGGTCTCTTATCAGATGGATGATCTGCTAGTGTTTTCTCCCCTTCTGTGGGTTACTCAGTAAGACTCGGTGTTGAATAAAGGAGTGTCTTCAGAGGATTAAATGTGTCCAGCCCATCACCTGGGCTGTGTTCAGTGGGCCGTATGTACCATTTGCTTGTTTCTGGAAGATGTGCTGGGGCCCCTTTGGTTCTCTTTCTGGATCTGCCCCTTTCTGTCCTCTGTGCCGGGGTAGGTGCTGGATCATCCCAGCCTGCTTATCCCTTGGTAGGAGTGACCACATTAGGGTCTTTCCCAGGGAAAGAAATGGTGGCCAACGAGTCGGGTCTCACTGAGCCCATATATATCTGTTTACACACTTTTCTACTGCCAGTAGTTAAAAAGCAGGTGATTTCATGTAGGAATCCCAATTCCTGGCTTCTCTAGGAGCATGAGAAGATTTTATCCCTGTGGAGCTGCTTTCCAGGCTGGCAGCCTGGGGCTGGAGCTGAGGACCACCAGCCCTCTTGGAAGGGGCACGTGCCCTGCGTGCTGCCACTGTCCAGTGTCTGGTCCCTGTGGTGGTTGGGTAAGTGGCCCTGCTTGGAGGGACTTTCTGCAGCTTGCGATGATGGAAGAGGATCAGATGGTTCAGTCAGGTGGTACTTCCATCCGTTCAGAGAGTTGGCCGCTGTATATCGGGCAGCTTTGCTTTGGATGCGAGGGCAGGCACAGGGCGTGCTTGTCTTCAGGGAGCTCACAGTCCAGAGCGGGGAGGGGTGGAAGGTGGGGGCGGCGTGAAGAGCCAGCTGAGGCAAGGGGCTGAGTTGTAGGGGCGTGGGTGATGAGGCGCACAGTGGTTTGAGTGCCTGGGGCAGGCAGAGGAGTGTCCCACAGGCAGTGACACCGGGTGGGCCTCGGAGGCAGGGTAGACCCAGGGAACAGCAGGAGTAGAGGCCAGAGGTGTGAGCGTGTGCCTGGCTGAGAATAGGGCAGCCTGCCTGGCTCAAGGGGCAGTCCTGCCAAGGGGCAGTCCTGATGGAGTTTTGAAGGCTGGTTGAGAAGCAGCCGGTGGAGAACATGTGGAATGTTGCAGCCAGAGGACACAGCGCCCGGTGAGGCAGAGGCAGAAAGAAGCAAGGTGCTGGGCAGGGATGGGTGGGCTGGAGAGTGAGGTTCCTGGGGGAGCGAGCAGGGTGCGTGCATGGGGTCAGCGGCTGGCGGGCTCAGGGCCCAGGAGCTGGGAGAGTCCCCTGAGGAGGAGGGTGGGGAGATCTGAAGCTGGGAGCACCCTGTGGCTTGTAGAGAGCTCACTCTGGGTCTGCAAAGAGGCCCTGGGGCAGGTGGTCCTTAGAGCAGATGTGAGGAGGCCTTGGGGCTGGGTATCCCCCATTCCGGCAGCTTCCAGATCCCAGGGGAGGGGGAAAGGGGAAGGACACTGCAGGCAGGATGGGCAGCACCAGGGGGGAAGGGGTGTGGCTCTGGGGTGCTGCCGGGGGTGCACTGAGCACGTGGGCCCTCCAGCCTTTCCTAGAGCATCTGCCGTGCTGGACACTGTTCTAGACCCGCAGTCCCCTTTGGCTCCCTTCGCCCTCCCAGCTGGTCTCCGAGGCAGGCGCTTTCATCTGCACTGCAGGGGCCAGCCCTGGCGTCAGCTCACAATGTCCATGGACGCTGGAGTGGGGCTTTTAGCCCCTCACCCTGAGTTCATCCCCTGCTCTGCCTCTGCCTCCGGGCTCTGTGCTCAGCCTGAGCTCTGGCCTGCTCGGCAGAGAGTTGTGGCTCCCTCGGAGCATTTTGTAAGTCAATTTGTCAGGAAGATTTCTGCCTCTGTTCTCCCCTAGAGTATTTGGGTTCTGTTTTTTTTTTGCTTGTGGATCTTTTATTTTCTTGTGCTGTGTGATGAGGCCCCTGCTGCTTTGAAGTGGCCCTTGTTGGGGGAGGAGTTCAGGTACTGGGGTGATCCTCTCTTAGCAGAAGAAGAAAACAACTTTTGCTGTTGAGGGAGAAGTTGGCTTTCCCGCTTTCCTGTATCTCTCTGGTTGCAATGATGCCTGTCTTGTCTTGGGGCCTGCAGGAGGACGAAAATAATTTCCTTTGTCTCTAACCTACTTCCCGAGGATATTTACTTGGTGGCCTGCACAGGTGCTATCTCAAGATAAACCTGACTTCTTTTCTTTTATAATAGTGCTTGAAATTTGCCGGCATTGACCTGCTTGGCCTCAGGAACCTGCCCCATGTAGCCTGGGTTTCATCCTCCACCTCGACTTTCTTGGGGTGTTCAAAGCTCTAGGAAGGTTTGTGGCTGGCCCTTGGCCCCTGACATCCGGCCTTGCGCTCAGCCTTCCCCAGCGTTCCCAGCCACCTTGCATCCTGGCACTTCTGAAAGCCAGCAGCTTGGCTGCTGTTCATTCTCAGGTGAATCTCAGGGTCTTTGCCATTGCCACCAAAGACCCTTGTGTGTGCTCATTTGGTATTCCTTATTCTCGAAGGTGATGGTCCAGGGAACATTCCGAGATGCTCCTCCAAATGTATGCCCTAGGAAAAAAAAGACTTAGGGAAGGAGGGCTCCCTTTCTTGAGCCTGTGCCGTTTGAAGGGCCCAGATGAGGCCAGAGAAAGACTGGAAAGCCAAGTGCTGAAGGGTTTTGCCAGTGCAAATGTTGTTTTACCTGCAGCCCTTGGCATGGTGGAGAGGGCTGGCAGACACCTTGGCCGTGAAGAAATCCCTGTGGGGGCTTGATCAGCGCAGCCCGACAGAACTTTCTGTGATGGTAGAAATGTTTCATATCTGCACTGTCCAGCAGCCGGGAGCACGTGCACTGAGCTGGTGCAGCCGAGGACCTCGGTTGTCAGTTTCAGTACCTTTCAGCCTAAGTAGGCCCCCGTGTTCAGTAGTGCAGAGCTGGATGACAAGGAAGGTTCCGTCCTGCCTCCTCCCATGGCTTAGGGTTTGAGTGTGCACCGCGTGTGGTCTGATTTCCAGAACCCCGTCTTCCTGCAAGATCCTCGTGTGGGGTGGCATCGGCCTCCCCTGGAGTTCCCGACCCGCGTGTCCAACAGCTTGCCAGGCTGATTTCTCCCCCGATGAGCAGCAAGGCCCTCAGACCCCACACCTAAAGACCACCCTCTTAACACTCACCCCCGTTCCGAGGCAGAGTCCCTGACACAGGCGCCTTAGCACCCCCTTGCCTCCACCTCGCATTCCGAATCGGCCCCCAGGTCTCATCCCTTCAGCTGGTTCTCTAATCCGTGTGTCCTCTCCACCACCCAGCTTCCCCCTCAGGACAGACCTCCATTAGCCCCTGGCTGGGTGAGCGTAACGGCCCCTCACATGTTCTGCTTGAGTCCAACCTTCTCCTTTAAACTGTCTTCCACTCTGCCCAAGAACTCTGTCTAAATTGCTCATATAGTCATTTCACTTCCCTGTTTAAAATTTCTCAGCTCCTCTCTCGGCACAAAGGCCGAACTTCTTAGCCTGGCTGACCAGACTCTTCCTAAAGGGCCCCTGTCGACTTCTCCTCAGGACTCCAGGCTTCACAAACGCCTTGCAGAGAGAGGGACAGACAGACCATGCTCTCCGCCGTCTTCAGCCGCCTCCGCTTTTCTGGAAGCCTTGTCATCCGCTGCCCCAGGCGGGGCTAGGCGGCCCTCGTTTGTTTCTGACGTCCAGAACCTCCTTGCCTCCCCCCCGTTGTCATTTTCTGTGTCTTGCATCATGTCGTCTCCTGGACTCGACTCCTTTGGGGGCAGGAGCCTGTCGTTATTCAGCTCTGTTTCCAGGGGCCCAGGACAGGGTCTGGCAGAGTAAATGTTGGCTGAGTGGGCCTGACTGAACTGAAGGGCCGTTTCCCGCCACCTGCAGTGACCCACCCTCCTGCGGTGCTTTACGCCACGCCAGCCAGAGTTCAGCAGTGGAGGAAGCCTGCTGGAGGTTAGACAAGTTAATCTTTCGATGGAAATTCAATCCTCATATTTCATTTTCAAGCCACTTTGCGTAGCAAAGTAGTTTAACTAGTAGCAGATTTCTGCCGTGCTGATGGTTAATTTCATGCCCCACAGAGGGTCAGCCCGCTAATGCCGGGAACACGGTGACCTCCGAGGAGCGCGCCGCACACGGCGAGCGCCCCGCACACGGCGAGCGCCCCAGTGGCCCTATTGTTTTAGAGAAGCTCTCTTCAGCCATCCTTTAGCTGGCTGATGTTGAGTTAACAGGGGTGACCTTTTCAAGAACGGTTTCCAAAGCCGTAACGCAGATCCCTCTCCGCGTATCTTTTCCTTTCTCCGCGCAGTTCAAAGGGGCTGAGTTGTCGCCGAGGTTTGTGCCAGCCGTCTTCGGCTTGACCCTGGTTGTTGAAATCTGCCGGAGGAAATTTGAACAAACTTGTACTTTGGTAATTCTCCTGCTGCCCGTGAACCTTTAACCTCAAGGTTTCGGAGCCAGGGGCTGCATTGTCACCAGTCGTCCCTGCTGGGGCTTTCAAAGGGCATTGTTTAGCGGGTCTGTTTTCACTTTGCTACTGGAGTTCTTTTGAGGAAGGGTATTAATTCAGACCTGATTCTTAGGCAGGACGAGGACTTTTAAACTTGCCCCAGAGCTTGGGGATGGGGAAATGAGCATAATGCAAGCCGGTGGCTGATGCCGGTGATTGTTCTGCAAAGAGTCGGCGAAGGCAAAGGGAGAGCAGGCGGCCGAGCAGCTCCTTGGCTGGCGGTGGGAGATGCCAGCTCTCCCGCTGGTCTTGGTTGACAGCATAACAAAAAGGACTGTTGCCTCTGACTGTCCGGCCTCAGGTCTGCAGTTCCTCCTGAATGTGACGTTTCTGGCCTGCCAGGTCTGCGTGAGCCTGGGAGGCCAGGGGTGAACTTGGGGTCTCACATACCATTGAACAATGCTTGCATGGAATGAAGCTTTCTGGGGAAGGGAAAGAAGGCTGCCGAAGGAAGAGGGTTGAGACTTGACAATGCTCAGTCTTGGTCCCATCTTGGTCTCCACTCTGAGACTTCTCAGATCAATGTCCATCTCTTGAGCTGTTGGCCTTTCGGTCCCCTCTGTCATCTAGCCAGCCTTCCTGTTTAACTCCTTCTGGGTGTTTCAAAGGAAGGCCTGAAGGCACTCTTCACTATGTTCCATCACAGTAAGAGGGCCCCATGGGCTCAGGGGTTGGTGTCTTGGGGGTTGTGGTGTTTGAGACTTGACTCATTGGAGGGGAGGACCTCCGATACCCCTCCAGATAGCTGCTTGGTGTTCGGTCACCTGCTTTTTGCTACAGGTTGGGTGCTCTTTGAGCACCTGGCTTGGCTCCTTGACTTTCTTCCACTTCTTTTCTCAGGATTCTTAGTGTCCCGAAGATTTGGCTAGGTCACCATCTTCCTGTTGATTACCTTCTTAAGATGCAGACAGTGTCTAGAAGGAAAGGTGTGTCGTTGCGTTCATTCATTCAACAGACGTTACAGCACTAAATGAAAATGTGTGAAGTTACACACGGCATTAAGTGCAATAGTAGGATGCCTAGAGAGGAGCTTACGGAGGTGGGGAATCGACTTGAGTTTGGAAGCCAGGAGGGCCTTTCTCAGGAAATGAGGCTTAAGCTAAAATCTGAGGGTTGAACAGGAGCTGGCGCTGCAGAGGTGGTGGAACGGGCACAGCCCAGAGGCAGGAGGGAGCTTGGGGCTGTTGTGGAGGTGGTGAGAGGCTCAGTCCAGCTGACCGTGTCAGAGCCATGACCCCTGAGAGAGCTGGGAGTGGTTGTGTGGTTCTGTTGGACTAGTATGTATATTTGCACTCTCTAGCCATTCCGTCTTTGCGTTGTGATAGCTGGCCTTTCTTCACCCTCAGTCTTGCCTGTTCTTGTGACTGTAACCCCCATTTCCTTCCCATGGCTGAAGTGGAAACGGGCTGGCAGGCAATCCTGGCGTCACAGGAGGTAGACATTTTTCACCACCCTGTGATTGTGTTTGGCTATTAGACATTGGCCCATTGGCCGCTTATGTTTCATGGGCTGGGTGGAGGTTGAGGAAATATTCCTGAACCAGTAATCCAAGAATTGGACATCAGAGATACTTGTCTAAAGTCACAGAATTATTATTATTATTTTTTTTAAAAAAGGTTACTGCTGGCACGTAGCTCTGCCTCTGACTCCCAGTCTGGTGCTCCTTCCCTCTACAGCCTTAAAGTACATTCCTCTCAGTACTCTCCTGCCTCCCTTTTTGGGGGTGCCTGTTGGATTGAGGCTAATGCCTTGGGGGCAAATCTGGCCTTTTCTTTCTCCCCAGGACTGATGTTTGGCCAGTCGGGATGGTAACTGGAAGGAGGAGTGGTGCAGACGTTAGGAAGATTTCGGGCCTCGCCCGAGGTTCTGCTCAGTGGCATAGCCTCGGGCTTGGGTGGCTCTTTTCCTGCCTTTGATTTTCTCAAGTTCTTTAAAGAGGGAAACAGTAGTTTGCTTCCTTTACAGCTCTCTTGAGATGCCAGTTTGGTTTTCTTGGGACAGAACCCTATTCACAGGCTAGAGAAGAGAGTGCTGCCAGGCCCCAGGCGCTTAGGAAGGGGAAGAGCCCAGGGCAGGCTTCCGGGGACCCCCCTGAGACGGAGCAGCGTGGACCCCTGTGCTCCCCCACCTCTTTCTTTAGAATCAAATGGAATCTCTTCCTGGCCTCTTAGATAAAAAGAGGTACCTCACGCATCCCTGTAGGGTTGTCAGTTGTTTCTGAAGGTTCCTAAGGAGAAAACTTGCATGGCAACCAGCTGTTGAGCTCCTTTCTGAGGAACGACTATCTTCTAGGAAAGAGAAGAGGCTGAGATGTCCGGCGGGATCTCCTCAGCCGAGCCTTGCCCTCTTCCTCTTATCTCGAGACGGGGCTTGTCTTTAGTGCGCGCCCTGGTGCCAGATGCGTGCCCTCCTTTTCCTGAGCGTCTCCAGCCCCGAGACCCCGCTGTGCAGCTGCAAGCCTCCACCGCAGGGAGGAGCAGAAGCCGCCCGCCGAACTCCTGCCTGACTCCGGCACCGTTTGGTGCACGAGAGGGCAGTGTTTGCTTAGTCCTGGATGGCGGTGATCAGTGTATAGGTTAACAGGGGTCAGCGGAGTTAAAGCGGCCTCGGCCTTTTTCAAGACAAAATAAACCAAAAGCCCCGGCAGGGTGGCTCCCCATAGCCAATTTAAGGCCTGACCCCTCCAAAACAAAATCGCTGCTTGCTCTCTTCTTTCCTTAAAAAGAAAAATATTGTTTCTTTCAACGTTTATCTTTTTATTATTTTTTTAATCAATGAAAATAGGGTTGGCAGGCTTGTACCTACCGTGGCAGAGGTTGAAAAGTGTTGCAGAAGCAAAACAACAGCTTTCTAATTAAAAACCATATGGAAAGATTTTGGCTTGAAACAAAGGGTCAAACGTATGCTTTCGCCCTTTCACATCAGTGTAAAGATTATCCGACTTAACATTTAAAGCATGTGAAGATGTGGGCCTCAGTTATCAACCCTTCGAGACTCAGTTTTCTCTCTCTGAGAGCTCACGGTATTAGGCAAAGCAGGGATTTCCAGGAGAAATTCCTGCCTGTCAGAGGCTCATGCACTCTCTGAAACAAGGCCTGTCTGCTTCTGTGTAGCGATTTGCCCCATTTTCAGTCGTCCTTGGTGTTTTTTCTGTAGAGATGTTGAAGCCAGAAAGACCCATAGTGTGTACAACCCCACCCCCGCCGCCAGCACACACCCCAGACTCCTGCCCCTGCCAGTTTTGGGGTCTCACACCCCCTCCTCCACCTTGGATGTGCTGACTGCAGGTGCCTCCAGGACACGAAGGCCCACGAGAGCTTCCTACCGTGCTGGGGTGGCAGGGCCCAGCATGGAGGAAGGGCTGGAGGCGAGGTGCTGTGGGGGCCCGGGAGGAGCTGTGTGCCCAGCAGTGCCCGGGCCTGGCTCGGTGAGGCGTACTAGGAGGCTACCTGGCCACTCCGATCCTGTTGGCTCACCTCAAGCGCAGGTGATGGTCTTGCTCGGGGTGGCTGTGTCACAGAAACCTTAGCTGAAGCTTCTGGCACAGAGTAGGGGATGGTCATTGTGCTGGGGAGCCTCCTGTCCCCTGTGCACGGAGGGGGCTGAGGATTGGGTCGGTGGGAACTGTTGGGCGTGAGTTTGGAGACACAAGACACACCTGGCTGGAGACAGGCCTGCTCTTTCCAGGTTGCTCGTGTATTTGATTCATTGAGCATGTCCACTGCCTGGCCCCTCTGAGCATCTGCAGCAAAGCAAAATGAAATGGAGACGGGAGGGGCCTGGCTGCTGCCTTGATCCTCCGATATCGATCAAGGAGAAAAGCTGGGTTCCGAGGCTCAGCCCTCCATGAAATCAGATGTCTTCTTCTAATCTTTTGTAATCGCAACATAAATCTTCCGAAGTGTGTCTGTAAGATAGATGCCACCTCAACTGTGGAATATATTAGTGTGTGTGACATCCTCGCGGTGTCTTAATTGATACATGGCATTTAATATAAAATTGGACTCTGACAGCGCTGAGTGTGGAGAACCACGGGTGGCCTTCTCATTTACTCCCCCATGTAGCTCCTGTCCTGGCTTTTATTAGAAGGGTCTGATTTTTTTTTTTTTTTTTTTTTTTTTGTGAGCTGCAGGCTCTCAAAAGAGACTCACGCCATGTTTTTCCAGGAACATAATTTCTGAAAAATGCCGGAATCCTCAATTTCCAAAGGAGCCTGGCTCGTCAGGGGCATGCAGAGTTGTTTCTGTGTGTGGATTCTGGGTTGTTTTCCATCTTCACTCCCTGAGGCAGGGCTGGCAAGCGGGAATGGGACAGCTGTTCCTTGGTAGTAATTTCCAGTTAGATTCTTGAATGCCTTGTAGACTCTGGGTCACCGTCAGCTCATAATGGAGCAAAATTGAGTGAGAATTCCTGCAATGAAAGACGTGAACGGCGCACCGGGGAGATATGATGGTAGAGATAGGATGCATTCTGTGAGAAAATATTTCCAGTGCTATCTGTAAAATTCAGATTGAATAACTATTCTGAAGTGCTCCCTTTTAAAAGAGTTTTCTTCCACAAGCATTGCAGACTGAGTAAATACCAATAATTTTTATTTCCCTTCTCCTTATCGGGTCCCCCGACTAAAATGTTCCTGTAGAGCCGACCTGGTCTCTTCAAGTGAACATCAAATGACTAGTGTCAGCTTCCAGTGTGCATTACGACCTGTCTTTCAAAACCCAAAACTGCGCCTTCGTTTTTGCATTTGGAGGCAATTATCAATATTTACCAATACCGGGCAAGTGTTAGAAGTGGAGGGAATACTGCTGAAGATGATGGCCCCCAAGTGAAGGTTGTGGGGAGGGGGTCTTGTGGGTCCGTGTGTCTGCGACAGCCTCGGCCCCCTGGGGCCTGCCCGACACTCGTGGATGGTCTCTCTCTCAGCTCCAGCTTTGCCCCGAGCCCAGCACAGGCAGACTGGACCCGCGCACAGCCATCCTCTGGGGATGGGAACTCTGGTGAGTCTGGGAAGCCTCTGTCTGATGCCGGGGGTCCGCTCGTGCTGGCCTCTGCCCCGAGGCCCTCCTCCTCACTCGGGTTCTTTGCTCGACTCCCCTGCTGCCAGGACCCTGGTGGGTGGGCCCTGCCGTTAGAAGGGCCAGAAACACTGAGGCTGGTTTGAGACCTTGTGTGGGCCTGAAGCCCTACCCCACAGCATAGAAAGCTTACGAAATGAAGAAAATGTGCCGACATCCCACATAAAATAGTTTCTACATAATGACATACGAGCCTTGAATCCCAGTGTCCTAGGTGGCTTCTCTTCTATCTTAGTGGACACGTCAGTCAATGTTAATTCCCATTTTGCAGTTCTCTCGGTGTCTTGCAGCCGATATGTTTTTTTTCCCCCTAGTTTTATTGTTTTAAAATTTCTTAATTTTTTTATTTTTAAAGAAGCTTTTGACTACATAAATGTTACATCAAGCAAACATTTCTGAAGTTTGCAGACGCCCATGTGTTTTGGTACTTATTGCTTTGGTGAGAGGTTCTCGTGGTGCCTCATTAATAGCTGACTTTGGGACAATCCCGAGGTTTCAGACTGCCTTCCTGAGCTTCCCGGGGTTAAAGGCTGCAGGGCAAGGAGGCAGAAAGACTCCAGCTGGCATCTTAGCCCTGCTCCTCTTGCTCTGGGGGACGCATCGCTTTCCTCAACCTTAGTTTCTTCACCTGTTTAAGAAGAGATCTTGAAGGGATAGTGCCTGCCTCGAGGGTTTGCCCCTAGCCTTAGCAGGAAGAAAGCTCTGCCCCGGGCGTGCAGATGCTCACTAAATGGGGCTGCCCTCGCCCGCCGAAGCACACAGACAAGGGCTGGCGCCAGGGACGGGTCCTCTTCTGCGGGTCGTGGGGGAAGGAAGAGTCAATGTCTTCTTTCCTCGGCATCGTGGACAGCAGGACAGAGTACTAGAATTATGCAAGAGCTGTGTTTCAAAGGAGGAAACGAAATTCTTGAATTTTTTAAGGCAAAGAAGAGGAGGAGAAAAAAATAGATTCATTGTTTTACTTGGCTATTCAACAAGGATGGAGGACAAAGCCGGCCTCTCTCCCCTGTGTCTAATGTCATCATCGGCATTTGTTCTTTTTCTTTTCTTTTTCTCCTCTTCCTCCTCCCCCACCCCCTCTTTTCCTTACTACTTTCTTTCTTTTTTGGTCAGGTACTTGGGGCTGCAGCAGAACCCCCTTTCCTCCAAGTCATTCTTAGGTCCCGAGCCTGGCATTGAAGCTCACGCTCCGCCGCTGCTCCGCCGCTGGGAACCGTTTCCTCTCTCGTGGCCTCTGGCCCCTTCTCCAGCGTTGCCGTGGCTTTCCAAAGGAGGTGTGGGCCCGGCCCCAGAGCAGAGTGGGGCTTGCGAGGAGCCCGGTGAATGGGCTGCTGACTCTGGGCCCCCTGCGGTCGCAGCCGCGGTCCCGTAGCCAGGGCAGAGGGTGGTGACGGGAAACATCCCTGTGAGCACGGCTCGGGGGACGGGCCTGGACGGAAGACAGGGACTGATCTCTGGCGCCCCAGGCCGGGCGGAGGCAGGCAGGCGTGGGCAAGATCGCTGGCTGCGTCTGGGGAAGGGCACCATCACCGCCTGCTTCCCGAGCCCCAGCTGGCGTGCGGGGCCAGCCAGACACCGCACGGGGCCCAGGCGAAAAAGACGCAGCCCCCCGACACGGCCCGTGCCCCTGGAAGCCCTTTGTGTGGGGAGAAGCTGGCCGGGGCTCTGGCAGAGCAAGGGAGAACAGGGTGCAGTGGGGGCACCCCAGCGATGCCTTCCAGTTTGTGCTGGCCCACCAGCCACGGCTGAGCCGTGCGTGAGCTGGTCCTCCCGGGGCGACCTGGGCCTGGCTGGGAACGTGTTCCGCTTCCCCGACAGTGCCTTGTGATCCCGACGTCATGCTTATTTCTACAAGGCAGCGCTCTGCAGCCAACTCTAGGAGGTGGGCAGGTCGCTTGCCTGCTCTGAGCCTCAGTTTTCTCATCTTCAAAATGGGGAGAATAACCTTGTTCTTTGCGAGAATCTAATGAAATGTACGGTGCTTATGTTAAGACGGTGCTAGCTTTTGTGATTGTAACCAAATCCGATTAGATTTTTAAAATATTTGCAAGATCTTATTTTTCATATTAAAAAACCACTCTGCTTTTGGTTGTGAAGGCAGGCTAGAATGTATGGTGTCTGATACTGTGTGCAATATATGATTTTAGTCTCTGCTTTTAAATCGGTAACAATCTAGTTAGGGAGAAACTAAATTAAAACATTTGAAATAATCTAAAGAAAAAAATGCCTAATTACTTGGCTCTGCTTGTACAATTCTGGGTACATTTGGAGTTGAGAGGAGGAAGGGCCAGGATGGGAAAAGACGGGATGTAAACCAGAAGCGAAATGCAAATGTGTGAAAAGCAGCTGGTTTTGTCTAGAGGAGAGGTCCGTCTGCGGGACGAGTTGGCCTGTTTCGGGTATGGGAGCTGATAGGTGCCAGTCCCTGTTCAATGCAGGTGTGCTCCCAAAGAGGTGATGAGCAGAACTCAGCTTTTCTTGAAATCATTTATGCATTGGCATTATAAAGAAATAAAAACGCCCACAAAAACAGCATAAAGCAGCAGAGATGCACACATGGTGTAAGTGAAAAAGCGTGGGGTTTAAGAGCCTGAGAAACTGAATTAGAAACCTGGCTTCAACATTTGTTAGCTGTGTCACTCAGGGCAGATTACTTAGCCTCTCTGGGCCTCATCTTCCTGGTCTGCAAAAACAGAAAAGAACTGTTTAATGAGTAGAAGAAATATATTTGAAACGTGATAATAAACTTTTAATAAATACCATTACTGATATTACCACGACTTTTATGACTGATAGCAAAGTTGCTTGCCATGACTCTGCTTTGTCCGTTTTAAATGTGTGCTTCCCTGAAACACTGTGGGTTTTTTCTGTTTTTATAAATGCATACACTATACTGGATCATCATTTTGATGTTTTGGAGAGGCTTATCAATGAATGTATGTGATTAATTTTTGGAAAACTGAGACAAAATCCATAATAGTTAAATATTTTTACAGCATGACCTAGTTCTATATGTAGGAGCAGGGAAAAAAGGGAAAATATTTAGAAAACTTCAGTTTTCTAAAGTCTTGTCAGGGTACCCTTCTTTCAATTGGGGAAACAGTTTTTCCCCCATGAATTTACTGTTTAATTTTTGGGCATGCACATCTCCAAATATAAATGGTACATTTAGAACTTTTTTAAACTAAGAAAATATTAGACCTTTATGGGAAGTTAAAAAAAAAAGAAAGGGCTTACTAACTTTCAATTTTCTCCTAAATCTGCACGGCTCTGAAATTTCTAGACATTTTCCATTTCTAGCTGAGCTAGAAACCCTGTTCAGGGATGGTAAAGAACCCGGTCAGTCCAAATCTTATTACATCCAACTCCAAAGAACCTCTCACATTCCTTTGTTTTGCATTTTGCTGCTGGTAGTTTGCTTAAAGCAAAGTGGGCAATTTGCTGTGAATTTTTTAAATATAGATACTCTCATTTTGTCAAATTTGTCTTAGAGGAGCAGGCCCAGGTTCACTTTTATAAATAAGAAAATTGATTGCAAAGAGATGAATGAAGAGTAACAGACAAATGACATGTAGCACATTTAGAATTTGACCAGAGAAAGCGTACCGTACAGAATGGATAGTCATTCTTTATGTAAATAAATAGGCCATCTGGTGCTCAAAAAAATATCTGTTGACACAAACACACTGGACTTCAAGGTGAATTTCAGACTATTGGGTTAGTTTATGTGAACATTGTTACATGTATAGAAACTCACAGTAGAATAGTATTATTGTAATAAACCCATGTACAGCAAATAATACATAGTTCAGAGTCACAAATTGTATAGATAAAAAATATAGGGGCTAAGTGCTTTCTAAGGACGTTTTTATTATTTTAAAATTAGGCCCTTTTATTTGTATATCTTTGGGCAAATTTGAAATATGAAAATCACCTTATTTTCATTTAAGTGAAACACTTAAATACCTTTCTCCCCACCCCCCTATGAGAGTTTCGAGTACGTAAAGTGAAACTGGAAGTAGTTTTGGTAAGTAACTTTTATCCTGGGCACTGAAGAGAGCACTGGAAAATTCAGCTCTCTCAAAATAATTCTTTGAAAAGTCAGCAGCATCCAAACCAGTTATTGCGTGAGTATTTTCTAAGCCATAGTCAAATTTGTTGCTGTTGTATTCATACTCAAACTTGATTTAAAAATGAAATTTCTTAATGAAACTTCCTAAATTAGGTTTGTTTTGAGGTAGGCAAATTGGTAGTAGTACCAAAACCCAAGAACCAAATAGTACTTTGTTTTTTTTTCCCTCCCGTTAAACTCATTTACTGCTTGATGATTCAAAAACTCATATTGAATCTTTACAATGGCACATTTGTGATTCTAGAAGCCCAGACACCTAAGTGAGTTCAGATTGACTTACTGGTTTTTTTTCCCTGTGAGTTCTATCAAAACCTTTTTTACTTTATCTCCGACCAAAAACTGCTTCTCGGCTGTTCACTGCCCCTTATTCTGTTAAATCTCCAAATCCCTGTTATTGTTGTAATCAGTATTTCATTGTAATTACTGTTGTTGCTCTTATTGAACAAGCTTTGGGTGTTTGGTTTGAAGAGATTCAGTTGAGTGTTTTGATTATGGTGATTAGTGCCTATGTGAAATTAAGTAGTGAATCCACACAGGGGTTTCATATATATATTTTAGGGCATTTTTGCTGTGGTAACTGGGGAGTAAGATTATTTGTTTTATAGACTAGAAAAGTTGCAGTGGATTCTAACACTTGGGAATCACAGCTTTAATTTTGACTTGTTCTATTAAAATAAACATTAACCCTTGGTACTCTTTTACTCTCTTAAACGAATGGAACCGCTTTTTGATTCCGACTTTACTGAAGCAGTCTCTCCGCTTCCCCAAGTGCCACTTCGCAGGGTGGACAAAACATGTTCTGTGCGGGAGAAACGTGAGATGCTGGCTGCATGAGGGAGGAAGGGGGAGAGGAAGCTGTTTGCAAAACTACTTAAAATAAATTTTAGGGGTCAAACATGGAACACAGTTGCAAAAGAGAAAGGAAAAAATGCCTTAGGTCAGTTCAGCTAAAATAGCGTGGGCTGGAGGGTTGTTGTATTTCTTGCTAATCAGATGCAATCGGTGCAGCTATTATTTGAGTATCTAAGGCTAGATCTCATTGCTACTCTATCAGGGGAATTAACCTAAAGGGGCATGTTTTAAATGTTTGATTTGGGGGGGGATAGATACCATTTGGAAGCGATGACAAAACTGTGTTTACCTTTGTCATCCGAAGATTGTTCAGACTCGCTGCTCAACTCTGCCAGCCTACAGCTCTTTTCTCAGTCCCAGCCCGGGGTTGGGCAGTGGCAGACCGTCTTGCGTTAGCATTTCATTTAAAAGCGATCGGTACTTTTAAATTAAACATGCAAAGTTATCTTGGTGAGGCATTGAATGGGAGGTTGCTGGATTATTGAATTTGGCCCACAATTTAGCCAGTTCAGCAGGGATTTGGGGGTCTAAAGCAATTAATATGCAAGTACATTTGAGTCAGCAAGGCAGGAGATTACTGTCTTATCAGAGTAAAAAAAAATTTTCTTCAAGATCCATATTTTTTGGAGGTAGATAAAACCCATTGTTTGAAATTCATGTTTGAGAGTGACCGACCTGTATTGCTAGATTTTTAACCACCAAAATGCATTAGAGGGAATAATTGCATTCTCTTTTTTTTAATGGATCTATTATGTGTATTATGCTTTTTTAGGGGAGACCCCAGCTTCCTTCCTTACCTCCTTTTTTCTCTTTACCCTTTTGCTCACAGAGGTTGGGAGAAAACTTAATTGTCTTTGCTACAAAAATAATTCACTGAACTGATCACTGCACACGAAGTTGTTTTTGCCTTGTCAGATTGAGTACTTAAAAAGACCAAACTGAAACGGATTGCAGTCCGCTACTAGACCCCAGTGAGACCTATAAATCCAGACAAATGCTCCGTCTGAATTGCTGTATGATTTCCTGACCATAATGCCCTGGCTTGGAGAAATAGCTTTGTCTTTGATAAACCCCTTCCTGATGACCAAATTTTCATTTTTCTCTTTGATAGAAACCTACAGAGCCGAGCCCTTGCACCTGTTTTTTTCCCACCTGGCAGGGAGCATTCAGAGCCATGGCGTGTATTTTTATTGCATGACTCTCAGCTTTGCATGCAGTGGCTGTGTAATCTTGGGTGGGTGGGGTGGCTTAACACCATTTTCTCTCTTTAAAATGGGAAAAGTAGTGCCTTAAAGAATTGTGAGGCTGGCATGAAACAAGACACTAGCAAGCTGAGTTCCCTGCAGGACAGGCACGCCTGGAGCCCGGCTTCCTCTCCCCCATAACTTGGTAGGAGATATCAAGCCCCGTATTAGAGGACTGAGAGACAAAAGCCCTGCCTTCAGGAGTGCGCAGGCCTCTGGGGGAGTTGAGGTCCTGAAGTTGTGCTTTACACCAGAAGAGAGAGACCCTTGGATACAATAGGAAATTTTAGTCCTCACAAATCAGATGTGACTTAAAAATGAAAAAAAGAAAAGAGTGTTTCTGGCGTGAGAATCTTCCTTATTTTCTGCGGAGACTGTTTCCTTCTGGAAAATTTGACATGAGGAATACGGGACCTTAGTAACTTGGGAGAAGTCTATTCCTGGGGTACAGGCTGTCCCTTTTCTAGGGCCTGGTCTGCTCTTGAAAGCTTATAGCCTTGGCTGCTTGAGAGGGCACCTCGGGACATGGCCTGGGAATGCCAGATGGCTGCGTCCTTTGGGCAGGTGACTCGGGCCTTCGCCTGGGTGCAGTGGGAGTGTGGCCTGGCTCGCTGTAAAGGCCTCCGCGACTTCCTGCGGGGCCCGGCCCTTCCATCCAGTGAGCGGTCTTTCCACTTCAGATGAAGGATAACGTGCTCGGGAGAATAGTTGTCATTGTTCCCATTCCCAAACCCTTTTCTTTGCGTGGAACACATTCTGAGGTTTTCTATTTGTTTACTGCCCTCTCATCCAGACCCGCAGCCTGTGCCGGCATTGTTCTGAGCAGATCACATGTGCTTGGCCAGCGAGTGGGCATCAGGGCATTGGTCCGTGTTTTCCACCACGGTTCTCTCAGTTCTGAGGGGCTGCCGGCCTCCATCCCGATTCCAGATTTAGACCAAAAAAAGGGAGCGAGAGAGCGAGAGGAAGCAGCAGCAGAAGCAGCCTTGGTATAAAATGGAAGCAGTAGTTGGCAGTGGATAGAGGCGATTGTGATACGGAGTTTTGAAGTGCTCCTCCTTTGAAAGCTCGCTCTTGTTGCAGAACCAGGTCCCTCCCAGCGATGCCTCGACAGGGCTAGGAGCAGGCAGGCTTTAATTTCAGAAAAGTCCTGAGGAATAAGACAGAAACATGAGCAATGCAGGGTTAATGTTGGTAAATCAATTTTTTCTTCTTCTTCGTGGGAGAATATGCCTGGATTGAGTTTATGGACAGCAACTAACAACAATAAGACTCCGTGTTTGAGCACCGGTTACTTAACTTATGTCTATCTCATTTAATCCTTCCAAGAACTCAGAAGGGACAATTATTATTATTTTTTCTTATAATAAATGGAAAAAAAAAAGGTGACTTAGGTTAAATAAACTACCTAAAGTCCTGCGTTAGGAAGGTGACAGATCTAGGATTAAAATGAAAAAAAAGATCATGTTTTTGACTTGGTAATAGATGCATCTGGTTGAGAATTCAAGCAGTGCTCATGGCTATACAGTGAAATGTATATCTTCCTTTAGTTGTCCTTTGCAAATGAATTTTGGACATGGGTCCCTGTCAGTATATAAGTTCACACCATTCTTTTTTTTCTTTTTTTTAACTACATATGTAACTTAAAATTTCCCATTCTAACCACTTTCAAGTGCACAATTCAGGGATCTTAATTACATTCAAAATATTGTGCTACCATCACCAACATCCATTACCCCAACTTTTTTCATCACCTCAGACCAAAAACTGTGCATCTATTAATCACCCCCTACCCCATGCCTAGCCCTGGTAACCATAATCTAGGTCTCCATGAAGTTTGCTTCTTCTAGGTGTTTCTTATATGTGAGGTCATTCCGTATTTGTCCTTTTGTGTCTGGCATATTTCTCACTCAACCTGGAAGAATCTTCCAGGTTCTTCCATGTGGTAGCATGTGGCAGAACTTCATTCCATTTTACGGCCAAATAATACTCTCTTGTCTGAAATGTTTTATCTGTCTGTTCGTCTGTTGGACACTTGAGTTATTTCCACTTCTGGCTACAGTGTGAATAATGCTGCTATGAACATTGGTGTCCAAGTGTTTGTGTCCCTCCTTTCAGTTCTTCTGTGATCCACCAAGAGGTGGGATTGCCGGATCGTACGATAGTTCTGTGTTCAGCTCTCTGAGGAACTACCATACAGACGTCCCTGGTGGCCGTTGCATTTTGCAGCCCTAGCAACGCTCACCTCTTCTTTTTGACGGCAGCACACTCTCCTACCCTCCTGGAGGACCCCACGCTGTCCCAGCAGCACTGCGCTGAAAGCGTGGGTTCCGTTTCCTCTTGCACCTGTGCGGTGTATTGTAGGCTCAGTTCCTGGGGAGAGGGGCCGCCTCGGGCTGGTTCCTCTCTCCCCCAGCCCTGTGCTTGTTCCCGCGCGGCCCTCTCATCAGTCGGGTCTGGTGTTGTCCTTGTCCTGGAGGCCGGCCCCTAGCGCCAGCCACTGCTTTGACTCTTGGCCCCCCTTCAGCCAGCTGCGAGGGTTTCTGGTCTCGGGGCAGGGGCAACAAGAGGCCGTTCCGTTCATTTTCCCGCAGTTTAGCGCTCTGTCATCCTGTCCTTCGGAATCACACTGACCCAGGTTTGAATTGTAGTCCTACAATTTTCATAGCCAAGTGTCCTGGACTACCGATTCCCACCTTTCTGAGTGTCAGGTAAGGGAGGACATAACACTGCCAGTTAGAGTCGTTGTGAGGAGAGAGAGTAAATTCTACGGCTACTGCTTCAATGGTATCAGGCCCTGTCCTAAGTCTTTTAGCCTGCTATCTAATTTAATCCTGATCCACCTCTGAAAACTGAGGCACCGCCCTGCACTTCTTTTACAAGGAAGTAACTAGAAATCTAAAAAAGTTAAGGCCCTTGCTGAGGGCTGTGCGCCTGATGAGCGGTGGAACAGACGTTTGTCCCATGCTACCTGCCTGCGGAGCCCGTGGTGGAAAGCTGCTGCTGTGCTGGCCCCCGTAAAAGCAGCCATGGTCAGGTGACCCTCGTCGTGCCCTGCGAGCCTCCAGTCGCCAAGTTCTGTTTCTAGCAAAGCCTTAGCTCTCTTGTACTTTCATGCCAGAGGTGATACTTTCTTCCCATGGAAGGCTTTTGTAGTGCTGCTTCTCACCTTGCTTATGGAGAGTGTGACCTGTGCAGCATGGGTGCCCTCTCTGTGCCTCCATTTCTGTGTCTGCACAGCAGGGACAGTAATAATTCCCCCCTCCCCCCCCCACCCCCCGTGGAGTGTGCAGAGCTCCGCACGAGGGCTCGGAACGTGTGCTTGATGGTGTCAGCCACTTTCTCTTTTTCCTTTGGCCTGTTCCTAGGCTCCTGGAGAGAGATGTGAGGCTTCCTCAGAGGGCCCATAGAGTGAGGTAACACAGTCACGTGCTGACTGTTATCTCCTTAGGAAGGACTGTCGGGAGCAGGGGTGCCGCTTGTATTCCGGGGCTCAAGTGTGACGAGAAGACACTTCCTGCGCTGCCGGGGCAGGGTGCCTGCCACTGCACTTCTTTCTGTGGCTCTGGACTACTTTGTATGGCTCCCAGAGAGAAGTGCAGGAAAAAAGCCTCCAGATCTGTGACTTGGACTGATCTGGCCTTCTAAATGCCCTCACCTCTCACCACCAACTGCTGTAAGGTTTTCTTGTCTTCAAGTTTTTAATGCAGAGGTGAAAGACCCAATATCGTGTGTGTGTGTGTGTGTGTGTGTATATGTACACACCCATGAGTATATTTGTTTGTGGCTGTCTCTGAAGTTTTGTTTTACATTGACTCAATATGTTCTATTTTCCATGTTACTTGTCTTTGTGAACCTTATTGTCAGTGTTTACTTTCCTTTTCCTCATCTTATACAGAATTAGGTTTCTTCTCTATAGTTACATCAAACCCTTTGCATATTTCTAGAATTAACAATTTCTCTGGGCCACTGAGCCGTTTGTAGGCCTCTTTGTCTCATTTTCTTTTTGAGGTTTCTAGTTGCTTTGGAAATCATCTAGGATGGCTTAGCAGGAACGGCTGTGTTTTGGACTTTAACTGGGCGTGGTACAAAATAGTGGTGGGGAGTGGCTGTAGCTCAGTGGTTGAGTGCCTGCTTCATATGTATGAGGCCTAGGTTCAATTTCTGGTACCTCCTGAAAAAAAAAAAAGAGAAATAGTGGTCCATAGTAGCTTATCTGTAATCTCACATTCAAAAAGCTCTAAAAATTGGAAAATTACTTTTCTTTTTTGAGTTTGATGTAAGCCTGATACGAACTAACTGAGGCTATTTATAGTCTTTGCCCCATTTTTCCCATTTAGTCTGAATATTTAAGACTAAATAGTCTTAAATATTTAGAATATGCAACATCTGTTTGGATGTTAGAAAATATATAGTGCTGAATTACCTTTTTATGTAACTTTTAAAACAATTTAAATGAATTTGTATTTCATCAGTATAGTATAGTAGAATTTTCATAAATACAGATCCAGGTATGTGCTACAGATATTATTTATTCAGTCCATAGCTATTGCTTATGGTGCTTTTTTAAAATTTATTCTTAAAGAAGTTTTAGATTATAGAAAAGTTACATTGAAAATATAGGGGGTGTAATTTGTTATAATCCGTTAAAAATTTAATAGGTAGCTTCATATGTAACTTCCTTTTACTTGATACAACACGGACATCTTTCCATGGTATTGTTTTACAATAGAACATTTCTTTATATGGTAACTTGATATCATGCTTTTTTTTGGGAAACTGCTTTTGTAACAGTTTTATTAAGATATAATTCAAATTCCATATAATTTACCCATTTGAAGTATATAATTCAGTTGCTTTTTAGTATATTCACAGAGTTGTGCAATCAATATCATGATCAACCTTAAAACATTTTTGTCACTCTAAAAAGAAACCCCAAACCCACTAACACGCATTTCCCATTTCTATGCAGTCTAGTCAGCTACTAGTCAACTTTCTATCTCTGTGGATTTGCCTATTTTGGAAATTTCATATAAAAGAAATCATATTCAATTTGTGGCCTTTTGTGTCCAGCTTCTTTCACTTAGCATGTTTTCAAGGTTCATCTATGTTATAGCATGAATCTATAATTCATTTCTTTTTAAGGCTGGCTAATGTTCAGTTGTATGGATAGACCACATTTTAAAGAATTCATTCATCTGTTGATGGGCATTTAGGTTGTTTTCACTTTTTGGCTATTTTTGAATAATGCTGCTGTGAACATTTGTGCACAAAGTCTTTGTGGGAACCTATGTTTTCAGTTCTCGCGGGTATGTATCTAGGACTGGAATTGCTGAATCATATGGTAACTCTATGCTTAACTTTCTGAGGAACTGCCGAACTGTTTTCCAGAGAGGTCACACCATTTTACTTTCCTACCAACAATGTTTGAGGGTTCCAGTTTCTCTGCATCCTTGCCAGCACTTGCTATTGTCTGTCTTTTTAATTCTAGCTATCTTAATGAATGTGAAGTGGTATCACATTGTGGTTTTGATTTGCATTTCCCAGATTTTGCGTATCTTTTCATGTGTTAATTGGCCATTTCTATATCTTCTTTGGAGAAACGTCAGTTCAGATCCTTTGCCCATTTTTAAATTGGGTTGTCTTTTTATTACTGACTTGTACGAACTTTTAATATATTCTAGATAGCTCCTTATCTAGAATATATGATTTGCAAATATTTTCTCCCATTCTGTGGGTTGTCTTTTTACTTTCCTCATAGTGTCCCTTGAAACACAAAGTAGTAAGTTTTGACAAAGTCCAATTTATCCTTTTTATTGTTGCCTGTTTTTTTGGTGGCAGATCTAAGAAACCATTGCCTAATCCAAGGTCACAAAGCTTTATGTCTATGTTTTTTTCTGTAAGAGTTTTATAGTTTTAGCTCTTGAGCTTATATTGTTGATCCATTTGGAGTTATTTTTTATATGTGGTTTGAGTTCCATGGGAACTTCTAGTAGTTCCAGCACTATTTGTTGAAAAACTCTTCTTTTCCCATTGGATAGTCTTGGCATCTTTGTTGAACATCAGTTGATTGTAAATGTGAGGGTCTCTTTCTGGACTCTTGGTTTGATACCATTGGTCTATATGTTTATCCTTGTGCTGGATTTTCTTTTAAAAAGTTCTGGGTTCATGAGCAATGCTGATGCGCATAAGGAGTGCCGTGCCACGCAGGGGTGCCCCCCCCCGTAGGGGAGCCCCCCACACAAAAAGTGCGCCCCGTAAGGAGAGCCGCCCAGCGCAAAAAAAGGTGCAGCCTGCCCAGGAATGGCGCCGCCCATACAGAGAGCTGACGCAGCAAGATGACGCAACAAAAAGAGACACGGATTCCGGGTGCTGCTGACAAGAATACAAGCGAACACAGAAGAACACACAGCAAATGGACACAGAAAGTGGAAAACTGGCGGGGGAGGGCGGGGAAGGGTAGAGAAATGAAAAAAAAAAAGTTCTGAGTTCTGAAGCACAGTTGCCAGCAGGGTTTCAGGTGTGGATTGGTAATCATCAATTTCTTTTGACCCACGGGGAGGGTTGTTTTTCCAGTTCTTCGGTTCCTCACCTTTCCTCCTTGTCTTATCCCTGTGAACTCTGTGGCTCACCTTAGGAAAGTCTGAGAAAGGGCCTGAGGCTCTTGCCCATGTGAACGGTAGAAACCGATCTTCTGACGGTCACCCAGTCCCCGTGTTTCAGCGGGATGGTGCCCTCGCTTCCAGCACCCAGACCTTGACCATGACATGGAGATACTGTGGGCCCTGGCCAGAAGGTCCATCGGGCCCTGGACGCGCCTGCTCCTTCTGAACGCCTGTTCCTGGGGGGCCCTGGGTCTCCAGGGGAGCGTTCTTATTTAATTGGTCCAGTGATAGATACCTGAGCCAAGCCGGGCCAAAAGGAGGTTCTCTCCTGGGAATTTGAAGCTTGTGAAGAAGGGGCAGAGAAAGCAGGGGTCCCGGCAATGGGTACATGGATGGAAATATGTTAGACCAGAGAGAAGGCTGCTGAGAGCCCCAGAGCTCCTTCGCTGCTGGGCTTTCCCAGAGCGTCTGTCAGTACCCAGGAGTCTTCTTGGAAGTCCTCCCTTTTGCTGCTGATTGGGCAGTTTCTGTTGCCTGTGAGGAAAAAGGACCTAGTACACGAGTGACTGGGCCCAGGTGGTTCTGGGTGGATTTCATTGTTTTTACAAATAGCATTTAGTACCTGCCGAGAGCAGGGGTGTTCTGCAAGGCACCAAGACTTCCTTGGCAAAAGAGGGTGGCCCTTTCCTGTGGGGTGTCGTTGCTCACTGAGGATGGGGCTGGACTTGTGAAGCACGTGTGCTGGGTATCAGATGTGCCGTGGAGGGCCTACGGAGAGCTGCGGGGTTCAGAGGTAGGGAAAGCCAGGGAAGGCTTCACAGAAGAGGTGACGTGGGAGGGGCCCTGATGCAGGAGTTGGAGTCTGCCTGGTGTTAAGTGAGAGATGGAAAGTTCCAGGAGAAGGGCAGAGTCTATGCAGAGGATCAGAAGCACGAAGGAATGAGGTGGATTTGGACTCAAGGCGTGAGCTGCTGAGCTGTTAGAGAAGGTCAGGACCAGGTACCAGGCCAGGACATTTAGACTTCCTTCCGGAGGGCAGGGGCTTTCGAAGGGTTTGGAGCAGGGAAGTGAAGATCTGTGCTGGCCAAGCTTACCCTGGTGTGGGGTGGTGGGGAGAGAAGCCAGGAGACCCTTTGGAGGCAGTGTGGTGGAGCAGGCTGGTGAGGTGAGGAAGAGAGGAGGAGAGCAAGGTAAGAGCTGGTGGGCCAGGCTTGGTGACGGCTCCAGGTAGGGAGAGATTGCCGGGTAAAGAGGTGGAGGGAGGGGAGACAGGGAGAAGGTGAGGGGAGAGGGTCGAGGACTCTGCTGCCTCCAGAGGAGGCTTGTGCGCAGGCAGGCCCCAGGCTGGGGGTGGGGCAGGCTGAGGCCAGCAGCCTCAGGGCCCCCCTTTGTGGGGGAGATGAAAGGGGCTCCATTCCACTTTGTTTTATGCCAATCAGGTGCAGCTTTTGGATTCCTGGCTAGCTGCCACGTTGCCGCCAGGCAGAAGTTTGGCGGCCCTCGTATTGTTGACCCTTTGTACTCGATGGTGAAAGTATCTGCTTTGCAGACTGGGCCCTGGAATCAGGTATTTGGAATGCATAGCTAATGCGTTCCACCCCAGACCTTTGGTATTATTATTCCACAGTATCACATCTAATTGACTATTTCCAAACGTCCCGGTACATTCTGACTGTATAAGCAGGGGAGGTTGCCAGCAGCCTCTCTTTGCTTGGGCTGCCTCCTTGGGCAAAGTTTCCTGGCACCACCCCCCTCTCCCAGGGCCCCTAGTGGATGTCTAGGCCCAGGAGCTGTGCTTCAGGGGCGCGGCTCTCCTGGCCGCCTTGCCCACCTGCGCTCCTCCGGCCCTCGCCCGGAGCTGATGAGATGCTCGTCCCTGGGGCTTCACTTCCTCTGTCTGCGGCCGGTGGGGGGCTGGATGGCGGGGCGAGGCCCAGCAGGACGGAGGGTGCTCGTGCCCAGGGCCTTTGCTGGAGCGCTGCATTCCCCACGCTGGGTGCCACTGCTGCAGGCAGGGTGGGGGATGGCTTCAGGGACCGCCGCCTGCGCGGACCTGCGTCTTCCCGTGTGCTCCCACGGCCCCGCCGGCCGCTGTGCCTGTTCGGCCTTGCCCGAGGCCAGACCTCTGCCTCACAGGAGCAAGCGGGCCTCAGGTGGAGCCTCCCGAAGGCAAAGCCCGGCGAGCCGTTGAGTCTTATTCTGTTTGTTTTATGGTTACACTCTAATTTTGGCATGTGATACTTTCCCATTTATGGCAGCCATACAGTTTCCTTTTCAACTTTATAGAAAGGAATAGATGTTTTCCTTTAAGGAACAACAGTGGATTAAAAACGGCAGGATTAGTTATGTAGAGAACACTGTTGAAGGGTAGTGTGGTGGCAGGGTGGTGGAGGACCTGGGGTGGTGCCGAGGCCCGCCAGCCTGGGCCGAGCGGCAGGGCTCAGCGAGCCCCCGTGGCCTCCGCCGCTGTCTCGCCTCGCGGAGCCTCGCGGAGCCTCAGCCTGGCCATCTATAAAAGGGGGCATGCTCCTCCCCTCATCCCAGACGCTCAGTCTGTTGGGGTAGAAAAGAAAGAACTCCTTGAACTGGCCGGGTAATGTTAATACTGTACTGGCTCCTACGTGGCATTTTTCTTCCTTGGAGGGTGTCCCCCACTCAACTCGGGAAGGCTCTCGGGAGGGGTGCCTGCTCGCCTCACCTGGGAAGAGCATGGGTTTGAGAGTCTGGTTCGAGTTTTGGCACCATCCTTTACCAGCTACGTACCCCTACAGGACAAAGTGGGGAGCAGGACACCGCCACCTCGGGAGGTGTGCTGAGTACCCAGCTGGGGGACCAACGCCCAGGGCCCTTGCTGGTTCTTCCTCCCCCCAGAGCGGCTTTCCCCGGGGCCGGTTTCCTTTTGCTTCACTGAGGTTCTCCTGTCAGATCTCGCGTGGGTGGATGCCGTTACTCCAGCGGAACCCCAAACGCAGCTCCCCGCTGGAAAGCGCTCTCCAGATGAGCTCTGGAGGAGAGGTGGGGCAGGCGGGGCCCACTGAGGAGCTGTGAGGGTGCTGCTCTCTAGCGGAGCTGGGGGGGCCCTCGGCTGCCGTGGCCTGACTACTGGGGCTCTGGGGAAGGGCTGCTATCCCCACCCTGTAGCCTGAGTGTAGGCCGGAGGGGTGCTCTCCGGCATTCATTCATTCTTTCATTCAGTTTAATTTTTTCCCCCATCAATCATTTGCTTTGTTTCAATGGCAATAATGATTTAAAATTAATGATTAAAAAAAAACATATTAACCTCTTTGCTTCGACCAGCCTCCATGCTTGTGTGCTTTCTGTGCTTTGCTTCATATAATCATCAGAAGAGGCAGGCAAAGATGGGCACTGTGGCCCCTTTTCACAGATGGTAGTACCTAGTGCCAGCAAGGGGAAGTGGTTTGTTTGCCTAAAGCCAGATACTAATTGGCAGGCTGGATCTGAGCACAGCCAACCCCAAGGCCATTCTTCTAGCTGCTGCTCCCCTTTGCTTTCCATCTCGTCCTCCACCCTCCAGAGGAAAAAGCTCTTGGGTCAACAAATATGTTTTTCCTTTGGAGTGGGGAGGACAGAGGGGAAGGGAAATATTGCATGATCTAAGTGAGAATGAGCCATGAGTATGGAGGAGCTGCTTTTCCTGCTAGTGTAATCTCTTCGGAGGGGGCTAGTGGTGGTGACTTGGATTCCTTCAGGGGAGGAGGGAAGAAGGGACAAATCCAAAGGAAAGCAACGCATGTAATTGGTCCCACCACAAAGGTTGCTTTTATCCAGTACTGCTCACATCGCGGCCCCCTTTTCCTTCTCTGTCTTGGGGTGTGAATGCTTCCAGTTTATGAAGCCAACAGACACCCAAGCAATGCTTTTAATGGGAACAACAAGGCCTGGAGGCCTTGAAGCCTCTTGGAACTTGGCGGCCACTGTCTTTCCTGCTGGAGGACTCTGAGCCCCTGCACCGGGGTCTAGCGTCCCGGGTGTTGCTGTCGTCCTTCTTCCCTGCACAGCACAGAAAGGCCTTCCTGGAGGCGCCTGCACTTCAGAGCAGGCCTTAGGGTGGCCGCAGCCAGCAGCGGCTGGGTGAAAACCGCCTGGTCATTTTAACAGCTTGTTAGAAACCTTTGGCTTGGCCCAACCTTTCCCAGGACTGATGGGGCAAAATCCATCTGGAGCCTTAAATACTGCTTTGTGACTTAGTAATTCATCATCTAGGAGTTAGTTTTAAGGAAATCTGAAATGAGCCCAGAGGTTTATGCACAAAGATGTTCTTCCCAGCATTGCTTATTATTATTATTTTTTTAAAGATTTATTTTTTATTTATTTCTCTCCCCTTCCCCGCCCTCCCCATCCCAATTGTCTGCTCTCTGTGTCCATTCACTGTGTGTTCTTCTGTGTTCACTTGTATTCTTGTCAGCTGCACCTGGAATCTGTGTCGCATTTTTGTTGCGTCATCCTGTTGTGTCAGCTCTCCGTGTTTGCGGCTCCATTCATGGGCAGGCTGCGCTTTTTTTCACTCTCCTTACGGGGTGCACTCCTTGCGCGTGGGGCTCCCCTACGTGGGGGACACCCCTGCGTGGCAGCACACTCCTTGGGCGCATCAGCACTGCGTGTGGGCCAGCTCATCACACGGGCCAGGAGGCCCTGGGTCTGAACCGTGGACCTCCCATGTGGAAGGCGGATGCCCTATCCGTTGGGCCAAGTCCTCTTCCCCAGCATTACTTATAACAGCAAGAAATCGGAAGTTGCTCAAATGAAGCAGAGTAAGGTACTTTGTGCAGCCCTACCTCCAAATGATTATTTATGAAGAATTTTTAAAGATATGGCAAACCACATTCCAATATAATGTTACATGAAAAAGCGAGGCAAGGAATTCTAGTTCAGCTTAATTCAGTTGTGTACAAAATGTAGAAGTCTAGGAAAAAGCCTAGAAGGAATACACCAAGTATAATAGCAGAGGATGGAGAAATAAGTGACTTTGGTATTTCTCCCCAAGATTCTTTTCTTTCCCAGTGTTCTTTTCCAAAATATCTACAATGAACATTTTAAATTTAATAGCTCTACTCCCACTCTCTACCACCATTATATAAAAACCAAAACACAGTTTTGGCTAGGAAATCCTTGTTCTGCCGTCAAGGAGCTGCTCGGCTGACAGGATGGATGAGGTCAGCTCCTTCTCCCACCGATCCCCTTCTCTGAGCACAGAAGGCTGGCTCCCAGTGGCAGCATGGCAACGAATATTTCACAAAAGCTTTGCTTAAAGTCTTTGGCAGTTTGGGATACTTCCTTTAATCCAAATTCATTTTAATATTTAAGGACCAGGCTATTTTCTGGAGTTGAGTAAGCACAAGAGAACTCTGCCTGCCTTCTATTTGTCTAAATATTAAAGCACTTACAATATATTTCTTCCTTCTCTCAGATACCCCGCACACAGCTGACTTCCCATCGCTGTGGCGGTGCTGGAAGCTCCCTACGCGGGTGATTAGCTCTGCAGTAATGGGGGGGCATGTTTTAAAGGAGAAATTAAGTGGCTCTTAAGAAATTGTAATTCTTTTGCCTTGTAATAGAAACCCAAGCCTGTGTCTGGGGGCTGAGCACAGTGTTTGGTGACCAGCAGAAAAAAAAACATTCCAAAGTCAAGCTTGGAGCCTGCCGTCTGCATGACCTGCTTTGTCTGGTGGGTGCAGGGGCCTGATGGACACGGGCCAGCCCGGCGGGCCCCTCTTCCGAGCCTCGGGCTGGGGGTGAAAGTGCTTCCTGTTCACACGGAGTGCAGAAGACCTGTCTCCCTCTGCCCGGTTTTAAAGATGCCTAAACCTTCCCAGTGCCCCTGGAAGGTCCTTTGGGGGATCAGACCTTGGGTCCAGATGGTGAAGCCCAGGGGTTTGTCCCCTTCACCTCGTGGGCAGTCAGGGACTAAAGTCTACGCTGTGGCACTTCTCCCCAACAGAGTGTCTGTGAGTCTTTCAGGGGTGTTTGGCCCCAGGCTGAAAACCTGTCTTCAAGGAGCACCTGTGGCCCGGCTGGACCTGGGGGTGCACTGGCCCGTCTGGGGATTGGCCTTGATGCCGTGATACCCAGACAGACCTGGGCCTGGAGGTCCCTGGGGTAGGTCTGGGCTGGAGCCAGGAGGCTGGAGAGGGCCTGAGAAAGCAGTTCTGGGACTCTCCACTCTTTTGGGTGAGAGTCTGTATCTGGAGAGAAAAATGAAAAGAAAACCAAGCGGATTTATAGTAACTGTCTACTGACGCACATCCCCAAACAACTATATAAAGACAAGGGTCTGAGCAAAATGATATTGTTCCTTTATGTCCAGCAGAACAATGGAAATACACAGAAGATTTTCCATTGCTCAAGTGTGTATGTTTTCTGATTCTACTTCATGTGCAGAATTTTTCCTTAAAACAAGAGAACTGGTATGCCTTTGGGTGGGACGTGTGTGTGTGAAACAGGGACACAGTGGCCCTTTAGAGATGGTTTAGAATACAAGTCATTTTTTTTCTGACTATAAAGGTAATCCAGACTTATTTTGGAAACTGGGGATAATAGGCAGAAGTACCAGGAAGAAAAGAATCATCATCCAGTTTACCTAGCTGGATTAGATTTTCCTGTCATTTTTTTCTCTTTCCCCCAATCATTCATTCTTCTCTGTAAACATCATTTTTTAATGCCTGCAGGAGTTTCGTTGTATGAAGAATATACAGTTGATGGAAGCTTGTGGCATCGTGGAAAGCAGGCAGGCTTGAATTAGAGAAACGTGTGTTCAGAGCCTGCATCTGTCATTCGTCTCTAAAATGGGGATAAGACAAGTAGGGCCCTTGCTGGGTGGTGGTGAGGACTCAGTGAGACAGTGCAAGTACAGCGCACTCGTGAAGGGCAGGCTGTGGCAGGGGCACGGGTGGCCCTGGCGCTGTCAGCGGGAGTGGCATTAGGGCTCTCACAGCGTCTTAGGAATAAGCAGCCCAGCCCTGGCCTCATCTTTTTTTAGCTATATATATATATACATACACTTTTTCTGTTGCTGTGATTCCTACTCTTGCATTTCCCCCCTTCGTTCTGTATATTTTTATAAGCTGCTTTACATCCTTTTTGCAGTCAGGCAGATTATAGATAAATAAACATGTAACCATTCCCCTCCAGCATCGGACATATAGGTTGTTTTCCATTTCTTGCTATTGTAAATCCTGCTGCACAGAATGTCTTGGTGCATTTAGAGGCTTGTCTGGGGTTGGATCATTTCCCGGAACCAGCATCCTTGACACGCCACGACAGGGCCATAGAGATCTGCAGTTTCATGCCTCTGATCCAGATGGCCAGGCCTGCATCTCGGCAGGACTGTACCTGTCTGCGCCCCGGGCAGCAGCTGTGGCAGCTGTGACCTACTCCTTTGGGGCATTTCTGGGTTTTCTAGTACACGCGGTGGCTTTTTCACCTCCACCTTCTCACCTGGCCGCTGCGCTCCTTGCCCTCCTGTCCCTGGAGCCCAGGGGACGTCCGCCCTGACCTTTCCCTCCTCGTTTGGTAAAATCTTGTTTCTGCTGGAAAGGCAGTCCTGTCGCCAGCCAGTCCTGCCTGCATCGACTGCCCCCTCCGCCAAACAATGAACACATTCAGGCCCAACTAGTGTTTTCAGTTATTAAAAAACGGAGCCGTCTGTCTCTGCCTGTGACTTTAATCTTTAAGCCTTTATTCCCTCTAGCCCATCCCCCCTGCCCCAACCTTTTGTTTGTGCAGTTCTGAGCTCCGGGATTTTGGGTCCACAAGTTTGCCAAGGTATTGTGCCTTTTCCTGGCAGCTCCAGATGGTGGTGGCCCTGGGTGGGGTTATTTCTGGGGAGGCAAGAGGGTAGGGGGAGGACTAGGGACGAGGGAAGTTGAAAGCCCAAGGCTGGCTCTCTTTACCGCCTACAGTTGTTTGGACTTCTCAAAAACTGTTTATTTTCATGTCGCTTGTTGACCACTCCGACTCCTGCCCTTCCCATTTTCAAATTTGGTGGAGGCTGATTCTGCCTGAGTTGCTTAGCACTTATAGGTTTAGGTCTTTTCAGTGGCCTCTTAGCATTTCCTCCTGGGAAACAACAGTTCTTGTGGTTGAATTCTGTACTGTGTACATATACTTACAGCAAAAATCTGAAGACAGGATCTTCAACGATAACCTCTGCCCCCTAAAACACCACTGAAAAAGGCTGGAACACACAAGTGCCTTCGGGCTTCCAAAGGACCCTGTCTCAAGGCGAGCCAGGACGTCGGCATCTGCCCGGCAGGCAGCCCGAGAGCTGGCAGGAGAGCCGGAGCAGGGCCTTGGTGGCCAGCTCTCTTGAGGGACATCTGGAGGGAAACGAGGAAGGAGAGGCTGGCTCTGGGCGGTCTTGCCTCAAGCCTGTTACTTGTTCTTTATTCTAAAATAGTGCTGTTTGCATTTTTCTCTGAAGTAGAGGAAGGAAGCATTTTTTTGAAGTCTTTTATTTTTTTAAACTTTTAAAAACTTTTTGTTGCCATAACATGTATATAGCTAAAATTTTCCCATTTTAAGCACTTCCGAGTTTACAATTCAGTGGTATTAATTACATTCATAGTGTTGTGCTACCGTCACTAGGATCCATTGCCCAGACTTGGTTCCATCACTCCGAAAAGAAACTCTGCACCCAGGAAACCATGATTCCCTGTAACTCCTCCCACCCCGCCATGGTAACCTGCGAGCTACTTTCTGTCCCTGTGAATTTGCTTACTCTTAAGTATTTCATGTGAGAGAAGTCATACAATACTTGTCCTTCTGCGCCTGGCTTCTTTCACTCAGCATGATGTCTTCAAGGTTCATCCACGTGGTACCTAAATCAGAACCTCATTCCTTTTTTATGGCCAAGTCATATTCCATTTTATGTCGCTGCTATCTTTTGTTTAGCTGCTCACCTGTTGATGGACACTTGGGTTCTCCTGCTTTTGTGTTACTTTGAAAAATGCTGCTCTGAACATGGGTGTATAGGTTATTAACTGTTCAGAACCCTGACTGCAGTTCTTTTAGGTATAAATCAAGAAGTGGGATTGCCTGGTTATATGGTAATTCAATCTTTGAAGACTTCATCTTCAAAGTCCTTTTAATGTGTATGTTTTTTATACTAACACAGCTCGTCTTTCTCCTTAAAGAAGTTTTATTGAGATATGTCCACATACCATACAATCCATCCAAAGCCCTGTTTGTTTTTAAACTTCTTTTCTGATTATGAAGTTTCCATAAAATTCAAACATTTTATGATTACAGAGAAAGTGAAAGCCTTCCCACCCCTTTATTGCTGTTAATAAGTAGGTCTATGCATATTCATCTGACTTTTCCCATACAAATTTTTAATTGCACTTATCTTAATGTGTTGTTATTGTTCTATACAAAATAAATGGGGCTAGACCACATCTCATTTGCATTTTGCTTTTTCTCCACTTAACAGTGTCTTGGAGCACTTTCCACGGCTTCAGATAGTTGAAATTTGCTCATTTTTAGTGGCTGCAGGGGTTTCCCTGCATGCATGTACCATTTGGTGAGGGGCGCTTGGGGTGGGCTCTGCCTTTGCCATTACGGACAGTGCTGGGTGACCCTAACTCTTGGCACCTTGGGAGGGTGTTTCTGTGGTTCTCTCTTAGAAGTGGGAATTGCCGGGTCAGTGACATTTTAATAGGCCCGAAAAGTGGTGCTGACTATGTTTGTTTTCTAAAAATAACACTTTAAGTGTGTTACCATTAGGGGAAATTAAGTCTTTGTGTACAGTCTCAGGATGACCTTCCATGACGACTTCCTGTGTGTCCTGATAGCCCCTTGCACACCCCTCAGGTTGCATACCTGCATTTGAAAACCCCAGCCTCAGAGATGAGTCTGATTTCACTTACTTGTTACATTCATTATGTACCTTTCCATGCCAGACATCTACCTCTGTGGTAAGGCACACAAGGAAAACGTCCTCTCTCCTCTAACGTATGTCTCTCTCTGTGGCCTTGTTTTTAAGCTTCCCAGCCACAGCGTGGGCAGGTAGGGAAAGACTGCTAGTGGATGCCATTGAGCCATGGGGCTGTGGAGGAATCAACCTCTCTTCTATGTGGTCAGTCTTGGTTTTTGTGCCCCCCCGGACCACCCCTCTAGGACACCTGTGTTTTGGAGACATCATGGTCCCTTGAGTGAATGCAGCGCTGAGCAGAAGAGCTCAGTGGTAGAGAAGTTTGCGTTCTTCACTTCCTCGGGATGGGACAGTTCGCCGTTGATTATTTTACCTGCTGGTAATTCCAGTAGTAGTGGGGATCCCAGACTTGAGTGGTGCACAATCCACGACTGCAATTTTGTCTTACCCACCCATTACCTTTATTATTATTACTTTTTTTGCTTTAAAGACTCTCTTCTTTGACTTAACTTTTTCCTAAGTCATATTTTCCTTGAAATCATGGGTTGAAATGCTAGCTACATTTCCCTACAGTTCTTATTAAAATAAATACTTAACTGTTACAATTAAAAATGCGTGTGCTCCCTAAAATTTTTTTGGGTGACATGTCCTATACTTTGGGAAATACTGTGTTCTGTCATAATGGACTCTACACATCTTTCTGCCAGGGATCTAGGGGACGAGTATTGGTAGATATGGGCTTAGAGAGGGGAGGTGAGGTGTCTCAGAACGAGAGTTCTGGGTGTGTGCAATAAAAGAAAAAAACTTGCAGAGCGGAGATCCCTGTAGGGAGCTGGGGTCAGTGAACTGGGGCAGGGGACCCAGGGACAGGAGACTTTGATAACAAGAGGAGTGGCCCAGGCTGACTTCTGATCCTCCATCTTGATCTGGTGTGGGTGTGGATGGCCAGTGGCCTGACACAGGACAAGTGCTGACCCAGTCTGGGCAACCCCAAGGTAGGACAAATGCACGTGACTCACAGGGCGGAAATGAGACCAAATGAAAAAATGTATGTGATATTGCCTCAGGAGGGCTCAAGCCCTGCACACACTATAGTACTTTATGTGTTCCTCCCCGCCATTTTATTAAGATTTTCTAACACATGGAAAATTTGAAAGAATTTTGCAGTGGACACCCATATATTTGCCACCTCAATTTTAACATCTTACTAACCAGGCTTTATCTCCTACCTATCCATCAGTCTATCTACCTTTTTGTTTTTGGTTGCTGTTCAGAGGAGGTCGCAGATGTCAGTAGGCTTCTGCTAAATACTTCAGCATGTTTATAATTAACTAGACTTTAATATTTGTTTACATTTTTTCTTTTGTGGTTTGTGTATAAAATGCACACACAATGAATGGATCAATGGATTGAATGGATCAATCTGGGGAGAACTGACCCTTAACAATATAGTTTTCCAGTCCGTGAACTTGGTATATCACTTCATTTATTTAGACCTTTAAGCACTGTTTTATTTAGTATGGTGGTCTTGTACGTATTTTGTTAAACTTATTCTTTAGTATTTTACATTTGTTGATGCTACTTGGAATGATACTTTTATTTGTTGCTAATACGTAGAAATAGAATTAACTTATATATGTTGGTCTTGATTTTTGCAACCTTGCTAAACTCTTTAAGTCTTCTTAATAGTTTTGTAGATTCCTTAGGATTTTCTACATAATTGTGTCACCTGTGAATAAAGATAGATTTACTTGTTCCTTTCTGAATTTTATGCCTCTTGTTTCTTTTTCTTGCCTTGTTACACTGACTGGGACTTCCAGTATAACATGGAAGAGAAGTGGTGAGAGTGGACATCCTTGCCCTGTCCCCGGGTAGGAAAGCATTTGGTATTAAATCATGGAGTATGATGTTAGTTGTGGGCTTTTTATAGATGACCATTATTGGGGGAGGGAGTTCTCTTCTATTCCCAATTTGCTGAATATTTTTTTCATCACAAGTGGTTGTTGAATTTTGTCTAATATTTTTTCTGTGTCTATTGAAGTGATCATATCATTTTCCTTCTTTATTTTGGTAATATGGTGGATTACACTGATTGATTTTTTTGAATGTTGTACATTTAAAGTTATATATTTCCTTTTAAGTGTCACTTCAGCTTCATGTGGTATGCTTTTTAACATGGCTTCCATGTATTGACGTAGATACTTGTTTTCCAGGAATGAGCTCCTTTGCCCATGGTCCACCAACAGATGGAATGCAGATTGTAGCTAATGTGAATGAATGATTGTGCCCAGTAGGTGGCAGTTTGGCACAAGGAGGCGGCAGCTGTAGCAGGACCTTTGCTCTCACTCTGGTATTCCGAGGGCATTTGTTGAGGAAGTGTGGTAGAGTGAATCATGTACCCGACAGTAGACATGCTCTTCTTAATCTGTGCTCCTGTGGGTGGGAACCACTTTTGAAATAGGATCTTTTGAAGAGGTTATTAGTTAAGGGGTGGCCAAATTAATCAGAGGGGTCTTCATCTGTGCCACTGGGGCCTCAACTTACAGAGAGAGGGAACCTGGATGCCATCAATCAAGAGACGCCAAAAAGTGGAAGAAACCAGAAGATAGAGAAAAGCCCCTGGAGGACACGAAGGGCAGCACCACGCGACAGGAGGCAGAGGTGCAAGCCAGGAAGCCTCCAGGGCTGTGGTCAGCCATCACCGAAATGCTGCCGACGCCACGGGAAAGCGTGGCCTTGCTAATGCCTCGTTTGAGATTTCTGGCCTCTAAAACCAAGGACCAATAAATTCATGCTATTTATGCAAACTCATTTTGTGGCATTTGTCACAACAGCTCTATCTGGCTAACTAAGAACAGAGGTATGATTTTATTTTATTTTGGCCCTTTAGCGATGCTCATATTGTGGAAAAGGCCACAGCATCCACATTCTTTCCAGGTATGCCCTAGTCCATGGTCTAGCACCGTGACAGGCTATTTCCTTAATGTGACACCACTGTTGCCCTTGGACATTTACACTGGGTGTTGACCGGACCGCGCAGGAAGAGGATGAAAGCAAGTTCCAGGACCAAGGGAAGTAAAGGTCAGTGGCATTATCCGCCACCCCTGCTGAGTGCCGGGCATAGTCCTTCTGCAGCCCCCTGCGTCAGGCACGGCTGAGGAGATGTCAGCCCTTCGGAATTCAGTGACTGCCTAAGGTGGCAGAAATAGCCTCAGAAGTGGATCTAACACAAGTCTTCTAGATTACAATGCCAGGAGACTTTTCTCAGGCAGTATCTGCCTTTTTATCTTAGGAAATATGAGAGTCTCTGAATTTTTCTAATGAATCTTCTAGCTTTCAGGATAAAATTGTACCACGAGTTCTCAGGCTAAGCTGTTGGTTGACGCCACCTGTCTTACTGATCAGTAATTGAACCACTGTTACCCTTGGCCTCTTAATGTCAAGCCTGGGGCTCCATTAGATGTGAAAACCCAACTTTCTTTTTCTTTTAATGATTCTACTTTTATTTAAAAGAAGATGTAAAAAAAAATAAAAGAGCCAATTGACTCTTTACAATGGCTTTCTCTAGGACAGATGACAGGTGATCTTTAGGACCTTTTAATATTCTTTTTTAAGAAGCAGATGTGGCTTAAGTGATAAGGCCTCTGCCTACCATATGGGAGGACCTGGGTTCGATCCTCGGGGCCTCCTGGTGAAAAATAAGAAGAGAAAGCGTGCCTGCGTGGTGAGCCAGGGCCTGTGTGGCGAGCCAAGTGTGGATGCGGTGAGCCGAGTGCCCATGCGACAAGCCAAGTGCCCATGTGGGTGCCTGCGTGGTGAGCCGAGTGCCCATGCGGCAAGCCAAGTGCCCATGTGGGTGCCCGCGTGGTGAGCCGAGTGCCCATGCGGCAAGCCAAGTACCCACGTGGGTGCCTGCGTGGTGAGCCGAGTGCCCATGTGAGTGCCCATGTGGGTGCCTGCGTGGTGAGCCGAGTGCCCATGTGAGTGCCCATGTGGGTGCCTGCGTGGTGAGCCGAGTGCCCATGTGGGTGCCCATGTGGGTGCCTGCGCGGTGAGCCGAGTGCCCATGCGAGTGCCCATGTGGGTGCCTGCGTGGTGAGCCGAGTGCCCATGCGAGTGCCCATGTGGGTGCCTGCGTGGTGAGCCGAGTGCCCATGTGAGTGCCCATGTGGGTGCCTGCGTGGTGAGCCGAGTGCCCATGTGAGTGCCCATGTGGGTGCCTGCGTGGTGAGCCGAGTGCCCATGCGAGTGCCCACGTGGGTGCCTGCGTGGTGAGCCGAGTGCCCATGCGACAAGCCAAGTGCCCATGTGGGTGCCTGTGTGGTGAGCCGAGTGCCCATGTGGGTGCCTGCGTGGTGAGCCGAGTGCCCATGTGGGTGCCTGCGTGGTGAGCCGAGTGCCCATGCGGCAAGCCAAGTGCCCACGTGGGTGCCTGCGTGGTGAGCCGAGTGCCCATGCGACAAGCCAAGTGCCCATGTGGGTGCCTGCGTGGTGAGCCAAGTGCCCACGTGGGTGCCCGCGTGGTGAGCCGAGTGCCCATGTGAGTGCCCACGTGGGTGCCTGCGTGGTGAGCCGAGTGCCCATGTGAGTGCCCACGTGGGTGCCTGCGTGGTGAGCCGAGTGCCCATGCGACAAGCCAAGTGCCCATGTGGGTGCCTGCGTGGTGAGCCGAGTGCCCATGCGACAAGCCAAGTGCCCATGTGGGTGCCTGCGTGGTGAGCCAAGTGCCCACGTGGGTGCCCGCGTGGTGAGCCGAGTGCCCATGCGACAAGCCAAGTGCCCATGTGGGTGCCTGCGTGGTGAGCCGAGTGCCCATGTGAGTGCCCATGTGGGTGCCTGCGTGGTGAGCCGAGTGCCCATGTGACAAGCCAAGTGCCCATGTGGGTGCCTGCGTGGTGAGCCGAGTGCCCATGCGACAAGCCAAGTGCCCATGTGGGTGCCTGCGTGGTGAGCCGAGTGCCCATGCGACAAGCCAAGTGCCCATGTGGGTGCCTGCGTGGTGAGCCAAGTGCCCACGTGGGTGCCCGCGTGGTGAGCCGAGTGCCCATGCGACAAGCCAAGTGCCCATGTGGGTGCCTGCGTGGTGAGCCGAGTGCCCATGTGAGTGCCCATGTGGGTGCCTGCGTGGTGAGCCGAGTGCCCACGTGGGTGCCCGCGTGGTGAGCCGAGTGCCCATGCGACAAGCCAAGTGCCCATGTGGGTGCCTGCGTGGTGAGCCGAGTGCCCATGTGAGTGCCCATGTGGGTGCCTGCGTGGTGAGCCGAGTGCCCATGTGAGTGCCCATGTGGGTGCCTGCGTGGTGAGCCGAGTGCCCATGTGGGTGCCCATGTGGGTGCCTGCGTGGTGAGCCGAGTGCCCATGTGAGTGCCCATGTGGGTGCCCGCGTGGTGAGCCGAGTGCCCATGCGACAAGCCAAGTGCCCATGTGGGTGCCTGCGTGGTGAGCCGAGTGCCCATGTGAGTGCCCATGTGGGTGCCTGCGTGGTGAGCCGAGTGCCCATGTGGGTGCCCATGTGGGTGCCTGCGTGGTGAGCCGAGTGCCCATGTGACAAGCCAAGTGCCCATGTGGGTGCCTGCGTGGTGAGCCGAGTGCCCATGTGAGTGCCCATGTGGGTGCCTGCGTGGTGAGCCGAGTGCCCATGTGACAAGCCAAGTGCCCATGTGGGTGCCTGCGTGGTGAGCCGAGTGCCCATGTGGGTGCCCATGTGGGTGCCTGCGTGGTGAGCCGAGTGCCCATGTGGGTGCCCATGTGGGTGCCTGCGTGGTGAGCCGAGTGCCCATGCGACAAGCCAAGTGCCCATGTGGGTGCCTGCGTGGTGAGCCGAGTGCCCATGTGGGTGCCTGCGTGGTGAGCCGAGTGCCCATGTGAGTGCCCACGTGGGTGCCTGCGTGGTGAGCCGAGTGCCCATGTGAGTGCCCACGTGGGTGCCTGCGTGGTGAGCCGAGTGCCCATGTGAGTGCCCACGTGGGTGCCTGCGTGGTGAGCCGAGTGCCCATGTGGGTGCCCACGTGGGTGCCTGCGTGGTGAGCCGAGTGCCCATGTGGGTGCCCACGTGGGTGCCTACGTGGTGAGCCGAGTGCCCATGTGGGTGCCTGCGTGGTGAGCCGAGTGCCCATGTGAGTGCCCACGTGGGTGCCTGCGTGGTGAGCCGAGTGCCCATGCGAGTGCCCATGTGGGTGCCTGCGTGGTGAGCCGAGTGCCCATGCGGCAAGCCAAGTGCCCACGTGGGTGCCTGCGTGGTGAGCCGAGTGCCCATGTGGGTGCCTGCGTGGTGAGCCGAGTGCCCATGTGAGTGCCCACGTGGGTGCCTGCGTGGTGAGCCGAGTGCCCATGTGGGTGCCTGCGTGGTGAGCCGAGTGCCCATGTGACAAGCCAAGTGCCCACGTGGGTGCCTGCGTGGTGAGCCGAGTGCCCATGTGACAAGCCAAGTGCCCACGTGGGTGCCTGCGTGGTGAGCCGAGTGCCCATGTGACAAGCCAAGTGCCCACGTGGGTGCCTGCGTGGTGAGCCGAGTGCCCATGTGACAAGCCAAGTGCCCACGTGGGTGCCTGCGTGGTGAGCCGAGTGCCCATGTGACAAGCCAAGTGCCCACGTGGGTGCCTGCGTGGTGAGCCGAGTGCCCATGTGACAAGCCAAGTGCCCATGTGGGTGCCTGCGTGGTGAGCCGAGTGCCCATGTGACAAGCCAAGTGCCATGTGGGTGCCTGCGTGGTGAGCCGAGTGCCCATGTGACAAGCCAAGTGCCCACGTGGGTGCCTGCATGGTGAGCCGAGTGCCCATGTGACAAGCCAAGTGCCCATGTGGGTGCCTGCGTGGTGAGCCGAGTGCCCTTGTGAGTGCCCACGTGGGTGCCTGCGTGGTGAGCCGAGTGCCCATGTGACAAGCCAAGTGCCCATGTGGGTGCCTGCGTGTGAGCTGAGTGCCCATGTGGGTGCCTGCGCGGTGAGCCGAGTGCCCATGTGGGTGCCTGCGCGGTGAGCCGAGTGCCCATGCAACAAGCCAAGTGCCCATGTGGGTGCCTGCGCGGTGAGCCGAGTGCCCATGTGACAAGCCAAGTGCCCATGTGGGTGCCTGCGTGGTGAGCCGAGTGCCCATGTGGGTGCCTGCGCGGTGAGCCGAGTGCCCATGCGACAAGCCAAGTGCCCATGTGGGTGCCCGCGTGGTGAGCCGAGTGCCCATGTGGGTGCCTGCGTGGTGAGCCGAGTGCCCATGTGGGTGCCTGCGCGGTGAGCCGAGTGCCCATGCGACAAGCCAAGTGCCCATGTGGGTGCCCGCGTGGTGAGCCGAGTGCCCATGTGGGTGCCTGCGTGGTGAGCCGAGTGCCCATGTGGGTGCCTGCGCGGTGAGCCGAGTGCCCATGTGACAAGCCAAGTGCCCACGTGGGTGCCTGCGTGGTGAGCCGAGTGCCCATGCGACAAGCCAAGTGCCCATGTGGGTGCCTGCGCGGTGAGCCGAGTGCCCATGCGACAAGCCAAGTGCCCATGTGGGTGCCTGCGCGGTGAGCCGAGTGCCCATGCGACAAGCCAAGTGCCCATGTGGGTGCCTGCGTGGTGAGCCGAGTGCCCATGTGAGTGCCCACGTGGCAAACTGAGTGCCCATATGGTGAGCCTTTTCCTGTGTGGTGAGTCGGTGCTTGTGTGCTGAGCCGCGTGTCCACGCGGCAAGCCAATGCCCATGCAAGTGAGCAGGCAGCAAGGTGATGATGTAGCAAAAGAGAGATGATGGGAAGAGTCAGGGTGAAGCGCAGCAGAGACCAGGGACTGAGGTGGCACAATTGACAGGGAGCCTCTCTCCACATCACAGGTCCCCAGGATGGAATCCTGGTGAATCCTAGAGGAGAGAGATGAGAAGAGAAGACAAAAAGAGAGATACAGAAGATCACATAGACAGCAAAACAGCAGGGCGGGGGAAGGGGGAGGAGAAGAAAAACAAAGTCTTTTTTGTAGTTTCCAAGTTTTCTGCAATAAGCTCAAGCTAAATTTTCTTAATCAGAAATAAATTTAGAAAAGATATAATAACTCTTTAGATCGGATATCTAGAATATCTGATATTCGTAGGTTTTTTTCTCCTTTAAGATTATGTTTTTATTCCAATCATTTTAGGTCAGCAACTTGGCACCCTCAAAATTTTACTTAATCGTCAGTAATAGTCTAAAGGACTCCCTCTTCTCAAATTCCTGGCAGAACTGAAGTTTTTTTAAAATACATTTTTATTTTTAAAAGATACATAGATCACACATGATGTTACATTGAAAGTATAGGAGATTCCCATATATCCCACTTCCCACACCGCCACTCCTCCCACATCAACAACTTCTTTCACTTCTAACAACTTCTTTCACTTCTTTCCTTCTAAAACCAAGGACCAATAAATTCATGCTGTTTATGCGAACTCATTTTGTGGCATTTGTCAAAACAGCTCTATCTGGCTAACTAAGAACAGAGGTATGATTTTATTTTATTTTTGGCCCTTTAGCGATGCTCATATTGTGGAAAAGGCCACAGCATCCACATCCACATTCATTGCACTTGATGAATGTATTTTGGAATACTGCTACACTGAATGGATTAGAGTTTACATTGTAGTTTACACTCTCCCCCAGTTCATTCAGGGGTTATGACAGGATATATAATGTCCAGCATCTGTCCCTGCAATAACGTTCAGGACAACTCAAAGTTCCGAAAATGCCCCCACATCACATCTCTTCTTCCCTCTCCCTGCCTTCAGCAACTCCCATGGCAACTGTCTCCATATCAGTGATGTAATTTCTTCCATTGCTAGAGTCACAATAATTCTATAGTAAAATACCAGTAAGTCCACTCTAATCCAAAATATGGAATGCTTCATGAATTTGCATGTCATCCTTAGGCAGGAGCCATGCTAATCTTCTCTGTGTAGTTCCAATTTTAGTGTGTGTGCTGCCAAAGGGACCACCTGAAGTTAAAAAAAAATTTATTTAATTAAAAATTTTATATTTGAGAAGTCGTGAGTTAAGAAAACCCAGTTTTTAGGATACACCTGTAATCTCAGGACTCCTTAGCATAAGCACAGGTACTAAATGGAAAAATGAACGCCTGCCTACATTCTCTGTGGGCGTGTCGGGTGAGAGACCGGCTCTGCACGCCCGGTGAAAGGGGTGGAGCAGATGGGGGGGGGAGGCCTCTTTTCTTGGTACTTCTTTATTTTCAAATGAAGTGACAGATTCCCAAGGGACAAGGCCTTTGGTAAACTGTTCTTAACTTTTCTAAGGGAGGAATAGCGAAGATTCTGGACAGTCTTGTGGAATAGAAGCTGAGAAAGCCCCAGCTGTAGCACCACCTCACCTGGGCCTCAGTCCTGGCGCTGTCACGTACTCTGGGATCTTGGGCCGGTGACTCAACCACTTCAAACCTCAGTTTTTTGTTTTTTATTTTTCATTTTTGTATTTGCCAGAGTGCCTAACAGCGCTGTGCCCCAGACCACCTACTTGACTTACCCTGGAGAGTCAGTAACTTGCAAAACAAGTGACTTGCCCCTGGGGCACCTACACAGAGCTGCACATGTGCAGAGATCGCACATCTGCCCCTGGGCTGCTGGGGAGAAGGGCAGGCTGCCTGGCGCTGTAGGGGGAAGCCCTGCCCCTCTCCGGGGAATTTTAAGTATGCTCAGCAATCTGGGCTTTATGTTAAAGACCATTGCAAATTCAGTGCAAGAGCCATCCCTGCCATTTTTGCCTGCTCAGGGTAACAGATCAAAACTTAACTTGATTTTTAAAGATGGATTTATTTAGAAGGTAATGTAAAGAAAGGAGTCCGCAGCTGTCCCATTTCCCCATTAGGTACTTTTGTCCGCTTCGGGGCGGACATCCCCCTGGAAGATTTCTAGGCTTTGAAGCTGTAGGTGGTCAGGCAGATCGGATTCGTTCTTTGCTAATTTGACGAGGCGTTCAAGAAGCGGGAACGGAAAGAATCAGCCACAATGGATTAAAATGAAGGATAGATAGCCTTCCTCCATTCGTTTGTCCCTTTGTTCAGTCTTTTATTCATTTGTCCAATGGTTTGCTCACTCATCAGTTTACTCACCTTTGATCGGGCCCCTTGTCTGGGCCAGACAGGACCCGACTGAGCTCTGGGGCCCAGGTAGATGAGGGAAGACCCCTGCCCTCCGGGAGCTCGGGGCTAGTGAGGAGACAGATAATGAAAAGCCTTTTCCTGTGTGTCGTGATGGAGGCAGGGGAGAGGTGGGTGGGCTGGGGGGGGAGGAGCTTCCTGGACCCTGAGGGTAGGGGGTAATTTCCAGTACTAGCGTTAATGCCCTTGCAGTGAAACTTGCCTAGTGAAAAACCCCAGCAGATGGTCTGCTGACTTCAGGCGGTGTCTGTCTGCAGGAATCCTGCCCCTGGAATCCCTTATTTGTCCATAAGGTGCCTGTAGCCTCTCCCGCAGTTACTAATGGCCGAGATGACTGAGCAGACGTTGCCATTTTTATGAAAACTCTTGCTCTCTCAGAGGCTTGTTCTTTGACCTAATTATTTTGAATCTTCAACCCACAGATCTGGTTTAATTTGCGTGACTGGGATCACTGTGCACGGGAGGTTTTCCTGGAGTTGGGAGATGGACCAGATAACTTCAGGAGGCCCTTGCCTGCTAAGAAATTCTTTGGTGCATTACAATGATATGCCCTTTAAAAACCTATTCTTCTTGTAAAGAATCCTGGACAGTGCATTATTTTGGGGGTGGGCTGTCCCAAGTGTACCGACCCATTTGGAACACGTCTTTGTCCTCCCTTTTCAAGTTAAAAGAATGAGTCTGAGTATTTTATGTAATGCAGTGTTGATTTCAGGACCCTTGGAAAAGCTGTGGGGGTAATAAATGCAGTCCATAAATCACGCTGGTATTTAGTTATGCATCCCATGTTTTTCTAAGGAATATGGAACTTTAAGTGTGGAACTGGACTAGGTGGGGCATTCTGGGACACCAGGAGGGAGGGGCTCAAGGTCTCTTTTCTTGAAACCGTGACTGAAAGCCAGTGGGACTGTCTGGCAGCCTTACACTTAGCTGCCCGAGGCAGAATCTTCTCTTCTTTTTGAACCCCTGCTAGTGTTTGTAAACTCAGACCTAGAATTCAACCAGATCTCCAGGAGGAGGCAGGCATTCTTCCTTGTGGTTGGCTTACTTGGAGGCATTTGACCAGCTATTAACCTCAAGAAATTATCCTTGTCTTTATCAGGCACGTTTTGAACTTGGATCCAAGCATTAGGGGAAGAGGTGATGGGAACTGTTCCATCTTTGCTGAGAAAATTTACTTGGCTTGGAGCAAACCAATTGGTCATTGTTTATAGAAGTATAGAATACAAATCTGTTTTGAAAACTGAACCTACCTGAAGCAGATGTGTGGGCATGGCGTGCAGACATTTATATGGAAGAGGGATGCTGTCCATAGTTTCTCTTAGTGAAAAGAGAAGAAAGCCTATTGAGACGAGAGGTGGGTATAGTAACTTGCCTTAGTTATTTGTCTACTGAAGTTAATGGCTCAACGTACACTTTTGACCTGCACACTGACCTGTGAGGCAGGTGGGATTGACTCTGTCTGACTGATGAGGAACCTGAGGCACGGAAAGTGCAGACCTGGGATTAGGGCTCCACATTACTTCCGGCTGACGTTTCTCGCTGGCCAGGGGACAGTGTAGAGTAGGATGGAGAGAAGGCTGTTTCCTGCCTGTCGAGAAGCCTGCTGGCAGCGGGGAGCAGCTAGGGGTGAAGTACGAGTGGTGGTGGCAGCCAAGGAGCCCCCAACAAACTCTAGGTTTAGGCTGCCCTTGGCCTTGCTCATCACGCCCTGCACCCGCAGGGGCCCGGCCCCTCAAGAGCTCTACTTCAACAACAAATGCCTCTTTGGATAACAGAGTGAGAAGGAGCCTTGCTCGTTCAAGGCTTCTCGCTTAGGTTAAAAACATTCCCCCCTCCTCCGCCTCGCTCCCACCTTCCTCTCCACCCTCTCTCCCTTCCTGTGTTTTCCTACCTCTTTCTGTGCCTTTGTCCCTTTCCCTCCCTCCTTTCAGTTTAGGAATACATTCTCATTTGTTTTCAGAGCGTCTGTTGCCATCGGTTTCCCTTGAAAATGGGAATTTCTACGGAAGCAGGACTGTGGAGCAGATGGTCTCTGTCTTCTTGTTGACCTGGGAGGTTTATTAACCATGAAGAGGAGCAGACTTGGTGGTTTTTGTGTTTTTTAAAATTATTGAATTAATTTTTATTTGTGGTAAAACATATACCGTATAAAAATCATTTTAAACATTTAAAATGAGCAGTTTATTTTATTAAATTGCCTTTTATTTTTAAAGATACAAAGATCACAAAAATGTTATATTAAAAAATATAACGGGCAGTTCTTTGACATGAAGTACAGTGGCAGTATGGTATAACTTTTACCAGTATTCATTTCCAGGCTGTTTTATCATCCCAAACCAAAGCCATACTCATTTCGCAGTAACTCCCCATACCCCCTTCTCCCTACCTCTGGCAACCACTGTTGACTTTCTGTCTCTATAAGTTTGCTTATTCTAAGTATTTCCTATAAGATAAATCATACAATATTTGTCCCTTTTTGTGTCTGGCTTATTTTACTCAGCATGATGTCTTCACAGTTCATTCGTGTTGTCACATCTATTAGCTCTTCACTTCTTTTTTTATGGCTGAATAGTATTCCGTTGTATGGATAAACTACATTTTGTGTATCTGTTCATCTGTTGGTGGATGCTTGGGTTGCTTCCACCTTTTGGGTATTGTGAATATAATTTTGCAATAAGCACTGTTGCACAAATATCTGTCTGAGTCCCTGCTTTTCTTCTGGGTATATACTAGGAGTGGAATTGTGTGGTCATGGGAATTATCTGTTTAACTTTCTGAGGGACTGCCAAACTGTTTTCCACAATGGCTGCACCATTTTACATTCCCACCAACATTGTGTGAGGGTTCCTATTTCACTGCATACTTGCCAGCACTTGTTATTTTTACTTTTTAAAATAATAGCCATCCTAGTGGGTGTGAAGTGATATCTCATTATTGGCCATTTGAACTTCTTTTTTGGAGAAATGTCTATTCAATTTCTTGCCCCTTTTTAAATTGGGTTTGTGTCTTTTTGTTGTTGAGTTTCAGGAGTTCTTTATATATCCTAAATCCTTATCAGATGTATGGCTTCCAAATACTTTCTCCCATTCTATAGCTTGTCTTTTCACTTTCTTGATAGTATCATTTGATGTATAAAAATTTTTAATATTGATGAAGTTTATCTTTTTTTTTCTGTCATGTGTGCCTTTGGTATAAAATCTAAAAATCCATTGCCTATTATAAAGGCCCTGGAGATATTTCCCTATGTTGTCTTGTGAGAGTTTTATAGTATTAGCTCCTATATTTAGAGTGATGATCTATTTTAATTAATTTTGTGTATGGGTCCACATTCTATTGCATATGGATTTCCCGTTGTCCCAGCACATCTGTTGAAAAGGTAGTTTTTTCCTTTTTGAATGGACTTGTTGAAAATCAACGGGCCATAATGTGTAGATTTATCTCTGGGCTCTCAATTAGATACCATTCATCTCTATGTCTATTTTTATGTCAATGGCACTCTGATTTTTTGTTTGTTTTTTAGAGAAGTTGTAGGTTTACAGGAAAATCATGCAGAAAATAGAGTTCCCATATGCCCCCTAAATTATTAACACATTGCATTAGGGTGGTACATTTATTACAATTACTCTATTTTAATTACTGTGGCTTTGTAGTAAGTTTTGAAATAAAGAAATGAGTCTTCCAACTTTCTTCTTCTATTTCAAGATGGTTGTGACTCGTCAGAGCCCTTTGTAATTCCATATGCATTTGAGGATTAGCTTTTCCATTTCTGCAAAAAGGCTCTTGGAATTTTGATGAGATTGCATTGAATATGTAGGTTGCATTGTGTGGTATTACCATCTTAATAATATTGAGTCTTCCAATCTGTGAATGTAGATGTCATTCCATTTATTTAGGTCTTCTGGTAATGAACTCTGAGTTCTTTTTTTTTTTTTTTTTAAGAATTTAAAGACTAAATATATCATCTCATGTTTTGTGGTCTCTATTGTTTATGATAAGAAATTACTGTTAATCCTACTGGGTATTCCTTGTATGTGTCAAATCATTCTCTCTTGCTGCTTTCAAAATCCTCTCTTGCCTTTGGATTTTGACAGTTTCACTCTAATGTGTCTTGGTGTAGATCTCCTAGAGTCGTCCTGCTTGGAGTTCATTGAGCTTCCTGGATGTATATATTCATGTCTTACATCAGGTTGGAAAGTTTTCGGCCGTTATTTCTTTTTTCCATATTTATAAATTGATTTATATTTACATTTTATATAAATGGAATCATGCAATATATTATACAGTATATTTAGTTCATAGTAACGCAATCATACGGTATTTGTCCTTTTGTATCTGGCTTGCTTCCCTCAACATAAAGTCCTCCAGGTTCATCCATGTTTTCATATGCTTTATGAATTCATTTCTTGTTACAGCCACATAATATTCAGCATTTTTCCATTTATCGGTTGATGGGCACCTAGGTTGTTTCCAGCTTTTGGCAATTGAGAATACTTCTGCTAAGAACATCAGTGTGCAGATGTCTGTCTGTTCTTCTGGGTATATACCCAGGAGTGATATTGCAGGGTCATGCAGCCATTATTTCTTCAAACATTTTTTTCTGCCCTGGAATTCCAGTGATGTGAATATTGGTCCGCTTGGAGGTGTGACAGCTTGAGATTATGTTTAAGAATCCTAAAAAGAGGAAAATAATGTTTGTAAACTAATCTGTTCCTCTGGGTGTGATTCCCTTTGATTGTATTGAATGCATTGAGGGGCCTCTGATTAAGTTTACTTGATAAAATCAATTTAGGGTTCTGATTGGGTTACGTCAGTAAGGGGTAACTCAGATCGAGTCCCTGCCCCCTTAGTGGGCCAGTATAAATGGATACTCAAGAAGACATGCAGGAGGAGAGAGCTTTGTCAGTTTTGATCCTGGGCCACAGGAAGAGAGATGAGCCATTTGCCTGGTAGTTTGCAGCTGGCCTTGAGAAGGGAGTGGGGACTGTACAGGAAGTCCTGAGAGACGAGCCCTGTGCTGGCCTACAGCGGAGGTCAGGGAGGAGGCGGCCCACGGCCTGGAGGAGGAAGGGAGCCCAGGGGAAGGGGAGCCAGGCGGAGATCAGCGGCCGGCGTGCTCCAACATGTGGCAGCAGACTGGTGAGAAAGCAACTTTGACTTGGACTCGTTAGGGCATGGTAACTGTAAGCTTGTACCCAAATAAATACCCTTTATAAAAGCCAACAGATTTCTGGTACTTGGCATCACACACCTTTGACTGACCAATGTGTGGTGTCCCATAGGTCCCTCACACGCTATTCCTTTTTTTTTTTTTTTTAATCTTTTCTTTCTGTCCTCACACTGGTTAATTTTAATTGTCTAGTTTCAAGTTCGCTGATCATTTCTTCTATTGTTCTGATCTGCAGCTGAATCTGTCTAATGAGATTTTCATTTCAGTTACTCTACTGTGTAACTCAAAAAATTCTGTTTGATTCCTTTTTATAATTTCCATCTCTTTATTTTGTTCAGACAACATGTTCCTACTTTAATTCCTTGTGTATGATTCATTTACCTCATGGAACATATATAAGACAGTTGATTTAAAATCTTTGACTAATAGTTCCAATGTATCAGCTTCCTGAGGGGTGGTTTCTGGCCAATTCATTTTTTCCCCCCTGAGAATACCCCATCCTTACTTATATCTTTGTGTGTTTTGCAATTTTTTGTTGAGACCTGGCTATTCTGAGTTTTTATGTTGTTACAACTCTGGGAATCTAGTTCTCCCACTCCTCTGGGATTGCTAGGTTTTGTTGTGGGGTGCTGGAGCCATCAATTTGTGATTTTCTCCAAACTGTTTTTGCTCCCACTTGGGGAAAGGAGAGAGAAAAGTGAAAAAATGTAACAAAAAATGTCCTTGCCTCTTTGCAAGTCGCCTGCCATCCTGCCTTGGAACAGTGGCCCCCTCAGGCTGGCCAGCCAGCTTTCTGAGGTAGGTGATGAAAAGGAGCCCTCAGGATCAGGCCACACCCCCTGGCTTTTGGGGGAGTAGGTCTTTACAGCCCACCCTGTCCCCAGCATGCAGTGCCAGGGTCTGGGCTGCAGTGCCTGCCGTGGCCTGCCCCGTGGCTGGGAGATGAGGGGTGGGGGCTGCTGCACAGAGGGTGAAGTTCACTGTATTTACCCGTTTGTCAGCCTCTTCCTCCAGTTCTCTGGGTGCTGCACAGGGTCCCACTAGACTCCAGAGTTTCAACATACGTGATCCGGACATTTCCGGAGCTTTCTTCTCTGCTTTCTTCCCACAATCCTCTCCACCCTTGTCTGTTTTTAACATCCAGGTGAATACAAACTGGCATTCTTGGGTTGCTAAGGTGAGGAACCCCAGACTTTGGGATCTGCAAAATAGGGGCCAGAATCTCGGTATCCTTTTTAAAGTCTTCTCTTCCTCTCACGCCTTCATCACACACACACACAAATGCATGAGGAGTCCAGACAGCCAAGCTCTAGTTCAGGGTTTACACAGAGCAAAGTCATTTGGACCCAGCTTTTTTTCTTTTGGTTGGACCCTTCTTTTGATTCAGTATGTTTTTGTTATATTGGCCTTGGAAGTTAGAAGGCAGGGTGCTATCTCACCCAGCCATTTTTGTTTCCAAGAATTTGCACTTGAAATTTACCAGGAGAGCTGATCGTGGCCTTGTGGGTGAGAAGGTCCTTGTTGGTAGTCATGCAGTGGCCCTGAATACTTCTGGAAGGCTCTAAAGAGGGCTAAGATCTGTCTGCTGAGTGAGCCTCTGGTCTGGTCTCAGAACGGCTTATTTCTGGCTGAAAGTGGGCAGAGTTGTGTCCCTGCCTCCCCTGCGGGGTGCCAGGCTCGTAGTAGCATCTGAATTCTTGGGAAGCTTTGCCTGTCTCCCTTTCCTTCTCTCTTTCTCTCTTCTGTTAACTGACCAGATTTCTTGCCTTCCCTCTCAGGAGATTTTCTGTCTCAGGAGCCAGAACTGGCACCAGTGGGGCACCTGTGGGCAGTTGGACTTGGCTCAGTCGGAGCAGTCCCCGGTTAGCCTGGCAGTGCCTCAGGTGAACGTCCCTGTCCCTGGAGGTGTCCAGCAAAGGCTCGTCGCCCCTAGGAGAGACTCAGTCATAGGGCGGACAGTCCCTCGAACCCCGAAAGAGTCTGCTAGTGGCAAGCAAGGTTTGTCACGTCCCTGAGCTTCGCTTCCCCTTCCTGCCTGCCTCCATCCCAGGCGCAGCAGGTGCTGTCTGTGGCAAGTCGGGCGCAGGAAGGGACCGAGGATGTTCCGGCTTCCTGGGGCTCGTGGCCCGGGCCATCGAGGCTCACCCTGGGGTGTATCCACGTCTGGTGCTGGCGCCCAGGGCTGTGCGTGCCACGGCGCTCTCTGGAAAGTCCCTGGGAGCTTCTCGGCCCACCGCGGGGCCAGTTTCCCTGCATCAGAACGGATGACTGTTCCTCTGGCCGAGCACAGATGAAGAAGCTGACTGGTGTTGAGGAGCCAAGTGCGAAATGCCCATCTTTAAACACTGGAATCCCACTCATCTAGGAAAGGGTCACATGCTGAGGGGCCTGTGAGAACTGGGTGCACTCGGGGCCCCTGGGACATAGCTGCTGGGAAGCTGGGGTGGCAGGCAGAAGTGCCTACACAATGACGTTTTTTCCTCTCCCTAAACACTCACTGTTGAATTCCTTAAGTTAAATACATACATGATGTGACTTCGCTAAGTCTTAACAGACGCATAGAAAGGCGAGAACCACTGATTGCACGTGAGGAGGCAGGAAAGACTTGTCAAAGAAGCAGCATTTGGATACGTTCTTGCAGGATGAGGCAGGAATAGAATCTTGTCAAATGGGAGAGGAGGAGAACATCCTCGGCTGGCACTGCTCAGAAACAGTCTGTAGAACACTTGTTCCTTAGAGCACCAGTGTACGCTATGGCAAAGGAGGAGGAGCAATTAGTTTGAGAAATTCTTGGTTGAACAACATTAAACAGAGTCTTCCTCCTTTCCTTGCAGGAGTTCTCAGAGCCTTTAATCTGTAATATGCTGAGTGTATGGTGGATCTCGCAGAGGGGGATAGAAGTTTGGTGTTTCTCAAGCTTATCTGACCACAGAAGCTTTTTTTTTCTCTTCTTCCTGGCAGAGCTTGGTATGAAATGGAGATTCCCCAGACACACTCTTGGAGCCCTAAATTAGCCAGTGTAGACAGCACGTGCAGGGGGCCTGAGAGGCCGAGGACGATGCAGGAAACTGGGTCTGCTAGTCCGAGTAGAGGGGGCGCAGGAGGGGAAGGAGATGAGGGGACCTGGGGGCCTGGGGAGTGAGGACCGGTCTCTAAGAGAAATGCTCCAGGGGCTGGGTCAGGCTGGCAGGGCAGTCTTCCTCAAACTGCAGTTACTCGAGGATCACCCAAATGGTTCTCTTCGGCAACTTCTGTCATGGACTGGCTGATTCAATATTTTTCTTTGAATCAATTCAATTTTTGTATTTTAATAATGTTATGGAAATTTTGCATCATAAAGGCAAGTAGAAAATGGGTATCCCTTCCCATAAGTAAAAGGCTTACATACACACACCCTGAAAACCAAACAGTCGCCAAGTTGTTGCCTGCTGTGGGCTGTCAAATTGAGCCATGCTTGGCTTTTGTTAAAAGGGAGGTCAGGGCATGCTGTAGAGGAATTAGCAGACTACTCCCTCCCCACCCAAATGAGACTTGCTCATTGATCAGTCAGAGAGAGTAAAAGAGAGCTGAAAAGGTAATGATGTTTTTACTATATAATGCCAGACCAGTGCGCCACCAAAAACATCTCCCACTTCGGGAAGCACTGCTCTAGGCGGTGGGAAACCAGTGAAGGCGTGTGAACAGCAGCGACTGTCTACGCTGTAGAAAGTTAATTTGTGGTATTCAATGGCCGGTGGTTTGGAAGGGTAGAACTGGAGGCAGGAAAGCTGTTGTTTATGGGGAAAAAAGCAGCCCAGGAGGAAATGCAGAGGTCAAGCCTTTGGGTCTTTGGCCCTAGCCTGGGATGAGGAGCAGAAAGAATGGACAGGACTTGGGCACCCAGCGATGACTGGGTTTGGTGCCTGTGCAGACCCTGGTGGGTCAAAATGAGGCTGGGAATTAGTGAAGAAGCAGGTGAGGGGCGCATGGAGGGAGGCATGTTGACGCGGAGGCATTTGAGGACGCCCGTGGGGAGATGTCGATGAAATGTGCGTGTTATCTGTGTAATTCAAGATCCTGGTGAGGGAAAGAGCAGCCCATTTAGAGTCAGATCAATCTGGGTTCGACTCACGGCTCCACTGCTCATCTCTGGAAGCCTGGTTTCCTCTCTGGAGAGTGAAAATTGCCAGCCCCTCCTTAAGCAGTGTCAGGAGGGTCCTTGGTGGATGGAGTGCCTGATAGAGAGTGTGGCAGAGAGCAGAGGTCCAGAAAGCTGCCGTCGTTCCTTTAAGTTCCTTCTAGCTCCACAGTCGCATCTCTGAATTTTTTTTTGGAGAAAACTAGCTTCAAAGCCAGAAAATTCCTGCATTTCCCCCTGGAATGAAGGATGCGTGGATTTCAGGTGTGTGATAACATCGTGCATTCCTGTGTTGCGTGGCTATTTTGGTGTACAAGGAGCCGATGGATGACCTTTCTCTTCTGGGAAGAGGCACGTGGCCGCTTGCAGGGGTTTAGAGACTTGGGCGCCTGGCCAGCTTGGCGTAGCTAGAGCATTCTTTCCTGGCCATCTCTCTATGGAAGGGCCCTGCCACTCTGCTTTACTGGCCTCATCAGCTGCCGAGTGGAGAGCATACCTCTTAAATGTCTTTGAAAGGCGTGGAGGGAAGTATTTGAGCTTTGCAGCCCCGAAGCTAGGTGTAATTCAATGCTCTGTGGCTTACTGACCCATTGAACCTGGGCATTTCTTTAGGTCTTTTCTTTTTCATTTGCCAAACAGGGTTAATAATACCTAATTAGCAGAGTGGCCAGAAGGCTTAATGAGAATATGCGGAGGGCTGATTGAGCTCCGTCTCTAGGTATCATTGTTGTTCTTAGTTGTTATTTGGGCACCTCTTTTTGGGAGAGGACCTCTCACCTCTGAGTTGGACTTGGGGGTAGGGTAGGGACTTTGGAGACATCTCTTGACTTTTTTTTTTCTCCCTACCCACTCAGTGTTTGTACTTTCTGTGTCTATTCATTGTGTGTTTGCCTTCTTTCCTTTTTGGAAGCTCCAGGAACCAAACCCAGAACCTCCCATGTGGGATGTAGGTACCTATTTGCTTGAGCCATCTCCACTTCCTGCTTTGTTGTGTCTCTCATTATGTTTTCCTCCCTGTGTCTCTTGGGTCATCTTGTCACGTCAGCTCACCACGCCAGCCCGCTGTCTTGCTCTTCTTCTTTAGGAGGCATCGGGAACCAAACCCAGAGCCTCCCATGTGGAAGGTGGGAGCTTAATTGCTTGAGTCACATCCGCTTCTTCTGACTTTCTTTTGAGTCTCTGGAAGGCCCCGGGAGGTTCACAGGTTGTCGCAGTGGGTATCTGGCCAGGAGCTGACTCTCACTTCCTTACTTCAGAGGTTTCCTGGCCTCTGACCTTAAGTATTGGAGTCCGTGCTCTGGGAGCTCCTCCTCCTTCTCCCATACTGGGTGGAACCTGGCTGCCGGGTCTGCTGCTGGCCCTGTGGGCCTCTGGGCCCTCTGGCAGGCAGGAGGGCCACAGAGGACCCCTGTGCCCGCAAAGCCTGCTCTTGAGCGTCACCTCGGGAAGGCCCTGGGCACCTCCCTCTGATGTTGGGTGCAGTGGTGACATGGGGTGCTGGGAGAAGGGCTAGAAGCTGGCTGAGCATTCACATCCAGGAACGCTGGCCACAATCGTCAGCATGGGCGAGGTCTGGTTCAGAGACGGACGACGTTGTTTCGGCTTCTGCTGTCCCTTGTTCTTAGACATGGCTTGTGAGGAGAGGAGACACGTGTGGAAGTCTCGTTCTGGACAGCAGATCCAAGATGCAGGCTGATATCTGTGGATGTGGTGCGCGGGCCCAAACCGAAGGGGGCCAGGAGGAAATGGAAGGCGTGTGCGCAGGGCTCGCTGCTCCCCTCCCCCGCCAGCCGGAAGGGCCGGGGCTGCTGCCCGCGAGTGCGGCAGCCACTTCTGGGGCAGTGGCGGTCTTGACTGGCACCTCCCTGGAGCCAGGGTTCCACCCTTGCCCTCACGTTTTCAGGAGAACTCTGTCCAGCTGTCGTTCCTTCCTGAGGGAGAGTCTGGGTCAGGCAGGGCTAGTGGAGATTGGAGGGCTTCAGAATCTCAGGCCGGGGTTGTCACATCTGCTCTGTTTCTTCCTGGCTGCGTGACCCAGGCACACCTGTTCATCTCACTGGTTCTGTGGCCGGTTGCCTGGAAGATGGGGTCAGTGATACCCCCAGCTGGGGGCCCGAGGCAAGAGGTCTGGGGAGCTGTAGCCGGGACAGGAGGAGAGTGCTGGCCATGGCCTTGGCCTTAGCCTGGAGACGGGCAGTGAAAGTACTTTTGCAGTATAGTTGACTTGGGGGATTTGGGCGGTGGCTCATCTCTGTGAGCCTTGGGGTTCTCAGGCACACCAAGGAGAGGACACTTAGCTCCAGGGCCTGCTCCAGCAGGTCTTGACTCCCCCGAAAACCCTGTGGAGCTACCTACGCAGGGCTGGGAGCGGGGACAGGCTGAGGCTGGGTGGACGCTGGCTTGCTCTGGCCATGCTGGCCTGCCTTGACCGCACCTCTCAGCTGGTGTACAGTAGCGCTGATGGGAGGACAGCCACACAGACGCTTTTAGCTTGAAGTTACCTAGTCATTTGACTGTGTATTAGGAAAAAACCTAGTAACTCATACCTCAAATGTCATTTTTATTGAAGTTTTTGTTTTTCTTTTGGCTTCATTTCTTTAAGTAGAAAAATATTAAGTAAGTAATAAACCAGGCAAGATTCTTCAAGGATGTCCATGTCTTGAAAACTATCTGGGGAGCGGATGGAGCTCAGTGGTTGAGTGCCTGCTTCCCATGTACGAGGTCCCAGGCTCAATCCCCGGGACTTTTTTTCTTCTGAAAAAGGGAGGGAGGGAAGGAGGGAGGATATCCAGCCCCATGAAAGTTCTAGAATAAAGGAAACTAAAGAGACATGATAGTTAAATGTAGTGATATTTGAATGGATCCTAGATCTGGACTAAAATAACAAAGCTCTGAAAGACTTTTTGGGAACGGTAGCAGAAATTTGAGTATGGTGGGTATCTTAGGTAACACTTTCGTGTTAGTGTTAAACTCTTGGGTAGGAGGACGTCTAAGTCTGAGAAGACAGTTGTGAAGGACTGACATGCCGTTGTGTCTGCAGCCGACTTTGAAGTAGTTAAGGAGACACACGTGCACACACACACAGTTATCCTTCCACACTGCAGGGGTTAGGGGCCTGCTGTCCCCCCAAATCTGGAAAATCCATGTAAAGTTATTTGGCCCTCCCTTTGAACCAGAGAAGTAGTCAGAATTTTTTCTTTTTCTTTGATGGGGTGTTTACAGTACCTGATTGTAAAGTTTGGGTTAAGTGCTTGGCATAGGTTAATGTTAAATAAAAATACTGTATGAAAAAGAAATTTTAAAAAATGAAACAAATTTGAGGAGCATACTGAACATACTGCATGTATAACGAAGGACATAAAAGAAAATAACCTTTGAAATTCTTTAAACTTTTTCCGTGTCATCTACTTGCCTTTGTGTTTGTCTGTGGCTTCTGCAAAACTCCCCCCAAATTCCCGTTTAATTTCTCATGCCAACCTGTGATACATCAAAACCACGATGGGGAAAGTCGTAATGTGGGAGGGATAGTGGTACATGTGGAGCCAGAGCAAGTGAGCACGAGTGAAAATGCAGCAGTCCATTACCTGTTGGTGGCAGCTAGATAGGGTCCCGTGTTCACTGGCATGTCTTTCTGCTTTTCTACCAGTTTGAAATTTTTCAAAACATTAAGTTGGGAAATAAAAAGTCAGAAGCAAAGATGGGCATGCCACCTTGTGAGGAACCATTCCAGGGGTTGGGAGTACATGCAGCATCAAGCCAAGCCATGGCTGTGAGCCGTGAAGCCAGCAAGACCTGGCGCGCCTCACCGTCCTCTTTCCTCACTGTGTGGGCCCAGGTAGCTCGGACCTCAGGCCCCCGTGCCGGCTGCTCCCCTGGCTCAAGCAGCCCTGCCTCATTTTGTCATTGAGGTCTACTCTTTAAGGGGGCCATCTTGGAGAGGGACCCCCAAACCTCCCTTCCAGTACTGTCTAGCCCCAAGTCGTCACTGTGCCTATCACCATCTGAACTTCTCTTTATAATCTGTCACCTCCCTACTGGAACATAAGCTCCTCGAGCCCAGAATCCTTGAAAGAAAAGAAAAGAAAAAAGAACAAGACCAGGAAGCACACAGCTAGAGTAAAATTTGGTGGCCCAAGAGTGACTGATGGTGGAGAGCCACTGCACTTCGTGTCCTTCCTTCAACTCCTTTTGGAGTCCTTGCTGACATTTCGTTTCTGGGACATATTTTTAATATTTTATTACCATTTGATAAGGAAAAATTTTGACTTACAGAAAATCATTGAGTGACAGATCGGTAATATAATGCAAGTTGGTAAGAAAATGTGATAGGAGATTAGAAAAATTCAGTTTCCCCAGTTATATAAAATGAGGCGCTGAATTTAAAATCTTGCCTCAATCAGAGAGGCAGAATTCATTCAATAAGTGTATTTGCAGCACCAGTTAAGATACTTACTCAGTAGAAAATGACCTAATACAGACCCGGAGGCCATCGGTTAACATCAGAATATTAATGACGTAATGTAGGATTATAGAATTACCTGGGATCTCTTTATTTCCAGGAGGGAAACTGGAAATTATCTTGTTCTGTGTCACCTGAAAGCTGTAATTAAGGGGCTTTTAAAGAAGGGAGTGGGGAGCAGTTCACGTCCGCGGGCTGTGTCGTTCTTCTTGTGCTGACGGAAGGGGGTGCCTTGCAGCCTGGCGAGAAGGTGAAGAACAAAGCCGCGGAATATGGAGATCTCAGCTGGAGGGGCTGGTGTTTTGCTATCGTGGTTATATAACATTGGTGAGATTGTGCACCGACATCCAGCCCCAAAGTGTGTCTCTCTGCCTGTCTTCCTTCCCACCATGCGAATAGATCCTAGACCACACCTTCGTTTCTCAGCTATAGCGTGGCTTTTTTTTTAAGATCTATTTATTTAGTCCCCTCCCCTCCACCCCCATTGTCTGCTCTCTGTGTTCATTTGCTTTGTGTTCTTCTGTGTCTGCTTGTCTTTTGTTTTAGGTGGCACTGGGAACCGATCCTGGGACCTTCTGGAGTGGGAGAGAGGAGCTCAATCTCTCGTGCCACCTCAGCTCCCTGGTCTGCTGCATCTCTTATTATCTCTCTGTGTCTCTTTTTGTTGGGTCATCTTGCTGAGCCAGCTTTCTTTTTGGGCCAGTTCGCCGTGTGGGCCAGGACTCCTGTGCGGGCCAGCACTCCACGTGGACCACCTCTCTGTGTGGGTCAGCTTGCTTTTACCAGGAGGCCCTGGAAATCGAACCCTGGACCTCTCCTATGGTAGACAGGAGCCGAATTGCTTGAGTCACATCCGCTTTCCTATATCATGGCTTTTAACATCCCTCATTGGTTTGTAGACTTATGTCTTGTTTTCAGGGAATTGGCGGCATGTTGGTATCAGGGGGTGAGGCATATGCTTCTTTTGTGTCTCTCCTGGCATTGAGGATGAGACTGAGCATGCCAAGGTAGTGTGGCCTTCTCTGGTGAAAGGAATGTGGGTTTTGGGTATAGAGTACCTGTATGGATCCTATCTCTCCTACCTAATATCTATGAGTTTGGATAAAATGACAATGATGATTAAGACTGTATCAGCAGAAGTTCCTTATTCTTTGGGCCTTGTCTGTGAAATAAGGGAAATCATTATGCTTGTTGTACAGTGCTGGTGGGTTAAACAAGCTGATGTACATGAATAGTCAGTTTTGTGGTCTATACAGTGCTATACAGATATTAAAATAATGATATGCAAGTTGAGTTGTATTGTTAAAGTGTGGTTTAGTACATTATAGTAGTCCATCACCTATAAGCTGATTCTCAGCACTGGCAAGTTCGTGGAGACTACTTGCAGGCATGGCTGGATCCAGGACCTCAGTGACATCAGTACCCTGTTTCCATTGCCCAGGTTTCCCACCCAGCATTTGGCTTCACGCTCAGGCCAGCTCTCTCCCATGAGATTTCAGAGCCACCCATCAGTTCGTCCATTTTCCTTTCTTTCTGCTAAGCAGAACTCCCACCAGGAGTTCCAGCAGAAGATGTGGGAGAGACTGGCTGATGGACCTGGGTCCCCTGCCTACCTTGGAGCTGGGACTGGAGTTATTCCCACTTAAACATTAGGAGACTGTGAAGGGGAGAGACAGAAGGGCTATCCCAAAGGAAAAGAGGTTCTGTTACCAGGAGACGCTGGGTCCCCACAACAACAGGAGATGGCATATTCCTGGATGGGTTTACAGATCTCTCAAAGTGTGAGCCTAGCTAGCAGGGTTCTCAGGAGGCCCTCTGGCTCCCAACCTCGCGGGTCTACCAGTCGTCTTCATAAACCACGCAGTTGGCTGTTTTTCTTGCTTGGGAAATTGTTAATAAAAACTATCCTGTTGCATTGAAACATTGCAGAAGTTATACAGGAAAAGCAAATAAGCCTGAGGCTCTGGCCCACAGTGGAAATGGAGGAACATCAGAGCGTGGCCAGTCATCCAGCTCAGCTTCTGTGGGCTTCATGTTCACTAACCGGCCAGGTCCCCAGACCTGGAATTTTGGTTCAGGTTGATTTGGCTGCAGGAAGCAGAAACTAGCTCAAGATGGCTCACCTAAAAGACGTGTGTTGTGGAGAGGCAGAGCTGGCCTGAGGCAGGGGGGTGGTTGTACGGGCAGCCCCCGCCCCACCCCTGGCCGGCATGCTCCTGGCCTCTGATGGCTGCCTGTCCGGGGACTAGCGCGTCCTCTTCCCCTCACCTCCCAGCTCAGGGCCTCTGGCAAGGCTGCTCTTGGAGTAGGAGCCACTGTGGTTCCATTAGTTACGAGCGATTCAGGAGCAATGGAAACTGCAGGTAGGCGAGGGCCAGTCTTTGGTCCACTGGCTTTAGCAGTAATCCTGAAAACAGTATTTTCAGGCATCTGACGTAGTAACGGAGACATCTAGCTTCCTGGGATGGACCCTTTCTGTATACGGAGCCTGTGCATTTTTTTTTTAAAGATTTTTTTTTTCTCTTCCCTTCTCCCCCCCCACCCCCGCCCAATTGTCTGTTCTCTGTGTCCATTCGCTGTGTGTTCTTCTGTGTCTGCTTGTATTCTTGTCAGTGGCACCGGGAATCTGTGTCTCTTTTTGTTGCGTCATCTTGCTGTGTCAGCTCTCTGTGTGTGCGGCACCATTCCTGGGCAGTCTGCACTTTTTTTGCACAGGGCGGCTCTCCTTACAGGGCGCACTCCTTGCGCGTGGGGCTTCCCTACACGGAGGACACCCCTGCGTGGCAGGGCACTCCTTGTGTGCATCAGCACTGTGCTTGGGCAGCTCACCACGTGGGCCAGGAGGCCCAGGGCTTGAACCCTGGACCTCCCATGATAGGTGGAAGCTCTATCAGTTGAGCCAAATCTGCTTTCTCCGTGCATTTTTACTTTAATGTTTTTAGTGAATAATGATATCTTTTCTTATTAAATATTTTATTAACACAATTAATGTAACTTATGGACTGTAGTTAACAGTAAGTTTGTAATATTTTTGTAACAAAAGCAAAGAATGTACTAAATCAATGCTACAAGCCAAGAAAAAGAATAGGAGGTTTAGTTTTGACATATGAATATGATTAAGCATTTTTTTCTTTTTCTTTTTCTTCATTAACAAGGAGACCTTGATCATGTCATTTAGCCAATCTGTGTTCATCTCTGTATCTTTCAGAAAAGTAGAGAAACAATTGAATTTGTTTTTAGGATTAGAGGAGATAAATGTGCCTGGCCAGAAGTTTTTGGAATGATGTTTTCATAACTTCGCTAAACTGCCCTTTGTCTGTTATTTAATTTTTTGAATTTGAAATAAAGTTTACCTTTTCTCAATAAATAAAATATTTTTATTATATTTATTGTGAAGTCAATTTTCTTATCCCAATTTTGGAAAGTAACATAAAAGAAAATAAAAAAGCACCCAACATCCCACCTCTGTAGATGTCAATAATAAGAATGGGAAGTGGCGGTGGTTCAAGCAATTGAGCTCCCATTTACCATATGAAGGACCCGGGTTTGATCCCCAGGACCTCCTGGTGAAAACAAAAAGAGAAAGAAACGAAGGTGTCACAGACTGGCCAGAGAGGCGCAGGTCCCCGTGCAGCAAAGCGCACACCAAAAAAAGGTGACACAACAGATAGGAAAAAAAAAAAAGAGACCAGCTCACACTTTGACAGCTCCCACCGTGTGCCAGCCACCACTCTGATTCTCAGAGCAGCCACGTGAGCCAGGTGCTGCTGTTATCCCGCTCCTAGTTCTGGAACAGGGTGCCAGCCCGGAGGGGTGCTGGTCTAAAGCCTGGGTTTAAGCGTCCCCAAGGGCCGCCCATGCGCTCTGTGAGGGGCACGGGGGTCGCCCCCGGGCGACATCGGGCTGGGCTACCACAGCAGCACCAAGGAAGGGGTCTCGCCCCCTCCCCCCTCCCAGTGGAAGGTGCTTCAGGATTCCTTGGGCTTGTCCACTGCTGCCAAGACCTGCCTGAATTAAATGAATAGATGAGAGTCTGAGCATAAGTGGCACAGCTCAGTGCCCCTCCCCACATGCCCCCACGAGTAGCTTTCCGTCTCAGCTGGGATCCTCTTGACCACTCTTGCTGTGTAGATTGTCCTGGATGGAGGGTCTTAGGGAGAGGGGTGAGAGTCAGGAAAATGAGTCAAATTTATCTTCTGACCCAAGAGAGGTCTTGTCTGTGCCTCAGTCCTAGGAGGTGGTCTCTAAGCCCCTGGCGTGTCCTGCCTCATGAAGTGTCTTTGTTTGCTTGGGGGGCTTTGGCGGCCAGACAGGCTGTGACTTAGGATGGGGGCCCCTGGCCGTGCAGTATTAGTCCTGCCCTCGAGAAGCTGATAATTAGCCCACCCTCCAGGAGAAACTAGAGACCAAAGGTCAGCCAAATGGGCATATGTGGTTGAACCCCAGGAAAACTGGACCCTGAGGGCTCAGGTGAGTTCCCCTGATTTGCAGTACTGTGCTTATCATGACATGTTGTGACTGGGCGGAGGTCTGGCCACCCATGACTGCAGTGGGAGAGGACCCCCAGAACCCCTCCTGTGGCCCCTCACTGACTCTGCCCCGGGTGTCTCTCCCTTTGCCTGGTGGTGATCTGCATCCTTTTCCTGTCCTAAACATGACTGGGAGTGTAATAGCATTCAGGGAGTTCTGGGAGTCTTTCTACGAGTGTTTGAACTTGAGGGAGGCGGTGGGCACCCCTGAACCTGGAGCCAGTTGGTCTGAGGGAGGGTGGTCCTGGGGACCCCCAGACTTGGGGCAGTCTCGTGGGGGCTGTTCCCTCTGAGAGTACAGTTGGCCAGACCGTGAGCCATCCCGTTGATTGAGTACCTCCTGTATGCCAGGCATTGTGCAGACGTTCTTTTCAGTTGACTCCACAACTCTTGCCAGTTCTAGTTCATCATTTGGTTTTATAGATGAGGATACTGGGGCTCAGAGAGGTGACGAGGGCTGCTCAAGGCCACACACCAAGTCAGTGGAGAGCTGTGTTGGAATCCAGATCGACGTCGCTGGGCACATCCAAGAGCCAGAGACCCCGGTGGTGGGCACACGCTTCTTTTTCCAGTGTTGTAGTTTCCTTCTTTTAGGGGCTTTTTGCAAACAGCAGTGAGAGCACAGAAAGCTGCTCACTGATGGATTGTACTCTTTGTGATTCAAGTAACTGGAATGTGAGAGGGGGAAAGAAAGGAAGGAAACCACAGCAGGCTTCATGCACCTACCTCTTCGCTTGTCTCTGGCTGGGACCAGACATAGATCGTAAGAACGACTCCGGAAACAGCTGGTAACTGGACACCGTACTTTCAGCCTTTCTTTTTTCGTGGTTGCCAGAAAAATAATCAGCTCTGTATCTTAAGTGCTTGATAAAGTGGCCCAGACACCAGCTGTAACTTAAAACAATTTCTGTTTTAGTTGCTTTTAGCAAACAGATGAGGCTGGTTTTCTGGGGCCAAGTACATTGTCCATAGCTCAGAATAGGCTGCTTGATCCGCTCAGTTGTCTTGGTTTGCATTTACTCCTTTGCTTTAGATGTGTTTGTTCAGTCTTTCCATCATATGTTTCCAGATGCTTGGGTTTGGGGTTTAAAAGAGTGATTCTGTGTTGGATACTTGTGTGTTTGTGCACTGTTGCAGCATTTTCGTGCATACTGCTAATACGTTGACGAACAAGATTGGTATTGCCCCAAAGCTTCTCCCCTCTCCAAAGGCAACTGTTTTTTTCACCTCCTTTTGTGGATTGTTTTTATATTAGTCTTTCAAGTACGCTTGGAATGCTACCTTTTTTCAGTTTTAGATCTTAACTGTAGACTTCCTAGTAAGGGAGATAGGAATCCTTCCCTTCCCTTTGCTTCGGTTCTTTTGTTGAGAGGCGTTCCTTTATAGCCTCAAAAAAAGCCAACACACCCTGGAGTATGCTGTGTTCTGAGAATACTATGCAAGTGAAGAAAAGCCAACGCTTCCTGCCAGGAAGCTCTCACTCCAGTAGGGTGATGGAGCTGTGAGCAGGCAATGAGTAGAGACAGTGAGGGTAGACATTTTTTGAAGGTAAATGAGCAGGTAACTGAGCCTGGGACCCCTTGGCAGAGGGATTCTAAAGTAACCAATAGGAAGAGGGATCCTGAGTCAACCAACAGGGTAAGGGAGTTTTCAACCAATAGAACCATTGCTTTAATTAACAGCCAGTCAGCACTTCTCATAGTCAGCCAATCAGCATCTCCCAGTTAGGATTCCCTGTTTACATAATATGCTAATTTGGTTTTCAAACCCTAACCAATACCCTTGCTCAGAACTAGTGATTAACTAATCAGAACATCGCAACTGGGGCTCCACCCCCAGGGGCGATCACACAGTTAGACCATATTGAGAGTGGCTCTGAGGCCCTGAGCATGCATTCCATCTTCACCCTGGCCAAAGGAACGTTGAGCTGCAAACGCCGAGCCAAGCTGCCAAGCTGAGTGGAGCATGCCAAGCTATGAGGCGCAACACTGAGCTGAGCACAAGCTGAGCTGCAATAATGAGCATCGAGTGGCAAGTTGAGCTGCACCTCTGAGCCGTGTGCTTTCACCACTGCCTCGGCCAGGCTTGTGCCTTGGCCCAGGCTTGAGCTGTAACACTAAAGGTGTTTCCACCAGTGCCTTGGCCACGCTTGTGCCTCAGCTAGGCTTGTGCAGCAACACCAGGGGTCGTTTCTGTCATTGCCCTGACCAGGTTGAATTTAATACTGAGCTATGATTAAATAAACTTTGATTGTACTTAGGTCACGTTTCTTCACTCTGAAGTCCATATGAACCAGAGAATAAAGTTGGTGACAACATTTTGTAGTAAATATCTAAATCCAGAGCGGAGGCCAGATTTCTCCTGATGGCCGTCGGGTACCATTGCCAAGGACGCAGCAATGCTCGAGCTGCATCTTGACTCGCGCGGGAACTCTGCAGCTCCACAGGCGCTGGTCTTCCTACCCTCCAGGCCCATGCTGAGGAGCAGAGCCATCCCCCCAGTGCCATCCTGGTCCCAGCTACCACTTCTCAGCTGGCCTCCCTGATGCCAGGCCTGCCCTTCAGTTATCCATGGGGCAGCAGCCACCAGAGTGGATGTAAGAAAACATACATCAGATCTTATCATATCACCACTTAAACACTGCTGCTAGTTGGGGTGCTGCTATAGCTCAGTGGTTGAGTGCCTGCTTCCCATGTATGAGGTCCCAGGTTCAACCCCCAGTACCTTCTTAGAAAAAACTAAAACAACAAAACTGCCACTGGCTTCCTGTTAAGAGTCCAATAAAATCCAGACTGTACCGGGGCCTTCAAGGCGGCACCTGTTCCAGGCCTAGCTCCTGCCATCTCCTGTCCCACCCCTGCTTGTTGTATCCCAGCCACTTTGGCCTTTCTCCATTAGGGCCTTCTCACCTCTGTCCCCTCTGCCTAGAACACTTTCCACTCGCTCATTTGGGCTCATGCTTCAACATTACCTGCCAAGGGGAGCCGTCGTGACCCCTATTGAGAAAACACCCCTCTCAGCCCACCACTCTTTATCCCATAGTCCTGGGGTATTTCCACGTAGCTTTTCTCTCTGTAAAGTCATCCTGCCTACTTATTCATCACCCAACTCTCTACCTAGAATGTCAGCACCACGAGAACAGGGACCTTTACTGTTTTGTTACGCTGCAGCATTCCCTTAGAACAGTGCTCAACAGTAGGTGCTAGAAAAAGATTTGTTGTCTCAGTGAATCTTGCAGGAGTGCCCATCTAGGGTGTCCCTGGGACCTAGCCTGCCCTGCTGTCAGAGGTCATTTGTGAAAACCAGCTAGAAATGCGCTTTTATCTGTTAGACTAAAAAAGAAAATTGTCCCAGTTATATCTGTAGCAGTGTCCTGGGAGTGCAGTATCATTACTAAGTGAGAAAATTATAGCAGTAATAGCAGCAAAGCCCCACTCAGCACTTACATTTAATAACTTGTATTTCTCACAGTAACCCTGTGGGGCAGGTGCTATTATCACCCTCAGTTTGCAGATGAGGAAACTAAGGGACAGAGTCACCTCAAGTCATTAGATCCTAAGTGGTGGAGCTGAGATTTGATCCCAGACTTTCTGGCTGTAAAGTCTGCCTTCAACCGAGGTTTCTGAGATCCTTTCAGGGGATAACTTTGGAGCTGGCTGAACTGGACATGGTGCGTCTCTGGAGGCGGAACTGGTTAACAACTGTGACTCGTGCACTGCCGAGCTCTGCTCCCGGCGTCTGTGGTTGTTGCCATGTGGTCGAGGCCAGCAGACACAGAGGCTATAAAATGGTTCTTATGTCAGATGACGGGGGCCTGTGCAGGGACAGTGACAGGAAGGAGGGGCTAAAACAAGCTGCTCTCCCACAGGCCTGATGGACCAGGTTCTCCAGAGCTCCCTGAAGGCATGTACGGCCCCACGCAGGTGGAGGAAGCTCCCTTTGCTGTCCTCACAGAGATTTTTATGTCATCCTGGTCCTGCCTTCTGACTCACCGTTCTGAAGCTCTGATTGTGTGCCTGAAGTAACTGGTGCACAACAATCCCAGCCTGTTCCTGAGTGTTCCCTGTGAGACGGGATGAAGCAAAGACCCACTTCCCAGGAATATCCCGCAGCAGCCAGCTTCCAGACCTGTATTTCCTCTGCACTGCTTTCGCTCCACGACTGCAGATTCTCCTCAGAGCCCTGTGGGAGGGTGGCCCAGATCACAAGGCTGGCAGAACCAGGGCTTTCTGACTCAAAGACTGTGCAGCATCACTCAGGGTATAGCTCTCTGGTCACCAAAGCGTTCTGGTCACTCACGGTAAATGTAGCCTCAACACCAGTATCTCCCGGTCTGAGAAGGGCATCATGTCAGGTACCGCGCACAGGTGTACAGTGCTTTCCCTTTATAATTTACCACCTTCTTTCAGATTTCTGGTTAACATGGAGCATCATGGCACCCCTGGACGCCCATGTCCCAAACACACTGAAATGCTGGATAGAGCAGTCCAACACTAAGACAAGGAGAACCATGCAGCTAAGTTCTAAAGCAAGAAACATCTTCAGGAGCGGGACCTGAAAGGAAGGAAGATTCATAGCAGGGAATAGGAGTGGGAGCTGCTTGGTTCAGGCTTGCATGTGCAAGGGGTTAGCTCGTACAATAATTAAGAAAACCTGATGGGTTGAGATGAAATTTCTTACCTTGGGAGGTGAGTTTAAAAAAAGTTCCCCTCACAAAGCGGAGGACAGAACTCCTGAGACCTCATTGCTTCCAGATGTAGGATTGGTGCTTCTGGAAACCCCAAGCCAAGAAATTGCTGTCAACACTGGCGATACCCTACGGCCGAGCCTTTGTAGCCCCCAGTCACTCCACTGGACCACCCCTACTCCTGACACAGCCCTGAGAAGGACAAGTTTACAGACCCAAATACAGAGCATGCAAGGAAAATTACCACCACAAGTTAGAATCTGTAGACACAAGAGGGAAAATTCATACCCAATGAACTAGAAAGCACTAAAAAACCTGAAAGGGTCTTTAAAACAAGAAAGTTTCAAATTAAATGAAGGAATAGAATCCATAGCAAGCTTGGAGCATTACGAAAAAGAGTATGTATATTTGAAAGGGAGCCCAAAAGAAATTTAAATATTAAAAATATGGTCCTTGCCATGTAATTAGTCTATTAATGCTTCATGGGAGGTAGCTCTATTCTTCATGTGTTATTTTTTTAAGTCTTTTTTTTCTGATTATAAAGAGTGTGTTGAAAATCTGCAAACTAGGGTAAGTATAAGGAAGAAATCAGAATAACCTGTGACGCAATTATTCAGGCTAACTCATGTTGATATTTTGGCTTTTTTTTTCCCTAGTAGGGATCCTACTGAACATAAAACTTGCCCTCCCTTACTGTGTGTGCCTTTTCTTGTTGATTTCCTGCATTGGGCCTGGAAGTTCCCACTCCTTCAACACTATGAAAAGCATTTGTTTGCCTTCCAGAGCATTCTTTAGAGTAGATACCCAGACAGGCAACAGCTTGAGCAGTGTGGGAGAAGGGGTGGGGCAGGGACGGGTGAACCCTTTTTAGACTTAGGATGCATGTTACCAATTGTTGTCTAGAGTTTTTGTATAAAGGTAACACTTTCACTAGCAGACGGAGAGAGAGGCCAAGGGAACTGGATCGCTCTGGGCCTTAGTGCCTGTCTGTGAGACGGAAGATTCAGTAGCAACGTCGGATTGTTGCATGAGGAACTTTGTGCCGTGCATAGAGTAGGGCCTGGCCCGTGGAAAGCAGTCATTACATGCCTGTGTGCACACGCGAGAGTGAGCATTGTGGAAAGTGAAAAAATACAGCTAAGGAAAAAAAGAAAAAACATCACTTGAAATGCTGTCCATCAACCAAAGACCAAAAAAAATGCGATTGTATTTTAAATTTTGAAAACCTCATTCTTTCAGTGCGTTTATCCCTTTTACATTTACTATCATACCACTGGTCTTTTGTCAACATGTTTTATTTAAGAAACATTTTCTAAGCTTTCTTGCTGTATTCTTTATTTCTCTTATTTTCCATGTGACCTCTCTCTTAGCAGGGATAGGTTTGGCATTTATCTTACCTTAGCGCTAATAATGGTTCTACCCGTGGTTGCTTTCCGACCTTCAGTAAACATAAGTAATCCTGGCTTTCTCCGCCACTCGCTTCAGGAGTGAGCGCACATTGTCCGTCCTTCTTTCCTCCTGGTGGTGGTTGTTCTGCTCCAGGATTTTCCCTCAGTCCATTTTAATGAAATCGTTTCTGTATTATGTAACCTCTTCTTTTGAGAATTGTAATAAGTACGATTGATATGTAATAGGCACATAATTTTAGCAAAAGAACAAACCTCACAGCTCTTCAGACTTAATTCCGAGGTTTAAGTGGCTTCAGGGCCCACCCTCAGCTCCTTCACGGGTGTCTTCCTTGTTGCCAATTTCTTGTCTTGATTCAGCTCTTTGCAACTAGAATCTGTCCTCAAGGAGGTTACTGTTTGTTTAATGACAAGTTTCAACATACCCCAAATAGAAGAGTAATAGTGAGTCCTCATGTACCCATTATGCAAATTTAACAATTATTAATATTTTGCTGTACTTATTTCATCTATCCTCTGCCCGCCCTTTTAAAAAAGTTTTGATTGTGGTAGCTTACACAAGCATACCTCATTTTACTGTGCTTTGCATTGCACTCTGCAGAGACTGCGTTTTTTACAAATTGGAGGTTTGTGGCAACCCTGTGTCAAGTCTCTTGGCACCGTTTTTCTTTTTTTTTTTTTTTTTACCATTTTCCAACAGCATGGGCTCGCTTTGTGTGTCTGTCACATTTTAATTAAGGTATGTACATTGTGGATTTTGTATGTGTGTGTTTTTTCCAACCACAGTGCCTTTACACACTTAATAGACTAAATAATAGGTAAATATAACTTTGTATGCACTAGGAAACCAAAAAATTCTGGTGACTTGCTTTATTGTGATATTTACTTTATTGCAGTGGTCTGGAACCGAACCTGCAATATCTCTAAGGTATGCCTGTATATATATATATATGTAAAACACAGAAGATACCATTGTAACCATTTTTAAGTGTACAGTTGAGGGACATTAACTACATTCATAATGTTGTGCTGTCACCGCCACTATCCATCACCAAAACGTTTTCATCACTCCAGACAGAAACTCTGTGCCCAGTAAGCAGTAACTTCCCATTCCCCTTTCCCCTCAGCCTCTGGTAACCTCTGGTCTACCATCCATCTCTTGGAATTTGTTTGTTCTTGATATTTCATAGAAGTGGAATCATACAATATTTGCCCGTTTGTGTCTGGCGTTTCTCACTTAACTTGATGTCTTTGAGGCTTATCCATGTTGCAGCATGTATCAGCACCTTATTCCTTTTCATGGCCAACTGCTATTCCATTATGTGTATACACTATGTTTTCTTTATCCCCTGATCTGTTGATGGACACGTGGGTTGTTTCCACCTTTCGGCAACTGTGAATAATGCTTCCATGAACACTGGTGTGCAAGCATCTGTTTAAGTCCCTTCCTTCAGTTTTTTTAGGTGGATATCGAGGAGTGGACCTGCTGGGTTCTCTCCTTTGTTTTGTCGAAGTATCTTAGAAGAGGGTCCCAAGACCTCAAGTCGTTTTATCCCTGAATACTTGTGTGTATATCTCTAAAAAATACATTTTCTCACATAACTCAAAGCTATTAATCACAACTAAAAATAATAAATCCTTGAAATCATGGAATATGCATTCATATTTAGAACTTTCCTGACTTTCTCAAAAATGTTCAAGCAGGAATTTTTTTTGAACTCCGGAAGGATGTGAGGGCCTAGTGCTTCCTGGTCCTGGGAAGCCTGGTGAGGAGCCCAAGGCCGCGGGAGGGGAACTGGAGCCTCGCAGCCGTGCGGTGTTAGGTGTGCACCTGTCCACTCCCAGCAGGGCCAAGTCCCCAGCCTCAGCCCGAAGCTTCAGAGCCTGGCGCCGGGCGCGGCAGGGCGGAGGTGAGCGCTCTCCTCCCGGAAGCCGCCACCAGCGCAAGGCCAGCAGCACAAAGTGAGTGGCACAGAGCAGGCTTTTCTCCAGGGAGATCTGGGGTCAGGCCGGGGCCAGGCCAGCCCGCCCCAGGTCAGTGTGACTCTGCGGCCTTGAGGGAGGATGCTGGCCGCTGGGTTTGGGCTCTGCCCCTCCTTGCTGCAGGTGTGGGCCTGTGGGTGACTCTGACTCGGGACCTGCCTGCCGGCAGGGCTGTAGGGAAGCTGACAGGACAGCAGGTGCCAGCGCCCTGGGCTCGGCGCCGGGCACCGGTGCTGCCGGGCTCCGCTTCACCTCTCTGCACCGTGGCCTCGTGCCTTCTCTCCTGTGCCCCCCGTGTGGTCCTCCTTTGCCTCCCTTTTCTCCCCCCCTGCTGTGTGGAAGGCGGTCGTGCCGGCCCCACGTCCAGCCTTCGCAGGCCTGGGCCCTGCAGGCCCGGGGAGGAGGGGGAGGCTGCAGCCCCACAGCGTCACCTTCGTGCCACTGCCTTGAGGCCAAGTGCAGGCAGGGGACTGCCTCGCCTCCTCCTCAGAGTGCTCCGGTCCTTTCTAGTCTCCAGTGGAGAGTGGACCCCCCGAGGGCAGCGGTCGGCCAAGGGCTGCTGTGACTCCGAGTGTGTGGTAGGACAGAGCTTGCTCGGGGTCGTTGCCAGCGAGTGCACTGAGAACAGAGCAGATGGCTGTGCTCCTTTTAGGGGGCTGGGAGTGAACGTTTATTTCACCTTGAAGGAAACGAGTGTTCAGAGCTCTGGGAGCTTGACGAAGCTGGACAGCCGTATGGCGAGCCCCACAAAGGGAGGAAATCCGAACCAATTGGGCTGGAAAGGACCTAATAAATCGTGTACCCCACAAGGACCTGGCGTTTTCTGTTCCTTGGGTGGGCCACATATGCTCAGCTCTTGCGAAGATTCGGAACAGCTGTCCTGAGTTGTTGCCGTTGAGTCATAGCGGGCCCGTGGGCCAGCGGTCGGCGCCTCTGGTCATCCGTCCTTCCTGACACAGCGCGGGCTGATTTGGCCGTCTCCCCCAGATCCCAGGAACTGCACGCTCAGCGTCCTCTGCAAGACGCTGGCAGCCGGGCCTTCCGTAGCCTCCTGCTGTGTCCTCTGCCCAGAACGGCCTCTTCCCTCGGCCTTCCGGCCTCCCTCCAGTTGCTGAGTTCCCCTCCTCACCGCTCTGCTTCCTTCCCTTCCTTTGCTGTGCTGAGATTGCCTGTCTGTGGGTGTCCCCCCACCAGACTGTGGGCTCCGTGAGGGCAAGGCTGGTCGGAGTCGTCCCTGAAACCAGGAACCAGCCCAGGGGCCGCCGTGTGGATGAACAAGTGGAGCAGACCCTTCCAAAAAAACTGTCAGCACCCAAGGCCAGTCTCGTGCGAGGGGGTTGGTTTCCAGGACTGTAGGAGGCCCTCTGGGAAGCTGGTAGTGGGGCTGCTCGCCTGGGCCACCGGCTGGCCTGCCTGTCCCCTCCTGCTGGGCCTCCCTGCACCTGGCACGGTGGGCTTGCCTCCTGCTCTCTGGTGGCTTGCCCGGTGCTCTCAGGCCATGGTGGGCTCTGCAGCAAAACGCGTTCCTGCTGCTCCTCGCTGAAATGTGACCTGCCATGCCTTTAGTCTCTCTCTGACTCCGTCCAGAAAAATGTCTAATTGTGTCTTGAACTCATTTACATTACTTGCTTCAATGGCCTCACTTGGCAGCTGAGGCCATATGCTAATTCCACCCTTTTCATGAAGGAATTCTGCTGATTTTACTTGCTTTTTATGGTAGATTTCCCCCGTCTCTCTTCTCTCTTTCCTCCCGCTCCTCCAGTCACCAGTTTCTGGAGCCCACCCTGCGAGCCTCTGGCTCGGCAACCTCAGAACATTCCGGGCTGCGGGGACTTTGGGGTGCGGGCCCTGAAGGGCACTTCCATGTCCCACCCTCGGCTTGGGGTTAGCCAGAAAGGCTCTGCCCGGCTGCTCTGCTCCATAGAGGGGCCCTTGGGCCCTGGACACGCGTGTGGCTGGGGCCACAGTGGCAGCCACGGTGTCTCAGAACCAGCACGGGAGCTGGCCGGGCTGGCCCTGGTCCCCGGCATCGAAAGCCTTCTGAGACCAAGACTGCACTTCCTGAGGGCCGGCAGGAGCCTGCGGCCAGGGAGGGCGCGCTGGGGTCCCCTCTGTCCTTGCGCTGCTGTGACCCTGGATGAGAGCTGCTCTCCCTCCCCACCTCCCAGTTTCTTCATCTGCGGAGTGGACGTTGCGTGCCCCCACATCGGGAGGCACTCCGGGGTCTTCCCCGCGTGCCCACTACCCTGGTGCTCTGGGCAACCCCGTGGGCCCCGGGAGCCAGCCCAGCCTCCCTGCACTTGGTCTGTCCTTGGCACCATCCCTTCAGTGGCTCAACCTTTCTTCCCTTTCCTCTGTCCCCAAACAAGCACAAGTCTCCTTTTGAAGCATACCAGTTGTCAGAAAGAAGGAAGGGAGAAGAGCAAATTGGCAGCTAGAGGAGGGCGGGGACTGGGGGAGGCTGCGGATGCTGCCTCGGTTTCTCCCCGTTCTCTCCGTAGTACTTGTTGAGCACCTGCTCCGTGGCCCTGGGGGCGAGGGGATCTGTGGGACAAAGGCTGCGTGGGCCCCTGCCCCAGTGACCTATCCTGGGGGCAGTTAGGGGCTCTGGGGTTCTGAGGGGCCCCCTGGCCGGCTGGGGGTGACATCCAGATGCACATTTGAAGGCAAGCAGCCTGGAGAAGGGGCAAGGTTGGCAGAAGGCTTCGTAACGTCCCCACAAGCCCAGGTCCCAGGGGGTAGGGAGCGTGGCCGAGGGGCAGGGCCAGTGGGCTGACGCCCGGAGGTGAGTAGGGGGAGGGCTGTGCAAGTGGTGGCCCGGTGCCGGCCCTGCCCTCCTCCGCCCTCCTCCTCGCTCCTCCGTGGCGGCCTGGACGTCCAACCCAGTGCTTTGAGGACCCATGGCCCCAGCTCAGGTCCAGCTCCGGCCTGCTGCTGCTTGGCTCTTCGATCCTGGTCATGTAGTTGAACCTCTCCGTACCTCCACGTGTCACCTGCAAAATGGGGGTGTGACAATAGGACAGGATGCAGTGAGCTCCGAGGTACTGGCTCTTAGAACGGGGCCGGCTCGTCACCAGCCCCTCCTGAAAAGGGCTCTGGAAATGATGCTCACTTCTCACGGCAAGGGCTTGTACCAGGTCTGGATCCCTCAGTTCCTCGAGGAAGTTCCAGCCGACCTGTACGCTGAGGTTTTCCTCCTTCGCTGCTCCAGGGAGTTCGTCTTCAGTTGTCCTTGGACTTCCTGCCCGCGGGGGTTGAGTCTCAGTAGGGCAAGCCTTGCTTGGAACTAGAGGCAGGAAATCCACCAGAGAGAAAACTAGGCCAGGCCGCTCATGCCGTCGCCCATGGCATCCTCCAGCCGCCCCGGCAGGCCCCGCGGTGCTCGCCCCCCTTGGCGCAAGGCCTGGCTGTACAGTGGCTGTGCTCTTGGCTGGGCCCGCAGCCCTGAGCGGGGTGGGGTGTGCTCGGGGAGCGGCGGGGCTGCTGGGGTGACCTGATGGAAGAGCTGAGGCCAGGGAGGAAGAGCGACCGGCTCCGGGGGGCCAGCGCCAAGGCACAGCGCCAAGGGCCCGCGGAGGACTGGGCTTCCCAAGCCTGCGGGCTCTTTGCTGACCCTCAGAGAGCCCGGCACCTACTCCTCTAGGGGGATCCTGCCTTTCCCACCTTCCCCACCCCTCAGGGTCTGGAGCTGGGGCTGCCAGGGCAAGAAATGTTGGTCTGGTTCAGCAGGCCGCTTCCTGAGAGCTTTGCCAACTCGGAGAGAGAAGTGCCAGAGAAGATGGCTGCTGATTCCAGGCTTTCTTTTAATGTCTTTCTAGTGTGGGCTCCTAGACCTACTTTGGGCCATTCAGTTTAAAAACCTTTTCTACTTGGTTGTCAGCCTTTGAAGATGGGCAGGTCTGAGAGATTAGTCCACATATCTGGCTGCTTTGGAGAAGTCGGGAGATCTGGTGACTCCAGGCCGCGGACGAGGAGAGCCCGGCCCCTCCAGAGGGCAGGGGAATTCCTGCTCACACAGTCTCCTGCCACGTCCCGCTTCTCTCCACAGTTGAAACCACGTTGACAGGACCCCAGAACTAGAGTTTTCTTGAAAAATAATGAGGGAAGCGGACTTGGCCCAGTGGTTAGGGCGTCCGTCTACCACATGGGAGGTCCGTGGTTCAAACCCCGGGCCTCATTGACCCGTGTGGAGCTGGCCCATGCGCAGTGCTGATGTGCACAAGGAGTGCCCTGCCACGCAGGGGTGTCCTCCACATAGGGGAGCCCCACATGCAAGGAGTGTGCCCTCTAAGGAGAGCCGCCCAGCACGAAAAAAAGTGCAGCCTGCCCAGGAATGGCACCGCACACACGGAGAGCTGGCCCAACAAGATGATGCAACAAAAAGAAACACAGATTCCTGTGCCGCTGACAACAGAAGCGGACAAAGAAGAAGATGCAGCAAATAGACACAGAGAACAGACAACCGGGGCAGGGGGTGAGGGAGGTAAGAGAAATAAATAAATAAAATAAATTAAAAAAAAAAGAGAGAGAAAACGAGGAAAAGACCACAGTGAGCCTCATACTCTTAAAAAAAAGGAAAAGAAAAAGAAAAAGAAAAATAGTGACTTAAGAAATGGCATTTCCCAGGACGCCCTAGTAAAGCAGCAGGAAGGCAACAAGGTTCCGTCGACCTGCGCCTCAGGCTCCCTGGCCCGCGCTGTCGGCCAGTCCCTTCTTCGTCCCAGCTGTACCATGCTTTCTGGAGGTTTGATGTGTGTCCCTCTCCGTTCCTACAGGTGAAGAAACAGGCCCAGGGCGTTTCAAAAATCTCGTGAAAAATCACGCAGCTGGGAAGCGGAGCGGGCACGCAGACTCGGTAGGCCCTTCCCAAAGCGAGTGCTCTCAGCTCAGCCCAGGGCCCCCACCAAGGCCTCCTGTCCCGGGAGCTGAGGACGGACCCAGAGGGTCCAGGGAGCACGTAACAGAAGAGACGGGAGTTGTCTGTCCCTGCAGAGGCCCCCTACTACTGGTTGGTCAACGAGTTTGCATGTTCACCCCATGGTGCTTGGGCAGCTGCCTGGTTTTATCTCTGAAGGTCAAGCAGTTTTCCTGTGCCCGCCCTGGCTGAGGCGGTGCCCCAGGGAACTGGCAGGAGCTCTGAGGGACTCAGGACAAGGGGCAGGGTCAGCTCCCGGGGTGAAGCTGGCGCTCGGTCTCCCACACTTTGCTGGTTGTGAAGTGAGCCGTCATAATTTACATTTCCACATCCACCCCTTAGTTTTGTGCCGAGAAGGAATTCCTCGCATCCATATTTGGTGATCTGTCTCTGTTCCTCTCCCTCGCCCCCAGTCCCTCAAGGTGTCTGCCAAAATCCTGTGTAATTTGTATCTTCTCCCAAGCTGTTATAGTATATGAGGGCAGAGGATAATTCAGTTATTCTTGAATAAAGATTCTTAGCAAAGAAAAAAAAAGGAGGGGGGGAGCTAGTTTTCATACTCACTGCATGAAATAGACAATATTTCCTGAAACAGGAGATACGAACCTCAAAGAATTTAAAATAAAACATTCATTTTATTATTTTTTTAAAGAAGGAAAACGAGGGGAAAAAAGTAGAATAGTCAGTCTTTTTATCCTAAGTACAGATGAAATTGATTAAACCTTAAAGCCTGGCCTCAGCACACCCGGTTTATTAATTGAAGAATTTCCTCTTACCCAGAATGGGAAGTTCACATTAAAATCGAGCTTGCCCCTGAGTGGCAGTGACACTTGAGAACTGAACATTTTCCACAATCCTATTTTCTCTTCGGTGCTAGAGGAAATCCTAAAATGGTTAAAAGGGGGGAGGGGGGAGCTGGAGCGGGGGGCGGGGGGGGGGCAGAAAAAGTACATTTTAAGGAAGTCCTCTTTCATTTCCTTGTAAAGCATGAAATCAAATTAGACGCATGGCCCACAATTATTTTATTTCTACATTTCAAATTCCATTTTCTGCTGCTTTTCACTGCTTATGAACAGGAGTTGTACTATTGTGCAAAGTCAGCTAAAAAGATTACCCGCGCCAGACTAAAGACACAGTAGCTTAAAGAAGCAAAGAGACAAACTCCCCGGCTGGGCTGGGAGCCCCGTGGCCGCTTCTCTCTGGGAAGGAGGCATCAGTGGCCAGCCCGACCTTTCAGCCCTTTTGCCTGGAGGGAGAGCTTGGAAAACCCTGCTCCTCGGGCAGGCTGCCGCCTCCTTCCCTGGAGCAGGGGAGACGCGAGGGGGCCTGGGGTACCGTGCTTCCTGAGGGGTGGTCACAGACCACTGGCAGTGAGGGAGGCGCCTAGGTGGGGTCTGGCCACAGCGCTCACACTCTTGGGGAGCAGGGGAAGGATTTTCATCCCATCCCTCCCACGTTGTCCAAGAGAAAGACTCAATTCAGTGCTAGAATGTCTTTTTTAACTGAGACAGTAGGCCTCTGGCTCAGTGCTCCAGCAGGCCACATTGTCTAGTTAGAATTTAATGACATTTCATCACTTTGTTTTGTTTTTGTTGTATTTATTTTTACAGTTAACTTCTATTTATGGCCATTGGAATGGTTCACATTTATTTGTCATGTACAGTTGTCTTTTTAATGTAAATGCATTTGAGGGCAAAAATAGGAGTTGATTTAAATATGTGCATACATAAGTAATAGAAGTTGGGTGTGGTAGAAATCGGGCAGGTGGTACGAGGATGGGCCCCGGTTTGACTCCTGCCCTCTCCCTCAAGCAGGGCACAGCTGTTCTGAAGACTCCAGCCAGGGGGCTCTTTAGTCATGTCTCAGTTATCCAGCCACATCTACCAGCCCTTCCTCTCAGGAAATTCTCATAAAGATCTACCTGAGCTCCTTCATGCTTCCGTTTAAGATCATTTCCTTTTGTGTTTCCATTAGATGGGGAACATCTGGTCCCAACCTCTGAACTCCAGCAGCTCCTCCACTTCCTCTGGCCTCGGCCTCCCAGTGGGTACAGGGGCCCACGGCTTTGGGGGTGGAGGTGGTGGGAGGCAGGCGGTCTAGGTAAATGGGGACAGGCGGGCTTTGCCAACACACAGATCTGGGTTCAAATGCAGACCTCCATTTGCCCCTGGGGGGCCACGGGCAAGTTACTGCAAATCTTTCTGGGTTTCTGTTTCTTCACCTGAAAAGTGCACGTAAGAGATACTTCCTTCCTGGGCTTTCGTGAAGATTAACTGAAAAAAAATGTGTCTGGTGCATTCTTAGATGCACAGTAAAGGTTCATTCTTTTCCCCTACTCCCTGGCTCTTGAGTCATCTTTTTTTTTTTTAATTCAGTGTTTTTTATTTAAAAAATAATTACAAAAGTACAGGAAAGTTGTAAGAATAGCAGGAGAGCTCTCACATACCGTCATCCTCTGGCTGTCGGTTGGCTCCTTCCCCTGTGTTCCTGTGATTTGGGGGAGCCCCGTCTCGGGAGCGGCTCTCAGCAGGCCTGAGCACTGCTGACTGTGGCTGAGACCAGCTCTGTGGTTTCCACGTTGTTCCTGCAGAAGGGCAGCTTCCACAGCAGGTCTGCTCAGGGCTGCTGGCAGGTGGTGGTGGTGGGGGCGCCTCCACTCTCCCCTGGTAGGACGGGCTCGGCCTGTAGGATCAAATGCAGACTTTCCATGTGAGTTTCCCAATGGGAGAGGAGCACACCCAGAGCGGTGGCGGAGGTGATTGTGTGTGTGCACAGAACGGGCAAGAAAGGTACGCCCTCCTTGGTGTGCAGTAACTCTTTCTGATGATGTTTAGGAGAATGTTTCATTGCAGTGCCAGGAGCCTTAACATGGCGAGCTCAGAGCATCTGGCAAGAATTTAATAATAGCGTTTTGATTTTATTGTACTTTTACTTTTTTACCTATTGCTTATGGTAAATGATACTGGTATTCCAGTGATATAAAGCTTTATCTTTAAAAATAAATCACGCAGAACAAATAAGTAAACACATAAAAATAAAAAGTAAAAAAAAAAAACCCACAAAAATAAATGACTGTTTTTGAAACAGTAATCTCTGCATATGGTTCAAAATTTTAAGGTGCAAAAAGGTATACAGTAAAAAGTGAATCTCCCTCCCACCTCCATCTCCAGTTTACCTAGTTTACTTACCCAGAGGCAAAACACTGTGACCAGTTTCTTCTGAAAATTCTAGGCATTCGGTGATTTCAAGCATGCACTTTCTCATGCAAAATCTCTAGACATAACAGTGTACTGTGCATTTGGCAAGAGTTCTGTTTCAGTGGACCTACAGTTACTTTTTAAAAAATAGCTGTGTAATATTCCATTATATGGATCAGTGTAGCAGCACATACCCTTGTGTGCACCTTATTTTGCACATGTGCGCCTGGCTGGCTCACCAGCAATATGCATTTGCTCTTTGGCTGAGTGAGGTTTTCGCCAGCTTGTGTACCCCTAGCGCAGACAGAACTGCCTGTTTCCCCATGCTCTTCGTGTGCTGTCCAGGGTGTGGAGAAACCACGTGGCTCCCTGGCTAAGAGCTCAGGCTCTGGAGCCCCACGTCCGGCCTTGAACTCTTGCTCCTCTTCTTCCTAGTCCTGTGACCCAGAGACTGAATTTCCTCATCGTAAATACAGCCACAATCCAGCACTGGAGGACAAGGACTTGTCACATTCACGTTAGCTGCTTTTATTGTGATGAGAATTATTTCTTTCGATCCGATCGGTGAAAAATGGGCTTTCAGGGTAGTTTTCGTTTACATCTTTCTTGTGATAGGCAAGGCAGAACTTCTCTGGAGCTGAGTGTATTTCTTTTCCTTGGTCCTCTTTCCGACCTGGTCCCCAGTGGCTCCCTGCCCGACTCCTCTCCAGTTCTGCCAGCCTCCTCGGCGTTCCTCAAGCCCCGGCTTCTCCCGCAGCCTGGGAGGCCCTTCTAGACCGCCAGCATGCCCCGAGGCTTGGCTCCGACGCTCCCTCCTCAGGCAGGCCTCTCCCGACTGCCGCCCTTGAGTGGCAACCAGACTGCCCGCTTATGTCCCCGAGCCTGCCCCTGCTCTCTGTCGCCCCATGGCAGCCATCGTCTACCATCCTGCAAAACCCACTTACTCTGTTTATTCCTGACTTTTTCTCCCCCTACTGCATTGCAATCCCATAGGAGCAGGGAATGCTGTCGGTTTAGATCATCCAAGGGCGCCGAGCTCCAGCCCTGGGCCCGGCCGAGGAAGGGCGCAGTGAACAGATCGCCCTGGGTAGGTGGACACTTTCATTGGGTTGCTGCTCTTTATAGTAAGTGAAGAAGCTTTTTATGCATTAGGACAGCGGTCCTTTGTCCGTAGTGTAAGTTTTAGACTTCCCTCCGTAGTTGTCTTTGGACTTTAACCTACATTTTTTCCAGACAGAAAAATATTTGATTTTTATGTTGTTGAATTGGTTAACCTTTCCTGTTTTCCTTTTATATGTTTCTGGGTTTTGGTATTTTTTACATTTAAGATTATAAAACAATTCTTGCATGATTTCTTTCCAGTTCTTTTTATGGTTTGATTTTTTTTTAATGCTTAAATCTTTGATCCATTTGGAATTTATTTGCAGTGTAAGGTAGGGGTCCAATGTTATCTTTATCCAGGTGGCCACCCATTGCCCCTCTGTCATATTTCATGTGGTTCATTTTCCTTACACTGGTGTGAAGGGCTGTCTTGTCACGTATTGCGTTGTTGGACGATTGGGGGTCTGTTTTGTAGGTTTTTCTAATCTGAGCACTTGAGTGCCCCAGCAGATCCTTATGGTCAGCCGTCTCATGAGGGAGCTGGCCAGACCATGGGGCCCTGAGCGGGCCTGCTGGGCCATTGCCCTTGTTCACAGACAAAACCCCTGGCGGTGTTTGGCCGGGGGTCTCCGGCGTCTGCGGGCTTGGCGGCTCCTGCGCTGGCTGGCGCCCAGCACCTCTGCCTGCCGCCTTGCCTGCTGCTGTTGGTCTCTGCCCTCGCCGCCGACTCTCCGTTGCCTCTCTTCACGGGCTCCGCTGCCGCTGTCCCCTTGTCGTCTTCCAGGTCCCGCGCCGGTCCTCATCCGCCCTCACGTCCTCCTCGGGAACCGGCCTGTGGTTTTGGACGTGTCTAAGGGACGCTGCAGGCAGCCTCTGCCCTGGGCCTGCCTTCCTCTTCCTGTCACAGGGCCTTCCCCGCTGCTCTCCCGGTGCCTCAGGGTTCCGGGGCCTCTAGCCGAGAGGCAGCTGGCGAGAGAGACAGCAGCCAAGCTGAAGTCAGTCAGCTCCGGTTCCGCCCTGCCTCAGCTGTTGACCTCAGGTTTCTCCTCATGAAAATGGGAGCTCGCGTCTCTTCCTCGGGGGCTGTGGTGAGGGTGACACGGGTTAGAGAGCTAAGGCATAGCAAGCCGAAGTCCCAGCGCAAAAGGCTGGTGGTACAGACACCAGGCATGAGACAGTAGGGAGTGGTGGGGACCAGGGTGAAAGTGGGAATGCAGAGCAGTTCTCAAGGGGCAGCTACTCTGCAGTGTGTTGGAGGCAGGCCGTGGAGGCCACGTCCGCTGCTTCATAGAGCTTTGGGTGGCATCACGAGCTGTAAATGTTGGTGTGTGTCAGACTCTCACGAGCACTGTGCGCCCTCCGCCATGCCCCTTCCAGAGCCTGGCATGTCTTTAAGTGGTCTGTTAGCAGCTGCTTGTGGGAAGCCCCAGCCCGGGGCTTGGCCCACACCTGCTGCCAGTATGTGGTGGCAGCCACTTGGATTGCGGCTACTACTCTGGGGTTTCTCACTGGCCAGTTGTGCTGCAAGCTGGGCCAGTCCCACCTCCACTTTTACTCACGTCCTCAGGACACCTGAAACTTGCCTTGCTCCTGGTCCCTCTGGCATGGAGCGTCACTTCCCTAGAGACCAGGGAGCTGGCGTTGTGCTGTCGCTGGGCCATGGCGTGCCCGCAGCACAGGCGGTGTTGCCCTGCGGTGTGGCCAGATCGGACTGGCGTTTGGGAGGGCACCCATCGCTGCTGGGCCAGAGCAGTGAGCTCACCCCTTACTGTTACCCCGGGGCCGTGGCCCTCAAGCCTTGGGCTGGTGCCCAGCAAGGCCCCGGGGGCCCAGTCGTGGCACTGCTGGAGTTGGGGGGCCTCACCAGCCCTGCCAGTACCTTGCTCCTCCTGGGAAGGGTGCAGGTCCATGGGAGCTGTAAGGGAAGGAGCGGCCATGTCCCGAGCCCTTCCCACATGCTGGCATCGTGACAGGATCGCTGGCACGGCAGTGGTCTCCTTTGTGGAGCTCTGGAAGGTGCCACGTCCGCACTGGGCGCCCCCAGCCCTTCCGGTGTTGTCTCTGGCTCCAGCGCTCTGCAGAGGAAGGCTCCTGGCTCCCAGGGGTCAAGGGCCTACTGGCCTGAGGCTGTGCAGCTGGCGAGGGGCAGCGCTTCGCTCCCGCTCCGTGCCCAGCCCCGCGGCTGTCCTCTGCTGCCCGCGGCCCCCGACTCACCTCAACATTCCTGCGGTGGACTCTGGCTTCCTGCCGGGGGCCTCAGCCTTCTCCCACGAGTTCCCTTCTCACGGGCCCCCAAATTAAAACAGACCAGCCCTTGGCTCTCATCTAGCTTCGTGTCTGGGCTTCCTGGCCAGGATGGGAGAGCCCTGTCAGTAGGAAACCGAAACGGCACCCGCGTCCCTGCTCTGCAGGTGGGGAAGCGACGCTCAGAGGGGCAGGCCGCTCGTGGACAGCCCCTTCTTCTGAAGGGCAGGACAAGGGCAGGGCCCCTGGGCCTCTGCTTCTCCGGCCTCGTGGGACCTCGGGCCCGTCAGTCCCAGCGCAGCCTGCAGGCGGCGGTGGGGCACGGGGGCCGTGTCGACGTGTTTGGTCCGGGGAGGGAGGCGGGCTGGTCCTCAGTGGGCCCGCAGGGCTGAGGAGGGGTTCTGTGCAAGAGTCAGACGTGCTGCCATGTGCCGGGGGTCCTCGGCCCACGGAGTCCTGGCTCCCACCCTCTCCCTGGCTTCCTTCCCCTTCTGCAGGCCTCCGAGTCAGCCCAGGGTCAGCCTGGGGGCCACCCCACCAGCGGGGGCAGCAGGGCCTGAGGGTGGGGGCTCAGCCCCCAGCAGCGCCCAGCACAGGCCCCCGACTGAGGCCTGCAGGCAGATGGGGGGGCTTTCCGGATAATCCCCCTCTTTCCCACCAAACCTTGGCGGAAGGTGCCCCGTGTAGGTTCCAGCCTGACGGGTGAGCAGGTCGAGGCCCTGTGGGCTGAGAGCCGGGGCCGGGGCAGGCGTCTCCGAGCTGCTCATCCTCTTACCCTGCTGGTGCCCTACGTCTCCTGTCTGCAGCATAGCATGGCCCCCATCGCGAAGCCCCTCCTTTCCAAACCTCTGGTTCTTTGCCCAATTCCAGACTCTCCTGGTGGCAGGAGTATCCAGAGGGAAACTCCAGGGCTGCCCTGCTTCCAGAAGTTAGGCAGAAAGAGGAAAATTAGAACGCACAAAAGTGATACACCCCTGAGTGCGTGCCTTAACATAAGAATCCACTGTGTGCACAATGGACCCACTGTGACGGAGGCCTCGCCACCTCGTCTGCCTTGGCAGAGCCAGGGCTGGCACCTGCAGCCCCTGCTGAGGTCGCGTCAAGCCTGGGTGCCCTGCCCTACGTGGATGGCTTTGGGCAAGTTATTTAACCACTCTGAGCCTTAGTTTTTTTAATCCCGTAAGATGAGGAGGTGGACACGGCAGTGTCAGTGAAGATGGCCTCTGGCCAGGGCTCGAGGAGCCCCTCCAGGAAGCGGGACCTCTGGAGTGCCGGGGCCCCCGCTCGTGCCCTCTCCCCTGGCTGCAGAGCAAGTAGTGCGCTGGAGAAATTCGGCCTTGCTGGCGGCTCAGGAGGCCGGGTGCTGTGGAGGGAGGGAACGGGACCGAGCTTCGTCCTCTCTGAGCGGCGCCGTGCTCCTCAGCCTTGAGTTCGTCCCTTCACCTCCCTGGGCCTCTGCCTGTGAGGTGGGCTCCGTCCACACTGCAGGCTGTGCTGAAATGAGGCGGAATGGGCAGCAGCAGAAGAAACGCGCTCAAAGCCGCTGGCGAGATTGGGGTGGCCCTGCGCTGCCTGTACCTCTTCACACCAGTCCAGTGGGGCGGGCACTGGGGTTGCCCTGATCCACTGACAAGGGAGCTGGGGCACAGAAAGGTGTGGTGCATTGTCAGGTGGCGGTAATAAGGGCAGCAGCTCAATGGCGACTGCAGTTTTGTTTTACTGATAGCAACGTGTTTACATTGTTCCTTGAATATTGAGCAAGTTGCCCATCGAAAACCAGTTTTTTTCTCTATTTTAAATTTGATATTATTTCCCCTTCTGAGAATTGCCCATAGCTTTTGATTAGAACACACACACACACATCTGATTCTGAGGTTGCTAAAATATGTTCAAATTTTATGTTCAGTTTCTCCTGTTGAAAATTTTTTTCTGAACACACGTTTTTTTCTTTAGCCCCAGAAGGGAAATTATATCTCACAACTAACTTATAGTTTGTTAAATGCTGACCTTTGTATGTTTTAATTTTTTTTTTTGAAATGGTTAAGATATATAATCTACAGAATTAGAAATTGCAATTTTTGGAAGTACTGAGAAACTTCAACCCTTATAATTATTCTCCAAATCTTTAAAGAATTCTATAGCCAGTACAACTAGATGAAAAGCTCTGATAGATTGAAAAATATAGAGGGTCATTTGTAAGCCTCAATTTTTTGTCCTGTGTTTCCCACCCACTCGCTTGCTCTGTCGCTCTAGTCTCAGAATGATTTCCTCCCCTCGGTTCGTGGGAATCGCAAAGGACACTGTTTGATTCATTCTGTAGAAATACTCGGGAGGTTGAAAACTTCAAGACGGGCCAGTGATGTCACTTCCTGTCGTCTGATCAAAAGTTGGATGAAGAAAGGAGAGTGAGCTGGAGCGCTGATGGGCAGCGGGTCGTCGCCTGGCCTGACCCCGGCTCCCAGCGGCGCCCCGGTTCCCAGTGCAGCCCAGCCAGTCCCCGTGACCTCGGGCCTCCTTAGAGGCCCTCCAGGGTGGCTGCGTGGCCGAGGGTCTGCCCGTGAGCCTGGCCTTGGAGCAGGCCCTGAACAAAGGCGGCTTGTCGCTGCCGGGGGAGCCTGCACATGAAACCCAGAGCTGGCTGCTCAGCCTCGGGCCTGAGCCTCGGCCCTCCAGAGCTGTCAGTCAGCTTCATTTCTCACCCCAGGGTCCCACCAGGAATGGGAAGCGGGATCGGCCCAATACTCTTAAGGACAGGAGCCATTCCCCTCCAGTCGCCAGAGAGGACAGCACACCCCTGCATGGTTTATATACCAGTAGCAAATTAAATACTGGAACAAAGGAGCAGGTTCCTGGTAAATAAAGTGGAGGGGGGGAGGGAGCCAGCATGTGCTCGTTGAGTCCAGCAAGGATTTATTAGGCTGTGTCCCAAGCTGGGCCCTGTGCTGGCTGCCGAGAAACGATGGAAAACCCAGGCCTCGGTCTGGGGGCTCTCAGGGTAGGGTGGCGTGGAAGGCAAGGGCCAGGAGGAGTGAGGTTTGTCAGGCATTCTGGGCACCTCGGGAGCATGAGCGAAGGCCAGGAGAGGAGCGAGGGGTGGTGGGTGGTGAGAGGAGGCTGGAGCGGGGGCTGGTCCTGGTCAGGGCCAGGTGGTGTGGCTCAGCGGGCGGGGCACAGGCCCGGGGCCCTGTCCTCTGCACGCCTCCCGGCCGCCCAAGCACGGGCCTCCGCCTGGCTCCCCTCACCCCCACTGCCCCTCTGCACGGTGGGCTCAGCAGTCCTGCGGGCGGAGTGGGGTGAGGCTCAGGATCCAGGGTGGGCCTGGAGAGTGGGAGCTGCTCCAGAAGGCTCCTCTGATGCCCGCGAAGGCGTGGGCACAGCTTTGCGTGGCGACTCCCTAGCACCCAGAGGTGGAGGAACGCTGGGCCGGCCGTCAGCTGTGAAAGTGCCTCTCTGCCCTCGGGGCAGTGGCCCAGGCCGCGGCTCCCAGCCCTCCTCACGCGCCCATCCGCTTTATCCCTCCCTGCCTGAAGACCCGGCCTTGTAGCCTTGGCCCAGTGGAGGCGGCAGGGCCGCTGTGCTGGCGAGGGCGGAGGGGGTGGCGGGGCCTTCTGGGGTGGCACTGGGCTCAGGCACAGAGCAGGTGAGGGACGTGTGGGCGTCACACGTGAGGGGACCACGGCCAGCGCCCGCACAGCTCCCGGCACCATGTGCGTGAAGCACCTGTCAGGTAAACACGGGGTTCCCCCGGAGCCACACTCGGGCGCTTGGTGTTATTTTGAGAATGGTGGGGCCCTTGGCCAGAAGGCAGCACGCAAGGGCAGGTCCATGTTTTATTATTTATTTTCTTACGTACTGAAAATTACAACTGGATTTATTTCCAGTGGGCGGAGACACCTGCGTTAAAATGTCAACGACCCATGCTAGCGTGGCGTGAAGTCTCCTTCCAGCCCGCCTCCCCGCCTGTCGGTCTAGCAGGCCTCCAGCTGCTTAGTCTTCAGAGAGGGTATGCGTGTGGGAGCAAGCATGCACCCAAATGCAGCACCCGCCCTCCCTCCTCCCTCCTGAGCACAGATGACTCTGCACACGCTGCTGCGCCTTTGCCTGTTCCTCTCGCCGTCTGGGAGATGGCTCCTCAGTGGTAAAAGGAGAGCTGCTTCTCCTCTGCTGCGGGTGTGACGTGATGTGCGTGGGCTCGCCTGTGCCCTGTGGAGGGCCATGTGCGTGCCTGCCAGCTGTGGCTGCACCAGCCTTCCGCCGTGCAGTGCTCATCGCCCAGCCGTGCGCTTGGCCGGGGCAGGGACGCTGGGTTTCCATAATGGCCGCACCCTTCACTATCACCATCACCCCAAAAATGTGTGCAGCAGTTATGTAGTTTTAGAAAGTCCCTTTTGGGCAGTTGTCTGGAGGATGCATCTTAGAGGGATAAGAAAGAGGCCCAGAGACAACTGCCATGAGCCTCATGTGGGCTTGGGAACTGGAGTTGGACCGGAGAGAGCCAAGTCATGCTGGTGGCCCAGTGCCTGAAAGGGAAGGGAATGGAGGACCCTAGCAGACAGTGAATTTCTTTTCAGGTCTTGTTTCTTAAAAAGTCAAGGCTGTTTTCAGTCCTCTGTCCTATCCATCGTGGCCGGTCAAGCCAGCATCGTCCTCTCTGGGGCTGTGCTAGAAATCTGGACCCCCCACCTGTGGTCTGATGAGGGAGAAGCTCTTGCTGGCTGCTGCCCCTCCAAGCTCCTGGGGACCACATGCCACTGGTGTCCCCAGCTCACAGGATGAGAGAGAAGTGGAGGGTGGTGGGGAAGGGATGGGCAGGAAATTGGGGTGCTCTAGCCCTGCCTAATGTCAGGGACACCATAGGTGGTTTCTTTCTGGGGAGGCCAGAGGCGCACATCAGTTCAGAGGTGACTGGGAGGCCTGCCCGTCCCTGGGAAGAGCCCTTCCGCAGAGAGATTGGGGGCCCTGGTTTCTCGTGCCCTTTGGGGCCCGTTGGCTGCATGATCTCACAACTCCAGGTTAGTGCGTCAGCCTGAGGATAGATGGCCTCGTGTCTGCCAACGGCAAAGAAAATCACCCTGCCTCCTCGCCTTCCTTCTCCCTGGCAGCAGGGCAGGGTCATTGGTCATTCACAGCCTAACCAGTGAACTGTCATTTGGGCCTGAGGACCCCTTGTAGGGCAAATTCCTGTAAACTGAAAATGTAATTATCATTAATTTCAGTGGGAATAAACATCTGTCTGCTGGCATCCCCAAATAACTCCCTTTAGTTCTTGAAACGTCTCAAATCCCAGTAGCAAGGACACACCCCATTGGTGGCTAGCGTTCGTCTTCCTGGCCTGATGCAGGTGGTTTCACCTCACTGACTCCTGCCCTTTGTCTGTCCACCTGATTTTGCTCAGTGCAGGCGTGGCTGTGCCCTGGCCTGGCGTCCACAGCCAGGGTGGCCGTACAGTCCTCGGTGAAGTCACCTCCTCAAAAAGCCCACGTACAGCAGGTCACACCCTCAGGAGTGGATTGGCTTTAAGAGCGTGGTTTTCTGGGTAATACAGTTGCAGACCCCTAGGCACAGCCCACCCCTCTGTTTGTCAGTCTTTCTCTTCCCTTCCTCAGCAGAGGCAAGCGTTGAGGCATTTGCCAAGCCCAGCAAGAACACTGATCTTTCCCTGCCAGGCTGTTTGTCCTGTGTTGAATGGAATGAAAATGATAGAATTGGCACAGCAGAAGGACATGGGTTTTGGAGTCAGACCCGGCCCTGCTCTGTGTTAGCTGTGTGCGTCCAGGCATGGGCCTTTCATGGCCCTCGGTTTTCTCATCTTGAAATGGGGTAATGCTCTGTTTTGGTTTTCCAGTTGCTAAGACAAGTACCATACAACGGGGTGGCTTAAACAACTGCAAGTTATTGGTTCACAGTTTTGAGGCTAAGAGGAGTCCAAAATCGAGGTCTCAGCAAGGCGATGTTTTCTCCCTGAAGCCAGTCCCGGGTCCTTGGCTTTCTCGGGGCGTGGCGTGCCCAGGCGACTTCTACCCTGCTCTGGGCTCTGTCGACTTCCAGCCTCTTCCGTGGCTCTTTCTCTGTGTCCGCCTTCTTGTGCCTCTGAGAACATCAGCTGTCTTGGTTGGAGGCCACCCTCCTTCGGTCTGGGTGTGCCTTAACCAATCACATCTTCCAAGGTCCTGTTTAAAAATGTGTCACACCACGGGCCAGGGTGGACCCAAGCCTGCCCTTGGTGGGCACACGACTCAATCCCCACGTTCTCCTTACCTCTCACGGTGGGTGTGGCGTGACTCAGTTGTCGAGGCTGCCGCGACAAAGGGCCACCAACAGTGACATAGAGCAACAGAAACCACTGCCTCTCAGTTCTGGAGGTCAGAGGCCAGTGGCCTCCGAAGTGTGGCGGTTCTGGTGGTGGCCGGCAACCCAGGTGCTCTTTGGCTGTGGCAGCACACAGCCCCTGCTGCGTCACACGGCCGTCTCCCTGTCTGTCCCCTCTTTGTAAGGGCCCCGGTCCTGTTGGGTCAGGGCCCACCTCCTCCAGTCTGGCCTCATCTTCACCAACCACGGCATTCAAGACCCTGATTATGAAGAGGCCACATTCCCGGACCCGGGGCTGAGGACTGAGCCGCCTCCCCAGGGACTGGGCTCAGCCCCGGGCACGTGGGGACCCAGCGGCGTCGTGCCGGCCTGCGCACCGTGCGCCTGGTCTGCCCCGGGAGGTGTGCAGTCATGCTTCATTTGCCTGGCTTCACCCGGCCTAGGGCACTGGGCAGCTTCCCGCAGACCGTGCTTCCCCGTCTGACCTTGTCTCCTTTCACCCAGGAGCCCAGATCATCGATCTGATGATGCTGGTCATCGATGTCACCAAAGGCATGCAGACGCAGTCGGCGGAGTGCCTGGTCATCGGGCAGATCGCCTGCCAGAAGCTGGTGGTGGTCCTCAACAAGACCGACCTCCTGCCCGAGGGGAAGAGACAGGCGGCCGTGGACAGGATGACCAAGAGGATGCAGAAGACCTTGGAGAGCACCAAGTAGGGCCGGCGGACGGGCGCGCTCAGGGGAGGGTCCCGGGAAGCGGACCTCGGCCGGCCCGGCTCCGCCACGGCCAGGCTTAGGCAGGGCAAAGGCTAGAGGCTGTACTGAGGGGTCAGAGGGTCCAAAGCATCAAGGCGTGCGGCGGTGGTTCCATCCTAGCAGGTGTGGCTCGGGGGGGAGGGTGGTTCTATGCTACCCACTGTACCGGAACCAGGCTCCTTTTCTCCTGCAGCCCCTCGCGGGTCTCAGGCCTGTCTGTGTCTGTGCTCCTGGGACGGTGGGTGCGCAGGGCAGCATCTGGGGGCCTGGGCTGGGGCTGGCACACGTCCTCCTGCTTCCGGTCTGCTGTTGGGAACGTAGTCATGCCCGCGTGTCCTGGCCTTGCCTAGTGGCAGGAGTGGCTGGAAATGTGTCTTCTAGCCTCCAGCTTATCTGCTGTTCAGCCTGTGAGAGGGAAACGTGAACTTTGGTGGATAGCTGGCTGTCTCTCTCACAGGGGCTTGTACAGTTGGGTGGATGGACAGACAGACAGTTGCATGTTTCTGCTGGAGACCAGACTGGGAAAGTCTAGATCAGAGAGGATGTTACTACTATTTCATGCCAAGGAGCTTACCATTCTTACCCGCTGGGAAGTGGGGAGCCATTGAAGAACTCCACGCAGGGAGTGACCGGCTCTGACGAGGCTTCCCCGTCCAGACTCCACTGGCTGTGGGCGGGAGGACAGCTTGGAGAGGGGGGTCAGGCTCCCAGGGAGAAGGAATCCTCCCGGTGAAGGCAGCAGCTAGAGAGGAGGTGGTGCCTTCGGGAGATCCAGACCACGTACAGCTCCCAGGCCTTGTCAAGCGCTGGCTCCGTCACATTCCGAGGTCCGTGGGCCAGCAGGGGCAGTGCTCCTGGTGGGCAGTGGGGGCGAGGGGTGGAGGGGAAGGAGAGTGGGCATGGGGGTAGAGGGAGATGGGACGACAGAGCAGAAAACCAGCTGGTCGTGCAGGCGGCCGCGGGACTGACTTATTCTGATGTTGTCTAGAAAATGAGAAAATGTCCTTGTTGAGCACACAGTGTGGGCAAACGTCATTGTTTTTATCAATTTCTCTCTTCCTCCCTGGGCCAGTCCCATTTGATCAATACTAAAAAGCGGTCGCTGGGAGACAGCAAGACTTCCTCTTTGCTACGCAGCCCGAGACAATATCCTGCCACTTCCACTTCTCCTTCTCGCCTGTCTGTGGAGGGCAAGCAAGTAGAAAGTGTTTTTGTTTCCCCGTCATAAAGATTGATATGCCTTCCCATTTATGATTTTTTTTTCAGATCCAACACCTGCAGCTCTCCCCCAGAAAGCTCAAGTCGGTTAAATTAAAGCTCCAGGCTTGTGAATGGGCCAAATATGTCATAAAAGATTTCCTAGCGCTGCCTTTTGTTAGCAAAATTCATCAATCCGATAAAATCGACACATTTAGATAAGTGTTGCATAAGAATTCAGACTTTGTTATTCCCAACGGAAGTGGATATGAGACTGTAAAAAGGAAGATAAAAAATTATATCTTCTTCTTCGTGAGTTATTTGATCTCCCTGCTGTTTTATTTACTTGTCAGAAAGAGGAGAACAGGTTCTTTTGACTCCTGCTTGTAAAAGCCTAGTACAGCATCAGTACCATATGCCATATAAATGGGACATTCTGGGGAACGGCTTAAGCTACAGTTAAGGGTAAATTAATATTAGCTCCTTCAATTAATTACATTTAAGGAGAATTCTCACTTGCAAGCTTAAATCACTATTCCCATTTTAATGTATTGGTGGAAGGTCAAATTTCAGACTTTTTACACAGGCCGGTAGCAGACTGGCCAGCAGGGCCTGGGAAGCCCCTAGCCCGCTCCTCTGGGGCCCAGCAGGGCTTGTGGAGAGACCTGGATAAAGGAGGGGAGCGGCTTGTGCCTGCGGCCCCTGCCGCCCTGGACTGGTGCGGCCTGTGTCAGGCCCGGCCAGGAGCGTCCCTCAGGCAGCACCGCGAGCCTCAGTCCTCCAAGGCAGTGCCGCCTTGCCTGCCATCTCTTGTGAAGGAAATCCTTACTAAACACCAGTCCAAATGTGAAGAAATTTTCTATCTAGAGTGGGTAAAAAATGTTCTGGTAAACCATGCGAATACCAAAACCTAAAAAATATTTAAAACATAAAGCTTTTTTTTTTTCCCCTATCCAAAGAGTCATTTAGAACAAATTTGGAAAATATAGAAAAGAGGATGAAAGAAGGTGGAGACCACCCAAAGATTTGATTTTTCCCCCTCAGAATAGCAACTGCTGACATTTAAAAAAAAATTCAAAATTTTATTTCAAATTAAAAAAACATTACAGACAAAAGGCAGCTTGACAAGTTATGGAAGCATTACTCCCAAAAAGTTTTGTCCAGGTACTTTTATCTCATCTAATCCCAAGAGCAAGCTCAGTTGTTCCTCCACTGTTCAGAAAGATACACAGATGAACACAGATTAGTAAAATGACATAGTCAAGGTCTCCTAATTGATGAAAAAAAAAGAAAACGAGAAAAATATGCTTAATCATATCATATCTCACAAAACCAAATCCCATATTCTTTTTTTACCTTTATCTTTAATATAGTATGTCTTCTTTGCTTTTGCTGCAAAAACATTACAATACTGTTAACGCTAGTCTATAAATTACATTAGTTATGTTTCTCCCGTGCGTCACCACGTTCTTAACGCCTTGTGGTGGACGAACATTCCTGTGTTTTTGTTATTGACCACAGTCCTCATCTACCACCCGAATCACTGTTACGTGTTCCCTAAATTGTCTTCCAACTGGTGACATTTTGGTTTATTTCATTCGTCTTTTTACTGTACTTAGTGTATGTCCCCCCCTACTTTGAACCTCTAATTGTAACGATGGGGTATTTCTTGTTTTATTTCTGCTTTTATTACTTTACGTTTTACATGGCGGGTTCCTCATTTAAGCATCGCTGCATCACTCTGTAGTTGACCCTTTAGACTGGCATCTTTGCACGTCCTTAGACTTCTGTATTTCCAGTGCTTTCCTCTGGATAGATCCCCTGGTATGCAATTACTGGCTCACAGGGCATGAACATTTAAAAAAAAATAAATTTATCTCCCCCCACCAGATGGCTCCCTCATCTGTTTGCTCATTGTTTTTGCTCATTGTCTGCTCATTGTTTTTTGCTCATTGCCTGCCCATTGTCTGCTTGTTCTTTCTTTAGGAGGCAGTGACACTTGAACCCAGGACCTCCCATGTGGGAAGTGGGTGCTCAGCTGCTTGAGCCATAGCTGCTCCTTGTTTGTGTTTTTTTTCCTTGTTGTTTGCTTGTTGTTGGTTGTTTTTGCTCATTGTTTTTTCTTGATATCTGCTTATTGTTTGTTTGTCTTCTTTAGGAGGCACCAGGAACGAAACCTGAGCCCTCCTATGTGGGAGGTGGCAGCACAACTGCTTCAGCCACATCTGTTCTTCCATGAACATTTTTATTTTTAGACTTTTGTTGTGCTTTGCCATCTTATTTTCCAAAAGTATTATGCCATTTCACACGGTGTCGGCAGCTAACATTGATTTGTAACTTAAAAATATATTTTGAAACTCAGTATCTAAAAATGGTATTTTATTTCCATTTGAATGTGTAGCTTTTTAATTACTGGTGAACATTTTCCCTTCAGTTTTTAAATAATCATGCTTTATGATTTATGCCCATATATTTTATCTGTCTGCTTCTTGCAATCTTAATGCTTTCTATTTGATCTTAATAAAGATACTGCTCTTAATCCCTTGATTTACTACAATTATGCCTTCACCATTCGTTGTCTCCATTTTAGTTACTTTTTTGGACATGCAAAAGTTTCTCCTTTTTACATAATCAAATTCTTTGTTTTTATTTGTGATTTCTCTGTCTCTGCAAGCATTTAAAATTACCTTGCATAAGCATTTACCAATATTAACAGAGATCAAAATAGGAGATAAAAATGTATCCACAATTTATTGATATGTCAAATAGTGTTTTTTCCCCTCATGATTTTTGTCAGCCTTTCTCACATGTACATAATTTGAGGTAGTTATTGCAACAATGACTCTCTTTCATGTTCTGGGCATTTTCATTGTTCCAGTTACCGTCTGACTGCCTTCCCCAGACTCCCTCCTGCTTTTAAACCTCCTGTTTCTTTCTGTTTGGCCAAGGCGCTCTGCTCAGAGCCCACGGTGGGCCCCCCGCCCTGCCGCCTCCGGCTCAGCGCAATGCTAAATCGCAGGCAGTTTGTGTGCTACTGCGTTGCCTCTTACAAGGTGTGCATTTCAGGACTAGCTTTGCGGCCCACTGGCCTTGGGTCTTAGGCAACTCGCTGTGTCTTTCTGAGTTGCTATTTCTTTATTTGTAAAATGGGAGCTGGTAAGTTCAGTCACACAGTGTTGCCAGGAGGGAGCATTTGGCACAAAGCCTGGTACACACTGGGTGCTTAGTAGTAATAGCTGTAACCTCTGGAGCACCTACTGTGTGCTCTGTAGTATGTTTCTCCCACACGCAATTCATTGAGTTGGTCAAATCCTCATAGTTACGTCAGGAGGTGGGTTTTTCATCCTGTTTCCTGCTTGACTGCTGAGAAAACTAAGATCTAATAAATATTGGCTATTTCGAATTCTATCCCAAACCTAAAACTTAGAGGCTATTTTTTTGTCTTTTACTCAGTTTCTCATTGTGATATGTACATATACATGCAGTATGTGTGTATGTGTATGTGTGTGTGTATATATACATATATATATACATATATATACTATATTTTAAAAACGTAGCTGCGATGGCTTCGTGTGTTGACGAAAGCCTGCCACAGGGCAGTCAGCGCTCTGGCCCCAGCTCGTGCGGGGACACTCCACAGCTGGAGCGAGGGGCTTGGAGGAGGGGCTGGGCGGTGGGAAGGGACGAAGCCCGCGAATCTCCTCCCGCCCGCACCCCTGGCTGGACCCCTGCTGCTCTGAGAACCAGACCCCCAGTCTAGGTCTAAAACCCCAGGCAGGAGGCGCCCGCCAGGGCCGGCTGACCCTGCTCCCCTGCGCAGCGCCGGGGACGCCCTGCAGGGTGGGTCTTCAGGAGGCCAGCGGGGCTTCCCTGGAGCCTGGGACAGCGCCAGGCACCTGGCCCGGCGCGCCTCCATGTCTTGTTGAAATACGTTGCCCAAAAGGGCTTGGGTAAAACAATAATTGAATTTCCGAAAGCTTTATGGTTAATTGCTGGAATTCTCGGCGCACGTTTCCCGTTCTTGGTACCTCCGAGCCTCAGGCCTGTGGTGCGCGACAGAGCAGACTGCGCGCTCTGCGTCCTGGCTTGCGTGGAGCCCTGCTCGCTGCCCCCCCCCCAGGCCCCGACCGTGTTCTTGTCCTCCTCCCCGCCTCCCCTCCTCTCCTCTCCCTGGGAGAGGCCTGGCCTCCACGCCTGCAGAGCAGGCCACGCCCCGGGCCCCTGGGCGGCATGCTGGGCTTCTCGGCAGTGGGGGCCATTGCCCTGCTCTTGGGGGGCCGAGACCACATGGAATGCACCTGCACCGTCCCGCCCGGGGCTGGGCCCAGGCTTGTCCGCTTGCTTCCCTTCCTTTGGTTATCTGTGTTTTGTTTCTTCTTTGTCTTTGTCTTTATTTTTAAACTTCTTTCCTTCCCTAACCTCTTTTTCCTTCCCTCCTCTGTTCCCTCCCTCTCCTCACTATTCCTTTTTTTTTTTTTTTAATTCTTTTCCCCTCCTGCCTTGCCTCTCAGGCCACCTTCCCTCTCTGAACTCCCCTGTGTCCCTCTGGGTGCTTGCCTTCCCGAGGCAAATGTCTGGGTCCTGCCAGCACAGCCTGTCTGAGCTGCTCTGGGAATGGTTGCTGAGTGAATCTCGGCTGCTTGGAGTTCTTCCATTAGCCTGTATCGTCTTGTTTCACTGACCTTCCGAGCTGTGAGCAGCTCCTGAGAGTAAGTGCAGGTTAGGGAACTCTGACTCCTCAGTCACTTCCTCTCATCTTTTAAAGAGGAAAGAAGAAAAAGTCTGATGTCCTGAAAGGCCTGGTTTCCAGCCAGGCCAGGGGCGTGAGGTGACGCTCCCCTGAACTGATCCCATGGCCGGGCAGGCAGGAATGACCGAGTCGTGGAGACGGGACTCGGGCTGGAGATGGGAGCCGCGCTGGAGACGGGAGCCGGGCTGGCGATCTCAGAGCCGCCTGTGGGCGCAGGGCAGTTCTGAGGAGGAAGGATTCGCTTCTGGCCTGGGGAGTCACGGCTTCGAGCCGGTTCCAGCAGGGCAAGCGATAGCTGAGCAAGGTGATGTTCAAAGTACAGGTGCCCGGGCCAGGGGCGGCAGCCGGGCAGAGGGGCACCCACGCCCTCCCCACAGGCCCGTGCTGTGCAGGTGGCCGGAGCGTCCAGAGGAGCGCTGCGCTGCGCCTGGGCGGCTGTGCCCCTCCTTGGTCTGGGAGGTATCTCCGTGGGGTCCTCACGCTGCCTCCCCTTCTGCAGGGAAGCGCGGCGCAGAGGTGGGGTAGCCTAGGCGGGCTGCGCCTGGAAGTTGGTCCTGGGTGTCCTGCTGTAAAGGTTAGGAGAGCAGCAGCTCGTGGGCCGCGGGGTGGCTCCTAGCCGGGGCCTGAGTTTTCCTGCATGCTGCGCAGTGTGGGGAGGTCAGGGAAGCGTCCGGGCAGCCCTGCAAGGCCCTTTGGGCCAGCCCGGACCCCGGGCTTCCTCCCAGGAGTCAGAGTCCCTGGTGGTGTGGGAGAGAAGGACGGCGGTTCTGGGTGGGCTCCTGGAAGGCTGGGTGACGAGGGCCTGGCCACAGTGGAGCCCTCTGAGGGATGACCAGGGAGTGGCCTGGAGGCCCCTGCCGTAAGAGGAGCTGACGAAACCTGACTCGAGACGCTGCGGTCAGAGACGACCTCAGGACCCTGAAGCACTGGGGGCCCGAGGAGTACTGATCCTTGAGCAGCAATCAGGAAACCGAGGTTGGGAAGCAGCTTGCTGGCCGACGGCAGGATAGGGCCGGAGCTGGCGAGGGTCTCGGCTGGGTACGGACCTGGGGGTGGGCCGCCACAGGGAAGCCGTGGTGCAGGCGGTGGAGCTGCTGGGGAGGGGAGCGGGCTCTCAGGTGGGGAGTGGGGGACAGGGGCCCTGGAGGAGGATGGCCTGGGGGCCAGGAGAGGAGAGGGCTGCGGCCGCGGTCAGCTGGATAGACGCGCCCCGTGCCCGTGAAGGGGAGCGGGAGTGGCTCTGGGAGGTGCTTTTGCCTTCTGGAGCTCAGCTGTCCCGCACCTGCCCGCTCTCCTCTTCCTGTCCCAGGGCGTGGGTCGCCTTGGCTGGTGCCCAGCCTTCAGCCCGTGGCCCCGAAGCCTTGGTTTTCCCAGGGGGCCCTCCGCAGAGGAGTTGCGGAGTAAATGTTCGTAGTTTCAAAGTGGAGGAGACGGACGTGGTGGAGCCGGGGCTGCCGTCGGGGAGTGGAAGTGGGATTCATTATGAAGTGAACGGACAAGAAGTTCCGTGTTGTGGGGTCAGGCCCAGGCTCTTCCCCAAGAGAGGAGAGACCTGGGGGTGTGGAGAGGTAGTGGGGTAGCGTTCAGAGAGGAGCCCGGGAGCCTGGTGGAGGGGCCGTCTCCCAGCACGGCGGTGGGGGGCAGTCCACTGTCCCCTGTGACGGGTGGGGAGACCGGGCGGGGAGACCGGGCGCCGTGGGGCCTCTCGGGACTGACCCGCAGCCGGGAAGAGCTGTTTGCTCAGAGGCCACAGTGGGGAGCGGGAGGGAAGGGCGGAGGGCCTGAGGTGGACGGAGCAGGCAGCCCTCCACTGTGCAGGGCGAGAGGAGGCTGGAGCTGTGCATGAGTGTGGCGGGAGACCCGGTGTGCCGCAGGAAGGCCAGTCCTTCAGACTTGCAGTCTCTGATCAAGTTCAGAAGGACGTTTCAGGTAGGCGCTGTCGAGTCTTCAGCGTCTCCCCAACTTCTAAGCAAGGCTGAGAGCCTTCAGCAGGTAATAGTACCTAGCTAGAATTTAACAACCTTGTTTTGTTTTGTTCGTTTTATTTTTATAGCCGCAGTAGAAGATTTCTTGTCCCTTGAGATTGGACTGTGGTTGGTTAATCAAAAAAGTCCCTTCAAGCAGAGAACCATTTTTTAAAAATGGCATAGTCATAACTTAAACATAGTATTTTAACTTAAAAAACATCCATGTGTATTTATTTAATAAAATCGAAAATACGAAATTGTTTATAGGAGGAAATACAGCATTCATGGTGTGGCTTCGCTTTGTATCAGCCGCCATGCAGCGCAGCGGACGGCGTGCTTGGGTTGTCCTTGCTGCGGGAGCAGTTTGAGAGTCTGATTTTGGGCCCAGCTCCTCTTCTTGCTATTTTTTTGAGACATGGATGATTTTGCTTATCTATAATTTTACTTTTCCACTTAACTGATCAATCATTCCACATAATCTTAATGTTATCTGGTCCCTGTTCAGTAAAATAAGCTATTGTATTTTCTTCTTGATTAGAATTGATATCTTTAAAAGCCCTAGAATTTGTTCATTTGCCAGTAACAAAAATTTGCATCTTGTAAGTTCCACAGTAGCATCCCCTTAGGCAGTTACGGTTAGGCATTTTGACTTTTTTCCTATCCAGGTGTAGCCTTCTTCTCTTTTTGTGTGATTATTTCTTTTGGTAGCATCTTATAAAAGGTTAGAACAGCTTCCCTGGTGTTGCAGAATTGTTCTCCAGTTAAAATTTCCAGAGAAAACCTCAATAAATGACTTTAATTCTGTTATGTGGTTTTGAGCCGCAGACTGATCATCAGATGGTTTCCCTTTGCTCTGGTACTTGCTTCAGGGATCCCCCAACTTGGCTCCATCTGTCACTTGCAGTAAAACTTTCTGCCCAGCCCATCTTTTCTTCCAGTGCAAGCCCTCTGAAGGGAGTTCTGAGTTGTCTTTTCCTTATAGGCTACTCCCTAATGCATTGTCTACAGTTTCCTCTTTCCGTTTCTCCAAAGTGAAAGCAAGATTTGCAAAGCCTTCTCAGTGTAGAATTTGTCTTAAGTTTTTACAACCCTCTTAAGTCTTTTATGGTTTTCTTATCTCCACCTAATTTAACATTAGCTTTTAAGAGATTTGCCTTGTTCCAGTTTTTTTCCCAAAGCATCCAGTTTAGTTTTCATCAAATGCTATTTCCACACTGTTGATTCATGATACTAAGTTAAATTAAATTATGAAATTTTGTTATTACAACTGGCACTCCTAAGTTTATGGCATAACCAAGTTGCCTCTCGCTCAGCATGAAAGCCAGCAGACGGAGGCAGAGGCTCAGGAATTTTCTAGATTCCGGTGCGCAAACATCTTCTGCTAGCCCCAAGAGGGTCATTCAGCTGGTAGGTAAGACCACGTCTGCTGTACCTTTAATCTATGGCGAGTAAGACTGGCTTTCCCTGTAGATAACGATGAACAATTACAGTTTTAATTACATGTATTTACGTAAGAAGGTGAACTGCTCCAGAGAGAAAAAATGGAGACAGTAATAGCTCAGGAGGTACACAGATGGGACAAAACTTGTGAAGGGGGTATGCGAGTGGCTTTGCAAGTAGCAAACACTGAAGTGGGGGGTGGGGGCAGTAGAGAAGGATGCAGCAGAAGGGTGGCCCTGGGCTCTCCCTTCTGTGTGTGTTTTGAAGACCTGCGGTGAAATCTAACGCAGTGGTTGTCTTCCCTGGCTAGGGGATGCTGTAAAGCTGGGTACTGAGGCACTGTGGGCCGACAGGGCTCTGGAACAAGGCTGTGGGAACCAGAGCGAGCGGAGCTCTGGGGTCGTCCCTTCCGTCATAAACTTCCACGTGACCCCGCCTATGCTACTTTGAGGATTACATGGGGGTGATATATATGAAGCATCTAGCCAGGACCTAGATGTACAGTAGGTGCTCAGTTAATATTAGGTGAACAAATGAGTGATTCTGAAAATGGGAAGATGGTGGCTGTTCTTCCTCCCTTAGGATTCCCGTAAGGTCCCGTAACGTGATGTCTGTGCTCTGAGAGGGGGAGCAAACTGTAGTACCGCTGGGCACTGTCTTTAGAGCTGTTGTCAAAAGTGCCTAGAGGGCAAGGGTTTTGTTAATCTGGTCGGAGGACTTAAATGTGCTGTGTGTGGTGTGCTGGCCTTTGAAGATCATCACTTGCTACATTCCCCCGTGGACTGAGACACCCCGCCCCCTCCCTGCCGTCCTCTGACCCAGTCTGTTGGAGCATCGTCCTCGTCTCAAGGTGGAAGGTAAATGAGGACTTGGCTTTGAATCACTACCCCCCATTACTCTTTTCTCAAAAATTTTTATTATTTTTTAAAAAGATACTTAAGATTACATAAATGTTACATGAAAAAATATAGGGGATTCCCATATGCCCCGCTCCCCACATCTCCCACATCTTCCCACATTAATAACATCCTTCATTAGTGTGGTACATTCATTGCAATTGATGAACACATTTTGAGCATTGCCACTAAGCATGGATTATAGTTTACATTGTAGTTTACACCCCCACTACTCTTTAGCTGTGTGATCTGGACTATATACAAAGAGGCCCTAGAGCTCAACTCTTAAGAGTCTGGCGCTTACTGGAGGTAGCAGAGTCCGGAACTGGGTAGAGTGGTGCAGACATAGCTTCTGAAAATAGTAATTAGAAGATGGCAGTGGCTCAATGTCATATGCTTAGTAAGAAAGTACAAGTTAAAGCAAGGTATTTACTTTAAAAAAATGAAAAAGCAAATACCCAGATTTAGTACATGTGCAGTGAAAAAAGGCATCTCAGATGTCCATCATGGTAGTGCAAATGGTAGCAAATCTTTCAATGCATGCTGGTTTCTTTCTAATTGAGAGAGAATTTGCAGACCATAAATTCAGCCTTTTAAAGTCCCAAGTTCTGCACATATCACCACTGTCTAATTTGAGAGCATTTTCATCACCCCAAAAAGAAATTCTGTATCCATTAGCATTCACTCCTCATTCCTCCCTCCCTCTAGCTCCTGGAAACCACGAATCTACTTTCTGTGTCTAAGGATTTGCCTTTTCTGGACATTTCATATAAATGGAAACATACAACCTGTGGCCTTTTGTATTTGACTTCTTTCACTTACAAAATGTTTCTGGGGTTCATGTCACATATATAAACACAAAACTTCCCATTTTATCCATTTTCTTGTGTACAATTCAGTGATACTAATTATATTCCCAGTATTGTGCTGCCATCACCACCATCCATTGCCAAAATTTTTTCATACGCCAAACAGAACCTCTCTGCATCCATTAAGCAATAACTCCCCATTCTCCCCCCCTCCCAGCCCCTGGGAACCACTGATCTTCTATTTTCTGTCCCTATGAATCTTCCATTCCTTTTTATGCCTGAATAATATTCCATTGGATTTTTTAATTTTTTATTTTGTCTATGCTGCTTTGACTATTTATGCATAAGTTTTCGTGTGAAAACTTGTCTTGAGCATATATCCAGGAGTGGAATTGGTGGGTCGTATGATAACTCTTTGTTTAACTTGTTGAGGAACTGCCAAACTGTTTTTCACAATGGCTGCACCATTTTATATTCACACCAGCAATGTTTAAAGGTTCAAATTTCTTGACATCCTCTTGGATGCTTTTATATTGTCTTTTTGATTGTAGCCATCCCAGGAAGTGTGTAGTTATATTTCATTGTGGTTTTGATTTGCATTTCTCTAATGATACTGAGCATCTTTACATGGCCATGTGTATATTTTTATTGGAGAAATCCTTCTTCAACTCTTTGCTTATTATTTTTTAAACAATGCTCATTTTATTTCAGAGTCCAACACTTCTTTTTTTTTTTTCTTTTTTAGGAAGTACTGGGGATTGAACCCGGGAGCTTGAGCATGGGAAGCAGGCATTCAAACCACTGAGCTACACCTGCTCCCTTCTTTGCTTATTTTTTAATTGGATTATTGGTCTTTTTTATTAATCAGTTGTAAGAGTTATTGATACATTCTGGATACTAGACCCTTATCATATATATGATTTGCAAGTATTTTCTCCCATTTTGTAGTTGTCTTTTCACTTTCTTGATAGTGTTCTTTTGAAGGAAGAAATTTTAAATTTTGATGAATTCTAATTTAGTTACATTTTATCTTATTGCTTGTGTTTTGGTATCCTATATAAGAAACCATATCCTAATCCAGGGTCATAAAGATTTACGCCTATGCATTCTTCTGAGAGTTTTTTAGTTTTAGTCTTACCATTAGGCTTTGATCCACTTTGAGTTAATTTTTCTGTAACCATACTATTGAGACATAATTCATATATCATACAATCCATGCATTTAAAGTATACAGTTCATTGTTTTTATAGTTAATCAACCATCACCACCCCCAAAAAACCCTCGTACCCATTAATCATCCTTCCATTCCCCCCAAACTCCCCAGTCCTGGGCAACCGCTAATTTACTTGCTATCTGTATAGATTTGTCTATTATAGACATTTCATATAACCAGAATCATATAGTATGTACATTTTAAATTAATCTTTAAAAAAAATTTTTTTAGGGAAACGGACTTTGGCCCAATGGTTAGGGCGTCCGTCTACCACATGGGAGGTCCGCGGTTCAAACCCCGGGCCTCCTTGACCCATGTGGAGCTGGCCATGCGCAGTGCTGATGCGCGCAAGGAGTGCCCTGCCACACAGGGGTGTCCCCCACATAGGGGAGCCCCACACGCAAGGAGTACACCCCGTAAGGAGAGCCGCCCAGCGTGAAAAGAAAGTACAGCCTGCCCAGGAATGGCGCTGCCCACACTTCCCGTGCCGCTGACGACAACAGAAGCAGACAAAGAAACAAGACGCAGCAAATGAACACCAAGAACAGACAACCAGGGGAGGGGGGGAAGTTAAATAAATAAATAAATCTTTAAAAATAAATAAATAAATTTTGTTTAGACCATAACAGCAGATTGAACCTGGAACTTTGTACATGGGAAGCAGGTGCTCAACTGCTGCGCTGTACCTGCTCATAGTACGTGCGTTTTGAGTTAATTTTTGTATATGATATAAGGCAAGCATCCAACTTCATTCTTTTGCATGTGGATATCTAGTTGACCTAGCACCAATTATTTAAAAGACTGTTTCTTATAGGGTAGGCCTGCTTGTGATGAATTCTCTCAGTTTTTGTTAGAAGGGATGTTTTAATTTATCCTTCATTTTTGAAGGGTACTTTTTGCTGGATATTAGATTACTGGTTGCCAGTCTTTCCCTTTCAGCACTTTGAAACTGCCTTATAGCTTCCATGGTTTCTGATGAGAAATCAGCTATGAATCTTACTGAGGATCTCTGATGGCTTGCTTTTCTTGTGCTGCTTTCAAGATTTCCTCAGTCTTTAGCCTTTGATAGTTTGACATTCATATCACATATCTAGAGTTTATCCTACTTGGAGTTCATTGAGCATCTTGAATGTTTAGATGTGGGCTGTTGGTTTCATCAAAATTAGGAAGTTTATGGTCGTTATTTCTTCAAATGTTCTTTCTGTTCTGTCTCTCCCTTTTCTCCTTTGGGTCTTACATTATGCATGTGTTGTGTCCCACACCTCTCTGAGGTTGCGTTCTTTTGTCTTTATTCCTTTTTCTTTCTTTTCCTTAGGATGGATCATCTCAATTATCCATCTTCAGTTTGCTGATCTTTCTTCTTATTGTTGAAATCTACTATACAGCTCTACTCATGAGTTTTTTTAAAATGTATTTTTTATTAAAGATGTTGTAAACTTATAAAACAATCATGCACGTATGTAGAATTCCCATATAATACTCATGCATTTTTAATTTTGATTATTGTACTTTTCAACTCTAGAATTTCTATTTGGTTCTTTTTGTTTAATTTCTAGTCTACTTGGTGAGACATTACTGTCATATTTTCCTTTAGTTCCTTAGACATGATTTCCCTTTTTCTTTGAAAATACTTAAAGTATCTGATTGAAAGTATTTGTCTCTTAAGTCCAATATCTGGGCTTCTTCAGGGACAGTTTTTAAGTGGACCAGACTCTTGTTTCTTTGTAGGTTTCTTAGGTTTTTGTTGAAAGCCAAATATTCTAAATACCATAACGTGACACACCAGAAACCATCTTCTCCCCCTGTGAAGTCTGTAATCTTTGTCATGTGTGTTCACTGAAGTTGTAGTTCAGTTAGATTAGTGGCCCGCTAATGACTGGACAGAGATTTCCTTAAATGCCTGGAACCAACAAGTCCCCCAGCCTTTGCTGAGGTGCTCCTCATACACGTCTTCACCTCTCAGCCAGACGATGGTAGTGCTGCCTGAGCTTCACGTGCTGCTTGTGTAGCGCCTCAAGGTCAGCCAGAGGTGAGAGCCTCGGTTCTTCTTGAGTTCTGCATAGCCTTGTGAATGCCCAGAGCCATACGCATGTGTGGCCTTCGAGATTCCCAGGGATATTTCAGAAATTTTCTGAGCCCCCTAGGGTCGTCTCATTCCTCAGCTTTTCCTTTTTGGTTGTTTGTCCAAGCTGTTTAGGCGGCCACAATGTTAAATAATTGGCTTTGATTATGCTCAACAAATGCCTCCAAAGAAAAAGCCCTTTGTGCTGGGCAGGCTCCAACTCAGGTCACATGAAGACAGTCTTGTAAATGAGGTCTTCCTGGAAAGCACCAGAGAAGTCAGGTAGTAATAGTCTTTTGGAAACAGACCTCAAAGGGCACTCGCCCTGTCCTGCCTGCTCCAGTGGCTGCTGGGCTGCTAGTTTTCCTTGTACTTGTTGGTTATTGGCTTTCTAGATACCTACAGAGCTGGAGAGGAGGGAATGGCAATAGGGCAAGTTAAAAGTGCCACAAAACCTACTTGTTATTACCAAGAATCCAGCCTTTTTTCTTTGAATAAACGCTTTGCAGATTTCTGCAAGCCTTGCCAAGTTGCTGTCCTGAAAAAGTTGATTCTGACCATTTTGCCAGTCTTCTCGTTGCTTTTAAGAGAGAGAGGCTTTTCAGATGTCCTTTTGCTTCCTTTTTTGTTGACCTTTTAAAGTGTGTGAGTCTTAGATTTATACCCTAGGAATTTATCCCAAAGCCAAGGCAAGAGTCAGTCATGCCTGCCAACAGGTTTTTTCACAATGTTACTTACAATAGTGAAAAATGTGACATGCCCTATATGGGTAACCTTATAGGGAAAAACATGTAAATTATGACTTATCCACTCCACAGATTCTGCATCTGTCAGAAATGAAAGAGGTCTGAGGAGGAAGAAGTGTCACCTAGAGGCTGAGAGCCTTGACTCTAGAGAGTCGGTGGGCTGGGCTTGGATTTGACCCTGCGCTTTATAGCCAATGACCTTGGAGCAAATCAGTCAGCCTCTTCAATGGTCAGTTTCTCATCTGCATGGTGGTGTGAGGTTTGTGGCTCTGCTAAGTGAGTTTTATTCTATTGTCACCGTTGTTGCTTTTATTCAATAGAAAGTTCTCAATCATAAACTAGAAGAGGGTGAAAGCATACTTTTAACCAAAGGGTAAAAGCATACTTTTAACCAAACTTATAAAGAAATAATTCCTCAGCAATGCATAGAAAAAACAAGGTTGGAGTACACCACAGTGGCGAGATTATGGGATTTTTCTTTTCTTGTGTCCATTTTGTTTTTCTAACAGTGTCAGATGATTTTTTAAAAATGGAAATAACTGTGTAAATCATAGGGAAATCTGTTCTTTAGAAAGCAGGGGCTCTCTTGCTAGGATTTCGCGTTGTCCAGGCGGGAATGCTCTACACAAGACTCTGGGTTGGTGGAAGTGCAGCTCCACGAGTGTCTGCAGGTCAGGTGCTGGTCACCAGGCTCTGCGGGGCTGCGGAGTAGTTGTGGGTTCTCTTCAGTGGGGTCTTTTAGTTTTTGAGAGGACCAGGGGGCACTGCTGCCTCCTCAGGGAGGCCTCTGAAGGTGGTGGTTCAAACCCGGGAGTGTCCTTTTCAGTTTGGTTGTGCCGTGCAAGCCATTGCCCTTTGGGGCTTCCATTCCCTCATCCGCGAAGTGGGAGTGAGATTCTCGATAGGGAGCGGATGCTCGAGAGGATGTGGCCCTCCGCCACACGAGCTGCCACGTCCTCGTGCCCGTGCTGGCCACCGTTGAATTGTGATGGGACTTGTTTTCCATTCCAGGTTCCGAGGTGCACCGATTATTCCCGTGGCGGCCAAGCCTGGTGGCCCGGAGGCCCCCGACACTGAAGCTCCGCAGGGCATCCCAGAGCTTATTGAGGTACTGCCGGCTCAAGTCCAGCTTGCCGCTGGCCCAGCTCCCCAGAGACTGGCAGGAGCGGAGCACGACCGCTCTCCTTCATGTCTCCGCACCCTCTCCACCCCTGCAGAAGACCGAAACCACGGACACGGGCCCCCAGGAAGCCCGACGCCCCTGCTCCCCAGCCTCCCCGAGTGCTTTGCCTCCCTCGGATCTCTTTCCTCTTTCTCTTGTCCAGCGTCTCCCCGCAGACAAGCAGCTCCTCTCTGCCGGTCTGGGGCTCCAGGGAAGACATCCATCATCCCTTCTGAGCATGCCCGGCCCCCCCGGAAGCCCTGGCCTGGGCTGGGGGCAGTGGAGCCGAGAGGCCAAGGAGCGCCACGGACGAGGCCATGGCCCGCCCTGGGCTCGGGGGGCGTGGACAGAGGGAGGGGGCCCGGTCACCCACAGGTGCGGGAGGTCTGGGGGGGGGGTGGCCCCGCTGATGGCGGCAGGGGAAACGGGGGCCGGGCGTGCGGCGGAGCTCACCTGGTGGCCCAGGGGGCGGTGGGCAGTCTGTCGCCTCCCGAGCTGGACCCCTGGGCCCAGGCCCCCGCTCCCCCTGCTCTCTGTGGCTTTAGCCGCGTGATCTAATGTCTCTAATCACTCTCTTTTCAAGTCAACTTTATTTCAACTTCACAAAATAACAGACAAAAGGCAGCTTAACAAATGATGGAAGTGTAACTCAAAAAAATTCTGTCCAGGCACATTTATCTCATTTTATCCCAGAAACAAACAAAATTGTTTCTCCAGTACTCAGAAGATACATAAATGAGCACCAGTTGGTTCAGTGACCGCACCAAGGGCTCTCTGTGACTGAAGAAAATGAAGGGAAAAATGCTTATTCTTATTCATTTCTCATAAGACCAAATCCTGTATTCTTTAAAAAAAATTTTTTTACCTTTAGCATTGGTAACAGTGCTTTCTTGGCCTTCACTTAACCTCTCTGGCCTCAGCTTCCTCATCCACAAAGCAGGGAAAATCACAGTAGCAGGTCCCTCAAAGGGGGTCGCTGAGGACTGAGGACAGGGCTCCACCGGGCCCACCACGGTGACGGCGGCCCTTGCTGCACAGTGGGCTCTGCGCCGAGTCCTTCCCGTGTGTAACTGAACATCCACGGGAGCCCTGGGGCGCCTCGGCGGTCCTTCCCCATTTACCAAGGAAGACGCTGAGGCAGCCAGGCTGGGGAACTCGCCGAGCCGCACAGCAAGTAAGTGGTGGGGTCAGGACTTGAATCAGGCCAGCTGCTGTCCCTGAAGCCGAGCTCTTGGGCTCCAGTGGTGACCTCTGCCACAGCTCTGTGCTAGACACTGTGCCCAACTCACTCACTTCGCCACACAGACGTTCTCATCAGCTCTACTGAGCGCTGGTCTGGGAGCCTGGGGTGGGTTTTTTTAAAGCAAAATCCACAAACATTCTGCTGCAAAAGATGTGGTGTATTCCTTTAAGAAGTCTCCAGGGACGTCTCAGGCCACAGCCTGTTTGAATCTCTCATCCTTCTCCAGAAGAATCGTTATCACAGGAACCTTGGAACCTTCACTACCAAATACTTCTTTGGCAGTCCCTGGCCATACAAAATCAGAAAGTAGCAAAGGAAAGGAGCAGTGCAGCTTTCGTTTTCATCTGTTTGCTGGTGATTAGCTCGGGCACCATCCCGCACCTCGAGAGTATGGCACAGGGGAGACTGGCTTGCCGAGGTGGAAAGCGGACGGAAAGAGTCCGAAAAGGGAGACGAGGCAGGTGGCAGGCCTGAGGGGAGGGCACGCTGGCCTCTTGAAGTGTCGGCCCGCTCTGTCCCTGCTGGCCTTAGAGAAACGCCTCTGGCCTGTCCCGGCTGGGAAGAGGGCTCTGCCTGGCTCTCTGTCCCTTGACTGAACCCCGCCCCAGCCTCTGGCTGCTTGCGCCAAACCCAGGCCGCTGCCCCTGGGGGCCCTTTCCCACTCCTCCCTGCACTGCCTTTTGTTCTTTCCTCCCTTCTCTTGTCATCCTCTCAGGCATAAAGCCAGCTCCTGGGGACCCTTGGAAGCTCTCACGGCCCTAGCGGGGGAAGACAGATAAACAGATGATCACAGTGCAGTGTTAGCCGTGCTGACAGGCGGGGCTGCGGGCACGCTCGGGGCAGGAGGTGGCGCAGGGGGAGGAGGGTCTGAGCCTGCTGGGTGGACGCCTGCCGCATTCCAGGAACTTCCCGTGGCCGCGGCCTGGGGGTGAGGTGGGCAGTGGTGAGAGGCGAGGTCTGCACGATACCCAGGCTAGATGGCATCTTCCCTCCTGGAGGCCTCAGGAATGCAGGTGTGGCCACAGCTGCCTCTGACTGAGGCCTGGTGGGCAGGGCAGGGGGCTGCCCGTGAGGGAGGGGAGAGGGGCGTCTCCTCCAGCGGGCCCTTCCTGCTGAGCAGGACTTGCTGAGCATGGCCCAAGTTTGCAGTGGAACCCGGGAGCTGGCCTCTTCTCCTGCTGCCCAGGTGGGCCTCAGCTTGGCCACGCTGATGGGCCACCCTCTCCCCTCCCACCCTGCTGTGTCCTATCTGACCCCTCTCCCCTGATGGGATGTGGCCCCAGTGGGTGTGACCACTGGCCTCTTTTCCAGCTGCTGACCGCCCAGATTCCCGTCCCCGTGAGAGACCCTTCGGGCCCGTTCCTCATGGCTGTGGACCACTGCTTCTCCATCCGGGGCCAGGGCACCGTGCTGACCGGGACCATCCTCTCGGGCTCCGTCGGCCTCGGGGACAGCGTGGAGATCCCTGCCCTCAAGGTCAGCCCTGCGTCGACCTCCTCAGCGCCTCCCCTCTAGCAGCCTCTTTCAGCCGCAGCTGCCACGGTGCTCCGCGTCCCTCCTGGTCTCTGCTGCTCCCCTGCCCCGCCCGGTGCCGTGTCCCTGCCCTCGGACTCTGGAGCCCCTGCCCTCTGACCCTCATAACAGCACTCGGGTTGGGAGGCCTGGGCTGGACCGTGATGAGCCTCTCGGGCTGCGGAGGTGCGGTGAGGGGGGCGGGTGGAGACGCCCCTCTCCACAGCCCTCTGTCGCACGGAGGCCAGGTCGTGGGGGTTATTCCTGGGCCCCTTTTCCTTCACCCCTGAAACGTCACGTGGGAGCGCCATCTCCATGTTTCACTGCTGCGCGTCGTCAGTCGGGCAGCTGTCCAGATCTGTGTGCCACTCCCAGGGCCCTGGTGATGCCCGCGCCATGCCCCCGCACCCGAGAGGAGACGGCATCCGGCACTGCCCCCCGCCCCGCTGTGCCTGCGGGTGCTGGCACCTGCCAGCGGCCTTGACATCGCCCTTCTCTGCCGGCTTTATGAGCTGGGCTGGAAAACCTTCCAGCCTCACCCCCCCCCCCCTTAAGGGAAAGGGTGGGCGAGGGGCTCGAGCTCCTTAGAACTGAGTTTAGAGCCAGCGGGCGTTCTCCAGGGCCGCGGGGCTCGTGGTCTGGGCAGGCCTCCTGTCTGCAGGGCTGGGGAGTGGAGCCTCACTCTGGCCCTTGGACTTGGCTGTGCTCGCTGCCAGCTGCCAGCGGTACCGAGACATGCTCTGGCCGAGGGTGGGGGCATCCCTCCAGTGCCACTGGGAGCAGCTGCTCCTGGCTCCTGGGGGAGGCCACGTTTTCTCGCCACTCCTGCTCTGGAACGGCAGGGTCGGATAGGAAGGGGCATTTCCGGGGTGAAGGAAGGCTTGACTTCAAACCGCCCTCCCTGCTGCTGGGGGTGTGGCTGTCGGGGACTGTGGGAAGAGTCCCCTGACCACAAGGAACCCAACCCACAGCAAGGCTTCTGTGAAAGGCCGGCTGCGGCCGGGCCCCCACGCGCCCTGCTGTGGCGGTGGGCATGGGGCCACAGAGCCCTCCCCTCCGCAAGCCTCGCGCCTCCTGGGCACTGTGGCTAGCACCCGCGCCCCACTGGCCAGCGCCGTCCTTCCTTGAAGCCCAGTAGTCCTGGGAAGAGACCATTGAAATCCAATCAACTGCAGGCCAGGGATCAAAAGCACAAATCTTAACACAGCTCAAGCCCCAGAGGAAAACAACTTAGTATTTAACGAAGATGAATGTGATAATTGTGACTGCGTGCCAGTGCGTTCTTAGGGGGAAGCTGAGGTACGATGCTTTCCGGTTCTTGTGCCCCGTCCAGGTGGAGCCACCCTCAGCCGGCACCCCTCCCTCCCTGGGAGAGACCTGCTCCAGCCTGGGAGAGGTGTCGGCGGAGGGCTCTGCGGGGTGGCCTGCCAGCGGGGGTCCTGGGCCCTGGGCAGTGGAGAGGTGATTGGAGCAGGACTGGTGGCAGGCCTGGGGCTGGGGTGGCCGGGGCAGGCCTGTCCGCCTCCTTGCAGGGCTGTCCGATCCCTTCCACCGTCACTGAGGTGGGCTTGTCCGCTGGACCCTGGTGGCTGATCTGGAGCACTTGGGCTCTGGGGGGCACTTGGCTGATAGAAACGTAATTCTCTTGCTCTGTTGCATCCGTTTCCCCTCACACCCTAGCCCTCCCCTGGGATTTTATTTTTATTTTATTTTCAAACTTTATTTCAAATCTGAAAAATAAAATAACAGAAAAAAGGCAGCTCAACAAGTTATGGAAACATTACTCCAAAAAGGTTCTGTCCAGACACTTTTATCTTCTCTAATTGTAAAAGCAGACTCAGCTGTTCCTCCAGCATTCAGGAAGATGCGCAGGTGAGCACACAGGTGGCACACAGGTGGCACACAGGTGAGCACAGGCCGGCTCAGCAGCATGGCCGAGGCCTCCGTGGTAAAGAAGAACATGGAGGGGAAATGGAGTTGTGTTCATGTCTCATGAAACTGAGCCCCGTAGACTTTTCTTTTGACCTTTAGCATTGAGGTAAGTTACTATGTCAATGCTAAGATATTTTTTAATACAAAAAAATTTCTGCTCATTCTACAAAAATATATTACCGTTAACTCTAGTCTGTAAGTTACATTAGTTATCATCGTATTCTTTTTTTTTAAAGATTTATTTTTATTTATTTAATTCCCCTCCCCTCCCCCGGTTGTCTGTTTTCTGTGTCTTTTTGCTGCGTCTTGTTTCTTTGTCCGCTTCTGTTGTCGTCAGCGGCACGGGAAGTGTGGATGGCGCCATTCCTGGGCAGGCTGCTCCCTCCTTCGCGCTGGGCAGCTCTCCTTATGGGTGCACTCCTTGCGCGTGGGGCTCCCTTATGCGGGGGACACCCCTGCGTGGCACCACACTCCTTGTGCGCATCAGCACTGCGCATGGGCCAGCTCCACACGGGTCAAGGAGGCCCGGGGCTTGAACCGCGGGCCTCCCATGTGGTAGACGGACGCCCTAACCACTGGGCCAAAGTCCGTTTCCTCATCGTATTCTTAACACCTGGTAGTAGAAGAACATTCCGGAATTTCTGCCATGGGATTTTCTGACGCACAAGCCTGGGTAGCAAGGGAGTGGGACAGCAAGACCACACTCAGAGGGCGCCTCCGGCCCTTGCTGGCCTTGGCAGTCACCGCGCCTCTCCACGCGCTGGCTTTCTTGAGTGCGCTCTCGCCAGCTGGTCCCGCCGCAGGTGGTTGTGAGGGTGACCTGCTGGAGGGCGTGTGGGTGGGAGGGCACTGCGGATGAAGGGCTGCATCAGAAGGGCCATGCGCTGAGAGCCAGCCACGCTCCTGCCGTCTTCTCCCATCCGTTCCCATCCGACAGGCCAGGAAAGCCAGGCCCAGGGCACCCAGGTGCAGCGGCAGAGCCCCGACCTGACCACGCTTGCCCGGCTCCCGGGCCCATGCTCCGCTCTCCAGCCCACCCCCAGGCCCCAGAGGAGGCCCTTGGGCCAGCGGGGCTGCCCTCTCCTCCTGGGCACGAGCCACCGGCCTCCAGGGCAGCTCTGGGGGGTGCTGGCACGCCCGTCAGGCCTTCCGCAGCCCCCTGCAGGTCAGGAGCGCAGCACAGGCTGAGGTTCCGAGGGCCCCGTGCCCTCCCCTCACCCCAGCGGGCAGCCCCCGCCTCCCGGGCATGTGACGTTGCCAGGCAGGGCCCTCTCCCAGTCACAGCGATATCCCTGTCATGTTTCACTGATAGGCTTGGGCACGTCTGACCACAGGGTGGGGGCACAGCTATTGCAGATCAACAGGCGCATTCCCCTCCGGCCGGGGCTGGACTCAGTGCCTGCTGCCCGCCTCCGTCCCCAGGTGGCCGATTAGCCGAGTGAGGGAGTGGTGGCAGCCAGGGAGTGAAGGGACATACCCACAGATCCCAAGGCTACTCCAACATCCTGGGGCTCGCCGGCTTCTCCCCCAAGCTGTTTGGCTCTTTCCAGCCTCTGCCTGGGAAACCCCTCTGGAAAGAGTCTGCTCTAGGCATTTCCAGCTGCTGGCATTTCGTGTGGTGTTTGGCTGTCAGGGTCGTAACATCAGGAACCATCAAAGCCACAGACCTCAGAGAAAGGCTCGGGGTCTGCGTCTCAGCTCTGCGGCCACACGCAGATTACCCGGCCTCTTGATTCATTAACGCACGCGCTCACTAGCACATCGACCGACCCTGAGTGTGGCTCTGTCCCAGGCCTCCAGCAGCGCCGCGACAGGGCAAGCTCCTGGCTGGGTGGCTCCCGCGTCCCCGTGGACACCATTGCCTGTGTTGTCGCTGGTCAGTGTAACTCTCACGTGGCCTTTCTCGTGC